>NC_073302.1:377357233-378673483 GCF_027595985.1 Sorex araneus | reverse complement strand
TAGAACTGCAAATGTGCTCCTGAACCAAACTGGAGCATATTTCATTAGTAAGACTTTTAATTGCCCTAACAGATTGTAAGACTTCTGGTCAGATGATTAGGATGACCTCTTTCTTACTAAAGAACTCCAATTTATGCATGAAATTAAAGACACATAAAATATTTAAATAATCTTCATGTTGGAGGGTGTGCTTGGTAGTTTATTTCTCATATGGGGGGAAAAAAGCATCCTGATTACAGGAAGATCTGAACAAATAAGTCTTGCTGTATTCACAAATATAACAGTAATTTCCAGTGGTGAAAATAGTACCATGAGGAAAGAATATATGCTTTAAGTCATTGCTGGTAGAATGTGAGCAATAAGAAAGACTTCCTCAGGCCTTAGTTCAGGCTTAAATCATATCCTAAGGTCTGTCATGTAGATATCCTCTGTAATGTGGGTGATGAGCACATCAACAAAAGAATATATAATCCCAGAAAAAGGACCAATGTTTTTAAATTATTTGATTAAAAACGCACCTACGACAGACCCTCTGCGCCTAAAGACTTTGATTCCAGAGACCTAACACATTTGGGCATCCAGTGCAGCTTCTTACAGCAATGCACTGGGACTGTGAAATGGGCTATATGATTTCTGGCAGAATTTTCCCTGGACTTTATACAGAAATCCAAAACCGCGACTTAACATCTCTTAATTGTCAGCAATGTGAAACGGTTCCTTTATAGCAGGTCTGACTTGGGGGGGAAACTCCAAATAATAACAGTGAGTTTTTTGTTGAAATATTGAAGGTAATCAAAGTAGCAGCCATTTCTCTGGACTGTGAACTAAGCAACAGCCCCACGCTGGCCAAGAAGGGGAAATATTCTTCTTTCCCGGTTGTTTCCCATTTTCAGGGAGAAACGAGGTGTGGCATACACCATACTATGAGGATCGGGAAGGGGGATGAGGGAGGAAAACATGGAAAAGGGAAAAGGAAAAAAAAAAGAGTTATGTACTTGGAGCAGTGGGGCTACATATCTCCTAATTCTCAACAATGGAAAACTAATTATCAAATGCTTCCTTGTAGTAGGGCTGTCTTTCTTGGGGGGAAACTCCAACAACAATAGTGAGTTTTGTGTTGAAATATGGAATGTAATCAAGGTAAAGAGAAAAGGAAGTGAAATTCATCAGTTATGAGTTGGGGTGGGGGGGGCAGGAGGTATACTGGGGTTTTTGGTAGTGGAATATGGGCACTGGTGAAGGGATGGGTGTTTGAATATTGTACAACTGAGACATAAGCCTGAGAACTTTGTAATTTTCCACATGGTGATTCAATTAAAAAATTAAAATAAAATAAACCACTTACCCCTATTTATTGTACATGGTCTGGTTATCTTTGTACATGTACTAGTTATCTTTGTTTCTAATGCTCTCACTGAATTATTTTACAAGATCACTCATTCATTCTCTGTCCCAACACCATAGACACAACTGCAGAGTCCTGCTGTTGTCAGTGATTACTCAAGCATAGGCTAACAACCCCACCAAGACTCTAGAGAAAGTGTGAGAAAAAAGAACTTATTCACACCGATACACCAAGACTCTGGCCTGGAAAGGATTGCCAATAAAATAGAAATATGCAAGCTACCCTACCTAGGTGGAGGCTGGGTGGGAGGGGGTTATTTTGGGGTTCTCGGTGGTGGAACATGTGCACTGGTGAAGGGATGGGGGTTCAATCATTATATGACTGAGACTTTAAAAAAATAAAATAAAATGAATCAACTAATAAAAAAAAGAAATATACAAGCTACTTAAATAAAATTTCATCATAATAGTGCTAGCAATTCTCAGTGAAATGAAGAGCTAAATAGATGGGAGCTGCAGATGGAAAAAGTATGAGGGAGGTATTCAAGAACTTTTTACAACAGTAGTTAGAGATAATCAATAGTTTGATTCTAATACTTCCATCTAGAATTCCTGTGCCCTGAATTATAAAATATTGGCACTCCAAGATAGATTTTAGAAATGAAATATTTTTACTTCTCTATAGGTAAATCAGTTCAGGACTACTATAATCAGATCAAAATTTCAGATGTAATATTATCAATCATCCTGGGGCCAGAAAGATAGTACAGTGACTAGGGAACCTGCCTTGCATATGGCCTACCCAAGTTTGATCCCTGGTACCTTACATGGTCCCCTGAAACCCATGAGGAATAATCCCCAAGCACAGAGCCAGAAGTAAGCCCTGACCACACCTGGGTTTAGCCCAACTTCTGTCCCAAACAAATTTTGTCCCTAAATGATATTTTACAATTATAGAAAGAATGTAAAACAGACTTAAAAGTTGAGAATTAACTTTTTTTAACTCCTTAAGCTTATAGCTAAAATCACATGAAAATTACCTTAACAATAGTTAAGTTCTATATATTTTTCATAAATATGTATCTGCATTTTAACACCACAATTAAGACATGATAAATATTGTTGATTAATACTTAGAGTTTCTTCTCTATTACTGTTTTGACTATAATATTGTCTCTTTGAATCTATATTTGTCATATAAACAAAACAAAAATAAATGTTTTTCAACACTATAGAAGAATCTGAAAATTTTAATTAAAAATAAGTTGAAGAGTGATGTGGATAATCTGCCTAAAGTAAACATTAATATGTAATTTCAGTAAAATCATCTGATTTTAACATTTTAGCACAGATTTTTAAAAAATTTTATTATTTTTTTTAAATTTTATTGAATCACCATTAGATAGTTACAAGCTTTCATGTTTGGGTTACAATCACACAATGATCAAACACCCATCCCTCCACCAGTGCTCATTCCCCACCACCAATATCCCTGGTATTACCCCCCCTTTTCCCATCCTCCCCCTGCCTCCATGGCAGACAATATTCCCCATACTCTTTATACTTTCGGGCATTATGGCTTACAACACAGACACTGAGAGGTCATCATATTTGGTCCATTATCTACTTTCGGCACACATCTCCCATCCCAGCTGATTCCTCCAGTCATCATTTTCTTAGTGATCCCTTACTCTATTCCATCTGCCTTCTCCCCTCTGCTCATGAAGTGGGCTTCCAGAACACAGATATTTTAAAAAGTGAATTTAGATGTGTGACTTTTTATCTAGGTTATGGATAAAATCTATACTCCCAAAAAGATGTTAATATCCTAATCCTCATTACCTCTGAAAGTAAATTTATTCAGAAATAGTCTTCATGAAGTAATTAAATTTGTATGATGTCATTATGCTGAGCTTTAATCCAATATTATTTGGTGACCTTGATAAAAGGTAGACCTTGGACACAGAAAAAGACACAAATACAGGAAAAATAACACAAAGACACAGAGGGGAAAATGTCATACGAAGCTAGAAGACTAGAATAGTCTCCACTATAAGAGCCTAGGATGCCCTAGGTTGCAAGAATTGAGCCCCAATAGAAAAGGTAAGAAAAGTTCATTCGCTAGAGCTTTCAGAGGGTGTCTCATCTTGCCAACACCTAGGTTTCAGATTTCTGGCCTCCAGAACTGTGTGAAAAAATAAACTGTTTCATTAAGTTGTGTGGGCTGAAGCGATAGCACAGCGGGTAGGCTGTTTGCCTTACACGCAGCGACCTGGGTTCAATTCCTCCACCCCTCCCAGAAAGCCTGGGAAGCTACAGAGAGTATCTCGCCTGCACAGCAGAGCCTGGCAAGTACCCGTGGTATATTTGATATGCCAAACACAGTAACAACAAGTCTCACAATGGAGACATTACTGGTGCCTGCTTGAGCAAATCGATGAACAATGGGAACAGACAGACAGTGATTAAGTTGTTTCATTTGTGGTACTTGATTATAGCTGTTCAAATGTTAGAGAGATAAGATTTTTCACTTGAAGTTCTGTTTTCTACTATGATGCTTAGTCATCTTTCTTAAATTTTCTTAATTTGGGTTCATTCATACTTTTCTGTAAGGATGTTTCATCCCTATAGAAATTACATAGGATAGGAATCTGTAACACAAAGTCAGATTTTTAAATGGTAGATATTACTAATATACTATAAAATAAGGATTTTTTATTATGTAGAAAATTGAACAAATTATTTTAGAGAAAATGGTCAGGCAATTTTGGGCTTTTATTTAATTAGAATAATTTATATTGGGATTTTTCCAAATAAAAAGAACATACTATGTTCTTGTATACCTTGACCTGAATGTGCAGTAGAAGAACATCTTAATGTTAATACAGATTATAGGCAACACATGATTAAAGAATGACTAAAACACATCTTACATATACTGTAACCATAGTATATAAATGTATTATATATTGATTACAACCACCCACTAGGAGTTACAAAATAACCAAAAAAAGTTCATTGGCATTTATTCTTTACAACTTTAGATTATAATTTTTTAGATTATAATTGAGAAACGTCTATTTCATCCTTATTCATTCTAAGGAAGCATATTCAATCTTCAAGCCACAATTCTTAGGCTATTCTTTCATGACACATATAACATACTTGCATAATATTGTAAGGATGATGAATAAATATATTACTTCTTTCCTACCCAAAATTACCTTACTGCTTTCTTTGTGAACTTCTTTTTCCTTTGGTTTCCAACTAAAAGACTTTTCTCTGCCCATACTTTCAGAGTCTGGCAGTCATATCCACATTACACCTTTGCTGCCGGGTAAGCTCATCAACTAGCCCTGCTCGAGACTCATAATTAAATCTCAAAAGCGATCAAAAAACCACCAAAATTTCTCAGATATACCAGTTCCCAGCTATAAACTTCTGGGCAATCTCGAGAGGGAACAGCCAAGTTTCTACCCTGCCAAAGCCCTGGCAGGCACATTCACATTCCACCATTGCTGCCATGTAAGCTCATTGCCCAGTTAAATATTCTGGATTTTCTGGAACATCATCTCTAAACTCTATACTACTAAGTTCTCAGAATGAACATACCAGAATGGGTGAGAATGTAATGTAGAAGTCAGCTAAGTTCAACTGACAAAAATGACTTAACTCAGAAGGTTCAATTAGCAACAACAGTTTAGTGTATCCCCAAAGACTAAATATCGCCGTAGTAAGATAC
The DNA here is from genome assembly GCF_027595985.1 of Sorex araneus. NCBI lineage: Eukaryota > Metazoa > Chordata > Mammalia > Eulipotyphla > Soricidae > Sorex > Sorex araneus. The sequence continues at coordinate 378,668,397 of NC_073302.1, read as the reverse complement.
AATTATTTTTTTGATTTTTGGGTCACACCTGGCGATGCACAGGGGTTACTCCTGGCTCTGCACTCAGGAATTACCCCTGGCCGTGCTCAGGGGACCATGTGGGATGCTGGGATTTGAACCCGGGTCGGCTGCGTGCAAGGCAAACGCCCTACCCGCTGTGCTATCTCTCCAGCCCCGTAAGATACAATTTTAACAAATTTTCTTTTACTGGAGAATTTTTATCATTTTATTAGCCATTTTGTAGCAACAAGCAATATAAAAAATTCTTTTGGGTTTGCTTTGGGGGCAGAATTGAGCAGTGATTGAAAAAATGAAAACAATGGTAGATAGAGGAAAGTTGAAAGTGGTGGAATTTGATGTTGGAATATTGAATGTCTGTGGCAAATACATCATGAACAACTTTGTAAATCACCACGTTTAGATAATAATTTAAAAAATCAGCATGAAAAAGCAATGCAGAATAAAAATAAAGAAGAAAAACTATAGTTTTAAAGTAGAGCACATGATGTCAATAAATATCTGAAAAAAATAAAATAAATTTTTCTCTGGTTCCTTTCTGTGCACTGACTTAGTTCCATTTTAAATTTCTTGAATAACTTATCCTTTAGATGAAAGATAATGTTTGTAAAATATTCTGTTACATAATATTAAAGCAATTATGCCATGAAAAATCACAACTTCACAGCTTCAAAATGACAAGGGAAAGTAAGTTCAAATGATCTAGGTGGAGGCAAGTGAAAACAAATTGAGAAAAAATTAGCAAACCCAATCAGGCATGAACAATATCAATCAATGATAGACTTGGACACTTAGAATCACAGACTTAGGTAAGATGGACACATAGTGGGACACTATAGTATATAAATTTTTAATTCATCATTAATTATATTTTTACCAAAATGCAAAGCTCTAAGATAATTTGATAATTTAAAAGTTTATCTCCCCAGCCCTGGTGTTCATTCTGAAACATGTAATCAATTTCCACCTCAATTTTATTCACCTGGATATCTACAAACTTCTAGGGAATTCTTTACTCAGGCTTTGTGTCCTTATACAATAATCTCCCCCTTAAATGTGAGCAAGATTTGATACTTGAATACAACAAAAATGATGGAATATCATTTCTATAATGATCAATTACATCAATAGATGTTGTAATCACGTTGTAGTCAATGTTGTAATCACATTATAAAAGACTCAATCCTGCTGGCTGGACTGCTTTAGAGTCTACCTTGCTTTTGCTTATTTTAAAGAAGCAGAATTCCATGAATCCTTAAGTTGTCAAAGGAAGCCTGCAACAATCTGAGTGACTTTGGGAGCAGATCCTTCCCTGGTGAATCCTCCGATGAGAACTTAGCTGACTGATCGATATCTAGTTTGCAGGCTTGCAGAGAGCCCAGTATGGTTGGTTTGGTGAGCAACATCCAGTGTGCTAGGGCTTACTCATGGCTCTGAGCGCAGGAATCACTTCTGGAAAGCTCAGGGTGATGGGGATCAACCCCCAGTAGGCTACTTGAAAGGCAACTGCCACACCCACTGTAGTATCTCTCTAGCCCCAGTAGGTGTGTGGGTTTAAGTTATTTTTGGTCATTTATTGGAAGCATAGAACATAAGTTCAAGACAATAACAGGCATAATCTGGAGGCAAAGATAGCTCAATGGACTTTGTAGTTCCCTCTTCAACATAAGATGGCCCTCCAAGCACTTCAGGAACAATTCTCCTACTCCCAACATCAAACTAGGAGTAGTAACTGAGCACCACCGAGGAAAGCCTCCCAAACAAACTTAAAAGAATCTAAAAGGCATATTCACACAAATGCATCCTGTCTGGAATAGAGTATTGATGATCCTGCTAAACAAATTTGCATCTCATATAGTGAAGGCCCCCACATGCAGCAAACTAATCAAGTAAAGCACCTTGGAACCATTCATTATAGCTTTCTTCCTCCCAGAATAAAATTTCCATTAGACACTGAGTATTCCAAACAAGAATATTCATAATCGTTTGTTATAATTTACCGTGACTCTAATCCAAGGAGCAATAATAGCTTCTGCTTCAATTCTTGACTCTCTAAGGTGTATTTCACACAACAACCAGGGAGAATCTTTAATATATAAATTCTTTACTAACTGCTGTCTATTAAACCTTCTAAACATTCCCATTACACTTTGAACAAAACTCAAAGCATTCATTTTGACTTGAGGGTCCAGATGAAATGGCCTATTTCATTTCTCATCTCTCCTTCCCTTATTTTCTCCAGTCATACTAGACTTTTAGGCTGTTCTTATACTTTCCAAACTCCCTACTTGGGGTCCATTAGTTTGTTGTTCTTCTGATATTAAATGATCTTTCCTAAAATAGCACTCACAACTCTCTTTAAATCAAACTTTTGCTTGCATATTTTCTCCTATTTTTATATGAATTGCCAACCAAAGGTAGAAAACAGTGTAACTTCCATATTACTTCTCCTTCCTTATTATTATAGTAATATTAAGACAATTTTCATTTATGAATTTATATTTTCATCCCTGCTGACCATAATTTACAGAATTAATAAATTCTATTATTAGCACTGCGCTTTACTGCACTGTCATCCCGTTATTCATCCATTTGTCAAGTGGGCACCAGTAACATCTCCATTGTGAGACTTGTTACTGTTTTCGGCATATTGGATACGCCACGGATAGCTTGCCAGGCTCTGCCATACGGGCTGGATACTCTTGGTAGCTTGCCGGGTTCTCTGCGAGGGACGGAGGAGTAGAACCCGGGTCGGCTGTGTGCAAGGCAAACACCCTACCCGTTGTGCTATTGCTCCAGTCCAAATTTTATTATTATAAATTCTAAATACTTGTGTTGTTCATTTTCATATTATAGAGCACTATTTGGCACAGAGTAAGTTGCTGATCCATTTGGTATAAAATTGTTAAAAACACTTTAGAATAATTACTGAAAAGATTCTTTTTCTTGACTTTAAAGTGCAAGTTATTATTAAAAAGCACAAGTGTGCACTGCAAACTTTTATTTAACAGTGCTAACTAGCAAGAATACTGTTTTAAACTTTTTGCATTGTTCTGGAAAAGTATCTAAGTGAACTATCCTACTGAAATAATAAATATACCAAACTGCTGCTCTCGGATACATCATCAGTATTTCAAACTCTCCATTATGTATTTCATGCAAAAAAAAAAATAAGACCTAGAGTGAAAAAAATAAATAATTCATTCTCAAACTACTTTAACAGTGATTATGATTAAGGTCTGTAAAGTCATTTGACAGAGGCCAAAAATGTTCATGGGAGATGTGCTTGGGGTAACTCAATCCATCATACTGCCACTGAATGACAGTCTCAGACAAGAATAAATACCAAGGAACTGCAAGTGAATTTTCTCACTAACAATTCTTGTCAATTTACTAAATATTGTGTTTGACCCATTTTGTCTCATATGTTCCAGATGTTAGAATTCTTTAAAGTTGCTTTTCTCATATTGTTCATATTTTATAAAATTGATATTTGAAAACAGTACTATTATATATGTTAATAAATTGAGTCCAATAATCCTTGCCTCTCTTATCTTAGATAATGTTTGACTTCTAAAGGAACTGGTAGTGTAGATGATTGATAACAGAATACACAACCTTTCACCTCCAAATCACCAGTTTAAACCCAACCTAGTTGAGCAATGAGAGACATTTGTCTCAATAGGCAGCTCATCAGATGTTTGCATGAAATGAATAGGTAGTCTCTATTTGCCTACTGGACCTGAAATAATAGTTATAGGCAATGAGGAAGATATTGTTCTGTGTGTAAAAGTTTAGATTCATTATACTACTGTTCTTTTTTCAAATTAATATATTAGTTGGTATTCGTTCCTAACTATAATTTCATTTCTGATTCAAATTTATATTTAATATTTCCAATGTTTTCAATATTATCTAAAAGTAATTAATTACAATTTAAATGAAGTATTGTAAAAAACTAAATATGTATTTACTAAAGTTTGCCTTATATTTTCATTTCTCAAAAGTTGAGATGTGACTTTTGGGGAAATTTTAATATCTTTTATGATATTTAAGTTTATGTAACAATTAATTAGTTTAAAGTAGGTTCATAGATATTTTCTGAAGACATTAAAAATTTAAAATACCACGTTACATTTTCTTATATTAGATTTGTATGAGAATTATTCAACAGAAGAGAGTCAACCAAACTGTTCTTTTGCTTGAATAATAGATCTCTTTTTCTTCTTCTTTCTTTCCCTTCCTATCTTTCTTCCCTCCTGTCCTGCAAGTAGCAATGAAGAAAAGGTAATTCTTGATAAATAAAAGGGTTTCTCTTGAGGAAACAGTTGTTTCAGGCTAAGGATTCAGCATGGAATCAATCTTAGCTGAGGAGCAGGGGGAGGAAAACAGGATTTACCAGCCACTTTTTCTAAGGTTGTTACCTCCAGGGCTTACCATTCTTGCTGATGCTGTTTTTTGACTTGTAGTTTTCTAATGTTTCCCTCTGAATCGATTATTGCCTTTAGAGATAATTTCATGGCTTTTGGAGTACTGTAGCTTTATCTCTCTAACCTTCACAGTACTGTGAAAGATTGGTCTCATTTCTTGTTAATTCTGATTCTTCTTTGAGGTTATTCTTTACTCTCCAAGGGAATTATCAGGTATCGTTTTATTAGTCTTACACATCATGCCACCTCTGGGGAATTTGTACTGACTAATTCATCTTTCCTGACATTTGCCAAAATAAATGGTGGCCAGAACACTAGTTTTATTTCTGTGAACTTATTTTATTGCTTGCTACCTACCTTTCACAGCGTATAGCACTCATAATGACCGGATAGACAAGAATTTTCTTTGCCCAACATCATTTATAATGGGTCAGTTTTTAAAATTATTTTTATAAAGTTATTTATGATAATTTATATATTCAATATTCCAACACCAACCCCACCACCGTTGCACCTTCCCACATCAATTTTAAATTATTTGTTGCAAAATCTTTTAAGAATATCTCAACCCAACCTCTTATTTTATTTGTGTGTGTGTTCTTAAGAAAAGATTTTTATTGATTCACACATATGAAAGGTTGAGCTGTGTTTGGTTTTAGGCAGAGCATGGTATAGAGATAATGTGATGTCTTCAATACCTCTCCTTCTGTTGGTTTCACTTCCTCAATGCAGAAATCAGTTTTAGGGTCTTACAGGTGATAATTACCAGCAGCTTTAAGATTACATTTTGCTGTGTTTGGTAGGTTGGTAGAGCCACTAATGAGTAATTTCATTTTTTCCCCTAACAATTGCAGTGAAAGTTCCAGAATTATTGGCCTTATATGGGTTTCAATTCCCTCCAAGTAAAAGGAAGGAATTCACTGCTTGGTCAGACTGAGGAAACTGAATCTGACAACAGAGAAAACACAATCAAGACATTTATAATGAAATAAGGATAAAGACAGTTGCCCCAATATGGCCTTATATCAGAAGGAGGAGTGTTATAAGACCCAAAAGGGGCTGGAGCAATAGCACAGTGGGTAGGGTATTTGCCTTGCACGTGGCCCACCCGGGTTCCATTCCCAGCATCCCATATGGTCCCCTGAGCACCGCCAGGGGTAATTCCTGAGTGCAGAGCCAAAAGTAATCCCCCCCCAAAAAAGACCCAACAACACTTACTTATTGAGCAATTTATTGAAACTTTAAAAAAAATATTTCCATTCAGTGTAGAAAATAAGCTATTTAACAGCACCCATTAAAACCATCCTTGTAAATTTACTCAAGGAAATGGTATGAAACAAATTTTTGAATCTTTGAAGGGTGTGCATAGGGCAAATGAATATAAGTAACCTGCTTTTATTTTCTTTTTTGTTTTTTTGGGTCACACCCAGCAACGCTCAAGGATTACTCCTATATCTGCACTCAAGAATTACTCCTGGCATTGCTCAGGGGTCCATATGAGATGCCACGGATTGAATCTAGGTTGGCTGCTTGCAAGGCAAAGGCCTTACCACTGTACAAACACTCTGGTCCCAAAAGTAGCCTGTTTTAATTTGTCAAGAGGAAGTGTTTTCTTGAAAAAAAAAAAAGGGAAAGACTGCTGATGAGGCAGAATTCTGGGTGGAGTAGAATATGGGAGAAAGAAGGAAAAAATTTAGACCTGCCATAAGACAGTGGTCCTGCTACTATAAGTGAAATGTCAACTGTCCCTTATACCTTAGACAGCACTGGTGACAGTTGACCAAGGAAATCTATATTTAAATATTCAACTACCATTTTCTAAGATATTGAGTGACCTAGAAAACTTACCCATGGAAATATCTGTCAATTTCTGTATTGTCATAACTAATGAAGAGTTTAGACCTATCATATAATTATTAAGTGTTCAGTGAATAACTTGGAATTTAGCCCTCACTACATCTTCAACTTTACATAAATAATATACTGGATAATTGGATATGTATCAGCCTCTATTTATTCATCTTTAATTATAAATAATGATATATCCCTAGTCCCGTGTCAATGCTTTGAAGACCAAATAGCATCACTTTTTCTAATGCAGGATTCAAGAAACCATTACTACTATTATTAAGCACTTTGTGTATTTCTTTAAATTTTCTTATAAATCACTGTGAGATAGACCTTACAAAGCTGTTCATGATTAAGTTTCAGTCATACAATGTTCCAACATCCATATTAATCCAATCTTTTAAATCTGGCATATTCATTTTTTCTTACATATGGCTGCAAGAGGCAATAGGGAAGAAAAAAACATAATAAATAGTGTCTACATTCAGATCCCAACTCTGCATATGACCTCATGCAATTTATGTAAATCTTCCAAAATGTATTATTGTGAAATTAACATAGACTAAAAGACACTACAATTACAAAAGATTACAAAATTTGAACCAACTTAGTAGAAACACTTGTGATTTTTTTCTCCAAAACTCGAGTCTTTGGAGACTAAACTACATATTACCTTGTCTTTGTCAAAATTTTTTCCAAACCTGGAACTAAATAAACAAAGGAGAAAGAACAAATATTTCCTTAAAAGAATTATAAAAACTAAATATATATATAAGAGATTTGTAAAAAAAAATGTCACTTAAAATAGTAGCAACTACTATTCAAGACAAGATTCATTGACTTAGGTCAAAAATTCATAGAAAAAAATCTTTAAGAAAAAAGAATAATCATATTGCATACAATTACTATGGTTACTTTAAAATGTAATATTCCTTCCCTCCAGAAAATTGAACTCAATTATCCTACTTTTTATTTTTTTATTATTTTTTTTGGCAATCTTTGAAGATTTAATGACTGAGGTTTTCTCAGAACTGATAAAAGACATTATTGCATACATCCAAGAAGTTCAACAAAACCCAAACATGACAAAAAGAATCTCACATGTTGATATAATAGTGAACTTGTAGAAAATCAAAAACAAAGAAAATATGTACAAAAAATTAAATATGACTTGCAAGGAACAAGTACTAGGCCAGTTGCTGGCTTCTCAATAGATCAATAGAAATAGAGATAGCAGAATGTTATCTTTAGTGTCTAGATAGAAATATACATTAAACATAAATTAATAACCAGCAAATGAATTATCCTACTTTTTAGTATTGAGAATTAGTAACTCAGTTACTGAGACACCAGGCTATATAAAGTCAAAAGTAATGACTTTACTGTGGAAAAAGTCAGTTAGATACAACATAAAACAAGTGATCAAGGCTAAGGTCACCAGGGATAACATATGCCATAATATCAGAGATACCATGTGCCTCAGACAGGCTGTAAGAGAAGGGTACTTTTTTTAATGTGGTATTCATCACAAGACCTCAGCATAATCATGAGGTAAAAAATATGTTATATTCAAATTGAGGAACATGCAATAAAACACCTGAAAAACAATTCTCAAAATTCGCAAAGCCTTGAAAATGAAGAAAATACCGAGACAATGGCACAAACTGGAGGAAAGACATGTTGCCAAAAGACACTGAACGTCTGGATTAGATCCAGGAACAGTGTCATTGACCAAAGACTGGAACAAGACTCTGTGTTGATGTTCTGATAAGAGCTAAGTAATATTTTAAATGACTTAGCAGAAAGGATTGGGGCTGCTTTGCCTTGCCCTACTTCTCTTATTCTCAGATTCAAAATAAAGGGACAATATATGATCCTAACATGTGATAATGAATTCTTTTATTAATCAATATTTATAAACAACTTTCAATAATATAATCATAAGAAGATGAGCCTCTACAATATTTTGGAACTTTATGAAGAATCTTTCAGATAAAAAGTACACTAATAAATTTAATGACATGAATAAAGTTATATAGACATAAATCTTCCTTTATAAATGTTACAAATTATGAATAGAAGACTGAATTGAGTTCTGTATACAAAGGAAAGAGCTATAAAGATTTGAACTTTATAATTTTGTTGCTATGTCTTTTAAAAATGTATATGGTAAAAAAATTAGGCAAAATCTACATAAAATGGCGTATAATAATATGCCCTTATGTGATAATAATTCCTGACAAAGTGATTATTTGCCTCCATAATAAAAATTCAGCAAAGTTAGAAAACAAACTCTTGAAAAATACATTTCTTTCATTATCATTGAATCTATTAGAGAAAGAATTTTGTGTTCTGTATCAAAAAAATAGCCTAAACATTAATAAAATATTCAGATTTGTGCTAATTTCTTAATTGAAAAGGAATCATAAAAGAACAAAATATACTTCATGTGCTAGGACAAAGAAAATTGTTAACTGTGTCTTCACATTTAAGTAATAAAAAATATCTCTGGATACTTAGGTAAATTATGTCTTTTTTGGAAGCTTACCCAAAGCTTACCCAAATTCACAAAGACTTACCCAAAGTCTTTCACAAAGACTTTTCACACAGTCTTTCACAAAGACTTACCCAAAGCTTACCCAAATTCACAAAGACTGCGGGTCATTCCTGTATGTTTTTATGTTTTGCTTTTTATGTTTGCTGAAAAACATATTTATCTTTGTTTATTTGTTTGTTTGTTTTTTGAGTCACCACCAGCAATGCTCAGGTCTTACTCTTGGATCTGCACTTAGAAATCCCTCTTAATGGTACGTGAGGGACCATATGGGATGCCTAGGATAGAATCTGGGTTGGCAGTGTGCAAGGCAAGAACCATACCATTTGTACTATCAATCCAGCCCCCCAAATCATATTTCTTAATGAGTAACTTTAAAATTAAACTAGAACTTGATCCCATCCTAACCTCATCTTCAAATTTACTCATGACTTCTGCAAAACATTGTTAATAATTGCTCCACATTGAAACCTTTAACTTGAGAACAGGATACTTGACAATAGGGTCTCTCTACTCCAGGTATCTAACTGAATATCTACCCTTACCTTGCACTCTCCCTCCCTCCCTCCCTCCCTCCCTCCCTCCCTCCCTCCCTCCCTCCCTCCCTCCCTTCCTCTCTAGATCCCCTCCTACCTCTTAAAGTTTGTAGCCATCTACCAAATTCTCCCTATTTACTCCATGCCATAGCCTTTGGCATTCATTTTTGACTGTTTCTATTAGTTTGTTCTGAGTTTTATTTGAAGGGTATTGTGTTGCTATTGTTGTTGTTGTTGAGCCAGTCTGCAGTGCCCAGGAATTGTTACTGGCACTGTGCCAGGAATCGAACCTGAGTCAGCCTTGTGCAAGGCAAGTGCACTACCCACTACTCTCCAGTCTCTAATTCTGCTTTAGATTTGACATATAAGCAGCTTATTTATTTATCCCACTGTACTTTTCTTCACAGTTCATCCACATTTTTTCAAATAGCAATATTTTCTTCTAATTGTTGTACATTATTCCTATGTGTATGTTTGTAGGGAGGGGAAGGGAGGGAGGGAGAGAAAGAGAGAGAGAGAGAGAGAGAGAGAGAGAGAGAGAGAGAGAGACCCATATCTTCTTTAGTCAGTTGTCATTAGTGAAGTTAGATTGTTTCAGTATATTTTTGTTGTAGATAACAAATTAATGAATGCTTCAATGGAGTCCAATTGTCTATTCAATACAACATTCTCATTTAATTTTATAGTCCCAGAAGAAGAACTGCTAATTTATATGGTGGTTTAATTTTTAATTTTTTTGAGGAAATTCCTACTCTTTTCCCATGATGGCTACACAAATTTAAGATTCTCTTAACAGTGCCAAAGGGTTTTCTATTTCTGCCGAAACTATAAACTGCATATCTTTTTTGATGAGTACCATACCAACAGGTGATGGTTGACACCTAATTGTGGTTGGACTTGTTTTTTCCTGATGGTGACATATGCAGTGCATCATTTGGCTATTCACATGTCTTCTTTAGAGGAAAAGATCTCTATTGATCCTTTTCTTACTTTGTAAAGCAGTTTATATTTTGCAGTTAAACCCTATGAGTTTTTCTATATTTTTAATATTAGTATATTACTTTATTTATTAGCACATTATCACATAATCATATATATTAGAGCAGATAATGTATATATTTATTATAATTAGCATATGCACTTATATTAGCACATTATATATAGGATTTGCAAATTTTTTTCTAATTTAGTGGGTTGCCTTTGCATTTCATTCAGGTTTTTTTTCTGCTGTGAATGATTTTCAGAATTTGATGTATTACACATATTTTTCATTCATTGAAAATATTTTTCATTTCATTCATTTGCTTATCATATCAGCTAAAAATAAAAGATCATCATCAAGCATGATGGTCCAGGAGCTTATCCTCTGTGTTTTTTTAATAGTGCTTATATGTTTAGACCATAAGCTATTTATTTCATTCATTTTGAATAGATTTTTATATAAGGTCTTATCTTTTATGTATACAGATCCAATTACTTATTTTGGCTGAGCCTAGAGTACAGTGGCATGAAGCATGTGCCTTGTCAACATATGGTCATGAGTTCAAATCTCTGAAGTTCCACATGTACTGAGTGTGATCTTAGACACTGTTTATTTTTATCCTGGCAATACTACTATCTGTAATCCACGATCCACAAGCAATGCCCAGATTATGCATGTTTAAGCAACATAGAATTGGTTGTGAGCCCCAGTGAGCAAACATATGAGCACCACAATGACCATATTTTATGTTGCTTGGCAAGCACCACAACTGAAACTGGCGTACCTCAACTAAGCATGCAATTACCCAAAATGTGTGAGCACCCCAACTAGGCATGTGTAAAACCATGGGTTATATCAAGGAAATTGATGACAACAAATGAAGGAAGAGGTGGGAAACCATTTTTAAAAGATATTTTCCAATTATCTCTGCATCTTCTACTAAAGAGACCAAATTTCTCCAGTTACATAGTCTTAAATTCTTGTTTAAAACTTAGTGAATGTAAGCGTAGAAAGTTACTTCTGAAATCTTTGCATTTACACAGTATTTCTTTGATCATTATAATGTAGTATAATTTTCAATAAATTTTAAGACTTACAAATTATTTGCTGAATTTACTTTTGTACTTCATTTCTATGCCTGTTCTCATACTGTACTACCACACCTAAGTATAGCCAATTTACTCCCCATCTTCCACCACAACATTCCAGAACCCTAGCCAAAATTCAAGGCAGATTGCACGCCTTACCATAAGAACTTTATTTTTTTAGTTTAAAGACCACTGACATCAGACCTCCACCACTGGGCTAAGCAGATCTGAAGGTAGCTCTGCTCCTATTAAAAATAAAGTGCAAATGGAAGTTTTCATGTTTTTGTTAGTTTGCTTATTTTTTGAAGTTCCAGGGACTAAACCCAGGTCTCACTCATACAAAGAGCGTGCTTTACAGTTGAGTCACCATCTCAGCAAATAAAACATTTTAAAATTTCAAATAAAAGCTAGAGCAATAGAACAGCAGGTAGTGAGCTTGCCTTGCATGAGGCCAACCCAGGTTCGATCCCCAAGCTACCATATTTCTCCCTGAGTCTGCCAGGAATAATCCTTGGGAACAGAGAAAGGAGCACCTTAACACCACCAGCTGTGGCTCCAAAACAAATACAAAGTTTAACTTAAATTTACTATTAAAAAATTACAGGGATTTCATTTTTTCAGAAATCACAGTCCCCTTCAAAAAAATGCTTGAACAGAATAGAAATGCAAAACTTATTGCCAACAAATAATAGAACAGATTAATGGACCAGTGTCAAAAATAACTCAGATTAAACAGGAAGCTAGAAAAGTGTGGGGGAAGTATGTCACCGCTTACATATTAGAGACACTCAGAGAAAACACTTCTCATTTTGAGATCACTGTATTACTATATCATTATTATCCCATTGCTCATCAATTTGCTCAAGCGGGCACGCACCAGTAATGTCTCTATTGTGAGACTTGTTGTTACTGTTTTTGGCATATGGAACATGCCACGGGTAGCTTACCAGGCTCTGCCGTTCGGGCTGGATACTCTAGGTAGCTTGCCAGGCTCTCCAAGAGAGGCGGAGGAATCGAACCCGGGTCGGCCACATGAAAGGCAAACACCCTACCCGTGTGCTATTACTCCAGCTCCTCATTTTGAGATACAAAATAAAAATCTGTTTTATAATAATGGAGCAAGAGTAAGTGGTCAAGAAGTAAAGGCAAAAACAAAGAGGAACAAACAAGTAGAGGGAAATGTGACATTAATTCTTTTGCTAGATATTGGTTCCTAGAACATTCATAGGCATTAATTCACTGAACCATACAGTTATGTATGGTACATTTGTCTGAGTGCCATGCTGAGGTGTACTCAACGATTACTCCTAGCTTTGCACTCAGGGATCACTTATGGTGTGCTGGGGATGGAACCCAGGTCAGCTACATGCAAAGCAAGCACTCTACACACTATACTCTAGCCCATGTTTGGTACATTTTATGATGTTATAATTCAATAAAAGTAGTTTACAAGGGATATATTACATCATTTTATTGACATTTAAAAGCTAAATACACAGAATGGAAAGCTAAATACACAGAATAGAATGTACTTTCTATACCACTTAGCATGATTAAAAAATTATTCCAAATATTATCTTCAGAAATCCAAGGGTCAAAAATTGAAACAGAGCATGGTGTCTGTCCTACAATGATTAAGCCTTCCATGAGAAGATTCTAAATCTAGGGTAGATGTAATATACTACTTAATAACTTGAATGTCTGACAATTCATGTCAGTTCAAAATCAGTTAAATGATATAAAATGTAATAAATATATCTTCCCTTGAAATATAAACAAAAAAGACCAAAATGAATATGAAATATGAAGGTAACTATAAAGAAAGGTTTAAATATCTACTCTAAATACTTGTTTAAATAAGGATATCTTTTGTGTTTTTGTTTTGGACCCACCTGGCAGTGCTTAGGGCTTATTCTGTGCTCAGGGATCACTCCTGACTCGGACTACGATCATATGAAAGGATTTACACCCAGGTTGGCACCATGCAATGTAAGTTCCTTACCCAATGTACTCTCTCTGGTCCCCAAATCAAGATTTAACCACCTCAGCCTTACTAATATTTAGGGTTAGGTTAAGGTTGATCTTTCATATATGGGGTTGTCATGTACATTGTAGAAATTTAGCAGCATCCAGAACTTTTCCTACTAAATGCCAAATTCATACTTTGAGTTATGACAGAAATAACTCCACACACTGCCAAATGCCACCTGAATGCAAGTAGTCATCCTCATTTGAGAGGCACTGCATAAAAGTAATGATTAATCGATCTTGAGTAGCTACAGATGTTTGAAACCAATTTAAACACAAGATTTAGCACATACTTCCTACTTAAACTATAATAATTTGGTATATACTTTTGGCACCAGATAATCTCATCAGCCACCCTCCAGAACTCAAGGCTGCTTTTACTGGAAGGGAGTGTAAATGAGGCCCCCATAACCATGCCACCAGACTCTGCACCGGGGGTGCCCCAGAGGGAAGTGGGTGAGAGCCCTCCCCGCCCCAAGGGACCCAGCCCCGGTAGCCGACCTCCACTACCCCACCGCTGCCACGCTCCAGGGTACTTTCCACATGCTCCACATGCTTGGGCTGAGCATCATGCATGAGTGAATGTATTCCTGGACTGAGTGCCATGAAGGAAATATATATATATATATATTATATGTATATATATACATGCCTCTCAGAGAGCCCAGCAAGCTACCCAGAGTATCCTGCCCACACGGAAGAACCTGGCAAGCTCCCCATGGCATAGTCGATATGCCAAATATAGTAACAATAACAGGTCTCATTCCGCTGAAACTGAAAGAGCCTCCAATCATTGGGAAAAATGGGTAAGGAGAGGCTGCTAAAATCTCAGGGCTGGAAGAATGGAGACGTTACTGGTGCCGATTTACTGGAGTAAAGCGATGAAGAGGATGGCAGTGATACAGTGATACAGTGATACTTTTGGTATGTGAATAAATAGTTGAGATGTTAAAAATTATACAAAGTCTAATTTTACTACGTTTATCATGATCTATTATTCTTAATTTTCCCTTGCTCTCTTATTTTCAAAATTAAGCTTCCATAGAAAGAAAATTTTTGGAATCCTCATTTAACAATATGATTTGCAACACTACGAATAATGTCTGTTAGTAAATTACATCATTTTCTTCCCTCTGTTTTCTAGATAACAACAATAAAAGAGAAAATTGATTATCAGCATACCAATGGTATGACTTGAAGTAAATATTCCATTTTTAAATAAAGAGCACTTCATCAAATAGAAATGAAAATATACAAATATTATACAAGCAAAAGAATTAGTTCTGGATGATTTTAAAATTGATAACCAATCATTTACAAATTTGAAACTATTATCTGTGAAATTGGATAAAGAGCCTTTCAGTGGAGATAGGCACGATAATATTAAAGATACTGAAGCTTGACCACTGCGTATCACAGGCAGCATTACTCACAAGGAACTAAAACAGGTGAAGAAATTGTAATTTCCCCCTATATTTAATGTTGCCATTTAACCATTTAACCATCTGTTATTCAGAACAGCTTACATTTCTCCTACTAAATATTTTTAGTTAGGAGGAAAAGGAAGAAGAAGAGGAGGAGGACGAGGAGAAGGAGGAGGAGGAGGAGGAGGAGGAGAAGGAGGAGGAGGAGGAGAAGGAGGAGGAGGAGCAGGGAAATAAGAAACAAGGAAGGTAGGGAAGGGAAGAAAGGGAGTAAAGAAATAAATGAAAGAAAAGTTACCACAAATATATTGTCTTAAAGCCTCTTCAAAAATTAGAGGCTGGAGCAATAGCACAGCAGGTAAGGCATTTGCCTTGCAGGAGGCTGACCCGGGTTCGATTCCCAGCATCCCATATGGTCCCCTAAGCACTGCCAGGAGTAATTCCTGAGTGCACAGCCAGGAGTAACCCCTGTGCAACACCGAGTGTGACCCGAAAAGCCAAAAAAAAGGAAAAAAAATTAAACTAAACTAACCTAATTGTATATTTTTTCTTCCTTTAATTTCACCCAAACATAATTTACATAACTATGAAGCCCACTAAAAATATTTTTAAGAAATATATTAGCTAATTATATTAGCTAAGTGTATTAGCTAAAGCGACTATGTTCATTCTATTTCTATATTAGCTAAAGCAACTATGTTTATTCCATTTGCATGTTATCATTTCCTACTGTGGAGAGACTTCTAATATTGTTCAGCTTGACATTGAACAATATTGTCTTAAAGACAAAGTTTCTGATTCTTTAAATTCTGAAACAACTGCATTATTTTCTCTTAATATATATGCAGACCTGACTATTTGCTCCCAAATGTCAAATAGATTTATAAAAGCATTTTCATAAACTAAACAAAATTATTTCTCTTACACATAATCTGGTATAAACACTATAGAATTAATCTATCGTGTAGGCTACTTGTATAATAACCAGAATTTATCAAGCCATAAAGTCAAAATAATTAATAGAGAAGTGTATGTTTTGTGTGTTCTTAGGTAGGATAAACGTTAGTACACAATTGCTTTTCACTTCAAAATTTAATAGCACATTTTTAAGATTCTCTAAGTTGACAGTGGCAGAGCTTTACAATTTTCATGACTTACCTTTTAATATTGCACTTAAGGACTAATCGGTCTCTTATACCTTATGCTTGAAATCAGACAGTTAAAAATCTAGGAGGAAAACTGGCACAGTTTTGTGAAAAATTGAATGTTTAATAATTCTAAATTATGAATCAGTATGTAGAAACATATGTTATTTCTATTTCTATTTCCAGAGTTCTATTTCTTCCTTCAAAGTCAAAACCTGCATTCCATGGTGTCATTAGCATTTTATATTTTGCACTAACATATGCCTCAGAGACCTGAAACCTAGGAAAACAGGATGAGAACGCTGTTCAGGTATCCCAAAGAGGAATCGAAAGAGCTATGCTAGGAGTATCACGTTTCACTCAAGTGAGAGAAGGAATCCAGAGTTCCAACCTCCGTCCACAGTCAAGAATCAGGGACGCTGTCTTGTTTGTCAAGACGTCAAAAATCAGATGGACTGGACATGTAATGCGATTCAGAGAGGACCGCTGGACTAGAGCTGTTACTAACTGGACTCCACAGGACATCAAAGACAGCGTGGCCGCCCACCAACAAGATGGTCAGACTTCTTTGTCAAAACCCTGAACGAACGTTTTGAGGCTCTTCGTGTTCCTGGAGCGAGCAGATATCATTGGTCTACACTAGCACATAACAGGGACGAATGGAGACATTACTGCGCTTGCTCAAGCAAACGAAGATCAACGGAATGACAAGTGATACAAGTGATTTATCACTGTATCACTGTATTACTGTCATCCTGTTGCTTATCGATTTGCTCGAGCGGGCAACAATAACGTCTCCATTGTGAGCCTTGTTACTGTTTTTGGCATATTGAATATGCCACCGTTAGCTTGCCAGGCTCTGCCATCCAGGCAAGATACTTTCAGTAGCTTGCCATTCTCTCCTCGAAGGACAAGGAATTGAACCTGAGTCAGTCGCCTGCAAGGCAAATACCCTACCCGCTGTGCTATCACTCCAGCCCCTATTTGAATATATTTCTATGACACCAAAATGTGAATATCATTCATATAAATTTGTAATTTTTAATTAAAACTAACATTTAAATATAAATATAAATGTTTTTAAAACAATATAGGGGTTGGAAAGATTGTAGAGTCAGTAAAATACTTGCCTTGCATGCAGTCAACCCAAGTTCAATCTCTGCCTCTCCATGAGATCACCATCCTAGCCTGATCCAGAGCACAAAGTCAGGAGGAAGCTCCTTTTATACTGTAAAGGAAAATATTTACCTGGATAATATGCAATATTATAAACCACATTATGTCAAGTAAAATTAGCATTTTAAATTACAACAACTTTCAAGATTTTTTTAAAGATCTGTCAGGTGCGTGACAAATCTTCAAATTTTTATATAGGCAGTTTAATTTGATTTAATTATGTATACCTAATGATCTGAACCAACAAATTAATTTCAGAGGTATGTCAAAGATCATCTTCTACTCCAGGAAAGGTACATTCCAAGAACAGAGGAGCTAAGAGCCACCAATTGCTCAACTGTGGGAAGACATATCCTCCTAATTGCATTCCTCAACAGGGTGTTGCTGTTTAATAATCTATACAACCAAGTTTATGATTATTTTTAAACAATTAGCATTATCATATTATCTACATTATCAACCTAAATGGTTATTTTTATATAGCAATATAAAATTGTTTATAGCTAACTCTTCAAGGGTATTTTGCAGCATATATTTTGCAACACATATGATCAGTATATTTCTGTTTTTAAATTGGCTTCTTTCTTTCAAGATCAGTAGAATTCTTTACCCTTCTTATTAGTAACCTACTAAGGTAGTCACCCAGATGAGAGACATCCATAAACAAAAAGAAATAGGTTAAATACACATTCACTAAAAAGATAAACAGTATCTAGAAATATAAAAGTGGTGCTATGCATTTTATAAGAATAATTAAATATCAATTTAAAATTATTTTAGTAACACTTCTCCCTGTACTGCCTTATCTCCTTCCCCCAACACACTCCCTTCTTCTAGTTATAACTTTCATTCTATTACCAATATTTCCTGGTTTGTATTCTTATTTAGTTTTGTATATTCATTAATTTATATATTTTTCATATGCAGGAAAAATCATACAATACTTGAACAATCAAGAAAGATACGAGTTTGTACTCCAGTAAAACCCCAGGCCCAGTAAGCACTCATGAACCAACTGAGTAAGGATTATTTTCAAAGTCTCTAGATACCATCACTAAATTCAAGTGCTCTACACTCTGAGTAAAGCAAGGGTGTGTGGAAGGGTCTGCAAAATTATGTGGTCTGACCCTACTACATAATGGGACAGACATGTGACTTGTGGGTTGTTCATGTTCTATCTGACTGTATTGTATGGCCCACGAATGTTGTATATAAATGGCCTCTGGCAAAAAAAATGATTCCCATTTCTGGACTATGGTCAACATTGTAGGTGAACACAGTCCAAGTGGTAGTCCCAGGAGTGTATAGAATAGCCTAATACAGATAAGAGTTGTTTTAATAAGGTCACAGAAAAAATTAATTCAGTTTCCAGCAAACTCCAGCCAGCCTACCCTGGTTTTAGTCTCAAACATCTCAAGCTAAGCTGTTAGTACCCATCCAGAACAAAGGCTGCCAATAGTGGTCATGAGAACTCTCTAATGGCCTCAGATGCCCCACAGAAGCAGGGAATGAGAATATCCTAAAGTTTAGGGTATACTTTGGAAGTATATCCTAAAGTTTTGGCTTCTAGTTACTGATGACTGTCTGGAATCTGCAGCTGTTAGTGTTTATTGGCAACCTCAGCATATAGTCATGGAATTCTGCTCCCCAATGTCCTAATGAAAGAATCTCCCAATCTTTTACCTGGCTGTGCTTTAAGTTTCAAACTGGTCACATGTCCTGGATGTACCCCAAGTCATATTAATTACAGTTGTTTCTACTCTTTCAACATCTGCTGCCTCTTACCACACTGCTCCTCAGCCTTCTCATCTGCTGGTCTATAAAGCATGTTTCACTGTGTTGATCATTTAGTTAAGGATCTGAGGAAGAAGAGAGTGCAGTCTCCATATTCATTTACTATCTTGCTGGAATCACTCTTTCAAAATAAATCTTAAAACAATTTTTAAGACTTGGAGTTGATTGTCGATTTCTCAGTACTGACTCTATTCTAGCCCTGAGATTTTAGAAGCCTCTTTTTACTCGTTCTTCCCAACAGTGCTGCATGGAAGCTTTTTCAGGGTCAGGGAATGAGACCCATCATTGCTACTGCTTTTGGCATATGAATATGCCACGGGAAGCTTGCCAGCCTCTCCCATGTGGGCAGGAAACTCTCGGTAGCTTGCCAGGTTCTCCAAAGGGGGAAATTAGGCTATAAAATGCTTCTGGGAGCTTGGTCTTATAGTCTCTGGATATTGGCCCTTGGGATTACATGGCGCCAGGGGTAGTTTCTGGGTGTGACCCCCTAGCTACTGGAAAATGGGGGATCTGGGCAGAAGAGGCCCAATCCCAATCCAAGCAGGCTTGGAGATATCAGCCCCGGGTCACACATACCTGGGTTCCTCTGCCGGTTCCTTCATGCGTGAGGCTCATCCGAACATGTGGAGGGGGCCTTGAGCATGGCTGTGGCTGGGTTCTGCAGGTCTTCGGCCATGGGAGCTCTGCTTGGGGCAGGGAGGGAAACTCAAACCACCCACTCTGAGGGGCTCCGGTGAAGACAGCCAGGTGCGGGGCAAGAGACTCTGCCAGGACTTGGAGTAACAATAGAAAAAATGTACAAAATAAAAATGGGACATGAAGATTGAATAAACAGAATCAGTATTATATTTGGAAATGAAAGAAAAAAATCTATTTGATTTAAAATGAATAAATGGATAAATCCACTTGATTAAAAAATAAGGCAATGGCCAAAAGGCACATGAAAAAGTGCTATACATCACTAATCATCAGGGAGATGCAGATCAAAACAACCATGAGATACCACCTCACGCCACAGAGACTAGCACACATCCAAAAGAACAAAAGCAACCACTGTTGGAGAGGATGTGGGGAGAAAGGGACCCTTCTGCACTGCTGGTGGGAATGCCGACTGGTTCAGCCTTTTGGAAAACAATATGGACGATTCTCAAAAAATTAGATATTGAGCTCCCATTTGACCCAGCAATACCACTGCTGGGAATATATTCCAGAGAAGCAAAAAAGTATAGTCAAAATGACATCTGCACTTATATGTTCATTGCAGCACTATTTACAATAGCCAGAATCTGGAAAAAACCCGAGTGCCCTAGAACAGATGACTGGTTGAAGAAACTTTGGTACATCTATACAATGGAATACTATGCAGCTGTTAGAAAAAAGGAGGTCATGAATTTTGCATATAAGTGGATCAGCATGGAAAGTGTCATGCTAAGTGAAATGAGTCAGAAAGAGAAAGACAGACATAGAAAGATTGCACTCATCTGTGGAATATAGAATAACAGAGTAGGAGACTAACACCCAAGAATAGAAGAATAGTAGAAATAAGTACCAGGAGGTTGACTCCATGGCTTGGAAGCTGGCCTCACATTCTGGGGAGAGGGCAACTCAGAGAAGGGATCATCAAGTATAATGCGGTTGGAGGCCATGTGGGGGAAGGATGAGGCGGGCTGAATGTAGACTAGAGACTGAACACAGTGGCCACTCAACACCTCTATTGCGAACCACAACACCTAATTAGAGAGAGAGAACAAAAGGAAATGCCCTGCCACAGTGGCAGAGTGGGGTGGGGGGAGATGGGATTGGGGAGGGTAGGAGGGATGCTGGGTTTACCGGTGGTGGAGAATGGGCACTGGTGAAGGGATGGGTCCTCAATCTTTATATGGCGGAAACATGAGCACAAAAATATATAAATCTGTAACTGTACCCTCACGGTGATTCACTAATTAAAAATAAATAAATTTTAAAAAAATAAGGCAATGTCCTTCCACACATACCGTGCTAAATTGTATAGCAAATGCTTAGTGAAAAGAGTAAGGAAGTCTGCTGTTGGAAATAATTGTTGACAGTTGTTCACATAAGAAAATTTTTATAGTTAACATCCTGTGGTGAGTGTTCAGTGATTCTAAATTTAGTGTTTTTCTAGAGTCCTAATGAAAGAACTAATTTTATTTATTTATTTATTTATTGCTTTTTTTTGGGGGGGTCACACCCAGCAATGTACAGGGGTTACTTGTGGCTCTGCAGTCAGGAATTACTCCTGGTGGTGCTCAGGGGACCATATGGGATGCTGTAAATTGAACCTGGGTCAGCCGCATGCAAGGCAAACACCCTACCCGTTGTGCTATTGCTCCAGCCCCAAAAACTAATTTTATTTACATATTTTCAACAATGACCTTATGTAATTACTCTAGGCCAGGTGCTAGAATCAGGAGTAAGAAAAACAAAGTAGAACGTTCTCACAGATAAGTATTTTTAACAAGGTATTTTGTTTGGGTGCTCTCCTAAAATAATCATTCCTGATCTCTACGAAACTAAAGCTTTATGGGGATGTCAAAATTAGAAGTAAGGCTCTTTAATTTTCCTTTTGTCACCAGTACTAGATTTAATCAGCAGACTGTGTCCTTCAGTTGGTTCATTTAGTTGATGCCTAACTCTGTTCAAAGGTCACCTGCATGTTGTTTACTTTTATCCTTGTGACTCAAAGGATTACTGCCAAGTATTCTAAGAGCTCTCCAAAATATTTAAATAAAAATAGGGTGTCAAATGTCACAGGAAAGATTACATTAAGGAAAAAGTCCAAGTAAATCCACAAACAACTGACTGGAGTGAAGGAAGTATTTCCAGGTAGATCAATCCTTAACATGACCAGTAGCAACTACAATGCTGATGTAAATTTACCCTCACAAAATTACATTTTCAGTATCCCTATAATTCAGCTCTCCTTGCTAGGATGTGTGTTCAACATATGGGTTTCAAACAATAATACTGATGACCCTGTGGCTGAGGAAGATTTCTCAGTATGATCATACAAAAGGGAGAAGTAGAAGATTCAACAGTATGATCATAGAAAAGGAGAGAATGTGAGTAGTTCTTCTCTTCTCACCCTGGTCGTAAAGACTGTAGGGGGGCAGCTCTGGCCAGGAAGGATATATGACTTAACTGAGCTAATTGGTTGACAGTACCACTTGGTGGGAAGCAGCTCTGGCCAGGAAGGATATATGACTGAGTTAATGGACTAAAAGAACTACCTGGTGTTTATACAGACATGGGGCTGGAGAGCCAGGAGTTGATATACCCGTGTCTTGTATCCTCTGTCTAACTGATGTTTTCTTGATGTATAGGAATGTTTTGCTTTCTTGATGTATGGGAATGCCTTGCTTTCTTGATGTATGGGAGTTGGGAATGTCTTCCTAATTGGAAATGTTTTCTTGATATATTGTTCTTGTATGCTTTTGTTCATTTATGAAATGTTTGAAGTTATTTCTGCCATTTGGAATTGTTTATCTTTGTTTGAGCTTGTTCCTGAGGCCTGCGTGCCCAGGATGGTTATATAAACCCTTGGCTGTAAGCCCTTGGGGTCGAGCTTTGACCTCCTGCTTCAGCAGGCCAGCTTGGCCCAGGCTAGCTGGAATAATGAAGTCTCAGTGTGTGTTTTGCAATCCTGCTGGACTCTTTGTCTCTTTGAATACTGAGTGGTGGTCTTGATTGTAACAGTCCCAGAGTTCACAGTAGCTGGTTCCTAATGATTGTGGAGTTGTGATATGAACAAGGATTGGGCAGCAAGCAGGAATTTATTGTCCAGAGCACCCAGTAACACCTGTAACATCAAAGTGCCCTACTTTCAATTATGGTATTTGCATTTGCCAGTACCTGGAAGTTTTATTAGCAAGACCAAGTAAACAGGAAAGAGTTCTGTGAGCCCACCATTTGATCAGATCTAGACTCCACCCAAATGACCATTTTTTTTAAAATAAGGGTTAAATGTGGATATAGTAGATAAAAGAAGGCCGTGTTGCCAGCTCTGAATAAAGTCTCCTTTCTTACTAGACTTTCATTCCACTACCAACAGTCAGTTGTAGGTTGGATGGTGGGGAAGGCTGGTGTTTTGGTCTGGTGAAGGCAGGTATCATTTCACCCAGTGTGATAGTTGATCCTCAATTTGCTTCCAGTACTGAAAGGGATAATAGCTCTCTGGTGGTTTATAAGGGGCTGCTGAGGTCTATGAGTATTTTATAGGCTTTAGATCTTACCTCTAGATCAGGCTTTTCAAAAAGTGAGTTTTAAGTCTGATGCACCAATTTTAAGCTTGTCCCTGAATTTTCTCAGGGCCAAATTCTGCCCCTTCACATTCTTTGTACCATTCCTTCCTCTTCCCTGGTATCATGCAACTTAGCTTCCAAATGCTCCAGCTCTTTGTGCTAGAGCAGAGAATCTCCCGTAGATAGTGGCTGGGTTATCCAGTAAATCTTCTCAGGAAAGCCCTATATGGTATTGTCCTTGCTTAGATGTGTTCTGTCTCATGGAAGTGCTCTCAACCACTATTCTCTTCAGTTACCTTGGAAATCCAGTAAGAGATAAATATGCTGCAGGTATATTCAACACTATAAATCTCTACAAGGTTCTTCCACTTCATATATATTCTTTCTCAACCACTTATAGAATCCAAGATTCTGAGAAGTTCTGGTAGCTCGTGAAGCCCCCTGAGACCTTTTACCAGCCCTGCTATCTTGGGAAACCTTTCTCTGGTCACAGTTCTTGGACAAACCAATCTCAACACAATGCTGAGATTTAGTCAGAACCAGTGATCAGAGAGTCCAAGGTGCCCCAGTGTTCATAGGTCCTGTACCAATATTACCGAGTTTTACAGCCCATTTCTTTAAAACATTAATTGTTAGCTGTTGTAAAGTCAGCTATTTTAAAGATTTGAATCTGATATTTATGAAGTAACTTCAAAAAAATTCTATAGACCCCTTGAAAATGTATACAAAATATCATCATATTGCTTCTTTCCACCCAACCCTTGGGAGAGGAAGTTCTGTATCATAATTTATCATTAAAGAGCTGTGACGTAAAGATATTTAATCAGCACCACTCTGAATTTAAAGGAAATATTTCCCATCTCTTAAAGGAATACTAAACTGAATACAAAAAAAATATTAAGCAGAGCTCAAAAATCAAAACTGCAAAGTCCTTTGGTTTGGTATATTGAGAAAGTAAATGCTCATCTTATCCTCTCCTTCGCCCAAAAGCTTATAAAAAGAATAAACCCTTATCATAAGTCTTTCTTTAAATTTATAAACGCATTGGAATATGGCTCAAAGAGGATAAATCAAAAAAGGAATTTATTGACCTTTCTGACACTGGCACTTTTGTGAGAAACCCACTTTAACAATTCTCTCACCTTTCCTCACACTGTTGAATCATTTTATTGTTTTAACTTGAAGATTGAAGTATTCTTTTCTAGCTTATAACTTATTATTGGTTGGACAAAGCAGACAATAAATATTCAAAGGGGTCAAAGGGATAGTACGACGGGTAGGGCATTTGCCTTACTCTCAGCCAACCCGGATTCAATCCCCAGCATCCCATATGGTTCCCCGAGCGCTGCCATGAGTAATTCCTGAGGGCAGAGCCAGGAGTAACCCCTGATCATTGCCAGGTGTGACCCAAAAAGTAATGGCCAACATAGAGACTATAAAACCAAGCACCAAGAAGCACGCAGCCGCATTCACAGCTGTGCAACATCTTATAGCCTAGCTCTCCCTCTTGGAAAACCTGGCAAGCTACTGAGAGTTTCCTGCCCACATGGGAGAGCCTTGCAAAGTCCCCATGGCATATTCATATGCCAAAACCAGTAATAACGATGGGTCTCATTCCCCTGACCCTGAAAGAGCCTCTAATGCGGCACTGTTGGGAAGAACGAGTAAAAAGAGGCTTCTACAATCTCAGGGCTAGGATGAATGGAGACATTACTGAGACCGCTCAAGAAAATCGAGGATCAATGAGATGATGGTAATGATGATGATGATTCTGACACCTAACAGTCTACAATGTCCTTTTGAAATATAATTTTCCTATTTTATGTTGCTTCTTGTGACTGGGTAGGACAGCATGAGTCCACCATCTTTCAATATACTTGTTAATAATAAAGCTTGTTCTCTACCCACCAAATTAAGTCCTGATTTTTTGAGCAAACAAACTGAAACTGTATGTGTGAGGTTGTACTATGGTTGTATTATATAAATATATAAATATTACACTAGTATTTGAAATCAAAGAAGTCTAGAAGTATCTATGAAGATATTTAAGACTCTACTTCCCTAAGAAACATCAAA
Organism: Sorex araneus; assembly: GCF_027595985.1. Lineage (NCBI taxonomy): Eukaryota > Metazoa > Chordata > Mammalia > Eulipotyphla > Soricidae > Sorex > Sorex araneus. The sequence goes on along the minus strand of NC_073302.1, from coordinate 378,643,039 downwards.
AAAGAATTCTTGCTGAGTGTATCATTTCTTCCACGAAAGCTTATACCATTTTGTTACTTCAAGACTTTATATAAATTTAAGGTTTATATGGACATTTATCATGTTTATACATTTTAACCTATATTTTCCCCAACAAAAATGTTTCCCCCATTTATACACATGGGGAGATAGCACATGCCTAGAATGTCTAAGGACATGGTTTTGATTTCCATCACTGCAGACCCCTCTTTAACATTGCTGGGTATGCCCCTGGTAGCCTCTAAGCATGACAAATGACGCTGATGTTGCCTGAGCATCTCTGGGTATGAGCCTAAAAAAAAAATGAACCTACCAATTAAATACAAAGTCTTCAACAGAGGTTAGTGTTTAGATTTGAAATCAGAATATCAAGTTCTATTATTTGATAGCTGTTAAGTCAAAGCACCTTGAAGCCTGTTTCTACCTATATAATATACACTTAATACTTACGTTAAGCTGATGTAATATTTATGTTTTTTACTACATGGAGAAAAACACTGAACTTAAATCAAATTGCTTCTATGAAACCTAATGAGATAATATGGAACATTTATCACATGCCTTTCAATATATTATTCAGTAGATTTATCATATTCCTAAAATTATTCTCATTAGATATTAGAAAAACATTCAGTTAAAGTTAAAAGTGAAATTATAATCAGTCTCATTTTTCTCCCAACTTGTTGTATAACTCTATACATTTAAACATATCTTGTATTGTGAAATGGTTATCATTATAAAGTTAGCTAATATTTGTATCATGCAAATAATTATACTTTGTGTATAATATTTACGAAGTCTCAGTAATTTTCAAGTATATGATACAGCATTATTAGTTATAGTAACAGTGTAGACTCCAGAAAATTATCTTTCAATTGAAAGTCCATATTCTTTGTTCGACATCTCCCTTTTTCCCTTACTCTCACTTCCTGGTAATTTCCATTCTTGTGTTTCTATTAATTTATCATTGTTTTTAAGATTCCATAAATGATAACATGCATTATTGTCTCTGTCTTAGCTAACTTATCACAATACTTACAAGTTCCATCCATGTTATTTCAAAGAGTAGGATGTTCTTTTCCTGATGGGTGAATAATATTCTCTCTCTTTCTCTCTCTCTCATACACATGCACACACATACACAAACGTACTAATCCATTTATCCATATTGTTACGCCTCAACTATGTCAAAAATGCAGCAATGAACATGAAAATGCAGATGTCTTTTCAAGATTTGTTTTAATTTTATTTGAATATATATCCAGGATAGATCACTGGAATACATGATAGCTCTTTCAATATTTTAAAGGAATCTCCATATTGTTTCAATATTGGCTGCACCAATTTATATCCCTATCAACAATAAACAGTCTCCATATTCTTGTCTGTATTTATTAGTTGAAGGAAAATGTGGGAAGATGAATACTATTCTCCTGGGTTTTCTTTGTTTTTAAAATAAAATACTTCATTTAAACGCTGTGGTTTACAAAATGTTCATTACATAATACAGTTGTATGGACGTTCAATGTTCCCACACCAATCCCTCCATCTGATTGACCCTCCCTCCAGCATTGTTCCCATTTTCTAAACTACCCCCAACTAAGCATGCCCCCTTAGCAAACAAAAAATATTTTAATATTTGCTATAATTAAATGGCTAATTGAATTATCAAAAATATGCTAGTGAATGAAAACTTGTGAAAATTGTTGCATCTCAGTATGGGGTTAAGTCCTTGTCTGAGGACGTACAATGTCGTTTTACTGCTAGTTGAGCATTAGGTGTTATTTTTGTTTGTTGAGTTTAGTTGGCTTCTGTGTTACCTTCCCATCTAAGTTAGTGTACTTCTACTGAAATTTCAGCATTGCAGATATTGAAGGTATTGCACAGCCACATATGCACAGTCCTGAAAACTTCAAAATCTGTAGAAAATGGGCCAATAAATTGATATGACAGTGGCTGTAGGAGATGGGTGTGGCTGCTAGGGCTTCTGGAAGTACAGAGAGTAGGGATAGACTGTCCACTCTGAGACAAACCCAGAGTTCTCAGCCTGGACACCAGACTACCTGAGATTTTTTTGCATTTTGGTGTCTCTGCAGAGATTATTAGTGGAGCGGTGGAGTTGAACCAATGGCATGGTGGCAGCGGTGGGTTGTGGGTACAGCAGCAAGGGCTTCAGCAGGGTAGAGACTGGATCCATCCCACTCCCAAGTGTGCTACAGAGTTTTCAGCCAGGGTCTGGTTTGACCATGAAAATTTGTTGCTTGGCTTGCATATCCTCAGATCTCCTAAGTCTTCAGACATGAGTGTAGAATGCCAGACAATAGATTTCCACTGGCATTTGCACAGCAGAAAATATCCTAGCTGACCCAGGTAAAGAATCTGGTTTTGAAACATTTACATTCAAGTGGCAATCTGGTACATTCTGTTCTTTAGTAGCCCACATCCCAGAGGTGAGTAATTTCTTTTTTATTTTATGGAGCTTTCTCTGAAGAATCCTACATTTTCCTTAGAATTATTATTCTCCCTTAATAAAACTATTTTACTTCAAAAAAAAGCTCAAAGAGCAAATCTACTTAAATCTTTACTTTTCCTGTTCCTTCCCCAAGCTCATTATTTGGTCTTTTCCCCACAAGTTTATCATATTATACCCCACTATGCTACTCTTTATTGACTGATCTGGTAAAAAAAAAAAAACATATCAACCAAAAATGTATATTCTTAGGTTGGAAAAACTGTGGCTCAAAATATGGCTGTGTTGTTATCTATGTAATGTAGGGGAAATAGGTTCACCTAAGACTGACTTTTCATCTGTAAAAGGAGAGAAAACGATATTCTTCACAAGATTATGAAGCTTCAGTGAGCTCTTGTTGTTATCAATGGCTCAGTAATCTATCACCTGACCTGGATCTTAGTATGTTAAAAGTCATGTTTATTTGGCTCATATATCTGCAATTTGGGTAGGGCTTGATTTCCACATCCTTCATGTTCCACTTGATGACAGCTAAAGTAGTGACTCAGCCAAAGACAGTGCATGTGAAGTCATGTGAAGACTTGTCTACTCCCAGATGTAGTCATTAATGATGGCTCAGTTAGGTCAAATAGCCAGAAGCTGACATGTATCATCTGCTTATGGCGTCTTAACTTCCTTACAAGATGGTTTCTAGGATCTGAGAGTGAGCATCTTGAAAGGAGAAAAGTGAGGTTCAATGTAGATTTCATCTCTTCATCTGGAGGTCACAAATGGTGAATTCTCCAGTTTTCTCTCCATCAAGGAAGTCACAAAGTACTGCCCTGTTGCAAGCAAATCATATGTAGTCTTCAATGCTTGATGGGTCCCAAACTTAAAGCAAATTTTTAATGAAGAAATATTTGCAATATGACTGAGTGATCTATCTGAGGAACTGAGTGATTTATATTACAGAAGTTGGAAGAGAAAATTGGAATGTGAGATAAGTCTAATATTTGAAGATAATAATCAAACATGGAAAAATACTAGATTCACCATTTAACAATAAAAACAACTAAAGAATATTAACCAATTATTGTCTATTCAAAGTTATCCTGGACTCAAAATAATGAAGCTGTGGCCAGATAACTAATACAACAGCTGTCTTGCATGCAGCTAATCCAGGTTTAGTCCTAGGCTTCACATAATGTCCCCAAAGCACCTCCAGGATTGATCCCTGAGCAGAATGCCAAGGGTAAGACCTGACAACAACTGGGTGTGACAGAAAATAAACCAAAAAATCATATAGCCTTCAAATCTTATAGCACATAGATTTAAACTTAATTCAAAAACTCAGTGTTAAACAATTACAGCTATTCAGATAACCTTCCAAATGTGCTTTAATGATGAAAATTAGGAGTAGAGGGCAAATGCACCAAGTATGAAACATCTATTTTTATAAATATTTCATTGTTAGAAGTTTGTCAGTAAAACACTAACAAATACTTACAGGTACCAGTTTCTAACTACATCATTCCACCAAGACAGGTATTACCATATACATTTTATAATGAATAAAATTTAGGTATAAGAAAGCTATTTCATCCACTGTAAAACAAACTTAGTTTATACCAGACAAGTTGGACTCATCCTTGGTAATATAGTTCTAAAGGCTGTATTCCGACACCCAGATCCCAAAACTGCCTCCATGTAAGTTCATTATTGGTTACAGACTCACAATAAAATCTAAAAGATATCAATTAGTCAACAAAATTTACAGCTATATTGGTCTCCTAGCTGAAAATTAAGGTGCTCTCTGGAGAAGGGTAGACTGAGTTCCTATCCTGCCAAAGCCCCAGCAGCCACACTCACACCCCAAAAGCTGCTGTCATGACAATGGCCCTATCACCTCATGACTAAGCTCTGCAGAGATGCCAAACTGCCAAAAACTTCAGGAACACTGGACTTCAGGCTGAGAACTCTGGGGTCTTCTCAGAGTGATGGTTAGCAGCCTCTCCCAGGACCCATACTTCCAGAAGCTCCTGCAGCCACACCCACATCCCACAACTCATTGCCCAGTTAAACTGTCTGAAGTTTCTGGAGCATTCAGCCATTTTCACGATCACACAACATGTCCAAACTCTATAATACTGATATCCCCAGTAAGAACATAGGAAATTAGATAGGAAAGTAACATAAATGCCAACTAAGTTCAGTAAACAAAACATTAACACTGAAGGATCAACTAACAATAGCAGCCCAGTAAACCCTCAGACAAGGACTTAATGTCCCCATGGCCGGATATAACAATTTCACTACTTTTTTAATTGAAGAATATTTTTTGATAATTGCATTAGCCACTTAGTTGCAAAAAGTAATACTAACTAAATAATTCTGTGTGCCTGCTAAGGGCACAGGCTTGAGGGTGGTGGGGAAAATGAGGACAATAGTGGTGAGAAGGTCACACCAGTGGTGATATAGGTGTTAGAATATTAAATGCCTATAACAAATGCATTATGAACAAATTTGGTGTTTAAAAATAAACAACCATGGTGTTTAAATAAAGAAGGAATAAAAAGATTGTCTTTCTGATAGAGACACAATCTGATTCTTTTTCATTTGTTTGTTTGGGAGTCACACCTGGCTATGCTCAAGGCTTACTCCTGGCTCTGCACTCAGAGGTCATTCCTGGCAGTGCTCAGGTTTGGGATGCTGAAGACTAAACCCAGATCAACCACATGCAAGACAAGTGCCTTAATTGCTGTACTATCTCTCCAACCCCCATGATCTGATTCTTACAAAGAACTTTTTTTAGAAGGATTTACTCCTATGCAAGTTTTAATTACATAAATAAGGACATTTTATATGGCATTTTCTTTAGCTAAGTAACTAATTGAAAAAATATTAGCTAAACACTCACCCAGGTTGGGGGAAAAGTAATTTTTGAAAAGTAATATGCTAGGGGCTGGAGCAATAGTACAGTGGGTAGGGCGTTTGCCTTGCACACAGCCAACCCGGGTTCGATTCCCAGCATCCCATATGGTCCTCTAAGCACCAGGGGTGATTCCTGAGTGCAGAGCCAGGAGTAACCCCTGTGCACTGCCAGGTGTGACCCAAAAAGCAAAAAAAAAAAAAAAAAGTAATATGCTAAATTATAAAACATTTTCTAATTAAATATGCATATAGTAAAATGTGCAAAGTATAAGTACCTTTATATTTTGAATATTTCTCCTATTTAATCTGTATGTCCTAAATGTGAAGACTTTACAGCTGATTCTATTTCATATGCGTTATATACTAGCTATACGCTAGTCCATTAAAAACAGTGGCTTAACACATGGCTTGCCTGGATGAAGCAGTAATATTATTATAAATCATTGATACACAAATATTAATGTTATTTTTAAATTTCTGCTTAAATGGTCTGTGTAATATTTCTATTTTTGCCAGTCTGCGGGTGTAAAAAAGTTGAATGCCATTTACAATGTAAACATTAAGCTTATTTAAACAAACTTTGTATAGAAATCTTTCTAGTTTCCTTAGATGTAGAATAAACTCCAATGGGTAGAATTACTGGGTTAAAATTAACCAAAATTAATATGTTTTATACTTCCTGTCTTTCAAAATACTTTGATATCTTATGATATAAAAATGAGTCTACACTGTGAAAAAATTTTTACCTAAAATAGAACAGCATATAAAATACAAAATCTCATACATGTGACCCCAAGGAAACAAATTAAGGACTGATAAAGACTGAAACTGGTTTTCCTTAATGCCCATTTGTGGAAAAGTGAAATCAATACTTTGACCAATGGACATTCACCAAGAATCTCTCCCCATCCCTATGCTCATAAACTTGATGCTTGGATTTGTCAAGGTTGAGAAACAGGTAAAGAAAATTACAGTAACTGATTGAAGTTTACTATGCAAAAGTGAGGAACAGATTGTGTACAAGCAGCATATAAACCCAAACAGAGAAACTCAGGGGTATATTACTACACAGAAATTTATTTATTCTTCACGCTCAGTGAATGTAACACTGGATGTAACATTTTCCTAAGTGATAGGATCTAATCAAAGATTATTATTTTAGCAGTTATTTTATATTATTTTTATACTATTATTTTAGATTATTTTAGCAAAGTTATCTAGAATCTCCGTTTCACTGCTCGGATTACTCCCAACATCCCTGTAATTTATTACGACAGTAATTTACTACAATATGACTGTACTAGACTGCAATTCCTCTGCTATTCCTAAATACATCTCACTTTTTTACTATTTTGAGCTTGTCCCAGTGAACCGCTTCAAGTTGACAACAGGTCTCGCTGCCAATACTATATTTGAAGGTTCACTGCCTCACGAGGGCATATAATTGTTTAAAATATGAAGATGCATATTGCTTTGCCCTGTATTGGCCAAACACACAACCTGTCAAGTCACAAAATTAAAATACGACCCTGTCTACCACTAGTCCTGTGTGTGCTGTGACCGTGACTTTAACAGTCGCTACCACTTACTATAAACACTGTAAGCTCAGTATGTGGTCTTCCCCCACCGAATAGTGCACCTATTCCTCAGACAGCTGATTTTCCTCAGTCACGCTCACTCAGCGAGGCAGAGGGCAGCCCCACGTCACAGTGAGGCGCAGGAGCCCCGCCTTTGGAGCGAAGAAATATCACATTTACCTCAGCCAACCAGCGAGTAGGGCGGAGGGAGGGGACCTACCACGTGCAAAAACAAAAACAAAAACAAAACAAATTAAAAACCGGCCTCCGGCCCGCTTACAGTTTTCTTCTAGAGGGCAGGAGGTTCTACATTACAGTCGGAAAGACTTTCCCGCTGCCCGGCGTGTGGTCTACCGTGCACTTCATTCCTCTCCCCACACCCTGAGTGTCGGGGACGGCTGGCGAGCAGAAGGTTGCTCAGTCGAGGGATGATGAAGACGGTACACGACTTTCCTCTAGAAAACCAATGATGAGAAAAAAGAGAGAGAGAGAGAGAGAAACTATGAGTTTTAAAATCGTCCCGGGTCAGAGGAAAGCAGTCTTTCCGTCTCTCAAATCCTGAGACACCAAAGTAAGCAAAAGCCGAGGGCGTAGCCGGGCAGCAGCCCTGAAGAGTGGCGAGAGCGCGCGTGCGCGGTAGGCGCCCCGAGGCCACGCCCCCTCCCGGGAGCGCGGTGCGCAGGCGCGCGCGGATTGCAGCATCGCGGGGCCTCAGCTGCTGAGGTCGCTGCGGCCCCTCCTCCACCCACCCCCGCCCCAACCCCGCGGCAACCGGGCGCTGCGGGCCGAGTCGTACCAGCAACCGGCTCTCGGGACTGCGGCTTTCGTGACCCTCCCTGTGTCGGAGCTGCCCGGGACAGCGCCGGGCCCCGCCCGCCGGTGAGCGACCCTTGGAGACGCCACCCCGCCAAGGCTCTTGCTCAGCGTCGGGGCGGAGCGGCGGCGCCCCAGAAAGGGCCGAGCCGGACGTGGAGGTGGAGGAGGGGAGGCTGCAGGGGTGCCGAGCCGGCCTGGCGTGGGAAGCGGCGCGCCGGCCCGGGTGACTGAGAAGCCGTCAGTGCCTTAGTACCTAAAACCTGGCCTTCCACCAAGGCGGGGGTGGGGGAGGGGGGTCGCTCACTTCAAGCGCCCGCACCGCCCGGGGTCAGCCGGCCCCAGGTCAAGGCGCTTTTTGCGTTTTCTTTACCGGGAGGTCTGGATCTTATTCTTAAGCTCCCCAGAATTGCCTGCGCGTGCTGGGGTGTGTTTCTGGAGCTTCTCACTGGGGCTGATTTCCTACGGTGTCCCCGGGCGATCTCAGTCCATTGAGAGGTGGACACACGGCTCCTCCTCCGGTGCGTCTCTCCACCACCGCGCTCGGCGTTGGGGCCGCGATCCTCGCGAATTTCCAGTCACTTCGTAGACTGGACCCTGGCGGAGTTGCCGGGAAGAGGAGGCGGCCGAGCGCGGCGTTGTAAAAACCGAGCTGCGGGCAGTAAGAGTGTTTCGATTTAGCAGTGTTCCTGGGAAATCGCTGAAGGAGGGTCGGGGCTGCCCGGTGTCTGCGCTTGTCCAGTAGCTTCTGACAGGTCACCTGACGGAGGCCAACTCCAAAGTAATAGATCAGGCCCGGTCCCGGCCACGTTCCGCTGGAATATTACTGTCAGCCGAGATTCCAGTAAAGGGGCCGAGGCCCAGAATCCCGGCTCTTCTAGGACTCCACACTGGCCCAAGGTCACTGTTTGGGGACAGCAGTTAGTTAACCACTGACCACCTGTGGCTGGCAAGTTATCGGTTTAACGATATTTAATCTCATTGAGCCAAATCAGGAAGTGGTAATGTATTTTTGAAAGTCATAAACCATGTGTTTTTGTAACTAATGCGGCTCTCCATGCATATATTTTTATTTCAATCAATTACTTAATTTATGTTTATTGATTTTGATTTTGATATTGATTTTGAGGTAACACTGGGTGGTGTTCAGGGCTTACTCTTGGCTCAGTAATCAGGGTCATTCCTGGTGGTGCTTGGTAACCTAGGATGAAACAGGGTCAGCTTCATGCAAGGCAAGTGAATTACTCACTATATTGTCACTCCGGCGCCATATATATTTTGAAAAGTGAAGATACACATCTTTATTCCTAATGCTGCAATTTTGTCTATTAGGTTTTTTTTAAAATCTTCTTTACATTACAAGTAACTTCACTGTACAGTTGGCTTGTCCTGTTTTAGAAAGCAAATTTCTTTATAGCCCCAGTCAAGTTGGATTATTTTGAATACCAGTTTTCCTTCTTTAGAGCAATAATACTTTTCTTAAGAATTATTCTTTCATTTTTATATAGCTATCTATATTAGAAACTTATCAAACAAAAAGGTCAAATTTAGAAAAGAAATTATTTAAAATTCCACACCTCTCCCCACACACACACACACACAGACACGCATTGTTAAATAGTTAAAGGTCGAAATGTAAAGGTGAAAAGGTTTGTGGATTTTATCACAAAGGTTTTCCTCCAAGTGTGGGGAGATGCTCCAGGGACCATGTAGTGTTAACACTGGAACTGGGTCTGCTTCATGCAAGGCATGTACCTTAACCCCAGTACTATCTGGCCCTAGAGGCATGAATTTTAAAAAGCTGAAAAATGCTGCATTTAATTATCTTGTAATACCTAACTAAAATTTGCTTTAAATAGTGTTGTCTTCAGTGCTAATGGATTTAAAAGTAGAAAGTATTTTTGCTATATTCTTAGAAGTGAAGCTCTTTCTGTTTCTTTTCAAACAATCCTAACAAAGTATAGGCTCTTGTCAAATTTTGTTCGGAAGCTCATTCTTTCGCTAATCTGTAAATATCACTTTATCCTGTTTTGTAAAAAACTTTTTTGGACTCAATAAATCGCTTCCTGTTTCAGGCATTCTTTTGATTGAATACAGTTTTAACCCAAAACATAGTTTGAACACTCCTTAAAATTTGATTTAAGTCATACAAATAACCTATAATCTTCTTGTATGCATTTGTTTCCTGAAATTTATTGTAAGCTCTTTCTTTTTCTTTAGACATGGGTAAGTCTTTTTCTCACTTGCCTTTGCATTCAAATAAAGAAGATGCCTATGATGGACTCACATCAACTGAAAATATGAGGAATGGATTGGTCAGTAATGAAGTTCATAATGAAGATGGAAGAAGTGGAGACGTCTCTCAATTTCCTTATGTGGAATTCACAGGAAGAGATAGTGTCACTTGTCCCACTTGCCAAGGAACCGGAAGAATTCCAAGGGGTATGTGTAACATTGCTTTGTTTTTCTTTAAGAAAGATCATGGGGGCTGGAGTGATAATACAGCAGATAGAGCATTTGCCTTGCATGTGTCCAACCTGGGTTGGATCTCTGGCACCCTTTATCCCCTATCCTTGATAAAGGGGATATCCTTGATAAGGGGATATCCTTGATCCCCTTAGCCCTGTCAGGAGTGATCCCTGAGCATAGAGCCAGAAGTAAGACTGCTGGGTATGCCCTCCTACCCCCCAGAAAATCTTAAGTGGGGACTCCCAAAAGGTTCTCAGGAGGCCTTGGGGCCTCTTGGTGTGATTCTTAGCCAGTTTGTCCAGTGGTTTATTGCCAGAGCCCTCTGGTGCCCTGGGTCACCCATGCTTCCTGCAGAGCTCCTAAATCTTCAGGGATGGGGCCAAACTCAGCATGCTCCAGAGCCTCTAGCATTGCACACAGCTAGGCTGGGGAAACCATGTGGGGACTACCAAGTGCAAGTTCTGTGTGTACTCCCTGTAACTGTCTCACTTGCCCCAGAAACAAAAAGTATTAAGTTTTCTAATTATATAATGCAAAGCACTTTTACTTTCAGGATCTTTTTTTTCCCTATCTGCCATGATAACACATGTGGAACACATTCTCCTAACAGACATTTAATTCTATTTGGCATCAGTTTAGGTCATTGTTACTTTGGTATTTTGGACTTCAGGAGCTATCTAAGGAAGTAGATCACCTAATTGTTCTAATACATTATCTTGTTAATTAATAAAATATTTCTGTAAAGTAAATTTAACGTAGTAAGAGAAGAAATTATAATTAGATAATGCAGAGCCTTTAATTAGATTATGTAGAGGTATCTGTGACAAGGAAATAAACATCAGCTTTGGCCTCAACGGTAAGTTTCCCACAGAAATAATTGTTCTATAGCAAAGAAATCATTTATTCAATTTCCATCATTTGTAGTTGGAGAGAAGTTGGTTTCTAAGTGAATTGATCAATAAAGGACAAACGTTGCTCATAACATCAAAGCCATATATTGATTTTACAGAGCAAGTTTAAAAATTAGAGTTTTTTGAAGAGAAGTAAAAACTGGAGGTTATTTCAATTTCTTACCTTTAACATATCTCTAGATTTGAGGGCTCAGTTAGACTGTTATTTAATGGTAGTTTTTAAGCAGACAAGGACAGTCTTAGACTATGGAATTCTTTAGTTGTCGCCTTGTTTTTTGCCATGTTGTTCATAGTCAACAGATAATCTTCATATCCAAGCTATTATTGATATAAGGATATTCAGGTCAGAGCAGAACAGAGGTAAATATTTTCAAGATGACCTTTCAAGTAGGATGGCTGGAGGGCTGGAGTGATAGCACAGTGGGTAAGATGTTTGCCTTGCACGTGGCTGACCCAGGTTTGATTCCTCTGCCCCTCTTGGAGAGCCCAGCAAGCTACCAAGAGTATCTCACCCGCACAGCAGAGCCTGGCAAGTTACCCATGGCATATTCAATATGCTAAAAACAGTAACAAACAAGTCTCACAATGGTTACTGGTGCCCGCTGGAGCAAATCAATGACCCACGGGATGACAGTGACAGTGACACAGTGATGAACAAAAATATAGTTATTTTTTTCTTATTTGGAGCACTGTTCAGTGATCTAAAAATCATCATCCCTGTTGATCATCGAATTTCTCGAGCAGTCTCAATAACGTCTCCATTCTTCTTAGCCCTGAGATTTTAGAAGCCTCTCTTTACTCATTCTTTCCAATGGTGCCGCATTGAAGGCTCTTTCAGGGTCAGGGGAATGAGACCCATCATTGTTACTGGTTTTGGCATATGAATACACCATGGGGAGTTTGTGAGGCTCTCTCATGTGGGCAGGAAATTCTCAGTGGTTTGCCAGGTTCTCACAGTGGGAGAACTAGGCTAGATGTCGCTTCCGGGAGCTTACTTTTATAGTCTCTGGATGTTGGCCATTGGTAGGATTACACAGCGCCGGGTCCCTGGGTATGACTGCCTAGCTACTGGAAAATGAGAAATCTGGGCGGAAGAGGCCCATTCCCAATCCGAGTAGGCTTGGAGGTCTCAGCCCCAGATCCCACACACCTGGGTTCCTTTGCCAGTTCCTTCATGCGTGAGGCTTGTCCGAACCTGTGGAGAGGGGCCTTGAGCATAGCTGTGGTTAGGCTCCAGAGGTCTTGGGCGCGGGAGCTGTGCTTTGGGCGGGGAGGGAAACTGAAGCCCACCCCTCTGAGGAGCCCCGGGGAAGACAGCCAGGTGCAGGGGCAAGAGACTCTGCCTAAATGTAAAAATGACAATGATAATAAAAACAGTGTATTCTAATTATTTTTAAAAGGAATTACATAGATAAAGAATATACTGTGCTGTTCTCATTTTCTGCTTGCTTAAAGTTGATGTATTTATTCCTGTTAAGACTCTTAGAGAAAGAAAAAGTGATCTAATAAGATTTCAACTGGTGTATTTAAATCTATATAAAAATCATACTCTTGTATAATCTGCATTTCTTGATAACATCCTGTAAGTGTCTTTTTTACCTCAAGCATTTATAGCTGAAAATGTTATTTAAGAAGATGGCATAGGCTGTTTTGACAAGGTGCTAGAATTTCCTAGGTCTTTCCCATATATACCTTGAGAAATACCTTCTAAATATTTTTTTCTTCCAGTTAATTTATGGCTCTATCTATAATCTATTATAGGAGGTTGTTCCACCAAGAGTTTAGAAGGATGGGGGTGAATTATTTTTCCTTACAATAGTATAAGGAGCAGAGAGTGACCAATTGTTTTAGATGTTATTTACAAGACAAGTAGTTTGAGAACTGATAATTGGATTTTGTGGTGTAGCTACCACTAGAGAACTTTAAAAGAGTAGATGGAAATTTAGGAGACCGTTTAAAAGGCAAGCATACCTTACAAATAAACTTGTGTATTTGTAATAAAAGAATTATTCAGGGTAGGTACACAGCTTCTCGTAGAAAACCTAAAATATTCACGAGTAAGGGATTCATCAGTGTATTTGATTGAAGTATTAAGAAACTTGTTTGTATGAAAAGAAACTCTTTGTCCTAAAAGTTCATAAGCATTTCTCAAGAACTGGATAACTTCTAAAGCAATGGCTTGATTTTAGTTTCTTTTTTCAGTTGCTTTTTGACCTAGTCCAGAGTACTGGAACCTAATTGAAACAAAGTTGTTAATAGAACTTTTATGTAATGTCTTCCTGGTTCTATTTTAATTGACTTTACAAAAGTTCACTTTATGCACCTGCAAAGCATGATGTATAGCAGAAGTGAAGTTATATAGTGAGAATTGACCGTTACAGTTCTGAGTTTTTCTATTAAAGGATAAAAGGGGAGGGAGGTTGTGAAAACTGAATTCTAGTAATAGGGATCAGGCTTTCGAAAGGGAAATACATACAAGAGAATTAAAACAGTAACCTTGGTCCCTGGAATAGTCTACTTAACTTGCAGGTTGCTAGCTTACAGGATGGTATGTTTATCTTTTCTTTATAAACTCATCCCATGTTGAGAAATGTCTGGTTTGTTGATAAATTCCCCTAGGTTAAGTAACAGAACGAGTGCCTAGCCTAAAGTGAGAGAAGATGGTCATAGTAGGTGAGTGGAGGTGATTAAAGCTTGTGGAAGTTCTCTTCTTTTTGGCACTAAATGTAATTTTGGTCTGATAAGTCATATTGAGAGGGTGAACTGAGGAAATGCATTGCGATTATTGGCATTATTGAGGTCCATTGTGATTAGTGATCTAAATAATACTAAGACCAGTAAACTTGGTTATATCATTTTTTTCTCTTTCCATGTTTTGTTTTGTGCATATAGACATAATACAACTTTACAGAAACCATTTCTGTATTTGAGTAATAGGGAGAAATTCATTTTATCTCAGTTTTAAGGCTGCCCTAATGAAGTCAGATGCATATTGTGTAGCTCCAATGTCATTTCTCCAGACTTCATGGTTTATGTAATTTTGACATATATAGTGTCTTAAGTGGAGGAGAAATTTACATTTGAAATGTTATAAAGAGACAAAGCATTTGCTTTTGGCAGGGTTCCTAGTAATTCCCAACATTCTGGCTGAACAAAGATTGCTTTATGCTTAGGAAGTCTGAGCCAGGAAATATTCTAGGTGTTAGTAAAATGCAGTCCTTGAGATAAGAACTTAACATACATAAGACATTTTAGAAGAGTACCTGGCCCAGGACCCAACTGATAATACTCATTCTAGCATAGCAGAATGGTTTCTACAAGGGACTGGAATTGTTAATTGGGTGGGAATTATCTCTGCATTCGCATACTCAAAGGAAAGGGTTCTTTTCCTAAAAAGGAAAAAAAATTGTTTCTTTTGGGGCCACATCCTAACTTGCTCAGGGCTTACTCTGCACTCCGTATTCAGGGACTCAGGGATCACTCATGGTGGGCTCAGGGGACCATAGGGCATCCTGGGGAGCAAATCCCAGTCAGCCGAGTGCAAGGCCCTACCCACTGTAATAAAACTCTGGCCACCTTAAGAAGAAAATTTTTGTGCAAGTTTGCTTCTGCCCAGCATTTTATTCCACAGATAAATGGGTTGATTTTGACCAAGGTATAGTTTGGCCAAATATAATTTAGCATGTGCACATGGATACATCAGCAATAGGGTGCTTATGATGGAGTAAGGCCTTTGGTGGCTATGTGAAACAAATCTGTCATCCCATCCTTTCTGGTAATTTTTTGCAGTATTGGTATACAGTTGACCCTTAAATGATGTTGGTTTGAGCTGAAGGCATCCACTTATATAGATTTTCTTATAAATAGATGTAAATTTATAGTGTCAGTAAGCATTGTTTAGTGTTGCAAGTCCATTTCCTCCTAAGATTTTTTTTAGGGGAAGGTATTACACCTGATTATACTTGAAAATTATTTTGGTGCCAGAGATGACATTTTGGGCCCCCAATCTGAATTTGCAGTGTGCAACGTATGTACTCAACACTTTGCACTCTCACCAGCCTTCTTAAGATTTCCTTAGTAATATTTTCTCCATTCCAGCTTACTTTAATACAGAAATGCATTCTTTTAATACGTGATAGAAAAATATTACTGGGGCCGGAGCGATAGCACAGTGGGTAGGGCGTTTGCCTTGCACGTGGCCGACCCGGGTTCGATCCCCGGCATCCCATATGGTCCCCCAAGCACCGCCAGGAGTAATTCCTGAGTGCAAAGCCAGGAATAACCCCTGAGCATCGCTGGGTGTGACCCAAAAAAAGCAAAAAAAAAAAAAAAAATTTACTAATCAAATTTATGTTATCAGTATTTCTGATTAGCAGTGGGCTGTTAAGTTTCAGAAGTGTAAAAATTTGTTCCAGTTTTTTATTGTGTATATTGAGGGTCAACTATATGTTGGTGAAATACAGGGTTGGTGAAATATAATTATAGGGAGAGCTGTAAAGAAATCAGAAAGGAATAATAGAAACATTACCAAAAATTTTTAACAATTTGATTATTGTGTTTCCACTATTATGAAAAGTCAAATTTTGATAAGAACATTTGCATTTGAAGGTTTATTAAAGCATGGATATAACTCAATGTAAAAAAAAAAGATGGATTTTGAATTGACTTAATGTGTAATGTATGTGACCTGAAAGAATTCTGAAAGGCTCATTTTGAAGTATGAGACTTACCATGTGCCTTTTGTTCCTATTGAAGTTTCTCCTCTCCAGAATGGGCCCAGCCTTCTCTAGGTTGGCTTTGCTGGCATCATTTAGCATCTAATCTTACAAAAATTTATGATGCATCTCCAAAGAGGATCCAGCCTTCATGCTTTGGGGTTCACAAAAGGGTGGTAGTAGAGTAACTTGAAGTTATCACTTTCAGAAATCATTAATGGCAACCTGCCTACCACTCTGATACAGAATCATTATATTTTTACTTAATTGTAATAAACTTCTAAACTTCTTTTACTTTTAGGACAAGAAAACCAACTGGTGGCATTGATTCCATATAGTGATCAGAGATTGAGGCCAAGAAGAACGTAAGTGATTATAAGAAAATGTTAATTTTGGGGTAATTTTTTTGCGTTTCATATTATGTACAATCATAGGGAAAATGTTATGAAGTTGTAAACTTAAAAGATTTCCTTTGTTTATAGTAAGGTCTTGAAGGTTGAGTAGTATTTGAACCTTCTGAGACTAATTAACTAAAATAAATGCAATAGCTACGGAGATAATAGGAAGATAAAGGTCATTCCTGTATGCTCCTAATCCTGGGACAGGCCCAAATACTTCTTGCCACCTCAGTGCCCAAGCAACACCATGCCCTAGATCTGGGAAGTAGAGGAAGCCCTTCAAAAAATGTTAATAGGAGTTATACATATCTAATGTTAAGCGGTTACTTTAAATTTAAGAAAAAATATAATCTCTTGAGCAACTTGAGTTCTTGTAAGTTGGGAGACTTCCAGTGACATTGGAAATGACTGATGTTATCTATATTCATTGGCTATGTCACCTAATACTCAAAAACAATATAAATTTTAAAGTGAAGGGGAAAAATATTAGTTTTCTAAGTATGACATAAGAAATGACAAAAATGAGAATTGTCACTTGAATTCAAAAGAAGCACATGAATCTCATGGTAATTCAATTAAAAACAAATTTAAAGAAAAGCAAACAAATCTTTTGACTTCATTACTACTATATCTCCAGGATTGAGTTATTGTCCCTACAGCCATAGAAAAATTATTACTGAAGAATTTTATAATGGAGGTCTGTTATATACATTGTCAGATCAATAGCTATTTTTTCAGTTTGATATAAAATAATACAGAGAATGTTCTTTTATGGGCCTGTCAGTTTCAACAGTAAAGTTTTGGGGACAGTTATCTAAAACACCTGATATATTACTAGAGCTGATTTAAGATCCTAAGCACTTAAAATCTAAATACATTGTGAAACACACTTGGCACTTTGGGTTTTAAAAATAAAGCCAAAGTATAAGAAAGTTCAAAAAAGTTCAGAGTTTTAAAAATAATCATTGATCTCTTTCTATTTTCTTCTTTAGGTCACTGTTACATAATAAATGTAATTTAACTGTTCCTAAACTTAATTAGTGGTTAATATAGTGGCAGACACATTAGATTGGGAGAAAGTCTAATCTGAATGAGTAGGAACTACTTTTTTGTTGTTGTTCAGGATAACAGAAAGAGCCCAATGTTGACTTAGCAAATTTCTATTTTATTTTCTGTAATAAATTGATTGGTTCTTTTTCAAATTTTGCTTTAAAATACATAGAAGTTAGAGTAGGGAAACAATATAGCAGGTAGGGCACTTGGTTGCGTGTGGCAACCTGGATTTGATCCCCATGACTCTATGGTCCCCGATAGTAATGATCCCTAAACACAGAGTCAGGAGTAAGCCCTGACTCTGATGGCTTTTGATATGTACACAACCAAAAGAATAACGCAGAATAGAGAAATGATTATAAAACATCTGATTATAAATAAGAAGTACTTGAAATAGCTATTGTGCAGCATAAAAGATTATATCTATCAAGGGAGGGAGCTGAAGCGATAGTATAGCAGGTAGGGCATTTGCCTTGCACTTAGCTGACCTATGTTCAATCCCCGGCATTTCATATGGTTTCCCGAGCACTGCTAGGTGTAATTTTTGAGTGCAGAGCCAGGAGTAACCCCTGAGCTTCTATCAAGGTATTTAGATTTAGCAAAGAGTGTGGGAAAAAATGAGATTTTTTTTTTTTATATCTAGACTATAAGGGGAAAATGAAGTAACAAGACTCAGGAAAACAAAAACTGCTGATGCATTAAGCAGGGTGATGTTTATTGGAGAAATAAGGACATGCTATCTTGAAATTCTTAAGAACAAGTAACCTTCAGAATACAATGAAATTTTTATCTATGAGATTGGAAATAAAGATTAAGAGAAGAAATATATTCCAGAGGAGTTAGAATAAAAAACATGCAAAAACTTTTTTTTCTTTGTCTTATACCTGTACTAGCTCTTTGCTTGACTTTAAAGAAATAGTTTAACACTCTTGAATGCAGAGTTAATACTTTAAAATGTGGAATATAGAATAAAAAAGCTTTGACTAGGAGACTTGGAACTGTCTTAGTGAGAGTGATGAAGCCTGCAGTCATGTTTGAAAGAATGCTACATGTTGTTCTGAGCAGTTACTTTGGGAAATCCTCTAAGGGCAAAACTCACATGTGCTTTTACTCTTTAGTAGTCAATCCAGAAGGAAGTCTTGAAATCTATAGTATATTCGTATGAGACTTTTCAACTTTTGAAATCTATAGTATATTTGTATAAAGCTTCCCAGCTTGATTCTGATTTGGAGTCTGGTTTGAGAATAATTTAGGAATGTTCTACCTATAATAATCTCAAAATCCCAGCCTCAGCAAAAAATAGTTCATCATCTTTAAATTGTAACAGTTACTGTTTATAAACCTAAATAGTACTCAGTACTTTTATAATTTTAAATATAGGTAAAATAATATATTCTTTCCTGCTGCTACAAGGGAAGTTCAGGTGGGGAGTGATATTTTTTAAATGGTTTATACTGTAATTTTTGACACACATGTATTTAAATACTGCATTTTCCTTTACAGAAAGCTGTATGTGATGGCTTCTGTGTTTGTCTGTCTGCTTCTTTCTGGATTGGCTGTGTTTTTCCTTTTCCCTCGCACTATCGACGTGAAGTATATTGGTGTAAAATCAGCATATGTCAGTTATGATGACCAGAAGCGTGTGATATACTTAAATATTACAGTAAGTACAAATATTTAAAATATTTGGCTTATCATGTTAAGTAGCAAGGTTTGTGACACAATCAGTTTGCTTTCTGTGTCTTTGCCTATATTGATATTCTCTACCATCTGTTTCTATTGAAAGTGGCAAATAACAGATGTTGGCAGTTGTATAGACAGAAAAATTTAGCATTTTAAAACACCTGTAAGATACTTAATAAACAACTTTTGCTGATGAAAAAAGTATTTATGATTTACTTGCTTTCTAAATATTAGATTCTGAATGGCTTTTACTAATGTATAAATATGGTTGATTTGGTAGATACTGGAAATAATTTTATTTTCTTATAGTTTGTGAAAATGCAGTTTTGTCATCTTTAACACCTTTTTGAGGGGGACTTAGAGATAATGTATTAGTTAACTGATTTCTCTTAAAATTTGTATGTTGAATTGTGTAGTTGAACAATTCAGTTATTCAGTTGAATTCAGTTTAACTATTTTATTATTCAATTCTCAGGACAGTAATTTTTAGGACTCTATAGTTTTTCCACTGCGAAAAGCAAAAACCTGAAAGCCTTAGACATCTTTTACTTATACTACATACGAACATTCATTGAAAAAGCATGATTTTCAAACCACTGAATTAAAGTAATATATTGACTGATCATAACATTAGTTGTTATAGCTTCAGATCACTTTCAAAATTGTCAACCTCATTAACAAAACTAACTATGGAAGCCTATCTGTATGTGCATATATGTATATATATATATATATATAGTCATAACACATTACTCATTGTAAGTCATTTCACAGGACTAATCATCATAGGGGTTTTTTTTTCAACTTTTTCAGCCATTTGGGACAAGGAATATACTTCTCTTTTTTTGTGCAACGTTTCTTTTCTTCCCCCTCCCCTTTTGGTTTGTTTTTAATTGAATCACCATGAGATAGACTATCACAAAGCTATTCATGATTTGGTTTCAGTCATACAAGGTTCCAGCATCCCTTTACCAGTGTACATTTCCCACCAGCAATGTCCCCAATTTTTCTCTTACCATCCCCAAACCCCTATCCCACCCCATATGCCTTTGTGGCAAGCACCTTTCCTCTTTGACTCTCTCTTTCATGTTTGTGCATTATGGTTTGCAATACGTACTAAGAGGTCATCGTGTTTGTTCAGGGCATTCAGTATTTTTGTCAGAAAGGAACAGCTGGAGTAGCTATTTTTAACTGGGTGGCGGCTTTGGTTGTGAACGTGACTGCTGGGGCTTTGGAAGTACAGGGAGGTGGGAAGAGGTAGCCCATCCTAACCCTGAGAAAGCCAAGAGATTTCAGTCACAAATCCTGTATACCTGAGTTTTCAGCAGATTAATGTCACAGTGAGGTCCATCCCAAGGCAGTGGAGTACGACTGGGGGATATGGTGGCGATTTTGGATTATGATCAAGTGGCTGTGGGGGGGGGGCTTTGTTTGAGCAGGAAACTGGGGTAAGTCCCTCCATCTGTATGCCCTGGGTTCTTCCTTTGGAGGGTTCAAGATTAACTGCTGCTTTTGATCTCTTTTGAGATTTATTTATGGGTCTCTGAAGCAGAGTTTCCATAGTGGCTTTGGAGTTGGTTCATAGGGGTGTCTGCTGAAGCTTCCAGGAGTATAGGGAAATGGGGCAAGATAACTCATCTGAACTCCAAAAAAAGCCTGGGACTTTCAGTCACAAATCCCTCATACCTCATGAATTTTCAGCAGGTTAATGTCTCCGTGAAGTTTGTCCCAAGATAATAGAGTTCGGCCAGGACATGGTGGTGATTTTGAGTTGTGGGAGCAAGCAGCTGCTAGGGGTCTGTTTGGGAGGGCACCCCTCTGATGTGCCTCAGATTGTTTAGCCTTGTGCGGGTCCTAGATTAAATGTGGCTTTTGATCTCTTTCCAAGATTTATTTCTGAGACTCTGAAGCAAGGCCAATAAATGAGAATATATGGATAAGACGGAGGTGGTTTGTGGTTGTGGCTCCAATATACCTCTCTTTTGGCAGTTTAGTTTCTGGGAAAACTTGGTCCTGAGTTGTTGTAGCCCAGTCAGAGGCATAGCAGCGATGTGGGGGGGTCAGGAAGCCCAAGTTGCCATCTGGCTATCTAAACACTCACGCTAGGGGACCAGGTTGACCAACTGGTGTGCAATGCTCCCTGGCCCCACTGACGATGGCAGCAGTAGCCCCAGTAAGGGCCTGCTACCACTCATGGCTTGGGGACTCCAGATGGGCTGCAGCCACCAGTCCAGCAGAACCTGACCAGGGGGCACACATCCTTAGAGTCAAGACAGTTGGCGCTCAGGGAGGTCTTCCTCCATAATATGCTGTGGGCAGCACAGAGTAGTCCGGGGAAGAAGTAGCGGTGGGGCTGCCCTGCCTTGGCCCCATGGTGGAAACCCAGGACACCCCCCAACTCCACACTCCCTGGTGGCACCGAGTTGGACCCAAAGAGCCCTTTTCAGTTCACTTAAAGTTCTGCTGCTGCCAGAGCGTTGAGAGGCCTAGAGCTGTGGTATCTCCACCCGTTCTTGGCCACACCGCCACCGTCCTCACAAATCTCACTCTGCAGCAGTGTTCTTTGGTGGTCAACTGGCTAGTTGTTTAATGGCACTCTTGAGACAGTATCTAAGGGGCAGCCACATTCACTCATGCAGAAATTCTCTGCACTCGTCCGCTGTTCAGAGCACTGAGAACTGCTGTCCATGTGCCAGCTCTGGCTCTTGACCAGAACTCTCTCTTTGTGCAATGTTTAAGACAGTGTCAGACTCTTTTGGCCAATCTCCAGAGCCTGTTTTAGTATAAAATGCCATAAATTTAGAATTCAAAATAAATGATGAAAGCCATGAGAAATTTTCTTTCAAGTACCAGAAAGCTGATGTAAATACTAGACCTTTTTTTTTTTTAAGATGATTATTCAGGAATTCCCTTATTTGGAGATTGTTGTATATAGTTGAGAAAGACTGACATTAGATAGAAAGATTTATTAAATAATTGAACATTGTTTTGATAGATAACAACTGAGATCATAGGTTCTATATTATTATTTTTTAAATGCAATTCTATAGTATTACATTTGTTTCTGAAAAGTAATGCAGGATTGGAGAGATAGCTCAAAGGGCTGGAGTACATGTTTGCATGTATGAGGACTGGGTTTGATACCTAGCAACACATGGTGCCCCTGAGCACTGCTAGGTATGACTCCAAAACCCACTCCCTTCCCCTAGAAAAGAGTGATTTAGGAACAGGAGAGACAGGACACTCCCACCAGCAGTAAATAAGAGTTCATTTATCACACGATGCTGACAGCACTTCCTGTTTTCAGCGCTTTTTGTTTCCAGACCTTTGATATAGACTGTTCTTACTGGCATGCGGTAATATCTTATTGTCACTTTGACTTGCATTTCCTGGACAATCAGTTATGCTGATCACAGTTTCATCTTTGAGTTATCTGTTCATCTTGACCACTTATACTTTTGCTTTGACATAATGGCTTAATATTTTAAATAATCTTTGTATTTTATAAGATATAAAACGGCATGCTAATTTTTGTGAAGACACGATTAACATTTAATTTCAGATACAATTTTAAAAATATTTAATTTTCTAAAGCCACAGTTATATTTTCTAATATTGGTTTTTTTACATTCTCATGTTATATTATCCTGGTATATTTTCTAATCATTAAAGATATTTATATTCAAGGTGTGCATGAGTAAACCAACCAATATTATTCATTTAATGTTCTAACATTTTTGTTAGTACTTCTAAAAATTGAACATAGCTAGTGTTAAAAATAATTTTCCTAACTATTTTAAATCTGTGTTGACTTATTTTTATGTGACCTACACATTTTCCTACCTCTTTCTTTTGCAGAACACATTAAATATAACAAATAACAATTATTATTCTGTTGAAGTTGAAAACATCACTGCACAAGTTCAGTTTTCTAAAACAGTGATTGGAAAAGCACGCTTAAGCAACATAACCAATATTGGTCCATTGGATATGAAACAAGTAAGTCTCAGTCTGGAAACAGTATACAGGAGTTAAATTCTCAATTTTATATGTCATATTAACTTGAAGGAGATAGAGGAATTTCTCAAAAATTTTACTTTGAATTGTTTCTTGTTTATGTATGCAAATATCTTAGTATTGTAGAAGGAGAGATTTCAGAATTATGGAAGTTAAGAAATGTCTTTAAAATTCTTGATGTTTTCATTTTATTATTTATTTTCAATTTTTGCCTTTCAGATTGACTACACAGTACCTACTGTTATAGCAGAAGAAATGAGTTATATGTAGTAAGTTTTAATTTTTAATGATTTTCTTAAAAATATAAAGAATTTTTTTATAATTTTAGAAAACAAATTATCCTTTAGTATAGTTGATTAAAGTATAATGTGTAACTTTTTTGCTCTGTATATTTGCTTAGTAACCATATAACATTTGTTTAATGTTTGATTATTCAAATTTTTTCAGTCTTTCAATAGGGCCTAAATAATTATCTCTTGTTAATTTAAAGATTGTTATAAATGTCCATCATCCATATCTTTTTTTTAAAATCCTGGTTCACACCATTTTTTGGTGGAGGGGCCTGCCAAGCAGTGCTGTGGGGCCACAGGACACACTCCTGGCCAAGTGCTTCCGTACTAGGGCTCAAGGATGCAAAGCTGCTCAGGAGCTTATGGTGCCAGTCAGCACTGGGCCATTTTCGCAGTGTTTGAAGTCTCTGGGGCTTCATGTAGCTGAACTGGGCCCTGACTATTGAGCTCTGACTGTTGAGCTAGGATTGTTTGAGTAGCTGGTTGCTAAAATTTCATATATGAGCACAGTGTAGAAGTAATGTATAGCAGCTGCTTTTGTATAAAAGCTTATTTGTTGTTAGTTGTAATTGGATAGAAATTATAAAATTATAGAAAATACCCAACCAGTAAATGTTTATTATGTCATCTTAGTAGTGTCTCTAATAGCTTTGAGAAAGGAATGTTAATTAAACACTTAATACGTAATGTTAAAACTTGTACTTATTTACATTTTTTTCTTAATAGTGATTTCTGTACGCTGCTATCCATCAAAGTACATAACATAGTACTTATGATGCAGTAAGTATGAATTCTTTGTAAGATATTCTCTTGTTAAAGCTTTACATTTATAAAATTGATTTGTAGTATAACCAGCTTTACAGAGGCCAACTTAATGGTGTGAGGACTTCAGAATGTCATGAGGTCATTAAATATTATCACATTTAAAATTGAGGAATAGGAGGTCAGAAGTGTATGGGGTTACAAATTAGTGAAGACCTGGCAAGAACACAGAAAATGGGCCAGGTTGGGATAAAGAGAAGATTTCTTGGCTGCTTATAGTAAATGATCATTAACAGAAATGATAGGTAATTTTATTTGTTATTTGGATGTCTATTTTAATAAAATATTATAGTTTATAGGTTTGCTATTTCAACTATTACCTGACTTTTGATGAACTCTTTTTTCCTATTTGGAGTAATTTTGAAGTACTTTTTGGTTATTTTTAACTTCATGGTTATATAATGAGTGTGCATATATTTTAACATATTTGTGGAAATTTGCATTTGCTTTGTATACTTATTTGCTTAGGGCTTGCACAGAAAGAATTTTGATGTATTAAAGTGAAGTAGTCTCACTCCAGGTAACTTTGATATTTAACTATATTTCTACCAATTGCTCTATTTGTAGAGTTACTGTGACAACAACATACTTTGGACACTCTGAACAGATATCCCAGGAAAGGTACCAGTATGTTGATTGTGGAAGGAACACAACTTACCAGTTGGGACAGGCTGAATATTTGAATGTACTTCAGCCGCAGCAGTAAAAATTGAAAGAAATCTAATGAGAGAAAAAACATTGCTATTTTCTGAACTTTCAAGGAAAGTACTTCCTAAATAGGAGATACTAAATTGAGCAAATCTAAAGTTTACACTCCTGTTAAGAGTATAGTTAAAAATACGTGGTTTTGCAGTTATTACAACTCTCCTTTCTGTGTTTATGATAATTGTATCAGGACTTTTTACTTGAATTTAAATTTGCAGATTGTTGTTCTTCCTGTCCCCGGAGGGGAAAACTGAAATTTTCCCTATAGACAACTCATATTTGTTGGAAGTTCACTGCACTACGTAAAGTTCACAGTCACTACATAAAGCATCATTTTAGTAAACATAATTTGAGAAACTTTATTTTTGAATGATTTTATAGAATATAATTGAGTCTTTATGGAAGACTGTTAAAAGATAATTTTTTCCCGTTTTATAAATTCCCAGTACTTCATGATAGTGCTTTAACTTTATGAGTTTTAGCTTTTAGCTACACACTTTGTTTTTTCACTTAACTGAAATGATGTTCATTTATATGTTGTCAGTCTTAGTTCAAGCCAGTGCTTGCCTAACACTTGTAAACCAAAATAATCTTCACACATTTCTTTACCTACACTTTTTAAAAATACCTGAATAATGTATTATATGTCTTTCCATGTTAGTTATAATTTTATCAATTTTTTCTGTAATCTTTGATCATTTAATGTACAATACTGTAAATAAAGTGCATGCCTTTTATACAGCTTTAATAAATAGCACATAAAGTAGTTCAGACTCAATTAAGTTGCTCATAAAGTTAACTAAACAAGAATGAAATTGAGAAACCTATTGAATGTGAATATGGTTCCAGTTACTTAATGAATCAGGTGTAAATTAGATTTGAAAAAAATATATTTTGATGCTCCACATTTTATTCTTGGTTTCCATACTAAATAATTGTGAGAAACAGTTTATACAATTATTTTTTGGTATAAATTATCCAAGAAATCTTGTCATTAAATTGTACTGGTTTTATCCAAGTAAAACCTTTATCTGTTCTTAAACTTTTATTTACTTTGACATTACCTAAATATCATGCCTCTAGCAGTTACATTTTTAAAGTTTTCTACTTTGGTTTGGAATTTACTTAAGGTTTTATTCAAAAATAAGTTATGAACTTTGCTGTTTTATGTTTGCAATACCATTTTCTACTTAGACTGTTTTACCTTCACACTTACCAAGTTCCAAATGCTTATAAAATATATATTACTGAGCATAGGATCTGACTGTGACATACCAAAAAAAAAGTTTAAGTGACTTGAGGTTAATTTATTTCTCTTTCCTGGTGACAGAAATCAAGTCCTCACCCCACCCTGCTTTCCCAAAGTGCCTAATTTAAATCTGAAAAATACCCACTTACCAGTTTGACTCTCTTAGTTATAAAACAAGTTGTTTAAATCCTACTGCCTTTGAATACGCTCAGGTTTCTATTGAGCTCTCTTTCCAAGTGTGCATTTTAAATGAGTATAATGCATTCTTTCACTATTTAGTCTTCCTTTAATGTCTTCTTAGCTCATCCATCCTTACTATTAAATGAAAATCACCCCTTTATGTTATACTTTCTCCTCAAACTTACCTTCTCAATTTTCATACCCCCACCACCACTGCTGTCTTTTAACTATTTCTTTTTCCTTGAACTACTAATGTATTGATTCGTTTTGTATTTTTAGATCATTCTCATTTTTCCCTTATCCTCTATCTTTTAAATTTTTCTTAAGTTTTCATGTTGATGTTTATTGAAGGAAAATAAAATATTTTCCAGATTGATCTTTTAATGATGATGTAGAACCATCATTGCTCAAAATTTCTACTCCTGTGACATCAACAATCACATATATTAAGGCTTCCTAACCTGTTTTAATATACCTAATCAGTGACATATCTAGTTCTTCATATATCTAGTAACTGAAAAATGGTAGTCCAGTGACTAACATCGAAAAACATTGCTAAAAATGATTGTATAATATATTCTGCTTGTCCTCATTCCCCATTTATTGCAAAATTAAAATTTATTTCTTCAGAATCATCTTTCAAGTATACTTTATTGAAAAATCCTATTTTCTTTTACATACTTTTAACCTTGAAAAATTATATAGCATAAATTATAAGCCAATCATTTTTGAGTTGGATATATTTTGTCAGTGTTGCTGAAGAGGCAAGAAAGTGAGGGAATATTTGCCTTCGGTGACTTAATTTGGAAATTTTTTCTTCATTCTTCTGACTCTGTTATACCTATTTTAAGTGGAGTTTTTCAGCAAATAAACTAAATTATAAAACAAAATACCAGTATTAAATAAGTTGATCCCATATGATTGCTTTTAGATAAGTAACTGATTAGAATAAAGCAGGCTGAAAATTAATAGAAATTTTTCAAAAAACATGTTAGGGTGAATAGATTTATAGCCAGTTTTAAAGAATTATTGAGACTAATTTTTCCTAAGTCCATTTTTACATGGTAATATATTTGGTACCCATGCTTTCTCTAAAAAACAGCACTCAAACTTTATCTAGAGGACACTGATGAAAATGTTTAAGAATTTTTCTGATACTTCCAAAAATAACTTTAATCTCTTAAGTTACGTCTTAAATAAAATGTTCATTCTGTCTAAATCCAGTACTATAACAAGCCCTCTGTGTGTTAATATACACACTATATATAACACTGTCTTTTTCAGAGTTTTCTTGGGTGTTTTTCTCACATGATTTTTCATAGTTCTTAGAGTGAGACAGGATGATATCATCCTCACCTTTCAAAGAGTAAGGAGAGGCATGAGAAGTTGAATACTTGCAGAAGATCATATATTTAGTAAATTGTTCCTTTGGGGCCAGAGCAGTACTTTTTGGTTCTGTTTTGTTTTTGTCTCTCACATTTGCTTTTATCATTTACTATATGCATTGAAACATTTGGCAATTCCTATTATCTTACTATGATTAAAAGTTAAAGAAATTGCTCACCCAGTTCACCTAGTTAAAATGAAAATTAATCTCTGATGGACAGGTAACTAAATTGGTAACTGAAATATTTTTTATGGTAATTGAACGCATGTAAAATTCTTTAGAACAGAAGTATTTAAGCTCCAGTTTGAAGAGGTAAAAAGATTGAAAATCACTGATCTTACCATGATGGTTATTAACTGCTGGTCCATGAACTGGTACTTAGGTTGGTGCCAGTTCTCAGGTATAAAAAGGTTGAAAAACACTTTTTTAACCATAATCTATAGCTTAATTTTTCTTCTAAAATTTAGGATCCTTGATTATTTCAATAAATGTAGATGATATCAGTAGCTTATAAACAATAGAGATTAATGTATTTGAGATTTTAAAGAACACTGAAGATATTTGATACCAAATAAATTCAAGTTGATAACTATCTTTATTATAGTACACATACTTAAAAGCTTGTGACTTTATTTATGCTCAGTATCCTGTGCCTTTATTGTTTGTTTAGGTCGGTAAAGTGATTATTTTCTGTAAAAATTCATGGCAGGAAAGTATAATTTATTTAAGATCTTCAGAGTTGTAACTTGGAAATAACACAGGAAATGACATAGGAAATAACATAGGAAATGATTGCCTGAAGACAGTAAAGGCAACTAAGGAGACTTCAGACACTTTCCCATGAGTCCTTTGTGGTTCTCAGCCTTACCATTTTTGCAGTATAATGAATGCAATAAAGGATGGTTGGGCATAACCCTAACTTTATTCCACCCTACTTTGCATTTTAAATAGTTGTTTATGATAATGATTGTCTTAATTTGAAAATAAATACTTGACCCACAAGTCAGTCAGTCACTGCTCAGTATAGCTAGTAGCTGGTATCTATTGGTTACTTCCTATATCAGATACTCTACTAATCTTCCTATCAATATCTTACTCTTCATATGAACTCTCAAAGGTTTACCTTAGAGGTCTATTATTATTTTTTTTATTTCAGACCTAAAGAAATCAAGTTTTAGAGAAATTAACACATAAGCTTGTAAGTGGCAGATTCAAAATTCCAACCAGATATCTTTGACTTATTATTGCTTTTACAGTTGGCATATTTTCTTTCTAGTCTTTAAATGCTACCATTTATAAAAATCATTTGTTCCATTAATATATTACAAGACTGAGGTTTTGATAGTATTTTCAAAACTACTACTAGCATAGTTTGTTATTATTATAGGTATTTGGTATAAAAATGTATATTACTGATTTTTTTCAACTATCCATAAGTAGCTATTAGAAATTTTTTTCTTTTGAAATTTTTTAAATTTACAAAAAACATGCCAGTCTTCTTTTCTTTAATAAGCAGTGTGGATTGAATTTGAAGTTAGTAGGCTGTAAGCCAAAATGTACTCATAATAATGATTTTTTAATCAGCAACACCTGAAAAAGCAACTACTTGGCTCAAATCTAAGGGTAATTCCCCCCCTTTTTTTGTAAAATCAGATTTTAGATGTATTATTTTAAACTTTTAAAAGAAAAAAACATGTGCTTGGGAAGGTGGGAGGTGGGGTAAAAAAACAACAGCATTATTTCTTTCCAAAGTTATTTTTTATTAAAATATATTTGCAATGGACTTCAATATAAAAAAATCACTCAATATTTACTTATTTCACAGAAAAATTCATGTAATCTGGAATTTTTGATTAGAACTAATATTTGTGTGGTTTTGTGCTTAGAATATAAATTTACCAATAGATTTTTAAATTTATCCTTAATTAGGATAAAAGCAAGTAATATTTATAATTTTAATATAGGGATAAAAATTACAATTTTCATTTAAAAATTCTGATTACATTTGTAGTTCTTGCATATGGTTAGCACAGGCTCTGAGTTAGAAAATACATTTTGGTCTGTATTGACTCTAAAAATATTCCATAAATTAGCAGTTATATGGAAAGTTTTCATAACAAAATCTTACTCTTATAGAAGGAAATTGTTGCCTTCTGTGTAATTACATTAATTGAAATGTGTTTATGAGAAATGTTTTCAGCATATTTTGTATACTAAAACAAAAAGGATTAGTATTGGGCCAATGGCCAAGAGGTACTATTACTACCATGTAGACTGTTACAGTTCAAATTGTCCCACTTCCCCCAGAATTTTAGAAACTAGAAGTCTGGGAGATACTGTATCAGCTGTAGTTGGGTGATTCTAAGTGCTGTAAGTACTATTCATATTTTAATTGCTGTGTGATATGGAACAAATGCCAAGTTGCAAAAGATGCATAATTTCATTATGTAATGTTTTGTTTAAGGCATAAAGTATCAGCAAGCCATGCCTTGTATATTTTGCTTATCTTTCCTTGTATACAAAGTTAAATAAGGCTTTGTGATATTATTTAAAATGCTTGCTGACTTGACCTACTTGGTCAGCTATTTGAATGCTGGTATAAATGGGTAGATTCTGACCCTTGAGTCTTAAGTTTTTGGGGAAAAAAGTAATAAAGTCTGTGAGACAGTATTTGGGCACTTCATTTATATTGTGTAGTGATCTCCATCCTGACATACTAAATTTCTGAGTTCAGCAGTTCTGTAATTGTAACTATTGTTGTTGTTTATATAATAAAACATGCTTATGATTGTAGTGAGTAGAAATGTCCCCAAATGCTGTTTTTTTTAAAAAAAGTCAGTTGTAACCATTACCCTTGAACTGTGTATGACAGAATAAAATTTGTAGAAATTTTAGCATGAAAAATAAAATTTATAACATCAAATGTCTTGGTTGTACTTTCCAATTTCCTTTAGATAATCCTGCTTTTAGTTATCAAGACCCTTTTAGTTTAAAATGCACAAATCTTTATGATCCTTACCCATACTCCATTTTTTTTTTCAATTTTTGGGGGTCACACCTGGCAATGCACAGGGGTTATTCCTGGTTCTGCACTCAGGAATCACCCCTGGCGGTGCTCAGGGGACCATATGGGATGCTGGGAATCGAACCGGGGTCGGCCGCGTGCAAGACAAATGCCCTACCCGCTGTGCTATCACTCCAGCCCCCCCCCACTCCATTTTAGCATCATCTTTGACGTTCTTTTATTCACTTACCTGCCAATAAATTGTTAAATTCCACCTGTTTGTCTAATATCTCTGAAATTTGTCCTACAATTTCAATTCTGTTGCTTTTACATTCTAATTTTTAGTGAAGAAAAAGCCCCAGTTCTTATACTCCTATTGAGAACTTTTCTTTATTGCACCTCACTATTACAGCCATTCTGAAATGTTTGCCATTCCTTGGGAGCAGTTTTTTTCCCAGTAATAAACGGTATATTACTGAGTATAATTTAATAATGCTGTTCTTTTTTTAACTGAATCATAATCATAGATGAAAATGCAAGCTTAAATTTATATTTATAACTATTTAATTACTTTGAAAACAATGAAGACATTACTGGTACCCACTTGAGCAAATCGATGAATTTATACTTATACAGTGGGAGGACAGTGCTACAATGCTACTTTTTTTTGTTTGTTTTTAATTTTTTTAATTTTATTGAATCACTGTGAGATAGTTACAAGCTTTCATGTTTGGGTTACAGTCTCACAATGATCAAACACCCATCCCTCCACCAGTGCACATTGCCCACCACCAATATCCCAGGTATATGCCCCCTTTCCCACCCTCCCCCTGCCTCTATGGCAGACAATATTCCCCATACTCTCTACTTTTGGGCATTATAGCTTGCAACATAGACACTGAGAGGTCATCATGTTTGGTCCATTATCTACTTTCGGCATGCATCTCCCATCCCAACTGGTTCCTCCAGCCATCATTTTCTTACTGGTCCCTTCTCTATTCCATGTGCCTTCTCCCCTCCACTCATGAAGCAGTCTTCCAGCTATGGGGCAATCCCCCTGGCCCTTGTATCTACCGTCCTTGGGTGTCAGCCTCGTGATGTTATTCTATACTCCACAAATGAGTACAGTTCCTCTATGTCTGTCCCTCTCTTTCTGACTCATTTCACTGAGCATGATACTCTCCATGTTTATCCATTTATAAACAAATTTCATTACTTCATCTCTCCTAACAGCTGCATAGTATTCCATTGCGTAGATGTACCAAAGTTTCTTTAGCCAGTCATCTGTTTTAGGGCACTCGGGTTGTTTCCAGATTTTGGCTGTTGTAAACAGTGCTGCAGTGAATATATAGGTACAAATCTGCTCCAAGTGTTTGCTTCTGAAACTTAAAATGATGTTCTTTACAGAGTAAACTGCCTTTTCTGCTTTGATAATTTGTCAACAGTTCTTTCCCTACTCTTTAGAACAAAAACAAATTAAAACATCAGTGGTATTTATTACACATACTGATTTACAAGAATTTCACAATAGCTATAACGAATAAATCACTTAAAATTATTTTTAAGCAATATTTTAAAAGTGATAGCACTGTTGAAAAACAATCTTGATTGTAGATATGCGATATTCATGCACATCTATATGAGTGGTAAATATTTAGAACTATAGATCAAATTCTGACTGCATGCTGTATCTTTAAATTGTGTTACAACAGCCTATTTAAAATTTAAGACTCTAAAATAGTATTGATACATTTGAACTATAGTCTCTGTCAACACCAGTTGACTGTATCCAAAATTAATTTAAACTATACAAATAAATTCACTTCTATGTATATTTCTAGATTAAGAAACTGACTCAAAAATTGGAATAACATGGCATTCCAGCAACCATATCTATTTTTATGAGCATTACTTTATATTTCATGTTGTAGGCAGAAATAATAAAATTACGTGGATGTGATTTTCATCCCAATTATCCCTGTATCACTGTCATCCTGTTGCTCATCGATTTGCTCAAGTGGGCACCAGTAACATCTCCATGGTGAGACTTGTTACTATTTTTGGCATATCAAATACGCCACAGGTAGCTTGCCAGGCTCTGCCGTGTGGGTGAGATACTCTCGGTAGCTTGGCGGCCTCTCTGAGAGGGGTGGAGGAATCAAATCTGGGTTGGCCGCGTGCAAGGCAAACTCCCTGCTGCTGTGCTATTGCTCCAGCCCCCAAAAACAACAAAAAAAGTAAAGGAGAGAAATCTGCAACACCGTTGGGGTACTAACGCTGGCTCCTAAAAGGCCATCAGGACAGAAATTTGCCTATCTCTGGAGCCTAGAAATTATGTTACTTAGAAAAATATCAATGATGACTTTAAAAGAACAAGTAATACCTTATTAGAAGATTTTACTAAAGCACAGACAAGTAATACCTGTGCAATGGGTAAAGTACACAAATCAACTCGGTGTGATATAGAAATGACTTACATAAATCTTGCTTTTCCTTAAATCCAAACATAGATGCTTTTGGGGCAGTTTTTACTATTACTAATATACAGTTCTATATATGAATACAGCTCATTAACTCTTTTTCTGAAACTTTTTTTTTAAAGTCATAAGTTTGTCACTTTACAATTAAAGAAAAAGCTTATGCAAGCCTACCCGTTGTAATTAAACCTGATTTGCTCAGATCGTAAATTTAATCAGTTTTAGAATTTACACCTGTATACTAACACAAATACAATTTGATTTTTCTCTTCAAACTGGAAAATAGAAGCTAAATATTCATCAGTTTTGATGTGTATAAATGTTCTTCATTAAGCACTCTACTGACAAGACTGAATATAACCATACTGAAATAAATTTGTCATCTCAATTTATACTATACACTTGAATGCACCCAACAGTTTTGCCTTTAGAATATTATTTTCGAATATTTACATAAAAATACAGATTTCAAATTTTAATGTTAATCACATGCTGAAAACTGCAAAATCTTCTGCCAATTTTTTTTATGTGAATATCAAAGAGTGGAGAGATAGTACAGCAGGTAGGTTGCTTGCCTTGCACACAGCCAAACCAGATTCAATCTCCAACACTCCATAAGGCCCACCAAGCCCTGTCAGGTGTGATCCCTGAGCACCACCAGGTATGCCCCACAAGTTAAAAAAACAAAAAGTTTAAAGGAATAGAAGGGCCAGAGAGATAGTACAGGGGGTAAGACACACTAGAACTAAGCACAGAGCTAGGAAGAAGCAATCCTAGAGCACCACTGGATGTTTCAAAAAAAATCAAGCAAACAAACACACAAAAAAAGTTGTAGCTCTCCTAAAGAAAAAGAAGAAATGTATAAGAGCCAAAAACAGTACAATGGGGGCTGGAGCGATAGCACAGCGGGTAGGATGTTTGCCTTGCACTCGGCCAACCCGGGTTCAAATCCCAGCATCCCATATGGTCCCCTGAGCACCGCCAGGGGTGATTCCTGAGTACATGAGCCAGGAGTGACCCCTGTGCATTGCTGGGTGTGACCCATAAAGCAAAAAAACCAAAAACAAAAAACAGTACAATGGCTTGCATTTTGTAGCATCATGTAAGGTTCCCTGACATCTCTGGGTGCAGCTCAACTCTTCCCTTCTCTTCCCCCACATAAAATTTGGGAACTTTTAAATTCACTAAAATTGAAGAAATATCTGAATAAACGGAAGAAATTAGGATGTGTCACTGGGAAAATTAAGTCATGTAATACCATTGTAAAGGTTGGGCACAGGAGGCTAATTGCATGCAAAGGTAGAAATGGAGCCAGAAGTTGTCTCAAGGATCCTGAAGATTTTTTAAGTTTCAGTCCTATCACACACCATTTCTGTCCACATTCTGCTGGATAGAATACCACATATCACAACCACATTGCCCAGAAAGTGGGGAAAATCTCAGTATGGATTCAAAACTCTCATATGCTACTTATCTCTGGACCAATAAAAATACAAGGTAATCACTGCAGCAGCAATGGGTCTGCAAGTCCATGCCAGAATGAAGTGTCAGGGGGAGAGGATGTGATCCAAGCACTAATCAGGACAAATGGAGAAGATATCCAAAGTAAATCCATACCAGAGAGAACAGATAACGGGAATATTTCAGAAAATGATAATATCCGTAGTTTTCCTTAAGTAGGAGAGAGTGGTCAGGTGAAAGGACCCAGGGTAGCAGAAAAAAATTAAAAAACAAAAACGTTCCTTCATTCCGCTGGGAGGAGGGAGGCATAACATTAATATATTTCCACTAATTGAATTAGTCTTCACCATTACCACACCCCAAGACATGTTCATTCATCTTCCTAAATCCTCCTTCTAATCACCAAGCACAATATTTCTGATTTTGAAATTCCTGGAGGAATGAGACCAAGAGGACCAGTTGTAATATATATATATATATATATATATATATATATATATATAATTGCACTGCACTGTAGCACTGTCATCCCATTGTTCATCAATTTGCTTGAGCAGGCACCAGTAACTTCTCCATTGTGAGACTTGTTACTGTTTTTGATATATCGAATACGACATGGGGAGCTTGCCAGGCTCTGTTTTGCAGGCGGGATACTCTCGGTAGCTTGCCAGACTCTCCGAGAGGGACAAAGGAATCTAATCCAGGTTGGGTGCATGCAAGGCAAACGCCCTATTATATAATTAATATATACATATATATGTAAATATATTTGTATGTATGTATGCATGTACGTACCTCAAATACTTATTTTACACAGGTTGTGGGGGTTGGCTGAACAGTTTCATAGAAGCAATCAGGAAAGGAAAATTATGGGGAAAGTTGAACTCTACAATTTGGGTTATAAGTACTGTTCATAGGTAGAATTTTTTCTCTGGGAAAACTTCAGCCCAATTTTTAAGGTCTAACAACTTCAGTCAGGCCCTCTCAGATTCTCCAGAGTCACATTCTTAGCAGCAACTGATTGAGGGCTTTTATTATATCTTCAAGATGTTTTTGAGCAATGCCTAGACTCTTCTAGACAGTCTAGACAGCAAAATGCCTAGACAGCAATAACTTCATTGATGATAAAATTGATACAGCAAGAACCCATCATAGATCTCCCTTTGTCAATGTATCCAAACCTAAGTCATACTTAGTCTATAAATACAGAGTGATAAAACTATGCTTCCAACTACCAGGATGACAGCCATCTCAATTACAACTGAAAGTGTTAACTCTTTTCCCATGAAAATAAGTAAATTTCTTAGGTAATATTTAGTCTTCTAAAATTTAAATATTGAGATGCAAATTTAGTTAACATCTCATAAGATAAGGGAATAAGGAGAAATACAATGTGACAATAAATAATCTTCATGAGAGTTCTCATTTGCAAGAGAGGGTGCCTCTTCTCTGAAATATATTTTAAATAAAATACTTAGAGTAGCAAAGCAGAGGCATCTGAAATACCCCATTTCCATCTGTAGTTGAAAGGGGCAATGATCTGCAGCGGTCTGCTTTCTTGTTTTAGCTTTCACACTATAAAAACATGTTCTTTATTTTTTTTTTAATATTTTTGTAGTGAGTCTCAGTGAGGGTACAGTTACAGATTCACACCTTTTCGTGCTTGTTTTTCCCTCATGAATGTTTGAGAGCCCAACCCTCCACCAGTGTCCATTCTCCACCACCAATGAACCCAGTATCCCTCCCACCCCCCTTTCCTATCCCCCCGCCCCACCCCGCCTCTGTGGCGGGGCATTCCAATTTGTTCTCTCTCTCTCCTTTTGGGTGAAAAACATGTCCTTTTTGAAATGAGACCATGATTTTAGATTTCAGAAACATATTTCAAAAGCCTGGTTTTCAACAGAGTTGTTACTTTAGAACGTTTTATTTTTTGAATAATTTCTGTTTAAAAATTTTTTCTATTAGTGAATCACTGTGAGGTACAGTTACAAACTTATGAACTTTCATGTTTGCATTTCAATCATACAGTGATTGTTTACCCATCCCTCCACCAGTGCCCATTCTCCTCCACCAATGTTTCCAGTATCCCTCCCACCACCCCCACCCCATCCCCCACCACCCCACCCTGCCTCTGCAGCAGGGAATTCCCTTTTGTTCTCTCTCCTTTTGAGGTATGAAATGGCCTTCATGTTTGGTCTATGGTCTACTTTTAGCACACATCTTTCAACCGGAATGGGTCCTCCCAACATCCTCTACTAGGTGTTCCCTTCTCTATCTTAGCTGCCTCTTCCCCTAGCACGTGAGGCCAGTTTCCAAGCTGTGGCAGACCTCCTGGTCCTTATGTCTACTACTCTTGGGTGTTAGTCTCCCACTCTGTTACTTTATATTCCACAGATGAGTTCGATCTTTCTATGTCTGTCTCTCTCTTTCTGACTCATTTTACTTAACATGATACATTCCATATTGATCCACTTATATGCAACTTTCAAGACTTCATCTTTTCTAACAGCTGCATTGTATTCCATTGTGTAGATGTACCAAAGTTTCTTTAACCAGTCATCTACTTTGGGGCACTCCGTCTATTTCCAGACTTGGTCTTTTGTAAACAGTGCTGCAGTGAACTTGAATAATTTCTCTTGATGACATCATTTCAAAGTTGGATAGGACTTCCTCATGAATGTGAACATAAGTCAGAGGATATGGGAACAATTGTACTGAGTGCTTATCAATAACACGTAAATGACCTCATTGGTACCAGGGTAAATAAGCTAATTTCTACTAGGGAATGGACATCTAAATTTCAAGTACAAAAATCTTGTGACAAATTTAGGAGATGATTTTGTCTGGGCATAAGCTGTTTTGCAGGTTTCCAAATACTTGGAGGCATTACTAGCTTCTGCAAGAGGAAGCAACTGTTCTGCCTTCTGCCTATAGGGGTGTGAATACTGTAACAGCCCAGTGCAGTAGAGTATTGCTGCATTCCTACATGTATCGGCTCTAGCCAAAAGGATTTTCATTTTGTGCTGGATCTTTTTTGGCTGAGCAGATTCTCCCAGGAATGAACACATAGTAAAATACACCTCAAATAAATTTGGGCTTTATTCTTATAATCTGCTGTTTGCCAGGGACAATTTGTCTTTGGTTTGGAATGTGCTAATTTTTTTATTGTGAAATGTTGGTTTGTGCTGTTATTATACATTACAATTTCTTTATTTTTTTCAAGATTCAGCCATATATTATATAAAGAAAAATCATTTGCTCACCACATGCTACCAGGAGCTAATATCCAAGATATATAAATAATTATTAAAATAAATTAATAAATAAATAACCCCTTCAAAATAAGGGAAAAGAATGGAATAGACACTTCTCCAAAGAATATAAAGACGCCAGAGCAATGGTACAGTCGGTATAGCACTTACCTTCCATGCAGCTGATCCGGATTTGATTCCTGGGACCCTACATGGTCCCTCAGCACCACTAGGACCAGGAGTGATCACTGAGCACAGATCCAGGAGTGAGTTTTGAACCCACAGAGTGTAACTTCAAAACACCTAAAAACTCACTGTCATCCCGTTGGTCATCAATTTGTTCGAGCGGGCACCAGTAACGTCTCTCATTGAGAGACTTATAGTTACTGTTATTGGCATATCCAATACGCACGGGTAGCTTTCCAGGCTCTGGCGTGCGGGCTCGATACTCTCCGTAGCTTGCCAGGCTCTCCGAGAGGGGCGGAGGAACCCAACTCGGGTTGGCCGCGTGAAAAGCAAACGCCCAACCGCTGTGCTATAGCTCTAGCCTGAAAAGGCACATTAAAAAAAAAAAAGTTCACATTCTCAGAGAAACTCAGTCAAACCTACAGCTGTGAGAATGGTCTATACCTAAAGATCATGAACAAGTTCTGGCAAGGGTGCGGAGAAAAAGGAACAGGTGTGCAATGTTGATAGGAATGCTGTAAACTGTCTAGTTTATGTAGAAAATAGGATGGACATTTTATGAAATGCTAAAAGTTACAACATGATCAAACAATTTGATTCCTAAGGATCTATTTAAAGAATACAAAAACACTAATTCTAAAAGATACACATCTATGTTCATTACAGCCCTATTTACAGTAGTCAAGGTAGAAAAGCTTATAAAGCACCCAACAACATATAAATGATTTTTTTAAAAGATGTAATTTATAAACACATAGAAATGACTCAATTATAAGAAAATATAAAATTTTCCCATTTGTAACAACATTGATGGAACTGAATGGATTTTGATAAAACAAGTAGGAGAAAAACAAATGCAGATGTCTCACTCATATATGAGATCTAATGAAACAGTGCAAGGATAAATTTGGATATTAGGATAAACTAAAATGTATGGTAGCATACATTTGAAGAGACATGAAATAGTATTTCAAATATATATATATACATTCATGTATATATATGTACATATATATAGTGTTATAAACCAGTTACCTCAGTTTTTAAAAATGACCCCTAGCACAGTATCGAGTCCCTAAAATTGAACCTTCCAATCCAGTTGGCTGGGTATCTCAGAAAATGGTCCCCAAACTCTATGGCATTGCTTGTAACACTCCCCCAAATAAAAATTATTATTAAAAGACTTGCAAACATGAAGAGATCTCTAGTATTAAGTGCAAGATGGTTGTAATGCTTTGCACAGAGAAAATAGGTGTGTTAGAGATGCTTTGTTTGCACATGAATTAAAGTGCTATTGGATGTAAATTCAATGTCAATCAAGAACACATTTTAAGAAACATCTTTAAGCACACAAACGTAAAATACACACAAACATAATACACACACATGCACACAAAACAAGATTAGGTGTTGATCAACTGACAAAGAAGTGTTACAGGAATTTTTGATAACCTGTATTTTCCCCTAGGAACAATAACTCATTTTTAGTTCATTCATTGCATGTGGTGACTTTTACAACTAAACAACCCAAATTATGAGGATCAACATAAACAAGCATGTTCATATCTTCTACCACCCATTCCATATGCCATTTTCTTCTAATATTACCTTAATTTTTTACCTGATTGATAACTCAGTTCTTCATTCCCGAAGCTTCTGGGTCCTGGGTCTTAAGCTTTAACAGTCCTAAGTGAATTATGTTGTCTTAGTTTCTCATTTACTTTAATACAGTGATAGCAGTATTAAAAGAAACTCAAAACAATAATCTATATTTCTGACAGATATATTCATGTCAGGAATATATTAACTATTTTTCCTAGCATCATCCAGTTACCCTATAGTAATTATCCAGATCATTCTCATAGCATTTGTTTTATTCAGAGGCATGAAGAGCTCTTGGGGAAGAATTGAGAACCATGGATCATTATTCCCAAATCTTATATTCTAATGGAAATGTCCAACTGGATTTAAAAACTGCTTTGAATAAATAGCTCATTTTGGCTTTCCATTTTTTCTCTTCGGAGACTACAATGTCTGCACCATGTCCTCTGCTTGTCCTACCTCCAACATATATTGGAAATGTTGATCTAGACTTTGTATCTCTTTGGTCTGGCTGACCCATAGATGAAGGGGCATTTTGTTCCAGGAAATATGACAAGGATCTTAATCTGCACCTGATTTACATTATTAGGTAAGTTTCTATATTTTTTTAGCTGATGAGATTTAGATAGGGATTCTAAAAATAGTCCTGGTCATATTTAAATCTCTGATTTCAACGTATTCTGATATTTTCAATAACTTGATTTTTACCTTTCTTGCTTTTATCTCTATAGTTGATTTCTGTAAACCAAAGATGCCTTTCTATTTAGCATGACCAATGTAATATCAAAATAATGATAGAACTGGAGAATGGGGGTAAAAGGTAAATAATGATGAAACTGAAGATAAACCACAACATATGTGACTAAGGGGCACATATCTCTTTTTTAAATTTTTGTGAATCACCGTGAGTTACAAACTTTCATGTTTGGGTTACAATCTCACAATGATCAAACACCCATGCCTCCACCAGTGCACATTCCCCACTAACAACATCCCCAGTATATCCCCCCTTTCCTACCCTTCCTTTGCCTCCATGGCAGACAATATTCCCATTACTCTCTCTCTACTTTGGGGCATTATGGCTTGCAGCACAGACACTGATAGGTCATCATGTTTGGTCCATTATCTACTTTCAGCACACATCTCCCATCCCGACTGATTCCTCCAGCCATCATTTTCTTTCTATTCCATCTGCCTTCTCCCATCCTCTCATGAAGCAAACTTCCAGCTATGGGGCAATCCTCTTGTATCTACTGTCCTTGGGTGTTAGCCTCATGTAGTATTATTCTATACTCCACAAATGAGTGTGGTCCTTCTATGTCTGTCCCTCTCTTTCTGACTCATTTCACTTAGCATGATACTCTCCATGTCTCTCCATTTATAAGCAAGTTTCATTACTTCATCTCTCCTAACAGCTGCATAGTATTCCATTGTGTAGATGTACCAAAGTTTCTTTAACCAGTCATCTGTTTTAGGGCACTCGGGTTGTTTCCAGATTTTGGCTATTGTAAACAGTGCTGCAGTGAATATAGAGGTACAGATGTCATTTCTATTGTGCTTTTTTGCATCCTCGGGATATATTCCCAGAAGGGGTCATATAGAAGCTCAATTTCTAGTTTTTGAAGGACTGTCCATATTGTTTTTCAGAGAGGCTCGACCAGTCTGCATTCCCACCAACAGTGAAAGAGCGTCCCTTTTTCCCCACATCCATGCCAGTACTGGTTGCTTTTGTTCTTTTGAATGTGGGGGCACATATTTTTAAGGACAAGCATCACTGTCGTCCCTTTGTTCATCAATTTGCTCAAGCGGGCACCAGTAACATCTTCATTGTGAGACTTGTTGTTACTGTTTTTGGCATATCGAATACACCACGGGTAGCTTGCCAGGCTCTGCTGTGCAGGCGAGATACTCTCGGTAGCTTGCTGGGCTCTCTGAGAGGGACGGAGGAATCAAACCTGGGTCAGCCGCGTGCAAGGCAAACTCCCTACCCGCTGTGCTATTGCTCCAGTCCTAAGGACAAATATTTTAAAATTATGAAAATAATTTGAAGAAAAATAAGGGTGCTAAATTAATGTTGTTGTCTTTTTTTTCAGTTACAAATGTTTGCCACAGTTTAAATCAAAACTTCAACCTCATTCTGGGCCCAAAGCAATACTACAGTGGGTAGGGCATTTGCCTTGCACAAAGCTGGCTGGGGTTCAACACAACATTTAGCCACTCAACCTTGCTAGGAGTGAATCCAGAGCACTGCTGAGTGTGACCCCCCCAACACACACACAGATACACACAGACACACCACACACACCCTCACACTCATTCTGAATTCAAAGAGGAGAAAGGGAGTGATCATCCCTTCGTTCACTTTCTCCATCAACTTTCCTTTCTATTCTCTGGATTTAGGAGAGTAAAGAGGAGGGAAGTTTAGTTAGAAGGAAGGAGACAAGAATCTTCACTCAGCTGGTAGTGTTTGTAGTTCCCTTTGGTTGACACTGACCACCATGCCATCTGCTATGCTACATCTTAGTTCTTTCATTGAGTGCATTTTGGGCATTTTGGTACATTTTTAGGATGAATACAGGAATCTACACACTGACTCTTTAAAGTTTCAGAACCCAGTTATTTTGTTGTTGTTGTTCTGGAGTTCCTTATCCCAGTAAATTGCCTTTTAGCTAGATCTTATTTGTAGCTGTGACCATCAATCTTTGAACTGCGGAAGTTTACAGAAGAAGCTCAGGTCATTGTGGACTGAAAACTGACAACAAAATTCAGAGAGGATATTTTCTCATTTAATAACTGAAAGTGTCATATGTGTAGCTTTAGTTTTAATTTTATTATTATTAAAGTATTTTTACTATGCAATTAATTAGCCCAATTATGTAATTAAGATAAAAATGTGTCACACAAGAATCAGAATTGTTTCAGAGAATGATATTGGAGGATGCTGAGAAAAAAATGAAATGATGTTATTCCATCATATCTGGTTTACAGTACTAGTATGAGTGACCTATATACTAGAACTTTATCATTCCTTGTGAGTACTTGAAAATAAGTTCAATATACTGCATAAGCAGTTTATGTTTATTTTATATAGGGGTTTTTACTATGCTATTTAAAAATGGGTTCTATAAAGAAAGTAACAGATGAATAGGCATCAGGGCTTCAGTTATACCAGAGATGTGGGTGAGTGGTATAGCCACATATCAAAAACACAAACTCAACAACACTGAAAACATTTCTAGGATAAAATGAAGACAGTTTTCTATGTTTTGTTCTGCATGTATATGTGTGTGTGTGTGTTTGTGATTTTCACAAAGCAAGACTTTTTCTAGACGACTGAAGATTTCGGAAATCAAGTTGATATTGCCTAGTCAATCTTAACACAATGTATGCATGTTGAAACAAATATGTCATTTGTGAATTATCTGCAAACAATGTAATGTAGTCAAATAGTGCTGACACTGTAGAGGTGATTATAGTATTTGGATTTATGTAAGCTGAAAGAACAAAGCTGCTACAGGACTAATAAATCAGTTGCCCTTTGTGTGGATGGCTGCTTTATGCATTAATCATGCATCTATAGGGATACTCTTATGATTCTAATGGCACAATTTCTCACAAAGAAAATGTCACTCCTTTTTTAGATGGAGACTTAGTTTTCTCACGGTATCCATTCTCTGCTTTTAAAACCTGGATCACTAAGAAAATGATGGCTGGAGGAATCAGTCAGGATTGGAGATGTGTGCCGAAAGTAGATAATGGAACAAACATGATGACCTTTCAGTGTCTGTGTTGCAAGCCATAATGCCCAAAAGTGGAGAGAGAGTATGGGGGATATTGTCTGCCATGGAGGCAGGGGAAGGGTGGGAAAGGGGGTATACCGGGGATGTTAGTGGTGGGGAATGTACACTGGTGAAGGGATGGGTGTTGATTATTGTGTGATTGTAACCCAAACGTGAAAGCTTGTAACTATCTCACACTGATTCAATAATTTTTTTTAAAAAAAAGGAAAAAAGAAAACCTGGGTTTTGCAGGGATGGGATAAGATGGAGATGTATTGCCACCAAATGAAAGACTGTTACTAACATGTTCTTGTGAGAAAGAGTGGCATATGATTAAATCTGGACTAGAAATATGTAAGTCAGAACATATATGAAACTCTGGAATAACCTTGGAAGGGAGAGAGGGTATGCTCATCTTTTCTTTTTTTTTTCTTAAAGAAATATTTTATTGAACCACCGTGAAAACAAGAAAAAAAATACAAAGCTTTCAGGTTTAAGTCACAGTCAAATACTGATTAAACCACCATCCCTTCACCAGTGCACCCGTTCCACCACCAAGAACCCCAATACACCCCCCTCCCACTCCACCCCCCATCTAAGTAGCTAATGATATTCCCTTTATTCTCTATAAACTTTGAGTACATTCCATATTTCCATACAGAACTCACTATTATTGATTGGAAATTTTCCCCAACAATCAGGCCTGCTCAATAGGCATCATCTAATAATTTCTCTTCATTGCTGAGAGTGAAGACTTTGAGTCCGTGCGGTTTTGGGTTTCTAATATTTTAGCTCAGTTCACAGTCAAAATGGATGGCTGCAAGAATCCGCTCTGGTGCCAAAATGGGTTAGGAGACCTCAGGATCACAGTCAATAGGCGCGGAGGCTCTGCTTCTCGTG
Source organism: Sorex araneus (assembly GCF_027595985.1). Lineage (NCBI taxonomy): Eukaryota > Metazoa > Chordata > Mammalia > Eulipotyphla > Soricidae > Sorex > Sorex araneus. The sequence goes on along the minus strand of NC_073302.1, from coordinate 378,598,712 downwards.
CCGAGGCTCTCGGTTCATCTCTGGGCGGAAGGCGCGCCGGGAACGCCCCCCACTCCCAGGACCACCTACAGGCTACGTCACTAAAGAAAGTCCTACCTCCTGGTGGAGGGGTCTTAGAGGGTGGCTCTCACCGCGTGGCTGCTGCCGCTGCCGCCATTTTCGCTCAGAAAAATGGGGTGGAGAGGGAAAAAAATCCCTCCCCGGGCTGCACGAGGTTGTAGCTCAGTTCACAGTCAAAATGCATGGCTCAAGCATCCGCTCTGGTGCCAAAATAGGTTAGGAGACCTCAGGATCACAGTCAATAGGCGCGGAGGGTCTGCTTCTCGTGCTGCGGCTCTAGGTTCATCTCTGGGCAGAACGCTCATCTTTTCTTAATGACAAGAATTTTCAATGACAAGAATTTCCTTAGTGTCAGGTTCACTAGTAGTTCTTTCAGATTAGAAAATACCCTGAAATTTGGAAACCAAAACTTAAGTTATTGAACAAGAAAAAAAATTATCTCAGGGAAACAAACTTTGAGGAAATTTGTTATCAGTAGACATGCCTTGCCAGAAATGTCCAAAAAAAATTCTTCAAATAGAAAAATTTAAGTTAGAAATTCATACCTGCATAAGGAAAGCAAGAATTTTCACAATAAAGTAAGTTAAACAAAGGCCACTCAGCAGGGCTGGAGTGATAGCACAGTGGGTAGGGCTTTTGCCTTGCACGCAGCTGACCCGGGTTTGATTCCCATCATCCCGTATGGTCCACCGAGCACTGTCAGGAGTAATTCCTGAGTGCATGAGCCAGGATTAACCCCTGTGCATAAAGGGGTGTGACCCAAAAAAGCAAAAAAAACCAAAAAACAAAAAACAAAGGCCACTCAACACTGTCTTGGCTTATGATATCCCTGGAAGCTTATCTGTGATTCCTTCAACTTGGGCCCATTGTGTTGCAGTTCTTTTGTAAGAGTAAAGGAACAGCCAAATCCAGCATAGGATCTACAGGGACTCAGACTTAAGAACCTACCAAGAACCTACCAAAACTGAGGATATCTTCAAGGCCATATCACTGTTTTAAATCATTTCAATTTTATCAGAAATAAAAAATGTTAAATTATCACGAATCACAAATCACGAAATCTCCGTTAATCGTTAATCGTCGATTTCTCGAATGGGCTCAATAACCTCTCCACTTGTCCTTTCCCTGAGATCTTAGAAGGCTCTCTTGACTTGGCCCTCCCAATGATGTTGCACTGGAGACTCTTTCAGGGTCAGGGGAATAAGATCCAGCTTGTTACTGGATTTAGCATATGAATACACCATGGGAAGCTTGCAAGGCTGTCCCATGTGGCAGGAAACTCAGAAGCTTGCCAGTTGCTCTCAGAGGGAGAAGTAGGCTACAGGATATCGCGTGGCTGCAGCGTGCTTCTGGGAGCTTGCTTTTAAGTCTCTGGATATTGACTGTTGATGGAATTACACACACCTGGGTTCCTCTGCCGGTACCTTCATGCGTGAGGCCTGTCCGAACGTGTGGAGAGGGGCCTCAGGCATGGCTGTAGCTAGGTTCCAGTGGTCTTTGGCTGGAGCCCATCCCCTCTGAGGGGCCCCGGGGAAGATAGCCAGGCGTGTGGGCAAGAGACTCTGCATATTATATATAATATATATGTATAAATATTATACATATTTTAAATTTATTTTCTGTTTACTTAGTTTTTATTTTCTGTTTTTTGTTTTATTTTGTTTTGATTTAGTTTGAGGACCACACCAAATAATGGTGTTTACTCAGGGACTATTTATTCCTGACTCTATGCCCAGGGATCATTACTAGTGGTGTTCAGGGAGGAATATTTGTGGTGACAGGGATCAAACCATAATCAGCCACATGCAAGGCAAGCATCTTACCCCAATACCCTTTTCCCTGCCCTATACAAAATTGAAATAGATATATATATATCTACATATGTACATATATATATATATATATACATATGTACATACATGGGGAACCTTGCAAGCTCCCCATGGCGTATTCATATCTTAAATACAGTAAAAGATATATACATACTTCTCGGAGAGCCCAGCAAGCTACCGAGAGTTTCCCGCCCACATGGCAGAGCCTGGCAAGCTACCCATGGTGTATACAATATGCCAAAAACAGTAACGATAGGTCTCATTCCCTTGACCCTGAAAGAGCCTCCAATTGTTGGGAAAGTTGAATAAGGAGAGGCTGCTAAAATCTTAGGGCTGAGTGTAATAGAGACATTACTGGTGCCTGCTCGAATAAATCGACGAACAATGGGATGACAGTGATACAGTGATACATATATATATACAGAGAGATTAGAGTTAGAGATGCCACACTCTTCTTATTCAATCTAAATACACCCCCTCCTCATATCACCCACATACTTCAAAGTCTATGAAATGATGTATATAGCAAGTCTTTACAATTTTCAGGACAAGTTCAAATTTTATCCACTTTGATGATTTATATGAGTTCCATGTACCTCCACCCACAAAAGCTATTTTAGCTTTTTTTGTGTGGGTTAGGTAGCATTTATAGGGAGAAAACATACCTAGTAGCTCAGGGCTTCTGCTGTATGCTCAGGGATAACTCCTAGTGGTGCTCAGGGACAATATGAGGTGCTGAGGACTGACCTTGGGTTGACCTGATGCATAGCAAGTGCCCTACCCACTGCAATATCTTTCCAGCCCCATTATAGCTTTCATTAAAGCTATAATTGCTATATTTTTACCGACAATGGGAAAATTCCCTCATTTTTAAATAACATATGATTTAAAAATGAAAATGAATTGATTTATAGAGAAAATTTAGTGATATGACATTGGTAACAAGTGTTCTATACTTTGGGAAGTTAGGAACTATCAGGTTACAAGCCAAAATAAAAAAGTTGCCCAGGAACTAGCTCTCCCACTTCGGGGGTGCACTTTTGCAAAACAAGTACACTTTCCAAACTTCAGTTGCCTTGTGTCCAGAATAGATTCAGTACAATACAGGCACATTGTATGTTTTTGACTTGGGATGGTGTTGGGACTCCCAAGTAATGTTCAGGGAGCTCTTTGAACTCTTGGCCAGCCAGGTAGCACAGGCCCTGTGCTGCTGGAGCTCGTCTTGACCCCCTGATGATGCTTAGTGACCTCTAAGGCCACACACCAGAGACATTCAAGGCTGCAGGTCTGTATCTGACCTTGTTGGGGGATCTTGTGGTACAAGGAACAAAAGAATCAAACTTAAATGGGAATACCAGGCATGAACCCCTGTTAAATTTATCCAGACCTTGTTTTTTTTTTCCCCCAGTGTTGTCACAGTATTTTCTGTTTTTATACACCTCCCATTTCCTGTTTGTTGTTAAACGAACCTGGAATCTCAACCCCTTGCATGTGGTACACTGAGATCAAATGCTTTGTTGAGGTGCCAGAAGTGCTCACAGTCAGCACAAGTGACGTGGCGCCAGGGGTCAAACTCCAGGCCTCTAGATTATAAAGCAGCTGCTTTGCCAATGAACCATCACTGGCCCCACACATTGTATATTTTTTCAATAAATGTTAGCACATACACTAATTATTTTCATGTCCTTCACTGCCATGTTGTGATTATAATAATATATACTGCAGATAGTCTTTTGAGACACAAAACCTCTTGTACTTGGATCCTTTTGGATTACACCCAATGTTAAAAGCTGTTGGTCTGGCTCATCTCCATCTTTTACAAGATCCTCTATAATAAATTAGTGAACAATAGTAAATGTTTCTGACCTTTGTGAGCCATTTAGAAAATGATCATGCCTGGAGAAGTGGTCCTGGGCATCTCAGTTTGTAAACTATGGGTCTATAGTGCAGATTAAAACTTAGTCTTATGACTAGTGTGTGCAGTCAGATCAATCTTGTAGAGCCAAGTCCTTAACATGTGGGATCAGTGCTATCTCCTGGATGGGTGATTCTGAGTTCAATTTCATAGGATACCCAGTTTGTGTCCACTGCAAAGTAGAGAATTACTTGGCAGTGTAAGGAGGCAAACAAATTACTGTCTTGTATTTTCACCCCTCTAGTATCTGGTTACTTTTCCATCTCTCTAGAAAGGAAAGAAAATAATCTTTGCACTAGAAGGATTTCCCAGTGTTGGGCAATGCTATTTCTGCTATACTACCTGAAGTGGATGATGGCAGCTAGCTCACCAGAGACAATACTAAGGAAAATAAGCTAATTTCATAAAACTGAAATGTGATTCTCAGATGTAGAATATTAAAAAGTCAATACTTTCTGCAAGAGTCATTCAGGACATCAGGGAACACTTGATCTGTCTGAATAATAATAAGCTGTAATGATAATAGTCAAGTGCACCTCACAGGGGTACTAAGCTTTAATGACTCAATATTTGTGGAACCTTTCGAGCACTTCCAAAGTTATGTAAGCATAAATGGACTAGTAGGGACACCATGTACCATTGTTATTCCTGCATTAAATCTCTCCTGATAATTTCTTATAAGATCTTGTAAGGTTCAGCACTATATGAGACTAACATATGAATGAAGCTTTAAAAGAAGTAAAATATAAAATAATACATAAAAGTGATTTCTAATGAATAAATTATCCTACTATTAATGCAAGAGGATAGAGTAATTGCACCTCTAAAAAATCATTCTTTGGTTGTAAAATAGGAAAATAGAATCTGGAATAGATACTTTAAATGTAAATGTCTATAAAGGGTTATAGTACTTGCTAGATTTTTCTTTAATTTTAGAAAAGACAGCATCTTTCTCATTAAATTATAATTACAGTATATTGATTTATTAGTTATTGGAACCATAAAAATTTTATTCATCTTCCGTTCATCTTTTCCATTTGCCTTTACTTCACTATCACAATCTGTGAAATGTGACAGCAATCAGTATTCCTAGACATAAAATATTCAGAATTTATATATGATTGTAATGTTCTCCAAAATGCACTACTCTAACTGTGATATTATTCATAATTTCAACAGATTTAGTTAAAAAGATAGACTACCTTGTGAAAATAGTGATTTCAATAAACTTCTCTGGAGCCCCTGAATGAATGATTCATTTTTACCAATGAGTATTGTCTTTTGAAATATTGTCTTTTGAAATAAGGAAGCTCTCCAAGAGGATTATTTTGAGGAAACCAGTCTTCTAGGCCTTGCTTTTCCCCCTCCCATCTAGCTGACATTATTTTCTCCAAAGGAAAGGGAGTTTTTATGTTTAAGAAGGAAAGGAAAAAATAGTTAAAAATACCTTTTTATAAAGAACTACTTCTGGGTAGAACAATTCCCATATCAGATTCTTCATACTGAAAGATCTGGGGACCAAGATATAAGGGAGGTGACATTAATTTTAAAAATAGTAATTTTTAAATACAAAATTTACACAAATCATACTGTTCTATGTTCTGATTAAGTTGACAAGTAGCATCAGTCATAATGTCATTACCAGATCCTATTTTTTTTGTTATTCTCTGAAGAACCTTGGTAGGAAGTTGCTTTCATTAAAGCCTGAATGTTTTGCACATAGTTCACTATATTACATATGTTGAGCATGCAAAATTTTGTCTCCCTTGTGGCATTGTAATTAACCCAACTCTTAGACAACCATAGTCTTTACCCCAGCTGGTGCTAGAGACATCTTTGACCGTGTCATTTCCCATAGACCCAAGGCACATAATACCCTAAACCTGTAATCTACCCTGTACCTGTACTGCCCTGGGTACTGGGACTCCATTAGGGTCTTTTTTGATGAACCCTGAGCACCTTTTAGCACTCTCTCCTGGAGATCTTCTCTAACCTGCAGATGCCCTAACCACTTAAGAGAGATACAAGCTAGTTGTTTGCACAGATACCAATGGAACCTAAGAACAACTGGGAGCTCTTCAAATATGGGGCATAGAGGAGAAGGGTCAAAGAAGAGAAGTGAAGGGTGAAGCTGAAGAGCTGGAGGCAGGGCAAGGAAATGCTGTGAAGTCTTGATTAGAATCTGACTTTCCAGTCTCAGGCTTGATTTTTAAAGAAGGTAGATAGAGAGTACACTAGCACACATGGGCAGTGGAATCCAGCATGGACTGAGTAAAGAGAAACTGCAAAGTTTTCAAGAAATCTCTTTCTGGGTTTGATCCCTGGCATGACATATCATCACTAGGAGTGATCCCTGAGTCCAGAGCCAAGAGTAAGCAATGAGTACCACTAGGTGCAGATTAAAAAAGAAAAATCTGTCCTTTTCCTTTCCAGATTAATTTGCCCAATTTATATTGGGCAGAAAATGAAAAAATAATTGCAACTATGCTGTTTATATTACTGTTACTTACATTAAATTGTTTTTGGTACTATTAGGCTGTTTTCACAGAAAAAGAAAATATTTTATTGAGCAGTTTGTTGGCTTGTTTATTATATCTATTATATTTAGACAGGCTGGGCCTGATTGTGCAGCAGTATACTTATAGCTTCCCTGGGTACAGCTTTGTTGAGAAGAAATGATTTGCTTTATTAGTATTTTTGGATTGTTTTTACACTAAAATTTGTAAAAGGGGGGAAGAATAAAGGAATTTTATGTCAACTATAAAGTTTTCTTGATGTTGCACTGCCACATACAAAACAAATGTCTCTTTTGGAAAAATGGGGAATTGAATAAATTCTTAGTAAGTCTGAATATGTAAGTGCCAATTTTGTATGAAACAATAATGTAGAATATAAAAAAACAGTGTGGAACTATCTTAGAAATATAATGGAAGGAGTTCAGAAATAGCCCTCTATTTTATTTGTCAAAGGAAGTTGGTACACAAAGCCTTCAGTCAAGACTATAATTAGAGCTCCTGGCAAATTCCTCATCTAAGGAGCTTTCTGGTATAATCCTTCCCAATTGACAAAGTACCCACAAAGCAACTTAATAGTATGTAAAGGCTATATTTCTGCTTAACTATTATAAACATTACCTTATTCCACATACCTACATTCTTGGATTTATACAATTTCATATAATAGCTTATATGAAATTGACAGTTACGGAGCAAATATTCTGCAAATCAAAAGAAAACTATATATAAAGGCTTTACTAGATAGCTATAATTTAAGTTCTTAATTTAAGGACTCCTCACTAAATGACAATTGGCCTGTAAAGGGTTGATTCCACTGCCCATCTAGCCAACTAGTTGAAAGACAAGAAAGTATCCACAAGACATAAAAACATTCCTTAGAAAAGATATATGCACAACCGTGTTCATTCTAGCACTTAGCAGAATAGCCAGGACATGGAAACAATCCAGGTGTCCAATGACAGCCACAAGGAATGATGAAATCATATTACTCACTGCAATTTGGATGGGACTGGAGAATCTCACATTAAGTGAAATACGTCAGAAGGACGAGAACAAATACCAGATGTTCTCACTGACATGTGATATATAGAATGAGAGTTTGTATAAAGAATGGTAGTACTAGTGGGGCTGGAGCAATAGCACAGCGGGTAGGACATTTGCCTTGCATGCAGCTGACCCGGGTTCGACCCAGCATCCCATACGATCCCCTGAGCACTGCCAGGAGTAATTCCTGAGTGCAGAGCCAGGATTAACCCCTGAGCATCTTGAGATGTGACCCAAAAAGGAAAAAAAATGGTAGTGGGACTGGTGGGGTTTCTGGGTGACTTATATGTAGTGGGGAGGAGAAAGGCAGCAGCCTGGAGAAGGGAATCTGCCAATTTCTCTCTATCTGATCTGTCACAGGGGGAACTTATATGGAAATCTAGGACTGTGAGCCTTGCTCATAACAGGAAAGGAAAACGAATCCTAGATCTTACCCAGGCCTTTTGGGACCTCCACCTTCTCCTCACAAAATACTTTCAGGAGGCTATGAGCACTAAAGTATAACATTTTATTTGGGAGTTTAGATGAAGGCAGGGGCTCGAGCAAAAGAGAGACAGAGACAGAGAGAGGAGAGAGAGAGACAGAGAAAGAGAATATAGCATGACAGGAAAGAACACGGGCTTTCCAGAGTGGACAGGGACCCCAATACTACATCCTAGGATAAGATATGAAAGTCTGGGCAGCAGGTCAACCTGTACCTGTGGGTGGAGTGTATCACCAACCTGATGGTGACTTCAGGCTTCCTGATACCCCAAAATTGCTGCTATGCCTATGGCCAGATCCTAACAAATTGGTACCAAGTTTACCAAGAAATTAAATGGCCAAAAGTTAGGTATGTGGGAGCCATGCCCACAAACCACCTCTGGCTCAGCTATACAAGCTCATTTATTGGCCTTGTTTCAGAGACCCACAGATAAATCTTGAAAGAGATCCAAAGCACAGTTAATCTCAGACCCAATCATGGCTGAACAGACTGGGGTAAATCGGAGGGGGGTGGGATGGACTGATGGCCTGCCCAGGTAGACCCCTCAGCAGCCACTTGCTTCCACAATCCAAAATTGCCACAATATCCCCAGCCTGACTCCACCATCTCAGGATGGACCTCACCAAGATATAATCTGCTGAAAATTCGGGTATGCGGGTTTTGTGACTGAAATGTACAGGCTTTCTCAGAGTTGGGGTGGGCTACCTCCCCCCACTTCCCAAAACACATGGAAGCACTGACAGTCACACCCATGAACCAACTCCAATGCCACCCTGTAAGCTCTGCTGCCAGCCTTGCTTCAGAAACCCCTAAATAAGTCTCGAAAGAGATCAAAAGCAGCAGAGATGCTTGGACCCGTGCATAGCTGAACATACTGGGGTAAATTGGAGGGGGGCAGGTGACCTGTGCCCAACTAGGTGAGCTCCCCCGCCGCCACTTGCTTCCACAATCTACAATCACCGCCATACCCCCAGCCTGACTCTGCCGTCTCAGGATGGACCTCACCAATATATAATCTGCTGAAAATTTTGTAATGTGGATCTTAGTGCACCAACAGCCCTGGCCCAGAGGCACAGCAGTGAGTCCTGGAAGACACCATAGTGCCAGAGATCTCTCCAGGCCCCATACTGGGCCAATTTCACCGGGGCACCCCAGATAGAGCAGGTGCAGTCTCCCCACCTACTCCAGATGGAATCCTGGTGACCAATATCTTCCACAAGCAAGGCCCAGTTATGCAGGTTTCAGGACTGAATCTCCAGGCTTCATGGCAGCAGAGGACCTTGGCTGTCCCTCCCTGGGTCCCCACCAATCCAGCACACTGGCTGTTATGCTCACAATTTGCCTCTGGGCTCCATCTTAGCACACCAACAGCCCTGGCCCAGAGACATCCAATTGAATCCCAAAGTGTATTAATGCCATACAGAGATGTCTCTGGAACCCAATCATTTACAATCTAGACATTCTTATTTACAATCGTGGCTGTGCAAGATCTCATGATACTCAAAATGGAAAATCAATTATCTACGGTCTACCCCTGACAGGTAGACTTGAATGGTGGTGGGAAATTTCAAGCAAAACTTAATGCCCAAAACTAGAGAGAGAGAAAGAGAGAGAGAGAGAGAGAGAGAGAGAGAGAGAGAGAGAGAGAGATTATTGGGGAAATTGCCACAGAGGCAGGGTGAGGACTTGGATGTGGGTAGTGGAAAATGTGCACTGGTGGAGGAATGAGTGTTAAGTCATTGTATAGCTGAATCTCAAACATGAAATCTTTGTAACTGTATCTCTTGGTGATAAAATTAAAACAAAAAAGTTATGTGGAGTTCACGCCCAATTCAATCAGCTTAATCAATGGCTGAACATGTAGCAGTACTCCTACAGTATTAAAATATATGTGTATATATATATATATATATATATATATATGAAAGTACACATCTCAAGAAGGTAAATGCTGGCAACACATGTGCTCAGGCAATACATGCACTCAACAGCAACATATGGGCACAGGCAACACATGGAACATGGACAGCATATATACACTTTCATTGGTACAGGGTTTCAAGCTGCCCTATATGCAGCTTTTTACCTAATAAGAGTCTATTGCTTGGTTGCCACGGGGGTAAGAGTTAGGACTAGCTGAATATCTTTGATATTCCTCTTCCTGGCCTTTGTTGCTTCTGTAGCTTCTCTTGGAGGGGTTATCCAGCCTTCTCTGGGTCTGTGCTGGGGCCAGGTAAAGGTCTTATCGGGCCTTAGTTTCTACACTCACAAGGTGGACTTTTGAAGCCTCGGGGCTATTGATTTTATTATTTCTCAGAAATTCATCACCATGGGGCCCTTCCCTTTCTACCTGTCTGCCTACTTCAGACGTTATTAAGGATGGGCAAACTATTTGCTCTAGATTACAGAAATAAGAATGCCAGGGAAGGAGAGAAATGAAAGGGAGAAATAAGAAAGGGAGGTGTGGAAGTAATAGGGGGAAAAAGTCAGCAGCATTGGGCTCAACTGTGCTATAGAGGCCAGGGATCTGTATAGATCAAAACCACAGAGCTAACACTACTTGAAGAATGCTGTCCAAGTAACAATAACTATATTCTAAAATATGTCTAAAATATATCTGTCAAGGAGTCAGTTTGAGTGGTGGGAAGGAACTTCATGTCACTGGTGAAAGGATGTGGTCACTGGTGGTAGGACTGATGCTGGGAACATTGCATGCTCAAAGCTGTATTGTTAACAGCTTTGTAAAGTGTGGGGTCTAAAAATTTTAAATAATAAATTTGGCAATACAAAGGTTGCAGACCAGTTAGCCCTGAAATGTATAGTAATTCTCCCACTGGGTTGCTCTCTAAAGGCAAACCACATCTTATCTTAAAAACTTTAAAGAAGCAAGGACTTGGGGCTGGAGCGATAGCAGAGTGGGTAGGTCGGTAGAACGGCCAACCCGGATTCAATTCCCAGCATCTCATATGGTTCCCCAGGTTTGATTCCCAGCATCCCATATGGTCCACTGAGCATCACCAGGAGTAATTCCTGAGTGCAGAGCTAGGAGTAACCCCTGAGCATCGTCGGGTGTGATCCAAAAAAAAAAAAAATCAAGGGCTAGATTTTCAAGAGGGGGAGGGGTTTAGTAAAATGAGGACCTCCCCCACTTTCAGGGGAAGGCTAAGGCAAGACCATTGTCCTTGTTACATTTTCTAGTTTCAGGACTACTGATTGAAACAGTAGTATTTTTCTTTTGAGAACAATACCCATGAAGGATAAATTGTTCTTTAATTCTAAACATAGGCCTGCTTTTAACTTTGATTAGTATCACACACTCACTTTTCAATGTTCAACAAAAATTTGGTGTAGATGGCCTGTATATAATTGGTAACTAATTCCAGTTTTTAATAACATGAAAAATTAAAAAGGAGTCTTATTTATTATGAGAAAACACATTAGCAATTGAACTATAAGGTAAAATGTGCTGTATTTTGACAATGACAATAATGTCTTCATTTTTTAATTGTTTTTAGGCCACACCTGATGATGCTCAGGGGTTATTCCTGGCTCTGCAGTTAGTGATCATTCCTGGCAGTGCCTAGGAGACCAGATGGGATGCCAGGGATCAAACCTAGGTCAGCCACCTGTAATGCAAAAGCTTTACCTGCTGTACTATCACTTCAACCCCATAATGTCTTTTTTTTTTCATTAGAACTACAAATTGTATGCAGAGGAAAGATTTTGAGCTGAGTTCATCTGCAGTGGAAAGGAGAATGTGTCTATTTGAAAAATTGAGATGTGTAATGCCACAAAATAAGTTCTATTTTGCTTCTGCTAACTGAAAATGGAGAGCAGAGGGAAGACACCAGATGAAGATAATCCAATTGGTCATTTTAAGTCTTGCCTGACAGAGGTGTAGCCAGTCGGCTAGCAGGAATAGCTAAAGACAGGGAAAGTAATAAATGGAACTATACCTTTCTTAGTCCTGGTCATGCCATAGGCTCTACACACAAATACAGATGGCATAAAGAAACAGCAGCTCTCACATAGACGTGCGGACAGAGAACAGAGAAACCGGTGGGTCAGCAAGCACCAAGCTAAAGACATAGACCACAGGGGCTGGAACACAGCGGGTAGGGTGTTTGCCTTGCATGCGGCTGACCCAGGTTCTTTTCCCAGCACCCCATATGGCCCCCAAGCACTGCCAGGAGTAATTCCTAAGTGCAGAGCCAGGAGTAACCCCTGAGCATCACTGGATATGATCCCAAAAGCAAAATAAAATAAAATAAATAAAGACATAGACCACAGACCCTAAGGTATACCAGTGGACACTGTATAGAGCATCATGTGATTGGAGCAGGGTGGGACCAGACAGCGTGAGATCCGGACATCATACATTGGAACAGCCTGAAAGTAGAGAAATATGAGGCCAGAGCAGCAATATACCAGGACATTTTACACAGCCACTGTTGAACATGGCTTCATCTGCTACATCCTGCAGCACAAAGTGTGTCTGCTTGAGTAATTAAATAAAGAATTGCAAATGTCAGAAACACCTGGGTCTGCTCAACAATCTTATGCATAAGGACTCAAAGCTCATTGGCCTTGGCTGGGATATTCCAATCTTATACAGGTGATACTGTTTATGTTATTCATTTATGTAATTAACCTCTAAGTAAAGAGAACATTCTAGACATCTTCCCTAAAGACTGTCTTGTGCCCCACCCAAATGGTATGTTGCTAACATCTCCACACTATCTTAATTTTGTTGACCATATTAGAGCTTTCTTTTCTTTTTGAACATCCTGCAGAGTCAGACACCTGTTCCTCTTGTTTCTGGTTTATAATACTCAATATTAAAGTTTGTCAGATTCATACACATTCTGTACATCAGGAATCACTTCTGCTTTTTCACTTCAGTGTAGTAACTGGTGGGTTCAATCAGATGCCTATGTTTAACATTAAGTAAGGACAATAAATATTTTTCCAAATCAGTGATAATGGTAAAAGTTCATGTTCTCCACTTCCTTACCAATTCTCTTTTGGTCTTTTCATTTTGATGTTTTAGTAGCAATATTCTTGTGAATTTGAGGAGTTTGTGCATTTTTTCCTAATCAAAGTATCTTATTAATCATTCCCTCTATATGGACATCTTATGCTTTTTATTCCATAGAATATATGGTTTATGAGGGTTCTGTGAATCCCTACCATATTTTTCATGACCTGCTGATGATGGCAAAATGGGTATCTGGAATTCTTTGTGTGTTGATTGGTTTTTTTTTGGGGGGGGGCATATCTAGTGCAGTGCTCAGGGCTTACTCCTGGCTTTCTGCTCAGGGATCATTCTTAGTGGGGCTTGGGGGATCATATGGGATGCTGGAATAGGAACCCAAGTTTACAATGTGCAAGGCAAATATGCTACCTGCTGTACTATTGCTCCATCCCAATCTGGAATTCTTGACTTGGTAAATTGGTACCAAATCCAATCCATACAAACAAGAGATTCCAGACTAGTTGGTACAGTCCATCACCTGCATGGAAGCCTTGAACTAAATGCAAAGTCCCTGTCATGAGAATGGTGATTATTCTCTTTAGATGCCACTAAGCAGAGGAAAGATCATTCAGAGGAAAGTTGAGCAGAGGAGAGATCACTCAGCATGACACTCAAACTGCTTTCACAGCCCATCATTGAGAATAAAGTTACCTTAGTGAATATGAATGGTATCTCATTATGGTTTTGATTTGCACTTCCCTAAAAACTAGTGGTGCTGATTATCTTTTCATAAACTTTAATGGCCATTTTCATATTTCCTTTGGGGAAGATCTGAAATCTTACATCCATGTTTTAACTGGGTCGTTGGTCTTTTAATTGTCAAATTATAAGGGTTATTTGTATATTTGGGATATTAGTGCTTTATCAAATATGTGATTTAAAAATATTCTTTCCCAATAGGAAAATCATTCAGAAGATAATATAGATGATGAGTTGGGAAGAGATGAGGGGAAAAGAACAAATATGAACTTATTGGGGTAATTCAAGGTGAAATGAGGCAGTAGTGATAGAAATGGAAAGAAGATAGGGGAAATTTACTTTGTGATTTGATAACATAAAATCTAAGAACTGGCCTTGCTGTGAGATTATATAAATTGTGATCCTTTACCTTACTAGGTTTATACTCTAATACTGGTATTTTAGAGCATTGATAAAATATGTTTATATTTAAAATGATCCATAATTATTATTTTTAATCCCAACATGCTCAAATAATTATTTTTTCACAATGTCAGAAAATAGTTTTCAGATAATCTATAAAAAATTTTTATTGAAAATTATGTTTCTAGGAATCTTGGAAGAAAAGTTGCATTTTGCATCTACCTTTACCTCTGATTAGCTCTGTTATCTTTAATAAGTTTATTTAACATTTAAAGAAATAAGTTTTCTTATCTGAGAAGCTGGTATAGTTCTCCCACATAGAATTATAATAATCTTATGGTTAATAACATGATTTTTAGATGAAATTACAATCTGCAGACATTAAGAATACAAACCAGAGGCCAAAGAGATAACATAAAATCAAAGGTTATTGCTTGGATGGAGCTGGGAATCAGACCCAGTTGACTCTCGTCTAATCTCCAGCACTGCCTGGTCCACCAAGCAGTGTGAGCAGGCCCTCCTGACCACAAACGTGGGAGTAGTCCTAACCCAGTAGCGGTAGATATAGTACAGAGGTTAAGGCACTTGTAATCCCCAACTGTAGTTTAAAGCTCCTTGGCATCAGATGGTTCCCTGGTGATTTTCAGGTAGTCCTGGAGGCCCTTGAAGCACATCAGCTGTGGACCTGGAAGCCTTTGAGCATCACTTGGTAGCACTGTAACACTATCGTCCAGTTGTTTATGGATTTGCTCAAGCAGGCACCAGTAACGTCTCCATTGTGAGACTTGTTGTTACTGTTTTGGGCATATCAATACGCCACAGGTAGCTTGCCAGGCTCTGGCGTGTGGTTGAGATACTCTCAGTAGCTTGCTGGGCTCTCCAAGAGGGATGGAGGAATCGAACCCGGGTTGGCCGCATGCAAGGCAAATGCCCTACCCACTGTGCTATCGCTCCGGTCCTTGGAAAAAGGTGAAAAAGATTTGTGCTATCTGAAAAGAAACCAGAGTATGAGCATCACTTGGATGGCCCATGTAGTCTCTAGGAGTGGGGATTGGCAGGGAGTGGGGGTGGGGACAGTTCGGAGGGGAGGGTGGGGGTGGGGGAGGGAGAAGAATGCAAACCAAGAACCTGAAATGAGGTTCCTTGCTAAAGCAAATACTTCACATGTATAAGTCTATGGACTAATCAACACCACAAAAACATACACACAACAACCAGCACAACAAACATAATGCGTACCAAACCTTTAGAACACAATTGGAAAGAGAAGTTTCCCAGGCCATCACTGGAGGTATATAGAATGGCCAAACTAAACTCCTAGAATTATTATGCAAAAGGAAAATCCTCATGTATTAAATATCAATGACTATATTTGCTGTTGTCTTTAGCTGACATAAGAATAATGGCTTTAATATATACATATATTTTAATTTTGTTTGGGGGTCACACCCAGCTGAGCTCAGGACTACTCTCGGCTCTGTTCTTGGGGCATCATGCATTGCTGAAGATTCAACTGGCGGTGCCCATATGTAAAGCAAAAAACTCAGCCCCCTGAGCTTTCTCTCTGGCTCCATATATTTACACACAATTAAAATAAAAACTCCACTCTTTCCTTGATTCATTGAGTACACACAGAAAACATAGAGATCTTGTAAAAATGCAGATTCTGATGAATAGGACTTTGGTAAGTGCTTAAAGTGTGTGTTTATAATAAGCTCCAAGGTATAGGTGAGCATCACATTTGCTTTTATAATGTTGCTATTCAAAGAGTTTTCTTTCTCTACCACCTTTGTTAGAAATTTTGGAATTGGGAAAATATTTTATTCTGTTCTTCTAATGCAGATAGAAACCTATGGATGCTGGAATTCTCATTTTTAGTGGGAATTCCAAGAAGATATAGATATAACACCAATAGAATTTTATACAATGCACTATTCGCCACATGTAAAATTCACTTGTGTTAAAGATGCTTCCAGATGATGACATCACAATTAAAACAAATAGCAAGATGTTATGGTAGTTAGTGCATTTTCTATCGTTCTCCTACTCTAATATCTTTACTCTAGACCAGTTCTTAGCCAGCTCTAGGGTGAGTTGATGGCTTGCATTATTAAATAAACCAAAGGTCATTTCTCAAGTTCTGAGTTACAGTAATGTCATCAGCAATGGTTGACACCACCATACAATCGTGGTTATGATGGGAATATCTCAAAAGAGTCATTTAAAGTTTGGTCATACTCTTCCCTGTCCCTAATACTGGCAGCAATTTTCTCTCTTCATAATCAAAACCTCGTTCTTGTCTCAGTAACTTTTTTATCTGCTGGTCTTTGGTAACAGGAATAGAAAATGTCCAGATGGCAACAGTAAGTTTAGAAGCAACCCCTTCTGTGTCTCTGGAGAAAAAGTATCCCACATCTCTTACAAAACAGGTCTTTTCATCAAGCACTTATGGAAGAATTAAGTATTAATTCCCTCAACTGGTAAGTAGGAGTGATAATGAGAGAGTCTACCCTACTCACTCACTTCTTTGTCACAGCCCCATGAATTCTCTTTTGAGAAAATGACAGTATATAATGTATTTTGATTTATAAAATAGCTAAGAAATCATGGAATTCAAATAGATAAAGGAAACATTTAAAGTGAAGTTGGGAGGCTATTATGGGCTGGAACTCATTTATGTGTATCATGCTTGACCACTTGGTAACTTAGATTTACAGACATGTACATACCTCCCTCCTCCCCCGACACACAAACATTAAATCAGCATCCTGACACCTGCAATTTGGGGGGACTGAAACAAGGGCCCAGAATTCCCAGAGGAGTTAGACTCCTAAATAAGACATTTTATCAGTAAATTGACATGCAGACTTCCCCTTTCCTTTTTATATCTTTTTTGTATCCTATGAGGAATTTTATTACTTTACTAGTAAAAGGCACCTCTGTTTTATGCAAGCTACCTGTAAGCTATATTATTTTCTCATTTGTACAATTGCATAACTTGTCTAGGTATACAATTCTCAAATTGCAATCCTCCTAAGGTTTGCCAATAAATTCTTGCATTCACTTGCTGATGAAACTATGGCTTAGTGTTGGATTGCTTTTAAAAGGTTTAAAATATTTACTTCATCTTTAGGACCACATACTTAAACTGAAGCCTTAGCTAAATACTTAAATTTCATAAGCCTGAAACCACTGCAAATTTCATAAGCCTGAAGCTTTTTGGTGATGAATTAGTAGAAAGATGTTGGATGGGATGCAGGGGAATATTCAGTCCCATAGGTACATACACTTTGTTATATCCCCTATGGTATAAAATGGGTAGAATATTAGTCACAGGTCAATCTTATATCCAAGAGTCCTTGAAAAGTCTCAGTATAGCTTCTCCCTCCTGTGTGTGTGTTATTATACAGATACATGTCATAGGTTCCTCTATGGGCAGAGGGGGCTAATGCAAACTATACCTGTTGTGTTGAAGCAAGGTAGTTCCTATTAATGCAAGTGAACAAACAGTAGAAAACTATCTTGTTCTCTACATATATTTCTTCTACCAGCTCACTTCCTTTAGGCTTTTGCCTTTTCCCTAATACTATGTAATGTCTTCAAGCAGTTTGTGTTTAATGTTAAAATTAGATTCAAGAAATATCAAATATGTCCTCCAAGAAGATCCCTAAAATTGCCAGGTAGACTCAGAGACAAACCTCAGTGATATCTCAGAGCTTCACAGAGAACAGATCACTATCCCCTAAGGATTCATTAAATTTCTGATACTAACTGATGATCACAAGACCAGACTCCTCTCTTTCTGTGATCCACTTCCCATTTTTAAATTTTTATTTACTTTCCCAACCAGTGCTAATCAACTAGCCACAACCTTGAAAAAGTGTGATGAGTTTAAGACAAGTCTCACATCTTCTCTGATTGCTACTGACTGAATTAACCTCATTTACCTGGCACCAGTTGCATCTTGGTTTTGAGTATTGTGTGATGGATCCTGGGATTTGATAACAATAGCACTCAGCATCCTTTCAGTTGGGAATGAGAAGTGACTTTGCTCGAAAAACTAATTACTAGGGCAAGAGAAATATATCAGGTAGGGTGCTTTGCCTCACACAAAGACAACCCATGTTTGATGCACAGCACCGTATATGGTCCCCCAAGCACCATAATCCCCGAGTACAAAGCCAGGAGTGATCCCTGAGTGCAGAGCCGGGAGTAAGTCCTGAACACCCAAAACAAAATAATACAAAAATATTTTTTTCTTTTTTGATTTTTGGACCACGCTTGGCAATACTCAGGGGTAAACCTGACTCAGCATTCAGAAATTACTCCTGGTGGTGCTCAGGGGACCATATGGGATGCTAATCCAGAGCAGCCAGGTGTAAAACAAGCACCCTGCCTGATGTACTATCTCTTCATCCCACAATACAAAAAGTCAAAAGGATTAAAGCTAGTTACTAAATGATTATTCCATTGATATGGCAGCAGGGAAACATAACTTGCCAAGTATGAAACATACCACTTGGGCATAAAGATCATTTGATACTGGTTATTTTGGAAAAGAGCAGATATAGAAGGCACCCAGACACTTCTTTAAAACTGCCCTTCAGTAAGTCATTTATACATACACGAGAAATTTTTCATTAGCAAGATGACTCTCATACTGAAGTAAGCTTCTTTTCTACATCTTTTTTCTTTAACATCTTCTTTAATTGGTGAGTTAGGCTATTTCAGCAAATTGCTTTGTTGTGCTATTCTCTCCCACATATACACATGATATTAGATTTTAATTTTTCTCTAATCTAAAAATGGATTTTCCTGCCTTGCATAGTTGACATAGCGTAGCTTAACATTTTTGTTTAGAAAAGAAGAGCTCTTCTTAGTAGTGCTCTTACCATCCTATCTTGCTCCTAAAACCAATAAGTTATATTGTTCCTATTTTTAATAGCCAACATATCCATTTCTTTTCTATAAGAACCTTTTTGGGACCTCTAATTTGCCCAGGAAAATTGGAATGCCTAGAAATCAATGAGAGAGAGATCATTCAGTATTTGCCCTTTTCCCTCTGACTTATTTTGCTTCACTCGATACCCTTCAGTTCCATACATGTTGCAGCAAACTGCAAGATTTCACCTATTCTTACAGATGCATAGTATTCCACTGTGTATTAATACTACAACTATTTTTTGAAATTTTATTTTTATTAAATAACTGAATTGCAAAGTTACAAAGTCATTCACAATTGAGTTTCAGGCATACAGTGTTCCAGCACCAATCCCTTCACTAGAGTCCACTTCCCTCCACCAATGTCACTCGTTTCCCTGACACTCTCTCTCCCTTCCATGCTTCCATGGAAGGCATTTTTTTCTTTTCTCTTTTTCTTCCCTTTTAGGCATGGTAGTTTACAAAGTCAGTGACTCATTTAAATTTTACAGGTAGAAGGAATATTTGGATTATTTTATTACTGAGTTTTGGATATTTTTGTTTTGTCACAAAATTTACTGTGCTCTCCCCTGTCTTATATTTACTCATTAAATACCACCCAACGGCCATTAAAAAAATCTGTGTGTGCTGATGATACATGTCTCCTATAGAAAAATCTTGCTCTTAATTTGCATGTTTGAATACCACAACTTCTTTATCCATTCATTTGTCTTTGGATATTTAGGTTACTTTCATATTCTAGCTCACACTAAGCTGCAATAAACATAGTTATGTATTTATCTTTTCAAATTAATGATTTCATGTTTAGGGAAAAGCAACAAGAAGTAGAATCCTAAATCACACAGAAGGTTTGTTCTTATTTTTTTGAGAAATCTCTATACTGCTTTCCAGAGAGGCAAAAATCAGGTAATAACCCGACCAACAGTGAATGGGGGTTACATTTTCACCACATTTCCGCCAGCTCTGGTTGCTTCCACTCATTTTGATATACGCCATTCCCACTAATGTGAGGTGACATCTCATTGTCATTTTGATTTGACCATGAGATATAATGAACATTTTTTCATATGCCTATTTAGGTATATTGTTTATATTTTATCTCATATGAATGCTTTAATATATATACATTAAATTCTCTAACAAGATTTAACTTGAAGTATTTAATAACATTAGTTTAAATAATGCTGAAAAATTAGATTGTTTTCTCCTTGTCTTTTGTGCATTATCACAAATCTGCATTCATCATTTCCTCAGTTCACTGATGTTTAATTTATATTTACATATGGATTTTCTGGGCAGGAGTGATAGCACAGAGGGTAGAGCATTTGCCTTGCACTCAGCCGACCCAGTTTTATTCCTCTGGCCCTCTCAGAGAGAGCCCAACAAGCTACGGAGAGTATCCCACCCACACAGCAGAGCCTGGCAAGCTACCCATGGCATATTTGATATGCCAAAAAAAAAAAGAAAAAAACAGAAACAACAAGTCTCACAATGGAGACATTACTGGTGCCCGCTCGAGCAAATTGATGAGAAATGGGATGACAGTGATACATAAGATATGGATTTTGTATTTGTTAATCCAGTGTACATATAAAGAAACTAAATACTAAAACTTCAATCCATAGTAAGGAGAAATGTAAAGAAAAATAAAGCAATTATTCTGGCTTGAGATGTAAATGAAATTATGGGTAGAATAGAACACACAAAATAATTTTAAAAAGTCAAGAAAATTCTGTTTAGCTAGAAAACAATATTCAAAGAAAATAAGTCATAACTTTCAGAAACTTTAGTAGGACTTTGAAATTTAATTCATCATATGGGACTTAAAAATACAGAACTTTGTAAGTAAAGTAGAAATTTTTCCTGTCAATGAGAGGAACATCTGGGCAGAATCAGATGAAATGCCACAATCAGCTTATAATACAAGCCAATTCAAATGGAAAGAGATGATTCTCAAAAAGGAAAACCCATTTTGAGAATAAAGGAACATAGCCCAAACCTACAATTTATTTTTAATGATGCTTCATTTTTCATTTGCTTTATTGCAGCCTCTAGCCAAGGGGTAAAAGCTGACAGCGTATTCCTTGGCCCCTTAATTTTAGCTGTCCCCTAACTACAACTCTGGGGCTGGAATGCACAAATAGAACAATAAATCAGAAAAAAATGAAAAACCTTTAAAACTATATGGCAGAGGGACAAGGAGTGAAAGCTGAAGAATTCCCTTAATGTATCCTTAATAATTGATAAAAAATATCCAGTTTGCAGAGTTCAATTATATATTTTATATGACAGGTACATGTATTCATAGTTTAAACAACACAGAGAGCAATATTCACATTTTCTTGTTAATGCTTTACTCTATTTATTTAAAATTAGAATAAATTTGGTTTGGTTTTAGAAATATGCATACTTGTCATATCCCAGCACTTCCAAAACCTAGAAAGTACATCTTTGCTAGTTTTAGGCAAACCTACAAATAGACAGTATCTTTTATAAAGAAATATACAGCTGATTTAGTCAATAAGACTAAAATTTAGTGGTTTTCTTTAGATAAATATGAAAACTGTGAAACCAGCTCAATTTACCAATTCCAAAATATGAATATCAGTAATTCTTAACCTTTTAGTTATCAGTTGATCAGATGTTGTTACAAGTTTTCACTTTTTTATTGTGTTTTATAATTTAACCATTGAACTAGTTTCTATTTGTCAGTAACACGACATCTTAGACCTAACCAGAAACCTGTATATCAGGGAAAAACGTCAAAAAAGCATTCATTACTCTTTTATTTTGGTCACTATAGGATGATTAAGATAAAAATAGGTCAGAAAGAAGGTCAAGAATAAGAAGGTGTTAAGAAGTGCTTTGGAATGGACAAATTGATGCAGTTACTTCTTTCCTCAGAATACTGAAGGAACCACTGTGACAGGTTAGGATTGATGAAAATGATTGATGAGAAGAAAGGAGGAGTTAGTTAAGCCTTCCTGTTACTCAAAGTAGAGATGTTGAGTGAGCTGCTTTGCAACTGATATGGAATTCTGTTGCAATCTGCAGAAAAACTAAAAATCAGCCTGGATGATTCCATTTCCCTGCTCTGCTCTTATTAATGGAGGTGCAGAACCAGTCGATCGTATTCTTCATCGATGTTGCCACAATAGTGCCAAAGAGTTCCCAGTTGGTGGTCAATCTGGGAGTTCTCTTCTTAAACTTAAACTTTGCAGTCCTTTCTCCCCGCTCTGTGAAGTAGAATTTTGCACGAAGGAGACCATGGTCTGATCCCGTTTGGAATTTTGGGACAACAGTGACATCAGTCAGGCAAAACCTCTGATTGAATATGATGTGGTCAATTTCGTTGTGGAACTATCCACCGGGAGACTCCCATGTCCAAAGTTTAGATTCAGTCTTCTGGAACTGTGAGTAACCATGGATGGTCTTGGTCAACATGTTGAATTCAGACATTCTCTCACCCTGTTCATTCCATTCTAGGCCATGGGACCCAATGTGGAGTTCTTTGGGCGACCTTCTCAGTCCTATCTTGGCATTAAAATCACCAATAATGACTTGCAGAAGGTGTGGTCTTCTTTATAGAACTTCTCCAGCTCCATGTAGAACTTCTCAATTTCTTCTTCATTGTAGTTGGATGTTGGTGTGTAGACAATGAAGATAGAAACTGCCAGCAGTGAGCCACATCTGTTCAAGTGTAATCATCCAATTTGGGTTGTTAGGCCTGAATGAATCAGTGCTCATGGCCAAGTTCGTGTTGACAAGGACACCAACGCCACCAACGCTTATGTTGTCGCATGTTCCAAGGAACAGTTCTTCTCCAGTGTCGAAAATGCAGTGATGTGATTGATGTCTTCTCGTTTCAGTCAGACCAATGATGTCATACTTGATCTTCTGTGCCTGCACCATCAGGTCCTTGATGGATGCTTCCGATGCCAGTGTACGTGCGTTGAAAGTACAGAGAGTCATTTTAGTCTTTGTTCATTTGGGCAGTCTAGTTCGTTCCTGAGATTTTATCAGCCTCTCCTTGCTCATTCTTCTTAACGCTGCCGTATTGGAGGATCTTTCTTTGCCAGGCAAATGAGGCCCATTATTGTTGCTGTTTTGGGCATATCAAATACGTCACAGGTAGCTTGCCAGGCTCTGCTGTGCAGGTGGGGTACTCTCAGTAGCTTGCTGGGCTCTCTGAGAGGGAGGGAGACTTTTAGACCAGCCTCCAGTCGCCCTTACAGGTATTCCCATGTTCATACCATATTTTAAGCCCATCAAATATGGTGTTAAAGTTATGGAAAATGGGTATTAAGTGTCTTATGCAAAGCAGCCGCGCAGTCCGGACAGTGGCCTGGAGTTTGGCAGTGGCTGGGTTGTGGAGGAATACAATCGACTGGTTCAGCACCTCCATGATTGTGCGAAGAATGCTGAGAGTGGGAAAGCCACAAACAGACCCCTATTTTCAGAAATTCTCGAGTTAATTTACCGTGGTTTGGCATGCGCCTCAGGCAACCACAATCTAATGTCCGAGCTCGCAAAGCTGTGCAGAGAAGCGATAAAGAAAAACCTCAAAGAGAGAAGAGCAGCAGTGTTGGCTGATGTGGCAGAAGCCAGGAAAAGTATTCACAACGCTCACCTGTCCTTTGCCAACTACAAGACTAAAATGACTGCCCTCTGACGTCCTGATGGATCTATCACATCTTCCAAAAGGGCAGTAGAGAGGATTATTCACAACTTCTATTCGGATCTCCTTGACAGCCACGTCCACTTGCCCACATACCAAATTTTGCAGGATGGATATGTCATTCCCAACGTCCTCCCTTCCGAAATCCAACACGCCATTTCATCAGTAAAGACGCATACAGCACCCAGTCCAGACAAGGTCAGACCTGACCACCTGAAGAATCTGCTGCCAGTACTCATCAATACTCTGGCTCGGCTCTTCACACGCTACCTGTCTGTATGCAAGGTTTCGTCCCAATGGAAAATCAGCAGGACCGTTCTGTTGTACAAGAAGGGAGACATCCATGACATTGGCAACTATCACCCAATCTGCCTGTTGTCCATCATCTACAAGTTGTTCGCTCGAGTCATCTGGAATAGAATAGGCAGAACACTAGACGAAGTCAACCATGTGAGCAAGCCGGGTTCTGAAAAGGATTCAGCACGATCGACCATATCCACAAAGTGACCAAGCTCATTGAAGTTTCTCAAGAGTTCAAGATGCCGCTCTGTCTAGTGTTCACCAATTTAAAGAAAGCCTTCGATTTTGTTGAGATTGAAGCAATCATCAAAGTCCTAGCCAAACAGGGCATTCAAACTCAGTACATCAATACACCTCTGTGAGCTGTATTATGGATTCACCACCAGGATCTCACCTTTCTACAAGGAAGTGATCATTGATGTAAAGAGAGGGGATTGGCAGGATGATACCATTTCACTGAAACTTTTCAGTGCTACCCTCGAAAACATCATGTGACAAATGCAATGAGAAGGAATGGGAGTGAAGATAGACGGTCAGCAACTACACCACCTCCGCTTCATTGATGACATCTTTCTCATAATGCCAAACATTAGCCAAGTGACACAAATGCTGGCCGACTTCAACCAGGAGAGTGTGTGGAAAGGTCAGACTGCAGCTGAATCTCAGCAAAACGATGTTCACGAAAAACTAACTACTCCCTGATGTTCCATTTTCTCTCAATGGAACGAACACCTCCAAATGCAGCAGCTATGTGTACCTGGGTCAAGAACTCAACATGAGGAATGACTTGGCACCAGAACTGTGCAGGAGGAAGAGAACATTGTGGTACACCTTTTAGAGCGTCGAAGAAGTGGTTAAGAGGATGAAGAACCTCTGGCTCTGGGCACATCTTTTCGACTCCACCATTCTTCCTGCACTAACATACCCCTCAGAGATCTGGGCCCTACGCAAACAGGATGAGAACCCTATTAGGGTATCCCAAAGAAGAGTCGAAAGAACTATGCTAGGAGTATCATGTCTCACTCAAGTGAGAGAAGGAATCAGGAGTTCTGACCTCTGTCAACTGTCAAGAACCAGGGATGCTGTCTCGTTTGCCAAGGCATCAAAAATCATATGGGCCGGACACATAATGTGTGTCAGAGACAACTGCTAGACTAGAACTATTACCGACTGGATTCCACCAGACTTCAAAAGACCGCGTGGCTGCCCACCAACAAGATGGTCAGACTCCTTTGTCAAGACCCTGAATGAACGATTTGAGGCTCTTCCTATTCCTGGACTGAGCAGATATCATTGGGTTACACTAGCATGCGACAGGGACATATGGAGATGTTACCGGCACCCACTCGAGCAAATTGAAGATCAACATGATGACAAGTGATACAAGTGATACTCTTATTAAGCTTGGTCAGGTAAAGTTTGGAACATATAGAGGTAAAGAAGTTTTGTGCCAGTGCAGCAGTTTGTACTAATTACAGCATGTAGTTATTTCCTAATGTTAAAAAGAATTTCTTGTTGAGAAATAAACTGGTAGTCCTTCTATACCTCATGTATATCAATATTACAGTAATTACATAAAATAAGCAATAAAACTGTGCAGAAAAAGGTACAAAGCATTTTTGATTAGCATCTATCTTCTATGATAACAGAAAAAAATAACATGCTAGCTGATAAATTCAGTTTTCAGCTGTCTTTCTGTTTTGAAAGCTTTTGATCGCATTATACAAACCTCTAAACCTTTTCTTCTTTCTTTAAAAAATCAGATTCCCCATCTCATTCAACAATTCCCATTCTGTTACCAGATGTGCCACATCTAAAGGGAAATTCTCTGCCTCTTCCTTAGAGTGTAAGAAGATTTGCTTATTTATCTTCAACATTCTTGAAGCAATTTTACGCAAAATACTCAGCAATGATGGGCAAAATATTCAGGTGAAGCAAAAATAGTTTGTTTTTTCTGGCTTATCTGGGAATTGATCATGAGTCTAAAAAAGTCCAGTTCTCTGAGAAAAACACCCTGTATGTTTGCATCTTTCATATATCAAATAACAAATCGCAGCTTCACACAAAAGAGTAAAATGTTAAGTTAATTAGTGTATAGATGTTATCATGACAAAGGAAAAGTGAGGGCAATAAGAACTCTGACATCTCCCTCCTCACCAGGTTCATTGTTGATGATCTCTGTTGTCCTGGCCCCACAAGAAGCAGCAAGCCCAGGAAGTGTGTCAAGGCAACAATCAGGCAGGGAAAGGTAACCAGGTGGGATGAATAAAACCATAGATTGAACAAAGCAAATGTGATTTGTGAGTCAGGAGCTAGATCTGAAGAAATTACTCCGTAGCACAGACTTGGAATGGAAAGATTAGTTAACTGACATGAAGCTTGAAATGGACAAGCATTCTATAATTTAAGTGAGCATCTTAGAGAAAGGACTACATGGAGAATAGAGGTAGGAAAATAGTAAAGGTGTGATAAAAATGATCATTATTCAATTTCTGAAAAACATACGTGATGTAAACTATGTACATGAGGTGCTAGTCAGTGTTTGCAACTTACTAAGTTTACTCTTTTTTTTTTCTTTTTGGGTCACACCCAGCGATGCTCAGGGGTTACTCCTGGCTTTGCACTCAGGAATTACTCCTGGCGGTGCTTGGAGGACCGTATGGGATGCCGAGGATCGAACCCAGGTCGGCCGCGTGCAAGGCAAACGCCCTACCCGCCGTGCTATCTCTCCGGCCCCCTAAGTTTACTCTTGAAGCAATCATATGAGCTGGCAGTGCATGAATTCAGAGAGAGGGGAAACACAGTGAGCAGCGTAGATAGGAACATGAGGAACAGAGATGACAGAGGGGGAAAAGAGATGGAGGAGACAGAAGCTAGTTATTTCTTAACCTAATTTTGGAAGTGACAGCTATTAGTTCTGTCATATTTGATTTGTTAGATGTAAATCACAACCCCTAGCCTATGTTAAAGGAAGAGAATCAAGCAACTGTAAGCAAGAGTATGAAAACCAGTGATGGTCACTAGGGACCATTTTAGAGGAAACTGTAGACTGTGTAATAAACACAGAACACAGGACAGTAATTTGGGATCAAATATGCTTGACTACAAGGGGACAAGTAGTAAGTATAATCAAATTAGCACCAGCATATTTCTAAACTGGATGACTGAACTGTGGATATCCACTCTGATATGGTTTACATCATTAGAAATGGACTATTATTTTTTTATGCCAAAAAATAATCACATGTACAAAAGGGTTGGGAGATAGTGCAGCAGGTAAGGCACTTGCCTAGTACCTAGCTGACTGGGATTAAATCCCTGGAAGTCCCTCTGGGTCCCCAGAAAACTGCATTTGGTCCCAGGAGCACTGACAGGAGTGAGTACAGAGCACAGGTCTCTGAACACATAGCCAGGAGTAAGCTCAGAGCACTGCTGGGTGGGACCCAAAAAACAAAATCCAAAGAAATAAACATAAAAAAGGATAGTGGCTATCTTCTAAAACAAATCTCTACCCAAGACTGACCCTTAAACCTTTAATAATTTGTTTCCACTAACAATTCACCATTTATATGTGAGTTCTTAGGAATGTCATTTTAATCCTTCCTAATTCAGATTACATATAAAGTAAATAGTGCATTTCAACTCTATCTTTAAAGTAAAATCTTTATTAATTGATTTAAAATTATCATCAACTAATTCTTTAATGTTCCAAAATGTTCTTATAAGAGGCACTCTAAAATGTCAATGTAAAAAATATTATTTTGTGTCATATGGCTCTCATAAATTTATGCAAACATGAGTTGCTGCTTGAAATATTTACATAATAAGCTCAACTCTTTGTTTCAAACCTGACCTCTCTAAGTATTAGAACTAAGGCAAATAAAAGAACTTGAGCTCATAATTTTGATAATAGTATTCTTTCTTCCCTTCACCTCTTTGCCTGGAAATATCAGAAATATAGTTTGATAACATGAATCAAGCTAATAACATTAGCTTATGACTGATTACCTGTCCAACTTGGCCTCATATGAAATTCTGTGCAATTAATTTTAATCATATGATAACACTCATGGGACTGTAAACCATTCTCTTTAATTTAAACACAACAGTTTCCAACTTAAATATATATGCAGTAATAAACTAGCTAAAGTTTTAGTCTAAAAAGAGTACAAGTAATCAATTAATTATTTGTTCAAATAACATGAAGATTTTAATCATTTTTATCGCTCCTTTTCATTTAAGAAAACTGCAGCGTTTCTATAATTTTTCAGCTTATTATACTGAATGTCTTGACTGATACTTTAAGAAAGATATATGGAGGCTAATGGAGATTCTGCAAAAATATATCATATAAAATAATTTATGATATTATAAAAAGCTTATCAGCATAAATATAAATTAACTAGCAATTAAAATTCACCTAAATCATCTCATAGCTATTAACTACAATTCTTTGAAATAATGTAAAATTTTGTGTTTTTATACAAATATTCTGATATTACAAAAACATGCACAACCATACATATAAAACACATACACATTTTAAAATAAAAATTATCTGCTGTAGCCTTTTCAACCATTTTATTTAATATGGCATATGCAGTTTTACAAGATACAAGAAGTGATCATTCATTGATGACTGTTACTGGCTGAGTAGAAATTCAATAGCTAGTTATAAGATATTAGTTGTCCTATTGTAATTTAAAATATATCATCTGTCAATTTTTATTTTTTACCATGTTAAGTATGCCCGAAGAGGCATCTTTCAGTGGAATTATTATTCTAATACATGAAACAACATATTACAAGAGTATACTAGAAGAAATTAACAGTTTTTTGTATTTTCATATGTGGTCATCTCTCAAAATTCTGACTGACAGTGCCCATTTAATAGCCCAGCCTTTAACAGTTGATATGAAAATTCTTTAAATTTAGATATCAAAAAAGTTTACAGATCTTTATTTTAATTTTTATTTGTTAACTGTTTCATCATTACATATAAGCAAAAATATTCTTAATACCAATTTCAACTCAAATAAACAGTTTAAAAACAGTTCATCTTAAATATTTATCAATTTCCATATAAAACTATAATGTAGTAATCTAAGTGTTTTTTCTGGAAATTTTGCAGATATTCTAAAGAATTTGCTTTCTAAAAAACTGAGGAGCAATCACTATAATTAATTGCAATGTAACTTTTATAAAGAAGTTGGGGCCTAATTAGTTAAGATTTCACATGTGTATTTTCAGAATGAGTGGTCTGATTAATCATTTTGGTTTCAAGCTTGCTTGTCATTTTAGTTTTTCTGGGAGTGGGAACCTACCAACTTTCTCTTTCTAGCAAGCTGTCTCATGAATGCTTCGTTATCGGGACTGACAGAGCCTATAATCTGCTTGACTACACAGATTGGTAAAGGATTTTGTCTTTAGTGGAAACTCAATATTTGCTCACTTTGAAGACTATAATGGTGCTCAAAACAATTAGAAATGGGGAGTTTCTCTTAATTGTTTGGTTTAACATTGCTGGAAAATTAGTTGAAGTAAGCGAGATGATATGGGCTGTTTGCTCTGTCTGGGAACTTGTTCTCTCAATTCAGGAGGAAAGTTACTTGGTTACAAGCATCCTCCTCTTAACATGAATTTAAGATTTGAAACTTTTTAGAACATATCAGGCATCAGGTCTTTATCAGAAACTGTAAACTGCAATCTGCCCGCTCTAGCCCACTGCCCTTCTTGATTCAACCATATGGCTCTAGAAAAACCCTACTCTGCTTTGCAAAGACAGGCATGCAGCCAATTGCTCAGAATGAGCAATTGGGGTTTTATGTTCTGGTAACACAAATTTTCATTTTCTATAGCTATTTCTCTTTTTTTATCATAGAGAGAACACAAAATCCCAAATAATTTTCCAAAATATTTGTAATTCATGTGAAATATGACTTAGTATGAAGGGGTATTTTTTTCCCAATTTCATCATTTTTTGAATCATTCTTTATGCAGTCCACTGTATTGCTCAGACAACACATATCACACACAAACTGACCCCTGGGATGCAGCAGCAGGTATTGCTCCTGGCAATACACTGAAAGAACTTGGTTCTTTCACTTTGGAGAAAAGGTTGCAGGTCAAGTCTAAAGAAAGAATCAACAATAATTGCAAGAAGGAAATTGAAAAACAAAATCCTACTCTCTCTACAGTCTTAAGATTGCCAGTCAACAGTCTGAATACACTGGCAAAGACTGCTGGTGCAGCCTAGAACAATCAGTCCAGGGGATTAGCCATCCTGCACCCAACAGCCCATAAATATGGGGAATCACTGACAAGACTTGATTCCATAAGACAGAGTTGGGTCATGGATTAAGAAAACCCTAAGAATGTCTTTTGTCTTGCTTGGGGCTGACTCTGGTTCCTGGTAGCATACCTGTGCACCACCAGCAGAGATCCTTGAGCATCAACTCAGGAGTAATTCCTGAGAACAACCAATGTGTGGTTCCAACCTCTCACAAAAGAATTTTTTTGATCAGTAATCAGAGTCCCCATCTAAGGCAGGAGTAACTTTTATTATAAGAGACACTAAAGGAAATGCAGATAATAATCCTAAAGACTAGAATGAGAGCCATAACTGTAGCTCTTGGCCAAATTAACAAGGATTTCTTTGATGGGGAAAATTAGGACATCAAAATTGAATCTATAATACATTTTATCTCTATCTTATTTGAGAAATTTATCTCAGAAGTTATTGATCTAGTTTGAACTCAAGTTCTAGGGTTTCAGAATCATCAGAGAGAATTTTCTACAATTCATGGAAATCCTTATCCTTTGCAAAGACTTCTCTGTCTAGAGAGCTATATGTTGATTGCTTTTCAATGACAGGAAAGAATGTTTTGAAATATCTGAAACTTCTGGCTATTTTAATCACCTGAATTTTCCAAGTGCAAGATACACCAGGGTGTGGCCTGGGGGGAGAATTCTGCTAATCCTGATAACACTCTCAACAATTTAAATGCCATAAAATTTACCAAGTCACCAAATCTTCAAATGAAATATCCTTTACTAGCACAATGGGGAATTGTTAACTGCACCCAGCCAAGTGGCTATAATTACCGAGTAATCACATGAAACAAGGATTTTAATACTCAAAGGAAAAACTGATGCTGAGTTAATGTAGAATTTACTTTTCAAAATGTCATGTATGTATTAAATATTTAATATGTTTTCTTACCAAGTGGTTTTTACATTTTTGATGTTACCAGGGGACTGAGGAGCTAGCACCATCTGCAGGTTGAGCCTGCTAATTTCATCTGGTAAACAGGATTTTACAAAGCTTTCGCAACTCAAGTTAAATTATTCCATGGAAAAGAAAAAAATTATTCTTAAATTTTTTAATTAGAATGTCATAATTTGACTTTTCTGTCTAGATTATCTGAGCACATTTACAGAGGATATTTAAAAAGCGGCCGCGCGATCTCTTATTGTCTAACTCTCCCTCTCAGAGAAACCGGCAAGCTACCGAGAGTATCCTGCCCACACAGCAAAGCCTGGCAACCTCCCTGTGATGTATTTGATATGCCAAAAACAGTAACAATGATGGGTCTCGTTCCCCTGACCCTGAAAGAGCCTCCGATGAGGCTCCGTTGGGAAGGACGAGTAAAGAGAGGTTGCTAAAATCTCAGGGCTAGGATCAATGGAGATGTTACTGGCACCCGCTAGGGTGAATCAATGAACAGGATGACAGTGCTACAGTGCTTCAGTGCAGTATAGTGCTGAATACATTTTGGTTTCTTTCCTCTAATTAAGTGATAATTTTGTGACCTCATAGCTAATCTTCCAATCAAGAAAACACATAATTCAAACCTGAATTTACAACAGCTTCCTAGAATTATAATTTCTTAAAATGAGAAAAACATTCTGACACAATTAATTACCCCAATTAATTTCACAAAAGTTCTGTAAACCATGGCATACCAGGCCTTCCATTATTCAGATATAGTAAATGCTTTACTAAGAACATACCCTTCCTCATACTGTAATACACAAATCACCCCACTGACCACATGCTCCATAGGTCCTGATCATGGCTGTTTGTCTAGTGGCAGACACTGAAGTCCACCCAACCCACTGACAGTTACCCTCTGAGATTTTTCTCACAGGATATTTGAATTAAACTTGTTTTCTAACCAATGTGTGTGGCAATTACATGACCTTGACATTTACATCAGATTCTGAAGAAGATCAATGAAAGATGGTATTGGCAGAGAGAACAAAAGCCCTCGAGAAACTAGGAAGAACCTAAGGAGCTCCATAAATAGAAAAAAAGGAACTCTCTCTTGTTGGTTTCTGGGTTTTCAGAAAGTCCAGCTTCACACCACCTCTCCCTTGGAGCTATGGGAGAATTCTCTGGATCCTTTTAATAAACTACCAGTCTCACTGAGTTGAATCAAACTTCAATTTCAACTGATGGCTTTCATCTGAGAAATGGTCTTCACTGAAGTGAGAATTAGGATAGAAAACACAGTCCTCTGAAAGCAGTTATACATAACATCAGAGAGAGTTTTCACTAGGACAAGACAAACTCCAGATCAAGTCAGGCCATTGTAAACAAGAGGATTCAGGAATGGAGAACAGGGATGGGGAACTATTTGATTCTGCCAAGGACTAAGGATATTTAGAATGTCATTCGAGGCCTTGTAATAGTCAGACAGGCCATAGGCAGCAAGCAAAATCATACCTGTCTGGCCCAGCCTCTAGCAGGACAAATTACATAATTTCTCAGGCTTCTGAGCATTCCCCACCCCTGATGTAGAGTGTTAAGGATTCTGCCCACTGTTTCCCACACTGAGAAAGTTATATGAGGAGGGATTTGTAAGGAAAACTGAAGATCAACAAAGGATGGCACTGGCAGAAATAATAAAAGAATCTAGGTAGCTCCATACAGAGAAAAAAGTAACTCTCTTCTTGGTTTCAGAAATCCCAGGAAAAGAAAAACTGAAAAAAGTATTTGAAGGTAAAACAGACCTCATAACAGTTGCAACCCGTTTTTAGAGGTTAAGGTCTTAATTCTACAAAATAGGGAAAGTATCTAAGAATAAGCTTTAAAAATATTATTCAGCATTAAACTCAACTTTTTTGTTTTTCTTTTTAAAAATGTGGGTCTCCCCAGTCGTGTGCTAGTTCAGCGTTGAGTGCGTGCATGGAAATGCTGCCAGGTGTTGTAAACTTAATGGTTTAGTGGGTCAGTGGGTCAGTCAAAGAACTCCAGGATGTGCTGGGGTGCCAGACCATGTCAGTAATCAAGCTCAAGGCCACAGGTGTTAGGCATATGCTCTACTATTTGCCTATCTCCATGTCCTTCACAACTTGTTTAACCACTGTCTACATGTCTACTATTTGAGCCACATTATCAGAAAAGAAAAATATGGGCATAAGACTTGTGCAATTTTAAGACTGTATTTTTCCCCTGCTTTGAAATGACTTGATATTTTGAGTATCTGCTGTAGTGATTGAAAACGTCAGCTACACACTTTTCAATGCCCATTGAAAAACTTGGATAAATTTTTTCCACTTAGATTAGACTCACTTTACTTTCTATGAACAAGTGACTGTGTTTCTTTTTTTAAAGGCACTGTTGAAATGAGTCAGAAGGAGATGGACGGACATAGAATTACTGCACTCATTTATGGAATATAAAATAATATACTATGAGACTAACATCCAAGGACAGTAGAGACAAGGTCCAGGAGGATTGGTCCACAGTTCGAATCCTGGTTTAAGTGATGGGGTAAAAGGCAGTTGGGATAGAGAAGGAACCACTATGTCGATGATGGTTGGAGGGATCACTCAGAATGCGATATGTGTGCTGAAAGTAGACATAAGACCAAACACAATGATTTCTCAGTATCTGTGTTGCAAAACATAATGCCCACAAGTAAGGAGAGTAAGAAGGAAAGTGCCTGTCATAAAGGCAGTGGGTGGATTATTGTGGTGTGGGTGGTGGGAGGGATACTGGGGACATTAGTGGTGAGAAATGTACACTGGTGGAGGGAGGGTTTTTGATCATTGTATGACTGAAACTGAACCATGAAAGCTTTGTAATTATAGCTCATGGTGATACAATAAAAAAAATTTTAAGGCAGTATCTTAAAAATTCTGATTATTTACTTAATTAAACTTCATAATATTATAGATGTTATCTGGTCTTTCTTCATTTAGATTTTCTGTATTTCTTGTGCTAGTCCCTCTATCATGCTTATAGTTCACTAGGTCTCATTTCAGAAGTAACTAGCATGCATATATCAAAGAATAAATTATTAAGGGCCCTAAATACAATAATATATTGTATCACTGTCATCCTGTTATTCATCAATTTACTCGAGCAGGTACCAGTAATGTATCCATTTGTCCCAGCCCTGAGATTTTATCAGCCTCTCTTTCCTGGTCTTTCCCAATGATTGGAGGCTCTTTCAGGGTCAGGAGAATGAGACCTGTTATTGTTACTGTTTTTGGCATATCGAAGCCATAGGGAGCTTGCCAGGCTCTGCTGTGCAGGCGGGATACTCTCGTAGCTTGTCGGTCTCTCCGAGAGACATGTATATATATATATATATATATATATATATATTATATATATATATATATGTGTGTGTGTGTGTGTGTGTATACATATACACATATATATTTTCCTCTATGATTTTATGGAGAAGGGTAGGAAGTGTCTACTGATGTTCAAGAATATGTTCACTCATGCGTGAGGCTCGGCCTGAGTGTGTGGAAAGAGGCTGGAGCATGGCGGCAGTTGGGTAGTGGAGATCGGCTGTCAGGGCTGGGTCCTCACCCGACCCCTCTGGGGTGCCTCAAGTGGAAACAGCCTCTAGTGTGGAGTCCAGTGGAATAGTTATGGAAGTCTAAATTTATGCTTCCTTCTGGGATAAGCAGCCATGAGTTCTGGAGGGTAGCCAATGAGGAGATTATCTGGCGCTGGCAGGAGGTGGCTTATGGGTGTGACTCCTAGGTGGCCGGAGACTGGAGAAACAGGCAGAGGATCTCTGCTCCCGAGTCCCATTGAGCCCAGAGTCCAAGATCACAAAGTTCCACGTTACCTGGGTTCCATGGGACTTTGCTCATATATGAGGCTCAGTCTGAGCATGTGGAAAGCGGCCTTATATTAGATTAATATATTAATTAATATATTAATTTAAATTCTTGGCTCATGCTTATTATATAGCTATAATCACTGTATTATTGTCATCCCGTTGCTCATCAATTTGCTCAAACGGGCACCAGTAACGTCTCCATATGAAACTTGTTACTGTTTTTGGCATATTGAATACGCCACGGATAGCTATCCAGGCTCTACTGTGCGGGCGGGATACTCTCAGTAGCTTGCTGGGCTCTCCGAGAGGGGCAAAGGAATGGAACCTGGGTCATCCACATGCAAGGCAAACGCCCTACCCATCATGCTATTGCAGAAAACATACTAAACAAAATCTAAAATCTGAACTGATGTTTGGAAAATGGTTCATAAGGTAATCATAAGTTATGATTCATAATGTCTCATAAGGTTCATAAGGTAATCATAAGTTAAACCTTTTAAAGAATCTTTGATTAAATTCTTCCTGGGGGCCCCAAGCCTTCTCTACAGCACCAATTGATTAAATTCTTGAACTTAATTTCTTTTGTGGGGTAGGGGGCTGGTGGGGATCTTCAGCTGATGCTCAGAAGCAAATTCTTGTTTTCTGCCTGCGAATTACTACCATTAGTGCTCAGGGGAGCATGTGGTGCCAGGGATTGAATCCAGGTATTTTGCTTGCAAATCATATAGTCCAGCACAAATTGCTATCTCTCTGGCACCTCAAATTAATTTTCTCCAAAGTGTTTTTCAAGTAGAAGTTGGATATAACTTTTTGAATTTAATGGATATGAAAGTATCACCAAGAAATAAGGAAAAATTAAGTTTCTTCTCCATAAATTTATCAAATTACTTGCTTTTCTAAACACATATTATATTTCTAAAACATTAGTCTCATTTGCATGAGTCATTAGCTTTTATAAGAAGTGCTTATATATAAAATCTATAAACCATAACATTTCTTCATTAGTAGCATATACAGGTCCATTAAATCTATTATAAATGGATAGTCTACTGATTAATATTTTAATTGTTGCTTGGGATTCTTGCTGTGAATCTAGGAAATGTTTATGAAAAAATGTAATGTACTATTTAGATCTTTCAGAATAAATCCTTGAGCAGTTATAACCTTTTAACTATGCAAAGTATACATTGAGTGCAAATTTAATAAGGATGCTAATAAAATTGCTTTGCTGCATACAAAGCAAAGGTGATAAAGAGGCATGTAAAATTGTATCTACTTCAGAAGTGGGAATTTCAGCCAAACCCTCTCTCTTGAGACATGCTCTCTAGACACTCTCTCTCTGCACCTGCTTACTTCAGATTCATTCCTGTTGCACCTGCCCAGCAGACTGCAGCATAAGACATAGTCAAGAAGTGGGAATTTCACATCTTATTATTAACTTTAACAGGCGTTAATTTTCATTTAATTTTTTTTCTTTCTAGCATTCAGATTTTCACAGAAATTTAAAATTTTAAGCACACACACAAATTATCAGAGGTTTATTCTTCACTTAAATATCTGCATTTTTGATAATAAAATAAAATGCCTTGAAATATGCTTTCTTGGACAACTGAATATTTCTTTTCTTTTTAGTTTGAAGTGAAATTGTTTCATTGAGGGAGAATAGTAATTCCAAGGAGAATATGGGAGTTCCTAGGGAGAGAGAGAAATAAAGAATAAAGAAAATCCACCTGTGAAAGGAATTGGTGCTGTAGAGAAGGCTTGGGGCCCCCAGGAAGAAGCACTGTAAGGAGAGGTGGAGGGGACATGCAGAGAGCTGAAAGTGGCAGTCCCACAGTGGAGTGCTTCAAATAATTCTCGATGACTACTTCTTAATAATATCTCTATCACTGTCACTATCATCCCGTTGCTCATTGATTTACTTGAGTGGGCACCAGTATTGTCTCCATTCTGAGATTTGTTGTTACTGTTTTCGGCATATTGAATACACCACGGGTAGCTTGCCAGGCTCTGCCTTACAGGCGGGATACTCTCGGTAGCTTGCTAGGCTCTCCAAGAGGAATGGAGGAATCAAACTTGGGTTGGCCCTGTGCAAAGCAAACACCCTACCCACTGTGCTATTGCTCCAGCCCTACTTAATAATATAAAATGACAAAATCTCTTTTACTCTGATAGTGAATTCTTATTAAATTTAGCGATAACTATTTTATTTGTCTTTATCATTCATACACACACACAAACACATAATTTGTTTGTTTGTTTTTTGGGGGGGTCACATCTAGCAGTACTCAAGAGCTTACTCCTGACTCTGTGGTCAGGAGTCACTCTTGGCAGTCTTGGCAGATGCTAGGGATGGAACCTGGGTTGGCCACATGCAAAGCGAATGCCTTTTCTGCTATTGTTTCACTCCAGTCCATTATCTTGTATTTCACAGATGCCTTTAGAATGCTTGTGCTTTTACAAAATGAGTTTTGTGTACTCAATGTCTCAAATAAATCCGCTAAAATCAATTAATTTTCTATCTGAAAACATAAATGGAAACTTTAAGGTCAAATATCTGAAAGTAGAAAAAAGAAAGATTTGTTGCTCAGGTAAACCTACGGTTATTTGCATCCCTCAGGATATTTACTCAACGGTGTGTATATTTCCTGTTTACATACACCCCCAATTTGTCATTTATTTTTTCTCTTATTAACATTTAGTCTTTTAGAAGAATCTTATTGTATTATAATTTCTCTCTTGCTTCTCTACCAAAATAGATCTTAATACATAAAATAACAGGAAAGATAAAGCTGACATTTTCCGTTTCTTTTTATACATAAACACAAAGACCATGTATGCCTATTACAGTTTTTTAATATCACTATCTCTTCCTCCTTGTCCAGAAATAGCACAGGTCAGGGTAGTTGGAAGGCTGCAAGTGAAAAAAAACTGAAAAAATTAAATATGTTTTTAGCAACAGAAAGTGATGGTTTGTCTCTGGAATGCATCCCAATACAGTTAGATGCAAACATGTTAGGTGTTGAGTTTGCTCACTACAGATTGTCCCCTCGGCCCCACAGTCACTTCATTTTAAGGCTGGGAACTATGTTTTCCAAAACCCCCTTTCATTGTATTTCAAGATTATAGTTTGTCACAAGAAAGACTTTCAGATAGTTAGATAGAAATCAATATGAAACTATGGCTTGTTCAGAGGCATTTGTAGTTAAGTGTTTGGATAGATTAAATATTCCCAGTGGGGTTCCAGAAAATTTTTGACCATGTCCCATGATGTCTGTGTTGGCTGGTGATCGTTTTTGAAGATTTTTAAGTACTGCGACAATCATGGGAAGGCAGCTTCGGTATCGACCTTTCTGATAGTCACAGCAATTTTCCCCACTTTCATGCCTTCCCACCCCCTTAAGCCCATTTACTCTCTCAATATCCAACTTGGCTCTTCCAATATTCTGACAATTCCAAACTCTGCATTAAATAGACTTTCCCTTTTTTTTTTAAATTTGAGGGGTGGAAGTTAAATTCAAGGTTTCACACAAAGAAGCATGCACTTTGCCACTGAGTTCCATCCCTGGCCCTAAACTCTTTATGTCAGAAAAAATAAGGGATATGGCTTAGTGGAAGAAGGCAACTTTCACACATATGAGGTCTTGGGTATGATTTCTAGCAGTGCAAAAATGAACAAACAAAAACATCAGGGCCTTCTGTTAGGCTATTCTTGTTGATATATATACTGCTACATAAGGATTGGAAAATGATTTTATTTAATATTGTGATCATTTTGCATATCAGATACATTATCTCAATACATAAACACAAAATCATATTCCAAAATTAAAGTATTTAGGTTACCTGGATTTCTTCTAAGCTTTTCTCTAACAATGACAACAAAAACCATTCATATTTTGTTAGTCTTCAGTTGTTTTTAAGTTGTTTTTAAATAATGTCCAAATAAACGTTGTGCAGTTATCTTTGCCTTTTAAAAAAAATTGTTCTTCAGCACAAACTTATAATTTATATACAAGATGTTATTCAAAGGTGTCTTATCTGTAGTAGAAGAGAATCAAGTATCAGTGAATATCAGAAAACCATTTATTATTTACTCATTATTTACTTCTTCCTTCCCTCTGACATTATGCATGAAGCTTTTCTGGTTCTATTTGCTGTGGAGACCAAGTACTTCTTTTAAAACATTAAAAATCTAGGGGCTGGAGCAATAGTACAGTGGGTAGGGTGTTTGCCTTGCACATGGCCGACCCGGGTTCAATTCCCAGATTCCCAGCATCCCAAATAGTCCTCTGAGCACCACCAGGGGTGATTCCTGAGTGCAGAGCCAAGAGTAACCCCTATGCATTGCCAAGTGTGACCCAAAAAGAAAAAAAAATAAAATCTAATCAAGATCCTTTTTGTAAAGACCAAAGCAGGTGTTACTGAACAAAACTTGGATATTTATTGCATCTTGGCAAAAAAAAAAATCATTTGTAGGAATATCCATCCTCAACAAAATGATATTAATTTTCCTGCTATGTGTAAGGAAAACCACAGTTTCTATTCATAATGCACTGCTACATTTTTCTTTTCTCTTTCCCAATCCACTTTCATCCACATTTCCTTCTAATCTTTTATTAAATATACAATATTTAATTAATTTATTAATCAAAATAATTAATATTTTAATCAATCAAAGATTATAAAATCTAATTAGAATAATGGCACTTAAAGCAAGAGCAGTAAGCTAGAGTGAGTTAACTAAATTCTTAAGTTAAGAATTTAAGAAAGCAGGTCCTATAGAAAAAGGCATGCATTCCTGTGGCTAGTCTTTTTGACTTTTGCTTTCTTTTTCCTTTCCTATGACTTTATTCAATATGGTTCCAGATGCAATTCCAGTAGCGACATTCATGGAAGAAGGATTTAGATGATTTAAAAATATGGAAACAGAAAAACAATTTTAGTAGGGTCTAAAGAGTTTGAGACCATAAGACTTCCCATCTCATGAAAATCTCAAATAGAATAAAACAATGTGTATTTACATTATCTTCAAAACTAGAGCACTTAAGATTTTATTTTTATTGTTTTTAAACAATACTTAATTAAGTGTAGGTGATCAATATATTTTGATTTCTAATTTTCAAGCCTTATTACTTCTGTAGAGGACGGGGGAACCTTATGGGGTAGTGGGGATCGAACTTGGGTTCTCTACATACTAGGTAAGTCCCCAGCCTATGTACTATCTCTCCAGACTTCATACTTTTGGGGGAAAGGAGTATGGATGGTTTCTTAAGATAAAGTTTACAAAATATAAAATAGGTATGACTTAAGTCCATATTGGAATAACTTGCCATCTTTTAATTCCAGTGACATGAACTTACATTGCATTTGATTATTATAGCCTATAAAACTCCTTAAATGTATATTAAAAACATGCATGAGTTGAACATCTAAGTAGATACCAGATTTCAGTATCTAATATTCATTTTCTCTTTGAAGTTTAAAAATACCTGTATTTTCTTCTCACATCGGACTCCGGAATATCCAGTGCGGCAGGAACAGATATTGGGAGAAACACATCTGCCTCCATAAAGACACTTTTGATTGCATATTGCTGCAATACACAATTTTTCAAAATTATCATCTTTCCATATGAAAGCTTGTGACATATACTATGTGTTAGTGGCCTGAAGCTTATAGTAACTTCACCAAAAGAAAAAATAATAATCACAACATTCTAGAATGACACACTGAATTCCTAACTTGCTGCTCCCAAAGCATCCTCAAAAAACCAACAGCAAATCAAAACACTTAAAACTCTTAACACTTAACTTAAAAATTTAAGAGTTAATTTAGTACTAAACACTACAGGGACGAGTAGACTTTTTTTTATGGGGGGGTTTCTACTAATACAAATTTAATGTTGAAAAGTTCTCTCGAAAAGTTTTTAAAGATTTTTGTACTGTACTAGAAATCTCTACCTTAAAATCTCTTCCAATGAAATTTTAAAATACCTAACCATATCTTCTTGACTATTTATCTATTGATAAGAGCTGGAAAATATTCAACAAAGGGGCCTGGAGCAATAGTACAGCATGTAGGGCATTTGCCTTGCATGCAGGTGACCTGAGTTCAATCCCTGACATCCCATATGGTTCCCCCAGCACCTTCAGGAGTAATTCCTGAGTGCAGAGCCAGAAGTACCCCCTGAGTATCACTGGGTGTGATCCAAAAAGCAACATATATATGTATATATATGTTATACACGCATATCATATATATTCAAAAAGAATATATTTGTCAGATAAATATCAGTAAATGATAATACTTAATTATAAAACTTAATGAATTTAATTTCACTTTTGAGGACCCCAAAATACTTTTACTTAATGTTGAGCAAAATTAGGTATTATATAAGATTATATAAAAGTACTTTTCATGGATGAACTACTGGCTTCAATAGCATAATGTAAAAAATATTCCCCTTACTATAATGAAATACTGCATTTATTGAATGCAATATTGAAGAATTACATTTTTTCTGTTGTTTTGCAGGCATATCCAGTGACGCTCAGTGGTTACTCCTGTCTCTGCACTCAGGAATTGCTCCTGGCAGTGCTTGGGAGATCATATGAGGTGCCAGGAATCCAACCTAGGTCAGTTGCGTGCAAGGCAAATTACCCTGAACATGTATTATGGCTCTGGCCCTGCAGGATTACATTTTTATCTGAGTTGGTGTACATGGCTGGGTAATTGTGTCGTAAACAAAACTCCACAGTAAGGCTTCTATATACACAGTATGGACTCAACTCAGATACATTTATTTGAGTATTATAACAATTTCCAGCAGATGGCACTACCACATCTGCTCAACTAACATCAGTACTAATTTTCAAGACTACAGGAAA
Organism: Sorex araneus; assembly: GCF_027595985.1. NCBI lineage: Eukaryota > Metazoa > Chordata > Mammalia > Eulipotyphla > Soricidae > Sorex > Sorex araneus. The sequence goes on along the minus strand of NC_073302.1, from coordinate 378,556,826 downwards.
CAAAGCATAAAAAGGACGAGCATAATGTGAACTTCTTTAAAATTGCTTTAATGTTCACATTAAAATTGCTGCAAGGTACAAACTCATAGTACCTATCTTTAGGCTGCTCAGAGGATACTCCACAATTACTGGAGCATAATTCTCTACTTTGACTTATTTTGATGATTTTTAACTGTTGAGAAATAGTCAATTTTTAAATGTTTCAATATTTTATATGAAGCTACTTATTAGGGAAACAATGATTCTGCAAAGAAGCTCGAGTGAAAAGAGATTTTGTGATTTCAGTTCAGCATAATGTGCTTTGAATATTTCATCTTTCTTTCTCATGGTCCACACAGTCTGTCTAGAATGAATATTCCAACTTGAGGTTGAATATCTATCTAAATTTCAACCTGAATTTTTTTTTTGCTTTTTGGGTCACACCCGGCGATGCATAGGGGTCACTCCTGGCTCTGCACTCAGGAATTACCCCTGGCGGTACTCCGGGGACCATATAGGATGCTGGGATTCGAACCCAGGTTGGCCGCGTGCAAGGTAAATGCCCTACCAGCTGTGCTATCGCTCCAGCCCCCTTAATCTGAATATTTTTGAAGTACTTTCTTTGTGTCTGTGTGTATTGTTAGAAATTGAATACACCATCTCATATAAGATATGAAGTATGCACCCTGTCACTCAGACATATCCATGCTTTTACATTTTTTTGTGAGATTTTTTGGTTTTGGGGTCATACGTGACTGTGCTCAGGGCTTACTTACGACCTTGTGCTCAGGGATCATTTCTAGTAGGGACTGGGGGACAATATGCATTTCAGGAGGTGAAACCTAGTTTGGCTGCATGCAAGGCAACTGCCTAACCCACCATAATATCACTCCCTACTAAAGTTTTTAAAACTTCTTTAAAAAATGGGCATTCTACCCAGCAATGCTGGATGGGGCATGTGGTACCAGGAATTGGACTAAAGACCTCATGCATACAAGACATGTGCTCCACACCTAGCTCTCTCTCTCCCTCCCCCCCTCTCTCTGACCACTACCTAGCTCTCTTATAGAAGCATAGCCTTTAATAAATTTTTAATATTTTTTTTGTAGACTAAGAAATGTAGATAGCAATTCCTAAGAAAATTGCATCTAAGGGGCTGGAGAGATAGCACAGCAGGTAGGGCGTTTGCCTTGCACGCGGCCGACCTGGGTTCAAATCCCAGCATCCCATATGGTCCCCTGAGCATGGCCAGGGGTAATTCCTGAGTGCAGAGCCAGGAGTAACCCCTGTGCATCGCCAGGTGTGACCCAAAAAGCAAAAAAAAAAAAATTGCATCTAAGAGTAGTGAAAATTATATGTAGAATTTGATACATGGAAACGTGGTTCATAAAACACTAAAAAGCAGTATAGATATTTCTAGTGAAATGATGTGGTCATTTCACAACTGTACCTTCAGTTTATAATAAACCTGGATGACCAATTTTAAAATGATGTAGTGATCAGTTGAAAATATGTTGGGAACATTCCCAGTTTTTTTCCTTAAGTTAATCTTTGTTAGTTTCTTGACATGTTATTTCAAATTTAAATATATTTCAAATTGCAACAACTTTTATTTGTGCCTAGAGATCCTATCCATGTAAATATTTATGATTAAACACATTTTTTTTTTTTTTTTTGCTTTTTGGGTCACACCTGGCGACGCACAGGGGTTACTCCTGGCTCTGTTCTCAGGAATTACCCCTGGCGGCGCTCAAGGGACCATATGGGATGCTGGGATTTGAACCCGGGTCGGCCGCGTGCAAGGCAAACGCCCTACCCACTGTGCTATCTCTCCAGCCCCATGATTAAACACATTTTAAAACTAAAAATCATCATGTTCCAAGTGGGGGAATATGGAATGACTGAATGTTTCCTATTTCTTACAATTTCCATTAGATGCATGTATTTATTTTAGGATACGATAATATTTAGGTGCTCTGGAGAGAGATTCATGGTTAGAGTGCATGCTTTGCATGCTCCAGGACTGAGTTTGAACCCCAATACTTCATGGCTTCCCTGAGAGCCACTATGTGTAGCCTTGGAGGTCACAGCACCATACAGTATCCACGGTAGGACCCAACAGAGCTGAGTCAGCGCAACTCCACATCCTCCGACCCTGGCATTATACTGGCGAGCCCAGTCAGCCCACTATGAAGGAATGAAGGAAGTCACTACAGAGCCCCCTGAACACTACTTAGGAGGCTCCTCCAAGAATATCTAGCTGTATGTTCAAATCTTCTTTAGTTCAGTTTCTTAACTGACAAACGACACTGACGAATTACAACTAAAATTTGGAACTGTCCATGTCTCTCACACACACACACACACACACACACACAAATTACTTTATACTGTCTTTTTTTTTCTTTCTGAGTCACACCCAACGATGCTCAGGGGTTACTCCTGGCTCTGCACTCAGGAATTACTCCTGAAGGTGCTCGGGGGACCATATGGGATGCTGGGAATCGTACCCGGGTTGGCCGCTCATAAGGCAAATGCCCTACCCACTGTGCTATCGCTCTAGCCCCTATACTGTCTTTTTTTTAAATGAGTGAAAAATATAGATGGTTTCCCTTTTACTCCTAAAACCATTCTAAATTGGGTCAGTGTGCTGGAATTTTTTCCTTATTGGTTTCTTTTAAAACTATATGCTTTAGGGACCAGAGCAATAGGACACTGGGTAGGGCACTTGCCTTGCATACAGCAGACCTGGGTTCCATTCCTGGTACCCAGAGCCTTGCCAGGGTTGATTCCTGAGCCCAGATCCAGTCCTAAGCACAGACATACATGGGCGCAGAACAAACAAACAAATAAAATCTATATGCTTTATCAACTATAATAGATTAGGTTCAGGATATTCAGTAGTAAACAAGTCATGTTGCTTACGTCTTTGACACTGCACTCCTTCCCACGTGGAAGGACAGTGACATATGCTGGGAGCAATACATTCACCACCGTTTTTACATTTGTGAAAGCAGATCGCTGCAAATAGAAATATAAAAAGTACTAAACAAGTTTTACCATAAACCACAAAGTTTTCATTAGAGAAAGATAAACAGTTCAAAGCCAATGACTGAAGTAACTTTCCTCTTAATATTTTGTCCAAAACATTGGCTGGTATCGCCATGTATTTTGGGGAACCTTGATTTGGATGGTTTTACAAGGTTTCTACTGATAGGATGCACTGCAATTTAACTTGCCCCCAATTGTTGTTGGATATATCTCCATTTTCCAATTTTATCAATGCATTGCAGCTAATTTTAGATGGCAATTATGTGAAAAGATAAAGATGTGACATTTGAATGAGAGCTGTCATGACCTTGAAAACTATCCGATTGGAGAGCACTGACTCCCCAACCTGAGAACCACTGAGCAGGCTGACAGAAGATGGGACCAAGGAATCAGGAATCTTTCTACTAAAACTTACTAAAATCTTCCTTGACCTCGACTGAAGATTCAGAGATATTGGGAATTAAGACTTGCCAGTTACTTTGGCAAGGGTAGAGGACACAGGAAAATAGAATGTATTCTTTTTTTCTCTTCTAACAACAACAAAAAGTTTAGCCGATTTGATGTTTTTCTCCTCCTAGTAAAAAGGTATCTCCTAAAGTAAAAACAAATAGGTAGGAAGTATAACAACAACAGAATTATAACAACAACTCTTTGTCTTAAGTTCTGCTTTTCGTTCCATTATGTATGTCAATTTTTGTATTTCAAGGGTTTTCTCTTACGCATGTTGCACCGTTTTCCTCTCCAGCCAGAAGGACAGGAGCAAATGTTTGGTCCCACACATTTTCCTCCATTCATGCACAGTGGGTCACAGATACCTTTGAGTAAAGAAGGAAATGGCTCTTAAGTAGCAGTTCTTTGGTGTTGGCCTTCCCGGTACGTGGAAAGTCCATTTACAGGTGACTCACTTTTTTGGCATCTCCTCCCAGTGTACCCTTCACGACAGGCACAAACATTATTTCTCATGCAGTGGCCACCATTCTTACAGGGAGGATGACAGAGAGCTGAAAAAACACATAGGGCAGCAACCCACAAATATTACATAGTCAATCATTGTATATTACATATTGCATCATCAAGTTATTATCTATGGGGCCATAAGGTAGAGAAATGTGCTATTAAAATAAAAGATCACAACTGAAAGTCATTAAAACTGTCCTTTCTAAATCATAAACTGTAGTGCTTATGGCTATAAGCTGCTAGTGAGTTAGCACAATTTGAAATGTATTGGTGAAATCTTTATAACAAATGGCTTATTCTGCACAATAATGCAGTTACTATAAACCTTATCTTATGCTTCACTATAATTTAAAGTAAGGAGAAAATTATCTTGAAAAAACTAGGTAAACAAGCCAAATCTAACTCAAATTAAGAATGTGTCTGTTTCAGTGTTGAGTGGAAATTACTAAAAATCTCAACAATCTATGACATGAGACTTAGAAATGTTCTTTATCATGAAGACAACGTTTTATTTGTGACTTATTTCTGAAAGTCCTTCTCGGAGAGCCTGGCAAGCTACGGAGAGTATTCCACCCGCATGGCAGAGCCTGGCAAGCTACCCATTTGATATGCCAAAAACAGTAATGACAAGTCTCGCAATGGAGACATTACTGGTGCCTGCTCAAGCAAATTGATAAAGGGATGACAGTGCTACAGACAGTGCTATTTCTGAACGTGACTGGTAAAAATATTCTTAATAATAAACCCTTAGTTTTATGAGGAATATGTACTGGATAATTCTGAATGTGATGCACTAGAATTTTCAGATAAATGATGGAATTTAGAGATTAGTAGTTTTTATCTATTATGAAAGCACCTTATTGTTTTGTGTTTCTTTCAGATAATGATTGATAAGTGCAGTCATTAAAAATAATATATAGGAAAACTTGCTTGGAAAGATTTTATTTACTTTCTCCACGATGATAATTAAATAATTTTAGTTTGTACTTAAAACAAATCCAAATTAACTGACTGTGCTATTGGCATTTTTTTAGACCTACTCCCAGTATGACATGGATCCATTTGTGATAACTGCTTTATTTCCAAACATAGTAAAGAAAATTCAACTGATCAGAAATTCTTTTCTTTCTTTTCTTTTGTTATCCCATTGCTCATCGATTTGTTTGAGCGGGCACCAGTAACATCTCTCATTGTGAGACTTTTTGTTACTGTTTTTGGCATATTGAATACATCACAGGTAGCTTGCCAGGCTCTGCCTTGGGGGGCGCGATACTCTCGGTAGCTTGCTAGGCTCTCTGACAGGGTGGAGGAATCAAATATGGGTTGGCCGCATGAAAGGCGAACGCCCTACCACTGTGCTATCACTCCAGCCCAATGAATGGTCTCAAGGTCAACCTAAATATTAATCACTGTAAAAAACTAAGGTACGCCGAAGGGCGTGTTCACTCGCAGGCTCTCCGGGTGGCTCTGTCTCACCGCCCGTGTTCGGTGCTCTGGAACCGTTGTGTTTGGCTGTTGGTCAAGGACAGGCGACAGTAGGAAGAAGGCCAAACTAGGTGCTCGATCAGTTTATTTCATTCTCTCTTTGTGCTTCTCTCCCGGTTCTGGATCTCTCCCTGGATCTGTGGATCTGGCCCTTCTCTGTTCTCCTGTGTCCTCTCATGTGTCTTTTTCTCTGTCTCTTCTGTCTTCTTCTTCTGTCTCCCCTGTCTTCTGTCTCCCCTCAGTGCCTCTACTGTCTTAGTTTATATAGAAAATTACATAGGGCAGTAGCAAAAAGGTGGGTTTAACATTAACAAATCAACAAAGAAGGGTGAGACTATTTCTTGAGGAGATTAACAAAATCTCATCTAAGGAGATCCACTCAAGGGTGGGGTCCAAACAAGAGTGTGTCAGGGTGTGAGCTAGCAATCTGCTTAAATGGTTATAGTAAATTTACTTCTAATATTTCTAGCAATGTTATTCGTTATGAGCACAGCAAGAGATATATTAGACTTAAAGTTTGGTTCTTCCTGAGGGCATCTCACTATATATTCCAGACTATAGTCCTCAGGCCAGGTTAGTCTTCCTAACGCCAGCAGGGTCCTAGTCTCGTCGTTACTTTTGGATCATGACAGCATTTGTCTATGACCATGCTGTCAACTTATAGTTGAGTATTGTGGCACTTTGGCCTGGCCCATTTCGATGCCAGGGTAGCTCACAGCTTGCCCTGGGTCCATTCCGTCCCTCGTCGGGACCTTGCTTTTGGGGTGTTAGGAACTAAGGACAACTGAGTTGAGAAAGCAGATGCCCGGGAGCAAATATTATTGGAGTCAATCAGCTCCCAAGTTACAAAGCATATTATTAACTGTCTTCCTGTGTCCATACAGAAAGGCCATTGCTCTAAGGAAAACTAAGTTCCCTAAGGCAAGGCTAAAAGGACAAACCCCATGTTATCCTACGTCACTGTCACTATCATCCTGTTGCTCATCGATTTGCTCGAGCGGGCACCAGTAATGTCTCTCATTGTGAGACTTATTGTTATTGTTTTTGGCATATTGAATGCATCATGGGGAGCTTTCCAGGCTCTGCCGTGGGGGGCGCGATACTCTCGGTAGCTTGCTGGGTTCTCTGAGAGGGGTGGAGAATTGAACACGGGTCAGCTTCGTGAAAGGAGAACACCCTACCGCTGTGTTATCACTCCAGCCCAAATAATAGTTATATTTAAAAAATTAGAGGTTTGTTCCTTTCCCAATTATTTGGCAGATCATTTTAAGAAATACCATTTCTTACTATAATTCACTACAAATGTCATGTAAAGTATAAGCTTTATTTCTCTAGTATTTCTACATAAACTCATACCAAAATTTTACTTAAGTATAAAATGTAAAGATAAGGAAAGTATAATTTAAATTTCATTTGTTGTTGTTGTTGTTGTTGTTTCACTTTTTGGGGGGGAGGGTCACACCCAGCAATGCACAGGGATTACTCCTGGCTCATGCACTCAGGAATTAACTCTTGGTGGTGCTGGGGGACCATATGGTATGCTGGGAATCGAACCAGTGTCGGCCACGTGCAAGGCAAACACCCTACCTGCTGTGCTGTTGCTCCAGCCCCAAATTTCATTTGTTGACATCAATTAATACCTACACTGTCAGTCTCAAGTCACACCTATCAATCTGAAAACAACTGCAGCATTAAGTATATGAAGGAAACTGTATAAATGAAACAACCAAGAAGGGAGAAAAAACAATGCATGCTTATATGCTTGTATTACATTACATAATGCCATGTGTAGCTAACTCTTAAATGCTTAATGAAGCAAAAGTCAAAAGAGATTGAAAGATAAAATGGTAGGTAGAAAGACTTACCATAAGTCAAACATTTTAATTGTGAGCAACAAAAATATCACCACTCATACAACAAGTTATAAAAAAACTTTGCTTATTTATTTCACATCTTAATCTGACAGAACTGCATCACCAAGATTTTGAGCCCAGTGTGTATTGAAAAAATCAAAATCACTTTTCATAATTATTCTGAAGTGTTTCTATAAACTGGCAATTTGGTGGGAAAAAGCTGTAGCAACACAAATAACAAAATAAAAAGAACATCTTCTCTTTTGAAACATTTTTTTCATTCAGAGCTCAGTGCTTAACTTTTCTTTGTATTTGTAAAGAAAGAATAATTACCATTCTGACATTGTGCACCAAAGAATCCATTTGGACAGAAGCAAGCATTTGGCTTATTACAGGAACCGCCATTGAGGCAAACAGGGTCACACAAAGCTAATGAACAGCAGGAGGGAGAGAGACCATAAACGTTTTTATTATTTTAAAAATGAAAGCTGCACCAAAGTCTAAAACTCAACATAATAAAATATTTTCTTTTTACTGCAAGTAAAACCCATAACCCATAATTAATTAGACTTTTCCAAACATAAGGGAATGAAATAACTGGATAATAGCTTTGAAAGTATGTTCATTAAGTTTACAAATAATACCAAGCTAAGAATGTGGAGGCTGTGATTAGAATTCAGAAAGTCATTAGTAAGTGGAGAAAAATTAAAGACAAAGAAGATGGAAAAAATGATTGGAAGCTAGAAGACATTACCACAGTGGTAACAGAATTACCCAGTTGAGCTGAATTATATGTGGCATTGAGTATATTGGCATATACTCTTTCAGTATCCTTCCTGATCCATACAGGAACACTGACTAGAACATTCAAAAAAATCTCTGTGTTTGGTCTACTTTTGCTCTGCATGAAAGACAGCCCAATTCTATTTTTAACCAGATTTTACCAACTCTACAGGGCTATCTTAAATATAATTTTCTTCCAAACATCATTACCAGAATCAATTTCTTTCTCCTCTGAACTGTGCACTTACTACTACATTACTTGTTATAATCTAACTTGTATCATAGACTTTTTAAATAATTGTTTCCCTAATGATATGCTACTTGAAATTGTTAAAAACTGAAATTAATTCTTTTTTTTTCTTCTTGAATTATGTTTTACACACAGTTGGCAAGCTATAAATGTTGAATTAAATTTATATTGGGAAAAAGTCATTATATTATAATGGGTTAAATTAAACATACATAATTGCAAACACTGTTACTGAAAGCAAGTCTGGTACTGTGATAAATAAATGGATAAAGTCATGTATCTGCTTAACTCAGAACTGCATGAATGCTTTATGAAATGGAATGCTAGTGTTCTGATTTAAAAAAATGGAAAGAAATGCAGTAGGTGTAACATAGACATGTTTTTCACTGAAGTCTGGGTGACAAAATAGGAAGGGGAAAAAATAGTTGGATACTCTAACAGTACAGCTGAAATACACTCTCACATGAAAAAGAATAAATATGAAATACAGAGTTTTAAAAAATACTCTTTAAATATTATTCATTTTGAACGTGATGCCTACTTAATACCTCTGTAGCAAACCACAAATCAAAAAGAGAGAGAGAGCAAAAGGGAGTGCCCTGCCACAGAGGCGGGGTGGGATGAAGGGGACAAGGTGCGGGTGGTGGGAGGGATACTGAGACCATTGGTGGTGAAAAATGGGCACTGGTGGAGGGATGGGTACTCGATCATTGTATGACTGAAATGTAAGCATGAAAATTTGTAAGTCTGTAACTTTACCCCACGGTGATTCACTAATAAAAATAAATAAATAAAAATGTATTCCTTTAAAAAAATTTAAAAAAAATAAATATTATTCATTTTACAGGGGTCCCACTTTGTGGTGCTCAGGGGCTGTCAGTGCTGCACTCAACAGTGCTTGGAGACTAGGGCATGAGTTTAACATTACTCTAATTGATGCATTCATTGAAGATATTCTGGTTTTACCTGTATTGCAGGTAGGTCCATACCAGCCAGGTTTGCACTGGCAGATATCTGGTGTAAGACATTCTCCTCCATTCTCACAGTGTCTGTTACAAACCACTGAGAGCACAGAATAGAAAAACAAAGGTAAACTGCACTTAGGATTGGTCATATAATTTGCTTGTTGCCTAGTTAATGTATAATTGTCAATCACAATGATATCACAGATACAATTAATTTATACTTTAGCTTTAAGAAGTCTAATTAATTCAGTTACTTTGTTGCTAAAAGAGATGGGGAAAGTAGAAAACCATGAAGCTCAATGTTAATTCAGAGTTGATTACTTGGGAACATTCTTTGTTCGTAATGCAAGTAAATAGATATGATAGATATGAGTTCAATTAGAAATTTATATATGAAGTAATAAATTAGAATTATTTATTACAAAAAAAGTGGTCATAGATAGGATCAAGAAGAGGATTGTTTTTACTAGTATCCAAAACAGATGAAAACACACACACACACACACACACACAATGAATCACTATGCAGCCGCAAGAAAACACAAAGTCACACAGTTCGTGACAACTTAAAAGGCATCAGAGAGTATCTTGCTATGTTAAATAAGCCAGAAGCAGAAGAAAAATATAGGAGTAGTAATAATAATTTTAAAAATAAGAAGAGGGTTGCTTCTTAAAACAAACCTCTTGATTTTAGTACTGGCACCCACTATTTCCAGTAATTGAGAAGTGTTGCTTTAAATAATGAATGCCTTTTAAAAATATTTTTTAAATTTTAGGCACTGTGATTTACAGTATTGTCAACATTAGCTTTTCATACATAAAACTATCCAGCACCCCAAATTATCTTTAAATACATGTTTTTTAAAATAGTGTTTGGGTTTACTGCAGTTAGCATTGAGGCATCAACTATCCAAAAGGTTAATTTAGCTATATTAGGTTACAAGAAAGTATTGCTTACTTGTTTCACATCTTGGTCCTACAAAACCATACGGACAAGTGCATAGATTTCCAGCCAGACATGTGCCGCCGTGTTGACAAGGTGGATGACAATGTTCTGTAGACATATATTATGTGATTAGGTCATGCCTTAATTTCAAAAAGCATCTTGTTTATGAAGTACAGATATAATAAAACATTTTTATAAAAGCAATTGATAATAATCTCTGTTCAATTAATACTGAACCATTACTATGGAATTCAACTTTGTGGGACTAACTATATTGGTTTATACTCTAAAAAAATATAGAAGTTATCATCAGGAAATATAGAAAATGATTTCTTCTTGGGCATCTTCTGAAAAGCGATATTTGTATCTAATTGTTCTTGTTCTACAAATAGAGCACCTCAATATTTCCTCAGGTTTTTTCACATACCAATGATATAAAAACATTTTGTTACTCCTCTCCAAATTCATTGTTAAACTGCATCTAGCCTTCTCATAAAAGTACTGTATTGTGGCTTTCTGTTCATTAAATATTTCATGTACTATTTAAAAATATATATGTGTAATTTAAAAAAAATAAATGTGTTCTTGAATATATTATCTGTATTAGGAATGCTATATAATAAATTTCTCTCTTTAGATTTTAATTAAAGTCATATAATGATATGGCAATAGATATATTTTAAAAATCACTTTTTACTTCTTTTAATTGGCAATTAATGCTCCCTTAGAACCATATTTAATAAGTCATTCAATAGTTAGATGTTTCTACTTGAAGCTAAACTACATGTAGGAATATGGAATCATCAAACTAAATCTTAAAAAATTACTGCCAGGTATTTCACAATGATGAATAGTTATTGGTATTTGCAGTTGATTTTAGATACTACATTTAAAAATTTTCCAATAAAAATGTTAAACATTAAAAACCTTGGACTTCCTCACAAATATTAATGGAGGTATATTAGCATATATAGAGAGAAATTAAATTATCTCTGAAAATACTATTCTTTAAAAATTTTTATATTGATTTTCAATTTGTATTATCACCTTCACTACATGTTGCTCCTCCATATCCCGGGGGGCATTCACAAGTATTTGGCTTAATACATTTGCCATGGTTTCTGCAATCAGGATGACATACAGCTGTGTAAAATAAAATTCATAACATATAAATGTCAATTATCAATTAAAGTGCATAAAGCAAACTAGAGGATGTTGTACCTTACCTACCTGTTTGGCAGTTAGAACCAGTATAACCAGGTTTACATTTACATATGTTAGGGGCAACACACTCCCTGCTTTTTCCACATGGGTGTCTACAAATGGCTGAAAAATTAAAAATAAAAAAGTAGCATTTTAATATAATATATAAAATATAATAAATGATAAAATATATTATTTTAATATATTTTAAATAATATATTTAAAATATAATAATATAATAAAATATGATATATATATTTTGCTCAGAAACTTAGTTAACTGTAGAAATGTCTCAGAAATTTTAAAATGTTGACAACGATTTAACAACAACCACTTCATTTATTTACCCAAAGTCTTTTTTCTCCTAGTTTTTGTATTGAGGGAGGGAAATGACTAGTTGCATAAAAAAGAAGTACCATATGTGCTAATTCTTTGTAGCAAAAACTGATGTTGGGATGATTGCCAACCATAAATGTGTTTATAGTCCTTTCAGAAGGCAATGCATTTTCAAATACTAAGATACAAGTAGCAAAATGACAGGGATTTACAGAATTTCAAAGAGCAAGATGCCAGGAAAACATCATGAATTTACAAGCGTATAAACCCCGAGTTTCTCTAATATATTCTATTTAGCATTTAACATTGATATACATGAAGAGTTTTTGTTATTTGTAAATAACAGATTATAAATACATTTGTGTTACAAATATACATATTAAAAGTTATGATTATTTCTCCAAAAGGGAGAAAAAGAAGTTTCTTGCAGGTAAAACTGAAAACAAAGAAATATTCCAAAGTTCAACTCAAATTCAAGTAAAACATGACAATAACAAAATAAAACAAAAACAGCTTCTATATTGTCAAAGCCAAAACTTTTCATTGCATCAGAGAAAACAAGTGGTAATAATTGCTAGAGAAGTAAACACACTTTTCAAAATTAAAATGATACTCAAATTGTTTTTTTTTCTTTTTTGGGGGGCACACACCCAACAGCGCTCAGGGATTACTCTCTTCTCTGTGCTCAGAGATCACTCATGGTAGGTTCAGGGGATCACATGGGCACTGGGAATCAAACCTGGATTGGCCAGGTGCAAGGCAAACGCCTTATCCTGTATACTATGGTTCCAGCCCCACAACTTGTTTTATTTTCAGGAGTTGTAAGACTTAAAGAGAAACCTAGCTTATGCAGATAAGCATATATAGCACAATGAGTAATTTAAAGAGCAAACCAAAAAGAATCCAGCCCATTCTGATTTTCATACTCTTATATTATCTTCATGGCTGTTAAACACCAGTGAAGTATGTGTTTTAGTCTCTGCTTTCTCATATATAAAATGGGGAAAATAACACCCACATGTCGGGGTCTTTGAGGATCCTATGACACAATTAATAGAGAATGCTTTCATATATAATACTCACTAATGAGACAAATGATACTAATTTAAATTGCTTATAATGCTGAATGTCATTTATATCATATTGTTATGGTACTTTTAAACTAACATTAAAAAATTTGAACACAACTATGTTTTTTTTAAATGTGAAAAAAATGTATGCAAGTAGTATAAATAAAATAGATATAATGAGGAAACTAAATGGAATAGAAATTAGTTAATAGAAAAACTTATCTTCTTAATTCCTTAAACTAGACTAGTTTACTTTGTTTCATCCGAAGAGTTTTCATATTACCTCTGCAATTAATCCCATCTCCATAATATCCAAAGGGACAGCGCCCACACTGGAAGTGACCATCTGCAGTTGGCACACAGGTAACGCCAAGGAAACAAGGGGAGGTATCACAAGTCCTTAAGACAGTAGGTGAGGGAGTTTCTGGCAAAGCAGCAGTTACTCTCGTGACTGATGATGCAAACTCATCCTCAGACAGTGTGTAAGCTTGACCAGATCCGTTAACTGGATAATTATAACTTCCTGTCTCTGTTTGAATGGTGCTCTGGATAACATCTTTTATTTCATGGTGGGAACTGTTTCGGTGAATGAGTAAAGAACTAATGTTGTGCACTGGAACTTCTAACTTCTTTAGACTGTGATTTGTATCAACAGTGTAATCTGCCTGTTCATAACCTGATATTTGATGGGAAGGAGGCTTCTCTGAATAATTTATTTCAGTCGAAATTGATTGTAGTGAGAAGTGTGAGTTGTTGCTTATGTCCAAGAACTTCTTGTTATTAACAGGGATGTGTGTAACACTTGTGTCAATTAGTGAATGTTCTGTTGACAGCAGCTGAAATTTGATATCTAAACAGCCAAAAAAGAAAAAGAAACAATAACATTAATTAATGTTTTGCTGTCTGCTGAAGTTGATATCACATAATCACATAATTTCCTCCTTCATTTAAGGTCTTAATACTTTTCTAGAATGAACATAATATTAGTAGGTAATACTATACCAGGAGCTATGTGCTAGTCAGAAGTTATCACATGGTCCATGCTTTCTAGGAACTTATCTCATCTGCTTAGATACAAAAGGTAGAACAGAATTTTAAATATTATAAAAGCTAAATAATGGCAGGTAATAATCTAATTAAAGTGTTAGACAAATAATCAACAATCGTTATTTGCCAATGCACACTGGGATCAAAGAAAAGTTCTATCCTCTACAAGCTCAATATTGTCAGGATATATACATATGAGAAACTCATAACAATCTGTCATCACTATAATAATCATGACAGTCATGAAACTTATAGGAACACAGAAAAGTGAACAACTGTTTTGCTCATTTGTGAAATTTTTCTTCGAGGGAGGAAGACAGAAACTGAACTCAGGAATGAAAATTGAGTGCTAAACTATATAAATTCTATTTTTCCTGAAAAGCAAAGAAGTAACACTCTAATTATTTTATCAGTGTTACAAACTGGGATTTTATATCCTTCAATGATTGCTAAGAATTAAAATATTTTTGTCTTCTTCTAAAAGGGATGCTATCAATTCTCCTCTTTCCTGGTGTATGTACTCAGCATTCCTTTTAGCTTTTATATCCTTTGGTATGAAAAAATTTAATTTATTATTTTTCTATTAGTGAATCACCGTGAGGGTACAGTTACAGATTTTACATATTTATGTGCTTGTGTTTCAGTCATACAATGCTTGAGTACCCATCCCTCCACCAGTGCCCATTCTCCACCACTGATGATCCCGTTATCCCTCCCCGCCCACCACATCCCTCCTCTCCCCACCCTGCCTCTGTGGCAGGGCATTTCCTTTTGTTCTCTCTCTCCTTTTGGGTGTTATAGTTTGCAGTACAGGCATTGAGTGGCCATCCTGTTCAATCTATAGTCTACTATGCAGCTGTTAGAAAAGATGAAGTCATGAACTTTGCACATAAGTGGATCAACATGGAAAGTATCATGCTAAGTGAAATGAGTCAGAAAAAGAGAGACAGACATAGAAAGATTGCATTCATCTGTGGAATATAAAATGAGAGAATGGGAGACTAACACCCAGCTATGAAAAAAAATTAATTCATTTAGGGTATAGACAAATTTTAAACAGTAATTAGACATGTTTTCCTTTGAAATGTTATATTGCATTATCTTCATTTATAACTCTTCTAGAATCCTTAAATATGATAAAAGAGAAAACAAAACCAACAGAAACAGAAAAAGAAGAAAATTTAAAAGCACAATTAAAAAATTTAACATTGTTGATAATAAAAACAAAGACAATTTTTTTTGTAAATTTTGAGAATTTCAGAAGACAGCAATTGAGTGATTTAGGATGATAAAGAATGAGTGTTTCAAATATAGCCAAAACATAAGTAATAGCAAAGCAGTACATGCAAGCGAGTGCCAACAAATACAAAGAATAAGAGCCTGGCCCCATGGCTGTTGGATGAGCAAGTAAGAGCCTTCCTTTAGTAAGTCAAGGCAAGTCAGCATCTCCTTCTCCAAGTCACTGAAGTCCCTCTTACCCCAAATCACTTAATCTATCTATGTGCTCATTTAACTCTAAAATAACAGTTACTGTGTATAGCTCTCATGGCAATACAGTAAGATAATACATAAAAGAATTCTGTCCTGTGCATGCACTTTATAAACATAGACAAAATCTCAGTTGCTATATGATAAGAATGCAAATTAGAGTAAGAAATAAACTATTTGCAAAATCTATTACTGTCTACTTATAGAATAAAAAAGAATTATGTAAAAATACTGTGAATAATGGTGTTTAGTGAGGCAAGTGGAAATGCATCAATAGAGCTAAAATTAAGATTGCTTTCCTATAACGCAATAATCAATAATGATATTTGCAGGATGAACAAGTGCAGTGATACCTTGCAAAGTAAATACCTAATATTACAGAACTCAAAGACATAAAGAAACCTGAAGTAAAATGTACTAGATCCATCTGAGGACAATCGCAGAATGGTAATGAATAAACCTATTATTTTAGAAAACGCATTACTGAAGGGAAAGTACTTGGGAAATAATTAACTTCTGGTTTTTATTTTTTTAATTTTTTTGGGGGGGGTCACACCTGGCGATGCACAGGGGTTACTCCTGGCTCTGCACTTAGGAATCACGCCTGTCAGTGTTCAAGGAACCATATGGGATGCTGGGAATCAAACCCGGGTCGGCCGCGTGCAAGGCAAATGCCCTATCCGCTGTGCTATCGCTCCAGCCCCTAACTTCTGGTTTTTAGAATTGAGTAGGTGTTGGATAACCAGGGACTTATTGAAAGTCACTTGAATCCATAAACATCTCTGAAACTTCACCATAAACAATAAAATTTATTCATTATATGACAGAAATAATTTCTCTTTGTCAGAAAATTCAAGAGAATAACAAGAACAAGAAAAGGATTAAGTTTTAAACTGCATTAGAGAGACAGAAAAAGAGAGGAATAAAAGTGCCTTCCATAGAGGCAGGCAGGGAATGGGGGGACAGGAGGGAAACTGGGGACAAAGGAGGTAAGAAATGAACAAGGATGAAGGGAAGGGTAATGGAACATTATATGATGAAATACAATCAAGAAAAACTTTGTAACTGTGTATTTCATTGCGATCCAATAAAAAATAAAATAAACTGCATTATAGAATTTTAAACGATTTTTCTAAAAATAAAAATGAATAAAGAAATTGGGGCTGGAGCAATAGCACAGCGGATAGGTCGTTTGCCTTGCACTCGGTCGACCCGGTTTCGATTCCCAGCATCCCATATGGTCCCCTGAGCACCGCCAGGAGTAATTCCTGAGTGCAGAACCAGGAGTAACCCCTGTGCATCGCCAGGTGTGACCCAAAAAGCAAAAAAAAGAAATAAACATCTCCATTTTTTTAAAAAAACAAATGATAATGTAGTACTTATTATTAGGTTCTAGAGAAGAGCATTACTTACTAGATTCATCTCCATTTGTTGATTTAATGTGCTCCTCACTCTGCATGGCGTTTTTATTATCTTTTTCCTTAGCTGTGCTGTTGTCAGATGCGAGAGCCAACACTGGTGTAGTAAATTCATTAAGAAACTCATTTTCAACTGTAAGTGTGTAAAATGTGTACAGTGAAAACAAAACACAGTTAAACTGTAATCAAAACCAATTTCTGGGATTAAGAATATACCAAAAAATGTTCCCTGGATCAAAACCTTTGCAAATCATATTAGAGAATAAGTTTAAAAGTCAAGTCTTAAATCCTTCTTCTTCTTCCTTTTTTTTTTTTTTGGACTGAATCATATTCTTCTAAAATCATATGTTGAAATTCTGTAGATACTGGATACAAGACAGCATTTGGACAGAGTACCTGAACAGAAGTAATTACTTTACCTCTATTTTAAAAGGTCCTAAGCAGGGCTTTTAGTGATAGTACAGCGAGTAGGGCGTTTGCCTCGCACGCTGGATTTGATTCCCACCATCCCACATGGTCTCCTGAGCACCGCAAAAAGTAATTCCTGAGTGCAGAGCCAGGAGTAACCCCTGAGCATCGCCAGGTATGACCCAAAAAGCAAAAAATAAATAAAAGGTCCTAAGCATGGAGCTAATCCCATAGCATTGATGTCCTTACAAGAAGAGTCACAGGGAAAGTGTGTGCATGTGAGAACAAAGAGACAGGGGGACCATGTGCAGGTTAAGGGGAAAAGCCAGAAATCCATCCTGCCGACATATTGCTCCTGAATTCCCATCTCCACAACTGTGACAAACCACATTTTTTGCTTGAGTCACTACTTAGCGGCAGCCTGTGCTGACTAATATATCTTCCTATGGTTCCTTTCACTATTCACCCACCCAATTTTATGTGCTCTCATAAACTTTGTCCTTCATGATATTAACTATTATGTATCTCTTGCCTCCACCCATTATCAACCCTCAAGAAGAAGAATTGCAGCTGGAGAGATAGCTCAGAGGGCTGAGGGCAAGCAGGAGGCTCCTTTTGCCCCTGCACAGTACGGTCCTAAACAGCCCAGGAACCTGCCAGGTGTGGCCAAACCTCCTCATCCCCCAAATAAGAATGAAGGCTGCACTGTATGATCTTTCACTCATCAGTTTTGCTCAGACACAGGTAGGCCTTAATCCCTGTATTCATTCTCTCTCTCCTCTCTCCTCCCCCCCCCCTCTCTTTCTCTCTCTGGCCCCAGGTTCTCTTTTTCATAGGAGCTGGGAGTGGAAAATAGGATGGAGAAAGAAGAAGGAAAGAGAGGAGAAGACACAGGAGGGAGACAGAGAGCCTAAAACAGAATGGAGAATGATAAGAGAATGTGTGTGTGTGTGTGTGTGTGTGTGTATGTGTGTGTGTGTGTGTGTGAGAGAGAGAGAGTACTAGTACTTACCATTATTATGACCTCATTTAACCTTAATTTCTTTTCCAAATACACACTTAGTGTTAGAGCTTCAACATATGAACTGTGGTAGTGAGAGACACACTCACACTTCAATTCATACACAGTGAATGCCAATTCTACTCCAATTCACCTCAACCAGGCCCCTGAAAAACTCTCACTCACCTCACTTAGCTCAGTCACTGACCAACTAGTCATTACCTCTGAGTATCTTAATAATTTTCTTACATGTTTGCAATATTGTATTAGCTCTTCTTTCTACCTTCAAACCTATACAGCTCTATACAGTTTCTCATCCACAACTGATACACATTTTCTTTATCTTTTTGGGGCGGTTTTGGGCTGGTGGTGCTCATGGATCACTATGAGCAATCCTAACTCTGTGCTCAGGGGTCTCTCCTGAGTGGTCCTTGTGGGAGCATGTGCAGTGCCAGGGATTGAATCTCGGTTGGCACATGCATGTGTAAGTGCCTTATCTACTATATGCTATTTCTACCTCCAAACTATTTCTTCAGTAGACTTTCTCAGAAATAAGCCTGTGTTTTTCAGTGATCTGGCCATTAGCTACTACTCTGGCTTTGATCTTGTAACAGCCTCCGTCATGGCAAGCATACAGGATCATTTACAGAATCTAAGGTGTGCTGTGATATTAAATGCAGCTACATCTTTGCTCATGCACTTTCCTCTGCTCCAAATGCATGCCCTTCTCCCCAAGCCCCTTAGTGGAATTAACATTTTAAAGCTTCTTATTATTCCTCTAGAGAGGCCCTGTGCAGTCTGCCTATAATTCTCTCTTGATACCGCTATCAAAATACAGAAAACATTTCATTGTTATGTATGATTACATGCCGTATTCCCTGCTATTATACCTAAAATGATGAAGTCAGAGAAAATACATTTTCATACCCTCTGCATCTAGCACAGTATATGATACCTCAACTGTACATATACAATTGCAAGTAAAAGATATAATCAATTAGTTTAAAACAACAAAGATATTCATCACCAAAAAAAAAAAAGACTTTTACCATGACATATTTTTCCATCACCATAAGACCCTTTTGGACATGATCCACAGTGATAGGAACCAAAAGTATTGAGACATTCCACCTCTGGAAAGCAAGGCTTGGATTCACACTCATCAATATCTTCCTGGCAGGTTTTGCCTAAAGAAAATATAGATGCAATTGTCAAATTCTCTAATCTGATAAACATTGTATGTCTAATTAAGATTGATTTATTTCTACGTTTTTGTATATTTTTCAAATATTCTCAAAGTTGTCATAATTAAAATACATGTACTTGGCTTAATATTTACTGCACAAATGGGGACCAGAGAGATGGTACTATGGATATGGCGCTTCATCCCCAATATCCCAGATGGTCTCCCAAGATAGTGAAGAGTAATTCCTAAGTGCAGAACTAGGAATAACCCCTGAGCTTCGCCAGGTTGACCAAAACAAACTGCATAACTAAATATAAATTCATTAATTTAATTATGTTTAACACCAAACCAGATTACTCACTCACTTAAATAAGATTTTTCCTTAAAATTAAGAATTAATAAGTCCATACTTTTTTTTTTTTTGGTTTTTGGGTCACACCCGGCGATGCACAGGGGTTACTCCTGTCTCTTCATTCAGGAATTACCCCTGGCGGTGCTCAGGGGACCATATGGGATGCTGGGATTAGAACCCGGGTCGGCCACATGCAAGGCAAATGCCCTACCCGCTGTGCTATTGCTCCAGCCCCCATACATATTTTAAAACAAGTGATCATATAAGAAGCAGTCACTTATACTTTGTTTGAAAATTTGGTGATTTAAAAAAAAAAAACTATTAAAGAGGCCGGAGCAATAGTACAGGGGGTAGGATTTTCTCTTGCACATGGCTGGCGTAAGTTTGATCCCCAGACTGCAAAATGGTTCCCCAAACCTACCAGGAATGATTCTTGAACAGAGCCTGTAGTGCTCCCTGAGCACTTCTGGGTCTGCCCTCCTTCACAAAGTTGTTAGAGTGGTTACCTATTTCGCTGAAGAACAACTTATTTGATTCAATTATTGAAGTGGCTGTGAAAATCTATGAAAATATTGCAGTGTGCTAGCAAAGTTGGCTTTGACATTTTATTGGTTTGGTTTTTGTCTTGTTGAGTTTCCCAATCAGTGCTCAGAGGTCCCAGGGATCACACCAAGGCTAGTTGGCCACTGTGTCAGGCAGTTCGATTACAAAGACCTGAGGGGGAAGAGCTGCTCAAGCCCTGAGGTACCAGGGAACCATGAAGGACACACCCAGTAATGCCCAGTTATGTCATCGGACAGCAAGCATGTGGTGCCAGGGTTCAAACTTGGGCACTTGCCTCTGACTGCTGGGCTGTATCTAGGCTCCCTTTAAAAAGTTTTTTAAGATGAAAAGTTTATTTTTTAAATATTTTAACACTTGAATAAATACATTAGGTCATTAGCAGATGGTAACTCCAATTAAAGATCCATGAGGCAATCAATATCTGAATTCTTTCTAAAGCAGTCTTTTATGCCTGAAACAACTATATTATGAGCAAATTTGTAAACCAAGGATGTTTTAATGAAAATAAATTCTTATAAAAGCAGCCTCCAGTACAACTAATAATAGCCTCCAAAGATAACATTTTTGTTTTAAATGCTGCAAAAAAATTAAGACACCCAAATATCCTGGTTAGTTCTATTATAATGTTAAAATATATGCTGTCAAAGAAATCATCAGTACTAAACTTACATATTTACTTATATCTAAAAATATTGTTGCGAACTTTTTAAAAATACCTTGGAAATAAAAGTTGTCAGTCATGCACTTATTTGAGATCTCAGAATCAGATATTTTGGGACAATATTTTTGTTAAAGAATATATGATGGCTTATTTAGACCGAACATGATGGCCACTCAATACCTCTATTGCAAACTACAACACCCAAAAGGAGAGAGAACAAAAGGGAATGTCCTGCCACAGAGGCAGGTAGGGTGGTGGGGAATGGGGTGAGGGTGGTAGGAGGGATACTGGGAACATTGGTGGAGGAGAATGGGCACTGGTGGAGGGAAGGGTAATCGATCACTGTGTGACTGAAATGCAAACTCTAAAGTTCATACATTTGTAACTGTACCTCACTAATATTTTTTTTAAAAAAAGATGACGTAAACGCTAACTTTATATCACAATGTTTTTAAAGTAAAAAATGATCAATGAGGGACCTGAGGTACAATGAGGTACAGTAGTTAAGTTATTGATTGAACATAGATGGCCCCAGTTAAATCTCTGGCATCACTTCTGATTCCCCCAAGAAGCTCTAGGTGTGATCCCTGAGCAGAGAACAAGAAGCACTGCTAAGTGTGGCCCTGAGCACTGTTAAGCGTGGCCCCAAAACAAACATCAAACAACAAACTATGTAATAGGCCAGGGATCCAGGAATGTATTCAGCAGCAGAGCATTTGCCTTGGTGTGTAAAGCCTTGGGTTTGATTATCAGCACCAAAAACAAAATTATAAATGAAATACTCAAATATTTCCCATGGCACATTTATTTGCTTTCCTGTATTTCAATAGTAACATATCAAACATATTTCTACCTATAATATACAGACTAACACTGTTAAAAATCTGCAGAATAGGGGCTGGAGTGGTGGCACACAGCGGGTAGGGCTTGCACTTGGCCAAACTGGGTTCGATTCTCAGAATCCCATATGGTCCCCTGAGCACCACCAGGAGTAATTCCTGAGTGCAGAGCCAGGAGTAACCCCTGTACAGTGCCAAGTGTGACCCAAAAAGAAAAAAAAAATCTGCAGAATATCGCTATAGAATATTGATACTAAAATTACAAACCTGGGAAAACTTAGAAGGCACTATGTAAGAAATTTTAAAAGGATATGGATTACATGTATCTTTGAAGACTTTTGCTAGGGTTTTTATTAGGATTTTTCAAGGTGTACTAAAATCTCTAGGACCAAAATTTGCTTGAGCCTCTTAGCTTAATGTTCTAAGTCTTCCTTATGACTCACATATTCATTCACATACATACGATCCACCGTTCAAGGAATCCTGAGAAACCAAAACTCACCTTTGAGTCCAGGTGGACAAACACAAGAAAAATTGTGAATATCAGCAACACATTTACCAAGGCCACAAGGGTTTGAATGGCATTCAGTGACATTCATTTCGCAAAGAATACCCTGAAAACCAGGCGAGCAGGCACACAGGTACGCTCCACTTCCTGGGAAGAATTCAGTGTCAGACACACATGACCCACCATTCAAGCAATCACAAGACTTCACAAACACCTGCAAGGAAGGAAAAAAGCAAATGCCTTATTTTGCAATACCACCATCTTTACATTATACCCTAGACATCATAATAGGCATTAATGTTAGTGTTTAAGAAGAATCAAATCACATATTCTTTTACAAAAAAAATATGGCTGTATGTTTAAAAGTTCTCTTGTCATTGTTAGGTGCATAATACGTTGGTCTGGGAATAGTAACACAGATCTATGCGTTCTAAATTTGAAATTACATTTTAAAATTCTTACAAGAATTGGTCAAAATTTTGGAAACTTAATTTCCATGAAATATCTAGTAATTTATCCCTATTTAAAAGCTTAGAACATAAATGATATGCACTTATGAAATAATGCTATTAAACAGTTCATTGAACAACATCTATGTAATAAAAATGACTTCAACTGTACTGTGTTACTTGAATTACTTCAGAAGGCAATTCTGTTTATTTTCAAGAGCATACCAAGAATATAAGTGTCAGATATAATGATTTAATTATCAATTTCTGCAATGTAAGAAAAACTGAAAAAAACTTGTCATCGTTAGGTGCATAAGAAATGCAAGAATAAGCAAGTTAGTCACACATCCTACCCGAAAATCTATAGACTGAAAGAAACAAAATCACTTGAAGTACTAGTTAACATGACACAGTACATAAGTGTTTTTCATAAATTACTATTGATGATGGACTAGAGCGATAGCACAGCAGGTAGGGCGTTTGCCTTGCATGTGGCTGACCCAGGTTCGATTCCTCTGTCCCTCTCGGAGAGCCTGGCAAGCTACTGAGAGTATCCTGTCTGCAGAGCAGAGCCTAGCAAGCTACCCGTGGCATATTTGATATGCCAAAAATAATAACAAGTCTCACAATGGAGACGTTACTGGTACCCGACCTAGCAAATCGATGAACAACAGGACGACAGTGCTATGACAGTACTACTTTTGATGAAAATGTATCCAAGTGAATATACAACACAAAAACAGTTTTAAGAGCTCAATGAATGAGTGAGCAAAAAAGCACAATTCATAATTATTTAAAATCATACTATTTACAATTCTGATTTCTAATTCAGTATCTATGATTTCTCCACTTCAAGAAAATTATCCATCTTAGATTAATCACATATGTTTCAAAGTTAGACATCAATGAATTCTGATGTCTTTCATCATTAGGTGCATAAGAAATTGGTCTGGGAACAGAAACATAGATCTATGTGTTTTAGATTTGAAGTTACGTTTTTAAATTCTTACAAGAATTAATCAAAATTTTGGAAGCTTAATTTCCATGAAATGTTTAGTAGTTTAACTCCTATTTAAAAACTTAGGACATGAATGATATGCACTTCTGAAATAAAGCTATTAAGTTGCTCATTGAACAACATCTATGTAATAAAAATTACTTCAATTGTAAATGTAGTTTCAGCATCACAGTTGTCGCTAAGGTGCAGAATGAATTGCTGTGGCGTCTGTGTCTCTGCTTTCCACATAAGAAGTCCTGAAGAAGAAACATCTGCTCCTTTAGGACCAGAGTCCAAGGTAAAATGGATCTCGGAGCCCTCTGGATCAAAAGCGGTAAACTGGTACATAAAGTTTTCCCCAAAGTATGCATGTAATTTGCTTTGTGGTATTTGAATTACTGGTGGTTGGTTGTCTGAAACAGAGAAAACATTACTTTTACACCTCATAGCAAAGGAAAAAATATACTACATAAAGGTCCAATTGATATATGTAATTTTTAATGCCTGAGCTCTGTTAATCATTATACTTTTAATTATATTTTATTCTTGAACAACACAGGAGTTCTGGGGATACCCCAGAAAACTGAAAATCTGGTATAACTTTTGACTCACCAAAATTTAACCATTAATAGTCCACTATTGATCAGAAGTCCACTATTTACATGTTAATAGAGATGTTAACATATTAACATGTTAGTAAACATGTTAATGTTACCCTATTAACATATTTGAGATATTGCCTGTATTAATACTACATTTACATTTACAAAGTTACATATCTGTTTTCCAGATGAATTCTAATACCTGCACCCAAATTATCTCATATAATACAAAATAATGTATGTGTTTCTACATCACTAGCAATAAATATCAAAAATGAAAGAATAAAGTGAAAAATTATTTTTATAGGTGTAAGGACTCATGGACAAGCAATACAGAAGCAGAAATAAAATTCCTTTTTTAAAAATTTTTTAAAACTTTTATTGAATCGGCCCTCCCGCGCCCCGCTTCCCGCCGCCTGGACTCCCCGAGACCTTCCAGCCGCCCCAGCCCGTGTCCTCTGCGCCCCGGCTCCTCCCCGGGCCCCCTAACTGCGGCCCGCCCTCTCAGGTACCTTCCCGGACCCTCAGCCACGCCCTCCCGCGCCCCGCTTCCCGCCGCCTGGACTCCCCGAGACCTTCCAGCCGCCCCAGCCTGTGTCCTCTGCGCCCCGGCTCCTCCCCGGGCCCCCTAACTGCGGCACGCCCTCGCAGGAAGACACTGGGGGCGTGTCCTGTATGTTAGTGGGCGTGGTCTAAAAGTGGGCGTGGCCTCCTCTCAGAGCGGCCAACGCTAACGCGGCCGCAGTTATTCTTTGTTACCTCAGCTCAATCAGTACTTGTATGTTTTTGAAAATTCACTTTTGCAATCTCTAACACACAAAATAGCCATTAGCTTAGTCTGACACTATAAAAGCTCTCAGTTAATAAGGGAAGTTTAGCACGATCAGAAAACCTTCTTTCCACAAGAAGGAAAAAGGAACAAATAACTACAGAGCTCCAGCTCTATACTTCCGTAACAATATGAAGAAGCAGCGAAAATCCCCTCCACCAAGAGAGGGAGAAGAAAAAATCCCAGAAACATCAATGGGGGCTACTCACATCTATGACCTCTCAGATAAACAATTTAGAGAGGAGATCTGGAGGAGAGTCGACCTACTCCAAGCAACCATGGAACAGACATCCAATAAACTAAGGGAGGAGATGAATCAAGCGCTGGAACGGTCTACCAAGAAAATTCAGGAAGAAATGAGAGCAGAAATGAGAGCAGAAATTTCAAATCTTCGAACGGAAATCTCACAAATAAAGGAATCGGTAGATGAAATAAAAATCTCACTAGATGCCCTCAACAGTAGAATGACTACAGCTGAAGAAAGAATCAGCGACCTGGAAGATGAGCTGCAGAAAGCTTATAGACAACAACAAATCATGGCCAAAGACCTCAAAATGGCTATAGAGCGAATCAGAGCCCTGGGGGATGACTTCAAGAGAAACAACATAAGAATCATTGGAGTACCAGAACCACAGGGAAGTAACCCCAATGAAAAAAACACAGTCAAAGACATCATTGCTAAGAAATTCCCAGAGCTCGAGAAGGCAGGCATCCAGATATAAGGAGTCCGAAGAGTACCAGCAAAAAGAGACCCGAATAAAAAGACTCCAAGGCATATCATAGTCAGAATGACGGATGCTATGGATAGAGACACAATTCTGCAAGCAGCAAGGTCAAAGAAGGAAATTACATACAAAGGAGCACCCCTCAGATTTACAGCAGACCTGTCAGAGGAAACACTCCGAGCCCGAAGACAATGGTGGAACATAGTGAAAAGACTCAACGAAATGAATGCCTCACCAAGAATACTTTATCCGGCTAAACTCTCACTCAAACTCGAAGGAACCATACACTACTTCTCGGATAAACAACAGCTCAGGTCCTTCATAGACTCAAAACCAAACTTGAAAGAAGGTCTCAAGGGGCTACTGTAAGACAAGGTGGACCCACATAAAAACAACAAATACCACAGAAATATGACACAAAATCCTATCACAATAATCTCTCTCAACGTCAACGGCCTAAATGCACCCATCAAGAGACACAGAGTGGCAAAATGGATCCAGAAATTAAACCCATCATTCTGCTGCCTGCAAGAAACACACCTGAACAAACAGAGTAAACATAGACTCAAAGTCAAAGGATGGAAAACAATCCTGCAAGCAAACAACCCCCGTAAAAAAGCTGGAGTGGCCATCCTAATATCCGACAACATAGATTTCAGGTTGAAAAAGATTAAAAGGGACAGCGAAGGTCATTTTCTGTTTATCAAGGGATATGTTCAACAGGAAGAAATCACACTCTTAAACATATATGCACCTAATGAGCGACCAGCTAAATATTTAAAACAACTCCTAGCAGACTTCAAAGAGGACATCACTAACAGCACAATAGTAGTCGGAGACTTCAATATGGCCTTATCGCCTCTAGATAGATCGACAAGAACAAAACTCAACAAGGAAACACTGACTCTGAAAGAAGAAATTGAAGAGAGAGGCCTAATAGACCTATACAGGGCCTTACACCCCCAAAAGAAAGAATACACATTCTTTTCCAGTGCACACGGAACATTTTCTAAAATAGACCATGTACTGGGCCCCAGAACATACCTCAATAGAATCGGAAAAATAGAAATTGTATCAACCATCTTTTCAGACCACGATGCGCTGAAGATAGAAGCTAACCACTCACTGACACGGAGAATCAAGTCAAACACTTGGAAATTAAACAATTCAATGTTGAACAATGAGTGGGTCAGGAAGGAAATCAAGGAAGAAATCAAAAAATACTTAGAAACAAATGAGAATGAAGACACGAGCTGCCAAAACCTATGGGACGCAGCTAAAGCCGTGTTAAGGGGAAAATTTATAGCTCTCCAAGCATTCCTCAGGAAGGAAGAAAGGGCCCACATAGACAGCTTGACTTCACGACTCAAGACCTTAGAAAAGGACCAGAAAAGGGAACCCAAACCAGATCGAAGGAAAGAAATAATAAAAATTAGAGCAGAAATTAATGACATGGAAACCAAAAAGACAATCCGAAAGATCAATGAAACAAAGAGCTGGTTCTTCGAGAAAATAAACAAGATTGATAAACCGCTAGCAAGACTCACAAAGAAAGAAAGAGAAAGAACCCTAATAAATCGAATCAGAAATGAAAAGGGGGACATCATAACAGAAACCAGTGAGATTCAAAAGATCATTAGAGACTACTTCGAAAGTCTATATGCCACAAAACAGGAGAACCTAAAAGAAATAGATGGATTCCTCGATTCTTACAATCTCCCAAGACTGAACAAAGAAGACTTGGAATACCTGAATAGACCCATCAATGTTAAGGAAATTGAAGCTGTGATCAAAAACCTCCCCAAAAACAAAAGCCCAGGCCCAGATGGCTTCACTGGCGAATTCTTCCAAACATTTAAAGAAGACCTGCTGCCTGTTTTCCTCAAACTTTTCCAGGAAATTGAAAAAACAGGAAATCTCCCAAACAGTTTCTATGAAGCACACATCTCCCTAATACCAAAAGCAAACAAAGACATCACTAAGAAAGAAAATTACAGACCAATATCCCTGATGAACACCGATGCGAAGATCCTCACAAAATACTGGCAAATAGGATCCAACAACTCATCAAAAAGATTATACATCACGACCAAGTGGGATTCATCCCAGGGATGCAAGGATGGTTTAACATTCGGAAATCAATCAACATAATCCAGCATATCAACAAAAGTAAAGATAAAAACCATATGATCATATCAATAGATGCAGAGAAAGCATTTGACAAGATCCAACATCCTTTCATGATGAAAACCCTCGCCAAAATGGGGTTTGGAGGAACTTTCCTCAAGATAGTCGAAGCCATCTATCACAAGCCTACGGCAAGCATTATCCTCAACGGGGAAAAACTAAGGGCCTTTCCTCTGAGATCAGGCACAAGACAAGGATGCCCACTCTCACCACTCCTCTTCAATATAGTACTGGAAGTACTTGCGATAGCTATTAGACAAGAAAAAGAGATTAAGGGCATCCAGATAGGAAGGGAAGAAATCAAACTCTCACTATTTGCAGACGACAGGATACTATATCTAGAGAAGCCTAAAACCTCTACTAAGAAACTCTTAGAAACAATAGACTTATACAGTAAAGTTGCAGGCTACAAAATCAATACCCAAAAATCCATGGCCTTCATATATGCAAACAATGAGGCAGAGGAAAGGGACATGAAAAAAGCAATCCCATTCACAATCGTGCCCCAGAAAATCAGGTACCTCGGAATCAGCTTAACCAAGGAAGTAAAAGACCTTTACAAAGAAAACTACATAACGCTACTCCATGAAATCAAAGAGGACATGAGGAAATGGAAACATATACCCTGCTCGTGGATAGGGAGAATCAATGTTGTCAAAATGGCAATACTCCCTAAAGCATTATACAGATTCAATGCGATCCCTATAAATATACCCATGACACTCTTCAAAGAAATGGATCAAGAAATCCTAAAATTCATATGGAATAACAAACGTCCAAGGATAGCTAAAACAATTCTTGGGAAAAAGATGATGGGAGGCATCACCATCCCCAACCTCAAACTTTACTACAAAGCAGTAACAATTAAAACAGCATGGTACTGGAACAAAGGCAGAGCCGTAGACCAATGGAACAGGGTGGAATATCCCTACACACAACCCCAAATGTATGACCATCTAATCTTTGATAAGGGAGCAAGAGATGTGAAGTGGAGCAAGGAAAGCCTCTTTAACAAATGGTGCTGGCACAACTGGACAACCACATGCAAAAAAATGGGTTTAGACCTTGACCTGACACCATGCACAAAAGTCAGATCAAAATGGATTAAAGACCTCAACATTAGACCACAAACCATAAGGTACATTGAAGACAAGGTCGGCGAAACCCTCCACGATATTGAAGATAAAGGTATCTTCAAAGGTGGCACGGAACTAAGCAATCTAGTAAAAACAGAGATCAACAAATGGGACTACATTAAACTAAAAAGCTTCTGCACCGCAAGAGATACATTGACCAGAATCCAAAGACTATCCACAGAATGGGAAAGGATATTTACACAATACCCATCAGATAAGGGGTTGATATCAATGGTATATAAAGCACTGGTTGAACTCTACAAGAAGAAAACATCCAACCCCATCAAAAAATGGGGCGAAGAAATGAACAGAAACTTTACCAAGGAAGAAATACGAATGGCCAAAAGGCACATGAAAAAGTGCTCTGCATCACTAATCATCAGAGAGATGCAGATCAAAACAACTTTGAGATACCACCTCACACCACAGAGACTAGCACACATCCAAAAGAACAAAAGCAACCGCTGTTGGAGAGGATGTGGGGAGAAAGGGACCCTTCTTCACTGCTGGTGGGAATGCCGACTGGTTCAGCCCTTCTGGAAAACAATTTGGACGATTCTCAAAAAATTAGATATTGAATTCCCATTTGACCCAGCAATACCACTGCTGGGAATATATCCCAGAGAGGCAAAAAAGTACAATCGAAACAATATCTGCACATGTATGTTTATCGCAGCACTGTTTACAATAGCCAGAATCTGGAAAAAACCCGAATGCCCCAGAACGGATGACTGGTTGAGGAAACTTTGGTACATCTATACAATGGAATACTATGCAGCTGTTAGAAAAAAGGAGGTCAAGAATTTTGTAGTTAAGTGGATGGGCATGAAAAGTTTCATGCTGAGTGAAATGAGTCAGGAAGAGAGAGACAGACATAGAAAGATTGCACTCATCTATGGTATATAGAATAACAGAGTGGGAGACTATCACCCAAGAACTGTAGAAATAAGTACCAGGAGGTTGACTCCATGGCTTCGAGGCTGGCCTCACGTTCCGGGGAAAGGTCAACTCAGAGAAGCGATCACCAACTACATTGTAGTCGAAGGCCATGTGGGGGAAGGGAGTTGCGGGCTGAATGAGGGCTAGAGACTGAGCACAGCGGCCACTCAACACCTTTATTGCAAACCACAACAGCTAATTAGAGAGAGAGAACAGAAGGGAATGCCTTGCCACAGTGGCAGGGTGGGGGGGGGGGAGATGGGATTGGGGAGGGTGGGAGGGACGCTGGGTTTACGGGTGGTGGAGAATGGGCACTGGTGAAGGGATGGGTTCCCGAACTTTGTATGAGGGAAGTATAAGCACAAAAGTGTATAAATCTGTAACTGTACCCTCACGGTGATTCTCTAATTAAAAATAAATAAAATTAAAAAAAAAACTTTTATTGAATCACCATGAGATAGTTACAAGCTTTCAAGTTTGGGTTACAATCTCACAATGATCAAACACCCATCCCTCCACCAGTGCACATTCACCACCACCAATATCCCGGCTATAGCCCTCTTTACCACCCTCCCCCTGCCTCTATGGCAGACAATATTTCCCCTACTCTTTCTCAATTTGGGGGTATTATAGCTTGCAAAACAGACACTGAGAGGTCATCATGTTTGGTCCATTATCTACTTTTGGCACGCATCTCCCATCCCAACTGGTTCCTCCAGCCATCATTTTCTTAGTGATCCGGTCTCTATTCTTTCTGCTTTCTCCCCTCCGCTCATAAAGCAGTCTTCCAGCAATGGGGCAATCCCCCTGGCTCTTGTATCTACTGTCCTTGAGTGTCAGCCTTATGTGATGTTATTTTATACTCCACCAATGAGTGCAGTCCCTCTATGTCTGTGCCTCTCTTTCTGACTCATTTCACTTAGCATGATACTTTCCATGTTTATCCATTTATAAGCAAATTTCATGACTTCATCTCTCCTAACAGCTGCATAGTATTCCATTGTGTAAATGTACCAAAGTTTCTCTAGCCAGTCATCTGTTTTAGGGAGCTCGGGTTGTTTCCATATTTTGGCTATTGTGAACAGTGCTGCAATGAATACATAGGTACAGATGTCATTTCTACTGTGCTTTTTTGCCTCCTCAGGATATATTCCCAGAAGTGAGATTGCAGAGTCATAAGAAATGGAGACACATCTCCTGCTCATGGATAGGGAGAATTAACATTATCAAAATGGCAATACTGCCCAAAGCACTATACAAATTTAATGCAGTCCCTATCTGGATACCCATGACATTTTTTAAAGAAATAGACAAAACACTCCTGAAATTTATATGGAACAACAAATCCCCATGAATAGCTAAAGCAATCCTTGTGAAAAAGGAGATGGGTGGTGTCACCTTCCCCAACTTCAAACTCTACTACAAAGCAGTAGTAATTAAAATAGCATGGTATTGCGATAAAAACAGACCTGCAGACAAATGAAACAGAGTTGAATATCCTGTCACAGACCCCCAAATATATATGGCCACTTAATCCTTGACAAAGGAGCAAGAAATGTGAGGTGGAACAAGGAAATCCTCTTCAACAAGTGGTGCTGGGAAAACTGGATAGCTACCTGCAAAAAAAATGAACTCTGACCTCTGTCTAATGCCAGGCACAAGAGTGAGATCAAAGTGGATTAAAGACCTCAATATCAATCATGAATCTATAAGGTTCATAGAAGAAAATGTAGGCAGAACTCTCCATGACATTGAAACTAAAAGCATCTTTAAGGATGAAACAGCACTGACAAATGCAAGTGAAAGCAAACATAAACAAATGGGACTACATCAAACTAAGAAGCTTCTGCACTTCAAAAGAAACAGTGACCAAAATACAAAAAGAGCCCACAGAATGGGAAAGAATATTTACCCAATACCCATCTGATAAGGGATTAATATCCAGGATATACAAGACTCTAGTAGAATTGTATAAGGAAAAAACCTCCAACCCCATCAAAAAATGGGGAGAAGAAATGAACAGAAGTTTCCTCAAGTGAAAAATACAAATAGCCAGAAGGCACATGAAAAAATGCCCCACATAGCTAATTATCAGGGAGATGCAAATCAAAACAACAATGAGATATCTTGTCACACTACAGAGACTGGCACACATTCAAAAGAACAAAAGCAACCAGTGCTGGCGTGGATGTGGGGGAAAAGGGCCGCTCCTTCATTGTTTGTGGGAATGCTGACTGGTCCAGCCTTTCTTGAAAACAATTCCTTTTTAGTAGTCTAGTGTAATCCACATGATTACTTCACAGTAGTATAGCTATGTACTGATATTTTTGTGGCATATGGCTTTACAGCCATAAGATTTGTGCCTCTCTTACATCAGTAAATGCTAAAATAGATTACTATCAACATATTTATTATGAATTAAAATCATGCCTTTTCTTTATTCTGTTTCTAGGCCATGCAAGCCCCTATATTAGCTTCTTCAACAGCTGCAAATCTACAAAAATATTTTAGTATATCTAATGAAACAAAACCATATTTAAATATACCCACACAGTTCAAACCTTTGTTTTCCAAAGATCAATTGCATTTGTTTTACTTTCATTAAACAATCCAAATAAGTTAAATGTCAATCTTTGAAAATGAGACTAACAGATGTAAGACTTAAAATTTGGCTATGAGAATGTGAAAGCACTTTGAAAATAACACAAAATATACCAAACATTTGCCTCATGCATATGGGATGCACCTCTTCATACTGAAATTACTTCTCAGTGTGAATTGTCTTAAAGCATGTCCACTCAAGTTTTCTTTCTTTCTCTATTTCTTCTTTACTCTTTGTCAATGGGTTGTTCAGAGGATTGCCCTGAATTTTCTCTCTGAGATGCTTGCCTCCTTAGATACAATAATCAGAACTCACTTAGTCAAACCAAGCTTCAGATCCTCAGAAGTCTTTCTAGGGAAGTGAATTCACACTCTGGAATTGTGGTTACTTCAGAGGACAAAGTCTCACAGTCCTCATGAAACTGTTAAAAATATCTCTTTAGAATGTTGGGAGGACCCACTTGGGTTGAAAACTGCATACCAAAAGTAGACTATAGACAGAGCATGATGGCCACTCAATACCTCTATTGCAAACTACAACACCCAACAGGAGAGAGAACAAAAGTGAATGCCCTGCAGAAGAGGCAGGGTGGGGTGGTGGGGTTTGGGTGGGGATGGTGGGAGGGACACTTGGAACATTGGTGGAGGAGAATGGGCACTGGTGGAGGGATGTAAACCAAATCCAAACATGAAAGTTCATAAGTTTGTAGCTGTACCTCATGGTGATTCACTAATAAAAAATTAAATAAATAAATAAATAAAATTTTAAAAAAACAGAGTAATAAGTAACTTTTCTATTCTAGAAAAGTTATTTGTATCTGAAAAGGGTGGAATAAAATGAAAATTACTCATGTTTCCTCTAAAGTACAAAAACAAAACATTTCTGTGGAAAATTTAAAAAAATCTCTTTATATTAATTTTAAAATGATCCCTTCTCCACTTCCCAGTTAATTTTTTTTAAAAGTACCCTACTTTCAGTGCCCAGGACACAAACACCCTAATTATATGGACAAAGCAATGATGTCAAGAGACTGCAGTCTATGCTTGTCTGCCATGTGCCATTAGAAAATGCACCAATATTAGTTTCCTCACCTTGTATATTAGAGGCTGGGAGAGATAATATTTCAAGACCATATTTTTTAAACAATGTGAATCTATAATGACTAAATCATATCAAATAATTTAGAATATTTTATTTTGCAGAAGTTATAGTATTTTTCCCTTGTAGAGTACACAAAATTCTTTCCCAAATGTCTATATGACATTCCCTGAATCTTACATCTGAGTAATAAATTATTTGATATATAGTCTAAAAGAGTAATGAAACTTGCACATATAATAACATGTACAGATACAGTAAAAAGCACTACTGGGGCTGGGGCGATAGCACAGCGGATAGGGCATTTGCACGCGGGACCTGGGTTGATTCCTCCATCCGTCTCAGGTAGCTCGGCAAGCTACCAAGAGTATCCTGCCTACACAGCAGAGCCTGGCAAGCTATCTGTGGCGTATTCAATATGCCAAAAACTGTAACAAGTTCTCATAATGGAGACGTTACTGGTGCCCGCTCGAGCAAATCAACTGAAAGAGAAAAGGCTAGAAACAGGATTTAGATCTTTGGCATTAAAGCAATATTTTCATGAAACCCACTGATTTTTACTAGAGAGGTTTGTATACTTCTGTAGTACACAGGAGACCATTTTGTTAGCTGCCATTTGACTTACACAGAGTATGTAGCTGAATTTACCATTCCCATTTTTTCCATTAATAATTCATACATTTTTTCCTTTTTAATTATTAAAGTTAAAATCCCATTTCTTGTGCCAGAAGGGTAGAAGTAGGTGCTTGCTTTGTATTTGACTGACTCAGGATAAATCCCCAGCACCACATTTGGTTCCCCAAGTACTGCAATATATGATCCCTGAGCACAGAGGCAGGAGTAAGCCCAAGCACTTCAGGGTTTGACCTCAAAACAAAAATAAACCCCGTTGTTTCAGGTAGTATAATCACAGAAGCATATAAAACAAAACATGCCATCTTAATCTCCTTAGAGCAAAGTAAATCATGAAGTTGGTAAAAATATGATATACAACATTTATCAAAACATATTTCTAAACTGCAGCAAAAATTCTTTTAAACAACCTCACATTAAAAATGCTGAATTAATAAAGAATAACTTACTTTCTAAAATTGACCAAGAAAATTTTGAAATTTTGGGTCTGCAAATAAAACAAGAGTTCGCAGGTGCTTTATCCCCTTCAGCGTAGCAAAGTCCATCAATAATGCAAACATTTTCCTAATGCAAAAATTTTTAAAAAGGAAAACAATAGTCAAAATATATCTACAGTTTGTGTGTAGAGGGAAAAATAAAACTGTATAGAAGGATATTAGTATACATATGTATATATATATTTGTGTGCATGTATATCACAATAAATATTAATGTGATTTCAATAAATGTATAATAGGAAATGTTTTGGTTAGAAAATAATTTTCATATTTCTTAATCATAAATTCACTTTAGAAAACAAACCACTCTGTTTAAATGTAAATACCTTTGGAACAGAGAAATACAGAGGAAAAAAGAAAATACATAGACTTATAGTTATTTACAAAATATATAATTTTTTGGTAGAACAAAGATTTTTTTATTGACAAGATGTTATAAAGATCTATTAAAGACACACATACACACAATCACACTCATAGACCTTACTTTGACCATATAGAATTATATATTTGGTAAATAATATTCTGTTTTCTTTTTACTACCAAACTCATACTGGATATACTCTATAGAAATAAAAATACAAACAAAGAAAGAAGCAAAGACAGAAACAAAGAAGCAGAGAAAGGAAGATTTTCCATCCTGCCCATCTAATAGAATAATACTTGTTAAGTATTATTCTATATAATACTTGTTAAGTACTGTTAAGAGATTCCCATCCTCTAAAGCAGACAATGTCCTGTGAACACAACAAAACTAGACCATATCCATGGTGTAATTTTCTATATTTGACAATAAATACCTTTATACAATATTTTAGAAAGATAAATTAGCATACACAGAAATAATTTTAAATGTAGCAAACATTTTAACCTGAAATGATCTTTTTCTTGGGTACATAATCTATGCTTACTTTACAAAGCCTCTTTTTTTTTAATTCTTTTATTGATTTACCATGTGGAAAGTTGCAAAGCTTTCAGGTTTAAGTCTCAGTTATACAATGCTCAAACACCCATCCCTTCACCAGTGCACATATTCCACCACCAAGAATCACGATATACCTCCCCCCTCCCCCCCACCTCCCCAGCCCCCCAGCCCACATGTGTAACTGGTAAATTTCATTTTACTTTCACTTTACTTTGATTACATTCAATATTTAAACAAAAAAAATCACTATTATTGATTTGGAGTTTCTCCCCCCTAAAGTCGATCTGCTGAAAAGAAAGCATTTGGTAATTTGTTTTCCATTGCTGAGAATGAAGAGACACGAGGTCAGGAGGCCGCACTAGCAGCAGCATAGTTTTGGATTTCTGTATTTTAGTATTTTAGTAACTAAGTCCAGAGAAATGTCTGCCAGGAATCGCAACATTGTAAGCTTGTACCTCTCAGCTACTTTATATTCCACATATGAGTGCGATCTTTCTATGTCTGTCTCTTTCTTTCTGACTCATTTCACTCAGCATACTTTCCATGTTGATCCACTTATATGCAAATTTCATGACTTCTTGTTTTCTGACAGCTACATAGTATTCCATTGTGTAAATATACCAGAGTTTCTTTAGCCAATCATCTGTTTTCTGGCACTCTGGTTTTTTCCATATTATAGCTATTGTAAACAGAATGGCAATGAACATGGAAATGCAGATGTCATCTCTACTATACTACAAAGCCTCTTTTGACAGCCTTGGAACACTGCACAAAAATGAGATAAAATAACTCCAAGAGGATAAAACAAACCTTGAATAACAAATTTCTCAAGTAATCCTTGTTGGATATATGCAAATGCAGTATTTTGAGGAAAATAATCAAACTATTTCTAATAACAGAAACTTATTATTGATATGATGCAGGAAGTATTTAATAATGAAACATAACTTTTGGTTTTCATATGCATAAATATTGTCACTGTCACTGTCATCCCGTTGCTCGAGCAGGCACCAGTAACGTCTCCATTGTGAGACTTGTTACTGTTTTTGGCATATCAAATACACCACGGGTAGCTTGCCAAACTCTGCCCTGTGGGCAAGATACTCTCGGTAGCTTGCCAGGATCTCTAGAGAGGCAGAGGAATCAAACCTGGGTCGTCCGCATGCAAGGCAAATGCCCTACCACTGTGCTATCACTCCAGCCAATGCATAAATATTACCTAATATATCTTGAAGATCCAAAGGATATCTGAGCAATAATAGCTAAAAATCAGAAATTGATAAATGAGAGAGCTTCCAGTTGAGTAGATAGAATTGAGAAGGGTGCTGTTGTGAGGAATTAGACTGTGTTGTTCCACAATTCCTCAAATGGCTAAATTCATTCGGCACAGAAAACTTCATTACCCACAGAAAATAGCCTTACCCATTTCACAAATTCTACGCAAATGAATGTTACTTGCTACAATGAGGATTGGGTAACTAACCATGAATAGATAATGAAAAATCATTATTACTATTATTGTTATTAATGGTTTTTAACAATGTATGTATGAATGAGGACTGGAGCAATAGCATAGCATTTGCCTTGCATGCAGCTGACCCAGGTTCGATTCTTCCATCCCTCTCGGAAAGCCCGGCAAACTACCAAGAGTATCCTGCCCACACGGCAGCAGAGCCTGGCAAGGTGTATTCGATATGACAAAAACAGTAACAACAAGTCTCACAATGACAATTACTGATGCCTGCTCGAGCAAATCAATGAACAATGGGACGAGACGACAACGCAGTGCTATGTATGAATGAAATTCAATCTAAACCTCTTTCATCCTTTAATAACTAATCATCTACCTCTTCAAAATGTTAATGGTAGAGGGGCTGGAGTGATAGCACAGGGGGTAGGGCGTTTGCCTTGCACGCGGCCGACCCGGGTTCGATTCCCAGCATCCCATATGGTCTCCCTCCCAAGCACCGCCAGGAGTGATTCCTGAGTGCAAAGCCAGGAGTAACCCCTGAGCATCGCCGGGTGTGACTCAAAAAGCAAAAAAACAAATACAAAACAAAAAAAATGTTCATGGTAGAGACCTTTCCCTTATGAATCCAACAAGAGTTATGGAGATCATAACAATTTCAATTTACCTTGAATAAACTCAAGGAATGTTGTTCTTTATGAATATTACTAATAAAGGTGTAAAAATCTATCTTAATGTGCCAATGTCATGGAAATGTAAACACATATGAGACAAATGTAAAAATAAGTGAAAGGAGACATACCTTTATAATACAAGAGTCATTTTCATAGCGTCCACAAATTTGACAAGCACCATCATACACAATCATTGTCTTGGGATTACTAAATTTATAGCCATCATTAGATACCTGTAAGAAGATTAGCTTCAAGTTTATCACAAATTATCATGCATACTTACATTATTTATAAATGTGAAGATATGTTTATCTTTTACCTTTTTCTTTGGCTTTTTAGGTTTACTCCTGGCTCAGAACTCAGGAATTAGTCCTGGCAGTTCTCAGGGGATCATATGGGATGCTGAGAATCGAACCCAGGTTGGCCTCATGCAAGGCAAAACCCCTACCCCCTACCCGCTGTGCTATCGCTTTCAGCCCCCTATCTTTTACCTTTAATTGCCATTTTCCAATTGGTTTCTCCCCCATGAAGTCCAGAGTTCCAGAATGCTGAACATCAGTAGGCAGCTGACAATCAATGGTTCTGCTATTTTGAAAACTAGTACGGGCATTGATAGCTTCTCCAAGGACCCATTTACTGTTATTGTACTGAGAGAGAAAGCAATTAGCGCCTGTTAAATTTTGAGAATATTCTGCTAGTGAATTACATAAAATAAATATAAATTTATAAATAATATAAACTTGGAAATCCATGCCAAATAGAATACAAATGTATAAACAAAAATGACTAAGTAGTGAGTTTCACTCAGAATTGAAAATAGTCCACACATCTTAATTGGATGTAAACTGCTTATAATGATTTAAGTATTTCTTGAAGGTCAAATCTGAGAAGTTACCTTTATTAGCCACATATATCACTATATAGCAACTTTTGTTCCAAAAGAAAACAGATTAGACATATATCAGTGATATATTAGATACGTTTTTTTTCTACAAATTTTCTCATTTTTCCTGAAAAACATCTCCTACTTTTACTTGTACTTGAAACTACCCTTCCTAAGTGTCATAGGGTTGTCAAGGGCTCTCTCAGGCTCTTGCATGACCTATCTCCCTAATTGCATTTGATTGTTCAAGGCTGGACCTTAACTGAACCATTGTTTTGATTACTTGGAATATTGAAACTTCATACTGGAGATAAAGTTAAGCCAGTCTGCCTCTGGAGGTTGAGTGGCAATATTCAAAGATATAAAGCTGTAGGTGGCCATATTTTTTTTATTATGAAGGGAAAATGTCTAGTGTCTGGTGAAATAGAAAAATGAAGTCCACGAACAGAAAAGCAGAATGAACACAGACAGATACACGAGTACATACAAATGAGCTCTCACTGTTCACATCTCAAATTCAAGTATTTTTCCCTACAAATTTAGCTACATTCTTCTCTTTGGTTCATGGTGTAAAACATGCAATTCTCATAATAAACGTTATTTTTATATAAGCTAAATAGTATTGGTGTCTAGAAATGTATTAGTGTCAAAAGTGGAAAATCAAGAAAAACACTAGGAATCATATACAAAATTAATAGGATATAGTACATTACTAACATTTAGATTGTGCGTATATTTTTTTAATGTGGGGGGTGTTAAGTGCTCAAAAATGATCCTGAAGCATGTTAATATTTCAATATGAGTATGAGAGAAGGAATATAAATGAAAGGAATGCAACATTAAAGTTTTTAATTAGTAAAAACATAATGCTGAAGACTTTATGGCTGGAAGATAGGGAACACAGTATACACTTCTTCCCAATTAAGCAGAGAGGGTGTAGTCTGTTACCAAACATATCAGGGTTCTCAAGCAGCGGGTGCTGACAAGAAACATCACACACAGTCTAGGTAGCAACACTCAGATGAATATTATCTCTTGCTTTTTTTTTTTGTCAATAACAAAATGCCAGCCAATATAGGAATTTTCTCTCCCCTCCCACTCTTGGAATAAGAATTCAAGTTCATTATCAAATTCACCAATATTTTGCAGATGTCTGTTATGTACTAAAGATATTCTGATTAAAAGGCTAACAGAGGAAAATATAAGCACAATAAAATTTTGTTATTTATAGAAATATTACTCTAAGTAACACTGTCAAGAAATTTTTTTCCCTTGGGGGATTGCTCCCTAACAGTGCTCTAGAGGGGACTGGGTTTCACAAGATTCTTAGCCAACATGGCTGATGGTTCAGTGCTGGGGTAATAGACATGCAACTGCTCAAGCTCTGCCATCCTAGGTAAAACCAGGCCACCACGGTGGTGCTTAGAGGTTGCCAGGACACTTCGAGGTGCTGTCACTGCCTCCAGGGTTAAACATTGACAGGGTTAAACATAAACATTTGTCATCAGGATTGAAATTAATCCCAGTCACTACTAATCACCAGTCCCCCAGCAGTCCCCCAAAAAAGTCTTCTAAAAAAAGATTATTTTTCTCTTCTCAAAAGTTAAAGAAAGGAGTGCCATTTGGACACTGCAAACAGAAATTGTGAAAATATAGTTTAGTTTGCCTGGAGAACTATGAAAGACAGAAATTCACAAACCAGCATGAAGAGTCTCAGATATCAGTTGCAAGTGTTCACATTTACAAAAAAAATATGCAAAGGATGGACCATGAAGGCCATTCATTTCTAGGCCAATAACTTGGTTGTCAATCTGGATTTAATCCTTAAGTATTTAAAAACTGGATTCCAACAGCTGCATAGTATTCCATTGTGTAGATGTACCAAAGTTTCTTGGGCACTCCGGTTTTGAAATTTTCATATAAGTGGATCAACATGGAAAGTATCATGTTGAGTGAAATGAGTCAGAAAGAAAGAGACAGACATACAAAGATCGCATTCTTATTTGGAATATAAAGTAGCATAATGGGACACTAACACCCAGGAGTAGTAGAGATAAGAACCAGGAGATCTGTCCCACAGCTTGGAAACTGGCCTCACATGCTGGGAGAAAAGGCATCAGAGATAGAAAAGGGAATAGCTAGTAGAGAATTTTGGGAGGACCCACTCAGGTTGAAAGCTGCATACCAAAAGTAGACAATAGAGCTAACATAATGACCACTCAAAACCTCTGTTGCAAACTACAACAACCAACAGGAGAGAGAACAAAAGGGAATGCCCTGCCAAAGAGGCAGGTCAGGGTGGTGGGGTTGGGGTGGGGGTGGTAGGAGGGGTACTGGGAACATTGGTGGGGGAGAATGGGCACTGGTGAAGGGATGTAAACCAAATGCAAACTGAAAGTTCATAAGTTTGTAATTGTACCTCACGGTGATTCATAAAAAAAAAAGAAAATATTTTAAAAAAAACTGGATACCATAAGGTCCTGGTTGTTTTGTAGGGAGTGAATGAAGGAAATTATCTGGTGGCTGGTTCGCAAGCTTAAATTCTGTTTAAAAGTACAGAGTGCAGAGGTTAGGGTTCATTTTTTTTTGCAGGTACCTATCCAGTTTTCACAGCACCACTTGTTGAAGAGGCTTTCCTTGTTCCACTTTGCATTTCTTGCTCCTTTGTCTAAGATTAAGTGGCCATGTATTTGGGGGTCTGTGACAGGATATTCAACTCTGTTCCATTTGTCTGTAGGTCTGTTTGTATCCCAATACCATGCTGTTTTAATTACTACTGCTTTGTAGTATAGTTTGAAGTTGGGGAAGGTGACTCCACCAATCTTCTTTTTTTCCGGGGATTTTTTTAGCTATTCGTGGGGGTTTATTGTTCCATATAAATTTCAGGAGGGTTTTGTCTATTTCTTTGAAAAATGTCATGGGTATCCTGATAGGGACTGCATTAAATCTGTATAATGCTTTGGGATGTCTGTCTAATGCCAGGCACAAGAGTGAGATCAAAGTGGATTAAAGACCTCAATATCAAACATGAATCTATAAGGTTCATAGAAGAAAATGTAGGCAGAACTCTCCATGACATTGAAACTAAAAGCATCTTTAAGGACGAAACAGCACTGACCATGCAAGTGAAAGCAAACATAAACAAATGGGACTACATCAAACTAAGAAGCTTCTGCACATCAAAAGAAACAGTGACCAAAATACAAAAAGAGCCCACAGAATGGGAAAGAATATTTACCCAATACCCATCTGATAAGGGATTAATATCCAGTATATACAAGACACTAGTAGAATTGTATAAGAAAAAAAAACCTCCAACCCCATCAAAAAATGGGGAAAAGAAATGAACAGAAGTTTCCTCAAGTGAGAAATACAAATGGCCAGAAGGCACATGAAAAAATGCTCCACATCGCTAGTCATCAGGGAGATGCAAATCAAAACAACAATGAGATATCATCTCACACTACAGAGACTGGCATGCATTCAAAAGAACAAAAGCAACCAGTGCTGGCGTGGATATGGGGGAAAAGGGACGCTCCTTCACTGTTTGTGTGAATGCCGACTGGCCCAGCCTTTCTGCAAAACAATATGAACAGTCCTTCAAAAAGTAGAAATTGAGCTTCCATATGACCCCGCAATCCCACTTCTGGGAATATATCCTGAGGATGAAAAAAGCACAGTAGAAATGACATCTGTACCTATATATTCGCTGCAGCACTGTTCACAATAGCCAAAACATGGAAACAACCTGAGTGCCCTAAAACAGATGACTGGCTAAAGAAACTTTGGTACATCTACACAATGGAATACTTCGCAGCTGTTAGGAGAGATGAAGTAATGAAATTTGCTTATAAATGTATAAACATGGAAAGTATCATGCTAAGTGAAATGAGTCAGAAAGAGAAGGACAGACATAGAGGGACTGCACTCATTGGTGGAGTATAAAATAACATCACATGAGGCTGACACCCAAGGACGGTAGATACAAGGGCCAGGGGGACTGCCCCATAGCTGGAAGACTGCTTCATGAGCGGAGGGGAGAAGGCAGAAAGAATAGAGAACGGATCACTAAGAAAATGATGGCTGGAGGAACCAGTTGGGATGGGAGATGCGTGCCAAAAGTAGATAATGGACCAAACATGATGACCTATCAGTGTCTGTTTTGTAAGCTATAATACCCCAAAGTAGAGAGAGAGTAGGGGGAATATTGTCTGCCATAGAGGCAGGGGGAGGGTGGGAAAGGGAGGGTATAGCCGGGATATTGGTGGTGAGGAATGTACACTGGTGGAGGGATGGGTGTTTGATCACTGTAAGATTGTAACCCAAACATGAAAGCTTGTAACTATCTCACTGTGATACAATAAAATTTAAAAAATTTTTTAAAAAACAATATAATTAAAAAAAATAAGTACTCGTGCAGACTGGGATCAAAGTGTAGGGATTAGGGGGTCATATGTTTGCCTGTCTGATCCCAAGCACCACACGGACCCCCAAGCACTGTGGATACACACCTGGAGGCCTCCAAGAACTGCTGGCTTAGCAGTGGCTTCTAAGCAATACAGGACTGGCCCTGATGGACTCAGCACTGTAGGGAAGAAGCAGTACTGAGCTTTCCTGCCATGTTGGCTGAGTGGCTCCCCAGATCCCATAAGCACTGTTTGAGAGCTACCTGACCTCGTGTACACACACACACACACACACACACACACACACACACACACACACACACACTGCAAAATAGTACTGCAATTGTAGAAAAGACCATCTATTGAATGAAGACTATTTATGTGGGGGCAGTGGAGAGGGGATGCATCTGCTTCTTCATGCAAAAGTAACTGAATAAGAACAAATTAAAAAATAGAGTGAAAATAATCTTTGGTGATATATGTGAATCGAGTGGAACTAAGGGATAAAGGGTGGTTGAAACAAGAAGAAAGTGATATATCTCTGTATACATCTGAATGGTGCCAACTCTTAAAACTATGATACATCT
Organism: Sorex araneus; assembly: GCF_027595985.1. Classification (NCBI taxonomy): domain Eukaryota; kingdom Metazoa; phylum Chordata; class Mammalia; order Eulipotyphla; family Soricidae; genus Sorex; species Sorex araneus. The sequence goes on along the minus strand of NC_073302.1, from coordinate 378,512,840 downwards.
TGCATAACTTACAAATAATTCAATAGCTAAAATCAGTTGAGTGTGGAGGAAATTCAAAGTGGTATACAATATTTTAGAATAAACCCTATTTTATTGCAAATGGAATACATAAAACGTTAACAAAGATAGAAACAAAACAATTAATCTAAGTACATAGGGTCATGGCTGAGAACACACTTGTTTTTTCTAGCATTTTCTGTATAGTGTGAGATATTTGGGAAAGAAAGATTATATGAGAATAAATACCAAACCAAATAACAAATCAAAACTAAAAAAGCACATAATGCACTTTCCAAGAAAATATGAACCTATAAAATTACTTTGGGCAAGTTACTTTGTTATAAAATGATACCATATGACTTATTCTGTAAAAAAATAGTACAAATAACAATATCTGCTCTAAAGTGATATTTACTAGAATAAAATTACACATATTTTCTACCGGTCATTTTATTGTTTCACTGGGATTAAAATATTTTGTGGTTCATCTAGAAAGGTTCTACATAAAGTATCTTGAAAGTCACAGACATCATTTATGTAATTATTTGATAAAACATGCACAAAGGTGATTGCATCCTTGAATTTTCAATCTCAATATCTATTTGCTTTATTAATTAAAAAATTTTACGTGCTATTTTTATTTCTGTTTTAATATTAAGCTTACTCATATATGAGCTTACTCATACATATCTAAATATTTTTTGGGTTTGGTTTGGTTTTGGGACCACAGATAGCTATGCTCTGCATTTACTCTTGGCTCTGTTCTCAGGGGTCTCTCCTGGGGCTGCTCGGGGGACCATGTGTGGTGCCAGGGTTCAAACCTGGATTGGTTGTATACAAGAAAAGTCTCTGACCCACTTTATTATCACTTCAGGCCCAAGTATTTTCTAAATTTTAAGATTTTTTTCCTAAAATCATGGTTAAATAAGGAAAAAATTTTATAAGTAAATCACCAAAATAATCTCCATGCTTTGTATTTTTTAATTTTAATACAAAATCTAATATATCAAGCATAATAACTTCCTATTATGACCAAAATAGTGAACTAATACATATGTAAAATTTCATAAAAGAAGAGCTAACAAATATGAAATCTTCAAGGTTAAGCAACTTAATTATATTTTTGTTTAGGTCTCTATGGTTTTCTTATCCTTTTGGAATACAGTATTAATCAATACACCAATTATCCAAAGTGAATTAATATAAAAAACCTACAGACTTATAGTTTTTCAATATCACAATTAAAATACCTGTAGTTGAGTAAATTCACATTTAATTGAAGGTAATTCTTTGAAGCCTTGACCAAAAACTTTCACCGTCATACAATTATGTTTTCGAATATTACAAAATCCAGCATTCTCGAGCTCTATAATTTCAGGAGCTTTGTCTTTGATAAAAATTTAAAAAGGACACATTTTCATTAGTTCCAGAAAATAGATTATTTTCAAGATCTCAATTAAAAGCATTTATTTGAAGAGTCAAATTTACCCCAATACTATTTATATAATTAAATGTTAAAGTCAATCTATTAAATATTATCTGCCAAATGACAAATATAAACAACACTGTAGAAGCTTCCAGTGCCTGAATATGCAGGTTCAAAACTATTGAAACATTAGTATTAACTGAGGACAGGTACTATCAAATTACAACTGTAGGGTCTATGTTTGCATTTTGCAACTTTTGTTTGTTCTACATGAATAGGTTTACAAAAATATCTTTGCATTACAATAGTGTAACTAGTTAGCAATGTAATATATTAATTTTTAGTTTTTAATGTAATCTTTCAAAAGAAGTTATGAAAATTTATGTACACTGATTTGATGGTATTCCTATTTTTATGTTATTATCACTATCCTACACGCTACCGTAGTCTTAGATGTACTTTGTAGTGGTGAAATAATTTCTTAAAGCAGTCAATTAACTGACCTCAATATGGTTGATCTTTTGATCTGGATTTGTGATCTTGGTGAGACCATATGTAATTTATGTCAGCAAGGTCTATAGCACTGTAGCACTACAGTTCCTCTGTTCATCAATTTGCTCAAGCGGGGCACCAGTAACGTCTCCATTGTGAAACTTGTTACTGTTTTTGGCATATCAAATATACCACGGCTAGCTTGTCAGGCTCTGCCGTGAGGGTGGGATACTCTCGGTAGCTTGCTGGGCTCTCCGAGAAGGACAGAGGAATCAAACCCAGGTCAGCCGCATGCAAGGCAAATGCCCTACCCACTATGCTATCGTTCCAGTCCGTCAGCAAGGTCTAGTTATCAAAATAAGTACATGCAGTATGTAAAAGTAATTGAGGGGCCAGAGCAATAGCATAGCAGGTAGGGTGTTTGCCTTGCACGAGGCTGACTCGGGTTCGATTCCTAGCATCCAACCATGGTCCCCTGAGCCCCACCAGGAGTAATTCCTGAGTTCAAAGCCAGGAGTAACCCCTGTGCTTCGCCAAGTGTGACCGCCCCCCCCAAAAAAAAGTACTTGAGTTCTTTGTCTAAGCACTGGCAAAATTCTAAATGAATAAAACTTAATAGCACTAGGGAAAAAAATAAACTATTTGTACTATTAACCTTAAATATTAAAAAATTAAAACATGTTAGTTTAATTTTTTATATATTCAACAAATGCCAAATTACTAAGTTATAATGTTCTCATGGGATTTTGGATACCCAGATAATAGTAGTGAATAAAACAAAGTTCCTGCCTTAATGTAATTTATAATCTAACATGGGAGGACAAAAATTAAAATATAAACTATTAATGCTACACATGAAGTATATCATCTGTTCTAAGACTATAAACATTATATCAATTATATTAAAACAAAAATATTAAGAGGTTTTGTGAGAAAAACTGTTTAAATAAGCACAGATGTGTTCTATGTTCTATAACATGATGTTTGAACAGAAGAAAATTAGTCCTAAAGCTAAGTAGTAGAAGAATGCTTCAATGAGAGGGTACACTAAGGCAAAGCTTACAGTTGAGAACACTGGAGAAGCAGTGAGTGAACTAAGGGAAGAATGGGAGGAAGATTCAGTGAGAAGTGAAAAAGGCTCCTAGAATACTTAAATAATGAAGTTCTCATTTACTGGGAGAGGAAAAACAGTGTAGAAGCATATGGGTGAGAGAAAACACTGCAGCAAACTCACATAACTAGCCAAATATGAATACACTTTAAAAACACTAAGGGTGAATTCTGAAAAGGATTTTCTTCAAGTAGAAGAACCAGCTATAGGCAAAGCTGAGGTCAGGAGAGTCAGGTCTTTTAAAGAAACAACACAGAGACGCAAGTGGGTGGAGTGGAACAAGGGTGGTAGTGCTGGATAATGAGTTTCATGGTTTATAGACCTCCGGATCACATGGTGCCCATAGGTTATTGTAAGAATTTCAGCTTTTACTCTAAAAAAAGAAATTTCTCTCAAACTATTCAACAATTAACTGGCTTTTACTCTGATACAGTCTGAATAAACTCCCTGAAGACACTAAAGGTAAGAACAAAAATGTTCTCTGATCAAATAACATCCAAAATATTAAATCCAGAGAGGACTTACCATGTGAATCACTGCAATCATAAGAACTAAACCCTGGGGAACACGTGCACCCCCATTCCATACACTGCCCATTGCCACTGCATGAATTGGGGCACTTTAATTCCAAGAGAATGTCTTCAATAGACTCTCCATATTCTTCTGTGTGATGTAGCCCCTCCTCCACAATTCTCTTTTCACATTCATTTTCTAAAAGGGCCACACCTGCTTCTGCCCAGCTAAGATCATCTTTGAGCAGAATATCTTTAACACACATATCTATAGCACTGTCTAGTCTCTTGCCCAGAAAAGCAAGGCAGTGCCTTCCTATGCTGGAGTTGGTAAGAGTCCGCCGACACAGTGCCAAGCTGCTGTTTTCAGTGTGGCCAGAGGGTGTGGGCCATGTGGGGACAAATTCTTGGTAGACATCCTCAGTATGGTCCTCAGGGAAAAAATAACTAAACTCTTCCAGGCCACTCTGACTGACACTTTGGAAAGCAAACAAAGGAAAATATTCATAGTCATCTCGCTTTCTCCTTTGGTTTCGTTGATCCAATCTCAGTTCTTGGCTATGGTTCCCCTCCCACGAGCGTCTCCCATTATCCAAAGTTTGAAGTGTATCTTGGTTTTTATTTGTAATAAGTTTTTGTAAACTTAAGTTCATTTTGGTTAGGTTCACATGGCTTTTTTCTTGAGAAAAATTCAAATTACTTTCTTCTTGAGATGTGAGCTTATTTTGACCTCTGATAAGGGCTTCTGTATTAATATACTCCGAAGTGACGTCCAGCTCAGGTATCAAAGAAGAAAATTTGAGTTGTCTGAGGTCTTTACAACCTGAGACCACTTCTGACTGAGAAACACTGTCTAGAAAATTAGAGGACGGGTGCAATGATGTAGTATTCAAGGAACAGCTACAATAGGACCATTTCCCAGGTGATGGCTGCAAAGTTGGCATTGTGTCAAACATGCTTTTTCCTGGTAAAATCCTTCCAGATGGAAAACAGTAAAGAACAGTCATTTGAACAGATCATTTTACCCCAGTCACATCTTGCAAAGAAAAAAACCACACAATTATTGAGTCACCACTAATTTTAAATCTAACATTAATATAAACACTAATGAATACTAAGTATATTCTTACCTCCATTCATTAATAAAGGCAACATGATTATTAAAAGTTTTATCAATTTTCATTCCACTTTTATCATGGAAATCATTTTCTGGGTTTTCATCAAATGTGCCACAAAGTCCCAAAGTATTTCTGTAATCTAAAGTAGGTGCTCTGATGGTTAAACTCATGCCCCATTCACTCAGATCAGCACGGATAAAAGTTCCAGATGAAAACCAGATCTGAAATAGAGAAAGAAAATATGTTGAAACAATATACAATGTGGCTAGGAAAAAAGGCCGTTACTTTTAAAATGAGAAAACCTCGTGTATTCTTTTAATATAAAAAAGAGAATTAAGTATTGATTTTCTCAAGGCTACAACTTTCTTTTAATGCTATATGTAAAAAATTGGTGTTTGCATTTTGCTGACTTGAAATCTGGTATTGAGATATGTTGCTCTAATTCCCTTCCCTAAATAATCCAAAGTGGTATGTTTTATACAATAAAACAACTGTAAATTTTAAGACTAGTGGCTACTAAGCAACATCTCTGATAATAATTATATAATGTAGAAGCAGACTGCTGTGTAATTAATTTCCATGGATGTCATTTCAGAGGACCACATATTCCTGTACTCAGGGATAAGAGATTAATTAGCAGTCCCTTGCTTCCTTGACTGGGATATAAGAGTCAAGAACTCTCCTCTAAAATCACTGAAGATACACCACCTGTGTTTATTTTGATTATCTGTTCCCCTTTTAAACTTTTATGTCAATTTAAATGTTGTTTCCTAGAAAATTATAATAGATATTTAAAAATAAAAGAAGTTGACATTTTCAGACAAAAGCTGTAGAGAAATGCATCTCCAGCAATATTTTACGTACTGTGACTTTTCTTCCAAGGTAAGATTCACTTATCTTGATATTGCTGGTTACATCTTGGCTCTTTACAAATAAATATGGCTGTGACTCATGTAGCTGACCACTGCACATATCCAAAGTAATTACATCACTGTCTTCTCTGGCAACAAAACCACAATTACATGACACAGGATAATGAAGGCTTCCACAGTCCCATTGGCGCACATGAATTTCAAAATCACGTGACGTGCTCTTATAGAGTACAAATGTTCCAGTCTTGAAATTATCATATTCCCTATGATTAACAAAAATAGTTATACCAAGAATTATTATCATATTATAATGTTTTAGAGAAAAAAATTGTCTTGCATTTATTTGTACACATTCATTGTAATTTTATGTAAGAATTTAAAAATATACATATATAGCCCCTCCCCGCCCCCTGCCCGCCGCGGCTCGGGGCTTCTCCTGAAGCCCCTGCCTGGCACCTTTCCGCCGCCGCCATCGGATCCTGACCAATCTCCATCCTGCAGGTAAACAGGCAATCCCTTGGAGAGCCTGCCTCAGCGCGGAGAAGCCCCCTCCCCGCCCCCTGCCCGCCGCGGCTCGGGGCTTCTCCTGAAGCCCCTGCCTGGCACCTTTCCGCCGCCGCCGTTGGATCCTGACCAATCCCCACTCTGCTGCTTAGGGGCGTGTCCTCATCTCAGGGGGCGTGGCCTAAAAAGTGGGAGTGGCCTCTTTCCAGAGTGGCCAACGCTAACGCGGCCGCAGTTATTTTTTTTATTTTTATTTTTTTTACCATTCCATGCCTTCTCCTTTGGCCACAATTGATAGAATTCATTCCTTCAAAGAACTCCCTGAGGTCCTCCCTTTCCCCCACTTCCCGCTGCCGTCTGCGTCTCCCGAGTTTCTGAAGTCACTCCCTGCTCGCCCGGCGCACCCGGTCTCCCGAACCGGCTTGTAACTGCGCACGTCCCCCCCATCAACAGGAAGACACTGGGGGCGTGGCCTGTGTCTTAGTGGGCGTGGCCTAAAGTGGGCGTGGCCTCCTCTCAGAGCGGCCAACGCTAACGCGGCCGCAGTTATTCTTTGCTACCTCAGCTCAATCCGTACTGTGTATTCCTTTGAAAACTCACTTTTGCGATCTCAAACATTTACGCAAATATAGCCATTAGCTTAGGCTGACAGTATAAAAGCTATCAGTGAATAAGGGAAGTTTAGCACAATCGGAACCCCTTCTTCCCACAAAAAGGAAGAGGAATAAATAACTACAAGGTTCCAACTCTGCACTTCCGTGACAATATGAAGAAACAGCGAAAATCCCCTCCACGAAGAGAGGGAGAAGAAAAGATACTAGAAACCTCAAAAGAGTCTCCCAACATCTACGACCTCTCAGATAAACAATTCAGAGAGGAAATATGGAGGAGAGTCGACCTACTCCAAGCAACTATGGAACAGACATCCAATAAATTAAGGGAGGAGATGAATCAAGCGCTGGAACGGTCTACCAAGAAAATACAGGAAGAAATGAGAGCAGAAATGAGAGCAGAAATTTCAAACCTTCGAACGGAAGTCTCACAAATAAAGCAATCGGTAGATGAAATAAAAATCTCACTAGATGCCCTCAACAGCAGAATGACTACAGCCGAAGACAGAATCAGCGAGCTTGAGGATGAGCTGCAGAAAGCTTACAGACAGCAACAAATAATGGCCAAAGACCTCAAAATGGCTATAGAGCGAATCAGAGCCCTGGGGGATGACTTCAAGAGGAACAACATAAGAATCATTGGAGTACCAGAACCACAGGGAAGTAACCCCAATGAAAAAAACATAGTCAAAGACATCATCACTAAGAAATTCCCAGAGCTGGAGAAGGCAGGCGTCCAGATACAAGAAGTCCGAAGAGTGCCAGCAAAAACAGACCCAAATAAAAAGACTCCAAGGCATATCATAGTCAGAATGGCGGATGCTGTAGATAGAGACACAATTCTACAAGTAGCAAGGTCAAAGAGAGAAATCACATACAAAGGAGCACCCCTCAGATTTACGGCCGATCTGTCAGAAGAAACCCTCCGAGCCCGAAGACAATGGTGGGACATAGTGAAAAAACTCAACGAAATGAATGCCTCACCAAGAATACTTTATCCGGCTAAACTCTCACTCAAACTCGAAGGAACCATACACTACTTCTCGGATAAACAACAGCTCAGGTCCTTCATAGACTCAAAACCAATCTTGAAAGAAGGTCTAAAGGGGCTACTGTAAGACAAGGAGGAGCCCCATAAGAACAACAAATCCCACAGAAAGATGACACAAAACCACATCACAATAATCTCTCTCAATGTCAATGGCCTAAATGCACCTATCAAGAGACACAGAGTGGCTAAATGGATCCGGAAATTAAACCCAACATTCTGTTGCCTGCAAGAAACACACCTGAACAAACAGAGTAAACATAGACTCAAAGTCAAAGGATGGAAAACAATCCTCCAAGCAAACAACCCCCTTAAAAAAGCTGGAGTGGCCATCCTGGTATCGGACAACATAGATTTCAGGATGAAAAAGATCAAAAGGAACAGCGAAGGTCATTTTCTGTTTATCAAGGGATATGTACAACAGGAAGAAATCACACTCTTAAACGTATATGCTCCTAACAAACGACCGGCTAAATATTTAAAATGACTCCTAACAGACTTCAAAGAGGACATCACTAACAGCACAATTGTAGTCGGAGACTTCAATACGGCCTTATCACCTCTAGATAGATCCACAAGAACAAAACTCAACAAGGAAACACTGACCCTGAATGAAGAAATTGAAGAGAGAGGCCTAATAGACCTATACAGGGCCTTACACCCCAAAAAGAAAGAATACACATTCTTTTCCAGTGCACATGGAACATTTTCAAAAATAGACCATGTACTGGGCCCCAGAACATACCTCAATCGAATCGGAAAAATAGAAATTGTATCAACCATCTTTTCAGACCACGATGCGCTGAAGATAGAAGCTAACCACCCACAAATACGGAAAATCAAATCTAACACCTGGAAATTAAACAATTCCATGTTGAACAATGAGTGGGTCAAGAAGGAAATCAAGGAAGAAATCAAAAGATACTTAGAAACAAATGAGAATGAAGACACGAGCTACCAAAACCTATGGGACGCAGCTAAAGCCGTGTTAAGGGGAAAATTTATAGCTCTCCAAGCATTCCTCAGGAAGGAAGAAAGGACCCACATAGATAGCTTGACTTCACGACTCAAGACCCTAGAAAAGGAAGGACCAGAAAAAGGACCCCAAACCAGACTGAAGGAAAGAAATAATAAAAATTAGAGCAGAAATTAATGACATCGAAACCAAAAAAACAATCCGAAAGATCAATGAAACAAAGAGTTGGTTCTTTGAGAAAATAAATAAGATTGATAAACCGCTAGCAAGTCTCACAAAGAAAGAAAGAGAGAAAACTCTAATAAATCGAATCAGAAATGAAAAGGGGGACATCATAACAGAAACCAGTGAGATTCAAAAGATCATTAGAGACTACTTTGAAAGTCTTTACGCCACAAAAAAGGAGAACCTAAAAGAAATGGATGGATTCCTTGATTCCTACAATCTCCCAAGACTGAAGAAAGAAGACCTGGAATACCTGAATAGACCCATCAATGTTAAGGAAATTGAAACGGTAATCAAAAACCTCCCCAAAAACAAAAGCCCAGGCCCAGATGGTTTCACTGGCGAATTCTTCCAAACATTTAAAGAAGACCTATTGCCTGTTTTCCTCAAACTTTTCCAGGAAATTGAAGAAATAGGAACTCTCCCAAACAGTTTCTATGAAGCACATATCTCCCTAATACCAAAAGCAAACAAAGACACCACTAAGAAAGAAAATTACAGACCAATTTCCCTGATGAACACCGATGCGAAGATCCTCAACAAAATACTAGCAAATAGGATCCAACAACTCATCAAAAAGATCATACATCACGACCAAGTGGGATTCATCCCAGGGATGCAAGGATGGTTTAACATTCGGAAATCAATCAACATAATCCAGCATATCAACAAAAGTAAAGATAAAAACCATATGATCATATCAATAGATGCAGAGAAAGCATTTGACAAGATCCAACATCCTTTCATGATGAAAACCCTCGCCAAAATGGGGTTTGGAGGAACTTTCCTCAAGATAGTCGAAGCCATCTATCACAAGCCTACGGCAAGCATTATCCTCAACGGGGAAAAACTAAGGGCCTTTCCTCTGAGATCAGGCACAAGACAAGGATGCCCACTCTCACCACTCCTCTTCAATATAGTACTGGAAGTACTTGCGATAGCTATTAGACAAGAAAAAGAGATTAAGGGCATCCAGATAGGAAGGGAAGAAATCAAACTCTCACTATTTGCAGACGACAGGATACTATATCTAGAGAAGCCTAAAACCTCTACTAAGAAACTCTTAGAAACAATAGACTTATACAGTAAAGTTGCAGGCTACAAAATCAATACCCAAAAATCCATGGCCTTCATATATGCAAACAATGAGGCAGAGGAAAGGGACATGAAAAAAGCAATCCCATTCACAATCGTGCCCCAGAAAATCAGGTACCTCGGAATCAGCTTAACCAAGGAAGTAAAAGACCTTTACAAAGAAAACTACATAACGCTACTCCATGAAATCAAAGAGGACATGAGGAAATGGAAACATATACCCTGCTCGTGGATAGGGAGAATCAATGTTGTCAAAATGGCAATACTCCCTAAAGCATTATACAGATTCAATGCGATCCCTATAAATATACCCATGACATTCTTCAAAGAAATGGATCGAGCAATCCTAAAATTCATATGGAATAACAAACGTCCAAGGATAGCTAAAACAATTCTTGGGAAAAAGATGATGGGAGGCATCACCATCCCCAACCTCAAACTTTACTACAAAGCAGTAACAATTAAAACAGCATGGTACTGGAACAAAGGCAGAGCCGTAGACCAATGGAACAGGGTGGAATATCCCTACACACAACCCCAAATGTATGACCATCTAATCTTTGATAAGGGAGCAAGAGATGTGAAGTGGAGCAAGGAAAGCCTCTTTAACAAATGGTGCTGGCACAACTGGACAACCACATGCAAAAAAATGGGTTTAGACCTTGACCTGACACCATGCACAAAAGTCAGATCAAAATGGATTAAAGACCTCAACATTAGACCACAAACCATAAGGTACATTGAAGACAAGGTCGGCGAAACCCTCCACGATATTGAAGATAAAGGTATCTTCAAAGGTGACACGGAACTAAGCAATCTAGTAAAAACAGAGATCAACAAATGGGACTACATTAAACTAAAAAGCTTCTGCACCGCAAGAGATACAGTGACCAGAATACAAAGACTATCCACAGAATGGGAAAGGATATTTACACAATACCCATCAGATAAGGGGTTGATATCAATGGTATATAAAGCACTGGTTGAGCTCTACAAGAAGAAAACATCCAACCCCATCAAAAAATGGGGCAAAGAAATGAACAGAAACTTTACCAAGGAAGAAATACGAATGGCCAAAAGGCACATGAAAAAGTGCTCTACATCACTAATCATCAGAGAGATGCAGATCAAAACAACCATGAGATACCACCTCACACCACAGAGACTAGCACACATCCAAAAGAACAAAAGCAACCGCTGTTGGAGAGGATGTGGGGAGAAAGGGACCCTTCTTCACTGCTGGTGGGAATGCCGACTGGTTCAGCCCTTCTGGAAAACAATTTGGACGACTCTCAAAAAATTAGATATTGAATTCCCATTTGACCCAGCAATACCACTGCTGGGAATATATCCCAGAGAATCAAAAAAGTACAATCAAAACAACATCTGCACATGTATGTTCATCGCAGCACTGTTTACAATAGCCAGAATCTGGAAAAAACCCGAATGCCCCAGAACGGATGACTGGTTGAGGAAACTTTGGTACATCTATACAATGGAATACTATGCAGCTGTTAGAAAAAAGGAGGTCAAGAATTTTGTAGTTAAGTGGATGGGCATGAAAAGCTTCATGCTGAGTGAAATGAGTCAGAAAGAGAGAGACAGACATAGAAAGATTGCACTCATCTATGGTATATAGAATAACAGAGTGGGAGACTAACACCCAAGAACTGTAGAAATAAGTACCAGGAGGTTGACTCCATGGCTTCGAGGCTGGCCTCACGTTCCGGGGAAAGGTCAACTCAGAGAAGCGATCACCAACTACATTGTAGTCGAAGGCCATGTGGGGGAAGGGAGTTGCGGGCTGAATGAGGGCTAGAGACTGAGCACAGCGGCCACTCAACACCTTTATTGCAAACCACAACAGCTAATTAGAGAGAGAGAACAGAAGGGAATGCCTTGCCACAGTGGCAGGGTGGGGTGGGGGGGAGATGGGATTGGGGAGGGTGGGAGGGACACTGGGTTTACGGGTGGTGGAGAATGGGCACTGGTGAAGGGATGGGTTCCCAAACTTTGTATGAGGGAAGTATAAGCACAAAAGTGTATAAATCTGTAACTGTACCCTCACGGTGATTCTCTAATTAAAAATAAATAAATTAAAAAATATATATATGTACATATATAAATCTAAGCTTTGTGCATTTTGAACATTTATTTGTAAGACATTAAATGAAGCAAACAGTGATACATGCCTAAATCTCAATTTTTTCCTATTGTAAAACTAAAAAAACCTTTGTTTCCAGTATATATTATAATTCCATACGTCAGCTTCCTTTATAGCATGTATTTTCCTAAGATATTCTGAATAATTTATTTATTTTGCATATATTCCTTTATTTAGTCAAAGGTAAATGCCATAAGAGCAAGGTGTTTTCTGTTTTGTTCATTGGCATCTCTACAACACTCTAAACATGGTTTGTCACTCAGTTGTTGCACAATTAAACTTGTTGGATTTTAATGGATTACACTCCAAGTTGTTTTGGAAGTTTTTCACTAAAACCTTGTGTTCAATTATACCAATAAAGGATTTTTGTTCCTGGGATCTGTTTCTATACCTGTTCTATACTTGTTCAAAACCTCTAGAGTATCATTTGTTATTATTAGTGGGTTAGGTAAGCAAAATAATACAGTAACTATACTATTGACAATGATGATTTTTCATTTTTTTTGTCATTGTTGTTTTTGGCAGGATATTCCTAGTTCAGTGCTCAGGACACCACCCTGTCCCAGGGATTGAACCTGGAGCTGCTACATGCAAAGCATGCACTTCAGTTCTTTGAGCTATCTCTATTGTCACACATTTCAATTTTTAAAGAATGGGACCAGAAAGAAAGAACAATCGCTAAGATGCTTGCCTTGCAAGCCACTGACTATCATAGTTTTTACTTTGGGTATCCTTATCACAAATTAAAATTGACAAATTTTGTAGATAATTCAAATTTGATGTTAAATCACTTCTTTGAATCTCAAAGATTGTTTCAGTATCATATATAAATTCAATGCAGTGAATATTACTTTAGACTGAAATTACTTTAAAATTATTTAAAATAGTCAAAGAAAAATTATCTGCTATAAACTTATTAGGCAAAAATATTCCACACAAATAAATTAGCATTTTGATGCAAGTCAGTGGTGATGACACAAGTCTTGTTTTCTAATTTCCTGGTAAACAAGACCAAGTAACAGTAAAAGAATAAGATCCTTAAAACAAAACAATAAACCGCCCCATCCCATAAGAAATAAAAAAAAAGGAAAAATTTTAAAGAAATTACCTGCCATCAAATGTAATTATATGTGGGTCAGTAAATAAGTAGCAGTATGCTGTTGGGACATCCTTTACTCTTATCTTCAAAGCAAAGATATTTTTAGTAAATATTTCCATGAATTGGCAATGATATAGAATAAGTTACTCATAAATATCAATACATTTTAAATTGATTATTGTTTCTAATCAGAGTTTCTGAAGATTGAATTATTTGAGAGTGCAATCACTTAAATTATTTTAAAATTATTTAGAAGGTGTAATTAATTAGAAGGTGTAATGAAAAAAACACGTCTGTCTTAGAATTTCACTTATAAAGAAATTTTTGTAAATTCTCAACCTGGATGCTGTTTGGAACATAGCTGTTCCACAAGAAATCCTCATTAACAATAGGTTCCACCATGATATTCGTAACTCTTTCTCCATCTTGAGCAAAATCAGTTACAGCAGAATAATACACAAAAGCATGGCTACAGGTTTTGTTAGCACAAGATGATGTCTGGAGAAGGTCCACATGACAGGAAGACAGTGCCAAGTTAAAACCTAGGTGTTCTTTCCCTATTTTATGAAAAAGCACATCGAGAATTTTAGTGATGGAATATACCACATAAGATATACAATAATAATTAAGATGCGACATTGAATTATTTTAAAATAATGAGAAATTATTTTAAATTATTTTCTCTTACATAAAATTATAGATGCTACTTTTGTCTAAATAAAACCAAAGATGATACCAAACTCTATATGATCTTTTAAAATGTCTAATCTCAGGGCTGGGACAATAGTACAGCGGGTAAGGCATTTGCCTTGCAAGCAGCCGACCCGGGTTCGATTCCCAGCATCCCATCTGGTCCCCAACTGCCAAGAGTAACCCCTCTGCATCGCCAGGTGTAACCCAAAAAGCAAATAAATAAATTAATTAAATAAATAAATAAATAAAATTTAAAATGGCTTGTTAACTTTAACAGATATATATAAATATATCAATAGTATTATGTCAATAAGGTTGCACACACCTGAAAAAGATTGAAAACAGTATAAAACTTCTATTTCTATACAAATTATAAATCTACTAACAAAAAATAATTTCACTTTTCTGCCTAAGCTTGAATTAAAAGTATATATGTATATATACATATATGTGTTACATACACACATATATTACATATATATATATACTTGGTGCCTTGAGTATATAAATATATGAGGTCTCTAATCCTTGCTGTTATTGTGACATAACATAATCTATACAATTACTAATTTAAATGGAAGAATTTTAATACAAAATATTTCAAACATAAGCTAACATTAGCTTAATAAGTCCATGTTGCATAGCCATGAATTTCTAGCAAAATGTATAAGACCTCCCTCAAAAGGAATAATTTGGAAAGTCTTAAAGAGCACTTTGTTTCACAATTTCTGAAAATAAGCCAAAGAAAATAAGTAAACAGGAAGATGAGGAGGAGAAAAAAATTTTAAATAGGAAGACAAACGTTATAATGAAGAGTTATTGCTCTATTTTTTTCTTAAATGTTGCCTTTTGTTCAGGAGAGAAATGGGGATTGCCAATGTTAACTTTTGGCAATTACAAACTTGAACTAATATTACAAATATGCTTGGTTATAACTTGGCATTAACTTGGAACTTAACAAAGTGCATGAATACACTCCAGTAACTCTTCATAGGAATTTAAAAGCCATTAGTTATTACTTGAAATCTAATAATAAAATTAGATGGATTTACTCTGTTACCTTGATCCACAGTTTTCAATTTTAATGAAATTTTGCATTCCTGATCAAGCTCATTTAATTGAGAGCAAATGATAGGAACTGTGCTCTCAATCCTCAATTGGTATTCTTTTCCATCTTCTGATATTGTACTAACTTCGGGTTGCAACTGGTGAAAGAATATATGGAAAGAAGTCAGATTTTTTAAAAAAAGAATTTGTAAGATAAAACTGTTTAAAGGGATATTTTCTGAATAGCTCATACTCTGCTAAGTAGTTATAATGGTGAAATTTTCAAAGTAAATAAGATCAATTAAAACCAAAACCTTTCAAAAAAAAAACCATCTGCATCATGCAGAAAAGTACAAAGAGCAACCAGATGCTTGAGTGCATTTTGGTTTTCAAGGCATGGTCAGCAGACTGCTTGGAGCCTGCCTATATGAATTTGGAAAATGGAGGTAATGAAGATTCCAATAGTCTTCCATTTTACTTGCTAGAATTAAACTGATACACCAATAGAAGAGATAGTTTATTCTTTGTTTGTTTGTTTAGGAGCTACACCCAGGGTGCTCAGGGCTTACTCCTGGCTCTGCACCCAAGAATTATTCCTGGGAGTGTTCAGGGGACCATATGAGGATTGAATCCAGGTTGGCTTCGTGCAACATAAACACTCTTTCCGCTATAATATCACTCTGGCCCGAAGTCTGCTTATTCTTATAAATTTATATCAATAAAATACCTGTACATCTTTAATCAAAAATGTTGCCTTCTGAAATAGCACCTTCAGTTTATTTCTCAGTCTATGCTCTTCATAGTTAGAATTGCTAAAATAATAAATCTTAGGGCTGGTCCTATCCCATTTTATAAGCCAACCCTTTTTTTTGAAGTAGAAAGTTTTTATGCAATTTCAGTTCTTGGCTGGCTCTCAAAACAGATGTTTCTGAGCACTGTTATTTAGCCTGGAGCGTAATGAAAAACAGTAATAGGCTGACCACTGTCCCAATTTTTGTCTGCTGAGATCTTACCAATGTAGAGCCAAAAGTTCTGTGTTGTCGATACTTGAGCTCTGCTTCTTTCTCCACTAAGCTTCTGTGATTCTAGTAACATATTCACTCCTTTTGCTCTTTCCTTTGATTCTAATTATATGAAACTTAAGTTTCACCACTGAATCCTATCACACAATTTATCAGTTATCCCATCTTAACCTTGAATTAGAGATAATTCCAGTCTGAGCTCCAGTCCTAAGACTGAAATCTCAGAAAGAGAACAGCACTTATTTGTCCAAACCCATTGATAATATCCACATTTTTCCCACCACCTTTTAATTCATGTCTCCTATCTCATCTGCTGTAAATAGTTAATTTTTGGATTCTAATGTTACCATCAGTAATCATAAATACTGCCTTTTTAAATTCACCCCAATATATGCATTCCATGTTTCTAAGTTAATTCTATACTTGTCCTGGCACTGTCTTCCAAATGTGTTAGAAATGAGTAACACTCTAATTTTTAGTTATACAGGGTTAAATGTTGAAATGGAACTTTTTGCCTTATTTACAATCTGCACTGTTTCTGGGGAAAAAATGGTAAGTATATTCCAACTTTAGTTCATTACTTTACGCCTTCAAACCAAATTATACATTAGAATTGCTAGAATTATTTTTCAAAACTACAGATTCCTGGTCTCAAAATTAGTCTATGATAAGGTCCTGAAACAGCATTTACAGATCACAGTACAGAAAACACATTTTTAGAAGAATAATCTTACTGATCTACCGAACTGCTACATACCTTAATGCCTGCAAAAAATTCTTGACTTTCAATGGCTAAACTTTGTACGTGTGGTAGATCCAAGAAAAATATGGAAGCACTGCAGAATATCTATTAGGACAATCAATCAATAAGCATTTAAAACTTGGGTTATGACTAAAACATGTGCATTATATTTATGTGCTTAATTAAAAATTTTGATAGGCAATGCTTAAGAGACATTTTAAAACTAAAACCTGCCTTGATATTTGGCAAAAATTACATTACAAAGATTAAATATTTAAACTTCAGCATAAGTTAAATAATTTCAGTTTTATATAGTTCACATATATTTGAAAGTAGATATTAAGTGACATCATTCATTTAAAAATGATGTTATTTTTAAATGTACCTTTCTTTTAGAATAAATGAATATCATTTTAAATCCAGAAAGAGACCTAAGTTAAGCATTTACTGATAATAATCACTAAATTGCAGAATCTCACAGTTACTTAAGCTTACTGACTCATCCTTATTAGAAAGCTGGACTAAATGCCAAGAAGAAAAAGAGAAAAAAAAACAGTGTTTCACACTGCAAAACAAATGCTATTTTTAGCATATGATAAAAATAAATCAATTTTTGAAAACGAACACATTCATGAAAAAAAAGATACGTTTTCAAACATACTCTGTCTCCAAGTCTGAGATTGATGCCATCCAGTTCCAAAAGAGAGAATGCCTGAACTGTGGTCTCTTGCTTGAGCTCCTCTTTGATTTCTTGAGAAGAAAGCCTGTGCCAAGCTATGAGAAATCCCACTGAGTTGTTTGTAGGGGGAACATCAAAAGCACACCTACAGAAAAGCCTGGATTCAATCAGCTCCACCACAACCTCGGGCCTTCCTGGAGGTGGTGGGGGCAACAAGGCGGACAGCTGAGCTGGAGAGAGAAAATACAGAATTTGTAATTGGGCATCTTAAAGGACTGAGAAAGCTCACACTTAAAGCAAAAGTTGATGCAGTCTGGAGCTTTGGATTTATATGAAGAAAAATAAAGTGCATTTAGAAAATAGATATTCTCTAAAATTAGCAAAAGGCACATTCTTATTTTAGCCAATAAATACTGGTAGCAAAAAGTTTATCACCCATCAGGCTAATATTAATGCATGGTGAGTATACCCTTGAGAAGTCTAGATGATGAACATAAAAGTAATTTCCCATTTTTAAAGCAATAACCTTTTCAAAAAGGTCAAACAAATACAAGGTTTTGCACATTATATTTTTTGTCATACAGGATACTAGTCATAATGTAAAATCAAATGGCATATGATTTTACTCTTAAATTTACACTTACAATTCAACTCACCAATACCCTGGGATGTAAGAGCCAGTAATTATAGAAGTTATTATCTGTCTAAATTAAATTTACTAAATGTTAGACAATAGTCTTATTCTTTTTTATTAAAAAATGTTTGAAGATGAACTAGTGGTTATGAAAAGAGAAAGGAGAGAGCATTAGATAAACGGGATAAATGGTATCATTTTCATGGTGAAGGATAAAAATGAATGCCTAATAGTGAACTGGTGTCATGTGGGAAGTTAATCCACTACTAACAGTAACCCAGAGGTGGGCATAAACCCCTGGGCAAAACAGTTTTGTCTTTTTAGAATAAAATCAAGGCAAGAAAAATGTTCCCAGGAAAGAACAGAATAGATTACAGGACAAGCAAAAATGCTTCTGGAAATGAATTAAATAAAAATAGTTTAGGGTCTTCCAGATATATGGGACAGATAGACAAAAATAGGATTGGAAGCTGTCATGACTTTTTTAACGGTACCTGATGACTGGTAACGTGAAATACCCCAGCCTCTGCTTTCCATGTACTTATTGAATGCTCATGTGCTTACTAACTGCCCTTAATGTCTCTGTCAACTTAAATAATGGCTCATGTGTTGGGAACCCGGATAAGAAAGCAATACTGTAATTGTAATGAATAATGGTCAGCCTGTGAGCTCACTTATAAGTGCCCAGATGACCCTAAAGCTTAGACAGTCCTTGTGTGTTTATTTGTCTCCTATATGTTTGTTTGTCTCATTCTCTGGGACTGACCCACCACTAGCTGGACATCAAAGGTGCCAATCTGACTGGCATTAGACAGTACAGTGTACTAAGTTGCTAATTTTAATGATGTATGCAACCCTATCTAACACTATATCATACCTGATATGTGATACAGTGTTATACTGTGATATTATTTTTATTTTAATTTTTTTAAAGACAGGTTAAGAAGCCTGATTAATAGTACAGTCATGTTCTCCTTGTAAGTGGCCAACACACTTGAGCTCCAGCACCCCTGATGGTCCCCTGAGCACCACCAAGAGTGATTCCTGAGCACACAGACTGGAGTAAGCCCTGAGTACTGCCAGGTGTGACCCCCAAACCAATGAATAAATAAATAACTAAGTCTATTTCCCAACAGTGAAAAACTATCTGTGGAAATGATTACTAGGAACAAGAGGTAATAACTGAAAATAAGCTCGTGAAAATTAAAATTTTTGGTCTATCTAAAGATGTTAGTTATAGGGAAGGTGATTATTAATCTCTATTATGTAGATAAGAGAAAATTTGTTAAGATATACTTGAAGATTTAAAAATTAACAACTTCTTCTTGAGGCAATTGTTTTTGTCAGTTCCACTGTTTGCATAACATGGTCAATGTTTTCAATCAATTGCCTAAGTATTATGAATTGCATAACAAGTAGTTTGAAATTTTTGCTTATTCAAGGGAGAAGTGGTTTCATTACATGTATGATAGATAAAATCCAATCCTACAATGCAGAATAATCAAGCAATAATATACTAATATAAAATATATTTCTCAGTGCTAATATTGTTAGGTACAGTATTTTATTCTCTTAGAAATTTAAATAACATGACCTAATTCAACTGAGACTTAGATTATAAAAACATCCTGTTGGACCAGAGATAAAGTACAGAAGCAGCACTTAGTACAAGGCACTTGTCTTGTTAGTGTTTAACCTAGGTTCTATCCCAATCATCCTATATGAACCCCCGAGCCTCCAGCAGTGAGCTGAGTTACAGAGCCAGGAGTAAGCCCTGAGCAAATCCAGATGTGACCCCAAAACCAGAAAAAAAATCTAAAATCAAAGCTAAAAACAAAGCTTAAGAGTATTAGAAAAGGGAGCTGAAAAGTGTATATACAACCGAATAGGTAATAGATAAGCAATTCAGAGTAAATCTTTGATGATCATAACAGTCACTGTCACTGTCATCGCATTGTTCTTCGATTTGCTCAAGCGGGCACCAGTAGCGTCTCCATTGTGAGACTTGTTACTGTTTTTTTGGCATACTAAATATGCCACGGGTAGCTTGCCAGGCTCTGCCATGAATTATAACAGTAGTACCTTTTAATAACAAAGCATTAAATTTTTATGCCTGGTATCTGAATGTATGTGTTCTAAGCTGATCTTCTATGTCTTTAACATTTAACTTATCTTTTATCATCATGTAGATCACCATATAAAACACTGCTAGGTTAATTATAAATCAATAGCCACTATTTCATTAAGAATTTGAAATCACATTTGCTCAACAGGCCCCGTATAAACACTAATGCTTCAAAACTAATTTTTATTTCTGTTCATTCTTTTAACTATATATCAGAAGTTTCATAAGAATCTCTTATAATAATTTCTTTTGAGAGATATTATAATAGGAGGTACTAAATATCAATACAATTAACAGGTAGATCATGTCTAAGAACTAAAAAATTACTGAAATACTTAGTCCTTTAAATACATTAAAAACAAAATGTGGTACTTACGAACACAATTACCTCCAACTTCAGTTTCATCAGGACCACACTGTAATTCTGAATCAGAAATAGCTGCAAAAGGTTAAGACACATATATTTATTCAGCTCTACAAACAGTTTTATATTATATGTGTTCATGTACATAATATATAAAATGAAAGATGATAATCCTCAGAAGAAGTATACTTTACATTAAAACATTTTTTTCAGGACAAATGATTCCCTTTTCAGAATATGATCAAAGGCAGATGTTTGGAGCATATTATGAAACACTTATAGCTTTCATATCATATTTAATGTATTTTATTTTATAGCACTTAGTAATGAAGTATTAAACCCTCCAGAAATGTAGACAACATTTAGTTTTACATTGATTCCTTGGAACTTCCTCCCCCACATTCTGCACAGGATAACAGAAGTCAACAGATATCATGGAATAACCATAATAGACTCAAAGGCAAACTCAACTCAGTTCATTGGAACAAAATAGGCCCATGAGATTACTTCTTAGAATTTAAAATTTAATCTTTGAAATGAGTTAAAAACAGGAGCAAGTTTGAAGGAGTTCTATAGGAATGTGTTTAAATTCCTATTATCAAGATTATAAAAGCTGCTTTATTGCTCCTATAGAGCAATAGTTGGGGCTTCTGAGTCCCTTCTATTTTTCTTCCTAAGAATCAATAAAGTCTTTTTAAAAAAAACCTCACTTTATCATTTTTAACTTCATTTGTAGTTGTTTTCTGTTAGATGCTCCCAAACTAATAATCAATTGTGAAGTTTATTTCTTTTGCATTTTGATAAGAATTTTTTTTCTGGGGGTGGCAAGGAAACAGTACAGTGATTGGACATATGCATTTTATTTGGTTAACCTGTGAATGGACTGTTTTCAAATAAATCTAAATAATAAATATACTACCAAAGATTTTAAACATTAGGAAAATAATAATATTCATACTTGAAGTAAATAATAGTGGACATATTTAGCGAATAGATGTCCAATTTGCTCAACTACTCTTTTCTATAAAATTGACTATATTTGGTATTGAAAATCAGTTATATATGTGTTGGTTGATTTCTGAACTGTGTGTTTTACTCTATTTTATACTGATCTATTTCTCCATCTTGATGCTTAAATAACACTCTATGGATCTTCTATAGATTATCACTTCTCAACAGGAAATGGGGGAGAAGGGGGTACAGGAAAGAAACAACATTGAAAGACCACAATCAAAAAAAGATTGAGAAACACTGCTCAAAATTACTGTAACTGGGGCCAGAGTTATAGTACAATGGGTAGGGTGTTTTCCTTGCATGCAGCAAACCTGGGTTCGATTCCAGCATTCCATACAGCCCTCTGAGCACCAAGAGGAGAAATTCCTGATTGCACAGAGCCAGGAGTAACCCCTGAATGTCACTAGGTGTGACCCAAAAACAAAAAACAACAAAAAATACCATAACTTCAGGATGGGTTTGAAAGCCAAAGATTGATTTGATTTGTATATTTTCCCCCTGTCTAGCACAAGTAATTGTGCTCTAATAGTAATGTTAGACACATATGAAATTTGAATTGTTATAGCCTATTGCCAAAATTAACTTTTTATCATTAAGGAATAACCCATATTTTCTAGCTAATATTCCTTATTTTTCAATATACTTTGATGTGAATAATTCATTTTAGATTTCTTATGATTCATTTGATTCATCTATCTATACATTTTTATCCCTGTAGTTAAAAGTACCTGAGGTTGCAGCATCATTTTCTTTATGTTTAAGATTGTTTTTTTAGGGATGACCTGGAGCCGAGGCACGAGAAACAGACCCTCCGCGCCTAAAGATGGTGATCTTGAGGTCTCCTAACCCATTTTGGCACCAGAGCGGATTCTTGCAGCCATGCATTTTGACTGTGAACTGAGCTACAACCTTGTGCAGCCCGGGGAGGGATTTTTCCCTCTCCACCCCATTTTTCTGAGCGAAAATGGCGGCAGCGGCAGTGCCCACATGGTGAGAGCCACCCTGTAAGACTCCCCAACCCGGAGGTAGGACTTTCCTTAGTGACGTAGCCTGTAGGTGGTCCTGGGAGGGGAGGCATTCCCGGCGCGCTTTCCACCCAGAGATGATCCGGAGCCGCGGCACGAGAAGCAAACCCTCCGCACCTAAAGACTGTGATCCTGAGGTCTCCTAACCCATTTTGGCACCAGAGCGGATTCTTGCAGCCATCCATTTTGACTGTGAACTGAGCTAAAATATTAGAAACCCAAAACCGCGCGGACTCAAAGTCTTCACTCTCAGCAATGAAGAGAAATTATTAGATGATGCCTATTCAGCAGGCCTGATTGTTGGGGAAAATTTCCAATCAATAATAGTGAGTTCTGTATGGAAATATGGAATGTACTCAAAGTATATAGAGAATAAAGGGAATATCATTAGCTACTTAGATGGGGGTGGGGTTGGAGGGGGGTGTATTGGGGTTCTTGGTGGTGGAACATGTGCACTGGTGAAGGGATGGGGGTTTAATCAGTATTTGACTGTGACTTAAACCTGAAAGCTTTGTAATTTTTTTTTCTTTCTTTTTTTCACAGTGATTCAATAAAATATTTCTTTAAAAAAATAAAATAAAATAAAATAAAATAAAATTCTTTTTTAGGGTTGGAGCTATAGTACATTGAATGTAAGACACTTGCCTTGTACACAGCTGATCAGGTTCAATCCCTGGAACCCCACATGGTTCCCGCATTTATTATGTGCTCAGAATTATTCTTGAGCACATATACAGGAGTAATCCAGGTGTGGCTCAAAAGCCAAAAAAGAAATAAATACAAAAAAATTTGTTTAACTTTTTTGGGTTTGTTTTGATTTTTTTTGTTTTGAGGCCACACCCAGCAGTGTTCAAGGTTACCCCTGACTCTGAACTCCAGAATTATTCCTGGAGGTATTGGGCCACCCTATGGGATGCCAGGGATCGAATTTGGGTTGGCTGTGTGCAAGACAAGGCAAGCACACTCCCCACTGGACTATCATTATGGACCCCCAAAATTGGTTATCTTGGAAGCCTTTAGTAGTATCCGGCTTTTCTTTCACTTAGAATGTTTATAGCATAAATAGTTTACTACCGATATTGCAAGACTTAATTGTACTTTTGTTTTTGTTTTCTATTTGACCTAGTGCCACTTTAGAACTTTTGTTGTAGCATTTAAAAAAAAATGAGTATACTTCATTTTGGCACCCAGAGACTTGTTATAGAAATGCATCTAGACTGTGAACTGAGCTACAACCCCATGCCGCCCGGGGAGGGGGAAGGATTTTCTCTCCCAACGCTTTCTTTCTACAGGGAGACAGCAATGGCAGCAGCAGCGCCCATGTGGCTTCCGCCACCTTCTAGAACTCACAACCCAGAGTATGAGCTTGCAGTGACGTGGCTTGCAAGAGATCATGGGATGGGGGTGTTACTGGTACACTCTCCGCCCAGGTGAGACCCGGAGCAGCTGCGCACGACACGGCCCCTCTGCTCCTTAAAGACTATGATCCGGGAGTTCTACAAACCCATATTGGCACCCAGAGACTTCTTACAGAAATGAATCTAGACTGTGAACTGAGCTAAAATATCAGAAATCCAAAACCGCGTGGCCACAAGCTCATATAATCTTCATTCTCAGCAATGGAAAACAAATTATCAAATGATGCCTTTTCAGCAGGTTTGATTGTTGGGGGAAAATTCCAAGTAATAATAGAGTTCTCTGTTGAAATACTGAATGTATTCAAAGTATAGAGAGAATAAAGTGAAGATCATTAGCCACTCAGGTTGGGGGGAGGGTGGGCGTGGGAGGGGAGTATACTGGGGTTCTTGGTGGGGGAACAGGTGCACTGGTAAAGGGATGGGGGTTTGATCATTATATGACTGAGACTTAAACCTGAAAGCTTTGTAACTTTTGTCACGGTGATTCAATAAAATAAAATTTTTTAAAAAATGAGTATACTTTATGATCCTATTCTTCTTTGCTGATTTGCTATAATAATGGGTTTTGTTAATGATTGCTATAGAGTTTATGACAACTTAATTTCTCATAACCACCTTTCAATTGAAATAATGCCTCTTTGCATCATAATGATCTAACCAGTTTGTTAAGTAGAAATATAAAAAAATGTGAAAACAGAATTTCCAATGAACTATTTCTAATTAAACAGCATATGCAAATATTTTTTATTTGGATGGCTTCAATTAACAGTATAATCTTGAACTTAATTTGTTTTATTTTTTCTTATTTGTTGCCTAGAAATCTCTAGATGAAGTGTATAGAGACAATATTTACATATATATCATAAAATTTTTAAATGGTTAAAAAAATGAATTATTAAAGTAAAAACTTTTTCTTGATTTTTGCTGATCACATGTAACTAAGTATGATAGATTCCTATCTACACAATAGCCACAAAGGTGTGATTGGCTGAGGGTAACAAAATTGCTTAAGTTAAACAGCACTTAGTAAGTATATCTTATGATCTTTGAAGATAAAGATCAGCCAGAGGACTCTTCTGAAGTAGTTATAATAAGGAACCAAAGCAACAGTACAGCAGGTAGGGTGCTTGCCTTGCATGCAGCCAACATGGGGTTTGATCCCTCACACCACATATAGTCCCTTGAGCTCCACCAAGAGTGATCCCTGAGCAAAGAGCCAGGAGAAAGTCCTGGATATTACTGGGTGTGGCAAAAAAAAAAACTGCCAACACAAATGAAGTACTTATAATGAGGCTTTTTCCAAAGTAAATTTCTTTTAAAGCAATAAGTGTCAATCACCACAGCATCAGCATCATCATCATCATCATCATCATCATCATCATCCCGTTGATTGTCGATTTTCTCGAGTGGTCTGAGTAACATCTCCATTCGTCCTAGCCCTGAGATTTTAGAGGCCTCTCTTTACTCGTCCTTCCCAACAGTGCCGCATTGGAGGCTCTTTCAGGGTCAGGGAATAAGACCCATCATTGTCACTGGTTTTGGCATATGAATATGCCACAGGGAGCTTGCCAGGCTCTCCCATGCAGGCAAAATCACCACAGCATACTTTTGTACTCTGCCTTTTCCCTTTTCCTATCTAAAATACAAATTATGAAAAGCTAAAACAGGACCTTCATCTTGGAAAATAAAAAAGCTAGACTCAAGGAGACCACAGCTTAATATTGCAAAGTGGCCCAATTACCAACAATATCAAATGTCTACCACAGAGCCTTAGGAAGTAAGTAAAAGAAACCCCTGTAGATTAAGTGAATAGCATTCTTATTTGTGGTCCATACAACATAATTCATGTTCTAAATACTATTTCAAGGCACTTTACATTGAAAAATCAAAGACAATTGCCCTCCCGCGCCCCTCTTCCCGCCGCCTGGACTCCCAGAGACCTTCCAGCCGCCCCAGCCCGTGTCCTCTGCGCCCCGGCTCCTCCCCGGGCCCCCTAACTGCGGCCCGCCCTCGCAGGAAGACAATGGGGGCGTGTCCCGTATGTTAGTGGGCGTGGTCTAAAAGTGGGCGTGGCCTCCTGTCAGAGCGGCCAACGCTAACGCGGCCGCAGTTATTCATTGTTACCTCAGCTCACTCGGTACTTGTATTTTTTTGAAAATTCACTTTTGCCATCTCAAACACGCAAAATAGCCATTAGCTTAGTCTGACACTCTAAAAGCTGTCAGTTAATAAGGGAAGTTTAGCACGATCAGAAAACCTTCTTTCCACAAGAAGAAAAAGGAATAAATAACTACAAAGCTCCAACTCTATACTTCCATAACGATATGAAGAAGCAGCGAAAATCCCCTCCGAGAAGAGAGGGGGAAGAAAAGATACCAGAAACCTCAACAGGGACTTCTCACATCTACGACCTCTCAGATAAACAATTCAGAGAGGAAATCTGGAGGAGAGTCGACCTACTCCAAGCAAATATGGAACAGACATCCAATAAATTAAGAGAGGAGATGAATGAAGCGCTGGAACGGTCTACCAAGAAAATACAGGAAGAAATGAGAGCAGAAATGAGAGCAGAAATTTCAAACCTTCGAACGGAAGTCTCACAAATAAAGCAATCGGTAGATGAAATAAAAATATCACTAGATGCCTTCAACAGTAGAATGACTACAGCCGAAGACAGAATCAGTGATCTGGAAGATGAGCTTCAGAAAGCTTATAGACAACAACAAATCATGGCCAAAGACCTCAAAATGGCTATAGAGCGAATCAGAGCCCTGGGAGATGACTTCAAGAGGAACAACATAAGAATCATTGGAGTACCAGAACCGCAGGGAAGCAACCCCAATGAAAAAAACACAGTCAAAGATATCATTGCTAAGAAATTCCCAGAGCTGGACAAGGCAGGCATCCAGATACAAGGAGTCCGAAGAGTACCAGCAAAAAGAGATCCGAATAAAAAGACCCCAAGGCATATCATAGTCAGAATGACGGATACCATGGATAGAGACACAGTTCTGCAAGCAGCAAGGTCAAGGAAGGAAATCACATACAAAGGAGCACCCCTCAGATTTACGGCCGATCTGTCAGAAGAAACCCTCCGAGCCCGAAGACAATGGTGGGACACAGTGAAAAAACTCAACGAAATGAATGCCTCACCAAGAATACTTTATCCGGCTAAACTCTCACTCAAACTCGAAGGAACCATACACTACTTCTCGGATAAACAACAGCTCAGGTCCTTCATAGACTCAAAACCAATCTTGAAAGAAGGTCTAAAGGGGCTACTGTAAGACAAGGAGGAGCCCCATAAGAACAACAAATCCCACAGAAAGATGACACAAAACCACATCACAATAATCTCTCTCAATGTCAATGGCCTAAATGCACCTATCAAGAGACACAGAGTGGCTAAATGGATCCGGAAATTAAACCCAACATTCTGTTGCCTGCAAGAAACACACCTGAACAAACAGAGTAAACATAGACTCAAAGTCAAAGGATGGAAAACAATCCTCCAAGCAAACAACCCCCTTAAAAAAGCTGGAGTGGCCATCCTGGTATCCGACAACATAGATTTCAGGATGAAAAAGATCAAAAGGGACAGCGAAGGTCATTTTCTGTTTATCAAGGGATATGTACAACAGGAAGAAATCACACTCTTAAACGTATATGCTCCTAACGAACGACCGGCTAAATATTTAAAACAACTCCTAACAGATTTCAAAGAGGACATCACTAACAGTACAATTGTAGTCGGAGACTTCAATACGGCCTTATCACCTCTAGATAGATCCACAAGAACAAAACTCAACAAGGAAACACTGACTCTGAAAGAAGAAATTGAAGAGAGAGGCCTAATAGACCTATACAGGGCCTTACACCCCAAAAAGAAAGAATACACATTCTTTTCCAGTGCACATGGAACATTTTCTAAAATAGACAATGTACTGGGCCCCAGAACATACCTCAATAGAATCGGAAAAATAGAAATTGTATCAACCATCTTTTCAGACCACGATGCGCTGAAGATAGAAGCTAACCACTCACCGACACGGAGAACCAAATCAAACACCTGGAAATTAAACAATTCAATGTTTAACAATGAGTGGGTCAGGAAGGAAATCAAGGAAGAAATCAAAAGATACTTAGAAACAAATGAGAATGAAGACACGAGCTACCAAAACCTATGGGACGCAGCTAAAGCCGTGTTAAGGGGAAAATTTATAGCTCTCCAAGCATTCCTCAGGAAGGAAGAAAGGACCCACATAGATAGCTTGACTTCACGACTCAAGACCTTAGAAAAGGACCAGAAAAAGGACCCCAAACCAGACCGAAGGAAAGAAATAATAAAAATTAGAGCAGAAATTAATGACATCGAAACCAAAAAAACAATCCGAAAGATCAATGAAACAAAGAGTTGGTTCTTTGAGAAAATAAATAAGATTGATAAACTGCTAGCAAGACTCACAAAGAAAGAAAGAGAGAAAACTCTAATAAATCGAATCAGAAATGAAAAGGGGGACATCATAACAGAAACCAGTGAGATTCAAAAGATCATTAGAGACTACTTTGAAGGTCTCTACGCCACAAAAAAGGAGAACCTAAAAGAAATGGATGGATTCCTTGATTCCTACAATCTCCCAAGACTGAAGAAAGAAGACCTGGAATACCTGAATAGACCCATCAATGTTAAGGAAATTGAAACGGTAATCAAAAACCTCCCCAAAAACAAAAGCCCAGGCCCAGATGGTTTCACTGGCGAATTCTTCCAAACATTTAAAGAAGACCTATTGCCTGTTTTCCTCAAACTTTTCCAGGAAATTGAAAAAACAGGAACTCTCCCAAACAGTTTCTATGAAGCACATATCTCCCTAATACCAAAAGCAAACAAAGACACCACCAAGAAAGAAAATTACAGACCAATTTCCCTGATGAACACCGATGCGAAGATCCTCAACAAAATACTAGCAAATAGGATCCAACAACTCATCAAAAAGATCATATATCACGACCAAGTGGGATTCATCCCAGGGATGCAAGGATGGTTTAACATTCGGAAATCAATCAACATAATCCAGCATATCAACAAAAGTAAAGACAAAAACCATATGATCATATCAATAGATGCAGAGAAAGCATTTGACAAGATCCAACATCCTTTCATGATGAAAACCCTCGCCAAAATGGGGTTTGGAGGAACTTTCCTTAAGATAGTCGAAGCCATCTATCACAAGCCTACGGCAAGCATTATCCTCAACGGGGAAAAACTAAGGGCCTTTCCTCTGAGATCAGGCACAAGACAAGGATGCCCACTCTCACCACTCCTCTTCAATATAGTACTGGAAGTACTTGCGATAGCTATTAGACAAGAAAAAGAGATTAAGGGCATCCAGATAGGAAGGGAAGAAATCAAACTCTCACTATTTGCAGACGACAGGATACTATATCTAGAGAAGCCTAAAACCTCTACTAAGAAACTCTTAGAAACAATAGACTTATACAGTAAAGTTGCAGGCTACAAAATCAATACCCAAAAATCCATGGCCTTCATATATGCAAACAATGAGGCAGAGGAAAGGGACATGAAAAAAGCAATCCCATTCACAATCGTGCCCCAGAAAATCAGGTACCTCGGAATCAGCTTAACCAAGGAAGTAAAAGACCTTTACAAAGAAAACTACATAACGCTACTCCATGAAATCAAAGAGGACATGAGGAAATGGAAACATATACCCTGCTCGTGGATAGGGAGAATCAATGTTGTCAAAATGGCAATACTCCCTAAAGCATTATACAGATTCAATGCGATCCCTATAAATATACCCATGACATTCTTCAAAGAAATGGATCAAGCAATCCTAAAATTCATATGGAATAACAAACATCCAAGGATAGCTAAAACAATTCTTGGGAAAAAGATGATGGGAGGCATCACCATCCCCAACCTCAAACTTTACTACAAAGCAGTAACAATTAAAACAGCATGGTACTGGAACAAAGGCAGAGCCGTAGACCAATGGAACAGGGTGGAATATCCCTACACACAACCCCAAATGTATGACCATCTAATCTTTGATAAGGGAGCAAGAGATGTGAAGTGGAGCAAGGAAAGCCTCTTTAACAAATGGTGCTGGCACAACTGGACAACCACATGCAAAAAAATGGGTTTAGACCTTGACCTGACACCATGCACAAAAGTCAGATCAAAATGGATTAAAGACCTCAACATTAGACCACAAACCATAAGGTACATTGAAGACAAGGTCGGCGAAACCCTCCACGATATTGAAAATAAACGTATCTTCAAAGGTGACACGGAACTAAGCAATCTAGTAAAAACAGAGATCAACAAATGGGACTACATTAAACTAAAAAGCTTCTGCACCGCAAGAGATACAGTGACCAGAATACAAAGACTATCCACAGAATGGGAAAGGATATTTACACAATACCCATCAGATAAGGGGTTGATATCAATGGTATATAAAGCACTGGTTGAACTCTACAAGAAGAAAACATCCAACCCCATCAAAAAATGGGGCGAAGAAATGAACAGAAACTTTACCAAGGAAGAAATACGAATGGCCAAAAGGCACATGAAAAAGTGCTCTGCATCACTAATCATCAGAGAGATGCAGATCAAAACAACCATGAGATACCACCTCACACCACAGAGATTAGCACACATCCAAAAGAACATAAGCAACCGCTGTTGGAGAGGATGTGGGGAGAAAGGGACCCTTCTTCACTGCTGGTGGGAATGCCGACTGGTTCAGCCCTTCTGGAAAACAATTTGGACTATTCTCAAAAAATTAGATATTGAATTCCCATTTGACCCAGCAATACCACTGCTGGGAATATATCCCAGAGAGGCAAAAAAGTACAATTGAAACAACATCTGCACATGTATTTTCATTGCAGCACTGTTTACAATAGCCAGAATCTGGAAAAAACCCGAATGCCCCAAAACGGATGACTGGTTGAGGAAACTTTGGTACATCTATACAATGGAATACTATGCAGCTGTTAGAAAAAAGGAAGTCAAGAATTTTGTAGTTAAGTGGATGGGCATGAAAAGTTTCATGCTGAGTGAAATGAGTCAGAAAGAGAGAGACAGACATAGAAAGACTGCACTCATCTATGGTATATAGAATATCAGAGTGGGAGACTAATACCCAAGAACTGTAGAAATAAGTACCAGGAGGTTGACCCCATGGCTTCGAGGCTGGCCTCACGTTCCGGGGAAAGGGCAACTCAGAGAAGCGATCACCAACTACATTGTAGTCGAAGGCCATGTGGGGGAAGGGAGTTGCGGGCTGAATGAGGGCTAGAGACTGAGCACAGCGGTCACTCAACACCTTTATTGCAAACCACAACAGCTAATTAGAGAGAGAGAACAGAAGGGAATGCCCTGTCACAGTGGCAGGGTGGGTTGGGGGGGAGATGGGATTGGGGAGGGTGGGAGGGACGCCGGGTTTACGGGTGGTGGAGAATGGGCACTGGTGAAGGAATGGGTTCCCGAACTTTGTATGAGGGAAGTATAAGCACAATAGTGTATAAATCTGTAACTGTACCCTCACGGTGATTCTCTAATTAAAAATAAATAAATTATTAAAAAAAAAAGAAAAATCAAAGACAATTAAGATGTTTATCTAATGTATACTTTATACATTAAAAAAATTCCTGGTGGTAGGGCATTTGCCTTGCACATGGCCGACCCAGGTTCAATTCCAGCATCCCATATGGTCCTCTGAGCACCGCCAGGAGTAATTCCTGAGTGCAGAGACATGAATAACCCCTGTGCATTACCAGGTGTGACCCAAAAAGCAAAGAAAAAAAAATTCCTGTGTAAAACTAAGAGAATCTGAATACAGAGAATAAGAAAAATAATTTTTGAATATTTCAGCTTAACTGTATGAGTGGTAAATACAAAACAGAAGTACTTCTTTTTAAGGCATGACATTAGATAAACAAAACAGGGAATAGAAAGTACCAAACAATGACAAACACTTGACCTTTGATTACAAACTCAGATTATGGGGTAGGTGGGTGACTAATAACATAAACATTAATGCTATTTTAACTATATGAATATGTAAATTAAAAATAAATTTTATAATAGGATAGAGTAATAGTGGGATGGAGCAATAGTATAGCAGGTAGGGCACTTACCTTGCACGCAACCCATTTGGGTTTGATCCCCCGTATTCCACATTGTTCCCTGATCCTGCCAGGAGTGACCCCTGATTGCAAAGCCAGGATTAAGCCCTGAGCAAGTCAATTATAGCCCTAATTTTTTAAAATTATTTTAAATTAAAAATTTTTAAACAATATTTAAAATCATATTTTAAAATTTACTGTAACAATAATATTTCTGCTGAAATTGGTTTTTTGTATTTAAGATATTCTGATATGAAAGTTTCATTTTCTTTTTAAAGTAGTGTAGATAAGTTTTAAATATGTGCCCATCAAAACATCCACAGAATTTTCCATACATATTTGGTACTATTATTTGAAATTCTGTAGAAATTAACCAAATTTTTTATGCCAAAAAATGATGAGCAATACCAAAAAGACATGTTTGATGATACTTCATTTGGCAGCCTAATGAAGCTGAGCATCATTCTGGCTTTCTCCCTGCTCTAGTAGCCGAGCAGATGCCGATGTTCCTTACAGAGCACAGTGCTTCAGCCAGGTTTAGCATCCCAGCAGCTGTTTAAGCAATGTGAAGATTTACTGGATTACTCTCCCAGGGTAATTCTCTAAAGAAGAACTGAAAACAAAGCACTGAAAAGAAAACACAAATTTCTCTAGACATTAAGCGCTGCTACTCTTCCAAGTTCACATCTTGTTAGGCCCTCTCATTTCTTGAGACCCAATACTTCTGTCCTGAGCCCACCACAACCATTGCCTCGATGGCTTTCACCTATTGTTCTTGTCTGTGATGCTCTTTCCTTCACCTTTTTTTGTTCTGCCCTTTAATTGAAAAAGATGATTAAAAAAGAGGAGAAGGTAGACATGCAAAATACTTTGAATCAATATAATCAGTGGGAAAATGCCAAGAAATCTGATACTGTAAGCATACAAGAAGGGAATGAGAAAGGGGACAGAGAATACTTCTTCACAGGCTACCTTCAAGACAAGAACCAGCAAATCCATTTGTATTTGTGTAAGATTCTAGGATTAACAATAACAATAGTTAATTCAACCAAAGGAAAAAACATTAACAAATATTTTTGAGGATTTTAAGATGTTGGGGAAAAATGCTAAACAAATCTGGCCAATAGAAACCAGAAATCTAGCTTGACTCCAGCAGTAATGGTTCACCAAGTCTCTTCTGGGGATCTGCTATGCTGTGCTGAACACAACCAAGAAAATTGTCCTGAGAATGGTGCAGGCACACCAATGCATAGAGTTCCATGATTAACTTTTCGATATATTACTCGTGTTTTCTTACCTTGCGCACAATATCCCATACATCCTTGCGTGGGTTGTAGGAAGTACACAAAAAAGTTCCCACAGTTTCTTACAGACACTGGGATTTGAAAGAGACAGCAGTCTTTTGTAGAGCTAAACAGAAATTGCCACGTGGCACAAGCTGTCAGATTCCTGATTTCCCCGGGCAAAGGCAGAGTTTCTGAGTCTCTCAGGGACAGCCAGATAGGAGCCTGGGTTCCGCAGTGATTCATCTTTTGACATTAGAGAAAACAAAAGTCTAAGTTCACTTTATTTTTATGAAACTCTAATAACTTGCATCTGCACTATCAAGGAAAAGGCAACTTTACAAAGTAGCAAATTTAAAGTTAGATCCCATTTAAGTTAAATAACTATATTCCATGTGTTACATTTGTTTTCTAAACAACAGAAATTTTGCATTAGATTACTTCCTAAAATAGTTCATGCATTCTGAGACAAGTCTCTCTAAAGCCGAATAAACTGATCTTGGAGATTACTTGAAAAAAGCTGCAAGCAGTTCATATACAAAACTAATGCATAATTCAGGATGTGTCAATAATCAAGGGAGAAAAAAAACTGCTGAAAAATTGAGTAAAATTTGGGATAAAATTGAAGTTAAAAATCTCACTTGAAGGCAATAATCAAAATCATTTCCAGACAGAAAATTGCATGAAACAGAAAATAGGAAAATATTATAGGTTATATATGATGTGGGAAGGACTGAGGAAGTTATTAACTTGGGCAAACTATTATGCATACACCCTGTTTTTATATTAGGTATATAATAGTGCCTACTTCACAGTGCTATATCAATATATAAATAATGTTCATAATGCACTTTCTGCAGACCAATGGCTAAACAAGGGCACCCCCAGCACTTCGAGGTATAGCCCTGCAGACCCACAAGTGCCCCAGGGCGTGATCCCAGTGGCCCCCAGCACTTCTGGGCAAAAGGTGGGCCCAACCTTTAAACCACCCAGTTGGCCAAGTATCAGTGAGAGTGAGCCTTGGTGGTCCCTTGGGGAGGACCCTCCCTACCAAAGAAAAAAATTCTCTGTATAATTGAAGTACGTGTAACAGTAAGAAAAATGAGGCTTCTTTTAAACTGAAAAAATGGAATGCTTAAAATACATACATTAAAATACATACATTTTACTGTTTACAGGTTATTGTTCTCAAGTGCTGTCAGGGATCACAACTTGGCTAGAGGACTAAGACATAGCCGCTAGCTGGAGGATTTTAGGAACGTTTCATGTGAAAATCAGTTTTCTTTAAGAATGGTGGAAATCTGATAATAAACTGACTATATTCTAGAATTCTGAAAATAACCTGAGATCAGCTAGGTTAAAAACACTTGATGGAGTTCATGATATAACATTAACTATTAATATGAGAATTGGGACCAGGGGGATACCCCTTTTGGATTAATTCAACCTTGAAATGAGACTACTTCAGCTCAAACATAAATTGGTTGTAACACATCTTACTTCTCATCCTGAAAAATACTGAAGCAAAAGCACAGGCAGTTCTCCGAGAGCTGTCATACCTCAACACATTTGGTCGGCATAGCAGCAGGTCTGTCAAAGATGAGAAATCGGTACCACCCCGGAGCAAGCGAGTGGTCACATATCAGGTCTTGAATGGCTGACTGCTGGAGGTGCAGTGAGTCAAATCGAACATTTCGGTAAGGACTCTGCAGTAGCTGGTGTCCCCCAGGAGAGCATTCTTGAGCTGGGATGGAAAGAGGGAGGAAGGCTGTATATCTTTTCTTTAATACCACTGCTCAGCCCTCATTTAAAACATCGTCGCTGTCACTGTATCACTGTCATCCCGTAGATAATTGATTTGTTTGAGCGGGCACCAGTAATATCTCCATTTTTAGACTTGCTGTTGCTGTTTTTGGCATATCGAATACATCACGGGGAGCTTGCCAGGCTCCACCCTGCGGGCGAGATATTCTCGGTAGCTTGCTGGGCTCTCTGAGAGGGAAGGAGGAATCGAACCAGGGGGTCGGCCACGAGCAAGGCAAATGCCCTAACCACTGGGCTATAGCTCCATAAAAACCACCTGAAAAGTAAAGGACCAAACATGCTGGCCTCCCAGTAACCGTTTTCCAAACCATGATGCCCAAAGTAGAGAGAGAGTAAGAAGGAAATTGTCTGCCATAGAAGCAGGGGGTGAGTTGGGGAAGGGGTGGTGGGAGGGATACAGGGGACATTGGTGGTGGGAAATGTACACTGGTAGAAGGACAGGTGTTCGATCATTGTATGACTGAAACTCAATCATGAAAGCTTTGTAACTTTATCCCATGGTGATTCAGTAATAACAATAATAATAAAACATCTGAAATGACAGGCTTTTCCTGTAAGTCAAGGGTGACTTAACTTGCAATTTCCATGTATACAATAACAAACCAACACACAATTATGAAAACGTATCTTTTCAGTTACTGGAGCTTTAATGACTTTCTTCTCATTTAATTGGATTATGCACTATTGCTGATTCTTATTGGATTAGGATTTGTTCCTGTCATCTGCAGTCACAGGCTTTATGAAGGATCCTCCTGCCCCTGATCTCAAAGTGCCATTATTCTCCCTCCTTCACCTGCTTTCTTTGAGAGTAACCAAATCTCCCTCAAACCTTCTCTCTACTGGGTCCAGAAATTCAGTAAAATGAAGCAACCTTTTTTTTGGTTGGTAGATTGACTTGGGGCCACACCTGGCTGTGCTGAGGCTTTATTCCTGATTTTGCATTCAGGGATCATTCCTGGCAGGCTGGGGTGTGTGGGGGGTGGGGATGGGGGTGGGGATGATATGGGATGCCTACAACCAATCCTGGTCATCTGTGTACAAGACAAGTGCCCTACCTGCTATACTATCTCTCTAGCCCACTCCCCAATAACTTTTAATGCTAATCTCATTATTGTAAAATGCCTCTCTTACTGAGGGAACATGTATTCTTTAAGGCAGGGAACAGGGGAAAATTTTCAGAATAGTCTGTGGAATTTTTTATTGGAAGTCCTTAAAAAAAAAAAAAAAAGGAGAAAAGGAATGGGGTGGGTGAAAGTGTTTTAGCAGGAGACACTAGAAAAGGCAATGGAATAGGGAAATTTGGGGAATCCTGTTTAGGGAAGATATTTTCTGAGCCTCTCAAACAGAATTTAGTTCAGTGATATTAAGCATTCCTTGCATGTTTAAGAGGCTAGATTAAATCATAAAATCCAGAAAAAAGAGTTTAACAAAACCACTTATTTTTGAAATCTTGCCATTTATGATAACATGGAGGGAGTAGAGGGGATTAGGCTAAGTGAAGTATGTCAGAGAGATACACATACCAGATGATCACACTCAGACATGAGATATAACAACATAAACCAAGATAACACACAATGCCAACCCTTTGATTCTAGTGATGCGGTTTCCCTCCAAAAGCCAGGGATCTAACCCAGGTCTCAAGCAAGTGATGCGTGCTCTTTAGCACTGTGTCACACCCACAGTTCTCTACTTCACAACTTATGCGGGTAGTAAATTGGGGGATGAGAGGGTAGGTTAGAGTCCAACAGAGTGTTCTGTTGGCATTTTAAAACTAGGTATGGTGTGACAAGGTATTTTTGAAGAGGTATAAAAAAGCATTCCAGAAATTAGAAGATGATGAAAACCAATACCACTTTAATGAAGTAGAAGAAAGAAATTAAAGAGATAAGTAAACAGAAATATAGTTGTATACATAGCTCTGAAGACAATATTGATTGGTTACACTCCTCAAACTGAAATAGAGATCACAACTATCAGACACAATTGAGTCCTTAAAAATTGAAAACCTGGGGCCAGAGCAATGGCACAGCAGGTAGGTCAGTGTCACTGTCACTGTCATCCCGTTGCTCATCGATTTGTTCGAGTGGGCACCAGTAACGTCTCTCATTGTGAGACTTGTATGCAGTTGATCCAGGTTCAATTTCTGGCATCCCATATAGTTACCTGAGCTCCACCAGGAGTAATTCCTGATTGCAGAGCCAGGAGTAACCCCTGAGCATTCATTGCTAGGTGTAACTCAAAAAGCAAAAAAAAAAAAAAAAAGTTAAAAACCTAATTATAAAATGTACATGGAGTCTCAAGGGCTCCAGAAAAGCTAAACAAATCTTTAAAAAACAAAAAAACAACAACAACCAAAAAAAAAAAAAACGGGGGTGTGTGGAAAAAAAACAGGGCTATGTATGTGGTTTAGGGGAATAGCCCTTCCCTCTAATGGGTAAGGCTCTGGTTTTGTTCCCCAGAATCACCAAAACAAATTTTAAAAACAAGAAAAAACTAAAGAACAGTACAACTCATATTTCTCCAAGTCAAAATTCACTACAAGTAACAGTAACCAAGAGAGTGTGGAGCTGGCATAAGCAGAGACACACTGGCAACTAAATTTGAGTGTTGAGATATAAACCCATAAATGTATGGTTATCACTGACTTTCATGTCTATGAAGACCTTCAATGAAAGAAAAGACAGTTCTAAAAAAGTGGTTTTGGAAAAACTGGACATCCACATGGAAAAGAATGAATGTACCCTAATGTTATACCGATGAAAAATTTAACTCAACATTCTGGGAATGTAGCACAGGGATTAGATATGGGTTTCATATCCAGCAGCTAAAGACCTTCCAAGTACCAAAAAGTGTAGCCCAGGTGGCTCCCAAGCACAATTTGGGAGGCCAGGAATTCCCCAATATGTTAAAGCCCAAACCACACCAACCACACCGAATCTTTGGACTTTAGCACTGAATCACAGGCCTAATTAGCCAATTATTGCCAGGAGTATCCCCTGGGTCCCCAGAGCTCTGCATGGGAAGTGTTCTAAAAATTAATTCAAAACATATTAAAATAAAAATATAAAAATAATCTCAAAAGTATTATAAACTCTTAAGAAAAAA
Source organism: Sorex araneus (assembly GCF_027595985.1). NCBI lineage: Eukaryota > Metazoa > Chordata > Mammalia > Eulipotyphla > Soricidae > Sorex > Sorex araneus. Next base: position 378,474,452 of record NC_073302.1, on the reverse strand, counting down.
TGGATAAATAGTTGTGACATTAGATTTTTCAATGGTTCCAAGATATGACAGGAAAATACAAACAACAAAAGAAAAGTTATAAAATTGAAAACTTTAGTGTTCCAAATGACATTATTAAGAAAGTGGGAGGAAAACTTCTAAAGAACATGAGAAAATAATTGCAAATCATGTATCTGATAAAAGAACTATAGCATATGAAAAAATGCATGTAACTCAACAAAAGAATGCTATACAGTCCAATCTGGAAACTGGCAGAAGATCTGAATAGATATTTTCCCAAAGAAAGATACATGAATGCCCAATAAACACATGGAACAAATAGTTTCATCAGCCACAAAAGAAATGATTGCTGTTTTTTGTGTGCTTGAGTTTTTCTTTTTCTTTTGTTTTGTTTGTTTTAGAGCCATAACAGGCAATGCTTAGGGCTTATCCCTGTTTCTGCACTCAGGAATTGCTCCTGGCAATGCTTGGAGAACCATGTGAGATGCCTGAGATTGAACCAGGGTCAGCTGTGTGCAAGGCACGTGCCCTACCAGCTATACAATCTCTCCAGCCCCATAGCTACAAAGGAAATGAAAAACTGCAGTGAGATGTAACTTCAAACGTACTAGAACACATAGAGTATATGTCTTAAATAATAACAAGTTATAACAGTAAATGAGGATGTTGACAAATAGGAATCTTCATAAATGGACTGCTGTGGGAATATAAAATTGCATAGCCCCTTTGTAAAACATCTGTAGCACTGTCGTCCCATTGTTCATCGATTTGCTCGAGAGGGCACCAGTAACGTCTCCATTGTAAGACTTGTTGGACTGGAGCAATAGCACAGTGGGTAGGGCGTTTGCCTTGCATGCAGCCGACACAGGTTCGATTCCTCTGTCCCTCTTGGAGAGCCTGGCAAGCTACCGAGAGTATCCCGCCCACAAGGCAGAGCCTGGTAAGCTACCCGAGGCATATTCGATATAAACAGTAGCAACAAGTCTGTAAAACACCATGTTTTTGAAATGATCAAACATATCATCCAATAACTACTCTTAGGTGTATGTCCACGAGAAATAAAATTGGGTCTGTCCAAAATATAAATAGTATTATTTGTAGTATCCAAAAGGTAGCAGCAACCAAATGGTTACTGGCTGATGAAAGTATATGTATAACATACCTTTTTAAATACATATGTTACATGTATAACATAGTTTCTACTTTTATAGTCAGGGAATGTTAAAAATATTTTCATCTGTCCAAACTACAACAATCAAAACTAAAAATGTTCCTGTCAAGGAGGCAGGCTTAGGGAGTGGGGGATGGGAATTTAATGACATAGGTGGAGAGAAATTGTCACTGATGATGGGATTGGTGTTAGAACACTGTATGCCTGAAACTCAACTATGAATAACTTTGTGAATTATGGTGATTTAATACAAATATAGCACTGTTGTCCCATTGTTCATCGATTTGCTCAAGTGGGCACCAGTAACGTCTCCATTGTGAGACTTGTTGTTACTGTAGTAAAAATATATATTTCAAAATTAATAACAATTGCTTCTTCACTTTGCATTTTGGCTTCATGAAGACTTCAGAGGATCTTTTGAAATGATCAAATATCTCATTCAATATCTACTCCTAGGTATATATGCCCAAGAGAAATAAAATTGGGTCCGTCCAAAATACACAAAGAGGTGTGGTGTACATTAATTATATTAAAACTCTAAACAGTAACAAGAAGTCTCACAATGGAGACATTACTGGTGCCCGCTCAAGCAAATTGATGAACAATGGGATGACAGTGCTACAGTGCTATTATACACTATAAATAAGTTATTTGTATGTTATCTTACAAAAGATATTTAGGAGCTGAAGAGATAGAAGAGCAGGTAAGCACTTGCCTCGCACACTGCCAACCCAGGTCCAATCCTCAGCATCTCATATGGTTCCCAGAGCCCCCGGGGAAAGATTCCTGAATGCAGAGCTGGGAGTAACCCCTATGCAATGCTGCATATGGCCCAAAAGATGAACAAACAACAACCAAAAAAATCCAAAACAAAAGAAATGCTATTTGGAAAAATAAGAACTAATTTTTCCATTCATGTCCCCTTCCCTCTCTATTCTACATTCATAAAGAAATTATTGATTTAACCATGATTGAGTTTAGAACCTGGGAAGGGTTTATAATTGTCTTCAGTACAGAAATTTCAAGGTACTATATAGAGGAAATAGGGTGTGTGTGATCACAGTAAACACTTTAAAAAGTTATAAGCATTGGATTAAGTGCATATACATGCATTTTAAAAAGTTGTTCATAAATGTAGCATTGTAGCACTGTCGTCCCATTGTAGAAAATATGTAAGCAAACCGGGCTGGAGTGATAGCACAGTGGGAGGGCGTTCGCCTTTCACGCGGCCAACCCGTGTTCGATTCCTCTGCCCCTTTCAGAGAGCCCAGCAAGCTACCGAGAGTATCGCGCCCACAGAGCAGAGCCTGGCAAGCTACCCATGGCGTATTGGATATGCCAAAAACAATAACAATAAGTCTCTCAATGAGAGACGTTACTGATGCCCACTCGAACAAATCAATGAGCAACGGGATGACAGAGACAGAGATGTAAGCAAACCAAATTTGACACAGACTACACAAACAAGATCGCTTGTTGAGGTGTACTTCTTCAGGAAATAACATGATTAGATTAGAACCCTACTTTTCTAACTTTTAGGTGGACAGGGGCTTTCTTTCCTCCTTCCTTCCCTTTTTTTATAACAGACTAGACTAATCTTTGTAAATAAGCTTAAAGTGATAAAACAAAATCACAAACAGTTACAAAAGTTGAACATATCTCTTTTCTACCTATAATCAGTTTTACAGGGATGAGAAGCATATGAAAATTTACCATGTAAGAAGAAATCGCCCTTCCTTTAATGCTCTGATCTTATTAACACAAAACCAGAAGAGGTAATGGATATATAGTGATGTTATCTTCACATTATTTTAAACATTTTAAAAATTGAGGGTTGGAGGACCACATCCGGTGGTGCTCAGGGCTTACTCCTGGCTCTGTGCTCTTAAGGATCACACCTGGCAGTGCTCAGGAGACTACATGTGGTGCCAGATGAGCCCGGTCCGGCACGTGCAAGACCCACTGCACTAAGATTCCAGACCCTTAAAAACGTTTTAAGGAGCGATAGCACAGCGGGTAGGGCATTTGCCTTGCACGTGGCCAACCGTGGTTCCATTCCCAGCATCCTATATGGTCCCCTGAGCACCGCCAGGAGTAATTCCTGAGTGCAGAGCCAGGAGTAACCCCTGTGCATCGCCGGGTGTGACCCAAAAAGAAAAAAAAAGTTTTTAAAAGTTTTCTTTGACGTGGATTAAAAACCTGATTCAAACAGAAACACGGTGAATATGCACGAAAACTAACATTCATCCAAGACAGAAATAAGTGTTTCTCTCTATATTTCCCGAGTGGGATGGGATTCAAATAGAAACCATGCAGTTTGGAATCAAACTCTTCTCGAATAATTCGAACCCACTTTCTCCCAAGTCACCTGGCAGATCTTGCAAAAGTTTCTGAGTTGAATTCAAGGAACCTGAAGGAGAGTATTAGACTCATAGGAAGCTAAAGAAGACTAGAACTCTACTTTTCTAACTTTTACGTGGGCAAGCGCTTTCTCTTCCTCCCCCCCCCCTTTTTTTTAATAGCCTAGACTAACCTTTGTAAATAAGATTAAGGTGATAAAACAAAATCACACTTTAAAAGTTACAAAAGTTGCACATATATCTGTTCAACCTATGATCAGTTTTACAGGGATGAGATAAAAACTCAACAGAGGGTCACAGAGCAGAAGAGAGATGAAAAAAACGCCTGCGGAGAACCGAGGTAGGAAAGACACCCTTTGCCTAGAAGGCCCTGGACCACAGCTAAGAAGCGGAGGAGGATTTCCTTAAAGATGCGCGGGGGCGAACCCTCCCCCGAAGGCACTGAGTTCCCGCCCGCCAGCCCACGCCCTACCTCGGTGACCTTGCCCGGGGGCCAGGAGCAGCAATGCCAGCGCGAGCGCCCAGACTCCGCCCCGCATCGCCTGGTCTGGACCGTGGCGCGGAGCACGCGGGTGGGTGCGCAGAGGAAGTCCCCCAGTTCTGCGAACTCTGAACTTTTTTCTCTGCGCTGCTCAGCCTTTGAAGCAGCTAAAATCCTGTCTGTCCGGCGCAGCCTCGTTTCCGCTGGCGTCGCTGAAGCCTCTGCTCGACCCCCAGCGCCTCTGCTGCCTCGCACCCCGCCCGCCTGCCCCAAGCCACGCCCATCCGTCCCGGGGGACCCACCGCGAGCGTGGGGGGTCCCCGAGTATCCCCGGCAGCCTTCGCTTCCAGAGCGCCAGCTTCCGGAGAATCGCGTGGCCCCGCTCTAAGAAAAGTTTGAAGAAATTGGTATTAGCCTAGAAAATTGCTCAAAGGGGTCTCAATAAAAGAAACTTTGCAAAGTTCTTTTGGAAAGGGTACTGCTAATTGTGCTTGCAGATGGAGTCTTAACCGGCTTGTCAGGAAGCCTGGATTTTCTGAAAAGGCCGCCCTAGCTTTTATTTTAGAAAAGTGCTGGCGTCTGCCACATTGTTTCTGTGATGAAAAAGAGAGGAGGGAGCAGAGATTAAAGCTGCAACCTGAGAATCCCTTTAAGGGAGGTGCTCAGACATGCTTCAGTCCCTGGGGTCAGCCATCACAAATTTACTGGTGATGAAGAGCTCTCTGAGTTGTCCCCAGGGTCCCGGGCCACAGGGTCCACCAGCATAGTAGTGGACCAGACTCCCCCAGGTTGCCCCGCAGTGGTCTTCAATCTTATGCTTCCTGTAGCTCTGTCTCTGCAGAGGGAGCTGGGCTCCTCTTGAACTTCATCCTTTTAACTTGCTACATGAAAATTCACTCTCACGTTTTCTCTGACATCTCTGACATCTCACCGTTCTCCAAATCCTGGGACGTTGTCCTGCAATCTCTGCAGGAAAGAAGACATAAGTCAGCAGAGGACAGGGTCCAGGTGCATGTCAGGGTTCAGACTGCAAGCCCCCTAGACCTCCAGAACACTGAGGCTTTGACAAGAATGGTGATAGCTACAGTAAATGCCCAAATTCATAAACGCTCTCCAAAAATATTTTTTTTAATTGGAAACAAAACTGCCATTTTAAAGCTTAAAACCAGTCTACAAAAAGATGACTAACCTCTCTTTAAAAACAAAAAAGGTTAATGGTGCATAAAACATATATAGCCTCCTGTTGTACACAGCAAAAGTACTTATTGCCTAAAAGAAAAAAACAGAATGGCCGGGGCTGAGCCATTACATACAGTAGGTTTGACGTTTGCCTTGTGCAATCAACCAGAGTTCCATCCCAGGCACCCCATATAGTCTCCCTAGCCTGCCAGGAGTGATCCCTGAGAGTAGCGAGCGTGGAGAAAGCGCTGACCAAGAAAATCAAGTAAAGAATTTGTTTGTTCTAAAAAATAGAATGTAGGGGACACCTGGGCAGGCTCGGGCCAGGGCCGGAGCTCGGGCTCCGGCCGAGATTCGACCCGGGTGCCCATGCCTCTGCAAAGCCGCGTGAATGCCGAACGAGCAGGAACCAGAGGCAGCTATAAGACTTGGGGTTCCGGCGAGTGCTTGCAACCATGTATGCGGACTGTGAACTAAGCTTTTGCCCCACACCGGCTAACGGAGGAAATATCCTTCTCCCTTGGTCTCTCCTCCCTCCCGGGGGAGAAGGCGTGGTGTCTGACATTTTATAGGTCCTTTGAGCAGGTATGAACTTTGTGGCTCGGAAAAAAAAAATTGTGTGCTTTGAAGTTGAAACCGGAACACCTGGGCAGGCTCGGGCCCGGGCCGGAGCTCGGGCTCCAGCCGAGATTCAACCCAGGTGGCCATGCCTCTGCACAGCCGCAGGAATGCCGAACGAGCAGGAACTAGAGGCAGCTATAAGACTTGGGGTTCCAGAGAGTGCTTGCAACCATGTATCCAGACTGTGAACTAAGCTTTTGCTCCATGCTGCTCCAGGAAGGGAAATGATTCAATTTCCAACTTTAATCTCCCTGGATTCAATTACTAAAATACAGAAATTGTAAAGAGACTTTTTATCTCTTCATTCTCATCAGTGGAAAACTCAATATCAAATATTTCCTTGTTAATAGGGCTGTATTCTTGGGGGATAAATTCCAACAAAAATAGTGAGTCTGTGTTGAAACTCCAACAACAATAGTGAGTTTTGTGTTGAAATATGGAATGTAATCAAGGTAAAGAGAAGAGTGAAATTTATCAGTTACCCAGGCGGGGGTAGGGGGTGGGGATGGGAAGCATACTGGGGTTTTTGGTGGTGGAATATAAGCACTGGTGAAGGGACGGGTGTTTGAACATTGTATAACTGAGACATAAGCCTGAGAACTTTGTAACTTTTCACATGGTGATTCAATTAAATAAATAAATAAATAAATAAGCAAAAGAGTGGGAAAAAATAAAATAAAATAAATAAATAATAGAATGTAACTGAAGTCAGTATGGGCAGAAAATTTTTCATCTTAAACTGACTTAGGGAAAAAATTCATGTCAGCAGTGTGAAATTGCTATTTTAGTGTATCATACATTTTTGTTATTTTAAGTTTCCAAGCCTTAATAAAACTGGAACAGGAAAATAAACATCAAGATCCCCAACTTTCTGATATCACCAGAATAGAGTAAAGGTTATAATCAAGATCAAATCATACTAGCTTTTTTTAATATTAAAAAAAAAACTCAGTACCTGTACAATTGCAAATCACTTTTATACTTTTGGGGACGGGACAGGGTGGGGAGGTGTATGAGGAGAGGCACAGCTGGTGGTGCTCAGAGGTTACTCCTGGCTCTGCGCTGCACTCCTGGCAGGCCATGGGGACCATGTGGGGTGCCGGGGATCAAGCCCTGTTGGCAGCGTTCAAGTCAAATGCTCAATACAAACAAGATCCCTATCTGCTATACTATTTCTATCCCCTTACTTAAATATTTTATCAAAGGGCATTACTTACTTAACTTTCTCCAACCCCTGCACATATAAAGCATATGGGTTTTATTCATTTACTTCAGTTTTTGATTGTTGAATACCATTTAATAAGCTTACAATATATTTAGTGACTGTCACTGTCACTGTTATCCTGTTCTTCATAGGTTTGTTGGAGTGGACAGCAGTAATGTGGACTGGAGAGATAACACAGCAGGTAGGGCATTTGCCTTGCACGCGGCTGACCTGGGTTCAATTCCTCCGCCCCTCTCGGAAAGCCCAGCAAGCTACTGAGAGTATCTTGCCTGGCAAGCTACCTGTGGCGTATTTGATATGCCAAAAACAGTAACAACAAGTCTCTGAGATTTGATAACAAAGAACCAAATTTTCTATGCATATATCATGAGTTAGGATGCAAAACATTAATATCTTGAGGACTAGGCAGATGATAGTACAAGTTAAAGAGCTTGCTTGGTGACCCAATTTCTGTCTTTAATAATAAAGTCCCTAAGTATGTAGTAATCTATATAGTCCCCAAATGCCACCAAGAATGATCCTTAACCAGGAGGTCTGCCTCACAGCTTGGAAACTGGCCTCACATGTTGGGGGGAAAGGCAGCAGAGACAGAGAAGGGAACACCTAGTAGAGAATGTTGGGAGGACCCACTCGGGTTAAAAGCTGCGTACCAAAAGTAGACTATAGACCGAACATAATTGCCACTCAAAACCTCTATTGCAAACTACAATATCCAACAGGAGAGAGAACAAAAGGGAATGCCCTGCCAAAGAGGCAGGTCGGGGTGGTGGGGGTTGGGGTGGGGGTGGTGGGAGGGATACTGGAAACATTGGTTGGGGGAGAATGGGCACTGGTGGAAGGATGTAAACTAAATACAAACATGAAAGTTCATAAGTTTGTAACTGTACCCCACGGTGATTCACTAATAAAAAAAATTTAAAATAAATAAATAAATAAATAAAAAAATTTTTTAAAAAAATGATCCTGTGCAGACACAGGAGTTAGTCCTGAGCACTACCAAATCTAGTCAAACCTCTTCCCCTAAACAAATAATAAAAACTAAAAACAATGTAAGAAATTGTTTCACGTCCAATGAAAATTTTATCCAGATACTAGATTATGCTGAGTAAAAAAATACTTTTTCTGGGAAACAAAAAGTAATCAAAATAATGTTGTAACACATATCTGGTGAGATCCATCAAAAGTTTGGTTTGGGGTTATACCTGACTGTGGTCAAGATTTAGTCATGACTCTGTACTCAGAAGGCCATTGGATGTCCTGGGAATGGAACCTAATTTAGTCATGTGCAAAGCAAGCACCTTATCTAAAGTACTATCTCTAAACTACAATTATTTTTCATTTTAAAAAGAGAAAAAAACAATAGATGCACGATGCCCTATAAATAATGGTGGTACTTGTAAATATCACTGGTCTAGAACTCATACAAATATTTGACGAAAGAAGAAATGAAGTCAAGTCAATAGATAGAATATAGCTTAAGTGAAAAAATAATGATCAAGGAGAACATGCCTAATTATTTTCTTGCAAAAAGAAATAACTCAATTTTTTTCATAGTTATTAAAAAATTACTAACAAAATTTCTGTCCCTCAAAATTGGGAGTTTTGTTCATACAAGTTTGTACCTATTATAGAAAACTCTCAATTTCAAGAGACAAGCTTGTACAGAAAACACTCCCATGTCAAGAGAAAATAGTATATTTGATGCACAGAAATGGAGACAGATATGAAAAATAAAATAGAGAGGCTAGAGAGATAGTACAGCAGATAGGAAGCTTGCCTTGCACACTGCCTACCTGAGTTCTATCCTCAGCATCCCACATGGTCCCTCAGCACTGATAGGAGTGATTGCTGAAGATAGAGTCTAGATAAGCACTGAATAGTGTGCTACCCCCCTGCCTAACACACACACACACACAATGAACATAAGAAATAAAAGGAAATAGATATGTGTATATGGGGAATGGGAATATGTTTATTCCTAGTTGTCTTCTACTTTATGGCCCCATACTGTCCATATTTCCTTCTTAGAACTTCATGAAATAATACAATACGGAGTTTATAAGTTCACTTTGAGTTTCACTGTATCACTATCATTCTGTTGTTCTTCAATTTACTAGAGTGGGTGCCAGTAACGTCTCCATTCGCCCTAGCCCTGAGATTTTAGCAGCCTCTCCTTACTCATTTTTCCCAATGATTGTAGGTTCTTTTCAGGGTCAGGGGAATGAGACCTGTCTCATTCTGAGTTTAAACAAGCTTTAATTTATTTTTGTTTTCTGTTGTTTCTAATTTAAGAATGTTTCACAAAATCCTTACAGAATATAAGCACCTAAGTGATTAAATAATGAGCAAAAATTATGCATTTTTGAGATAAAGAATAGAAAAATATAATCACAATTTGTAATTAAATATTAGGGGGGAATTGTTTGGTCATTCAGACATGTGGAACTTATCAGATCAAAAAGTTTTAGGGAAAAGTATTATTTGTTCAATTTCAAAGAAAACAAAAATGACTATAAAGTTTCAATATCTTTCATATGAAGATAATTTAGAGTTAGGAAGGGGTGAAATACCACAGCTGTCTTCAAATAGTTTCAATTTTTTTCAAATAGTTTATAGTATCACTGTATCACTGTTATCTCATTCCTCAATTTACTTGAGTGGGCACCAGTAATGTCTCTTTTCCTACCAGCCCTTAGATTTTAGCAGCCTCTCCTTACTCTTTCCCAACAATTGGAGGTTCTTTCAGGGTCAGGGGAATGAGACCTATTGTTACTGTTTTTGGTATATTGAATATGCCACGAGTATTTTGCCAGGTTTTGCCATGCGAGCGAGATACTCTTGATCCCTTGCTGGGCTCTCCGAGAGGGGAGGAGGAATCAAACCTGGGTCAGCTGTGTGCAAGGCAAATGCTCTACCACTGTGCTATCACTCCAGCCCAATATTTGAAGTAGTTAGAGGAAATCAGAAATAATGGTTCATAAATCAACAATAACTCTTGTTATTGTTGACAAAGTAAAATTAGCCAAAATGTTCTTTTTTTTTTTTTTATTCCCACTAACTGGCTAAACTTTCTTGTTTCTTGTTTCTGTTATTTTTATGGGGAATGAATGGGGAGGGTATTGTCATATTTAATGCTTTTTGCTATTTTTGGCTCTGTGCTAAGGGGTTGTTCCTGAAAATAGAACAAGGGCCAAGGACAGGCAGCTCTTACCAGGCCCCCACCCAGTCCCCACCCCACTCCTCATACTGTCTCTCTAGCCTCTTCTTCTCTGATTTGCTTACCATGTTTAAATCCACAAATACTTGGCTTTAAATTCTCTTACCACTCTCTTTAAAAGATACTTAGAATTATATTGTCTCATCATAATAATTCCATCTCAGGGTCCTTAGCAATTTCCCTTTGAAAAGTTATTTGACCTGGTAAAATAACATTCTGAAATTCTATGGATTAGAAATGGATTAGAATCCTGACATGCTGGAAGGTGGAAAGGGTCATTTTTCAGTTTACTGAACTTGAGGTTTCAAGAGCCTGTATCTACCACAAACACAGTAGCATGCTTTCAAATCTTCAGTCTCACAAAGTAGAAATGTAACCTACCTTCCTTCCTTCCTTCCTTCCTTCCTTCCTTCCTTCCTTCCTTCCTTCCTTCCTTCCTTCCTTCCTTCCTTCCTTCCTTCCTTCCTTCCTTCCTTCCTTTCTTCCTTTCATGTTTGTGGGCCACACCCTGCTGTGTTCATGACATACTCCTGGCTCTGTCCTCAGGGATCACTGGTGGCAGGGTGTGGGGTGATATGGGGTGATAGATGGTGATGAAAATCAAATCTGAGATGCCTGTGTGAAGGGCAAGTGCTTCGCCCACTGTATCATATCTCTGGCCCCAAAACGTAAGTTTTCTTTAATAGGAAAAATAAACCATAAAAGTCTTAGAGCAAAATGAGTCAGATGAAATGATTGTAATGAATTTTTTTAAAGTTCAAGCATTTGGACAAATTCAAAACTATAGAATACAATGATTGGTCGATTATTTATCCAAGATTCTGTTTCTATCACTGTATATGATAAGAGCAATTTTTAAAATAACTTATTATATAAAATATTAACTTAATTTCAATTAGTTTTTTTCCAAAGTATGATTTAAATATTAGATTGGAATGCAAAAGTTCTTTGAAATGAGTTGGAAAGTATATATTTTTATCTTTTACCAGTCATTTATACACATTAACAATACTGTTTTAACCTGAAGTATACATTATAAAATACCTTTATAACTGAAGTGTCTGACATGGTTATATATGTATATCATTTAGATTTTTTTAGAAGCCTTAAATAAAGCAGTAAAGCAGGTGGTAAAGCCACATGACATTTTTGTCTGTATATATGATTTAGGTTATCCTTTTCTAAATCACAAAGCACTTTGAACTTCACAATTATACCCTGCAATCTATAATTACATTCTACAATTACATAAAGAATGTTTTATAATATTACAGCAGTTATTATTTAGGAAGTAGATATATATACAATTTAATGTCAATAAATTTAGTTTTATGCTTACATGTCCTAACTACCCATCCTAAATCAATTTGAAAAATTTCAAAACTTTGCAAAATAAAAATTCAACTTTTATAATAGCCTTATTAAGAGGTCATGCACGCAATCTTAAAATTAACCTCAGACAGCGAGTAACCCCACAAATGTTATCATATTTATATACTGTCTAACAATCTATTTTTTAATACTTTCATCACGTTTTTGTGATTTTTATACATTTTATTTTCATAAAGTAGTTCACAATAGTTCATTACAGATAATATTCAGACACCCACCCCACCAGCGAGCATCTTCCCACCACAGTAAGAGGGAAGTTCGTGAAGGTTGTTGTATTTTATTCCGGAGCATCTAAGCCTGTATATGAGAATACAAGCAAGTATGTTAAAACCAAACAGATGTGTGCTACTTTAGGTACATCACTGGGCTAAAGTATAAGGGGTCACACTGCTGCAAATGCAGTCACGAACTCCAGGAAATACTGTATCGCTCTTTTCTGGCAGTTTTATTTTATAGTCTCTGGATCTTGGCCGTTGATGAGATTACAGGGCACCAGGGGCAGATTATGGGTGTGGCAGCCAAGCTACTGAAAAACTAGGGATCTGGGTGGAGGAGGCCCAGTCCCGAACTGAGCAGGCTTGGAGATCTCAGTCACGGGGCCCAAATGCCTGGATTCCACTGCCTGTTTCTTCATGGGCAAGGCTTGTCTGAGCATGTGGAGAGCGGCCTTGAGCATGGCTGCGGCTGGGATCTGGGCGTTTTCAGCTGCCAGGGATCTGTTTGGGGCAGGGAGGGAAACTCAACCTGCACCCATACAAGATGCCCCGGTGAAGACAGCCTGATGCGGGGTTAGCAGATTCTCACTTTCATCACTTTTAAGAGAAAGTGCATATTAATGTGTTCAAACTTCCAACCATAGATGAAAACTAATCTCTTTTCTGTTTGTGTGTTTGTGTGTGTTTGTATAGATATATTTGACTTTCTTGAATATTCCATGTAAATGGAATCATGCATGTTCCTTAGTGACTCATTTTTGAGATCATTCAAGTTACAATTATCAGAAATGTATTCAATTTTTGGTCAAATAACATTCCATCATGTGTATATTCTATAATTTTTTATTCAATAATCAATTTATGAACACTTGTGCTGCTTACACTTTTTTGGCTATTAAACATAATGCTACTGTGAACATTTGAAATTACATGTCTGCATGAACATGTGTGTTCATTACTTTGGATAGAGTTCTAGGTCAGAGCTACTGAATCATGTGATTAGGCTACATATTATTTTGTGCAGAGATAAGTCGAAATACATTTATCAGTTTTCAGGGATATATAATTTTGTTTTGTGGGGCCACACCTGGTGGTGCTCCAGGCTTCTTTCTGACTCTGTGCTCAGGGATCACTCTAAAACATTGCAGGCAAAGCTCAACCATGAGTTGAAGCTTTTAGATTCTTCACAAATTACTAAAAGATGATTATAAGCAACATGTTTTCAAAGTAATGGATTTAATTCTTCTTTAATTTTTAAACATATAATCTTACTTTTAAATCTTATTAAAGAATTACTTACCTTAGAACTCCGTGTTTTCGAACCTGCATGATAATAATAGTTTAAAAAGTGGTATTTTATCAATATCTTAGCTGACTAAAAATCAATTATTTGAGAAGCCGGGGAGATAACTCAATGGACTGAGTATATTTTCATATGTGATAACCTGGTTTCTATCATCCAGGACTGCCAAGTATGAACCCCAATCGCAGAACTGGGAGTAGTGACCACTGCTGATGTGACCCAACCCCCCAAAAAAAACCCAAAAACCCAGATTCTTAAAAAATTATGTTTCAAAACTTCTAAAGTATATTTTAAGATGACTTTTTTCCTTTAAAATGTAGAGTGTGGAGGGATGTTAACAGCGGGGACAGAGACATGGGGGCAGCGACATGGGGGTTGTAGCACAGCAAGTAGGCTGCTTACCTTGCACTATGCAGACCAGAGGTCGAGCCCCCACACCATATATGGACCCCTGAGCCCACAAGGCCTTGAGGGCAGTGTAAAGAGAAAGCCCAGAGCACAGCCAGGTGTGGCACAAAAACAAAACAACGGATTCTATTTCAGGGGTATAGAGCTAGAGCTAGAAGCAGCAGGCAGTGAGCTTGCTCTGCACGTGGCCAACCAGTGTTCTCTCCCCCACAGCCTGAGCACCCCCAGGGGAGCAGGTATTCCTGGATTCAGAAGCAAGAGTAAGCCCTGAGCGTAGCTGGGCATGACCCAGAAACAAACAACAAAGGAGTGTGTACTGAGGTTTCCTCTCAAAGGCGGAAAGATGATAAGGCACCAGTTCTGGATAATTTCATAAGCAGGATTTGAAGGGCAGAGTACAAATTTATCCTGCTCCACAGAGACAGAGCAGGATATATAAATATATGGTAATGGTTTAGTGCATAAAAGACTGAAAGAAGTGGGAGCTAGCAGATGAGAAGATAGTACTGCCCACATAGAAGGAACAGAATTACCATTTTTAGAATTAGCAGAATTTGGGTCTTTCTTGAAAGATGGCTTCATTTTAATGAAAAATCAAGCATGTTTTTTATCATTAATTTTATATTTATTAAATATTTCAATTTAAATAATTGGAAACTCACTGAGAACAAAAAAAAAGAGAAACATTGCTCTGATCAAAGAAACAACTTTAGGGAGCAGCTGCTAAAAAGCTTCTACTTAGGATTAATATACATTTCACAAGAGAGAGGAGATGAGATATAATGATGAGGACAACATTAGTATGTGCTGTGAATTTAATATATAATTAAAGTTTTACTAATACATCTTCTTTGATTTGGTAAGAAAATTGGACTACTTATGTAGCAGGTAAAGGGTCAGAAGGGTCAGATATTGTGATAGGACAGACCTGTTCTAGAAATGTAAACCCTATTATGTTTATGTTGGGCTGGAGTGATAGCACAGCGGGTACGGCATTTGCCTTGCACAAGGCCAACCTAGATTCAATTCCTCTGTCCCTCTCAGAGAACCCGTCAAGCTACCAAGAGTATCCCGCCTACACAGCAGAGCCTGTCAAGCTACCCGTGGCGTATTGGATATGCCAAAAACAGTAACAACAAGTCTCACAATGGAGACGTTACTGGTGCCTGCTCAAACAAATCCATGAGCAAGGGGATGACAGTGATACAGTGATATGTTTATGTCTCAGTTTCCCCCATTTGCAACATTAGGAATAAATCTCACAGGGCTGTGGTAAGGATTAAGTGGGCTAGTGAATGAAAAGCTCTCTGCAATGTACTTTGCATACACTAATCACTTAATGTAGTTATTAAATTTTAGAAGGTAACAAAAAAATTGATAAGTGATAGAAAGGAAGGATTGGGTAAGCACAATGTATGTATTTATAAATTTCTTGCTGCACAAACTAAATATCTTCAAAAATTGATATATGAATAATTGTTTACTTAATCTACATAAGTGATTAAAAATGACAACAATATGATTTATATGGAAGTTTCCAGAGAAGAGCGACATGACTGTAGACTTATTTTCACGTATGTGAAAATGAATTTTCACTGACAGTTTCAGTGCAAGAAAATTCATTTAAGTTATTTCCTTCCATTGCAACATTATGTATCTCTTTTCCCCTCTGATATCCTGACACTTACTCTGGATAAAAAGTGAACAACACCTCAAACTAAATAAACAACCTGATATTCACTAAAAGAGAAAACAAAAAATCATGTTGAATAGTACAGCTTCTTATAAATTATGTCATGCTGAAAAATGCTTTTAATTTGAGGTTTCAAACATAATGAAACCTTTGAAAAGACGCCCTTCTTTTCCTTTAAATAACAAAGAAAAACCCAGTCTTGCTTCAGGGAACTGAATATCCAGTCTGCTATTTCATAGAGCCACAACTCTTTTCTATTGAGTGGCAATTTCAACTTCAGGCAGTAATGAAAAAGGCATAAACCACTAAAGGACTATAATAAAAGGATTTTGCAGATGATAGAGGATATTGCATGAGTTAAATGAAAAAAGGTCTTAAAAAAACTATGTTCAAGTTTCATTTCTTAAAATTGCATGTATGTCTCACCATTTAAAATGGGCATAAAACAATAAAGTTCTTGAGAGTCCTTGGCAGAAAAGTACTTCTATGACTCTCTTTAAACATGATTGAAAAGGGATCAGGCTGCTTTAATAAATCAACATTGCCAATTCATGACTGCAATCACCAAAAAAATGGAATAGAGTAAGTATTATATTGGTAATATGGTTGTATTAATTGTGCTAAATACTTTTAAAAGCAAACTGAATTAGCATTTGTTCCAATTTTAATTTAAATAAATATTGATATGAAACATAATTTGTGAGTACTATTTCTGAAGGCCAAATAAATGATGCATAGTTCGCTTAAAAATATAGAGAAACTTGTGCCAGCTGATTGCAGTACAGGAAGCAAACAGAATTTTAACATTGCAAGGAGTTTTAAGGAAGCCTTGAATACTCTGGGAATTATTGCAAAGGTTGAAAAAGACTCTGGGTCCTGGAAATCTCACATAACAAAGGAACTTAACTGCAGAATTCAGCAAGTGAGATGAAGGCGCCAATGATGTGGCATTGCTGCTCTTAAGAGCCACAACATTGATAAATGGAAAGTAGGTCATAGTATTAGCAGATTTATAGCACGAAAGCAGATTTTCCTTGAAAATTGTATGAAAGATTTGCATACAAAACTTGGTGGGTGGATAGTTAGAGTTTATTGTACGAAGGTACATGGTCCAGATCCCTCCCAAAATGTGAAGGCCTCTCTTTTTTTTTTTTTAATTAATAGTTTATTTTTAATTAGTGAATCAACGTGAGGGTACAGATACAGATTTATACATTTTTGTGCTCATATTTCTCCCTTACAAAGTTTGATAACCCATCCCTTCACCAGTGCCCATTCTCCCCCACCAGTAAACCCAACATCCCTCCCCCCATCCCCAGTCCCGTCTCCCCCACCCCACACTGCCACTATGGCAGGGTATTCCCTTTTGTTCTCTCTCTCTGATTAGGTGTTGTGGTTTGCAATAAAGGTGTTGAGTGGCCATTGTGTTCAGTCTCTAGTCTATATTGGGCCCGCATCATCTTTCCCCCACATGACCTCTAACCACATTTTACTTGGTGTTCCTGAAGGCCTCTCTTTCACCCATGAATGACTTCCCTGTCCTGTCCCATGCAATCCACTCACCTCCCGTGAACGAAGTCACTGGTCCTGTCCCACGCTGCACTGTCCCGTGATTGACTTCCCTATTTTGTCCTGCTCAGCTCTCTCCATCCTGTGTATGCTTCGCTTATCTCTGACCACAGCCTCATGCGGGTGGGTATGACTTTTGTACTCAGTACCCTGTCACTAGCTGGGCATTCAAGACCCACTTGAACCTGAGCTTTCCTGAGTATCTTTCCTGGGCCTGTATTCTGCCCCTGCCTGGTCCTTAGTAGTTCACCGATAGTGTGCCCTGTGTCTGGGAGTGCCACCCCCTTGATACTGGGAGAGATGAGAGTCCAGAGAGTATAGACAATCGAGAGAGAGACAGAGACAGAGAGAGACAGAGACAGAGAGAGACAGAGACAGGGAGATGGGGCTTGGAGGGGTGGGCTCCTTTTATCTGCTGACAAATCCCACCCCCAGCAATCTCACCATCTATTTGGATTAGCTACCTGTTCCATGGGCAGAGATTTAAAATGACAGAGATCTCCACATCTCAGCTCCTGTTTTATCAATTGGATGGCCATTACCCTCACTGGATGCTCATAAAACTGAAGACAGGAGAGCAGAATAAAGCACTGTTGGAAAAAAAGAAAGAGCAAAAATCTGTGCTCTCACATTTTTTTCCTACCTGAATAAAAGATATAAAAGATGCAGCATGCCGGACACTACCTTGCTCGTAACTCCCTAATCACATGCAAATGCAAGGGCAGTAATTTCGTTTGCATCTAAAAAACTACCTGAGTAAAAATTGAAAGCTTTTCATTCAGCTGATGTGATAAAGGAAAGCAGACTAGAAGGTAGCAATAATGAAAGATGAATGCAATTGATAATATATATTGCAAAGGTAAGAAGTCAGCTAATTTCATAAGCAAAGTATTATTCAGACCCAGTATGTATTTACCACTATCAACCTTACTCAGTTCATTATTCTTCCTTTTATTCTATTATCCTACATCCCAACAATTTGCGTGGGTGTGTTCTGGAGTTTAATATAAGAATTGACTGCATGCAATTTCAAAATATTCATTGATCACTCCCTCCACTTCTTATCACCTTACGGTTATCCTTTAGAAAGAAATGTTACCAGTTTCAGTTTGAAATTTGGTCATCAGATCACTCTTGAAGAATTGGTGTTAACATAGCCCTGAATCCTCAAATTTTTTCATCACTTTATCTCCCCCAAAAATAATTCTCCAATTTTGGTGGTTATGAGATTTAAATAGATTTCTTATTCCTACTAATCCCTGACCTTCTGCCCATATAGAGTTGGACTGTACCATCGGAGTATGGCTGTCTCTGTCCTTGGTTCTGAAATTCCCATGGGTTATTTTATAGATTTTTATTAACATTTCTCAATTTGCTAAATTTATTATCTTTTCGTTATTTTTATTCACTAATATCATTATCATTTTATTTATTTTCACACACTATAATATCGTGCTTCTCTTTATTAATATGTAATATTTCCCTTTATCTCATTACTTGATATTAGGAATGGAACTCAAGAACTCATGTACACGTGATTGGTTTTAAGATGTATTTTGTCATCTACTAATATAGTTGCAACAAAAATTTTAATGTTTTGTTATTTATTTGGAATACTTTCTCCTTTTTTTCATTTTGAATCAATTATTTTTGGACCTAAAAGTTGATATATTTATGTCAATTTTTAAACCATTCTGCTAATCTCTACGTTTAACCATGTAATTTTACTTTTCATATTTAAAATATGATGAGTTTACTTCTAAAGTCAAGTTATTCGTTCATTTTGTATAGATTCACTATTATAATCATGACATATTATTCATATACTATATAATATATAATCCCCTCAATGCAGCTTTCTCTATTTTTAATTTCTTTTGAATGTAATTGATTTCATTTTCATGTTGAATTATTTTGTTTTCTTTTTGTAAAGTAGTTATTTTATTAGACTCATGACATCTTTATTTAAAATTCACTTCATTATTACTTAGATTATATAGAAAATAATATTAAAGTATATGGTGCTGGTCCATCAAGTTAAAATATTCACTCTAGCTCTAGCACCCTTGTTTAAAATTCCTGAAGTGCACAGTCATGCAATATCTCATACTTTATTCCACTGATGTACCAAGAGTAGCCACTTTTGATGGGGTGTAAAAAGTAGAAGACAACCAATCTTGATCAAAATACATATATATGTATATATATTAGAACGCAGACTCAAACTGTAACAGCATGTTAGTGATCTCTTATACCGGGACTTAATGGCTTCATGGTGAGATACAACAACTTTCACATACTCTTTTCTGAGGAAATCTTCTTGATCATTTTTAGTGGATTTTTCATAGCAATCAATACAAAGTAAATTACTTAGCAGTTGCCTTTGGGGCAGGCTTGGGTTGTGATGGGAAAATTCAAAATAATGATGTTGGGAAGGTGTAATGGTGGAAGGATTATTGGTGTTGAAATAGTGAATGCAATAAATTAATATGAACAACTTTATAAAAAATAAAATTTATCTTAAAAAACTATATGGTTCTGGTGGCATATTTGATAAGCCAAAAACAGTAACAATAAGTCTCACAAAGGAGACATTACTGGTGCCCGCTTGAGCAAATCGATGAGCAAGGGAATAACAGTGATACAGTGATAGTCATATGGTGCTGGTATACAAATTTATTGCCCCCACCAACCACAAAGAGCCTATCACCCTCCACCACTGTCTCTTTCATCTTAGTCCAGATTTCATCACGCTCTCGCTCCTGTCACTCTTAGTAATTGATTTTGCAATCCAAGATCAAATGTTTATCATTATTCAGTATTGTCGATTCCCTTGTTTTGTCCTTCTGTATTCCAAAAATAGTGAGATCATTTGATATTTCTCTCTCTGACTTACTTTGTTTAACATGATGCCCTTCAGTTTCACTCAAGTTGCAACAAATCACATTTCATTATATGTACACAATCTATTATATATGTGTGCTACACCTTCTTCATCCATTTATCAGTTGTTGGACACGGGTTGTTTCTATATCCAGACTGTTATATTGAGCAATGAACATGCATGTTATTACATCTTTTTGAATTAATATTTTTGGTTTGGGTCATAGATGCCAAGAATGGAAACACTGGGTGATGTGGGAGTTCTATTTTTAATTGTTTGAAGACTGCCCATGCTCTTTTTCATAGAAGAGTCAGGAATAGCCCTTGAGTATTGCAGGATGTTGCTCACACTCCAACATGCGTGCATGCACACACACACACAAACACACACCAAATAGGGAAGAATTATGTAGATATGGAGGTGAGTCAAATGTCTATGTGGAAACAATAATCTAGTAAGTTCATGGGAGATTTCAGAAAATAATGCCTCATTACTGGTTTCAGGAGAGAGTTGCTTCTTCAACTACTGCTGAGAGAGTTAGCTGAAAACCAGACAACCAACTTAAAACTCTGTTGCTTTGTTTTGTAGATGATTAACTTTAAATATTTAAAACACATACAGTGAAGTTGATAGACAGTCATTGTCAATGGGCTCCAACTGCTTTTGGATTAACAAAATATTCAGTGATAAAATTCTCAAGACTGTCTGCCATTGTTCCTCAGGTCACAACATAAGTTATTGCAATTATACTTGCTAGAATGACACAGCTTCATGATTTTATTCTTCATATACAGAAAGGAAACAGTAAAGAGGTCTTGCATTTTATTAGTAAACAGATTGATGTATTTTTCTATAATTATGCTGTACTGCATGAGGACATCAACATGTATAGTTTTCTCTGACTAATGCTTATTCACAGTTTTCTCCGACTGAATAGCCTTTCTCACAATTTTTCATTGGCACAATCCTCTTGATGATTCAGCTGAAATCATCCAATGATAAAGGAGTTATGAATTTCATGCCAAGAAAGTAAGTCATCTCCAGAATGTCACTCTCTATGCCCTCTCATTGTTGCACCCATTAATCTTAATTCCTACTTGCACAGTAATTGTCAAGCTCTATTTTAATAAACTTTAGATGTCTCTCTCGAACACTAAAAAATGATTTATTTCTTATAGTCAAGTGACACTAGAGACTGTGTTTGGAAGAAATGTTGCTGAACAGGCAGCTTTACAGCTGTAAAGCAAATATGGCATTTTTATAAGCATTAATCTCAGTTACACTCTGCTCTGTGAAAGTAGAAAGGCTGAAATGGCTGCACATTGAGTCCATTTGTATGTCATTATTGCAATCGTAATACTGTCTGAGCAGATAGCAGTTAAGTATTTGCCAAGGATTAGAAGATGGAAATTTGTTGATTTCATATGGGCAGAAATCACAATTTAAAGTGAGACACCTGCTCTGTTTCTTTGAAGAAAATAATGACCAATTATATTTATTTGAACTCTCAAAACTATGCTCAAAGAGTGAACATTTAATTATATGGTGTTTATGTACTTAAAATGGAAAAAAGAAAAAGAAATTGGGCCATACACACGTTAGCAATTTATGCAAATAAATCTTACTGTGGTTAAACTTCCTGTTTGAGCAATACTGATGATATTCTTTCTTGACGAGGGTGCTCTACCAGGAATATTACTTTGCACTCATATCATCACTGCATATTTTTGGTTAATTCACCTTTATGTATGTGTGACATTTTAAAACTTATAAAACATTTAAAAACTCTGTCCCACAAATAGTCTTAGTCCAGTGTATCACTTTAGAAAGAAAAAACACATTCTGGATTCAAGAAGATACTAGATAAAATAGGAGAATTCTTAGGGAATGTGTACAACTAAATTCTGAGTAACTTGAAAATTAATGAAAGCTGAAAAAAGAACATGATCTGCCAACATATCATTGTTATTCATCTCAAATGACAAAAAGGAATTTAGCCCTATTTTTGAATGAGTTACACATTGAGAGTATTTTTTTCTACAATGAGTGGGAATGTTAGAGCAGCTTCTTTTTATTTTTTTACTTTTTTATTAAATCACTGTAAGATAGACCCTTATGAAGCTGTTCATGATTAGATTTCAGTCATCCCTCCACCAGTGTACCAGTGTACACTTCTTAGCACTAATGTCCCCAGGTTCCCTCCCCTCACCTCCCTCCGACCTCCCACCTCTATGGCAGACCCCTTTCCTTCCTCTTGGTCTCTGTCTCTCTCTCTCTCTCTCTGAAGCTGAAAACCTACAGAACCCAGCCACAGCCATGCTCAAGGCCACTTTCCACACACCCAAATGAGCCTCACCCATGAAGGAACCGACAGAGGAACCCAGGTATGTGGGACCTGTGGCTGAGATCTCCAAGCATGCTGGAATCGGACTGGGTCTCCTCAATCCAAATCCCCAGTTTTCCGGTAGCTTGGCAGTCACACCCACAAACTGTCACGTTCCCCCCCCCCCCACCACCACCACCATGGAATCTCATTAACGGCCAAGATCCAGAGACTATAAAACTATAAAATAAAGCTCTTGGATGTTACTTTATGAAAATGAAGTATATAAAAATCATTTAAAGGGGCTGGAGCAATAGCACAGCGGGTAGGGTGTTTGCCTTGCATGCGGTTGACCCTGGTTCGATTCCCAGCATCCCATATGGTCCCCTGAGCACCGCCAGGAGTGATTCCTGAGTGTAGAGCCAGGAGTAACCCCTGTGCATCGCCAGGTGTGACCCAAAAAGCAAAAAAAAAAAAATCATTTAAAAAAGAGAAAACTCAAATTATATTGGGTACACCTGTAAAATAAAACATATAAAAATGAGTTTCAGGGGGCTGGAACGATAGTACAGTGAGTAGGAAGTTTGCCTTGCGCACAGCCAATCCAGGTTTGATTTCCGGCATGCCATATGGTCCCCCGAGCACCACCAGGAGTAATTTATGAGTCCAGAGCCAGGAGTAAACCCCTGAACATTGCTGGGTATGACCTAAAAAGCAAAAAACTATAATAAAAAATGAGTTTTTTAAGATAATTAAGAATAAGAACACTCAATTTTTCTAAGAATTTTGTTCTTTTAGGGTTTTGGGCTCTGGCAAGCTACCTGTGGCATATTCGTATGCCAAAAACAGTAACAACAAGTCTCACAATGGAGACATTACTGGTGCCTACTCGAGCAAATTGATGGTGTTACAATGCTACAGGGTTTTGGCAGGGGCGGGGGGAGTGGAAGTTGGACTTCAGTTACTTTTAAATCAATTATTAAAGTAAATATTAGATTACTCTATATAGTTCTTAATACATTTAATTGCATATAGAAATAAAATTGAATTCTTCAAAATTTTTCTGCAAGTCATATAAACTTCCACTTTGGCTAAATGGCCATATTTCTAAGTGGCCACTTAAAAATACATTATTGCACAGTCTCACTCTTAGATATCCAACAGATTGCAAATAAAGCATTAGAATTATACATATAATAGAATAAAAAAGGAACCATCCACATTCTGGAATCAATAAGAGAAAATGCATCATAAGGTAAAGGAGGACAGTGGTAACACTAGAAAAAAAGATGGCCAAAATTATTTTAAAGGGAGAAAATTAAGTTCTATACCCTACTGTATATATAGATATCCTGGCTTCGGCTGTTCTATATTTGAATTGAGTCTGTAGATCACCTGCATCCTTATGCTCCATATCTTTTCTCCTTTTACTCTGTGGATTCAGACCTATGGAATCAGGCAACACCCTGACCTTCTCCTTTTGCTGTTGCTGCCTTGAATTGTATATGTAATCACAGATACCTTGACAAAGGCTGGATTGAGAACTCTGATATTCTAAGCCCACTTTACCTGCTTTGATAACTTTTCCCATTAGTTCATTGAGCTTTCTCTTAATCAATAGCCTTCTCAGGCAATTCTTTAGGTTATTTTCCCATCGGAGAAAATCTATTTGTGATGAGAAGTTCTTTTTTCTAATTCTTTCAGAAAGGATCTTGGACCATATTACTTTAGATGTCAAACATTCTATGTATACTGAATATGATATTTTTATATATGTTGGGAAGTTTCTACTCCAGTGCTTTTTTTAAATTGAATCACCATGAGAAAAGTTACAAAGCTTAGAGGTTTAAGTCTCAGTCATATAATGTACTATCCCTTCACCAGTGCACATGTTCCACCACCAAGAACCCCAGTATACCTCCCATCCCTCCCCCTCCCCTGCCTGTGTGGCTGATGATTTTCACTTTACTCTTTACTTTGATTACATTCAATACTTCAACAGAAAACACACTATTATTATTTGGAATTTTTCCCCAACAACCAGTCCTGCCAAAAAGGCATCATTTGATAATTCGTTTTCCATTGCTGAGAATAAAGAGCATATGAGGTTTGGGATTTCTGGTGTTTTAGTAATTAAGTCCAGAGAAATTTCTGCCAGAAGTTGTGTCAGTGCAAGCTCATACCTCTGTTTAGTGGGCTATAAAAGATGGCGGTCTCCATGCCGCCACCACTGGTGAAAGGAAGGCCAAGAGAGAAAAACCTTTCACCTCCTTGGGCAGCATGGGGCCATAGCTTAGTTCACAGTCTAGAGGCATTTCTGCAGGAAGCTACTGGGTTCCGAAATTAGTTAGTGGGCCTCTGGAATCATGGTCGTTTGGGAGCAGAAGAGGCATTCATGTGGGGCCACTCGGGGTCTTGTCTGGGTGGAAAGTGGCGCTGGTACTGCCAGTCCTTTAAAAAAAAATAAATTTGTTGACTGGAATGATAGTACAGTGGGTAGAACATTTGCCTTGTACATGCCTGACCAAGGTTCGATCTTCAGGATCCCATATAATTCCCTGAGTACCACAAGGAGTCATTACTAAGCATAGAATCAGGTGTAACCCCTGAGCACCACTGGGTGTGGCCCTCAAACAAAACAAACAAAAAAAACAATAAACAATAAAGTTGTTCTCTCACAATTCTGGAGGTCAAAACTCTGAAGAATTGGGATGAAATAAAGGTTTAGGCAGGGTTCTCCCCTTCTAGAGACTCTGGGTGAGAATTTCTTCTTTGCCTCTTAATAAGCATCTGGTGTTTATTGATGTGGGCCTGTGGCCACATTGCTTCTATTCCTGCTTCCCCTTCTCTTCCACATGCTATATTGCATTATAAGGTGAAAATTCCCTCCTCAGTTGATTTGCTAAGATGCTGTCTTATGTATCGTTGATATAGTTTAGGCTATATTAGAAGTTTGTAGGTCTAATTTTAACTTGCACATTTTTGCATCATAAAGATACTTTGTCAGCTTGGAGGATCTTTATTTCAAATCTATTTTACTTATGTGATTGTGTTAATATTTATTACTTTAGATATCAAATGTTTGATGTATACTGAATATATTGTTTGTTTTGGAGCCACCATGTGGTGCTTAGAATTTCTCCTGGTTCTGTGCTCAAAGATCACTCCTGGCAGTGCTCAGGAGACAATACTTAGTGCTAGAAATTGAACCTGGGACTTTTTCATACCTTGTGCCTTGTCTCCTGGTAATGGGGCAACAAATGACCAAAAGCAACAGAACCAGAGAGATGACCTATACAACTGAGTTTACCTAGTTGTAGAGTTTAGGAAGGGAGGGCTCATTGAGCCATTGTGGAGGGAATCAGGCACTCTAATTTTGTAGGTTTGGTGTAAGAATTACGTATTCATGAAATCCTGTCATTGATAGTATTGTAAACAATGCTTACAATAAAAAAATGCAATACCCAAAAGCCTCACCTTGTTAAATATTCTGGATTTTCTGGAGCCACATCTCCAAACTCTACAACACTGACATCCCAGGAGGAGCACACCAGATTAGACTGGATGTAATGTAGAAGGTAAGCAATCTCAATGAACAAAAACATGAACACAGAGACTTAACTTGCAACAACAGCTTAGAAACCCTTGGACAACTTAATGTCGCATGGTGAGATACAACAGTTTTCACAAATTTTATTCTACAAAAATATTTTTTGATCATTCCGTTTGCCATTTAGTGGTAAAAGGCAATAAAAAAAACTATTGTGGGCCAGCTACAGAGGCAGGCATGAGGGGTTGTTGGGAAAATGGAGATAATGGTGGAGGGAAGGTAATCATGATGGTGGGATTGGTGTTAGAATATTGAAAGCCTATAACAAGTCATCATGAACAATATTGTAATCCATAGTGTTTAAATAAAGTGAGGACTTTTTAATTAAAAATAAGTAAAAATAAAAGAAAACATCAAAATTAAATAAATTAAATTAAATTTTACATTTAATAAATTTATAATTAAACAGGAAAAATAATTTTTTAAACAGTGTTTGGGGTCTGTAGAGCCAGTAAAATAGTCCATGGTTAAGTCACTTGTCTACAATGCAGCCAACCCTGATACAATCCTCAGTAACACAGATAGCACTGCCAGTAGGGACACATGAGTGTGGAGCCAGGAATAGCCATAGAGCATCACTAGGAGTGGCCGTAAGCACTCTAGTCCCAAAGTATTTGAGTTTCTACAAAACTAACTCTATTTATTCTGATCTGTAATATAACTCATTTTCTCTAATTTTAAGTTGTCATCACAAGTGAAATTTCATCATCGTAAGGAACATTTCAATAACACAACTGAAGTGCCTCTATCAATGACTAGTTCCATTGTGTGTTGAAGTTTCCAAGAATTTTTCTTTTCTCCCTTTAGCTTCCATGGTCCCTCCAGCCATTTAGCATCTTGTTGAGCAAGGAGTTCTAAGCTTTCCTGAAAACAAGTGTTTTCTTTTTTAGATAGTTACAAACTTACAAACATTTATGATTACATTTTAGTCATACAATAATTGAACACCATCCCTATACCAGTGCCCAATCTCCACCACCAATGTTCCCAGTATCCCTCCCGGCACCCCTACCCCCTCTGACCCCCTGCCTCTATAACAGGCACATTCCTTCTTACTTTCTCTCTCCTTTTGGGTATTACGGTTTGCAATACAGGTACTAAGAGGCCATCATGTTTGGTCCTTAGTCTATGTTCAGCACACATCTCCCATCCCAAGCAATCCCTTCAACCATCATTTACTTAGTGGTCCCTTCTCTATCCCAGCTGCCTTTTCCTACAGCATGTGAGATCAGTTTGCAAGACATGGTGCCATCCTCCTGGCCCTTATCTCTAATGTCCTTAGGTATTAGTCTCCTATTATGTTACTTTATATTTCACAAATGAATGCAGTCATTATATATTTGTCCCTCTCTTTCTGAAAATTTCACTTAGCATATTCTCCATGTCCATCCACTTATATGCAAATTTCATGATTTCATCTTTTCTAACAGCTGTATGGTATTCCATTGTGTAGATGTGCCAGAGTGTCTTTAACCAGTCATCTGTTCTTGGGCACTAGGGTTTTTTTCAGATTCTGGCTGTTATAAACAGTGCTGCAATAAATATATAAGTACATATGTCTTTTCCACTGTATTTTTTTGCATCTCCAGTGTATAATCCCAGAAATGGTATTGCTGGCTTATATGAGAGCTCAATTTCCAGTTTTTGGAGGAATATCCATACTGTTTTCCAAAAAGGCTGGACCAGTCGGCATTACCACCAACAATGAATGAGAGTACCTTTCTCCCCACATCAGTGCCAGCACTGGCTGCTCGTGTTCTTTTTGATGTATGCCAGTTTCTGTGGTGTAAGATGGTATCCCATTGTTATTTTGATCTGCATGATTTGCATCTGATGATTAGTGATGAAGAGCATTTTTTCTGTTCATTTCTTCTCCCCATTTTTAATGTTTTTTTTTTCTTGTAAAGTTCTACCAGTGATTTGTATATCCTGGATATTAAACCCCTCTCTGATGGATATTGGGTGAATAATTTTTTCCATTCTGTTTGTTCTTCCTGTATTTTGGTCACTGTTTCTTTTGAGGTGCAAAAGCTTCTTAGTTTAATATAATCCCATTTGAAAACAAGTGTTTTCATCAAAATCATTTGATATTCTCTTTTAATGTAATTCTCTATGATTCCAAGATGCCTTTATTTGTAGCCTCCATCACTGTAAACTTTATTTTGATACCTCTGAGTGATAATGACAACCTTCCCTTTGAAGAATCACGTCATTGCGTCATTGCATGGAGTTTCTAGTAATTCTCTTTGCTGTTATCTGTCTAGTAGATATTCTGAACCCTAGGGGAGAGTCTCAGTGCAGATTATTATAGGTTTGTTAATTTATTTATGTATTTATTTATGCATTTATTTATTGTAGTCAACCTCGAGAACATCATGCGACAGCTGGAATGGGAAGGAATGGGAGTGAAGATAGACAGTCGGCAACTACACCACCTCTGCTTCGCTGATGACATTGTTCTCATAACACCAAACATTAGCCAAGTGGCACAAATACTGGCCAACTTCGACCATGAGTGTGGAAAGGTCGGACTGCAGCTGAATCTCAGTCAAACAATGTTTATGAAAAATGAACTAGTCCCTGACGTTCCATTTGCTCTCAAAAGAATGAACATCTCTGAATGCAGCAGCTATGTGTACCTGGGTCGAAAACTCAACATGGGGAACAACTTGGCGCAATAACTGCACAGGAGGAAGAGAGCAGCGTGGAACGCCTTCAAGAGCATCAATGAACTTGTTAAGAGGACGAAGACGCTCCGGCTCCGGGCAAATCTTTTCGACTCCATTGTTCTTCCTGCACTAACATACACCTCAGAGACCTGGGCCCTATGAAAACAGGATGAGAATGCTATTCGGATATCCCAAAGAGGAATCAAAAGAGCTATGCTAGGGGTATCAAGTTTCACTCAAGTGAGAGAAGGAATCGGGAGTTCTGACCTCGTCGACAATCAACAATCAGGGATGCTGTCTCATTTGCCAAGGCATCGAAAATCAGTTGATTTTCGAAAAAACCATCGAAAACCCGGACACATAATGCAATTCAGAGACGACCGCTAGACTAAAGCTGTTACCGATTGGATTCCACGGGATGTCAAAAGACCTTGTGGCCACCCACCAATGAGATGGTCAGACTTCTTTATTAAAACCCTGAGTGAATAATTTAAGGCTCTTCCTGTTCCTGGAGCAAGCAGATATCATTGGGCTACACTAGCACGCGACAGGAACAAATGGAGACGTTACTGGCACAAACCGAGGATCAATAGGATGATAAATGATACAAGTGATTGTAGTCAACTTAATATAAGTCTCACTGACTTTTCAGTATTCTTTTTTAAACGTTTGAGCCACACCTAGCAGTGCCCAAAACTTCTTAGAGTACTATATAGGGTGCCAGGAATCGAACCTGAGTGGTCTGTGCAAGGCAAGTGCCCTACCTACCACACTATCACACTGGCCTCAACTTTCCTGTATTCTTAAGCTCAAGCTAAAAATCTTTCCCTTGGCACTTTCCTCTTCTTAAATAATCTTTCTATGGTAAACACAATCAAAGCTATTAATGGCAGAATTTCTTTTTTGGGGTGGGGGCCAAAGCAGATATCAAGGGAGTGTGGGTATCCAATTATCATGATGACAATTTAAATAAATAAAATCAATAAAACTGTAATATTTTGCTTTTATTATTTTTGCTTAAATAGCCACACCATAACATATTTTTCCTGTAGGAACATAGAGCTTAAAACATTTACTATAAAACAGGAAACCTCAGGGGGGGCTGAGGGTGGAGGGGCTAAGGGCGTGGGGGGGTTAGGGGTGTGAGGGTGCGGGGTGGAGCTATACTGGGATTCTTGGTGGTGGAATATGTGCACTGGTGAAGGGATGGGTATTCGAGCATTGTATAACTGAGATTTAAACCTGAAAACTTTGTAACTTTCCACATGGTGACTCAATAAAAAAAATTAAAAAAAAATAATAAAATAAAATACCAGTCTAGCAACCTTTTGAAAAAAAAAAAACAACAGGAAACCTCAGTTTTTCCCTTGCACATTGTTGCTTGCAGCGACAAGTTAGAACTTCCTTCAAATTTCTAAGCGCTGAGACTGGGTAGTTTAACTTTCCCAAGAGCAGAAGTTATGCCCCAGTTCTTGAGCTCAGAGTAAACCAGGAGGTAATGGACAGGGTAAGTAGATAGTCAAATAAATAACTTAAAAGGCCTTAAATTAATAGACAGTCTCAATATCCTAAATAGAAGTTTAAATGCATACAGGGTCTTGGTCTTATTTCAGCAATACAAATGGGTCCTCAATTAATAAGACATCTCGTTGAAACAAATGGGAATCCGCTGACTACTTTGCTTGATAAATAATACAAAGATCCAATTTTTCTAAAAAAAAAAACCATCATGTATCATACTTAACTGAGTCCTACACTAAGTTCTCCCCTGCTGGGCAGTTTTTTTCTCTTCTACTTACTTTCCAATAAACCTTTCTATTTTCTCACTCTGAATCTGAGCATCTTTATTGCTCAATACTTTCAAGAATGAGAATTCTTTGAAATATTACAGAGTCTTGGAACAAATCCAGAGGCCCACCATCACCGTTCTGCACCACTATCTCATATTTAAAAGCTTATCAGCCCCAATGACAGACCAAAAAAGCACACATAAGAATATAAATACATGGCACTTATAAAAAATTGTCCATTTTCATAATGATGAATCAAACCGCTGTAATTAAAACTGACAAAACCCTATAGAAACTGGTCAGATTTTCCTTGGGTTTGTGTAGAATCTAAACTTCATTGTGTTACAACTTAGAATACAATTAATAAAAATGATTACTCTAGTCAGTTGATATTCTACTTTTTCTGTCACTGTTCTCTTCCCATGGTCGTAAAATCCTCTTGATAGAAGAGCACATCTTAGTAGAATCGTGTCATTTACAAAAATATACAAACGAATGATTAAAGATTAATACTGCTTAACATACTTGAAAGTATCACTATTCTGAATTCTGTTTCTTTATGCATAGGAGAGGTTTTTTTTAACAGAAGAGCACAGATTTCTAGGAATACTAAATTATCCTCTTTCAAAGCTAACATCAATCATCAAATTATCAAATATTTATAGTCCTCGGCTCCATTGAGAATGTGCACTGACTGAGTGACATGTCTTGTCTTTGTGATTATCAACATGATCTATCACTCTAGAGGTTAACCTTGATCACCTGGCAGAGATAGTTTGTCAGGTTAACCCACTGTAAATTTATTTTTTCTCCCTTACTTTCATATGGCACTGTTAGAAGGAAAGTGACACTCTGCAGCCACACTCAAGAAGTGAAGAGTTATGCACTACCTTTGAGAACACAGGAGCTACCTGAATTATTTGTAATTCTGTATGGAAAATTTGTCTCATTTTTCACTTTAAATTCCCTGCTCACCTATATAATTATATATGCATACTTAAATCTGCATAACTACTTTGCATTTGGATTATCATTTAATGCCACTGTATGAGACTGGAGAGACCTGCTTTGCATCCTTGAAGCTTGAGCTTAATCCCTGGTGCCATGTGGTCCCTGAGTGACTTCTCAGGGCATATAGCTGGAAGTAACTCCCAAACACAAATAGATATACCCCTCAGAAAAGAAAAAACCAAGCAATGTTAAAATTAATTTTGTTGTATATATACAAACAAAATTTATATATTTTTGTATAAGTCACTGAAGCTTTGGTAAATGATTCAACTTTGTTCTAAAGTTGACTCCTATGTTCCTTTGAAATCTCTGTTATTATACTGCTCATGGTTTGTCTATGTTAGTATTTGCTGACTCATTAATATGACTCTCCGCTCCTAAACTTTTGTCAGGCTTTCAGGTCTTATAGAGTCAACACCTTCATTCAACATATCCTTACCTTAACTTGTTGGTCAACAACTATAACAAGTACACACATTTACCCACACACATGCATGCACATGTTTGTACACATGCACGTACATTTTTCATATTATATTTAATGGAATATATTTTCTACCTTAAAACACAGTTTTCCATAATCTGACTATGCTTCACTTATCAGCATCTAGTTCTCATACTTCTTCACTGCACTTATGTGTTATTACAACTGAACTGTGGTCTTGGACAATAGACAGCACTTGTCCATTAATCTTCTGTAGCACTGTCTGTAGCACTGTCCTCCCCTTGTTCATCGATTTGCTTGGGCAGGCACCAGTAACATCTCCATTGTGAGACTTGTTATTACTGTTTTTGTCATATCGAATACAACACAGGTAACTTGCCAGACTCTGCCATGCAGGCGGGATGCTTGCCGGGCTCTCTGAGAGGGATGGAGGAATCTAACCCGGATTGGCCGCATGCAAGGCAAATGCCCTACCTGCTGTGCTATTGCTCCAGCCCTATGGTTTTGAAATCATATATAGTACAGGTATATCTTACCTAGTAGACTACCATATACTAGAGGATCAAAGCCTGATTACTTTTTCTCTGAAACCTCAAGTGTTGAATTCGGTCCTTCGTGTTAATAATAAATATTATCTGGCTGAAATAAAATGCCCAAAACTCACGTGAGCATCTGCAATTCATATTGCTTATTGTTCACTGGCCATACCAGTCTTCATGAAAATTGTAATACTCTATTCTTTTCTATCGGTGGCAGCAAGCTCCCTGCCCTTTCACTGATGTGCTTGATTACAGAAGTTAAAACATATTCCAGTTTCTATTTTGATCCTTACATAAATAACAACTGCATAAACTTTGCTTTTTCAGAAATTCAAAGAGGACACATGACGTTAAGCAGGAAGCTTTTCAATCTTTCAGTTTATTTTTTGTTTGGGGGTTATACTCGGCGATGCTCAGGACTTACTCCTTGATCTGCACTCAAGGTCATGCCTGGTGTTCTGATCATTCCTGGGGGGGACCATGAGAGGTACGGGTAGAACCCGGGTGGGACGCATGCAAGGAACTCTATGTTATCACTTTGGCCTGATCTTTTCAATATTTTGCTAAAATTTTCTTTAAAAATCTTTTTTATTGAATCACCGTGATATACAGCTACAAAGTTGTTCATGATCAAGTCAGTCATATAGTGTTCCAACACCCATCCCTTCACCAGTGTACATTTCCCACCACCAGTGTCCCAAGTTTCCCTCCTGTCCCCCCCACAGCCTGAACTTTATGACAGATACATCTCTCTCTCTTTCTCCCTCTTTTTCACCCCCACCTCTCTTTCTCCTTCCTTCCCCCCTCTGCCCCTCTGAACTCAGTTCGTGTCAAGAGCGATAGTTTCCAACTATCATTGCCATAGTGGTACCTGTTAAGCCACATTGCTTCACCTTCAACTTATTCTATATAGAGATATGCAGATTTTTTATGCCAGTCTAAACGTTTATATTTATTAGTCACTGAACAAAAGTGTGAAGTTAGTAATTTCCATTCGTGGTGACATCATTTTCTTGTCAAAATGTTCCCTCTCTGACTTTTCCTTGAGTGTTCTTTACTCATTCTAAGTCAATTTTCTGGAGAGGTTCATTGATTTTTTAATAATGCATCAGTTACACCTTCTAAAGCACTTGTATAAAATATAGGATGATCTTTTTAAAGTAAATAATAACACAATCTATAATAACAGCTAAAAGAATGAAACCCCTAGTTAATATCAAGTGGGCAGGGGCTGTAGTGATAGCACAGTGGGTAGGGCATTTGCCTTGCATGCAGCCAACCTGGGTTCAAATCCCAGCATCCCATATCGTCCCCTGAGCACTGTCAGGAGTAATTCCTGAGTGCAGAGCCAGGAGTAACCCCTGTGCATCGCCGGGTGTGACCCAAAAAGCAAAAAAAAAAAAGTGGGCAGCCAAAAGTTTGAGTTGTGTCTTTATGCATAATTCGAATGAATGCCTTGTACACGGCCACCCTCTCAGCTGCAGATAATCAGTCTTCTCCCCGTACTCCTGACATCAGTCTCATAGTCAAAAACAGAAAGTTATCAAAAATTAGGTGCTGTTTCTAATGAATTCAACAACATTATGTCCAAGTTACTTCTTAGTAACTCATGGAATTAAATTTTATATAACCAAGAAAAAATATCTTTATAGTTGCTTCTATTGAGTCCAATCATTAAGGCAGTCTATAAAGAAACTTGATAATTATCCTTCCAATTATTCTTTTCTTTTAAGCCATCAAAGAAATCACAGACATTAAAAACTTCCTGTAACATATAATTGACCCAGACTAGGAAATGAAGCAGGCAGGTATAAGAAAAAAAGAGTTAATTAAGGCAATGTTCTAAGATAGTGATGGAATTTGTGAATAACAATCCACTTTTATATACAGTCATTAAACATTTACTGAGATGATGCTATTTTATGATTCTAGTTGAATATTAATATAGTGGACAAGTTAGAAAATTTTATTACTTACATTTATTTTTAAAGTTTCTTCAAGTCTCTTTTATATCATTTCTTTTATACATAAAACTATAATGGGATTCTGTAACTTGCAAA
The DNA here is from genome assembly GCF_027595985.1 of Sorex araneus. Classification (NCBI taxonomy): domain Eukaryota; kingdom Metazoa; phylum Chordata; class Mammalia; order Eulipotyphla; family Soricidae; genus Sorex; species Sorex araneus. The sequence continues at coordinate 378,440,287 of NC_073302.1, read as the reverse complement.
TAATAGCAGCACTACAGCAGTAACAACAAATAATTCTTGTCCAGGACTTTCCTAAATTCTACTTGAGTGAATAAAGTATTAGATCTAATTTATTTGATCAAATCAGAATTATTCTTTTGTTTCTAATATGAATCAACATTGCCAGTTATTTTACTAAGAAATATCTAATACGATAATACCACCTGTCACTGGTTTGCGTATGCAATTTGAATACTATTACTTAATGGCATTATTATATTAGTATTGCTTTTTATAATATGAAAATAAATGATGCATAAAAACAGAAATTTGAGAACATTTCAATATTGCTCAAATGAAGGGGAAAATAAGTCTGTGTTTTTGAGTGCATTAACATCAATTCACAGTTTAATACCTTTCAAAAGATAGGTCATGTTAACTTATAGATCTAGCTTCTGATTCTTATTTGACCTACTCTGACTTGTTCTATGACATAAGGCTTATTTTGCTATGCTTTTAATACTGGCACATTTTTAAACAACTTCTTAAATTATATTACGTGTTATTCAGCAATTCATTAAAACACATGCCATTTAGGCAAAAGTTTTCACAAAAAACTAACTTTTCAATAAATAATTTCAATTTACACATTCTGTAAGAAGATATAATAAACTCTTAGTTCATATTGATTCTCTTAAATTTTGCTTTATTTTTAGTGAGTACATATATATTTTAAAAACAGCAGCAAAGGGAAGCATTTTTATGTAACAAAATATGTGCCTATCTTTATTTGGTTTTCCTCCTTTAATTGGCTTAACTTGTTTTTCTGATAACAGCAATACAAACGTTTAAAACATTTTCATTGAACCACAGTGAAATATACAATTACAAGGTTGTTCATGATTTGGTTTCTGTTATGTAATGTTCCAACACCTATCCCTCCACCAGTGTACATTCCCCACCACCAATGTCCCCAGTACAAGCCTTTTCTTTTTTTTTATTTATATAATTCTTTATTTGATTTCATTAGGTAAAAATACTTTTTTTATTACTAAAATTTTATATGTTAAAATATTTTAAATTAACAAGCATTAGAGTTTGAATAATAGGGAGTATCTCAAGCCAACCTCTGTGTTCTCAAGGTACATACCTTATCATCTATGTCTTTTGTGATTTTTTTAAAATTCTTTTATTGATTTCCCATGTGGAAAGTTACAAAGCTTTCAGGTTTAAGTCTCAGTTATACAATGCTCAAACACCCATCCCTTCACCAGTGCACATATCCCACCACCAAGAATCACGATATACCTCCCCCCTTCCCCCCACCTCCCCAGCCCCCCACCCCGCATGTGTAACTGGTAAATTTCACTTTACTTTGATTACATTCAATATTTAAACGAAAAAATTCACTATTATTGATTTGGAGTTTCTCCCCCCTAAAGTTGATCTGCTGAAAAGAAAGCATTTCGTCATTTGTTTTCCATTGCTGAGAATGAAGAGATATGAGGTCAGGAGGCCGCACTAGCAGCAGCATAGTTTTGGATTTCTGTATTTTAGTATTTTAGTAACTAAGTCCAGAGAAATGTCTGCCAGGAATTGCAACATTGTAAGCTTGTACCTCTCAGCTACTTTATATTCCACATATGAGTGCTATCTTTCTATGTCTGTCTCTCTTTCTGACTCATTTCACTCAGCATGATACTTTCCATGTTGATCCACTTATATGCAAATTTCATGACTTCATGTTTTCTGACAGCTACTAACATTTCTTTTCTTATTTAAAAACAATTTTTGGGTTTTTTTGACCACACTTGTTGTGTCACTGAATAAACTCACAAGAAAATTTAGTGGATTATTATACAGAAGGGAACTCCATGCTTTATAGGACAGTAGTAACTTCATACCTCCGAGTTCCATGAGAAAATAGCCCATGTTTCTAGAACGCAAAAAAGCCAGAGACCAATATAAACATCAGAAGATGAAGCAATATGTATACTTTCTTTTTTATTTCCTTAAGTTTTTTGGCCACATGCAGTGGTACTCAGGACTTACTCCTGCCTCTGCACTCAGGAATTACTCTTGGCAGTGCTCAAGGTCTATATGGAACACCAGTGATTAAGTCCAGGTCAGTGGCGTGCAGATGCTACCCATGACCCCTCATATTCTTATTAATAACTTGATTATATATTCCTATAATGCTTTCCTACATATATTGGGGGAGGGGAGGTGATGTGCCTACCTGGAAATTCTCAGAGATTACTCCTGGCTCTGTGCTCAGGGATCCTCCTGGTAGGCTCTGAGAACCAGTTGAGTAAGAGGATTGAACATGCCTTGCCATATGCAAGGCAAATGCCCTACCTGCTATACTACCACTCAGCCCCACTCCTACATGTATTTTACTGAAAACTCTGGAATCGCCTTCTCATATTGAGCAACTTTATAATATTTGCTATAAAGAGCATATGAAGATAATCTTTTAGCATAGTTGATTTTAATTTTACGGTTGAAAATTTAGAAAAACTCCTTTCAGAAGCAAAGCCCAGCAGAGGTCCTATCATGTAAAGTTTAATATGACAGTTACTAGTTAAGAGTCTCTTGCATGGGTAGTGACACTATTGCTAGTTGTCTCCTTGTAAGAATGCCTTTCTCTCATTCATTATGCCCATTCAATTGGTGGCACAGGAGAAGTACTCAGTAGCACTGGTGGAAGAGGCATATGACTCTAGAAATGTGCCTGAGCATCTGACAATATAGACAGAGAAAGAAAAGTTGCTCTTTAGATATGCATACTAAAAATATAATTAAAAATTATCCAAACCTAAAAATGTATATAGTAAGGAGGCAATAACCCTAAAACTTGGCATGGTTAGCACTAGTTGGATTTTAACTTTTCAATGTACATTTTCAGAAAGCACTATCACTTTCACCAACGAAATCCTGAAAAAACATGTAAATATGGATTAGTGAAAAGAACCATCAGCTTCAGTGATTTACATAGAATAAAACCCGCATTTACCTACAGTATGAGGATTTAAAGTGCAAGCAGACACAGCAGGAACTATACGCCCCTCTCCCATGTAAATACGTGTCATTCTGTCTATACAAACTAAGTCTATAATAAAATTTAGACTAATAAATGAGGCTAAAGGGATTAGTATAACTTTTTTCTTTATAAATATATAATTAAAATAATTTCTGGTATTGAGACTTCAAAATTAGTTATCTTCTATTACATCATCACTGTATCACTGTCACTGTCATCTATATCTTGTTGATTATTATGATTCTATAAAATTTAAGAGGCAATAAAATGTGTTTACATATTCTAATAACTATTATAGCCAGAATATTTATTTCTGATAAAATAAATTAAAACTAAAACCAAAATATTTATAAAGACAGTAGACTTTGAAAAACATACTGTTTTGCATGATTATTTTGAATTTTTATTATTTTATTTTTTTTGCTTGCTAGTCCTATGTCTTTCTAAAAGACACAATTCCTCATTTTTGCTCCCTGGGTCTGTATTGGATTCCATGTATATGCTCCAGAGGTATAATATCCACAGAGATAACATCACTGTCACTGTCACTGTCATCTCATTGCTCATCAATTTGCTCCAGCGATTACCAGTAAGATCTGATTGTGGGACTTATTGTTACTGTTTTTGGCATATCAAATACACCACGGGGAGCTTGCCAGGCTCTGCCTTGAGGGCACGATACTCTCGGTAGCTTGCTGGGCTCTCCGAGAGGGGTGGAGGAATTGAACCTGGGTCGGCAGCATGCAAGGTGAACACCCTACCACTGTCTATCGCTCCAGCCCACAGAGATAACGTAGAAAGAAAAATATATGTCTTTATCGATATTTTTGTATTTTGCAATTAAATTAAAATAGAGTTTATATTGCAAAGTAGACACACTTCCTCTTATTTATGAACAATAGAATAGCCCTACCAGGAGTTATTCCAGAACACAGAACTAGGATTAATACCAAAAACAAAATAAGAAGTAAAAGATGTGTTTTAAAATTGTTATCATAAAAAGGCATACTCAGGAAAGAGTCACGGCTGAAACTGGATATTTGTGAAAGAAATATAAAATGATTATCTGTGCCAAGAATGCAGCTTTCTCTTATCTCAAGGGACAAACAAACAAAAAATAGGCACCACTCTAAATGAAGTATATTTATAATTAAATTTTCTAGAAAAAGTAGTGAAAGTGGTAATTTAAGTGTGATAATAAGAAAATTTTTCTAGAATGAATGTTATGGGAGGGCAGAGCATCATTCAAATCTTTGAATTTGCATTCTTCAGTTTCATTTAAAGAGCAACAGATTGAAAATATAGTCTGTCTGATTTTCTTCCTTTGAAAGTCTAGTGTAAGACTCTTTCTTCGAGTCAGCAGATTATATTACTTCATGATCCGTGTTCCTTCCAGCAAGATTGTCTGGAAGATGTATTTAACTTCATTTTCAAGGAAAAACTGAGATTTGTGGTAGGAAACATGGCTTCTTTATCAGCTGTTCCTCATGTTATCATCATGCTGGCAGCATTTATCACAGGGATTATAGCAAATGGATTTCTTATAATCGTCAATGGTTATGAATTGATCAAAAGCAGAAAGTTAACAACAACGCAACTCCTTTTCGTCTGTATAGGGATGTCTAGAATTGGTCTACAGTTGGTGTTAATGGCACAAAGTTTTTTCTCTATGTTTTTTCCACTTTTTTACCGAGTAAAGATTTATGGTGCAGGACTGTTATTCTTTTGGATGTTTTTCAGCTCGGTCAGTCTCTGGTTTGCCACCTGCCTTTCTGTATTTTACTGCCTCAAGATATCAGGCTTTACCCAGTCCTGTTTTACTTGGTTGAAATTCAGAATCTCAAAGTTAGTGACATGGCTGATTCTGGGAAGTCTGGTAGCCTCCCTGGGCACTGCAGTACTGTGCACCACAGTAGATTACCCTAAAAACGTGGATGATGCCGTCATCAGGAATGCCACACTACATGGAACTAGCCTCAATTTAAAGCGAATTAATGAAGTGTTCCTTGTCAATTTGGGGTTAATATTTCCTCTGTCCATATTTGTGATGTGTACTTTTATGTTGTTCATTTCTCTCTGTAAGCATACTCAGCGAATGCAAAACAGAACTCATGGTTTTCAAAATGCCAGCACAAAAGCTCATGTAAATGCATTAAGAACAGTAATAACATTCTTTTGCTTCTTTATATCTTATTTTTCCATGTTTATGATTAGTCTGACATTTAGTATTTCTTATGGAAGTCTGTGTTTTTTCATGGTGAAAGACATTATGGCAATATATCCTTCTGGTCATTCAGTTGTAATAATTCTGAGTAATTCTAAGTTTCAGCAACCATTCAGGAGATTTCTCTGCCTTAAATAGAATTATTGAAAAGGAGAAAATATATAAAATATTTATTTCCTTTATATGGATTCAACAGACATGTTTTGTTTCTTTTTTCCTTGTGTATTAAATGTTTTCTCTCTGTCCTCCCTTTCCCTTTCCCTGCCTCGAACGACCTCCAACACAAATATCTCCTATCTTCTACCCTCATGACACATTGAATAGACAAGATATCTTTTTCATAGACTCTTGTACTTAAAAATAGCGAGTGATATATTTAAATAACTAGAATTTGTGATGCACTGCCAGTTGTGTTAGAATGAAAATATTTAATTAAACTGACCAACATAGTTCTCTCTTCCTCAATCACTGATAATCTTCGGTTTAGATAAGTGAAATGACATTAATTTAAGGTTTGGAACACTATAAAAACTTGACTATTCTGCTGCATATAACTATTTCTTTTGAAGAGAATCATTGGTTGATTATTGTCAAAATGCAAATTACATGTTTTTTTGTATGTACGCCGAGACAGTGAACCCAGGTATATGTTAACATCTTTTGCTTTTGGTTATTAGTTCTGCTTGGCAAATGACTGGTACACGTTTAGCTGATTAGTATGTGCCTATAGGCACACAATCTGGGGTTTCTATTGTTCTCAAGAGAAAAATATTTTATTTCCTGATGGTTAAACTCATGCCTAAAGATAATGTAAAAAGATTGCTGACAATGAAGTTACATCAGGTAAACTTTCAAGTGGTGTGTTAACTCCTTAACGGAGAGTCTTAATTATCTCCAAGTGGAAATCTTCTCTGAGATTCAGCACCAGTGCACAAGTCAAGTTTTAAAGTAAAAACTTTATAATGTGTTGCCAGATTCTAATGAATTCTGCTTAGAATGTAAAATATTCTTGCCTGAGGGATGAAAAATATTTTTATAGTATCTTACATCTCTTTGAATCTGTGAAATTCTAACTTTCTCAAAAAGAAACAAAAAAAACCATGTTTTTACCGAAAATGAATTGTAATCAAAATGTATCTAAAGTTGCCAAAAAGGGAAAAGATATCAAACAAGTTGTGTATCTGTGGTTTTGCACATGAGTGCATTCATGTTCATACACAAGTGTATGGGAAATATTTCTACATGTAATTGTTTATTTCAGTCTCAGAACTTGTTAAGGAGGAAGTGAAATGATTTCAATTTTTCAATAGAAAAAGTGAGGTTTGGGGGTCATTCAATTATATTCTGGTATAATTGGAATGCAACCCTTGCTCTTAGGTTCTAAAACCAGTACACTCTAAGAATTTTTTTTCATTATACTTTACAGTATCTTTAGATTTTGAAATTTGTGACAACAAATGATGTTTTCATTGAATACTGACAGCTTATGACCTATTACATCTCATCACCTGTCTGTTATGGTCTCTGAATATAAATTAGAAAATATTTTTCCAAGTCTCTGAATTATTCTCTCAATTGTTCTATCATTTGCCTCTGAATTGTTCGATCATTTGTAAAGACCCCAAAGTCCTTTAGGATCATTGCCTTTCAGGAGGAGATGAACAGTGAGGTATAAACAGGTTTTATTCAGAAGTGAAGGGAAGTAAGGAGAGATAACATGTGTTTTATAGTTCATCACCTACCTAGTTTACTAATAGTCTGAACTGAAGTAAGTATAGGTGTCTCCAATTAAATTTTATACTTGATTCCTATTTGATAGGGAAATTGTTCTCGTGTTTGTTTGTAGGATCAAACTCTCGGCAGGGATGAAAAACTGGTGTTTGGGGATCCGGACGGAGGAGGTGCATCCACCACACCTTCTCCAGATGGAGCCCTGGCGACACTGAGCAGCAACTAACTCGGCTCCGGGATGCAAGACCGGGATGTGAGCCTCGGGGGGGCACTGGAGTGGAGCGGCGCCAGCCCAGCCTCCAAGTGGTCCCGGCCGCCGGAAGTCACGCCCTCCACCCACCCTCAGCGCCATCTTGCCACATTCAACAGAGAAGCAGCCAGGCATTCTGGTGAGCAATGCGGCCTGGAGAATGCTCCAGACCCGAATCAGGGCCAGCAACACCGGGGATCCCGACGGAGGAGGTGCAGCCACCACACCTTCTCCAGATGGAGCCCTGCCGACACTGAGCAGCAACTAATACGGCTCCAGGATGAGGGACTGGGACACATCCAAACTGCGCAGCCGCTAACACGGCCCCTTGACCTTTTCTAAAAACTGAAAACATACAATCTTTTAATGGAAAACTAATTATCAAATGCTTCCTTAGTAGGGCTGTCTTGTTTCGGGGGAAACTCCCACAACAATAGTGAGTTTTGTGTTGAAATATGGAACGTAACCAAGGTAAAGAGAAAATGAAGTGAAATTCATCAGTTATACAGTTGGGGGTGGGGGCAGGGGGTATACTGGGGATTTTGGTGGTGGAATATGGGCACTGGTGAAGGGATGGTGTTTGAATATTGTATAACTGAGACATAAACCTGAGAACTTTGTAACTTTCCACATGGTGATAAAATAAAAATTAAAAATAAATAAATAAAAACTATTTCAAATTAAAAAAAAAACTGGTGTTTACTATTTATGTATGAGTTTTGCCTCTCTGGGGAATCCCATGACCACTGGTCTCCAAAAATAGGCTGAAAGACTTTTACTTAGTATATAAATTACATAGTTGTAGTAGATGATTTGTACTGAAGTCAGATATAAATAAACCACTTTAATCTTCTGCTGAATAAGTTTATTGGACTGGAGTGATAGCACAATGGGTAGGGTGTTTGCCTTGCTGACCCTGGTTCGATTCCTCTGTCCCTCTCAGAGATCCTGGCAAGCTACCGAGAGTATCCTACCTGCACAGAAGAGCCTTGCAAGCTACTCATGGCATATTCGATATGCCAAAAAAACAGTAACAAAAAGCTTCACAATGGAGATGCTACTGGTGCCCACTCGAGCAAATCAATGAACAATGGAACGACAGTGCTACAATGCAGTATTTTTCCAAAAATTACATAATAGTATAGAATATTGAGAAACACTGAGACATAAGAATGCCTGATATAATCTTTATTAAAAATTTTTACATACTTCTGATTCTGGTAAGGATCCTCAGATGACTAATGTGAAGAAGAGAGGAGGAGGAGAGAGATGGTGGCAGCCTTGAGAAGGAAATGTACAGCTTTCTCTCTCTCCACCTCTACCATGCCAGGAATGTCTGGAGAAATCCAGGATTGGTAAAGAGTCTGCTGTGAGCCTTGCTCTTTGCAGGAAAGGAATGTCAGTCCTAGAACTTACCAAGGTCTTTAGGATACAGACTTTCAGGAGGAAATGAACAGTAAAAGTAAAAATAAGTTTTATTCAGAAATAAAGGGAAGTAAGGAGAATGGGAAGATATAATTTTTATTTGGAAGTCCTAAGGAATGGGTTTGTGGAAGGGAGAAAGTAACACACTGAAGAGAGAATGCAGTGCGGACTTCTGCCCAGTACACATCCCAGCATTAAAGTATGAAAGCACACACCTCTAAAGGGGAGATGTGGACTACATGTGCTCAGGAACCATGTACCCAACAGCAACACATATGACAGGGTGATACAAATGCTTGGGCAGCACATGCTTCCTTTGTTCCAAGTTGCCATTTACAGAGTTTTCCCAAGATGCCCTATGGGGTGCTTTCTACCTAGGTATAAGTCAGTTGCTAGGGTAGTTGCCAAAGGAAAGAGTTGGGAACAGTTAAGGGTCTTCTTTGACATTCCTTTCCTGGCCTTTGTTTCTGCTGGAGCTTCTCTGGGGTGGAGGCTTGGTGGGGTGGGATGGGGTGGAGGGTGTCCAGGCTTTTCTGAATCTGTTCTGGCAGTAGGTAAAGGTTTTATCAGGCCTTAGTTCTTGTGTCCACAGGTGGGTACTGACAGCCTTAGGGCTAGTTGATTTCATTACTTCCCAAGAACTCATTGCCATGAAGGTGTAGGGTATGTTAGACCAGAGGGTGCTGTTTCTCTAGCTCCCGGCCTGACTGCTTTACTTTCTTCCAGGATTTAAAAAAAATATTAAAATATATACATATTAGACTACAGATCAAATACAATGGCCACTCAATTCCTCTAGTGCAAACTACAACACCCAAAAGGAGAAAGAGAGCAAAAGGGAATGCCCTGCCACAGAGGCGGAATGGTGGGGGCGATGGGGTGGTGGTGGTGGGAGGAATACTGGGATTATTGGTGGAGGGAAATGGGTGTTCGATCATTGTATGACTGAAACACAGCATGAAAGTTTGTAAGTCTGTAACTGTACCCCACGGTGATTCACTAATAACATTTTTTTTAAAAAAATTTAAAAAGTAAATGTCATTATCACTGTCACTGTCATCCCATTGCTCATCGATTTGTTCGAGCGGGCACCAGTAACGTCTCTCATTGAGAGACTTATTGTTACTGTTTTTGGCATATCCAATACGCACAGGTAGCTTGCCAGTCTCTGCTGCGTGGGCTCAATACTCTCAGTTGCTTGCTGGGCTCTCCGAGAGGGGCGGAGGAATCGAACTCGGGTCGGCCGCGTGAAAGGCCAACGCCCAACCGCTGTGCTATCACTCCAGCCCCCCCCCAAAAAAGTAAAATATAAACATATTATGTGAGTGGTTGTACTTTATTATATTATGAATCATGTTGTGTATATACTTCAATTATCTCTTCACTTAATTTTTTTGTAGTGCCAAGGACTGAACCGAGGTCTCATGCATGAATGGCATGTATTTTACCACTGAGACACATATCAAGCTCTTTTATTACATATTACAAGAGATAATTCAGTTGTTAACAAACTTGCCTTATGTGTAGCCAACCCGAATTTGATCTCTAACATCCCATATTGTCCCCAGAGCTCCACCAGGAATGATTCCTGAGTGCAGAGCCAGGAATAATTCCTGAGCACTGCTGACTATGATCCAAAAACAAAACAAAAAAGTAAGGAATTCCTTTGGTCTTTTGTGTATATCATTTCACTTATTCCCATAAAACCCTGGTAGAGCATATTATTATCTATATTAAAGGCAAAAATCTAAACAGGGAGAAAAAATCTCCAGGTTTTAATTTTGTGTTTTAAGAATTGAAATGCCGAGGAAACACGTCTGGTGCCATTGTCGTGTAAGCTTGTCTACCAAACTTGCTCCAGAGACTCATAAAAAAATATCTAAAGAGATCAACGACCTAGAAAAATTTCTCCAAACATCTGAAAAAAGCTAAGATTTCTGGGGCACCCCAGAATGGAGAAGGTCAGTCTAGTGTCCATGCAAACAGAGTCCTGGCAACCACTTGCTCACACATTCTAAAATTGCCACCATGTACCCCACTGGACTTCAATGTCACAGGACAGAGCTTCACCCAAAAATTAATCTGCTGAAAAAATTAGGCATACGGGTATTGTAAATGAAATCTTCAGGATTTTCTCGGAGCTTGGATGGGCTAACTCCCCCGACTTCCCAATACTTCTAAAAGCCCTTACAGTCATGTCCACACCCCAGTTATAAGTTTGACTCCAGATGTACCACCCCCTTAAAATTTCTGAAATTCCTAGAGTGATATCTCAATCTCTACAACACTAATAAACCAGCAATAGCACACCAATTTCATGGGATGTAATGCAAAAGGAAACTAATCTCTATTAACATAACATAAACATCCACAGTATATCTCACCTTCTATTGAGATAATGTTGTTTGAAAGGAATTGATTAATACTGTAAAAATTAAATAAAAGATGCCTCATGTGTTAAAAATTTCATGATAATTTTGTCATAAAATTATATAAATGGAAAAACAGAGATTTATTAGCAGATAATAAATCTGTAATCCCACCAATAGCCAACATCCAGAGACTATAAGACCAAGCTCCTGAAGCACACGGCTGCAAAGCAGCCTCGTGACATCTAACACCCTTGTTCTCCTTGGAGAACCTGACAAGCTACCAAGAGTTTATTGCCCACACGGGAAAGCCTTGCAAGCTCCCCATGGCATATTCATATTCCAAATACAGTAAAAGATATATACATACCTCTCAGAGAGCATAACAAGCTACCGAGAGTATCCTCCCTGCACGGCAGAGCCTGGCAAGCTACCTGTGGCGTATTCAATACGTCAAAAACAGTAACGATAGGTCTCATTGAAAAGAGCCTCCAATCATTGGGAAAGACAAGTAAGGAGAGGCTGCGAAAATTTCAGAGCTGAGTGTAATAGAGACGTTACTGGTGCCCACCTGAGTAAATCAATGAAAAACGGGATGACAGTGATACAGTGATTAGCAGATAACAGATGTTTCAAACTTCTTCTCTAAAGTAGTAATTTTCAAATTTGAATAGACCTCAGAATCACCTGAAGGACTGACTTCTTAAAACAGATTGTTGACTACCACCCCAGAATTTCTGATTCCATAGGTTTGGGATAGGGTATAAAAACTGGCATTTTGTTCAGCTGGGGGAGATGGTAGCTGGGATAAAGATGGGATTAAGTCATTGATGGTTGGAGGGATCGAGCAGGATCGCTCAGGATGGGAGATGTGTGCTGAAAATAGATAAAGGCTATCAAACATGATAGCCTCTCAGTATCTGTATTGCAAACCATCATGCCGAAAAGTAGAGAGAGTAAGAGGTAAACTGTCTGCCATAGAGACAGGGAGAAGGGAGAGATGGGGGGAAGAGAGATAGGGGACATTATTGGTGGAAAATGTTGTACACTGGTGGAGGGGTGGGTGTTCAATCATTGTATGATTGAAACTCAAACATAAAAGCTTTGTAACTGCATCTCACAGTGATTCAATAAAAATAAATAAAATAAAATAATTTTGGATTGCAAAAAAAACAAAAATAAAATAAGCATTAAAAAAAAGCTGGCATTTTAAAAAGTTCCAAAATACTACTTATGTCTGAGGTCTGAGGATCATAGTTTAAGAACAACTAACAGTGTAAAGATTAAGAAACCTGCTCTCAGGGCTGGAGTGATAACACAGCGGGTAGGGCATTTTTGCAAGTGGCTGACCCGTGTTCAACTCCCAGCATCCTATATGGTCCCTCGAACACCACCAGGAGTAATTCCTGAGTGCATGAGCCAGGAGTAACACCTGTGCAACACCGGGTGTTACCCAAAAAAGACTAAAAAAAAAATGAAAAGAAACCTGATCTCAAAGGTCAAATTGAAAAGTGAGAGAGTTTTCATCCTTGGATAAGTCATTAGAAGATTTACTTCAGTTTCCTGGAGCGATAGCACAGCGGGTAGGGCATTTGCCTTGCACGCAGCCAACTGGGGTTTGATTCCTCCGCCCCTCTCGAAGAGCCCAGCAAGCTACCAAGAGTATCCCACCTGCACGGCAGAGCCTGGCAAGCTACCCATGGAGTGTTTGATATGCCAAACAGTAACAACAACTCTCACAATAAAGACATTACTGGAGCCCGCTCAAGCAAATCAATGAACAATGGGAAGACAGTGCTACAGTGCTACTCCTCAAGGTTACTGTGAAGTTGAGTGTATTAACAAGTATAAAACACTTAACATGGTGTCTTGTTGCAATGAAGATCAATCAGTTCACATTTCACTAAAGTATGAAAGGTTCTCAATTGGCTCCATGGGGAAAATATGAAAATGTTGTCTTTAAAACATTGTCTATTATTTTGAAATAGACAAATGGAACTAAAATCATACTAAAATCATATAATAGTCCCATAGAATAGTGAAAAGTGTAAAACAGTTCACCATAGACATTCCTCCAGACCCCGTGACAGGTGACAAGCTCTTTCAGTTGAGACATGCCACATTTGATGGAGTTTAAAGTAAAATGCAACCAACCTTAGGGGGAAATATATTTACACACACACACACACACAAACATATATGCACACAAGGCTCCACCTTTAACAACATGTTCCTAATCTCTTATAGAAGGGTTTACTGGCTCCTGGATGAAATACAACAATCTTCACACACTTTCCTCTAAGAAACTTTTTTTGGATCATTTTTAATGGATTGGTGGGATTAGTGTTTGAATATTAAATGTAATCAAATATTGTAATCAAATAAAAACAATATTAAAAAGAAGAAAAGGTGAAAGGTGTGCTATAGTTTATAATGACCAACAGGGTTAGCATTTTGGTTTTATATTAAAAAGAGTAAACGGGGCTGGAGTGATAGCACAGTGGGTAAGGCGTTTGCCTTGCACATGGCCGACCCGGGTTCAATTCCCAGCATCCCATATGGTCTCCTGAGCACCATCAGGGTTAATTCCTGAGTGTGGAGCCAGGAGTAACCCCTGTGCATCACCAGGTGTGACCAAAAAAAGCCAAAAAAAAAAAAAAAGAGTAAACAAGGCTCTCCACCCAGATGTGACCCCTAGTGGCTGCATGTACATGAATGGCTCCTCCATTCTTGAACACCCATGATCCTGGAGGCCTACTAACTACTTTTGGCACCCAGTGGCTTCTTGCAGAAATGCCTCTAGACTGTGAACTCAGCTATGGCCCCATGCCGCCCCGGGAGGGGAAAGGTTTTTCTCTCTTGGCCTTTCCTTTCAGCGGCAGCATGGTGACCGCCATCTTCTAAGGCCCACTAAACAGAGGTACGAGCTTGCAGTGATGCGACTTCTGGCAGAAATTTCTCTGGACTTTATTACTAAAATATAAAAATCCAAAATCGTGTAGCCAGGGACCGTGCAACCTCATAGGCTCTTCATTCTCAGCAATGGAAAACAAATCATCAAATGATGCCTTTTTGGCAGTTCTGATTGTTGGAGGGAAATTCCAAATGATAATAGTGAGCTTTCTGTTGAAATATTGAATGTAATCAAAGTAAAGAGAAGAGAAATTAAAGTGAAAATCATCAGCCACAAAGGCAGGGGGGAGGGGATGGGAGATATACTGGGGTTCTTGGTGGTGGAACATGTGCACTAATGAAGGGATAGGTGTTTGAGTATTGTATGACTGAGACTTAAACCTGAAACCTTTCTAACTTTTTACATGGTGACTCAATAAAAAATTTTAAACAATGAATATGGGACACATCACCTTTCCCAACTACAAACTGTAATGCAAATCAGTAGTAATTAAAACAGCATGGTATTGGAATAGAGACAGACCCATAGACTAATGAAATAAAGTTGAATGAATTGAGATTCCCTCAAATATATGATAACTAAATCTTTGATTAAAGAGAAAGAAATATGAAGTGGAGCAAAGAAATCCTCTTCAACAGGTGGTACTGGGAAAACTGAACAACTACTTGCAAAAAAATATATTCGGACCTCTGGCTAAGACCAGGCACAAAAGTCAGATTAAAATGGATTAAAGACCTCGGTATCAGGCCTGAATCCATAAGGTAAATGAAGGAAAATGTAAATAGAATCTTCTTTGACATTAAGGCTAAAGGTATCTTTAAAGTTGAAACTAAACTGATCAGCAAGTGGAAGCAAAGATAAACAAATGAGACTACATTAATCTAAGAAGCTTCTGCACCTCAAAAGAAACGGTGACCAAGATACAGAGACCACTGACTAAATGGGTGTAAAAAACATCTGCCAGGGGGTGACCAGAAGAGAGCCCCAGCGGCTTTCCCTGTTGGCTGCACCTGGGTGTTCAGGGAGTCAGTCCCGGGCCACTGGCCCAGCCAGAGCATCCTGGGCCATGGGGCAGACGGAGGAGGAAACAAGGGCCAAGCCGGTTGATTGATCAGTTGTTGTTTATTCCATTCACTCCTGTCCCTCTCTCTGCTTCTCTCCCGGCTCTCAATCTCACCCCCAACCCACTCTTCCAGCCTTGTTAAATCACCCCCAGCGTGGAGGGGGTTGGGGCTTACACATAGGTATGGTCACAATCAATAAGATTAAAGTTCTTTCCCTCAGGACAGATTCTAGGACAGATTCTCTTTCAGCAGGACGACCCACCCAAGCGCAAATCCCATGAGTGTGTTTCTCCTCTCCTCGTCCAGCAAACGTGTAAGCATTCATAATATTAATCATTTTGTATGGACACAGCAAGAGATGTATTAAGATTATAGAATTGCTCTCCTGGGGCCATCTCAATCTCAGACTACAGTGCTCAGGCCAGATTAGTCTTTCCTATCCCTATCAGGGTTCTAGTCTCGTCGTTACTTTTGGATCATGACAGCATTTGTCCATGATCAAGCCCTTAACTTACAGTTAAGAATTAGGCACTTTGGCCAGGCCCATCTCGATACCAGGGTAGCATACAACTCACCGCTTGCCCTGGGTCCGTCCCATCCCTTGTCCCACCCTGATTTTGGGGTGCTAGGAACTGAAGGTAACTGAGGCTTAAGTCGAGAAAGCAGATGCCCGGCAATGTATAATATTCTAAGCCAATTAAATCCCAAGTTACAAAAGCATAATATTGTCTTCTTTTGTCTATACAAAAGGGACATTGCTTTAAAGTAAACTATTCAAAAGACACAAGGAGAGGAGAAAGGCAATATTAACTTACAATATAAGTACAGTGTCCTAGAAAGATCTGACTTTACAAATTAACAGAGTCTAATTAGGGGGGAAAGCTGATTAACTCTTTGGGGAAGAGAGCATAGATAAGTGGTAACAGATAAACAAAGGAATGGGAGTGACTTGGGAACACCTTGATGGGTGTTACCAGGATAAGCCTAAGCTCCTTGTGGTTATGTTATCCTACAAATAAGAAAAATTATTTTCCCAAAACTCAGCAGAGAAGGGGTTAATATCCAAGTTACAGAAGGCACTGATAGAACTTAATAAGAACAAACCTCTCACCCCATCAAAAATGGGGAGAAGAAAAGAACAGAAACTTCCTCAAAGAAGAAATACAAATGGTCAAAAGTCACAAGAAAAATGCTCTACATTGCTAATCATCATGGAGATACAAATCAAAACAACAACCACCTTACACCACAGAGACTGGCACATATCAAAAAGAATAAGAACAATCAATGCTGGTGCAGATTCAGGGAGAAAAGAATTCTTAAACAAGTGTTTTGGAATGTCTTTGAAACTTATGAGGCAGTACAAGAATTAGAAAGCACTGGAAGATACCCAAAGCATGGTGGTTCCGACTTAAAAGAAGGTGCCAGGCACTGAAGGTACAATAGAAAAATATGAGAAGGCAATGATTGTCACTGTGCCTAGGACCTTACAAAAAGCCACTGGTATTCTGTTATCATCAGCTGAGAGACACTGCTGTGCATGGTTGATGCTCCATCTAGTGAGCACACACAGACTCTGATTTCAAGTCCTTTGAAACTTCACTTGCACTCTTTCAAAAGAGTATGCTTTGGTCCACCTGATTTGAGCACAGAAAACAAAAGAAGGCATTTGATTATAGTAAATTTGAGAGAGCCCAGGGGAGAAAGGGATGAGAAAGGATAGGTCACGAATCTACAGGGTTTGAATATCAATATTACAAACCCGCCTGTCTCAGGCTCAATGCAGAGCGGCCAAAATTTGTGTGTTTAGTATAAAAGCGCTTTATTGCATTGGGTCAATTTTCTTCATAATAGCCCCACTGTATAGGTAAATTTACCATGAATTAACCCCATTTCTCACCTTAACCAAAAAGCGTCACTTCCCTACAGCAATTGCTAGTCCCTCTTAGACAACCTAGAATGATTAATAGAAAATCTGTGGTGATACAGTGTCCTAAAATGTTCCTGAAATTTTGGTTGGCCTGGACAAGGTGACATTTTAATTAGAAGGTCCTCCTTTTTCCTATTGGGAAGTATCATTTTAACACCAGCTTCTCTCTAGCTTGTTTTATTCTTCCCTTAAAAAATAGTACAGGGGGGCAGAGAGATAGTACAGGGCACAGGGCACTTGCCTTGCAAGTGGCCCACCTGGTTTCAACCCCCATGTTACCACAAGTAAGCCAGGAGTGATTCCTGAGTGTAGAACCAGAAGTAACCCTTGACCACCACCCAAGGTGGCCCCAAAGAAAACAAACAAAAAGCAGTGCAACTCCTTATGGGTTGGCAGAATTATAAGATGCTGAACAGCTGCCTCTCCCAGACATTCAACAGAGAGCTGGCATCCAGACTTAGCAAGGCTTGTATTCAGATAACTTGTTAGTCAGTTATTTAATCCCCAACCCCATTAAAGTTGCTCATAGACTTGCTCTGTAAAATAGGAGAGCAGAGAAGAAAGATTACCAGCCAAACTGTTCAACAATTGCCTAGGCAACTAGAATATTCTAATACTTTTTTGGGGGGTGGGGGTGGGATGGACAGAGGAAGTCTCACCTATGGACAAGAATTTGATAACCTAATAAAATTCCTTAAGCCACTCTGTGGGTGCCAGGAATGACCACAAAGAGGTCCCCCTTACACAATGATGTCAAGGACTTAGTTGGACCTATTTACTCTCCAGTATCTGCTCTTATACACCCTCATCCTTTCAATAAGTTTCCATGGTGTCACCTCATTTCCTATTGCCAATTCTGTCATTTCTGAGAAATGCAATATGGATTTATGGTCCTGGATTTGTACAAATATTATTTTATTTTATTCTCTTCACTATTTCAAATTTTAGTTATTTCCTATTTTTTTTTCTTTTTGGGTCACAGGGGTCACTCCTGGCTTTGCACTCAGGAATTACTCCTGGCAGTGTTCAGGGGACCATATGGGATGCTGGGAATCGAACCCAGTTCGGCCACGTGCAAAGCAAACGCCCTACCCGCTGTGCTATTGCTCCAGCCCCAGTTATTTCCTACTTAAGTTTGTTTTCAGTTGTAAATTTTTTTTGTTAAAAAAGGAGAGAAAATAGAAGTTACATTCTTTCATTACAGTATGGCATCAGTTAATATTATTCCCTCTGTCCAGGTAAATAAATTCCCTCATACTTATTTTCTTATTCCAAGTAGACTTTATAACCTATTTTATTTCCTTATTTCAAGCCACAGTTTCCAATTCTATGACAAGGTTATTACCATAATGAATTTGAAGTTAATTCCTTTGTATAGTATACAATAATCAAGCAATTTTTTCATGAGTGTGTATATACTCAGCACTAAGAAACATGAGTTGTTATTAGCCACAACCTGTTACCTTCCCAAATTTGTGGAAGCTGAATAATAGATTTTAATGCATTCCATAGATATTCTTGTGCAGCAAAACTATTACACACTGAAGATTATCTACTGAAGAGTATATTTTTGAACAGTTCAACATATAACTTGAGTCACTTAACTCTGAAATAGTATTTTCCTATCAAACATTTCTGTAAAGACATTTATGTAAGCATTAAGGAGAATTTCAGTAACTTATATACTGTTCATCTATCTAAACTTCACCTTTTTATAAAGAACTCTGCTGTTTCCAAGAATCAGTATTGATCTAGTTGCTCTAAGAAATCTTCAGAGACATTCTCAAACTTCAGAGATCTGCCTCTCATTAATTTCCCATGAGATTAACTGTCAAGCCCTATCACTTGGCAGTCAGAACCTTGTCTTTTGATGAATTCTCACAGGTTTGTATCTTTTCTAGCCAATTATTTATAGTTTCCTTGAAATTCAGAGTCATATTATTTTTATCTCAAACAACGAATATCACTGCACAAAGCATAAATAAGCACTTAAAAATTTGCTTTTGAGAATTATATTCACCTCTGTATAAAAAAAAAGAGAAAGAAAATCAGGTAGACTAAAAGATAGGTCAACTTTATTTCCAAACACTGTAATAAATTGGATAATCTCAACTCTACTCTCATTCCATGAGGAAAATCATCCTAAAATTGAACAGGGGAAAACAATACAAGCAATTTTTCTTTACACCTGTTTCAAAACTGGGATGTAACTGTAAGTAAAGCAGTGCCACCCAGTGGCAAATTGACACTTTAAATGAAGTTGTTGAAATTGTCAGATGTCAAGCATTAAGGATCTTTATTTAGAAAATATTATTGGAAAAATAATTTTTTAAGAGGATTTAAGAAGTCATCACTTAGGTCATAGAAAACTGACCTAAGTGATCAGTTTTCTATCTAGGGGGGCAAATTAGAATAAGTTACTAGTGGAAATCAAGAAAACTAGAGAAAAAGGTAAAAAGCAAAATTACTTAATGAGATCATTGGAAACTTAACTATTGCTTAGGTTCTCTATGACATCAGTGACTCGAACTGATATTTATTTGTGATTCACATGTTATGTTTTAAAATGTGGGAATTCAGGCTGGAGTGCTTGCCTTGCACACAGGCAGCCATGATCCTCCTGAACCGCACCAGGAGTGAGCCCTGAGTGCAGAGTGAGAAGTAAGCCCTGAGCACTGCCAGGTGTAGCCCCGAAATCAAGATGAATAAATAAAACATGAGACTCATTGCAAAATAATTACTGAAGAAGTGCTATGTTTAAAAATAATGAGAAATGGGCAGCCCCTCTGTTGCTGAACTTCCATGATCCCAGAGGCCATCTAACTACCTTCTGCACCAGCAGCTTCTTGCAGAAATACCTCCAGACTGTGAACTAAGCCACAGCCCCATGCCGCCCCAGGAGGGTAAAGGTTTTTCTCTCTTGGCTTTTCCTTTTGGGCAGGGGGAGGGTGGTGTGGCTTGGCGACTGCCATCTTATAAGGCCCACTAAACAGAGGTATGAGTTTGCAATGATGCAATTTTTGGCCGAAATTTTTGTGAACTTAGCTACTAAAATACAAAAATCCAAAACCGCGCAGCTACGACCTCATATCTCTTCATTCTCAGCAAGGGAAAACAAATTATCAAATGCTGCCTTTTCAGCAGGTTCGATTTGGGGGGCGGGGATTCCAAATAATAATAGTGAGTTTTATGTTGAAATATTGAATGTAATCAAAGTTAGCGAAAGTAAAGTGAAAATTATCAGCTACATGGGTGGGGGTGGGTGTGAGGTAGGAGTTATACTGGGGTTCTTGGTGGTGGAACATGGGCACTGGTGAAGGGATGGGTGTTTGAGCATTGTATCACTGAGACTTAAACCTGAAATCTTTGTAACTTCTCACATGGTGATTCAATAAAAAAAAAAATTTAAAATAATGAAAAATGGAGGGAGAGAAGTTAGAAGCATGTGTAAAAGCAATCTCTGCCATAAATTGTTAACTTTGAAAAATATAGGGGCCAGCGGCGCGCCTTCAGCCCAGAGATGAACCAAGAGCCGCGGCACAAGAAGCAGAGCCTCCGCGCCTACTGAATGTGATCCTGAGGTCTCCTAACACATTTTGGCACCAGAGCAGATTCTTGCAGCCATGCATTTTGACTGTGAACTGAGCTAAAATATTAGAAACCCAAAACCGCGGCCACGCGGACTCAAAGTCTTCACTTTTACCAAGGAAGAGAAATTATTAGATGATGCTTATTCAGCAGGCCTGATTGTTGGGGAAAATTTCCAATCAACAATAGTGAGTTCTGTATGGAAATATGAAATGTACTCAATATACAGAGAGAATAATGGGAATATCATTAGCTACTTAGATGGGGGGTGGGGTGGGAGGGGGGTGTATTGGGGTTCTTGGTGGTGGAACGGGTGCACTGGTGAAGGGATGGTGGTTTAATCAGTATTTGACTGTGACTTAAACCTGAAAGCTTTGTATTTTTTTTTCTTGTTTTCACGGTGGTTCAATAAAATATTTATTTAAAAAAAAAAAAAGAAAAATATAGGGGCCAGAGGCTGACAAATCAATGTCCTGAAAGAGAGCAACATGAGAGTAACACACCCTAGGGATGCCTCCTGACTACAAGGTCACCTTCCAGATTAAAAAAAATAATAATAAATTAACCCCAGCAGTATCACTGTATTTGAAATTTTGGAATTGCTGGGGCGACATCTCATACTCTACACCACAGATGTTCCAAGAGGAGCATACCACATTTGATGGGTGCAAAGTAGAAGACAACAAATCTTGAAAAAAATATATAATACACAAATTATATATATAAGCACAGGCTTTTAAGCACAACCTCTTTATTTTATTTTATTTTTTATTTATTTTTTTCCCCCGCACAGCAGAGCCTGGCAAGCTACCCATGACGTATTCGATATGCCAAAAACAGTAACACAACGTGCTCTTCGTGTTCCTGGAGTGAGTAGATGACACTACACTAGCATGGGAGAGGGACAAATGAAGACGCTACTGGAGCCGGCTGGAGCACATCGATGAACAATGGGATGACAATGATACAGTGATACAGTGATAAACTAACACACAAGCCTCAACCTTTCACAACATGTTAGTAATCTCTTATCACTATCACTGTCACTGTCATCCCGTTGCTCATTGATTTTGCTCGAGCGGGCACCAGTAGCATCTCCATTGTGAGACTTGTTGCTACTGTTTTTGGCATATTGAATACGCCTCGGGTAGTTTGCCAGGCTCTGCTGTTTGGGGGCGAAATACTCTCGGTAGCTTGCCGGGCTCTCCAAGAGCAGTGGAGGAATAGAACCCGGCTTACCCGCTGTGCTATCACTCCAGTCCAAATACAAGACTTAATGACTCCAGGGTGAATTACAACAATCTTCACACACTTCCCTCTAAGAAAACTTTTTTGGATCATTTTTAGCAGATTATTCACAATAAGCAATACAAAATAAATTATTTAGGTCCTGCTTTGGGGGCAGGATTTGGGGGGTCAGGGTGGAGACATTCAAAATATGGTGGTGGGATAGTATAATGATAGTGGGAATGGGTTGGAATATTAAATGTAGTAAATTATTGTAAACAACTTTATAAAAATGAAATTAAATATAAAATAATAAAGTTTTATATACACACACACACACACACATATATATATATATATATATATATATATATATATATATATATATATGTATGCTGCCATACCCAAAAGTGTTGGGAGTGGAGGTTATTCCTGACTGTGCTTTGAGGCTAGCCTGACCACACTGGGTGGGATGGTTCATTGCAATGCCCAGCCTGGCATTGCTGGAGAGGGCCACCAGAACAACACTTCAAAACTTCCTAGGGTTGCTGGGGACTGCATCAGGCTTATAAACACACTAGGTATGTGCACTACCCACTTGAGCTAGTTTACTGGTCTCTAATTTGGGAATATTTTATGCTGGGTGATAGTTATCGTGATTCATGGCACAGTTTTACTTCTATAGATTTGAAATTTCCTCAGACAAAAAAGATTTTTCCAGGAGAGTCATAATCACTGGTTTTGGTACTTGATCATAAAAACAGTTCTCTCCATAAATTATTTAGGAGATATTAAATCAGTTGACCCTTAGCTTCTTAAACTGTGGGTTCTGTACATGGAAGTTATTAAAAAAAAAAAGTAAAGCGTTCCTGAACAGTAGGGAGTTTTTTAATTTTAGCATAACTCAAACTAAACACATAAGTGAATTTGATGTGTGTCTGCCGATGCACACCTCTGCTGCATTTCTCAGGCAAAAAGAGGTCATGAGTAGAAAAAGTGTAAGAATCTCTGCATTAAGACTTCAATTGCTTAGAAAAAACTTGCACTCTTCATTTTCCTTATCACTGAATTTTGAATAAATTGCCCCTTGGGGAAAAAACCCTGGGATCTCAAAGTTAGTTCAACTGGTAGGGAGCTTGCTTTGCATTCAGCTCACCTGGCTTTGATTCCCAGCTCCACTTACAGTCCTCTGAACACCATTAGAAATTGTCCCTGCACACAGAGCCAGGAATAAGCCCTGAGCAACACTGGGTGCCCTCCCCATTGCAAAAGCAAACCAAATTTAAAAACTGTTCCTATTTATTCATTATCCATGTCTGTCACCGCCAGGCTGAGTTCCCTGCCCTGGGTACCCTCCTCAGAATCCTGCCTGGGAGTGTCCTGATCCTTGCAGTGAGGCGTGACTCCTTTTCTGCTGCTTCATGGCCTTGTGAGGTGGGTGCTCCCTGGGAAAGGAAAAATGTCTCAGCCTTCCACCCAGTATGTCATGCTACTGTGGGTGAGCTCTCCTTGATGGCAGAGTTCTGCTCCAGCACAGAACGAATCCCAAGTGTGTCCTTAAGAGAAGGGAATCCTGGAATCATCCCAGAATTCATCTCTCCCTGTTTCAAGGCGGGAAGCACACAGACAAAGGAGACCCTCTTTCATGGTAAGTGCTGTTTGGAGCTAGCAGACATAAACACAGTTCTCAGGGAGAAAGCCTCAGCACCTGCACCCCAAAGGAAGCATATGATTCTTTTTCAGTCATCTGTCTCTAGTGACACCAGAAGATGGAGCAGACACTTAGGATTTAGTAGTAGAACCTCATCAGTGCTCACTGCTACTAGTAGTATATATCCTCCCAAGCTGCTGGCACTGTGTCTATTCCATGTACCACTTGCATAGAAGGAAATTCGGCCAAGCGGGGTTGAATGTGCTTCAAAGAGCACCCCTCACAACAGGAGAGACTAAGCCCCCTCTTCCTCTACATCAAGACCTTAGAGTTTGGAGCAGCTTGGGGACGAAAAGCTGGGTGTCATCCCTGCCTGAGATGACCATGTGCCTTACACTTTCAGCATGTAACTTGCTGATTCCCTGGGGCGCAGCGTCAGGCTGTTTCCTTTCTGATTGCAGCAGGTGGCACTCCAGCTAACTGCCTGGTGAAAAGGGCCAGTCTCAGCACCAAAGTCCAGAGAAGCAGTGACATGACACCACAGTGCACAGAGAGATAGTGTCACAGGTTTCTCACCCAAACTCGCCAGCACAGGTCACATTGGTCCAAGAGGCCAGTCAAGAAAGGTCTGTGTCCTTGTGAAGTACAGCTAGTGGCCTAACACCTGGGGTTGGGTTCGGGGGAGAGTGGTGACCCCAGTGTTCCAAACTCTGAGGACCACAGCCAGGACTAGCATAATGTCAGAGCATTGCCTCAGCTAAGTCCCTCTGAGTCGTTTCTCTTCCCTGGTGACTTGTCCGGGTCATAGCTGCCACCCAAGATTCCAGGCTCACTTTTTTTTTTTCAATTGAGTCACTATGCATTCCAAAGTTACAGAAATATTCATGATTGAGTTTCAGGGGTACAGTGTTCCAACACCAATCCCTTCACTGGTATTTACTCTCACTCTGTTCCACAGCCTGACTCTATGGTAGGCACTTTCCCCTCCACCACTGACCCCGTGTTCTCTTTCCTAACTTTCCTTGCCCCACCCCAGTGGCAAGCTTCCTACTGAAGGCCAGTCCTCACGGTCTTTGTTTCTATTGCCTCTGAGCATTTGATATTCCCCTCCTGAAATTTCACTATACTCCATGTATGAGAAGGATACATGGAGTCTGTTCCTCTCCCTCAATGTGATACCTTCCAGATCCATCCATGTAGCAGCAGGCTGCTATACTGACATTTCTGCTGACCTTTACAAAGAGCACAATGTCCAGAAAGACAAAATGAGCATGGCAATTAGCATTATTTATTTATTTTGAAGTAAAACAATTTAAAGAAATTTACATATGAAGTATTGATTTACATGTAAAAAGAGAAGACTACACATAAAAATGTTGTGAGGGAGATAATACATGTTCAGAGGGGACAGGGGCTTTTACAGAGAGGTAAAAGCTAAGAGTACGAGTACACATTTCAGGTTGCGATAAGGACGGTCTCCAGGGTCCACAGTGTGCAGCCAAGCAGCATCTTATCATAGTTCTGGGCTGGAAAATGGAGACCAGTGGCCAAGCCAGCTGAGAGATGTCTGGGATTTTCTTGGAAATGTATCAGTGGCCACACAGGTATGGGTTTGGGATGTGACTGAGTGACTTTGTGCAGGATGCAGATCACCAGAGACATTTGCAGAACTCTGCGCCTGCTGGCCTGCAGCCCAGACAAGAAACATAATGAGCTCAGAGAACGCCCTGGCTCTACTGCTGCACCTCACAGCAGGCCCTGCCGTAGTGGGGAAGGGGACACTGATGGGCTACAGCTGAGCATTTCACTCAAGAAGAAAGCCCCATTTCAAAGAAACCTGTGGTGGGGCCAGAGAGATAGTGTAGTATTCAGGACGCTTGCCTTGCATGCATCTGTCCTGGATTTGATACATACTTGGCACCAGAGATAGTCTCCTGAGCTACCAGATTCCTGAGCACAAAGCTATGAGTAATCCTGAGTATTTCCGGGTATAGGCCCCCAAACAAACAAACAGAACCAAAGACATGAGTGGGACTCTGACAAACTTTCAGGGACAGCAGTAAAGCAGTACTTGCCTTTCTCTGGGGTGAGCGGTCAGCTGGGATCCAGCAGACACAGCAGGGGGGCAGGCAGGCCATGACTGATCTAGACTCAAAGCTGAGATTGCACATCTTAAGATGCCAAAAGACATTATGGAAATAAGAATAAAGCCATCCCAAGTCGAAGTGTTACTGGGGATAAAACTGATGACGGCCATAGAGATGGGGACTCCGGGGGAGCTCCTCTTCATGATCCCGACTGACAAAGAAATTAGAGTCTGCCGGACTTTTCTTATAGATAAGCACCCACAGGGTGCTGTCAGGTCATGCCTATGTCCATTTGATCTGCTCGATCTGGGAATAAACCACCCCAATTCCTGTCATGGAATTTAGACTGGGATGAGTTGGAATTCTATCAGGTCCCTCCCACCCCACCAAAGCTGTTAAAGCCACCTCTATCCCCAAACAAACAAAGTCAAAACAGTTTTTTTGTCATCCCTAAGGGAAGAATTTGGTCAGGACATTAAGTCGTAATTCTATTCACCAAAATATGTTACTGGAAAAAGGGAGGCAGAGACCTAGGCCCTGCTCTATCTCAGTTCTTTCTCTCTATTGGGGAAAGAATTCAAGAATAAGATAAGAGTAAAAACTATTTGATACATTACTTAAAGAGATAGTACACCTCTAGATCTGGGTGCTGGCACTCTGAAGGGAGAGACTCCTGTGCTTTATATGTTAGGAGAAGGTTTTGTTTTATGGCGTGACCTAAGGAGAGATATATGCTAAGGGGTTGGGTACAAGTAGCACAACTGGATGGTGTTAAAGTTCACATGCCTGTAAGAACTATATGCTTGCTCACCATGAAATGTTTTATTAGCAACTAATTATGAAGCCAGGGAAGTGTAAGTTAAAACATATCTTGTGTTTAATGAGGAGAAACATGAAATAAAATCAGGCTTTTATTCACTGAGCGTATTCACTTAGCTCCAGCAAATAGCTGAAACTGGGTACCCAAATTCTCCTTTTATCAGGAAAGTTTCCACAGGCTGCTGGGTTGGTAGCTGAAGGTTGACTTATTTTTCTTTAGATCCAGGGTCCTTTTTTGGCTGGAGAAATGGTATAGCAGGTAAGGCAGTGCTTGCATGCTGCCAACGGGGTGTGATGCCCAGGCATTGAAAATGATCCGCTGAATATCACCAGGAGTGATCCCTGAGAAAAGAGCCAGGAATAATCCCAGAGCACAGCTGAGTGTGGCCCCCAAAGACAAACAAATTTTTTTTAATGGTTCTTTGTGTTTCTTAGCTATTTTCCCACACTGCCTCACCTATAACATGACTTAAGAAGGCAAAAAGTACAGTAGAAATTATATCTGCATCTGTATGTTCATTGCAGCATTGTTCACAATAGCCAGAATCTGGAAACAACCCATGTTCCTGAGAACAGACAACTGGTTAAGGAAACTTCGGTACATCTACACAATGGAATACTATGTAGAAAGATGAAGTTAAGAAATTTGCTTATAAGTGGATTGTCATGGAGATTATCATGTTAAGGGAAATAAGTCAGAAAGAGAGGATAGACATAGAAGGACTGCACTCATTTTTGGAATATAACATGAGACTGACACCCAAGGACAGTGGGACAAGGGCCAGAGATATTGCTCCATAGTTGGAAGCCTGCCTCATGAGCTGGGAGACGAGGTAGCTGGAATAGGATCACTAAGTCAATGGTGGTTGGAGGAATCATTTCGGATGGGAGATGTGTATTGGAAGTAGATAAATGGCCAAAGGTAATAGCCTTTCAGTATCTATATTGCAAACTATAATGCTCAAAAGTAGAGAGAGAGTATAGGTGAAATTGTTCTGCCATAGAGGCAGGGAGAGAGCTGGAAAGGGGGGAGCTATACTGGGGACATTTGTGGTGGAGAATGTGCAATGGTGGGGGATGAGTGATCATTGTATGACTAAAACTCAAATATGAAGTTTTTGTAACTGTATCGCACAGTGATTTAATTTAAAAAAATTTAAAAAGGTAAAAAGTTTGGGATGTGGCAGGAATAGCTCAGGGTTCTACAAGGGCAAGGCCACAATTTCAATGCCCAGCTCTGTCTCATAAACTGAGT
This sequence comes from Sorex araneus, assembly GCF_027595985.1. NCBI lineage: Eukaryota > Metazoa > Chordata > Mammalia > Eulipotyphla > Soricidae > Sorex > Sorex araneus. Next base: position 378,412,752 of record NC_073302.1, on the reverse strand, counting down.
CTGATCTCAGTGGAACTGCTGTGTAGGATCCCTGGGTCCACAACTGGTATCTGTGATCTCTCTGGCAAACCACAACCAAGAGAGTATAAACACCATAACTTCTCAAGCACCATAACCAGGTGTGTGACCCTCTCTACCTCTCTGCAATTTGCAATTAGAGGGTGCCATCCCCAGGCGAGCAGGCAACCCCCAAATTGTGCAAGCTTCACAGTTTAGTAGACTTCCCACCTTGTCCCCATAATAGTAGCAACAGAAAAGGAAGAGGACATAAAATATAAGAAATAATAGTTGAGCAACTATTGAAGGTGGGGACTTACACATGTCCAGGTATTCCTATGTGTCAGTCATACTAGCCACTACCCACCTCCAGAAGAAATCTGAAACAACTTATAAGCCAAAAACTGCCCAGGACTGAAATTCTACCAATCACCACTTTTTAAAAAACTTTCCACCAATCAAAATATTGATCAAAGGCATTATTTGCATAGAGCAGATCTGAGTGTGGAATATCCCAAATTTTTTGTACCTTTAAAGACTCCCACCCTAGGCAACTGGAATGAACAGCTCAAATGCTATAAATCGGTGCTGTGTCTTTTTAGGTTAAAGTCTTATTAGAGTACCTATTGTACCTATATCACTTCAAACAATAATTTCCCCCCCCCTTTTACTGTCATTTAAGTGTTTTTTCTGTAAGTTACTCTGGTAAAACTCTTCAGAATAGATCTGTTAAGAGAAAACCTAGTAAACGACTAATCAAGTGCTCAGCGGTGATGCTCGTTGCTAACTCCTGGCGAGCTCAGGAATCAAACCAGGGTCGGCGGCATTCAGGGTGGCCCTTCCCAGCCTTCCTGCCACTCTGGCCCCACCTTTTAAGTTCTTTTTTTCATGCTTCTGCTGCAGCTGCTTTCTTTTTCCTCATAGCCACTTGCTTTGAATATAACTAGTCTTGTCAAACTGGGGAGACACCCGAGTCCATTATAGCTGCCCCTCTCCGAGGAGTCAAGAGCTTTTTGAAAAAGTGAGTGAATTCAACACCTTTATTGCAAACCACAACAGCTAATTAGAGAGAGAGAACAAAAGGGAATGCCCTGCCACAGTGGCAGGGTGGGGTGGGGGGAGATGGGATTGGGGAGGGTGGGAGGGATGCTGGGTTTACTGGTGGTGGAGAATGGGCACTGGTGAAGGGATGGGTTCCCGAACTTTGTATGAGGGAAGCATAAGCACAAAAGTGTATAAATCTGTAAATGTGCCCTCACGGTGATTCACTAATTAAAAATAAATTAATTAATTTTAAAAAAAAAAAGTGAGTGAATTTGGTTCACACTTTTTCAGCTCTCCTTGGTGGCCACTGGAGGCTCAGTGGATCTGTTTGATTTATGAACCCAGATCTCTAAGGGCAGGACCATCTTCCAAACTGGTGTTCCCGCCAGCCTGCACTGGGGTGTGACAGATACCCGGGGCTGCTTACCTGCTTCCCGGTCCGCCTAGGTGGCAGATCTTCAAACTGCCAGTGGGGTCACATGATCAGGCGGTTGCATTTTACACTTGCGCGTGGCACCAGCCTGCCCGCCTGCAGAAAAGAACTTAAAACTCCTTAAATCCAAGGAAACAAGAACAGTTGACATTGCTTCTCGGGTTATGTTTGATAGCAAAGGTTAAACACGTTGCCTTATGAAAGAGACGACTAAACAAACACTAAAGGTGAGTTGTCAAATTATTTAGTAAAACTGCATTCACCCTCTTTGACTCTCTTCAGCTGGCCTGTTCTCCCCTTCTCACCTCCCACAGTCTCCGATTTTGTTGATTTCTCTAACCATTTATGAGAGTTTGGGCCTTCTTGCTGTGTTGCCAGGTTGTAAGCATCAATTAGAAATTCTGCTTTCACTGGGTTTTCTTTTGTTTGTTTTTACTCTGACTTGAGTTCTTTAGAATATTCCGTTTCTTAGCAACTCAGATGAGCAAAACTGAAGTATACTTCGGGTTCTTTTGTAAAGCAAAGAATAAATGGCTTCCTTTACGAGCTGTTTACTCAGTCTCCCTGGACTTTGTGGAAGAGATTTGCTGAGCCTCTAGGCCCTAAAAGCTTTTTACAAAGACCTTGCCAGTTTCTAATGGTGAGTCAAGTGACTGATTTTTAAACAAATACTTCTCCCTTTGTTTTTATTTTGAACTATTCTGGTGTATCAGTTTCACTAGTTTTAAAACAATGTATTTTATAAGTTAAGATGTTTATAATGAATTCATTTACTAAGGACATGCATAGGATTGTAAATGGGAAGTGATAAATAATATTTTGAGTCCAAAATTTCTTTATAAACTTAAAAATGCGCATGAACTCATGGTCTTTAGAACTCACTGTAATTTTACTAGCAGACTATTTTACGGTGCTCGTTTCCTTATGTTGGCAGCATTTAAAAATTTGGGGTATCCAAGCAATCTGTCAAAATACCTTCCAAATAACAGGTACAATATTAAACTCAGATTAGTCTTCTAAAGAAGCTTAAATTTGGGGCTGGAGCAATAGCACAGCAGGTAGGGCATTTGCCTTGCACGTGGCTGACCCGGGTTTGATTCCCAGCATCCCATATGGTCCCCTGAGCACTGCCAGGAGTAATTCCTGAGTGCAGAGCCAGGAGTAACCCCTGAGCATCGCTGGGTGTGACCCATAAAGCAAAAAAAAAAAAAAAAAAGAAGAAGAAGAAGAAGAAGAAAGAAGAAGAAGAAGAAGAAGAAGAAGAAGAAGAAGAAGAAGAAGAAGAAGAAGAAGAAGAAGAAGAAGAAGAAGAAGAAGAAGAAGAAGAAGAAGAAGAAGAAGAAGAAGAAGAAGAAGAAGAAGAAGAAGAAGAAGAAGAAGAAGAAGAAGAAGAAGAAGAAGAAGAAGAAGAAGAAGAAGAAGAAGAAGAAGAAGAAGAAGAAGAAGAAGAAGAAGAAGATTAAATTGCCACACATTAGCAACCCAGATAAATGCACTTTCTTTTAATCCAAAAATTGTAAAGGCAGATAGCCAATATACTTTGTGACTTTCCAGTACAAAGTGTCTGAGGAAGAAATTGAAAGGTTTTATATTGATGCTGAAGCAGGAAGGCAGTATAGTGGGTCGGGCGTTTGCCTTGCAACAGTCCCAGGTTCAGTCTTTGGCAATCCTATGCCTCCCCACCATCCTCTCACCCCCCATCACTCCCCTTAGTACCATCAGGAATAATTGCTGACTACAAGGTCAAGAGTAACCCCTGAGCATCACTGAGTGACTATCTATTGAATGCAGATTAAGCTATTTAAAAGTTGTTCACAGGGTAATCAAGGTCAAATTACAGTTTTCATATTATTGATTGCTTGGCTGAATGAGAATATTGCTTTTTTACTTTACATTCCCCGCCCTCTCAACCAGTGTTCTGGGAGATCTGGGTTCACTCCATGTGAGCTTAGCTTGGAGCTGTGGTGCTATTCAGGCCAGGGATGCTCGGGACCTCCAGGATGAAATCCATCTGCATTCTGTGATCACCTGGTGCTAGGAATGAGATCTGGAGTCCAGTGCACGCCACGCATGTGCTCCAGACCTTCAAACTATCTGCGTGTCATGTTAGTTCACTTGTAAAAATTCCTCAAATGCTTTGTATCTGTCAGTGCCTTAGTAGTTTTCCATTTAATAAGGATTCAGAGACTGTGGAGGTAGCTCAAAAGGATAAAGTACATGCCTTACAACAGTCAAGCCCAAAGTTTGATGCTCCCTGCACCCCTGTGTCCCTGGATATAGATAGGCATGAGGGCCCTAACACTGCTGGCCTGAGCAGTGCTGCATCACTGGACCTCAACTATCAACTAGTCAGCACAGCTTAGATGTGTTGGGTTAGCCCAAAGGGGTCAGGTAGAAGGGCACCTTGAAAACACTGGAGAGCATAAGCAGGGTTGTAAAGCCACCCAGGGATTTCCTATATCCAGTGGAATTCCTAGAACTTGCACCAAAGCCCAACAGTAGGCCCTGGAGCCAGTCTACCTGGCAGTCATCTAGCCATGTATTCCTCCCCCTCCCCACCCCAACCTCCTTTACTTCAATACAAATCCACCCCAAACACATGCTGGGCACAACAACTTCACTGGCCTCTTTAGAGACCCATGAATCTTACTTGGGAGCATCCCAAATAAACTTGCTTTGGTTTTCTCTTTGTCTCAGCTTGGATTTACTTCTCTGTGAACCTTTCAAGAAGTCCTTCCCCTAACACCCCTCCCCCAAACTCCCGCAAAAATAAATAAATAGATAAGATAGATAAATAGAAGTGCATGTTGCCATAGAGCCTTCAGGCTTTAACCAACCAAATAGATCTCCTGAATTCTTACCAATAGGATGCCTAAGGAAGTTGCTGATTCATGCTAATCTGTGATTCATTGCTCTAGAAGTCTAACTTCTTTGTTATTCAAGTGATGGTATATAATAATGCATTTATAACATAAAGAGTAAATAGGGTAACAAAAAATTGATGACAATTTATTATGCTTCTAACATGACATAATAACTGGAAAACCCTAAAACATGCAGAGACAAGAACCAGAACCAGGAATGCAGTACCAACAAAGTATCTAGTGGGCACTCATCAAACAGAAGTAACTAACTGAGAATAACCCATTCCACTTTGATAGCTCTTTAACTCTTTTACTGCTATGATACTTTTTTTCCATATCAATCATGCCTTCTAGATTTCAACCACTTTTCAATTTTGTTTTGGAGCCACATTTACATAATAATATTTACATGATAAACTCAGGACCTCAGAACTTACTTCTGGCTTGTGCTCTCCTGGGAGACCATATATGTACTGGGGATTTAACCTGGATTGACCACATATAGACAAGCATCTTAACTAACATACCATCTGTCCAGGCCCATATCTTTCCGTATTCTGGCATCAGCCGTACCTGAGGTGATACATCACTCTTACTCATCTCTCGTCGTCAAAGTCTTTGCATTGTAACAAATTACGAAAAGTTCACCATAAATTAACTTACTCATATGCATTTTTGTTCATGTAGACTAATTTCTAAGTCCTACAGGGAAAAGATATATTCATGGCTTGAGTGCACCAGAACCGTTATTTCTCTTCAAACATATAAAGTATTTATAACAATTTCTTTATTGAGGCAAAAGATTTATATGATCTGAAGAGAAACCTGCAGAGAGTCTCTTGCCCGCACACCTGGCTGTCTTCCCCGGGGCCCCTCGGAGGGAATGGGCTCCAGCTTCCCTCCCCACCCCGAGTAGAGCTCCCGGCAGCCGAAGACCACCGGAACCTAGCTATACCCATGCTCGAGGCCCCTCTCCACACGTTCAGACAGGCCTCATTCATGAAGGTACTAGCAGAGGAACCCAGGTGTGTGTAATTCCATCAATTCCAACATCCAGAGAGAGACTTAAAAGCAAGCTCCCAGAAATGATATCTTTAGCCTACTTCTCCCTCTGGGAGAAACTGGCAATCTTCTGAGAGTTTTCTGCCCACATGGGACAACCTTGCAAGCTTCCCATGGTGTATTCATATGCAAAATCCAGTAACAAGCTGGATCTCATTCCCCTGACCCTGAAAAGCCCCCAGTGCAACATCGTTAGGAGGGCCAAGTTGAAATAGACTTCTAAGATCTCAGGGAAAGGACGAAATGAGAGGTTACTGAGCCGACCCGAGAAATCGGTGATTAATGGGATTTCATGATCGTGATCTTTATTGAGGCACCATGATTTTCAAAGTTATTCATTGTTGAATTTCAGGTATACAATTTTCCAACACCTATCACATTACCAGGTCAACTTCTTTCCACCAGTGTCCCCATTTTTGTCTCCTTTTTCTGAAAGAAATATGCAAGGTCATGGGTGAGGCAAAACCATTATAAGATAAAATATGTGCCTACAACATATTAGCCAATCACTGTCAAGGGCATGGTTTTTATAAGTTCTTAATGAGTTGGATAGGTCAAGGTTGAAGTCACATTAACCAGATTCAGAAGAATCCGACATGAAAATAATAATTTACATGATAAACTCAGGACCTCATTTTCCTTCTAGCTCATTATCTTCTAGTATATTATGCACATATGAAGTCAAATTATCATCTAAGAGTGATTTGGCAAAAAGAAAATCAGGCTAAAGAGAAGTAATTATGTGGTTTATTTGCTAAATGGGTTCAAGTTATGAGAAGTCATGCATCGGTAGTCTGATTGTAGATAAATATGAACAAGAAAATAAAAATATCAAATATAAGCCAGGATAATCTTCCTCTCTAAGAATCTTAGAAAGATATGGGCAATCTTTACCCTCATCCGCCTTTTAATAAATTTTTAAAAATTTTTTTTGAATCACAGTAAGATAGTTACAAGCTTTCATGTCTGGGTTATAGTTACAATGATCAAACACCCATCCCTCCTCCAGGACACATTCCCCACCACCAATATCCCCGGTATACCCGTCCCTTTCTCACCTTCCCCCTGCCTCCATGGCAGACAGTATTCCCCATACTCTCTCTACTTTTAGGCAGTATGGCTTGCAACACATACACTTATGTACATTTACAACTTATGTAGGTATAGTTATTTATAATGAATATAGAAATATGAAAATATATTTTATCTAACTTATCACCCTTTATATATTTAGCATTTCTTAGAAAATTAAAATCATTCATCCTTGTTTTCCCATACTTTGTGTTTACTTTTCATGATTAAATCTAAGTGATTTTAAAATAATTTTATCAAGATTATAAGTGGCTTATTATTCATTAAATGTTCTTGCTTTATTGTTTTAATAGTCACCTTTGTTGTGGAGGGACCATACCTAGGAAAGTTCAGGGACTAAAAGGGTCACTCCTGTGTGCTGTGGGTGGGTCATACTATTTCAGGGATCAAACTTAGGGCCTCCTACCTGAATGTCATGTGCTCTAGCACTGAGACCCCTAGTCTCACTTTAGTTTTGTATTAAAACATTGTGATTTATGGAAGCATCTGTTGAGTTTTAGGGATATAGTATTCCAGCACCAATCCTACCATCAGTTTTAATGTTTGGTTGTTGTAGTTTGCATGTCTTGTTATTTGTGTTGCTGACTCTGTGAGATGGATATTTAGCTAGATCACTCCTCTACACCACTGTTGTACCCAAGGTCTTTTACCCTTACCTCCCGTTACTTCCTGTGTGCTTCTTCTCGCTCCCCTCCCCCTATCATTTTTTTCTTCTTTGTCCTTTTCCTTTTTTTTATAATCTGAGGTCAAGTGTGATCTAGGCAACCCCTTTAATACCTTGCATTCCCTCATCCAGTCATTTTATATACCACAGAAAAGTGAGATCATAATTGCATTTGTCCTTCTGTCTTGCTTCACTGAATATGGTATCTTCCAGTTCCAGTTCCAGTAAAGTACAAGATTTAATCATTCCTTGAAACTGTATATACACAGTATTCCATTGTGTGTACATGTGACACATTTATAATCTACTCATCTGTCATTGGACACCTAGGTTAGTTCTTTATCTTCATTTGATATTGTCCCATTTGTTTATTCTTTCAGGAATGTTTATGCACATACTATTATGATTTACAAAGTTGTTTATCATAGAGTTGTTTTAGGCTTACAATATTCCAAAACCAATCCCACCACCAATGTCCTCACGTTCTTTCTCATTTCTCAGACTACCCCCTTGGCAGGCAGATACCAAATTTATTTCATGTTACTTGGTTCAATAAAACTTCAAGTAATTGCAAATAGATGATCAGAAAATAAAGAAAAGCCAATTGCTAATTATGAATTGCAATATGTTTTTAACCTTTCTTTGTTTGCTTGTTTGTTTGTTTTTTGCTTTTTGGGTCACACCTGGCTCTGCACAGGGGTTACTCCTGGCTCTGCACTCTGGAATTACCCCTGGTGGTGCTCAGGGGACCATATGGGATGCTGGGATTTGAACCTGGGTTGGCCGCGTGCAAGGCAAACGCCCTACCCGCTGTGCTATCACTCCAGCCCTGTTTTTAACCTTTCTTAATCTAGTCAAGGACAACTATATGCAACATGAGTATCATACTCAGTGCCACATACTCAGGGAAGTTTCCCCTGACCATTAAAGGAGCACTTTTAACACCAATTGCAAAACTGGTTTCAAGGCTCTGGATTCCCTAAGCTGTTGCCTGTCTGTGAAGCTTGCTATTTTGGGATTTTTGTCATTTTCAGTCTTGGAGTCTTCCTAATTGGGGCTGTTTTCACTGGGACCCTAGGGACTCTTGGATCTTGGTGCCGATAATCCTCAATCCTGGGAAGTTTCCATCGATATTTTCTTTAATATTTCATCACACTTGCCTTCCTGTTCTTTAGGGACTCTGATGACTTTTATATAGTTCCTCTTGAACTCATCTCTTAGTTCTCTGGTAAGCTGTTCACTTCTTTTCAGGCTTTTTACTACCTTCTGCTATTTCCTAGTAGTTTACTCATCTTGCAGCATCTTGATCTTTTACTCAGCTTCTGTTATTCTGCTATTCAGAGTTTCTATTAATTTTTTTATATTGGCTATCATATTCTTCATTTCTGTCATCTCTGAATATAGTGGTTTTTTTTTTCATTTTGACTCATACTTTCTTGTGCTTTGCTGACTACCTGTGCTATTGTTATATCCAGGTTCTGGGTTTCCCGTTTGCAGAAAGACCAGTTCTACCAGTGAGAATACAAAAGAAAAAGAATCTTTCTTGCTAGCTTGAGCTAGGGTCCAAGCCTCATCCAGTGCCTTGACAAGGACCCCAACTCTAGTTTCCAGGGAACATTATATGGCATACCATTACATAGGCAACGTTGGCAGTTCTCCCAAGAATTACAGTAAAGCAGTCACAACTCTGTGAGCAAATTGGTCATGCCCACCTGCTGTGCCCAGAGATATTCTACATATCAGGCTAGAGGCATGTAGGGGATTTCCAGCTTCTGACAAGGATAGTCTCAGGGAACTCTTTGGGGGAAACAGAAACTTAGGCCTATTGCTTGTTTTGCTAAAGTTCAGCCTGTCATGGTTCATGTGAGTTCTTTTTCAGCCTCACACTATCATTTCTTTGAACTCATTGAACATCCTCATCATAGTGTCACTGAAGACACTGAGGATTTACTGGTGTTGTTTATGTCTTTGATGATACTGTTGTCACTCATTGAACTTTGTGGGCTTCGATGTGCTTTTTCCATTGCTTTTCTAGTATTCTTATTGTGCTGGGTGTGAGTTTTTTAGTTAACCCCCCTGGAAGATACTGAGAGTTTTAGTTAACTCCCTTGGCAGATACTGAGCAGATACTGGCAGACAAATATAGAGGTTGCCCCCTTCTACACTGCTGGTGGGAATGCCGGCTAGTTCAGCCCTTTTGGAAAACAATATGGATGATTTTCAAAAAACTAGAGGTTGAGCTCCCATTTGACCCAGCAATACCACTCCTGGGAATATGTCCCAGAAAAGCCAAAAAGTATGGTCGAAATGACATCTGCACTTATATGTTCATCGCAGCACTGTTTACAATAGCCAGAATCTGGAAAAAACCCAAGTGCCCTAGAACAGATGACTGGTTGAAGAAACTCTGGTACATCTATACAATGGAATACTATGCAGCTGTTAGAAAGAATGAGGTCATGACGTTTGCATATAAGTGGATCAGCATGGAAAGTATTATGCTAAGTGAAATGAGTCAGAAAGAGAGAGACAGACATAGAAAGATTGCACTCATCTGTGGAATATAGAATAATAGACTATAAGACTAACACCCAAGAATAGTAGAAATAAGTACCAGGAGGCTGTCTCCATGGCTTGGAGGCTGGTCTCTCATTCTGGGCAACTCAGAGAAGGGAACACCAAGTAAAATGTGGTTGGAGGTCATGTGGGGGAAAGATGATGCGGGCCAAATATAGACTAGAGACTGAACACAATGGCCACTCAACACCTTTATTGCAAACCACAACACCTAATCAGAGAGAGAGAACAAAAGGGAATACCCTGCCATAGTGGCAGTGTGGGGTGGGGGGAGACGGGACTGGGGAGGGGGGGAGGGATGTTGGGTTTACTGGTGGGGGAGAATGGGCACTGGTGAAGGGATGGGTTATCAAACTTTGTAAGGGAGAAACATGAGCACAAAAATGTATAAATCTGTAACTGTAAAAAAATAAATAAATAAAAGAAAAAAATTGTGAACAACAAAAATATATAGAGGTTGCCTTTGTTTTCTTGGCCATCCTCTCATAGTGACATGAAGAATAACTGTGAGCAGCATTTAATTTTTCAAGTAGATCTGTCACTTCAGAAGCTGTGGTGTAGGTCCTTAACATGGTGCAGATCAAGTGTGGAGGCTTCTGGGACCCAACTAGTAAGGAAGGGCTCTGCGTTCTTTTCCAGGATAAGCCCAGTAATATCAGCCAGAGGTGGGCTTCACCTGGCATGGTGGGGCAGCAAAACAGAACATCCTTTTTTATTTATTTTTGCTTATGTTCTCATGGTCAATGGAATTGAGTCATTGAAGAATTCTGAAGACAATCTTATAGAGTTATGCATAATATATTTTATGGATTTGGATTTAATGTCAGTGTCTTTAATCCATTTTGTGCTAATTTTTTGCATATAAGATAGGGGTCCAGATTTATATATTTGCACGTTGCCAAGCTTTTAATGAAGAAACTTTCCTTGCTCCATTTTATGCATCTAATTCTTCAGGGCTGGAGCTATAGCACAGTGGGTAAGGCATTTGCCTTGCATGTGGCTGACCCGGGTTCGATTCCTCAGTCCCACTCAGAGAGCTGGACAAGGTACCGAGAGTATCCTGCCCGCATAGCAGAGCCTGGCAAGCTACACGTGGCATATTCTATATGCCAAAAACAGTAACAATAAGTCTCACAATGGAGACGTTACTGGTGTCCCTTGAGCAAATTGATGAACAATGGGACGACAGTGCTACAGTGCTACAATTCTTCTGCTTAATATTTTCTGTTCATATGCTCGAGAAACAGAATATTCCCTGTGCTTTCAATTTTATTTTTTTGGTCTAAGATTCTGTCTTTATTCCTGTACCACACGATTTTGGATACTGTCACTTTACAGTATAATTAAAAGTAAGGGAAAGAGAATCCTACCATTTATTGCATCTTCTTTATTAGTTTCATTAACTTTTCTTTATCACTTTAGGCTGCCTTTTGAAGATTTTTTAGTTTCTTTATTAAATAATTTTGAACACTCTCATTGATAGAATCTTTGGTATCTTTTAGTTTGCAGTCTGGAGTGTTATTCTTCCCTTATGATGACATATTCCCTTGAGTTCTTTGTATTTGCCATGTATTATACTGCTTCGTTTGCCTATTTTACTACCTTAAAGTTTTCTTGTTTCTCTAATATTTATGGACCTGTAACTTAGAGAGTTGACATTTCTAGCAAGTACCCCAGTATTTCAATGGATTTTATTTTATGTGATGTTATTTTATTTCTCTGGTCTTTCTAATGTATCATATGAAGTTCTCTACCTGCAGTAGCTGCATCAGTAGTGTCAGGGCAAAACATACAATGTTAAGGCATCTGAGGAGAGACACTTGGTTGGTATTTGTGGCAACACCAATATCCCTCCACTCTTTGTAGATCTAAGACTGCGTTCTGTGCTGTTAGTGCACCACATGAAGTCAAGATGCTTCATGGGCTTGGGGAAGAAAGTTTTGTCTTGAGTGCTGTTTCTGTTGTTCTCCTTGCTAGGGTATGGCCTATGTGTAACACTTCAGCTTCTCCATATATATCTCCATGGCATTTTTTGTTTGTTTGTTTTTGAGCCACACCCAGCAGTGCTCAGAGCTTATTCTAGATTCTGAGCTCACTGAAAAATTCTTATGGTTCTCAAGGGACCATATGTGATTTGGTGCTTGAACCTGGGTTGCCTGCAATCAAGGTAAATGCCCTAGCCACTTCATTCCCTGTGCCATGTATGTCTTAAGTGGGTTCCTGTTCCTTACTGATGTGGGTTTTAAGTAGATCATTGTTTTAATTCCCTAATACAGTGACTGCGATGGCAACTGTCACAGCATATTCCTTCTCCTCTATACATGATCCTATAGGTTCTGAGTTATTTATCTCCATAAATGTTTCAGAGATTAGCCTAGACAGAAAATATCGAGTATGCTACTGCTACAATGGAAACTTTACCAATTTCTGTGTCTCTTACAGGGTCTATATATGAAAATGACTTCCACTTAATGTACTTGAGTCTCAGAAAGGAAGCAGAAACTGATATCACAAAAAGACTGAGCATCCCATTAAAGTTCTTGCCACTAAATGGAAAAAAAGGTCCTGCAAATACCACTTTCTGAAATGAAAATAAACAAATGGGATTTAAAACCTCCTGATTTTAGCTATAAACTATATACATCATTGAGATTTCCAGAAAAGCCATTAAGGACTGTTAAGAAAGAACAACAGAGGAAAAAAAACAGTTTTCCAGAAACAAAGCTTCATCTGCCTACTATAAGAGATCGAGATCATCCTCAAAAGGCCTCATCTCCTAAGTTTGTAACTATGTTTCCACCTCTGGATTCATGTAAAGCGAATTTAATGTTTGTGAAGAATGGAAAATATCCAAATGGCGTATATCTTGACCCACAACCACATGATTTTAGACAGGTGAAAAATATATGATTCTAAACAATTGGAAACAAATCTGTGAGAAACATATACCTGCTTACTTGTTTCTTAATATGGCAACTATTACATGAACACAAAGACATGTATAATATGTGTAAATGCATAATATAATATGTATCTCTTTTTGAATAATTCATATTCAGTGGTAAATGACAGAGGAGCAAACTTAGATCTTAGTTGATATTTCTGATGGAATTTTATCTACCAAGGCAATTGGCCAACTCTGAAATGGATTTTTATTGCTTTGAGGAGAACAATTTGGATTGTTATGTGATTGGAGAACAGACTACAGTTTCTAGCTATCTGCAATCTAACAACAAATAATTTTAAGGAATAACTGAGTAAACAAATATGTATTTACAAAGAAGGGTATTACTTCAATGAGTCTAATGATTCAATAAATTAAACACTATATTGGGAGAGCAGGGTGACAGCTGAAGTGGTAAAGCACATGTCCTGCATATGCAGAACCCTGGGTTTAATCCACAACACTGCTTGTCCCACCTCCCAGCATTGCAATGCACCCATGGTGAGCCCCTAGCACTGCCAGGTAATTCTACTGGGCCCTGAACACTCCTGGTCAAAGTGCCACTGGGTGTTATCCCTATTATACAAATTCATTAAAATAGGAATAGGAATTGTATTTATGATTTAGAATAATGGTGGCACTGTTATTTGTTGTAGTATTGGAAATTCTTATCCACAACATCAGGCAAGACAAATTAGTTACAGGGGCTCATACTGGAAAAGATGTTAAACTATCACTATTCACAGATGACATGATATTATGGATAGGAAATCTTGAATACTTTGCCACAAATCTCCTAGAAACAATAAATCTGTAAAGTCATAGACTACAAAGTCATTGCACAGGTCTGTTGCATGTTAATATGCGAACGGTGATGTAGAAGACAATGCAATAAAAAAGGTCTCATGATATGTCCCCCCCGTAAAAGATCACATATTTTTGTGTTAATATAACAAAAAGGTAAAAGACTTAATTGTCAAAAAATATAAATAAATTAGAGAAGACACCACCAACTGAAAACACAACAATTATTCTTATAGTAGAAGACTTAGCATCATTAAAGTGACTTTCCTACCCCAAAACCATATATAGATTCAGATACAATCTCTGAAAGAATTTCTCCAAAATTCTTCAAGTATATAGAAAATATCACTGTATCACTGTCATCCCGTTGCTTATCAATTTGCTCAAGCGGGCACCAGTAACGTCTCCATTATGAGACTTGTTGTTACTGTTTTTGGCATATCGAATATGCCATGGGTAGCTTGCCAGGCTCTGCGGTGCAGGCGAGATACACTCAGTAGCTTGTCGGGCTCTCTGAAAGGGACAGAGGAATCGAACCCTGGTCAGCCTTGTGTAAGGCAAATGCCCTACCCACTGTGCTATTGTTCCAGCCTATAGATATAGAAAATATAATGTAAAATTTTTTATGGAACCATAAGGCTGGCTGAATAACCAAGTTAACTGTGAGAAAGAAAGAAAAAGGAAGATGGGAGGCATTGCATTATCTGGCTTTATATGATAAAGTTATAATACAATAATGTGATACTGAACTAAAGGCAGATTTTCAGATAAATGGAATTGAATTGAAAACTCAGAGGCAGACCCTAGGTGAATTTCCAATTAAGTAATGACAGAGAAGCTAAATGCACTAACCAAGTGAAAGTAGCTTCTTTAACAAATACTGTTGGGAAAACTGATTAACAATTTGTCAAAAATGAAACTGAACTCAGCTCATACTGTACACAATGTTAATTCAAAATATACTAAAGACCACAATATCAGACCCAATTTTATAAAAATACATCAAGAAAAACATAGACAGAACCCTCCAACAACATTAGGCAAGAAAGATCAGTTAAAGGGATTCACAGATACATCCAGTGATTTGACTCCTTTGGCAAAGAAAAACTCTAAGATTAAAAAGCTTCTACATTATGAAAGAAATGAGACCTAATTTTTTTTAAATCCTACTGAAATCAATACAAATATTTGCACATAAAAGCTAATACAAAAGAATTCATGAAAATAAAAATGGAGCAAGAAACCGAACAAATACTTCCTCAAAGAAGATACACAGATGGCCATCAGATATATAAAATTCTCCATCATCCTTTATCAGGAAATGCAAAATGACAATGAGAGAGCACCTCAGAGCAGTGAGAATGGCCTACATTAAAAAGTTCAGAAACAACCAGTACTACTAGGGATGAAGTGAAGAGGTGTCTATCTGCTTCAGTCTTTAGAGAAAGCAGTGTGGAAATTTCACATAAAATGAAAAATAGAATTTCGCATCTCACCCAATTATTCCACTCCTTGGTATCTACTCTGACAACACAAAGACATGAACACAAAAACTTTCTACCTACAGAACTGAGTTCATAAGTGGGGTGGGAAGAGGCGGGAGGCAGAGGTCGAGCATGGAAGGAGGTTGTGCCAATGAGACCTCAGGACAGTGATGGAGTGTTATCAACACATTGGTATTAGGTGTGATGCAGTAACATTTTATGCTTACAATTAATTATAATACTGGTGTAAGTTGTGATAACTTAAATAAAAATGGAGGTAGGACATATATTAAGGTACATGAATGAGTCCAAAATAAAAATTCACTAGGTTATTAATATTTTCTATAATGTCTATAATTTAAGACAGTCATATGACTTGCTATGTAAAGAATATTGACAGTACAGAAACAAGAACAAGTAGAATAAATTTATTCCAGTGGGAAAATAGGGAAGTAATTAAGAGCATAACCACTGAGATTAATAATTTTTGTTTTCTTTCTCAAGTTTTTAAATGTTATTAGTGTTTATTGTTATTAATGCTTTTAATAACAATTAACAAGTTTTTAAATGTTATTAATGCTATAAACAAATAACATTTGTTTGTAGCATAATGTAACATTCCATATCTTAATATTTTTTTAAAAGACACAATTATAAAGTATAGCAGGATATTTAATATTAAGGAATTCAATGGATACTAAATCCTATGGAGCTAATAGGACACAATTATTTATAAAGTGTTTATAGCAGGATATTTAATATTAAGGTATTCGATGCATGCTAACTCTAATAGAGCTAGTAGGATAAAAGTTGGGAAATGCAAGAAGCCTCATTTCAAAAACCATCTTCACTTGTTCAGGGTTTCTAATTACTTCTGTTCATAGTAAATACCATATTTTGCCTTCTGGAGATGATGTAAAGTCAAATATTAAATTGATTAATTTCAATATTTCACTAGTTACCAGTTAAAACATCAATTGAAGATATTTTTATTTTAGCTAAGTATTTTAAATGAGTGAATTAGAGGTGGTGTAACAAATAATGCAACCACTAGATGTCAGCATTGTTACAAAATGATCTTCAATTGGTGCCTAAAACTAACTTGGTTTCATATTTGTTATTTGATTAAAAGATGAAAAATGTTCTATAAAAGTTTCCTTTGAGACTTTTTTGGTTTCCGTTTTAGCTCATGGCATGACCCAAAGTCAGTAAGAAGAAAACCTTAATTTTTGCTTGGTTCCCCCAAATTCACTCTTTCATACCACATTAATTCAGCTCTAAAGAAAAATCTTTGTATTTCAGTTGTGATTAGTTTCTAATTATATAAATGTTATCTTAATTCAAATAGACTTATTTAAGCTATTAGAGAAAAACTACCTCGTTATTTAGCTTACTGAAACAATATTTACTTTCCTTCAGGCTCAGTAAACTATTTTAGCTTTGTTCTATGTTTTTCCTATGTTCCCGTAATAAATTCAATTGCACGGAAACCATAAATTTCATTTTTCTTAAAATGCTATTTCTGATTTATTTATTAATGCATGGATAATTGAAATACTTCTTCCCAACATAAAAGAAATTGTTGATATAATATTTTGAAACTTAGATGCATCATTTTAAATTATCATATAAAAGTTTTAAGTGATATAGCAGTTTTCAAAATTTTTTTCCAGTGAAATATTACTTAGGGATAAAACCAACTATAATATTAGGAATAAGAAACAATATTTATTAATGGTAGTATAGTCTTATATTCTCTACATGTCTAGTACCGGTGTGATTTGCCAAACTTTGTGACAACTTATGAAAAGGACCCATTTGGATTAAAGTTTAAGTCACAACATTTAAGTACAGGTAAGCTATTATTATAAATTTATTATTGTAAATTCTATGAAAAAATTCTTAATTGTATTATTTATGTTCATGAACATATAACTAGATCTTAAAATATTTATTACCTTTAATAAAATGGCTATTTAATGTCTGATTAATGACAATAATTTATTACTTATAACCTATATACTTATATAAGCTATTTATATAAATGTCACATATAACAATATTTTATTACTACATATGTAGATACATAATATATTGTTGAAGATTGAGTTCATAACCACATGCTTTACAAAAAGAATAAAATTAGGCTTGCAAATATAGATTGTAGGAAACAAACTTTGCAACTGTGGGCCTTGGCCTCAGTTTCACAAATTACCTAGACTGCTGACCTTTTGGCTTACCCATCTGAAAATGAGAATGATAATAACTGCACTTATATCATAGAATTATTATGAATAATACATCTTATATCACATGCAAAGCACTTGGTTAATAATACCTATAAATTACATGCTTTCTTACACATAATAAATTAGTATATGCATCATTGTTATTATGGCACTATTGAATAGCATTTATTCAGAGTTCATTTGTATTATGTAGCATTCCTTAACTGAAAATGTGAATAATACAACCATTCTGTATTTATAGATTTATAATTACATATTTATTTATTTTTGGTTTGGGGCCATACCCTCTGTGGACTGGGCTTAGTCTTCGTTGTAACTCAAGGTCACTTTTGACAGTGCTCAGATGACCCTTGGTCAGCCACAAGCAAAGCAAGCCCCTTACCTTTGATACTATGTCTCCAGTACATAGAGCATATGATTTATACACAAAATAAGATAACACTAAGTGTTCTTTTTGTAGAGTGTGGTAGTGCTTGAATTCCCCACCCCCTTCCCCAAAGTGAAAGAAAAGGGCAGGGGAGATAGCACAAATGTTAGGGCACTTGCTTTGCAAATGCCCAACCCAGGTTCTACCTACACCACCTGGCCTCTGGAGCTCCACTGAGTGTAGCCCTGGAGGCCCCTGTGCATCACTAGGATGGACCTGGTGTTCCTCAGCACCACAGGGCCCAAACAGTAGCACATCTCCAGCCCCTAGTATTGCTGGGAGTGGGCCCGGGGCCCTTGAGCATAGCGTGGGAGGTTCCCACCAGGAAAAATTGAGAAGAAAATAATTGTATCATTATTAAATTAATATAATTTATTTGCAAAAATGAATTTCAAAAGAAACCATAATGACACAATCACTTTCAACAGAAATAGTTAAGGGTAAGCATATTTTATTTAGATTTGCATGTATAAATTGTCCAGCGATTTACTTAGCCTGGGTTCTTAACTCTAAAAGAGATGTCATATTCTGAGAGACACCATTAGCAAAGACACTTGTTAGAACTGTTTCTCATTCATCTTCATTTCTCTAGTTCATGGGTGCCAGTTCCTGAAAGATAATAAGAAACAAAATAGCAGGGGAGAAAGATTTAGCACCTACAAGCCTTGTGAAAGCACCTGGGATTCAAATCTCTTTCTACCCAAAGCCCAGTGGCCCATTAAGTGTGCTTCATACACAGTGAGTCTGATTCTTGTTCTCAACTGTTGAAAAATATTTTATCTCAAGCACTGTTGCCAAATGACTTCTTTGATACAGGCATTTTTATTTTGTTTTGAATTTAAATTTTTATGAAGTATAGTTTAGAATAATATTGAAGTCGCTTTATAGTTGCAGAGCTACAGCAATATAGGATTTTTTAAAATTTGTTGTGTTCTAATGTGTCAAATTTATGAAGGGTATTTATATTTTTAAGTAAAGCATACAGACCTCTGCTTTTCATATGAAAGTGGATTATTTTTAATTTTGTAAATTTTTACTTATTACAAATAAATATGGTTGGTGTCATCACTTGAGGCTTGAATACAATAAGAAATTTCTCATGGATTGTAATCAAATACAAAGGTCTGACAAAACTGTAATATCCTTAGATAAATATTTTGAAAAACATGGTTTTAGTGTAGTTCAAATACTATCCTGGATAAATAAGGGCTACAAAATAAGGCTACTTTGTAGCTACATTAGTGCTTGACACAATGTACATTTGGCATACAGGGCAAACTTTTAAAGCAAAGATTGTTAAGTAGCAATCAAAAAAAGATAGCCAGGATCTTGATAAAACCCAAGTGTCCAAACACAGATGAATCAATCAATAAGTTAATATATATGATCAATAAGTTAATATATGTGATAATATATACAAAATGGAATACTATCCAGGTATAAGGAAAGACAAAGTCTTGTGGTTCCACGCAACTTTGTGATTGAACTGGAAGATATTACATTAAGCTAATATACTGGACTGTCTCATTCTTATGTGGAGCATAAAGAACAAAGAGAATAGACAATAATCAATGAAAACATAGAAAATAGACAATAATCAATGAAAACTTACCCTGAGATTCTGCCTACAGAACTGAGTCTGCTAAGCAGGGGAAGAAAGATAAGGTCCAAAGGATGATCATGGAGGGATATTGGCACCCAAACATTAATACTAACAGTATTATTAATAACACATGAGAATTAAATTATTTGAAAATAAAGTTAAATAACAATGAAAATCATTCATGCTTTTCCCCCCTCTCTGTCTTTTTTTTGTAACATCTTCCTTAAGAGACACAGAAGACAGCGTGATGCTTACAGTGCATTTATGGACCGTGTGGAAGAAAAGTTTACCATGACCTTCAAGAAAAGGGTGGGGGGAGTAAGAGGACAGAAAGTCTGAGATCTGATGTTAAACCCTTTTGTGACTCTCTACAAGTATCACTCTACTGACTGTTTTCAGTATCCTGCAAATGAATGTGATGCTTACATCATTTTTAAAGAGAACCTGAAGAAGCCAATTAATCCCTTGGTCATATAACTGTCATTTTTGGAATTTTTATTGAAATTTGTAAAAACTACCAGATTTCAGAGAAGTTGCTGAAATCACCAGTATCCCCTTATTTTTTCAAAGCATTTCTGAGCATTCTTCCAACAGTTAGTGTTCTGTATCTCTTGCCTGGTACATTTCTCTGAGATTTGCTGCTGTGCTTTGCAGGTCAGAAGAGTCAATGATTAATATCTCCAAGAAGCTGCTCTCAAGCAGTAACTTCTTCCCTCAAGTTTTCCCAAGGGTTAAATTCCAATTGTCCCAGTAGATACTTGAACTTTATTGCCTGCTTTTCCCCCATCTCCTTTCCCACAGTCTTACTTTTGTTGTGGGTGTCACCTCAGCTTTCACTTGAATCCTGGGCCAATGTCACCTTTTTGTAAGCCTCAACCAAGATTGAGCAGCCATTTCAGTAATCCTGAAGGCAGATGTCTGGGCAGATTACTGAACTATACTCTCAACGTGCTTTGTAAAAGTGGGAACAAAATATCCTTAGTTACAGCTGAGAGATGGTCTCTGAGTCAAGTTAAGCCTTATTTTTTTATTTCTATTTATTCACTTGCTAATGTTATCTATGAGAAGGGTATACAAAATAGATTAATATAGTGGACGGAATTTTGGCTCTGAGTTTTGTCAAAGTAGATTCAAATTCTAACCAGACTGTCTGTTGTTGTATAATGTTTTGGCATAAGAGAATAAGATGGCATATATAAACTGCTATCAGATTCCCTCTCATGTTCTGGATTCATCTTTTTTTGACCATTATTGTCAATTATAACCTAGAAATTTAACTATATAGCCACTAATTAGTCACTATTATCTATGGTTCACTTTTAACATCTATAAAGTACATTAATAATAATACTAACTTAATAGAATTATAACAACCAAAAGTATATATTTATAAACCATTTTGAATATAACATATGGAAATTAGTAATTCTATATGTGTTTATTGATAAAAATTTATGCTATGTATTTTGTCCACAAAGTAAGATATATGCAGCTTGGGAGGTTAGTCAACAATTAATTGAAAGATGAGAGAATAAAAGAGATGGGGGATGAGACTAATCAGAAAGATTAGACGAAGGACTTACATGAATTAGGGGGTGTCCCAGCAGTGGATACTCAATGAGCAGCTATCTATAAGGGGTTCAAATTATATCTGAATATAGAAAGAGGAGACAGATGACTAGAAAACAATATACAAGTAAACAAATTAATATTATACTCACAATTCTTGGATATATCAGGATATCTAGCCAATAACTTAAAATATAATTTTATCCTTTTACAAAGTGAACAGAATAGTTATTTCAAACTGAAGATACCTGCTATACATTTGAGGAATTCTGACTTTGGAAATAACAGCAGGGACTTCTCTTTTAAAATGGTACTGTATTTGATCTTCGTAATTGGAAGCTCCATGCTAGCTGCTGTTTTTCAGCCAATCACAAACTCTAACCACAAGGGAAATTATGTGGTGTCAGTGTTAAAGAAAGCAGAACTATCCTTGGGGGAAGCAGTGCAGAAAATCATTTCAATTCCTGCAAGGAAGAAAGGAAGGGTAATCCATGAAAAGCTAATTCAGAAGTGCTCAGAATGATTATTTATAGACAACAACAAAAAAGAGGGTTCTTGAAAGAAGAAAATGGCATATATGTTTGGATGAATCCTGGTTGAGCTTTAGAAAATGCAGAAGTTACTGTAATGCCTCACTATGTGGCTTGTTGATTCCTGAGCACTTCATATATGTTCCCTAAAAGGTTTCCACAGATATATATTTGATTATAAAGAAGGTGCATGTTTCTTACAAAGGCTAGTTCTCATCAAGGCCTCTCTGACAATGAGTTCCTGGTTCAGGACAGAACTCTTCTTGTCTAATTTGAGTTTTTTCACTCATGATGTTCCAAATTCTTTGCATATCAACTACTTGGAGATAAAATCAGATCAAGACACACTGGAATGGGACAGGCAGAATGTGCACAAAAATGAAAAAGAGTTAAGTTCAATCCTCTGAGCCACAGGGCAGACTTTCATTAAGATCAAATAAATTATGAGTTTACAATTTTAATTTAGAATTAAGATTATTTAGCGTTTCTGAAATGTAAGAAATTAGTAGGAAAAAATCAATCACTGTCACTGTCATCCCATTGGTCATCGATTTGCTCAAGTGGGCACCAGTAACGTTTCCATGGTGAGACTTGTTGTTACTGTTTTTGGCATATTGAATACATCACGGGTAGCTTGCCAGGCTCTGCCATGTGAGTGAGATACTCTTGGTAGCTTGCCAGGCTCTCCGAGAGGGGCGGAGGAATCGAACCCAGGTCGGCCGCATGCAAGGCAAATGCCCTGCCGCTGTGCTATCACTCCAGCCACAAAAAATTCAATAGTGCTGCTACTGATTTTTACAGTTGAAAATATATGTGGGGATGGAAGGAGGAAGAGTGATAGTAGAGTGGGCAGGATATTTGCCTTGCACATGGCCAGCCTAATTCAATCCCTGCCACCTCATATGATCCCCTAAACCCTGGCTGGAGTGACCCCTAAGCACAAAGCCAGGACTAAGTCCTGGTGTGCCAGGTGTAGCCCACAAACAAAAAATGAATTAATAATTTTTAAAAGATCTGAAATCTCTTTGTTTCTGGTCAAAATTTGATAGCTGTCATTTCAAATTAAAAAAAAGGGGGGGGACTGGAGAGATAGCACAGCGGGTAGGGCGTTTGCCTTGCACGCGGCCGGCCTGGGTTCAAATCCCATATATTTTCAACTGTAAAAATCAGTAGCAGCACTATTGATTTTTTTGTGGCTGGAGTGATAGCACAGCGGCAGGGCGTTTGCCTTGCACGCAGCCGACCTGGGTTCAAATCCCAGCATCCCATATGGTCCCCTGAGCACGGCCAGGCGTAGTTCCTGAGTGCAGAGCCAGGAGTAACCCCTGTGCATCGCCAGGTGTGACCCAAAAAGAAAAAAAAAAGAAAAAAAAAAGGGGGATAGAATCTACTGTTCTTGACATTGTAAGCAAAGGAATTATCACTTCCAGTTTCACTAGGAAAGCTAATTGGAATTAAGTCATATAAGGATTTATTAGTCCTGTTTATGTAAGCAAAATTATGTGGAGAGATGAGCAATGAGTTACACTGTTTCTCCAAGGAGATTTTGCATAATCCTTGGAATTTCAATCATTGTTTCCTGAAGTGAAAATTCATCCTTTGCAACAATAAATGTGGCAAATAGTCGAGTACATAAACTGGTGAATTTATTTCAAATTTGTAAATAGAAAAGTTATAATGTCCAGGCCCTGGATCTTGGCTCTCATTTCTTACAGTCTCCACACTCTGGTGGTGATCTGATCCATTTTTGTTGCTTCTATTTCAGCCACTAATATACCTAGACTCACTAATGTTAGACTGCAGCTCTGGCATCTTCTGAACTCCATTCTCGTGGACTCTTACATATGACAACCTTTGACCATGGTGTCTAACAGTTCTTCAAGCATATACAAAACATATCCCTGGGGCTGGAGAGATAGCACAGCGGGTAGGGCGTTTGCCTTGCACGCGGCCGACCCGGGTTCAAATCCCAGCATCCCATATGGTCCCCTGAGCACAGCCAGGGGTAATTCCTGAGTGCAAAGCCAGGAGTAACCCCTGTGCATCGCTAGGTGTGACCCAAAAAGAAAAAAAGAAAAAAAAGTATCCCTGACATTCTTCTTCCTCAGTTAACTCACAGTCTTACCTATATTACAAAACTTCAACCCCATTCTTCCATTTGCTCTGGCCAGAACAAAATTAAAATAGTGACAATCTTGTCTTTGTTCTTAATTTCAACCTCTATATCAGCCAACCTTATCTTTTCTACTTCACATTATACCATCATGACACCAACTACTTTTCATCTTCTCTCATAAATACACTGTTTGACATTCCCATCATTTTTTCCCAGAGGTACAGTGTGCAGTGTTTAGGGGTGGCCCCCTCTTCATGATTCTCAACCAACTGGCCAGGTTTAATCCTACAGCCCTAGGAAGAGGTGACCACCAAGGTAACTGTGCTCAGCAGCCTTTAGAGCCATATCTGGTGATGCTGAGGGCCTCCAGAATACCCCTGTGGGGTACTGAGGTGCCATGCAATGCTGGGGTCGAACTTCAACGCCAGGGCATGCTTTGCAGAATATGTTCTCCTGACTGCTGAGCTATCGCCTCAGCAAACCCATATTCCCATGATATTTTCAGTTCTGACAATAGACTTCTTATCTGGATCCTCTGAGCTTCCACCTCAATTTATTCTCAACACAATAGTATAATTGTTTGATGCTTCTAAAATGTAATTCCTACCATGTAATTTGCCTGCTCAAAAACCTCCCGTTGCCTTTATACCTTAATCCAAGATGTTTCAATCGATCCCAGTTACTTCTCTGTACTCATCACCTATGACTCTCCTTATTTACTAGTCTACAGCACCCTGGGTCCTCCCTACTGGTAGAGAATTTCCATGAAAGCAGAGATATCTGTCAGTGTTGTGAACCAGAGCCAAGTAGAGTCGCTGATGCAATGTAGAAGATCATTAAATATTTTTTAGATAAATGTAATCACTCGGATAGTGTGAGAATTGTATAAAGTATTGACACTCATTCATAGGAACCTACAAAAGTCAAAGTTTTTATGCATGGATATGCATAATTGAAGAGTACTACATTATGTATAATTTTTGTGTTTTTTGCTTAAAATAGGGGAGAATTTTCATTTAAAAATGAAACCTGTGGAATAATACAAAAGTACACTGCTTTGCTTTTGCAACAATATTGCAATTTCATTGAATCTGTATATTGCTTTAAATAACAGAATTATTTTGAGTCTATTCCAATCTATGAACATATTTCATCTTTCTGTCCTCTATTTCAGCAATGGCTTATAATTTTCAGTGTCGGTTCTTTAAATTATTTGGTTAACTTTATTCCAAGGTATTTAATTTTATTTGTTAACAAGCTTTACTTTAACAAGAGGAAATAAAGACATAATGCTAATAAGTCATGTAATAAAACTAAACCCATATCTCTAACAAAAACAATTGTTATCTCACACTATCTTTTTGAAATGTTTATCATTTGTTCCAATTTTAGAAATCCAATTGTGTGTTTTCTTACCTCAGCCTAGCATATAAAAATTATTTTCACTTTTGTGGACACTTATAGATAGAATATTAAACTATATTATTTTCAGAAGAAGGGATAACCCAAATCAGTGATTGAAGTACCTGTTTACTTAATTGGTTTTAAAGTATAAAATGAAGGAGTTTCAGAAGTCATTTCAATTTAAATAATACAGTAAAGCCTATGATTTGCCCCTTGCCATTTCCATGTCAATTTTTAGAATCCATTTATCATGTTTCATGAAAATATTTTGGTTAGAATTTCATCATAAGAAATAAATTCAGAATAAAATTAACATTTTATGATATTGAATCTTGTTATTATTAACTTTATATATTGATTTGGAGATCTCAGCCCCGGGTCCTGCACACCTGGATACCTCTGCTGGTTCATTCATGCGTGAGGCTTGTCCGAACGTATGGAAAGAGGTCTTGAGAATGGCTGTGGCTGGGTTCCAGAGGTCTTTGGCTGCCAGGGCTCTGCTTGGGGCAGGGAGGGAAACTCAACCTGCCCCACTCCGAGGAGCCCCAGTGAAGACAGCCAGGCATGGGGGCAAGAGACTCTGCATTGCTCTCTTCCGGGAGTGTTGGTTTATAGTCTCTGGATGTTGGCCATTGATGAGATTACAGGCACTGGGAGCAGTTTGTGACTCAGATCTCCAAGCCTACTCTGATTGGGACTGGGCTTCCTCCACCGAGATCCCCCATTTTCCAGTAGCTTGACAGCCACACCCACAAACTCCTCCCACCCCCGTCAACGGCCAAGATCCAGAGACTATAAAAACAATGCTCCCAGAAGTGTGTGGCCAGGACCTCTTATAGCCTAGTTCTCCTTGAGAGAAATTGGCAAGGTACCGAGAATATCCTGCCTGCAAGGCAGAGCCTGGCAAGCTCTCAGTGGCATATTCTATATGCCAAACACAGTAACAATGATGGGTCTCATTCCCCTTACCCTGAAAGAGCCTGCAATGCAGCACCTCTGGGAAGAACAAGTAAAGAGAGACTGCTAAAATCTCAGGGCTAGGATGAATGGAGACGTTACTGGTGCGCACTCTAGAAAATTGATGATCAATGGGATGACAGTGATACAGTGACACAAAAAAATATCTAGAAGAAGAAGCTGAACTTAAAAATAGCACTGAACAGTTGTTTAATCCATTCACACATTATGAGAAACGTCGTGGCAAGAAATGATCAAGTCAAGGTCCCCCAAGCACCATGAGGAGTAATTCCTGAGTGCATGAGCCAGGAGCAATCCCTGTGTGCATCACCAGGTGTGACCAAAGAAGCCAAAAAAAAAAAAAAATGATCAGGTCAAATAAAGCACATTCAGAGAAGTTATCAAGCCTTCACATTAGAATCAAATTACCCAAAGCACTGAGGTAAATTACTTTTATTTTGATGAACCTTATTAATCAAAGAGCAAATTGTGATTAAATTAATTTTTCAAATTTTATCTGCCTCTGAATTTTTAATCTCTATGTTTCTATTATTTAACTTAGAGAATGAGCTGCAACTCTGGAAGATTAACATATATAGAGAGATATATATATTCTTTATGTGTATATATCTTATACAAGATATATACATCTTGTATATATGTACCTCTATAGACATATATATACACATAAGAGATATGTATATACTTTGTTATTATAAAGTATATAATAGTATCTTATAAATAAAGATATAAAGAGCAAAAACAAAACTATAAAATTATTAGGAAACAAACAGGAATATGTTTTAAACTCAGTGTATAAGGGCCTTCTTAGAAAGGAAAAAGTCATAACCAGCAGACTAGAAAAAATATATTTAATATATCAACATGACATATTTCTAATACAAACAAGATGAATGACATTAAAAGAAGCCACATGATTTATAAGTATATTAAAATATGAACATTTTATTTTGTACCAGAAAACAGGTACATAGCCAAAAAAAATGTGCTCAACTTTCTATGGACAGGAAAATGCAAATTAGATCCAAATGCAGTATATCCATTTGGTTTGTAACAATCAAATTGGTAGAAGGGCTAGCTCGACCTGGGAAAATTATCATTGTATAATACTTTAGAAGTGTATTATCGCTTTTTTGTTTTGTTTTGTTTGGGGAACACACACCTGGTGGTGCTCAGGTACTCAGGACTTACACCTGACTTTGTGCTCAGGGATCACCCCTGCAAGGGATCATATGGATTTCCAGAGATCAAACCAGGGCCAGTAATGTACAAGGTAAGCACCCCACCCGCTGTACTCTCTCTATCCCCTGTATTTATCACATTTTTAAAAAAGATATAGGGCCAGAGAAATTGTACAGCTGACCTGGGTTCAATACTGCTTATTTTCAGGCATAAGACAACTAGGTGTGACTCCACCTCTTCCCCCCCCCAAAAAAAAACCCAGATAAATAATAGATACATGATTTGATCATCAGTTTTACTTTGAGAAATATATTTAGAAAGTATTTTTTGTATTCAGTTATAGATAGAAACATGTGTTCCTCTGTTATTTTTAAAGCAGAAATCTAGAAAAAGATAAAGATGCAACTATTCAATCAAAAATAGAATCAATATAGATCAATACAGCATGTTTAAATACATTGGATTTATTTTTCTTTTTGGGTCACACCCGGCGATGCACAGGGGTCACTCCTGGTTCTGCACTCAGGAATTACCTCTGGCGTTGCTCAGACCATACTGGATGCTGGGAATTGAACCCAGGTCGGCCGCGTGCAAGGCAAATGCCCTACCCACTGTGCTATCGCTCCAGTCCAAAATCAAATCATCATCATCATCATCATCATCATCATCATCATCATCATCATCATCATCATCATCATCATATTCATCCTGTTGATCGTCAAATTTCTCGAGTGGTCTCAGTGCCGTCTCCATTCGTCCTAGCCCTGAGATTTTAGAAGCCTCTCTTTACTCATCCTTTCAAACAGTGCTGCATTGGAGGCTCTTTCAGGGTCAGGGGAATGAGACCCATCATTGTTACTGGTTTTGGCATATGAATATACCACAAAAAGCTTGCCAGGCTCTCCCATGCAGGCAGGAAATTCTCACTCTAGGTAGCTTGCCAGGTTCTCTGAGAGGGAGAACTAGGCTATAAGATGCTTCTTCAGAGCGCATTTCCAGGAGCTTGGTTTTATAGACTCTGGATGTTGGCCATTGATGGGATTACACAGCACCGGGGCAGTTTCTGGGTGTGACTGCTCAGAGCCTCGGATCAGGACTGGGTCTCTTTCACCCAGATCCCCCATTTTCCAGTGGTTAGGCGGTCACACCCAAAATAAAATAAACTAAAATAAAAATAGCTTGAATGGGATAGTGTAGGGAATTGAATGCAGTGAGGTGGGAGAATATTGGCATGTTAGTAGTGGATGTGACATGGTATTATGTATTTTGAAAAACATTTGAAAATATAATATTGTCAGCCATTATTACCTCAATTAAAAAATAAGAAGGTAAATTTTATCTTTTATCTAAATTAATAATTCTGTAGAGTGAAATGGAGAGTCAGTGAATATTAGCATATTTTAGATTAGAAAGAGCTTTTGCAAAAGAAATCTGATTCTTGTAAAACAAGATTTTTATGACAGATATAACATTTATTCTGTGATTAGTGAGGATACTAATTAAAATATAAGGCAGTGATGAGAAATACTATGCATTTTTATAAAATTATATAATGATAGTGAAAATAGGCCATTTTACATTGTCACATTCTTATATACTATAGAGGTCAGTTATAACCTAATGCTTATATTTATTTTGTAAAAAAAAAATACCCGAGTGACCAAATGTTTATATAGAGGTGAAAAAAAATACAATCATTAGGATTTTGTGGAGGTTATTATGCACTTAGTTTAGAAAAGAAATAGAAGTGATTTCCAGGGCTAATTCAGTACAGATGCATTTTCAAACTCAGAGAAATTAGTTTTCCAATATTTTGCTCTCTAGGGAAAATTTCAACTTCCATGGTAACTCAACTGTGGAGATCGATGCTGCATTTTCAACTCCTTCTGAATAACAAATAAGTGCCTATGGCTTTAAAACAGTGATCTTGTCAATCATCCATACTAATTACTTTATATTTAAATGTGAATATAATTTTATGGACAATAGGTTTGTGGAGTACATTAGTCTGTAAGTGTTACTTGTCATGTATATTTTATATATACACAATAAAATTTAACCTTTCCTACAATGTGGATGTTTTCATATAAATATAAATTATATAACTACATTGATATGTGAACATATAAATATGCTAATCATTGCCATTCTACAAGTGCTTAAGTTGAGGAGGTTACTAATATCCCAAAGGCCATATGGCTAACAAATCGAGCCACACAGTTAATAAATCAAATCCAATGATTTTTTTTTCAAAGTGCAGATTTCTAACCACTATACTTATTGCCTCTAGAATTATAAGCACACAAAGGGCAAGAAACAAGTTTCAAAAATCTTTTCAAAAGAAATACAAATGGCTAAAAGGCACATGAAAAAAGTGCTCTACATCACTAATCATCAGGATGATGCAAATCAAAAAAATGAGATATCATCTCACACTACAGAGACTGATACACATCTAAAAGACTGGCACACATTAAAAAAAAACAGTGCTGGCTCAGATATGCGGATAAAGGGACTCTCTTTCATTGTTGGTGGGAATGCCAACTGGCACAGCCTTTTTGGAAAAAAATGGGCATTTCTTAAAAACTAGAAATTGAGCTTCCATATGACCCCGCAATACCACTTCTGGGAATATATCCTGAGAGTGCAAAAAAGCACAGAAGGAATGATATCTGCATCTGTATGTTCATCGCAGCACTGTTCACAATAGCCAGAATTTGGAAATAATCTGAGTGTCCAAGAACAGACGACTGGTTAAAGAAAGTTTGGTCCATCTACACAATGGAGTACTATGCAGCTGTTAGGGAAGATGAAATCATGAAATTTGTTTATAAGTGGATGGACATGGAGAGTATCATGTTAAGTGAAAGGAGTCAGAAAGAGAGGAACAGACATAGAATGACTGCACTCATTTATGGAATATAAAATAATATGAGACTGACACCCAAGGACAGTAGAGACAAGGGCCAGTAATATTGCTCTGTAGTTGGAAGCCTGCCTTATGAGCTGGGGGAAAAGGCACCCTGGATAGAGAAGAAATCTCTAAGTCAATGATGGTTGGAGGGATCGTTCGGGATGGAAGATGTGTGCTGAAAGTAGATAAAAAGTAGACCAAATGTGATAGACTTTCAGTACTTATACTGCAAACTATAATGCCCCAAAATAGAGAGTATGGGGGAAATTGTCTGCCATAGAGATAGGAGGAGGGGTGCTATCGGGGGATACTGGGGACATTGGTAGTGGAAAATGTGCACTGGTGGAGGAATGGGTGTTCGATTTTTCTATGACTGAAACTCAAATATGAAAGCTTTGTAACTTTATCTCATGGTATTTTAATAAAAAATATTTTTTAAAAATTTGATGTCAATGGCTAGAAATGATAAAATATAAACAAAAAAATTCTTTTCAGGGGCCAGAGTGATAGTGCACAGTGGGTAGGGCGCTTCCCTTGCATGCTGCCAACCCAGATTCAATTCCTGGCATCCCATATGGTTCCCTCAAGCAACACCAGGAGTAATTCCTGACTGCAGAGCCAGAAGTAACCCCTGAGTATTGCCGGGTGTGACCCAAAAAACCAAAACCTAAAAATTTAAAAACTTTTCATCTCTAATTTTATCATTGAAAATAAAATATGCTAAACTCTATTTCTTAAATTACTAAATACTTAACAGCATTTATCTATGGACTTTGATAAATAGAAGAATATTTTTCTTCTATTGAGTTAATGAATGTTTTTTCTCTGTTTTCTAGGGTAGAAAAGAGACTCAAAACAGATAACTGCCATATTTTTAATAACTATATAGGAACAATATTTTCCCCCTATTAATTGAAACACAAAAGTATTCAAACTCTAAATTACCTTTCTTTTATTGAGAAAGATTTAATTTTTTAATTTAAATTTTATTTTATAAAACTTAAAAATTTTCTTCACAGATGGGCAGAGTACTTTTTGCAGAAATTATGCACTTTTAGTCTCATAATCCCAAGAGGGAAAGTTGAATGCTACATAAATTGAAAATGTGTCCTAGCCCTCCAAATGAGAAAATAAAGTTAGCCTCTTGATAACCTTTGGAAGTTTTCTCTGGAAAATTATTTTCATGTACAAGGGAAAGAAGCCAAAGAGTTATACTGTCAAACTGAAAGACTATTGGCAAAGATCTCCAGAATTGATTGCATCAGAGTTGTTAGATAGCCCAAAGGGCTGGAGTGCGTACATAACATGGAGGAGCCCTGAATTTGATCCCTAACACTGCTTGGTTCCCTATCACCATCAAGAGTGACAAGTAGGTAAATGGATAATTATGCCAGCCATAATGCCCAAATTGGGGGGTGGGAGATAGGGGGAAGAGAGAGAGAGAGAGAGAGAGAGAGAGAGAGAGAGAGAGAGAGAGAGAGAGAGAGAGAGAGAGAGGACTGCCATAGAGGCAGACTGGGAGAGGCAGACTGGGGGTGGGGATGTGGGAAATTGGGGACACTGGTGGGAAATGTACACTGGTAAAGAGATGGGTGTTGGAACATTGTATGACCAAAACCCAATCATGAGAAACTTTACAATTATGTATCTCACAGTGATTTAATTTAATAGTATTTTTTTAGAAGAGTGACAAGGCCTGCCCCAGCATAGTTACCATCTCTCCCCTATGCCACATTGGGTGTGGCCCCTAAACAAAAATGTACGATTTTCAGAGTTGTTTTTATTAGCCTTTCACCATTATCTTTAACATTTAATATTTACAATTTAAAATACTTAAATATTTAATGAAATTTCAAAATATATGTTTAGTTCCAACTAGTATTTTGCTGTGAGAAATTCTCCCTGAAACAAATTACTAATAGTTTGAACTATGTTGATTAAACTTTACTCGTTAATGTTTCAGGAAATGATTTTGTGTATTGGCTTTTATAAACACACAAAAAAATTCAAATCTCTTCTATCACAAAGCTACTTGATTACGATAACTATTCATTACTGAGCATTTTAATTTTGAAATTGCTCCATGAGAAGGAAAGTAATTTCTGGACAGGAATGTCTTACACAAAATTGGATAAAAAGAGAATTTACCAGTTTCCACATGTCATAAAAGGAAACCCACCTTTGTCAGTTATTTTGGGAAGGAGTCAAGCCTGACTCAATCCCAATGTAGCTAACCTTTTGGGTTAGTATCATAAACTTGCAAATATATCCATCATTGCAACTGAATATTTCATAAGCATTTCTGAAGATAATTACTGAAAAATGATTTTTAAAATCACACAAGGCTCAAGTTTATTATTATTTGGGGACAGGAGGTTGGGCCACACCTGGTACTTAGAGGCTGTTCTTGGGTCTGTGCTCAGGAGTGACCCTTGAAGTGCTCCAGGGCCCATATGTGGTACCGGAAATCAAACCTGAGGTTGGCAGCATGTAAAGCAGTGCTTTACCTCTTGTACTACTTCTCTGGCTCCAAGTTTGCAAAAGTTCAATATTTTTGTTTTGGTTTTTTATTTTGGGGCCTTATCTGACAGTGCTCAGGGCTTACTCCTGGCTTTTTGCTCAAGAATTATTCCTGCAGTGCTCAGGACACCACATAAGGAACCTGATTGGCTGGGTACTTGCTGTATTATATCTCTGGTTACCCAAATGTATTATTATTGAAGGAAAGGGTGACTTTATTGCTGTAACAAAGTAATCTAAAGAATAGCGAACCCCTGCACGCCCATTATTCAAAACAAACTATTTTCACTTTGTCAATTTCTTCTTATTCTTCCTAGAATATTTCAAAGTAAACACCATAGTATGGTTTATCGATCATTATTTTACATATTTTCTAAACCAGAGTGCAAGGTACTTTTATCTTTAGTTTTAGAGAACTACACATTGACATTTTTGTTATTGTTTAAAGAATTAAATATTGGGCTGGAGCAATAGTAGAGAAAATAAGATGCTTGTTTTACATGCAGCTAATCCCAGTTCAATTCCCAGCCCCATGCATGGCTCCCAGAGCACTGCATGGCGTCACTCGAGCACAGAGCCAGGAGCCCCTGAGCATCTTGAGGTTTGGCTCCAAAACAAAAATAAGTAAACATTACCACATTATAATAAAGATCATAAGTGCAGAATATTTGAAATGTAAGAGGATAATGATTAAGATCATTGAAAAGATTAGTCTTTCAAATTCCATTGCCACCCCCACAAGGCTTCTAGTCACATGCAGCTAACATGTGCCTTTCAATTTGTGTTCCATGTGACTCCTGAGAATTTGTAAATACATATATCCATAAAATGCGCATTTATCAATATAGACATGCTATTTTTTAATCCAATTTTATTATTTTATTTGCTTATTGGGGGGCCATCCCCAGAAATAGTTTACTCCCAGGTTCTTTTTTTTTCCTTTTTCTTTTTTTGCTTTTTTGGGCTACACCCGGCAATGCACAGGGATTATTCCTGACCCATGCACTCAGGAATTACTCCTGGCAGTGCTTGGGGGACCATATGGGATGCTGGGAATCGAACCTGTTCGGCTGTGTGCAAGGCAAACACCCTACCCGCTGTGCTATCACTCCAGCCCCTGCTCCCTGGTTCTTAAGGGAGCATGTGGTGCTGGGGTCAACCCCAGATGTCTTCCCTTATGTAAAGCATATGCTCCTTCCAGTTCTTTGAGCTCTCCAGCCCAAAGTTTATTTATTCGTGGGGGTGTAAGCCACAACCAGAGATGCTTATAGATTATTCCCGGTTCTGTGCTCAGAAGTGACCCCTGGCAGTGCTCAGGGGACTGTATGTGGAGCTGGGGATTGAATCAAGGTCGACCCCATGCAAAGCAAGCACCTTAACACTTGTATTATCTCTCTGTCCAAAGTTTGAAAATTTAATAAAAAATTTGATAGAGAGGAGGAATGTACCGGGAAGAGAATGTTGGAAGAGCAACCTGGATCCAGAAAAAGAGCTTAAAGCCAGAGGCCACCTGGCTGAGAGAAAGGCAAGTCGGCTGCTGGGAGGGCCCATGGCCTGCTGAGTCTGGATGGGAAATTTTTTTAAAATTTACTTTATTGAATCACCATGTAGAAAGTTACAAAGTTCTCAGGCTTATGTCTCAGTTATACAATGCTTAAACACCCATCCTTTCACCAGTGCCCATATCCCACCACCAAAAAAAAAAAAAAATCAAAAACCCCAGTATACTTCCCAACCCCCACCCCCACTCCCCCCACCCCCACCTGCATAACTGATAAATTTCACTTCATTTTCTCTTTACCTTGATTACATTCCATATTTCAACACAAAACTCACTATTGTTGTTGGACTTTCAACACAGAACTCACTATTCTTGTTGGAGTTTATCCCCCCAAAATACGACCCAATTGACTAGGAAACTTTTGATAATTAGTTTTCCACTGATGAGAATAAAGAGATATAAAGTCGTGCAGCCGCGGTAGCGGTTTAGGATTTCTGTATTTTAGTAATTAAATCCAGGGAGAGTTAAGTTGGAAATTGCATCATTTCCCTTCCTGGGGCAGCATGGAGCAAAAGCTTAGGTCACAGTCTGGAGACATGGCTGCAAGCACTTGCTGAGACCAGAAGTAATGTAGCTAGCTCTGGATCTTGGTCGTTCAGCAGCAAAGCGGCCATGCAAAAGCATGGCCATCCGGGTCGAATCTCAGTGGAGCGTGAGCCGGTATCGGCCCCGGACCGAGACTCTAGACATGCTATTCTGGCATTAATGTTGTAATAGTTTCTTTGTTATTATTTTATAAGTAAAATATTTTGAAGTTTTATGGTCTGTTTATGCTGCTCTTCCTTCCATTCAGTTCATTGGCTATGACACTACATACATATTCCTTTCACATACATCCATGTACCAGATTTTGCTATTATATTTTCACTGTATCACTGACATCCCATTGCTCATCAATTTGCTTGAGCGGGCACCAGTAATGTCTCCATTGTGAACCTGTTGTTACTGTTTTTGGCATATCAAATATGCCATGGGTAGCTTGCCAGGCTCTGTCATGTGGGAGAGATATTTTATTTTACCTATTTTAAAATTATTTGGATTCCATAACCTTCTTTCTACCACAATTATACAGTAACACTAAGTACAATATAGCCAGGATTTTAAAAAAATCCAATGTCCAACAAGTGAATGGATAAAGAAGGTATGGTATGCATACACAATGAAACATTAAGTAGTTATTAGAAAAGATGAAATCATGCATTTTTTCTCGATCTGGGTGGAACTGGAGGGTAGGTAAGTGAATTAAGTCAGAGGGAGAGGGAGAAACACCGAATGATCCTACTTATCTGTGGTTTACAGTGATAAAAAAGAGAGATAAAACAAGACTAGACAGTAAAAAATGATGAAACCCTCTTGATTTTCGATTATAAGCCTCAGATTACCGAGCAATGTTTGTGGGTTGGTGGGGTGGTGGTGGTGGATATGAAGATGGAAGTTACTAAAGAGGCCATAGGGGCAGTAGTTGAAGATCTTAGACACTTTGATGATGCTGTGGTACAGTAAATTTTTATATCAATTTTACAGCAACCACAAATGTTAATATTATTGTAACTATTTTATAGAGACTAAAGTAAATAAATTTTACTATTTTTTGGTGGTGCCAGAAATCAAACCCAGGTTCTCATATAGGCTGGTTTATAATGTAAATGCTCTTCCACTGAGATATGTTCCTAGTCCCCGTGCTAAATAAAATTTTTAAATAACCATTTTAAAGTTCACCAGAAAAGATAAAAAAAAGAGAAGTCGTTCCAATTAATTCAAATAATCCATAACAAGATATGACTTCAGGAAAACCTCAATGTTAAGATAACGTGGAGCTAAGAGTAAAAGGAGTAGTAAATGAAATGCTTCATTTATACATACAAAAGGGGAGGTTGTGTTAAGAGAATTAGCTAAAGAAAATTATTTCTGGTCAGCAAGAAGAAACTTTTCCTCTATTATGAACAATCTGCTATTCGGTTTATGTGAATTAATGTTAATTTTTTGTATTTGTACAACAAGATGATGCTCTTATCATGCTTAATTTTCATCAATCTTTTTTTCATAGTTCTCATATGCAAATACTCCATGTAAGGGTCGAGGATGTAGCTCGTGTCATCCTGAATAGAATAGGCAGAACACTAGATGAAAGACAACCATGTGAGCAAGCCGGGTCCGAAAGGATTCCGCACGATCGACCATATCCACACGGTGACCAAACTCATTGTAGTTTCGAGAGAGTTCAAGATGCCCCTCTGTCTAATGTTCATCAATTTAAAGAAGGCCTTCGACTCTGTTGAGACTGAGGCGGTCATCAAAACCCTAGCCAAACAGGGCATTCAAACTCAATACATCAAGATCCTCTGCGAGCTGTATTACAGATCCACCACCAGGATCTCACCATTCTACAAGGAACTGATCATTGACGTAAAGAGAGGGGCTCAGCAGGGCAATACCATTTCACTGAAACTCTTCAGTGCCACACTCGAGAATGTCATGCGATGTCTGGAATGGTAAGGAATGGGAGTGAAGATAGACAGTCGGCAACTACACCACCTCTGCTTTGCTGATGACATCGTTCTCATAACGCCAAACATTAGCCAAGCAGCACAAATGCTGGCTGACCTCGAGTGTGGAAAGGTCGGACTGCAGCTGAATCTCAACAAGACAATGCCCATGAAAAACAAACTAGTCCCTGACGCTCCATTTGCTCTCAATGGAATGAACATCCCCGAATGCAGCAGCTATATGCTCATGGGTTGAGAACTCAACATGAGGAACAACTTGGCGCCAGAACTGCACAGAAGGAAGAGAGCAGCGTGGAACACCTTCAAGAGCACCAAAGGAGTGGTTAAGAGGACGAAGGACCTCCGACTCTGGGCACATCTTTTCGATTCCACCATTCTTCCTGCACTAACGTATGCCTCAGAGACCTGGGCCCTATGCAAACAGGATGAGAACGCTATTTGGGTATCCCAAAGAGGAATCAAAAGAGCCATGCTAGGAGTATCATGTCTCACTCAAGTGAGAGAAGGAATTCGGAGTTCCAACCTCCATTGACGATCAAGAATCAGGGACGCTGTCTCATTTGCCAAGGCATCAAAAATCAGATGGGCCGGACATGTAATGCAATTCAGAGATGACCGCTGGACTAGAGCTGTTACCGACTGGATTCCACGGGACGTCAAAAGACTATGTGGCTGCCCACCAATGAGATGGTCAGACTTCTTCATTAAAACCCTGAATGGACGGTTTGAGGGTCTTCCTCTTCCTGGAGCGAGCAGATATCACTGGGCTACACTAGCATGAGACAGGGACAAATGAAGATGTTACTGGCACCTGCTCGAGCAAATCAAAGATCAACGGGAAGATAAGTGATACAGGTGAATGTTAATTTTTTGTATTTGTATGAAATGATGCTCTTATCATGCTTGATTTCCATCAATCTTTTTTTCATAGTTCTCATATGCAAATACTCATGTAAGGGTCGAGGATGTAGCTCAGTAGTAGACTACCTCCCTCGCATTTGTGAGGCCCTGCTTTTACTCCTAATTTTTCCACTACACTCAGGTAAAACTGTTTGAAATGTTTGTAACTACAATGGCTTATTTTATTTCACAACATTCAGGTAAGACAATAAAATATTCCTCATGCTAATTGGTAAAAAATATGCATTTTCATGACCAGCTAAAATAAGTCATTATAGTTATAAACATTTCAAACATAGTTATTTCAAATGTCATCATATTTTAAAATCAAAGTTATCTTTATTATCTCCATTTGCATAATCATAAGTTATAAGCAGAATTTGTCATTCTAAATCATAAATGTTGGCGTGATCTTGAGTCCTCAATCTTTCGGTCACAAGAATTTTCTACATAAATTACTAATGCCATGATAATGTCTTGTTGCAATTATCGCATGGAGTTATTTTGTATAAAGTAACCATAAGTATTTTATACATAATAAAAATAGTGAGAAGACAGTGCTGAACCTACCTGTTGTTATTAGTAGGCTTACAAGGATTTAAGCATACATTACAGTATTATCATAACAGTGTATCTTCACTTTATATTAAATTTTATTTTAGCCACCACAGACTTACAATTTTACAGTACTGTCAATGCTAGGGATTCATACATCATTCTGATCAGACCCACCACCATAGTGCCTGATTTCTCTCCACCTTTTCCCTTCAGGGTTTCCCTACCACCCTTGCCACCTCCTCACCATCCCCATCCCATGAACATGCCTTTATATAGGGTTATGTTTAGTTTTAAACTAATTTGTGAACAGAGAGGTTCTAGGTACTGACGGTTTAAAGAACCCAGTGAAATTTAAAGTAGAGCTCTAATTAACTTAGTCTGAAGAAAATATGCTTCCCATCCCCAGAATGCATTTTCACTTTCAATCATCTCACATAGCTTTAATAGGTATTTGAACCAAGGACCCTTTTTGCTTATTTACCATGTTTATTGATTATGTTCTCAGGATATTTTCATATACTATGTCTATTCATACTGACAACACTTGATCTTCTGAGTACAGGTTCATGATTAAACCCTCTTATCAGTTGGTAAAGCAAATTTGTTATTACAGTTTGGTAGAACTACCAGTATTAGGGATGTGCTTTTACTTAAATATATTTTATTTGATGAAAAGAAAGAAATTAACACACTTGAAGCATTCACCTCTCCTAGAAAAAAAGGGGTTTTTTAAACATGTATTAATTTTCTAAAATTCTGTTATAAAGAAAAAATAAGATGCAGCCTAACTTTTCTATTTTTTATCTTGGGAATGAATAATGAATCCGAAGCCAATTGGGTTTGTATTTTTCTAAAAACATAGTTCCCTGAGTTGTAAAATTATTTATATGAATCAAGTTATTTACTCAAAAATTTACTACAGTTTCACTTGAGCATTAACCATCTTTTAGAACAAGGTGACCTATCCTAAATAACCATTCAACCACAGGTCTCACACCTCAAACCCTGTGACTCCTGGTATATAGCTTATTCACCTTGGCTATTCTTTCTAGACTGAGGATTGATTAAAATGCATTTCTAAATGATATTTAATCCCAAAGCAGCTATCAACCCACAACTATTCAACTTGTAATGCCATAAAAGAGAATAAAATAAATATAATCCTAAGTCAGTCTATTTGATAAAAGAGAGTATATTTAGATTATGATAAGTGGTATAAGAGTATATCAAGAACATTCAGAACACAGATGAATTAACTTAGTGGAGTCACAGAAATAATGATGATGGTGTCTATGTTCAGTTCAACTGCAGTATGAAAGAAAAGCAATAACTGAAAGAAATTTTTTTAAGAGTAAGGTGTGAGAGAAAGAAAGAGAGAGAGATTTTCATTGTATATGGAATGGTAGTCCATTGTTAAACAAGTTTCTGGAAACATTCATAGAAGATGGTTTTGGAAAAATATTAATGAGTCATCAATCTCAGTTGCGTGCACTGTAACTTATACCAAGTGTTATTCCAGATTTATATTTATCAATCTAATACTAATACCTATCCCTTTCCATGAAGAGAAAACCAAGTCACAATTATATTCAGTAACTTGTCTAAGGTCAATCAGTTGAAAAGAGCAAAAGTGGATTCTACCCGAGTTAAGGACATGCTGTAAAAATAGGTTTCTCAACTGCAATAAATGTCTTTCTTGAAATGGGAATCAACATAGTGGCTGGGAAGTGGGCCACTGGGATGAATTTGAGAAACATTTTTGAGGACCCTTTTGCACGCAGAAGCAAAGTGATAGTGCTAAAAGTGAATTCATGATGTCAATGGAATCAGAAAGAAAAGAGTAGGACTGGCGAGATTTAACAATGGGTAAGGCACAATAGTACAATGCCTTGTACTATTGTAATACAAGATGACTTAGTACTTAGATGACTAAGCTTTAGTCCCTGCTGTTGCACATGGTCTGTCAGCACCATCAGGAGTGCTCCCCTGAGCACAGAGCCCAGAAGACGCCCTGAGCACTACTGGGTGTAGTCCCAAATCCTGCCCTCCAATTTCCCCACCCCTGGAAAAAAAAAAGCAGAAAAAGCAAATTTAAAGGAAATATATATGTATATTATATATATATATATAATATTTGTATGCGTCCAAATATGTATGCGGCCGCGCGCACTTC
The DNA here is from genome assembly GCF_027595985.1 of Sorex araneus. Classification (NCBI taxonomy): domain Eukaryota; kingdom Metazoa; phylum Chordata; class Mammalia; order Eulipotyphla; family Soricidae; genus Sorex; species Sorex araneus. Next base: position 378,372,596 of record NC_073302.1, on the reverse strand, counting down.
TGAGAACTTCCTTTTAAGTCTCTCTCTGGATGTTGGGCGTTGATGGGATTACACACACCTGGGTTCCTCTGCCAGTACCTTCATGCATGAGGCCTGTCCGAACGCGTGGAGAGGGGCCTCCAGCATGGCTGCAGCTAGGTTCCGGTGGTCTTCGGCTGCCGGGAGCTCTGCTTGGGGTGGGAAGGGAAGCTGGAGCCCATCCCCTCCGAGGGGTCCCAGGGAAGATAGTCAAGCATGCGGACAAGAGACTCTCTGCATCACTCTCTTCTGAGAGCTTGCTTTTAAATCTCTCTCTGGATGTTGGCCGTTGATGGGATCACACTCATCCAGGTTCCTCTGCCGGTACCTTCATGCATGAGGTCTGTCCGAACGTGTGGAGAGGGGCCTTGAGCATGGCTGTAGCTAGGTTCCAGTGGTCTTTGGCTGCCAGGAGCTCTGCTCGGGGTGGGGAGGGAAGCTGGAGCTCATCCCCTCCGAGGGGCCCTGGGGAAGATAGCCAGGCGTGCGGGCAAGAGACTCTCTGATACAAGAGATATCTTGTAGCCTACTTCTCCCTCTGGGAGAAACTGGCAATCTCCTGCCCACATGGGACAGCCTTGCAAGCTTCCCATGGCGTATTCATATGCTAAATCCAATAACAAGCTGGATCTCATTCCCCTAACCCTGAAAGAGCCCCCAGTGCGACATCCTTGGGAGGGCCGAGTCGAGATAGACTTCTAAGATCTCAGGGAAAGGACGAAATGAGAGGTTACTGAACCCGCCTGAGAAATCGGTGATTAACGGGATTTTGTGATAGTGATCGTGATGTGCCCAATGTAACAGACATGCATGATTTACTTATGGCATATCACTTCAATGAAATCTTTATAGTGAATACATTTATTTTTCATTTTAAGCATGAGGATTGTTAATGGTTGAGTAACTTGCCACTTCAGAACAAATAGATGGAAGCTGGAATTGAATTAAGGCAATCTATGCGACAATCCATCAATGAAGAAGAACGGGAAACGAAAGTGGCTGGTTTCAGAATTATCTCTACTATCAAAACCACTTAATTCCCACCCTTATAGCAATTACATTTCTAGGAGTTTAGCTCACACTTATAATTACACCAAAAATCTTGTTACCAACACTGAATTAGAAAAAGAAGGCATAATTTAAATTCCGATGAACTTGAATGATAAAGTCAAACATGCTACGCATATAAAATAGAATATCAGTGGCTGGTTAAAAGAGGAAACCCTATGATAAGTGTGTGTTTATATTTATATACCGATGTCTGTCCATGTGTCTGTTCAAAAAGAATTACTATATTAACTATATTCTTGTAGATAAAAGAATATAGAAAATCACTGGGAAAAACGCACAAGAAACTGGTAATTTAGTTGGCTCCAAGGGGGAAGAAATTGAGTGGAAAATTAAATGGAGGTAAATGTTTATTTTTAAATTGTACCTACACACCTTGTAGTTTTGAGGCTTTTAAATGATAGTTATATGATACTTCTAATAATATAAATTAAAGGAAAAATTCTTAGTGTCCTTACAGGAACGCCTCTAATTCAGGAAATAGTCACCCCAAAATGCTTATATGTAAATATTATTTTATTATGCTCATATATAAATATTAGCTTTCTTAATAATAACACCTTGAGTTATCTTCTTTTTTCAATAATAAAAAACGTTCGTAATACAGTTGGTTATATTGTAATATAATGGCAATATAATTGGTTATATTATAACTTTTACAATATAATTAGTTAAACGAATGTGAGATAAATATATTTCCACTGTAGTTTTACATGCTAAATTTACCCTTGGTGAAAAAGTACAACTATAAGGAAACAGAGCAAAATAAAACTTGGCACCTTGAAGCCAAGTCATATGTAATCTATAAGACAACCCAACCACAATAACTGAGCCACAAACAACCGAGTCTGAGAACTTCCTAGGAGTTCTCTGCTATTTGGCTCCTCCCCCACCCCGTGGCACCATCTCCCCCGCCCGCCTCCCACACACACACACCCCATAGACACAGACAAGTTTCTTGGCCAAAGGAGGAGGTTAGTAGCAAAGAGCTTAAATCACAGCTTCTGAACCCCCGGGGATTCACCTAGCTCTGTGTTATTCCTACTCACCCACACACACATTCAGCCTTAAAGGCTCATACCCAGTTCTGTAACCTGGCATGGTGTTTTTGCATGGCATTTTTAAAAGTGGGTGAATCTCTAGACAGGCCAAAGAAAGGATGCAGCTGAGGCGTAGAATGATTGCTGTTACCTGGACAGCCAGTGAAAAGACTACAAAACCAAATGGTTGGTGTGGGTTGAGGGCTGGGGGATGGGAGAACCTCCCAAACAGAGGACAGAGGCTCAGGGAGCCACCCCCACCCCCACCCCTACCCCGACCCCCGCGACACTCAATTAAGTGCAAGGGGCTGTAAGGTTCAGTGTCGAGGCTGGGGGATCTGCAGTGTCAGGGATCCGACTCTAATTCGAGTCCCGGCTCTTGCGCCTCTGACCACCAAGCTATTTATTTCCCTGGCCCCCCGAGTTTCTTAATCTCCTCAGTGCCGGGGAACAATGTACTTCCTTACAGGAGACCTTTGCAGGAAATTCTATAAATCCCCCTCCCAATCTCCAGATTTCGGAGGTTCCCCACCGCCGGGGAGCTGCAGCCTAGCAGCTCAGAAGAGGGTGTGGATCCCTCCTCTGCGGCGACTCCCGCGAGGTACTTAGTCCCCTCCCGTTTTTGGCCCCGCCTCCCCCGCAGGTCTAACTATAAAGTTGTAGGGGGAACCGGGTCAAGGTTTAGTCCGACTCCAAGGTCAGCGAGGTCCGCCGTCGACACCTGTGGCACCACGAGCCGAAACCATGGCCCAGGGGCTGTACCACGAGCAGTTTGCCCTGGCCGGGAAGCAGGCGGGGCTGCAGGTCTGGAGGGTCGAGAATCTGCAGCTGGTCCCGGTGCCGAAGAGCCTTTACGGCGACTTCTACGTCGGGGATGCTTACCTGGTGCTGCACACAATCCAGGCGGGCCGGGGCTTCACCTACCGCCTGCACTTCTGGCTGGGTAAGGTGGGGTAGGGTCCCGGGAGCCCGAAACGGCCGGGTCGGGAAAGCGCGCAGTCCCCGGGGACCTGAGATTTGAGGGATGCGCGCCAAGAGGGTGGCGCATCCCAGTGGCTGGAGAAACCCGTCAAGCCCCTTGGGGCGCCGCGCTCAGCCTGGTCACTTTCTCCCAGCCTGAGTCAGCTCCAGCCAAAGACCCGCGCGGTGCATTCCGAGCACGCTCTCCCGCTGACTTCCACCTTTGCCGTGGCCCGCCCACCCGGGCTTTGGTGCCTGCAGCATCTCCACCTTTCCCCCACCAGCCTGCGAATTCAGGCCCGCCCAGGACCGCTTAGCCGAGCGCTCCCTCGCCTTTAATTTAAAGTCCCGCTCACCTGGCAAGTCCAGTCCTGGTTTGCCTTGCACGAAGATGAAGTCAAACACGTTTGTGGACATCCGTTGCCGCTGGCGAGAAGTGTTTTAAACAGAAAGTTACTTTAAAATTTGTTGTTGTTTGCTCGTGCATTTCTCGATGTTTTGCAGGCAACAGGATACCACCTGCAAGACGTCACTCTGGCTCTGGCAGGTTTATTAAGAATAGAAACTTCTACTTATTTGGATGTTGGTGATTTGGGAATAATGTGGGGTGTGGGGACGTGGGGGCGGGGGATACAGATATTTTCAGTATAAATAGCTTGCTTTGTGTGTTATTGATGTAGCCAAGATGCCTCGTTGAAATCGTATTTTTTAAATTTTTGTTGTTTATTTGAACAAGAGTGCAGTGTGGAGCAGACGGGCTCCTTCGGTAGTAGTAATTATTTGGGGCTGCGCTCACGCCAGGTCTCAGACACTGGGCCCTGTGTGTTCTACTTTCCCACCTTCTACTTTTACTCGTAAACATCCTCTTAATGTCCAGCCTCTCCCTGCGAGATCCTGTGGCAGCGGGCACACCCCGTCTAACAAAATACTGATTATTCGAGCCTAATTGGCTTCTTTTAAAATTAGCCTGCCTCCCTGAACTTGAGTTTTTTTATTTTTAGTCTCACTCCTGAATTTATGGGGAAATAGCACAAAACCACAGACACACACATGTTGAAGTTCCCGGAAGCCAACATTTCAGTTTCTAATACTTAAGAATATTAAGGAACAAAATGACAGGGGGGAAAAGTCTTATTTTCTGTATGAACACTGAAAGTTAACATTTCCAATGAGAAATTCTGGGGCTAGGGCAATTAATGCTAGCATTTGATACTAAGGTTTTGCGTGTGCTAGAGGAGGCTGAACCAAAACATGTTTTGGTTTCCCCACTGTAAAGCCACTGGTACTGTTTGAAAGACAGTGCTTGCTTTATTTCTGTTCCAAAAAATACAGAAGCCTAAATTTCTAACCTGCCCTTATGAATGAATGTTGCCAGATGGAATGATAATGGTAATAGTAATAAACAGTAACATTAATAATAATATACTTTGGTCTTTCTATCCAGAACATGGTTCATGATAGCTGTCCAACATATTATGTTTGTCACTTTGGTGCATTAAAATGTGAAATAAGCCCTTCAAGCCTGAGTTCTCCCTTAAGCAGTATCTTGCTTGCTTGTCTCTTTGTTTTTTTATTGCTTTTTACCATTCTGGAAAATACTTGGTTCTCTCTTATACATGTTTACCCTCTTTCTCATCTTCTTTCTAAGCAAATTTGGTTCCATAAGAAAACTACCCTGCTTCACTAAAAAAAAAAAAAGTGAAAGTAATTTTTATTTTGTTGTAGACAGCAGTCAAATTGCATGTGGTCAAACATTTTCCAAAGAGCTTTTAAAAAGTTCAACTCTATTTCTTATCTAATTTAGTTCCTTAAGCCCTATGTTTTGTAGGTTTTACAGACTCCCTTGAACTCAGTTATTCATTTAACTACTTAACACCTAAATAAAATGTTTTTGGTAGAAATACTTAATGATCTTAAAGTTCTGCTAGAACTGAAGTTAATAGTATGTTTATAGCAAGTTAATTTATTTAAGGATTTTTGCTCTACATTGAATAACTTGTTAATCTTTGAAAGTTTATAAACTCAAAGGTACAATAAGATAAAGATTGAAGTCTGGAGATGAGAATCAAGTGGTAAAACAACACCCTAGGTTTGATTCATTTCCTCCCCCAACACACACACACACACACACACACACATACACAAACACATACACACGCACACACTCCCAAGCACTGCCAAGAGTAGCCTATATCAATAGCAGCAATAACAGAAGGAAGACAAAAGTCAATATAACACAGGTAAAATGTGATATATGAAGGACACACAAGTCTTAGGATCATAGGAAACAGAGAAGTGTCATCCTTGGCACCACATATGGGCCCAGCACTGATAGGAGTGACTCATGAACACACAGCTGTCAATAGGCCCTGGGCACTGCAAGGTGTGGTACAGCTGCTCTCCACTGATCAGGAAATAGAGGTGCATGGAGGGAAAAAAAAAACCAACAAGGAAATGAATGTTGCCTGAGTTCTGGGGTTTGGTTTTGGAACAGAAGGTCCACACATGTTGTGGCACCAAAACTCACAATGACTTTCCAGGGGATCACAGTCGATGGGTATAGGACAGCACTGAGGATCAGTGTGGGGTGGGGTGGGAGACTGAACTCATATGCAAAGCAGCTCTCCCACTGAGGAATCTGCCTGCTTCCTGTCTCTTTCTATTCTTAATTTGACAAAATTTTTTATGATAGTTAGATATTGGATTAATTAGCTCATTCGCCTTCCTTTCAACCAGTAGGTTTTCTATAACATCATATTTTAAAACAATATTAGGAATTTTGCAGCATATACACATATAAACCAGATCAGAATTCAATATGACAACATGGACTACATCATTGTCACTGTCACTATCATCCCGTTGCTCATAGATTTGCTTGAGCGGACATCAGTAGTATCTCCATTGTGAGACTTGTTGTTACTGTTTTTGGCATATCGAATAGACCACAGGTAGCTTGCCAGGCTCTGCCGTGTGGGCGAAATACTCTCAGTAGCTTGCTAGGCTCTCCGAGAGGGGCAGAGGAATCAAACCTAGGTCAGCCGCATGCAAGGCAAACACCCTTACCTGCTGTGTTATCGCTCCAGCCCATGCATTACCTCAGTAAAAGTAATATACAAAAAGTAAGTCAAAATCAGAATTGACAGGAAAAGTTCAGAAGCCTCTGAACTTTTAAATTTCAATGATAATACAGTGAATTTGATTTTAATTTTAATATTCAAAGCCTGGTATTGACTTCATTAAGACCTTTAGATCTCTTTAGAAGAAGAACTCTAGTTTATGTGTTCTGATACTCCTAACTTTGTATAATACATAAGCATTAATAAAGAACTAGTTTAATGCACTTTACTTCTTGCCAACTATCTCATTAATTGCATGCCTGTCCATTTACACTACCTGAAGAAATTTAAGTTCCAACTTGTTCGTAGCATGTTGTCAAATACTTTATCCCTCAGTTCTTTGATATATATATATATATATATATTTTGCTTTTTGGGTCACACCCGGCAATGCACAGGGGTTCCTCCTAGCTCTGCACTCAGGAATTACCCCTGGCGGTGCTCGGGGACCATATGGGATGCTGTGGATCGAACCCAGGTCGGCCGTGTGCAAGGCAAACGCCCTCCCTGCTGTGCTATCACTCCAGCCCTCAGGTCTTTGATATTAACTTTGATTTTTTTCCCACTTAAAGCATTGCTGTACAGAAACGAAGACTTTCTAAATCTTATTTATGGACAGGGACATAGCAGAAGAATTACACAAGAGTTTATTTGCACTACAGAATTACATGTGTATTTTTATGTGTATATTTTCATATCTGCAAATTCACAACTTAATATGTCAAATATTCTCTATCTACTAAGTGGTTTTTCTGAGAGGAGACTGGCAACATGGTGCCCTTTGAGACTGAGGGGAGTGTTGCAAAAGAAATATGACTCATATGTTTACTGATTTACTCATATATTTATTCATTTACTTTAGACTCTTTATATATATATTTTTCTTTTTGGGTCACACTCGGCAATGCACAGGGGTTACTCCTGGTTCTGCACTCAGGAATTACTCCTGGTGGTGCTCAGGGGACCATATGGGATGCTGGGGTTCGAACCCGGGTCGGCCGCGTGCAAGGCAAACACCCTACCTGCTGTGCTATCACTCCAGCCCCTAGACTCTTTATATTTTGGTTAATATTTTCAGTTAGAGTTAATTGAGGAACTTTTATAGAGATATAAATTCTAAATTTTTATGTTGGTTACCCATAGAGGAAGTATAGATTCTAAACTTTTATGTCGGTTACCCATGATAAATAACCATGGGTGATTTTACTGCCAATGAGAATCTGAATAAATAGATACATAAATTTTTATTATTGTCTGGGGCCAGAGTAATAGTACAGCTGGTAGGGCTCTTGACTTGCATGTGGCTGAGCTGGGTTAAATCCCTTGGAACACCCATTTGGTCCCACAAGCCCACAAGGCAGCATCCCTGAGGGCAGAGCTAGGAGTAAGCCCTGAGCACAGCTAGGTTAGCTCCAAAACAAGACAAAGCAATTTTACTACTGGTACAATTTGTCAGATGTATGCTTAAGAGATACAAGAACCGGGGCTGGAGTGATAACACAGCGGGTAGGGCGTTTGCCTTGCACTCGTGGCTGACCCAGGTTTGATTCCCAGCATCCCGTATGGTCCCCCAAGTACCACCAGGAGTAATTCCTGAGTGCAAAGCCAGCAGTAACTCCTGAGCATCGTCAGGTGTGACCCAAAAAAAACAAGACAAAGAGAGAGAGAGAGAGAGAGAGAGAGATACAAGAACCTGTCCCTGGGTGTTCATCTCCCAACGTTTAATTCCATCTTCTCAGAGAAGCTATTCGACATTTCCTCATATCCAGTTCCTTAGATAGTGCACTATAGAAAACAGTTTCTACTTCTTTGAATTTCTTGAAGGCTAAGTGGGATTGTTTATCTAAAATACTACTAGACTAGTATTTGAACTACAAAGCAAGAATATTACTATTATCTCTAGAATCACTTACTATTTTCAAATGTGGTATAGGTTTCAAATTGTGCTTTATGAGATAAGTGTGTCTATCTAGACAGCTCTGATCTCCGTGCTCACAAAGACAATTTTTTTCTTTTTAAGAGTTTTTCTTATGTACACTAGTGAAGGGATGGTTGTTGGAACATTATATGACTGAAACCCAATCATGAATGACTTTGTGACTGCATATCTCATGGTGATTCAATTTAAAAATAAATAAATAGTTTTTTTCTTAGAAGGGTTTTAAAGAGCAATTTTTTCTATCTCTGTGAAGTTGCCTGTGTAGAATCTGTACTTAAACATGAAACTAATGTGTGGTAACTGTTAAAGTCCTGAAAAAACAATTACATACATTAGTATTCAATAGATGTTACTCAATGACCCGTTCCTTTTCTTTTAAAGATTATTTTCTACCAGCTAAATGGAGGAGGGAGACACTGGGACCAAAAAATAGGGACAGTGTTAGCCTTATTCATTTCCCCATTCGAAATCCACTTGCTTTCCTGACATTGTTTTCTAAGGCCTGTAAAGTTCATTCTCTCTTACAAAATTATCATACTGACATATCAAAGCATAGAGATTGGTCTTAATAAAAACTAAAATAATTACATAAAATGTTTTAAATTGCCTGATTATACCAAAAGAAGGCTCATTTGAATCCTAATGGAATATATTTCTTATTCTTGAACTTTTTCATATTGCTGAGTTTCTATATAAAATTTAAAACAGAGGATGGTAGGCCAAGAGATAGAACATGAAATCAGGCACTTGCATGTGGCCAACTTAGCTCCTCTCCACAATACTTGTGGTCTCCTCAGCATCACGAGGGGTGATCCGATAGCACAGAGTCAAGAGTAGGCCCTAAGCACTACTGTTGTGAGCCTAACCACACAACACCCCCAAATAAATTAAATTTTCTTTAAAAAATGGAGGGCTGGGGATGTGACTCAAAGTGATACAGTGCCTGTCTTACTGGTGAGGCCTGGGTTCAACCCTGGCATAGAATAGCCTCCCTAGAATTGCCATAAATGGTCCTGGTCCCCTATCACTGCTCTGTGTGGCCCCCAGAACAACTAACAAAAATACGTTAAAATAAAAAAGAATTTTATGAAGGAACAAATTCTGGTTTTTAGCAAACTGATATTTTGTATTATACCCACTGCTAATAATGGATACACCACGGGAAGCTTGCCAGGCTTTGCTGTGTGGGCGAGATACCTTCAGTAGCTTGCCAGGCTCTCTGACAGGGGCAGAGGAATCGAACCCGTGCAAGGCAAACGTCCTATCTGCTGTGCTATCACTCCAATATGCCAAAAAAATAAACAATAACAAGTTTCACAATGGAGACGTTACTGGTGCCTGCTCGAGCAAATCGATGAGCAACGGGATGACAGTGATAGTGACCCACTGCTAAAAGGTTGTTCTGTTGGTGACCCTTTGCATTGAAATGTAAGAAAAAGTTGTTTTTAATGATATCAGAAATTCTGCCTTACTCCTTTTTCAGTGCTCAGTAAAAGGTGCTTTCATTTGCTGTTTCAGGAAAGGAGTGTACACAGGATGAAAGCACTGCGGCTGCCATCTTTACTGTTCAGATGGATGACTATTTGGGTGGGAAGCCAGTGCAGAATAGAGAGCTTCAAGGCAATGAGTCTACTGATTTTGTTGGCTATTTCAAAGGAGGTCTGAAGTACAAGGTAAGCAGCTCTCTTCGATTCCATTAGAAACTGATTTCTCTTTATTTTTTCATGCCTTGTATTTTCATAAAATAAAAGTTCACTAAGGGAAATTTTTAGTTTTTAATTTGTTCAAAGATTATTAATATCTTCCATAAAAACTATATTATCAGTATCTCCTATAAAAGCTATATATATGTTAATGTATGCTATAATATGATAAATATTCTAAATTTATTTAATCTAAAAAGTCAGGTAATAAAATCTTAAAGATTAGAAGGCAACCAGTCTTAGGGAAATATATTTGTACAGATGTGTGTGTGTGTGTGTGTGTGTGTGTGTGTGTGTGTGTGTATAAGCACACAAGGGCCAACCTTTAGAAACATGTTACTAATCTCTTATAGAAAAACTTGATGGCGTGGCTGGAGCGATAGCACAGCGGGTAGGGCATTTGCCTTGCACACAGCTGACCCGGGTTTGATTCCCAGCATCCCATATGGTCCCCTGAGCACCACCAGGAGTAATTCCTGAGTGCAGAGCCAGGATTAACCCCTGTGCATTGCCAGGTGTGACCCAAAAAGGAAAAAAAAAAGAAAAACTTGATGGCTCATGGGTGAAATACAGCAATCTTCACACACTTTCCTCTAAGAAACCTTTTTTAGAACATTTTTAGCGGGTTATTCATAACAAACAGTACAAATAAATTATTTCAATTCTGTTTTGGGGGCAGGGTTTGGGGTTCAGGATGGAAATATAGTAGTGGGAAGATGTAATGGTGTTCAAATATTAAATGTAATCAAATATTACATTTGAACAACCTTGTAAATATAAAATAAAATTAAAAAAATAACTATACAAGACCAGGGGCTGGAGCAATAGCACGGCAGGTAGGGCATTTGCCTTGCACGCCTCCGACCCGGATTCAATTCCCAGCATCCCCATATGATCCCCTGAGCATCGCCAGGAGTAATTCCTGAGTGCAGAGCCAGGAGTAACCCCTGTGCATCGCCAGGTGTGACCCAAAAAGCAAAAAAAAAAAACTGTATACTCATACTATTGTAAACATGTGATCTTAATGACAACCACCATTACAAAAATTAAATTCCAAAGAACATAAATAAAATAAAATAAAATGTTGAGTGCTCAGCTAATTCTTATATACCAATAATATTTTATGAAGTTACTTCCACCATTAAATATTTACAAGCTGGAATTGCCAGTTCCCTTTTGATATTAGAAACAATCTCTGAATTTGTAGCAAATAGCCTAAAACCTAAGAATCTCAAATGTTCTGGAATAACTTATATAAAATTTATTATAGTTACAACTTAATTTAACACAAATTTAGGTACATTTCTTCTTTCCTAAATAGTTCATAGAAATTATATAAAGGAAAGTCTTAGAAATTATATAAAGGAAAACATTTAGCTGAGTATGTGTGTGGCTTAGCTTCACAAATTAAAATATACACATGTTCATTCAAATATACACATATTCACACATATTCACACATATGTCTGCACAGACTGTGTATTGATCTGAAACAGTAATCCACATATGGCTTTACTTCTGAAACTTAAAAAACAAAAAGTTAAATAGTTCTATTGACTTAAGACAACTTTCAGTAAAGAATATCTTTAGTAATTTGTATTCTCCAATGACCTTGCTAATGGACCATCCTTCACCAAGTCTCTTGCCCTCAGGAATGTGCAGTGTGAAGAATGCCTTCTTGAGTCCAACTTTGCAGAAGCAATCCATCCTCTAAAAGTTGCTTCAAGAGTCCCTTCACAAATCCTTGTAGCTCCTTCCCAAGTGAAGAACTAAAGTTTGAACCAAACTATAGTCCGAATAGTTATTTAATTTGCATAGTAAGATGCTAGGGTTTATGTCTGCTTTTACCTTATAACGACTTTTGTGAACATGTTGAATATCTAGCAACTCAAATAATTGAATATTTCATAATACCGCCATGATCAAGGTAAAAGACTAATATTTATGTCTCTAGAAATCATTATTTTACTACAGAAAACGCCCTAAGTAGGAAGCAGCTAACCAGTATTGCCTCTTATTTGTTTAATTTACAAATAAGAACTTTAATTCAAGTTGTCATCGTTTATGTTAAATGATACTGAAATTTTCTTTATATTAATGAACCTAAACATTTTAATAAGTTGGATCTTACAGTTACTAAAAGCAAGTATACCCCTTTCTGCTACAGTGACGTGTTTGCTTTCAGGAAAGTGTATTAGCTTTCTGTGCTCCATTTCCTCAAATGTACATTGACTGTAAGAACAACTTCCTTAAGTAACTGTTGTAATGATTAAGGTTTAAACTAAATGCCAAAATACCTATTTTATACATGCATAATCTGTAGGGGCTTCCAGTGTTCTTACTCCTGGTGATTAATGTGGGATTTCTGAAATGAAACTTCTGAATACATATTTGAAAGTAAACTTAGAAAAAAGTAATTTTACAGGGGCTGGGAGGAAGCCCAAGTGGTAGAAAGCTGAAAGCTTGAGTTTGATTTCTGGCATTATGTGGTCTCCCTAGCCCCCACCTCTCTATGACTCTCTGGGGGTGGCTCTGGTGTTCTCAGAGCACCATCAGGCCCATGTTGCCTGATGATTGAGAAGCCTGAGCATTTTCTGGGGTCGATCCTAGCTCCCTCCATCACTATGGGTGTGGCCTCCATTTTTTTTAATATATAGTTTTTTTTGAGGGAGGCTGAGAGATAGTACAGCAGGTCAGGTGCTTGCCTTGTATAGAGCTGGCCTGGGTTTGATCCCCAGCAAATCCCCTATATTGTCCACGGAGCCCTGCTAGGAGTGATCTCTGAGCTCAGAGCCAGGAATAAGATTGGACTCTTCTGAGTTTGGCTTGAAAACAAAATTGATAAATAAAAAAAAATGTAAAGAGTTGTATAGTTATCTTCTAATTGCCAACATTGAAACAACCATAGATCTACCCTTTATAAGAGAAAGAGAATATTTGCAAATTGAGGTCAAAGTTATCAGGAAAAAAATCATTTCGCTACTGATTTATCATCAGTAACATTGAGCAGATGACAGTATTCAGTTGCAACAGTGGTTGAGAGGAAATGTGGAAGTGGAGATTACTTACCACCAGAGTAGCAAAGACTAGTATGCTGTATTTAACATCAGGCTGATAGGGGTGTGCTAAGTCTTACACCTGTAGCATCTCATTTTCTCCAAACAACAGCCCATTGTGCCATTTCTATCATTATTATCCTATGAAGATAAGATAAAATGGCTGATGTTTGCTGTCGTGGCAATCTCACATTTCAACAGCAGCAATATAAATAAAAAGTCACACACTGGTATCAGGATAAGTTTATTGTTACTCAATTGAAGTGGTAGTATATCTCTTTGGAACAGCGAAACTAGGCAAAGTTTTCCACTACCAAATATTCAAAAACTATATATTTTTTATTATTTTATTTTTTGCTTTTTGGGTCACACCCGGCGATGCACAAGGGTTACTCCTGGTTCTACACTCAGGAATTACTCCTGACGATGCTCAGGGGACCATATGGGATGCTGGGATTCGAACCTGGGTTGGCCGCGTGCAAGGCAAACGCCCTACCTGCTATGCTATCGCTCCAGCCCCTCAAAAACTATATTTAATCTCTCTCTCTATCACACTGATTCAGCCCATCTTCCTATATCATTTCACTGACTTGAGATATTTTTTTCTGTGAGGTTTATTTTAGAGGATTATAAGGGTTTAAGGGTTGTGGAGGATTATTACTTTCCATTACTCCCTCTTATTCAATATTTGGTTAATCACACCTTTTCCCAGTGCAATCACCTTAGGGTGATTGTCAGTGACAAACGCCAGACATCTGTCAGTCAGCAAAACCTTTTATGGTGTTACACATTTAAAGGTCCACACTCCTTTTTTTTTTAATCTGTTTTTATCTCACTTTATGTTTATTTTTAGTTTTAATTTTTATTAGTGAATCACCGTGAGGTACAGTTATAAACTTATGAACTTTTATGTTTGCGTTTCGTTTACAACCCTCCACCAGTGCCCATTCTCCTCCACCAATGTTCCAGGTATCCCTCCCACTACCCCCACCCTAACCCCACCACCCCACCCTGCCTCTTCTGCAGGGCATTCCCTTTTGCTCTCTCTCCGGTTGAATGTTGTAGTTTGCAATAGAGGTATTGAGTGGCCATCATGTTCGGTCTATAGTCTGCTTTCAGCACGCATCTTTCAACCCGAGTGGGCCCTCCCAATTTTCTCTACTAGGTGTTCCCTTCTCTATCTCTGCTGCCTTTTCCCCCAGCATGTGAAGCCAGTTTCCAAGCTGTGGGGCAGACCTCCTGGTTCTTATCTCTACTACTATTGGGTGTTAGGCTCACATTGCACACTCCTTGTTTTTAAGAGATTAAGTTTATCTCATTTAAATAGTATCATGCAAGAAGTGTTTACTCTTTGACACTGAGTTAAAAATGTAATTTTTGTGCATAAAATGTTAGCACAGGGGTCAGAGTGATAATATACTGGGTAGAGTACTTTTCTTGCACATAGGGACCTATGTTTGAATATTTGCATCCCATATATACCCCCAAGCCCCACTAAGAACGATCCCTGAGGGCAGAGCCAGGAATAGGCCCTGACAACCAACAGGTGTGGACCAAACAACAACAATAACAACAACAACAACAACACAACCCCAAAAGATGTTATCACCAAATTAATTTCTAATATTCTTAAGTGTTCACAGAGTGTGTGTGTGCGTGTGTGTATGCATGTATGTGCGTGCATGTACATGCATACATGTGTATGTATGTGTACATGCACATGCCCAGGCAAGCATGGGAATATTTGTGTCCGAGCACCACTGGTGTGACCTCTGCTATATCCCTAGCGTGTAGGACCAGAGCAGTTCATACCTGACCACCAACAACTCCCCATATTTTTCCAGTGCAGTCACTGATAGTGGGAATTTTAGATAATGCCAAAAGGAGAAATAGCCATAAACCCCAGCAAACAAACCCTGATGAATTCTCTGTAGTTTTAATTCCTGTGCACATAAAGTGACATGTTTTGGTTTGGCTGAGAAGCACATTCATTCTATTCTGTTTTGTTTTCCTCCCACTGACCAGGCTGGAGGTGTAGCATCAGGATTCAATCATGTTGTCACAAATGACCTTACTGCCAAGCGGCTGCTGCATGTGAAGGGGCGGAGAGTGGTCAGGGCCACGGAAGTTCCCCTTACCTGGAACAGTTTCAACAAGGGCGACTGCTTCATCATTGACCTTGGCGCTGTAAGTCTTATAGATACATGTGGGAGTGTAAGGCAAAGGAAGTTGTCTTCATATCAAATTGGATATACTGTTAAAAAAAAAGATTTTTTCTTTTTTGACTTTTTGGGTCAAACCAGCGATGCTCAGGGGTTACTCCTGGCTCTGCACTCAGGAATCACTCCTGGCGGTGTTTGGGGGACCATATGGGATGCTGGGAATCATACCTGCATTGGCTGCATGCAAGACAAATGCCCTACCCACTGTGCTATCACTCCAGCCCCCAAAGATTTTTTTTTTTATACATCAGAAAGAAGTTCTGTGTGAGAATCAATCACATCATATGAGTAACTGGCAAGTCTTTCATTGACACAAAGCAGAAGTTTCTCTTTTCTTTGATGGTCCTACGATTGAGTCATGATTTAGTTCTTCCTACCATGGAACCAAAATTAAATAGTAGTACAGTTCCTCTTCTTGGTGAACAGAGCTTCCTCTAATTATTTTTGTCCTTAAATTTGTATGGGGAGAAAAAGTTGCTTTCAAGAGGACTTGATTCTCTCAGAGAGTAAAATTTTTGTTCGTTTGTTTTGTTTTGTTGCTTTTTGGGTCACACCTGGCTCTGCACAGGGGTTAATCCTGGCTTATGCACTCAGGAATTACTCCTGGAGGTTCTCAGGGGACCATTTGGGATGCTGGGAATCAAACCCAGGTCAGGCGCGTGGAAGGCAAACACCCTCCCTGCTGTGCTATTGCTCCAGCCCAGAAAGTAAAATTTTTAAAACTTAAAATGAGGAGTTTGGGAGCAAAACTCTTCCACACACTAATTGCATACGATTGTATATTTTTAAGTTCTCCTGGGCTTATTAGAAGAAAAGGCACAAGTAATAATGTAAAGTATCATCTTAATAGAATGAACAGCATCTGCCATTTTATTTCCCATGAAGAGATCTTTCTAATGTCAGGGATACTCATTAATCATTATTATCATGAAAACCTCATGTAAAAGACCCTAGTTGTTAGGATTCAAGTTATGTCTTTATAACTTGACAAGGTTTTAAAAGAAATACAGGTTATTCCTTAATACTGAAAACCACGTGCATAAGCAAAAAATCAAGACAATACAAAGCTCATTTATGATGTTCTTTTCCTCTTGGCAATCATTTTCCTCACACCTCTTAAGTCATGGTTTTAATAATCATCCATAATATGCCTGGGTTGGCATTATAGAGAAAGTAAATTTGACTGTATTGCTTCAGTTAGCATGACACGGCATTTATTCTGAGTTGCACAGTCAGTAAATGTTGAAGCCAGGATAAACCCAAGGTGTCTCTGACTCCCACCTACACATTTTGGTTAACTGTCTCTCCTTGAGTGGTATGTTGTGGCTAAACTTCAGACATAAGCTGATAGTGTATTCCATATGCGTAGAGGAACATCCTTGAGAATTTTGAAAAGGAGACAAAGTTCTCTTTAAGCAATATCAATTTAGCAATTGAACAGAAATTAAATGCACTTAGACCCAAGCTGTAAACCTTATTCCCTTCTAAAGTCAGGTTTTATTGTTGCTAGTTTATAGTCTAATGAGTTTCTGGTACAGTTGAGAGCATAATAGTACCGCTCAAATGACTCTAGTCTTACCCTGAATTCCACAATAAGTTTTATGGAAAAATCCTTTCAACTGCTAATGCTGTTTCCCTGGTAAAGCCTCCACCCTCAGATCTAGATAGGAAATACTATTCCATTCTTACATTCTACTTCAAATAAAACCCTAAACTATATAAATAGATGCTCACATTATTGTGAAACACTATATCAATCTCAGAACCATGCACAATAAATGTCTATAAAGTTTTATCTCAAACACTTACATTTTATAGCCTCTATCATTTTATGACTTAAAGAGTATTTTTTATGTATAAGAAGGCTTTTCTGTTAAAAAAGGAGATTTCTGCTTTTATTGAAGTTTAATTTCAGGTTTCATCCATAAGGTTTGGGCACTTAATTAAGTCATCTCCAAGACCTCTAAACATGATGAATGTTTCCCATTGTGATGTAATTCATGACTGTTAATCCTTAAAAATATCTATGTACTAAGAAAACCCTTTATGTCTAATGTTACTGCTCCACAAATGCAAGGATGTCTTTAATTCCCATGAATAGCTTTCAACCCAGCCTTCCACTACCTTCTCTTGATCTCAAGCAAGTTATTAATCTCTCAGAACGCTAACTTCCTCATTTATTTTTCCATTTGACTCTTAATTCTGGAGCCACTTGTAATCCTAGATGACTGTTATTCAGTCTCATCTGATAAATCACATGTGTGGAAATGAAAATTATCAAAACAGTTTCATAAGAGGAGAAAAGACTTAGATAATGAGAGTAAGTCACATGCTTAATACAGATTAATTAGTAACCCACGATAGATAACCAGTGTCTTTTTATATTTAGTTCATTTCCTTTTCACTATCCCAAGCTAACTTGGTCACATATAAAAAGTGATGAGTGTGCACTAGAATTTCTTGGCAAATGTTTCAGAATCTGCTGAATTCCAAACTGGTTATATCGAATTTGAATGGAAATCTATTGAAAATAATAATATTCGTGAAATCTTTTATTATTTTGTTTGAACAAATATTTGAGTTTTTGCAGTGGACTAGATAGTTGGATGCTATAATAGTTATACTAATTCTAGTGACACATTCTCTCTTCCTATATGTAATATCTGCATGACAAAGTATGGCCCACAAATTCAGGCTCATAGATTAAGAACAAAGTCTCTACCATAAGGCTTGAGGATATTCTTTTGTTTAATAATAAGTCAAGAATTTTTATAATTAATTGCCTTTAATAATTCCAAGTTGTCTCTTATTTTCATGTCTGGTCACAGATATTTAAAATGACTCTGTTGCAAAAGTATGTAAGTCTGATAATATCTTACATGAGAAGTAGAAGTAGGAGTTTCTAATACTCCAAAGGAACACTCTAGCAGGATTCTCGCTTCACTAGAAAACACTCACATCATCTATGTTTATGTTATTAACCTTTAAAGAGCTGTTTTTTTGCCAAAAGTCTCTAAATGAGATAAGATCTTTCCCTCAGTTACCCTGAGGACTTTGTTTCTTGGGGTGTGCCACAGTAAATAAGAAAGGGTATGGAAGAAAATTTTATTTTCTGCCAAAATATTTTACTAACATTGAAGTCATTATTTCATTGCTGTTGTCTGTATTTCAGAGGCACAAAAGAAGGTAGCACTGGGTTCTTAATATTTGTTTTTATACAGATGTGAAAGTTTGTATGTTGGATATCATAACTATCATCCATCTAGAGCTAGTTATCCAATACTAAGAATATATATATATATATAACCAAAATCTCCTATATTTACTGTGTTTGAGGCAAGTCAGCTTATTTTATAATAGACCACAGTTATTAATATGATATGCCATATACTTTAGAAACATTTGCTACTATAGGACTTTTAAAAATACATATTAACCTCTGTGTGGTCATACAACCTTTCCCACCTAAAGAATACTGTGAAATGATCTGTTTAATCACTTTGACAGTTAAATAAATTCACAGGGCTGGAATGATAGTATAGCAGGTAGCGTGTTTGCCTTGCACGTGACCAACCCAGGTTCAATTCCCAGCATCCCGTGTGGTCCTCTGACCACTGCTAGGAGTAATTCCTGAGTGCAAAACCAGTAGTTACCCTTGTGCATCGCCGGGTGTGACCCCAAAAGCCAAAAAAAAAGAAATCTATCTATGTTTTAAAGTATAATTTAGATAAGCATTGTCTTATAGTGTATTTTTAGAAAATAATACAGAATATGAGAAGGTCTTAATAGTTTAGAGTCCTAATTTGGGGGGAAAATGTTTTGATGCATGTATTTAAATGTGGAAAATATTTTAATATTATTTCCATAATTTTGAAAGATGAGAGGCCTTGTTGCATTAATAAAATTCCAAATATATTGCAAAGAAACATCAGTAGTTGCAGAATGTGAATAATAATGAGAAAAAGTCTATATTCTTGTTTGTGATCTGGAGTTAACTTTTTTTGAAATACAGAAGGGCCCATCACTAGTGAAGAATTAATTCTGTCAGAGTAGAAAATTTCTGTGGTGAGTCAGTCATCATGATGTTCTGACTCTGTTTCCTTATTAACTTGTTTGGTCAGTTACACAGCTCTGACCTACTGCCTTGCTATTTATAGTCCTTCACCTATCTCGGGGTTATTCATGCTGCTTTGAAAAAAAAAAAAGCAGTCAACACTTCCGCATTTATCAGTTTTTCTAACTTTCACTAGTACCATTCCTTTGAAGTTCTATCTGTGGCCATCAGTGTCTTCTGCTAACTCCAGTGAACCCCTTGATCCAGCTGATCCCTGTGCTGCTGATTACGTCCTTCTTCATCCTCACTCCCCTGTGGGTCCCTGCGCCTTCTCCATTGCACATCATTGTCTTTCATTCTTCACATGATCTGCCCAGCACCTCAAGTTTGGTTGCTTCTATTTTAAGAGCACCACTTTGATCATCTCTGATCAATCTTCTTGAGCAAACACAACCAATCTCTAATTTTTGAGTTCCCTCCCACTTTGACATCTCAGTTCTCTGGTCTAGCTCAGATTTCTACCCTGAGCTCTGCCAGTATTTTAGACTTGTTTCTTAGTTAGTTCCACTTGTATATGTCATGAAAATATGTCTCAGTAGGTCTAAAAATTTAATTAAACAACTTCATTCTCTCATTCTAAATTACTTCTCTTCTTACTGTCCTTTGCTGCTAAATGGAGTCACTATCACTCAGATCCTCAAGCGCTAAGTGTAAGGTCATCCTGCCAATTTCTTTCAAGTGCTGAGCCTTTATTCAGCAACTGCCTAGTCTAGTCTGTCTCAGGAATATCTCTTGGACCCTCTCCTTTTTATCTTCATCATCCTGATACTGTGTCAGAACTTTGTGCCACCTTTTCTCTAATTGCCACATTTGTGTGTTGTGTGCATTATCTCCTTAGCCAAATTCCCTCTTCCTTTTGCCACCTTTCCCCTAAAAGCGTCTGGTATCATCTCATCCTTAAAAACTCAACTCAGGAGGTCAGAGATTATACAGTAGTGTTGGGGAATTGCCTTGTATGCAGCCGATCCTGGCATCCCATCTGGTCCCCCAAGCACCACCAGAAGTGATTCCTCAGTGTAGAAGCAGGAGTTACCCCTGAGCATCCCTGGGTATGACCTCCCCAAACAAACAAACAAACAAACAAACAAATTCAACTCAGGGGCTAGAGAGATCACACACTGTGTTTTGCATGCCAGAAGTCAAGATTTGATTCCTGGCACCACTGGGAGCAACTCTTAAGTACTGAGGATGTGACTCCAAAACAAACAAATTCAGCACAATTATTGTTTTCAATCGCCTCTCCCTCTTCTTTTCCTGTCCCACATCGCAGCCCATTAAAGTTAGGTACAGGGGCTGGAGTGATAGCACGGCGGGGAGGGCATTTGCCTTGCACACGGCCGACCCGGGTTCAATTCCCAGCATCCCATATGATCCCCTGAGCACTGCCAGGAGTAATTCCTGAGTGCAAAGCCAGGAGTAACCCCTGTGCATCGCCAGGTTTGACACAAAAAGCAAAATAAATAAATAAATAAAAAATAAATAAAGTTAGGTACACCCTTAGCTTTCCTGTAACCAATCAGATGCTTGCATCTCCACTCTTTTCACATTGCTGGTTCATTTACTGACTAATATCACTTGTTCAAAGTATAAAACTTCAAACTTAGTGTTATTCAAATAATTTTCAAATATCTAAAGATAATATTATATATCTAACATAAAGTATTTTGTATTTTGTTTATTAACATTTATAGAGATGTAATTATTTTTTCATTCTATAAATTGTCTTGTCAAGGATTTTTTTTTTTTGCTTTTTGGTTCACACCTGGCGATGCACAGGGATTACTCCTGGCTCTGCACTCAGGAATCACCCCTGGCGGTGCTCAGGGGACCATATGGGATGCTGGGAATCGAACCCGGGTTGGCCGCGTGCAAGGCAAATGCCCTACCCTCTATGCTATCGCTCCAGCCCCTTGTCAAGGATTTTTATCTTTTTCCTTTTATTTCCATTATTTCCATGATTAGGATTTTTTTATTTTTTTAATTGAATCACTATGAGCTACAGTTTCAAAGCTTTCATGTTTGAGTTTCAGTCATACAATGATCGAACACCCATCCCTTCACCAGTGTACATTTTCCACTACCAGTGTCCCCAGTATCCCTAGCTCCCCACCCCGTCCACCACTCCCCCTGCCTCTATAGCAGACAGTTTCCCTCTTACTCTCTCTACTCATGGGCAATATGGTTTGCAATACAGATAATGAGAGGCCACATGTTTGGTCCTTTATCTACTTTAGCAGCACACATCTTCCATCCAGAATGATCCCTTCAACCATCTTTGACTTAGCGATCCCTTCTCTATCCCAACTGCCTTCTCCCCCCAGCTCTTAAAGCAGGCTTCTGACCATGGCGCAATATTCCTGGCCCTTGTGTCTACTATCCTTGAGTGTTAGTCTCATATTATGATATTTTATATTCCACAAATGTGTGCAGTAATTCTATGTCTGTCCCTCTTTTTCTGACTCATTTCACTTAGCAAGATACTCTCCATGACCATCCACTTATAAGCAAATTTCATGACTTCATCTTTCCTAACAGCTGCATAGTAGTCCATTGTGTAGATGGACTAAAGTTTCTTCAACCAGTTGTCTGTTCTTGGGCACTTGGTCTGTTTCCAGATTCTGGCTATAGTGAACAGTGTTTCAGTGAACATACTGGTGCAGGTATCATTTCTACTGTGCATTTTTGCACCCTCAGAATATATTCCCAGAAGTGGTATAGTGGGTCATATGGAAGCCCAATTTCTAGTGTTTTAAGAAATGTCCATATTGTTTTCTAAATAGGCTGGACCAGTCAGCATTCCAACCAACATTCCAACAGTCTCCTTCAGACTCCCTTTCTCCCCACATCTGTACCAGCACTGGTTGGCCTTGTTCTTTTTGATGTGTGTCTCTGTGGAGTGAGATGATATCTCATTGTTGTTTTGATTTGCATTCCATGAGTAGTTTAAGAATAAAATATTACTTTTTAAAGGAGAAATTTGCTTAAGATGAAAGCAATTCAAACTTATTCCACCCATTCACTTTATTATTTTTTAATTGAATTACAGTGAGATACACAGTTACAAAATTGTTCATGATTATGTTTCAGTCATATAATGTTCCAACATCTGTCCCTCCACCAGCGTACATTTCCCACTATTAACGTCTTCAGTTTCCCTGGACTACACCCCTGTCCCGCCTGCCTCTATGACAAGCGCTCTCTCTCTCTCTCTCTCTCTCTCTCTCTCTCTCTCTCTCTCTCTCTGTAAACTCATTTCATTCATTCCTTAGTATTGGGGTTTGAAATATTCATGGCCCAAATATTTTGGCCTTGAAATTCACCCACATATTCACTACAACACCCTTCCGGTGAACAGATACTCAGTTTCACTATTCTCCCTCTCTAGTTGTATTATGGGTAGGACTGTTCCACTGTATTAGACCCATAGGTTCTGCTACCCTAACATCATCCAAGGTCATTCTTTGCTGATTTACTTGGACGAATGACAAATATGTGAGAGGGAAAGTGCCCTAGGTTTTTCTAAAAATTTCATTGCACGTTATGAAGTTTTTCTGATTCCTTTGTAATTTTCTAGTTATCACACCTTCCTTGTGCCACACGAACTCATCTTACCCCATTTCCCACTATTGCCTTCTCTCTGATTCCGATAAAAATTCAGACACCTAATGCTAGACTCTCATTCTCAACTTTTGAAACTGGACTAATCATCCCACTCTGTACAGAAAGTTACAACCTTGAGCCAAATTAATCTCCTTTTTTTTTTTTTTTTTGGTTTTTGGGTCACACCCGGCGATGCACAGGGGTTACTCCTGGCTCTGCACTCAGGAATTACTCCTGGCGGTGCTCAGGGGACCATATATGGGATGCTGGGATTAGAACCCGGGTCGGCCGCGTGCAAGGCAAATGCCCTACCCACTGTGCTATCGCTCCAGCCCCAATTAATCTCCTTTTAATTAAAACTATGCTGACTTTCAGATGTTTGTCTTTGCTGAAACTTGAAATGCTAATTTTAAGACAAGACTCAGAGCAAAGCCTTTTTTGGGCTCTGGTTAAATTTGTCAACACAAAGCAGTGGTTTCAACTGCATTTATGAAGGGAGAACAGTGACACCACAACAAAAGACAACCTAACCTAATCTTACATTGCTAAAGTTTGCTTTGTGATGAAACTAAGGGATAACTGGCTTCTGTTATGTGCTTAGTATGTGTTGAGGATAAAGAAGATGAAAAATAGCGAGTGAGGTAACTGTATGCCAAGACTGTATATGTCAAGTCTGTACCTATAATCTTCTCAGTGTCCCTGAATCTCTCTCCTCTTGTCAGTGCTCTGCCCTCATTTCTATGCAGTATTCAAGTGGTCCTGTGTGCTCATTCCAATCCTCTGTGATCCTTCACTCAGGGCATTTTTAAAGACACATCGATTAAGTCCGCATAACATTATCAACTGATTCTTGAAAATTGTCACCTTATGCAAAACAAGTATAAGAAATCTTCTTTAATTGTTAGAAAATTGATATAAACGAGAGTTAAGTTCCTACACAGTATATTTTCATTTGCCAAAGCTACTAATTTTTAAAAATAAAATCAAAAACACTAATTCTGAACAGCAATTTGTGTATTTCCTTTGGTTATAGCCTGCCTATTTCTGTTCAGGCTTGTGGGAACCCAGTACCTATATGAACAGCTCCTGAAGCAAAACAGAAACCCACTCTGGGCTAACTCACAGACAAACCCAAACTCACACCCTTACTCAGATGGGGACAGTTGAGATGCCAGTGAGCCTATGTGTACTTCTTTGGAATGTGAGAGGAAACCAGAGTACCCACAAGAAACATAGACATAGGCAAGATATGCAACTTCACAAATAAGTGATCCTAAAATGAATTGTTTTATTATGACTTGCTGTGTGTATATATTATATATAATATACATAATATATATGATATATGATGTCATGCATGGTATATAGTATGTATTTCTTTGAATAACGAGTTTGACTTGTCTTAGAAAAACTATCAAATGGTCTTTAAGTATTTTGTTATCCTCCTCACCCTCAAATAAAAGTCTTTATTTATATAAGGTTTAACATTTTTAAAAGATAGATTCCTGGAGCTATTTCGCAAGTCACTATAATTTTAAAGCTATGCTTAGAGAACCTCAGCCTAGGAGGATATCTGGAGGAACTCTTAAACTAAACTCAATCTAATGTGAAGATGTCATTGTCACTGTCACTGTCATCCCGTTGCTCATAGATTTGCTCGAGCGGGTACCAGTAACATCTCCATTGTGAGACTTGTTGTTACTGTTTTTGGCATATCGAATACGCCACAGGTAGCTTGCCAGGCTCTGCCATGTGGGCGAGATACTCTCGGTATCTTGCCAGGCTCTCCAAGAGGGGCGGAGGAATCCAACCCGTGTTGGCCTCATGCAAGGCAAACGCCCTGCCGTTGTGCTATTGGATAGTAAAAGTAACAGTAGTAGAGCCAAGGATGGAAAGTCGGAACCCCTTCTTTTATATAATTTAAGTGCATTCATAATAAATAAATTAGAAAAGGACAAAAGAATGTCAAGTCTGTGCTGAATTTCTTACACATGTTATGAGTCAACATCACAAGGACTGTTCGGGAGCTCCCTTAAACTCAGCTTTTAAAATATTACTTCCTTTCAAGGGCATTATTATGCATTGCTTTTGCTTTTTTTCTGATGTTATTTCCTTTCCAGAGAAGAGGTCTGGCTGAGGTTTGGCTGTATTTTGAGGTTTATACTTTAAAAGAAATTGAATTAAAGGAAGTTGAATTACAGGAGAGGATTTGCAAAACAGTTGCACGCAATCTCCTTGTGCAGTGCTGAGGCCATCTTAACTAACTACCTCTGATTAGATTCTGTGTTTGGCTTTATGTCTTTCTAGTAATATAAAGGTCCACATATATTTCAGGGCCATGGCACTCTGTTGGTCTGGGGAGTATCATGCTGAGTGAAGCTAGCTGAGTGTGAGAAGGACTAATACAGAATGACCTCTTATATGTGCATTAGACCCACAGAGGGCCAAAAGCAGCAGAAAACAAGGACTGATCAACAGAACAGAGCTAACCATGACTATGTATGGGGGTGGGGTAGGGAGCAGGTGCTGAGAGAATACTCAAGGGAAGTGGATACTTTAGTGGAAGGTATGGTGTCGGACCCTTGTATACAGGAAGCTCTATTATTGTAAATGATGATGCTGCAGATTAAATTTTTTAAAAGTCCATTTTTTAAAGTTGAAAAAAGAATATGGCCTTAAATATGTCATCCACTCATGGTAAAATAAATTGCCCATATGTATTAAATTTCTAAAATTGTATTTAAAATTTTAAAGCACACTTGAATGTGTATTGCCATAATCAAATAAACTATATTTGGATAAAAGGTCATGAGAATTGACTGAAAGGGGTTTTTAATATGAGTGTCTAAATAATTTGAAGTTTTAGCAATTTTTAGCTGAAGTCCATATGTTATTGAAGTTCTTATTGAATTAACCTCATGTCTAGGATCTAGTCTTATTTTCAGAGTGTGTCAGAGGTCCTGGACTGAGATCAGACATAAAGAAAAAAACAAACAACAACAATAACAGCAACCTAAGTCTAATAAACATGAGTATGTCACTTTTGTAAAAATTGCAGAAAAGACTTTTTACAAAAATAATTTCAATATTTTCAAAAATAATATTCAACATGAAGGCAATAAAAGAAAAACTTAAGCATAGTACAAAGCATCCATTTCTCCTGGTTAATGAGTTTACAGTAACATTTTCAAAAATAATTTAGCCATCTGAGTTCAAAGGAAAATCCTATTTAAAAAATTATTTTGGGGGGATTTGTTATGGGTCTGGGGAGTTTATATCCAACTATGCTTCAGGGTTCCCCACAGGAAAGGCAAGCATATAAAAAAACATAAATTTCTATGGCTTTGCACATTTTCATTTCTTTAAAGTTTATTATGAATAATTTATATATATGTTTATATGCTACATTAAAGAGAAAAACTGTTGTTTCTAATATATAGTGAATATTTTCTATAGTTTAATTATTACAGCAAATAAAAGCTTCCAACCCAAATTTATATTATATGAAAACTCTGGGGATCCATAGACTATTATAAAATTTTAATAATATTGGCTAAATTACAATTATATTCAATATGTAATTTGCCAAGTGCCCATAATACTTTGCAGATGCTAATAAAATTTAATATGATTTTACATAACTCTTTGAAGTAGGTGAGATATACTAGTATATTACTAAGTACATAGTATACTACTGTTAAGTATAGACCTAAGTTAGGAAGAACATAAACACTTGTTAGATGATTTTAAAATAAGGAGCAAGTCAGTAAGGAAGCTTGCTAATAAGACTGCTAAATCCAAAGAACTGACTGCTGATCTTCCTATCTTTGATGCTATGTAAATAGTGAGCATTTGTTTTCTCAAACCTACAAAGACTCATATATAGCAGTTATGGCATTTGCCTTGCAATGTGGTTTGTCCGAGTTTGTTCCCTGGCATCTCATATAGCCTCAGAGCCCAGGTGGCAGTGATCTTTGATACTGGCGTGATGAGGTTGAGATTTGAGTTCGGGGAAACTATACAAATGGAATTTAATCATGACTGATTGTAAAGTTGAGTGCTATGAATAACTTTGTAAATTGCAGTACCTCAATAAAAAAAAAACACTGTTTCACTGTCACTCTCATCCCATTGCTCATCGATTTGCTCAAGCTGGCACCAGTAGCATCTCCATTGTGAGACTTGTTACTGCTTTTGGCATATACTCTTGGTATATGCCAAATATACCTCAGTATAATAATTACCGGGCTCTCCCAGAGGGACAAAGGAATCAAACCCGGGTCGGCTGCATGCAAGGCAAACGCCCAACCCTCTGTGCTATCTCTCCAACCTCAATAAAAAAAAAAAATAAGTGTTCAGAGTCTAGTATTACACTGTAAAACAGACTGCTTGGCACCAGTGGGACATTAAAAGTATAGATTTACTGTACTGACCTGCTAATGACCTGCTCAGGTCCATAAGCAGGGGTTCTCAGCCCACGCTGAAAGCTAAAATCACCTCGGGAGCTGTCAGTAAACAAGACTGACCAGAAGATTACTGAAAGTTCCTAAGGACTGGACTCAGATAACTGTATTTTTAAAAATCACCTTCTTCCTTCACCACTTAATGTAAATGCGTAGTGATTAGGTACTGACTGATTCTTATGAACCATTTATTTTCACTCTTTATAATTCTAACTTGAGCGTGGTATTCAAATTACCTCCAATCTGAGCCTCATTTTCAGATGCATAGCTATAGAAGAGATGAGAAAGAAATAATGTCAAAAGTGCACGTTTGGTGAAGGGATGGGTGTTCGAGCATTGTATAACTGAGACTTAAACCTGAAAGCTTTGTAACTTTCCACCTGGTGTTTCAATAAAAGAATAATTTTTTTAAAAAAGTGCACGTTTCTCGAATAAAAAGAAAAGAAATAGCCAATGACCATGCAGTATAACTAGATCAGGGTCTGGGATGAGTGGACTTGCAAATCATAGCTAAGTTTCATTTTCCTTCCTTAACTTTTTTTTTATTGGCTACATGTGGATGTGCTCAGGGCTTGCTCCTGACTTGATGCTCAGGGATCATTTCTGGTGGGACTGGAGAACCAGATGGGTTAGCGTGCTGGAGTTGAACCCAGGTCAGCCTTGTGTAAGTGCATCACCCACTGTACTATCACTCTGGCCCTCATTTTACTAGTTTTACTAGTCTTTATAGACTTGATTTTTTCTTTTTGGAAGGGGGCAATACTGTGATAGAACCCAGGGATATTCACGTCTCTGAACCACATCCCTAACCCACTGAATATTTTATTCCTAAATAGGAAATGGAATAAAGACTATCAGAAACACAGAGGGAGTGATCAAAGAGATTTTCAGAGATGCCTTTGGGCCTACAAGTGATCCTGCTCCATTTCACTACTTGGTACATTATTTTTGAGTAAGGGAACTGTTCTGGACTGGCAATGTCTTGCAATCAGAGAGAAGAGCCCGTTTCTTTGAAGTAGTGGGTGCTCTTCTATTTTGCTGTTAATTTAGGTACTCTTAAAAATTGCCAACCCAGGGTTACATCTCAAGAGTCTGATTACTGGATTTCTTTTTCTCACACTTAACCACTATGCAACCCCTATAGTGCAGCAGATAGGGCATTCGCCTTGCTCGTGGCCAACCTGGGTTCAATTCCTCCACCCCTCTTGGAGAGCCCAGCAAGCTACTGAGAGTATGTCGTCTGCCCTGCAGAGCCTGGCAAGCTACCTGTGGCGTATTCGATATGCCAAAAACAGTAACAACAAGTCTCACAATGGAGACGTTACTGGTGCCTGCTTGAGGAAATCAATGAGCAACAGGATGACAGTGATACAGTGATACAGTGATCCAAGACTGACCAACGAAGCCCATAAAGAAGGAGCCATGTTTTGAAAACCATGAGTAGTGTAATTATTGTGAGCATTAGTTCTCTGCATGACAGTCCTTTCAGCTAATTTCCTCATTTCTCTATTTACAACAACTAACTCATCATAGATTCCTAGTAAATGCTCATGACATAAAAATAGGAGAAAATAAATGACCTTAGAAATGATAAATGTTGGGGCTGGAGTGATAACACAGCAGGTAAGGCTTTTGCCTTGTACACGGCCAACCGGAGTTTGATTCCCAGCATGTCATATGGTCCCCTGAGCATGCCGGGAGTAATTCCTGAGTGCATGAGTCAGGAGTAACCCCTGTGCATCGCCAGGTGTGACCCAAAAATGAAAAACAAACAAACAAAAGGAAATAATAAATGTTGAAGCCTTGCTTTCTATGATCACATGCCCCTCCCCATGTGTTGAAGGTACGCATCTTTGCAAATCATTCTTTGCAAACATAGAACCAGACCCTATATTTTCATTTCTACCTAAATAGAACTTTATTTTCCGTGACTTTGTCTTATTCCCTCTCTCTTTCTCCCTCTCTCCCTCTCTTTCTGTCTCTCTCTCTCTTTCTCTTTCTCATGGTATGCCATGGATAATTTTCTACATAGGTGCTGAAATATTTCTCTCAATTTTTAACCAAGGAAGAGTGGTTTGTTGTAGCCATATAACCACACTTAGTCATATCCATACTGCTGAGTATTTACTTTTCCTTTTTTCTTTGATTTTATATTCTATGTTTGAATATTGCTGTTCTGCAGATTTCTAGAAATGGAAATTTCCTGATCCTAAAAGCAGGCATCATTTTGGGGGGTAAGATAGCAAACAGTCTCAAACAAAGCCTTTGTGAGTTTATACCGAATAATATGTAGTTAAAACCTGTTCTCACACCTGAGACTTGAGTTCTAATAAATTCTCCTTGATTTCATTAAACCACATTTAACGGTGAAAATAATATTTTAACATTATCTTACATTTGTGTCTTTATACCTTGAGAATCAATACCTGCTCTAAAGTATGTAATATTTTCATCTAAATAGCTGTAATCTGTTTGCTTTGTGCTACATCAAACTATTATTCTGTCATCTTGTCTAAATTTCTACATTATAGCATAACTGTTTTCCTACATATCACAATTTATATAACTATTACCTATAGTATGCTTAACTATCATTAAGCATTTCATTCATATCTTTTGAACATCTCACTAACATAGTCATATAGTAATAAAAATTCTGAGCATTTGGGTTTTTTCTTCTCTTAGTGAATTTTTCATTAAAATTAGCAATATTTCTGTGTTAAATGTATTAATTCATTTTATGGCTTTGTACAGGAATTGTTAAAATACACTTTAGTTTTGGAGTTGCCCACACATCCCAACTCAATCTGTATTCATTTCTTTATGAGTCTCTAATCTCTTTAATAATTCATTTATTTTGCTCTTGGCTAGGGCTCATGGGTCCTGGAGATCCAATTCAGTGTTGGGATAGGGCAATGTAGGCTTCTCTGGCCCAGCAGATCCTAACAGTACTGAGAGGACCATATGTAGTGCTGAGGACCAAAACCCAGTTGGCTGCATGAAAAGTAAACTTCTTAACCTCCTCAGCAATAATAAATTTTTTTTAGTAAAAGAATTGGGGTTGTAGCAATAGTACAGCCAGTAGAGTGTTTGCCTTGCACAGGGCTGACCCAGGTTCAATCCCCGGCATCCCATATGGTCCCCAGGCACCTCCAGAAGTAATTCCTGAATGCAGAACCAGGGGAAACCCCTGAGCCTCAATGGGTGTGAGCAAAAAGCAAAAAGAAAAAAAGAAAAAAAATTGCCGGGGCTGGGGAAACATCAGCAGGCCGACTCTGATTAGATTGTTGTGGCGTGCCATCTGTTATATCCCTGGAGTTCCCTGAACATTGCAATGAAAGACTGTGGTATTCCTGGCACTGCTAGGTTGGCACTGGTGGTCACCAGCACCACAGAACTTGAGCAGCACCCATTAATCCCAGCACTGAGCCCTCAGGCCCATTGGCCAAGGATCTCTAAAACAGCCTCCAGGCCTCTGAGTACACACTGCTTGGTAGGCCCCCTAAAAGATCATTGTCACTTTTTTATGGAAGTTTTGAACTGGATAGTGTAGAACTAGAAGGCTCTTGTTGTGCATATGGCTGACCCTGGTTTTAATACTTGGTACTGTAGATGATCTCAGAGTAACACCATGGGCCATTCCTGAGCACTGTCAGATGTGCCCCTCCCCAAAAAATTTTTATGTAAATTTTTGTGGTCATCAATAATTTATCACTATTAGTTACTCCTTATGATTGAGTTTCAGGCTTATATTGTTCCACCACCACCAATCCTTTCATCAGAGCCCACTACCCTCCACCAATGCCCCCAGTTTTCCTGCTACACCCAGCCTGTCTTTATAGCAGGCACTTTCCGCACCCCCCCTCACATTGTCCCAGTGTTCTCTTCCCTAATTTATCCCCTTACCCAGTGCAAGCTTTCTACTGAAGATCAGTTCTCCCGCTCTTTGTATCTGTGGACGTTTCTTTATATCCCACATATGAGAGAGGTCACTCTGAATCTTTTCCTCTCACCCCTGGACTGATTTCATTCAACACTGTATTCTTCAGATCCATCCACAATGCAGCAAATCGCATGACTTTATTTTATGTTTTGGCTCAGAAGTGCTCCATTTGGGTAGATGTGCCCCTAGTTTTGTTATCCAGTCACCTGTTCACGGGCATTTGGGTTGTTTCCATATTTTGGCTATTGTACATAGAGCTGCAGTGAACATGGGACTTCAGATGTCTTTTCTGCACAAAATGTTTACTTTCAAACTGTTATCTAAAACAAAAAGACACAAGATGCAATGTAAATAAAATGTTATTCATTTTCACCTCAGCAACTAGTAATTTTAATTTTATTTTTATAAACTTATGGTTTTCTTTATTAATCATTATGACTATTATACCAGAATCTTCACAATTCCTGAAATCAAAATATCTGTCTCTTTATTTTAGGAAATTTACCAGTGGTGTGGGGCCTCATGCAACAAATATGAGCGTGTGAAGGCAAACCAGGTTGCTACTGGCATTCGAGACAATGAGCGCAAAGGAAGAGCACAACTCATTGTGGTGGAAGATGGAAGTGAACCAAGAGAGCTTACAGAGGTATCATGACATGTGTTGCTTTTTCAGACAGTTTCTATGCCAGGTCTGTGCATGTCTGTAGGGAAGGGTGGGGAGCATTAAATTATCTAATATTCAGGCTAAGATAAAGCAATAGGAAATACCAAGTCTATCCAAGTGATGAAATGAAGAAAATAGAATGTTCCTTCAACAGTGTTTTCTCAGTGGAGGCCGTATTCCTATTTTATTTGTTATGAGAACAAAGAGATGGCTGACGTTTTTTAAAATTTTATTTTATTGATTCACCATGAGACATAGTTACAAGTTTTCATGTTTGAGTTACAATCACACAGTGATCGAACACCCATCCCTTCACCAGTGCACATTCCCCACCACCAATATCCCTGGTATACCCCCACCTTTCCCACCCTCCCATGGCCTCCACGGCAGACAATATTCCCCATACTCTTTCTCTACTTTTGGGCATTATGGTTTGCAATACAGATACTGAGAGGTTATCGTGTTTGGTCCTCTATCTACTTTCAGCACACAACTCCCATCCCGACCAATTCCTCCAACCATCATTTTTTTAGTGGTCCCTTCTCTATTCCAGCTTCTCTATTTCCATGGAAATCTTATGAAGCAGATTTCCAGCTATGGAGCAATCTTCCTGGCCCTTATATCTACTGTCCTTGGGGCTCGTGTTATGTTATTTTATATTCCACATATGAGTACTGTCCTTCTATATCTGTCCCTCTCTTTCTGACTCATTTCATGTAGCATGATACTCTCCATGTCTATCCACTTATAAGCAAATTTCATGACTTCATCTCTCCTAATAGCTGCATAGTATTCCATTGTGCAGATGGACCAAACTATCTTTAACCAATCATCTTTTTTCGGGCACTTAGATTGTTTCCAGATTTTGGCTATTGTGAACAATGCTGAAATGAACATATAGGTACAGATGTCATCTCTACTGTGCTTTTTTGCGAGAGATGGCTAACATTTTTAAGGCTGATTATAAAATACAATAATCTATTAATCTGAATTTTAGATTTTTTTTGAAAAAACTGACATTCTTCAATTTTACAATTAACATTAAATTAAAAGAATCAGATAAAATACACAAATATTTTAAGTATTTTAAAAATTTTATTTTTTAAGTTCAATTATCTTTAATATTATTTTTCACAGTTACAAACTTATTCATGATTGGGTTTCAGTCATACAGTGTTGCAACACCCATCCCTTCACCAGTGTATATTTTCCACGACCAGTTTCTCCCACCAACACCCCCCACCTGCCTCTATGGCCGGCATTTTTCTTCTCTCTCTCTCTCTTCCTTCCTCTCCCTCCTTTGGGGCATTAAGGTTTGCAATACAGTTACTGAAAGATTATCATGTATATCCCTTTACCGCTTATCAGCACTCAGTTCTTGTTCAGAGTAATCATTTCCAACTAATATTTTAATTTTAAATAAGAATAATAGGCAACATAGTTACAATTTTTTGAAAAATAAAGTGAGTATTGAAATTTACAATTAGAGTTTTATTAAAAGAATGAAATAAAATCTTATTCTAAGAGATACAATACACAAATATTTTAAGTATTTCAAACATTGTAAATAAGAATGATAGGCAAGATAGTCAATTTAAAATTAACCCCATAATCTTTGTCACTGTCACTGTCATCCCGTTGTTCATTGATTTGTTAGAGCAGGCACCAGTAATGTGTCCATCGTGAGACTTGTTGATACTGTTTTTAGCATATCGCGAATACACCACGATAGCTTGCCAGGCTCTGCTGTCCGGGCAAGATACTCTCGGTAGCTTGCCGGGCTCTCCGAGAGGGACAGAGGAATCGAACCCAGGTGGGCTGCATGCAAGCAAACGCCCTACCTGCTGTGTTATCACTCCAGTCCATGATCTTTGTCACCACATCATTTCCTTAAATATTATATAAGACTAGGACATTAGTTGTGATCAGCTTTTCCTCTTCAATAAAACTGCACTGAATATCTGATTCTATACCTTAGATATATTCCCTTAAGAATATCAGTCAACAGATACAGTCATACGCAGGTGTCTTGATCCACATTGGTAAAATGATTCTCATTTATTCACCCTGCACTTATATAAACATTGATAGTGTGCCAGGAAGTTGACAATGTGATAGTGTACTTTCTTGCATCAGCACTGTATTAAATCAAAAGTGTACAGATTTATGTCAGGATTTACTTTTTTGGTACCATTTTAAAACAATTTCACATTTAATGATATCTCTTTGTGTTTTCATTTCTCTAATTTCTTGGGATATTATGTATTTCCCCCCTATGAGTTTAACACTTTGTATTGAATTTTGTTGTTGTTTAGATTTTGAGCCACAGCTATCTGTATTCACTCGCTTGGTTCTCTCTTCATTGGTGCTCCTGGGAACAAGCAGTCATATAGTTAGAGCCTAGAGCTTCTACAGGCAAAGAATATTGTCTAGCTTGTTGAGCTATGTCTCTGGTCACTGAATTTAAAGTTTTATGAAATAAAATAAATTAAATTAAGTTTTATTTTAAATTTAAACCATCTGGTAAACTTGTTTAGGTTGGATTTAGTGGGGGGTGGATTTTTTTTTTTTTGGTGAACATGTTTTAATTTTTTTTATTCTATAAGTTTGTTCACAATATTTGATTACGTTTACTATTCAAACACCAATTCCACCATCATTTCACCTTCCCATCACCAAATTTGGGATGTTTCCATCTCAAGCCCCAATCCCTGTCCAAAAACACAACTGAATTATATATTTCGAATTGTCTGTTATGAAAAACTGCTGAATATGCTTACAAAAAAGTATTCATATAGAAAAAAGTGTGAAGATTGTTCTATTTTGGCAGGAGTCAATAAGACATTCTATAGGATATCATGAACATGTTGTTAAAGTTTGGGTGATGTGAGTGCAACAACTGTAGCACTGCTATCCCGTTGTTCATGGATTTGCTCGAGCAGGCACCAGTAACATCTCCATTTTGAGACTTGTTGTTACTGTTTTGGGCATACCAATATGCCACAGGTAGCTTGCCAGGCTCTGCCGTGCAGGCGGATACACTCGGTAGCTTGCCAGGCTCTCCGAGAGGGATGGAGAAATAGAACCCAGGTGGGCCGCGTGCAAGGCAAACGCCTTACCCGCTGTGCTATCATTCCACCAAAGAGCACTAGACTCTGAGCTAAAGGCAGAGCAGGGAGAAGCTCCAGCAGAACTCACCCTGCAGTTCCAGCTGGAGGACAGGGGTGGGCTGGGATTCCCCAAAGGTACTCTGGGAAGGGGGCTCCCAGAGAACGTGTCACAGAGATTGGGGGCCTCCCAGGAAAGACTTCCCACAAT
Source organism: Sorex araneus (assembly GCF_027595985.1). Taxonomy (NCBI): domain Eukaryota; kingdom Metazoa; phylum Chordata; class Mammalia; order Eulipotyphla; family Soricidae; genus Sorex; species Sorex araneus. The sequence continues at coordinate 378,337,369 of NC_073302.1, read as the reverse complement.
TCTTCCCTCGCTGATGCTGGCAGAGTGTGTGTGTGTATATACATGTGTGTGTATATATATATATATAAATATATATATACATGTATATATATATATAAGAATCAGCAATAGTGCATAATCCAATTAAATGAGAAGAAAGTCATTCAAGCTCCAGTAACTGAAAATATATGTTTTCATAATTGTGTGTTGGTTTGTTATTGTGTACATGGAAATTGCAAGTTAAGTCACCCTTAACCTACAAGAAGAGCCTGACATTTCAGATGTTTTATTATTATTATTATTAGTAGTAGTAGTAGTAGTAGTATTGTTATTCTTATTGTTATTGTTATTATTGAATCACCATGGGATAAAGTTACAAAGCTTTCATGATTGATTTTCAGTCATACAATGATCGAACACCTGTCCTTCCACCAGCGTACATTTCGCACCATCAATGTCCCCTGTATCCCTCCCACCACCCCCACCCCACCCCATCCCCTGCCTCTGTGGCAGGGAATTTCCTTCTTACTCTCTCTCTACTTTTGGGCATCATGGTTTGAAATACGATTACTGGGATGCCATCATGTTTGGTCCTTTACATTTTAGATGGTTTATATGGAGCGATAGCCCAGCAGGTAGGGTGTTTACCTTGCTCGCAGCTGACTCGGGTTCAATTCCTCTGTCTCTCTCAGAGAGCCCAGCAAGCTACCAAGAGTATCTTGCCCATAAGGCAGAACCTGGCAAGCTACCCATGGCATATTCGATATGCCAAAAACAGTAACAATAAGTCCCACAATGGAGACATTACTGGTGCCCATTCAAGCAAATCGATGAGCAACCGGATGACATTGATATAGTGACAGTGATATATATGAGCAATCAATCACAATCACAATATCCCGTTAATCACCGATTTCTCGGGCAGGCTCAGTAACATCTCATTTTGTCCTTTCCCTGAGATCTTAGAAGTCTATCTCGACTTGGCCCTCCTAACGATGTTGCACTGGGGGCTCTTCAGGGTCAGGGGAATGAGATCCAGCTTGTTACTGGATTTTGCATATGAATACACCATGGGAATCTTGCAAGGCTGTCCCATGTGGGCAGGAAACTCTCAAAAGATTGTCAGTTTCTCCTAGAGGGAGAAGTAGCCTGAAGATATGGCTTCTGAGAGCTTGCTTTTAAGTCTCTCTCTGGATGCTGGCCATTGATGGGATTACACACACCTGGGTTCCTCTGCCAGTACCTTCATGCATGAGGCCTGTCCGAACGTGTAGAGAGGAGCCTCCAGCATGGCTGCAGCTAGGTTCCGGTGGTCTTCGGCCGCCGGGAGCTCTGCTTGGGGTGGGGAGGGAAGCTGGAGCCCATCCCCTCCGAGGGGCCCTGGGGAAGACATCCAGGCGTGCAGGCAAGAGACTCTCTGCATCACTCTCTTCTGAGAGCTTGCTTTTAAGTCTCTCTCTGGATGTTGGCCATTAATGGGACAACAGCCCCATCAACGGCCAACATATATGAGCATATATATATATATGATCTGTATATATATCTAAAAATATGTATATATGCATATATATATTTGCCTCTATGATTATTGCCTACTATATGAACCCCACCAAATTTGGTGTGGTAATTATGGAGAATTGGTAGGGAGAGTCTTTTGATGTGTCGCACAGCTGCGAAAGCAGGCGCATAGTCCAGGAATATGTTCACTCATATGTGAGGCTCGGCCCAAGCATGTGGAGAGCGGCCTTGAACTTGGCGGAGGTTGGGTTGTGAGGTTTTCGGCTGCTGGGGCTGGGTCCCTTAGGGCGGGGAGGGCTCTCACCCGCCCCCCTCTGAAGCACCCCAAGTGGAACAGCTAGCGCGGAGTCCAGTGGCATGGCTGTGGGGGCCTCATGATATGCTCCCTTCCTGGAGAAGCAGCCGTGTGATTGGATGGTGGCCTATGATGAGATTATCTGGCACCAGCAGGAGGTGGCTTATGGGCATGACCCCCCTGCGTCACTGGAGACTGGGGAAAACAGGCAAAGGATCTTCACTCCTGGGTCCTGTTGAGCCCAGAGGCTAAGGTTCCACAATACCTGGGTTAAAATATGCTTTATCTAGAGCAATGAAATTTATTAGTAAGCTGATCCACTGACAAACTGCATAATTCAGTGATAAATTGTGTAGAGATAAATTTTTATTATAGGTACTTAAATTTTATTAGATTACCATCAGAGACTTTCACATCTGCATAAAGATAAGACAGAGGTTAAGGTGGTTGCTTTGCATGAAGCTAACCATGATTTGATCTCTGGCACCACATATGATCCTCTACGCACTCTCAGGAGTGATCCCTGAACACAAAGCCAGGAGTAAGCCCTAAGCGGCAATTGGTGTGGGCCCACCTCTCACCCCCTAAAAGTGACTTATATGACTAACATTTTAGAAATAAGTTTAATCCATTGGAAAGATTATCCTGGTGTAATTCCAAGACAAAAGGCAAGACACAAAATTTTATATCTATTATCTTATTATGTAAGTTTATATGTATACATATACATACATGTGAAATTATTATGCTGAAATATAATATTGATAATATTCTGGGACTATGTGCCTGGTATTATGCTGGGTACTTCTTCATTTGTCATTGTTTTCTTCAGAACTTATTATAATAAGTATGTATTATTCTAATTGGGCTGGAGAGATAGCACAGCAGGAAGGGGTTTGCTTTGCATGCGGCTGACCCGGGTTTGATTCCTCCGCCCCTCCCAGAGAGCCTGGCAAGCTACTGAGAGTATCTTGCCTGCACGGAATAGACAGACAAGCTACCCGTGCATATTCAATATGCCAAAAACAGTAACAAGTCTCACAATGGAGATGTTACTGGTGACTACTCGAGCAAAGCGATGACCAACTGGACGGCAGTGCCACAGTGCTACAGAAGAATCATTTAATTATCTCTTAATAAGATGTGAACATTACTAATACTTGAAAATAGCTTGAAACTTTTAATCAGTTATAATTATCAATGACTATTAATCTTATAGTCACGCACGATTTTGAGCACATGTCTTTCATTCATGTGGGGAGTGCGAGGAGACAGCTGACTCCTGGCTTAATCTCATATACTCAGTGATTACTCCCAGCAATGCTTAAGGGACCATATGCAGTGACTAGAACTAGCATCAGCTATGTTCAAGGCAAGTGCCTTAACCTATATACCAACTCTCCTAGTATATTGATTATCTAGAACATGTCTTTTCAGTGAATTCAGCTAAAAACATTCAAAGTATTAAAAAAAATTGAGTTTGGGGGATGATTATTTTGAGGTAGTTCAACTATAATCATGTTAGTAATTTTACATAATTTTAACATACATCTTTTTTTGTTTTGGTTTTGGCTTTTTGGGCCATATGCAGTGGTGCTCAGGAGTTACTCTTGGCTCTGTGCTCAGATATCATATTTTGTGGGTTCAGGGAACATTTGGGTTGCTGGGGATCAAACCCAGGTCAGCTGCAGGCAGGGCAAGCATCCTACCTGCTGTACTATCAATCTAGCTCAACGTGTTTATTGGCTTTGGAGGTGGTCTAAATTGATCCTTTGAACTGAAACACTTTAAATAATAGGGAATTCTTGGGGCTGGAGCAATAGCACAGAGGGTAGGGCGTTTGCCTTGCACAAGGCTGACCTGGGTTGGATTCCCAGCATGCCATATGGTCCCCTGAGCATTGCCAGGAGTAATTCCTGAATGCAAACCCAGGAGTAACCCCTGTGCATCGTCAGGTGTGACCCAAAAAAAAAAAAAAAAAAAAGGGAACTCTTACCAGCCAGGACATAGAGACAGCATGCATTAACATGACCATCTGGGTCTGGGGAAGCAGGACGTGTGGTCTGCCTCTATAGCACTCTATAGCACTCTATAGCTGCAACTATAGCACTCTAGGAAACTCATATTTCTACATATGAAATTAATCCTTCATGTAGACTAACAAAATTCTGTTTCTAAAATCAGTTTATTCTGAGGCCAGGGCAATAGCATACAGTAGGACACTTGCCTTGCTCACAGCCAACCTTGGCTCGATCCTTGGTGCCCTGTACGGTCCCCAAGCCCTTTCCCTGAGCACAGAGCCAGGAATATGCTCTGAACACCCATGAAGGTGACCCCAAAACAAAAAGTTAAAATTAAATAATAAGGTCAATTTATTCTGTACTCATTTTGTCTTCACTTTTAACTGTCACTGTCACTGTCATCCCGTTGCTCATCAGTTTGCTCGAGCGGGCACCAGCAACATTTCCATTGTGAGACTTGTTACTGTTTTTGGCATATCAAATATGTTCACTAAAATAAAAGACACCTCTAGCTTATGTAAAATCTTTTTGTCTTTTTATATATATAAGATGAATATGTAAAAGAAGAAAGAGAAAAGAAAAAAGAAAGAAAAGGAAAAAAAGAAAAAAGAGAGAAAAAAAGATGAATATGAGGAAAATTAAATAAACCATAGATCCATAACTTTATTCAGCTACTCTGTACTTTCTCTAAATATTTGAGTGGAACTTAAATGTCCTTGTAGGAATAGTTACCATGGTCAATAATTTATCAATCTGTTTTATACTTTTATTAAAAGAAATAAACAATATCTGATTGATACCAAGAAGAGAATGAAGGAGCAATTTGTTTCGAAGAACAACAGATATAACTCATTATCCAAATGTGGAACGGCTTTTAAAAAGAATATTGTACACTTGTTAAATGTATAATCATTGTAAATGCTAGTGGCAGAATTCTGACAATAGAAATACCGTAAAGGATTACATGTTCCTAATCTGTTAGGGGACTTGCTTTTATCATAACACAAAATCCCCCTACAGTGTCATAAGCATAACTGTTGTTTTAGATTGGTCGGGACTTGGGGCGAGATTTTAAGAAAATCAGACAACATAACATGTCTCAGTTAAAATGTGTTATTCGGCATTGAATTTGTTCCTGATTAAATTTGAAGACTGTTTTTTATTATTATTAAGATAAGCTTGCTTTAGTTCTTAAACAGAGTTTGAGTGCCTCAGACATCCACAAGTCTGGATGATACCACTACTTGCTTGCAATGTTATCATGATACAATTTGTAGTTTAGACTATGTAGAACAGAGTTTAGGCTAGACTCATTTTAAAGGACCTCTCAATATAGGCTTTCAGGTTCATCTTGTTAATATAAGTGAAAAGTGACAATTCGAAGAGAAACCATTTTTCTCAGTCATTTCTTGGCAAGTTGATCACATGATGTGGTCATCAGTGTTTCTTATGAATTTGGAGTCAAATTGGGTGAAAATTTCTAAAATTGTTCTCTAGAGAGAATCTTTTTAGAAAATAGCAATATATCTAATACATATAATATATTTACTTTATACTTCTATATGTCCTCTAAAATATTTTGCTCGATAGAATTTGTTTCCTTTTGGCGCTGCTGAGTTTCATTTTTTATGTCTGTCACCTTCACAGCTCTAGATTATTTTTGATTAATATTTAAATAATTATTTGGTTGACTCAGTCAGCCAAGCTGGCAATTAGGCAACTGAATGAGAGGGCTGGAGGGAGTGGTGCTGCTTGGAGCCTGCGGTGCCATGGATTACCTGGCCATCCCGGCAGTGCGCAGGGCTTCCGAGGCTGCACTCAGTCATGATCCAGGGACCTTTTGGTACTGGGAATTAAACTGGGGGTGGCCTCATTCAATGCATGTGCCTTAACCCAGCCCTTGGTAGGGATGTTTGGGGAGTGAGCTAAGAAGAGTAGGGATATGCATAAGAGGTGAGTAGCTTTAATGGGGTGGTGCTAAAGTTGCCCATGAACATAAGAACTACCTGCTTGCTCAGGCATCCCATGTATTATTAGCATCTAATTAAGCAGCTAGGGGGCATGTAAGTGAATACATATTAGGCATTTAATGAGGAGAGCAGTGAAAATCAGTTCAAGTTTCTATTCACTGAGCATGCTTCTGTAGCTGGCTGGACCTGGTTTTCCAAAGCCCTTTCTTTACGAGGAAGTTGTCAACCCCAAGCCTGTCTGGGTTGGAGTCTCAGGGCCCCTTTATTTTCCTATAAACACATGACATAGTACTTTTGGTTTCTTAAAGCAGTTTCCACACTATAGCATAGTATGAAATAAGTAGCTACTGTCTGAAACTCATCATTGTGTAAGTGAAAATGCACATACCCAGACACTATAGTTAAATATCCCTATCTGCAAAATGCAGTGTGGAGCCCGGTTCATTGCTCCAACTAGTGTTGAGCAAACACAAGCCCCACAACCTCTCTTGCTTTGGTCTAGGGCCCCACACAGCTGTCCACTGGCTTAACTACTACCCTCAGTTCTTGTGCTACCTCTTCTCACCACAGGATTTGTAACAGATATGCTCCAGGAACTCCAAGGAACTACTCACATGTCAAATTTTATTTCTGAAGTCATCCAATATATTTGTCTCATTCTTCTATAAAGCTTAATGGCAAGTGGCTGTGCTCATTGCTAATTCTCAACTTCTTCTTCTTCTTCATCATCATCATCATCATCATCATCATCCCGTTGATCGTCAGTTTTTGCGAGCAGTCTCAGTAACCTCTCCATTCATCCTAGCCCTGAGATTTTAGAAGCCTCTCTTTACTTGTCCTTCCCAACGATGCCGCATTGGAGGGTCTTTCAGGGTCAGGGGAATGAGACCCATTATTGTTACTGGTTTTGGCATATGAATACGCCATGGGAACTTGCCAGGCACTCCCATGCGGGCAGGAAACTCTCGGTAGCTTGCCAGATTCTCTGGCCACGTGCTTCCGGGAGCTTGGTTTTATAGTCTCTGGATCTTGTAATCTGATGGGATTACAGGGCGCTGGAGGCAGTTTCTGGGTATGACTTCCTAGCTACTGGAAAATAGGGAATCTGGGCGGAAGAGACCCAATCCCAATCTGAACAGGCTTGGAGAACTCAGCCCTGGGTCCCACACACCTGGGTTCTTCTGCTGGTTCCTTCATGCATGAGGCTCATCCGAACATGTGAAGAGTGGCCTTGAGCATGGCTGTGGCTGGGTTCCAGAGGTCTTTAGCTGCTGGGGCTCTGCTCGGGGCGGAGAGGGAAACTCAGCTCACCCCCTCCGAGGGTCCCCGCTGACGTGACTGTAAATATATATTTTTAATGGGGACCATACCAGCTGTGCTCAAGAATAACCCCTCAGGGGGAACTATATTTGGTACCAGGGGTTCAAATTGGGTTGGTGGAGATCAAAGCAAGCACCTCTCAACTTCTTAGTCAATTTAAATTTACAGAAGTGGGAATGCCCTTTTTAAAAGTGTTTTATAATTGATCATGGAAATATTCATATAAATCAGCATATAAAGTACAGAACTAAGTTAATTGGAATCATATGATTTGCTGCAAAATAGATGGAACTGGAAGACAATCATGTTAAATGAAATAAGCCAGAAGAAGATGGATAAACACAGGATGACACCACTAATGTGTAGGATGGCATTTAGTGTAACTGAATAAGGAAATGCAAATGCAACGGCTTAAGTAGGGAATGCCTAGATAACCCTTGATTCCAAAGTATAGGGAGGAGAAGGAAATAAAATGAGTTTAGGGGGTAGAAGTGATAGAGAAGCAATAGGGGGCAGGAGTCAAGGTACTTCGGTGATGTTAAGGAATGATAGAACTAAATTTCCGAACAACAGAGTTAACAACACTGAAATCACAAGACTCAATCTTAAATAAACTTAAAAAAGGTGCCTGTCCCAGATGGAATAGAGAAGGGATCACTAAGAAAATGATGACTGGAGGAACCAGTTGGGATGGGAGATGCATGCTGAAAGTAGATAATGGCCCAAACACGATGACCTCTCAGTGTCTGTGTTGCAAGCCATAATACCCAAAAGTAGAGAGAGAGTATGGGGAATATTGTCTGCCATAGAGGAGGGGGGAAGGTGGCAAAAGGGGGGTATACCTGGGATATTGGTGGTGGGGAATGTGCACTGGTGGAGGGATGGGTGTTTGATCACTGTGTGATTGTAACTCAAACATGAAAGCTTGTAAGTCTCTCATGGTGATTCAGTAAAATTAAAAAAAAATTTTTTTTAAAAAAAGGTGCCTGTCCAGATGGCAGACAGTGGTGGGTGTAGGAGAGGAAAACTGGAAACACTGGCAGAGGGAAGATGAGCCTGGTGGTGGGATTAGTGATGGAACACTGCCTAAAGCCTGTGAATAACTTTGTAAGTCAAGATGCTTTTATAAAATAAATGGAAGGAAAAACAAAGAAACTTAATTGAATGGAGATAATATAGTGGGTTAGGTGCTTGCCTTGCACATGCCCAACCCAGGTTCAACCCATGTATGATCTCCGGAGCCTGGTTAGGAGTGATCCCTGAGCACTAAGCCAGGAGTCAGTAAACCCTAATCCCCACTGAATGCGTTTCACAAACCAAAAAAAAAATCAAAAGGGATTAAATTTGAGTTGGAAAAGCTGGTTTGATTGCTCAATTGATAGAGCAGAAGTCTGGCATATGCAAAACACTAAGTTAGAACCCTGGCACTGCCTGGCCCACTGAACACTGGGATTGTAGCCTGGTACCTGAGCAATAACCAATTGATCTGCTCCACTCAGTGTGGCCCCTATTGAAAAAAGAATTTGAATTTGTAATTTATGTAATGTAAATGTCAACATTCCTTAAAATTTCTCTGTGCAAATGGGTGCTTCAGAGTCTTGTCTCTACTGGATTTATGTGGACTTATATTTTACTTTTCTAGAACATCAGGATTTTTTTTTCAGATTCTGTGATAGAAGGTGGGAAGGACTTACTTTCGAAGAATTTAATGATATTGAATTACTCTCTGTTTTTCTTTGTAGAATAGTATCGAGTGAACCAAAAAGACATGAGGAGCAGTTTCAAAAATTTCACTCATGACCATTTTTGAACATTGAATATAGTATTTTTTTAGTCTAGAATTTTTAAGGACTAAAGATATTTAGAAAGAAAGCATAAATCAGAATGAAAATTGTATTTTTTTTTGGCATCTGGGAAAAAATCAGCATATTTTAATCTCCTTAACTGTAAAATCTAAAACTATTTTGTGAGTTTGTAATACCTACTTATGCATGTGTGCACACATACACAAATCACTTACTATACTATTTTTGTCACCATCTTATTTATCTCATTGTAGGTCACAACTTTGTACTTCATAAGGATCAAAATTTGAGCTGTCCTAGATATAAGTTTTGTCGATAGTTTAGTTGAACAATTTAATACAAAGAACCAATAAAGGTTTATATCAGAGACACACATTTTTCCTTGTATGCTATTTAAGTTGCTTTATATTCTTTGTTTCATAACTACATCCTTTATTTTCTAGGACATTTTCAGAAATTCCCTTGAAATTGAACGAAGTCTTAAAATTGTAGAACTTCTTATATGTGTACTATGGCTTCTGACCCACAGGAGATCTTTATCAGCATTTGTTGTGTTGAAAAACATTTTAATGAGGGTCATTTGGAAGTGAAACTTACATATGCAGTATCCTACTTGAACTTTAGGTTAAAAAGATCCAAAATATTTGCCATTGGGTAGAGAGATAGTATAGCAGGTAGGGTGCTTGCCTTGTACCTTGCACATGGCTGACTCAGGTTTGATCCCTGTCATTCCATATGGTTCCCTGAGCACTGCTAGGAGTGATACTGAGTGCAGAGACAGGAGTAACGCTGAACATTGTTGGGTATGGCCCCCAAAATAAAAATAAAAATAGTATTGATTACTTTCTCCAGATGATTCCTGCAGGGGCTATATTTCCTCAACAATAGAGGGCAAGTATAAGATATCAGTAATCATTTATTGATAGCTTACATATGCAGACATTGTTCAAAATACCCTTTATTGTTATAATTACTGTAATGAATATTTTATTTGACTTTCTAGTATTTTTTGACCCCCATTTTGTTCATTCCCAATTTATCGATTATGTGAAGTTAAAATACTCTGAACAAAGATTAGAAAAATACAGTAATAGTGTAGTCAGTGGCCCAGACGAAACCCCGAGCAGCAGCACACGAACAGCTCTTCCGCTCCTAAAAGACCATGATCCCGGAGGCCAACTAACTACTTTCGATACCCAGCGACTAATTGCAGAAATGCCTCTAGACTGTGAACTGAGCTATGGCCCCATGTGGCCACAGGAGGGGGAAGGTTTTCCTCTCTCATCCTTTCCTTTCGGTGGCAGCGGCTGTGTGGCAACCACCATCTTATAGAGCCCTCTAACCGGAGGTATGAGCTTGCAGTGACGCAACTTCTGGCAGAAATTTCTCTGGACTTAATTACTAAAATACCAGAAATCGATATGCTCTTCATTCTCAGCAATGGAAAACAAATTATCAAATGATGCCTTTTTGGCAGGTCTGATTGTTGGGGGGAAATTCCAAATAATGATAGTGAGTTTTCTATTGAAATATTGAATGTAATCGAACTAAAGAGAGAGTAAAGTGAAAATCATTAGCCACACGGGTGGGGGGGTGGGGTCGGTGGGATGGGAGGTATACTGGGGTTCTTGGTGGTGGAACATGTGCGCTGGTGAAGGGATGGGTGTTTGATCATTGTATGACTGAGACTCAAACCTGAAAGCTTTGTAACTTTTTTCATGGTGATTCAATTAAAAAAAATTTATAGTCAGCATATGCTGCAATAAAATAGTATTTCAAACAATCATCCACTTTGCCATGCCAACGTACCATGTGGGGACTTATAACCTTACTGATAAGGTATCTTTTTTTTATAATCAACCCAAATTGATACCACTTGGCAATCATTTCGGAATGAGATAATTTTTTTCTTTAGAGCAGCTGAAATGAGGAAATAGTGATAGGACCTACCTGTAAATAGAATAATGTATTTCTAGACAGATGGACTGCATAGCAGGATAGATCTTTGCCCCTATGGATTCTGTCTCTGAGTTGATGAACACCAACGAAAACTAAGCTAGAATGTAAGGTTTCTCTCTTATCTATTGTTTATATTTCTTTTCATATTTCTTATAATATTGGTGAAAATATAAAATAACAGACTTTTTCAGTGAATTTTTTTCTTAGTTTTTAAATTTATGTTTTATTGAATCACTGTGAATTGTTACAGTTAGAAATTGTTCATGATTGGGTTTCAGTCATACAATGTTTCAACACCCATCCCTTCACCAGTGTCCACTTCCCACCACCAATATCCTTAACCTTCCTCCCTCCACTTCACCTTCCCCCACCTCTATTGTACTTTTCTTCTTTCTCTCTTTGTTTCTCTCTCTATTTCCTTCTGTACATTGTGGTTTGAAATGCAGTTACTGCTTTTCAGTGATTTTAAGTCAGTTGCTTCTTAGCACTTGTACCAAGAACTACCCAGTTCTTGTACCAAGAACTACTTAGGCTTAGATATTATAAGCCAGATTTCTAAGACTTGCTAATTTATAATTCCTTGGTATTAATGTTTTAGATTTGTTTTTAAAACACATACAATAAATTGTGATATTACTATTGTGCTAAGAATTAATCAGGTCCCAATATTAAGAGGTTGACTCAAGGCATTTGTTGAAATACAATTCTCACGTTCATTTCATGAAATGCTATAGAATTTGACATTTCCATAGAATTTATTTTGTAGTTATCATTTGTTTAATATCATGAGGATTTACATTCACAAGATGAATGTCTGTGTAAAGGAGGTATATATGTGGGAGAACCCCGGTGGGTGGGGGCTTTCTACTACACCCAGATGTCTAGGTCATGTTTTTTTGTTTGTTTGTTTGGGTTTGGGGCTACATCTGGTGATGTTCCTTCTCTGCACTCAGGGATCACTCCTAGTGGTGCTCAGGAGACTATATAGGGTCCCAGGGAGCAGACCTGGGTCAACCATGTGCACAGCAAGCACCCTACCCATGTACCACCTCTCCAGCCCTAACCTCCGTGTATCTCTTTGTATTTTCTTCTGCATTAAAGGAAGAAACTGGAAAACAAATGCACTTTCTTCTCCATTCCTTCCTTTAGCTGAACACAAATAGTTTTTCTTCTGATAATCTCCAAATTTGGTGAAACAAGCAGTAAGTTACTGAAGGAAGAAAACCAAAAGCAGTATGGTAGAAAACCAACATTGAGAAGAAAGCCCTTTCCAAAGATCTCTAAATCTGAGCAAACTCAAAAACTATTTTTATATATTTGAGTTAAAATAAATTAAGTTCAACCTTCCACTGCTGTTTGCTCATAAGTACTATACAAATAGATCATGGTAAACTTCCTTACTAATTTTGTAGGCAACCTCAGACTCTTTTTGTAGTCTTAATAGTTTATCAAGGACTAGTGAAAACTGTTTGTTGTGTTTCTGTTTCTTTGTGAAAACAAATTTATAGAGTTCACAATGGGTCCATCTAGCTCACATTGCTTGATCGTGCCAAACTGTCAAGCAAAAACATGGGTTTATATTGAAGAATAGAACTGAGGAACCCCATAAGCTAATGGCGAGAGTGTCCATTCAGGTTTTAATTAGGAAGAAATGTGCAAATAAACTTGAGATTTTACCACCTTCCCACCTCCACTATAAGTAGGGTGTGGAGAAGTAGCTCCGTGGTCTGTGTGTATGCTTTGCATTCACAGGGTTCCATTTCAAACCCTGACTCCACATGGTCCCCAGAGTACTGCTAGGAACAGCCCCAATCACAGAGCAGGGAGTAGCCCCTGAACATCCCCAGATGTATCTCTCCAAAACAAAAACAAGCATTTAAAAAAAAGTCTAATAAGCCCCAGAAGTGGCAGCTGGCCTAAATTCCTAATGGGTTTTTCCCTGGACCAGCTTCCAAAACACCAGACCTTATCATCTGTCCCCTGAGAGGCTAATGAGTGAACATCAGAGATCTTGGCAGGAACTTGGATAATAGCTCAGGGGTCACAGATCCTTGCCTAGATTGGTTGCACCAGGCACAGACTTCTGCCTGCAGCACTTCATGACCCCACAGCACTGCCTGCATACTGAACAGTTCAACTGTGAAACTGAGTATCAGTGGGAGTGGTCCCCAGGCACCCCTGAATACTGCTTGGAAGCACCCCCTATCCCATAAAGGAGAAAAGAAATATTTGTCAGAAATGTCCTAATGGTTAAGATGGACCAACCAGGGTAACAAAGATGATGCCTCTAAACAATTAAATATATCCCTTATCAGGCTCTGGGGGCGATTGAAACAGAAATATGTCAGGCCTTTGAATCCAGAATTCTGGAACCCAATTCACACTTAGGTATTATTTCTCATAACTTATCAGGCGGTCCTGTTATGCAGCCAGTGAAAACTACTCTTAGTAATATGTTTAAATGTAGGTTATATAGTTTAGCCTTTGTATTTTTTTTAATTATGTTGAATAACCGTGAGATAGTTGCAAGCTTTCATGTTTGGGTTACAAGCTCACAATGATCAAACACCCATGGCCTCCACCAGTGCACATTCCCCACCACCAATATCCCGGGCATACCCCCCCTTTCCAACCCTCCCCTTGCCTCTATGGCAGACAATATTCCCCATACTCTCTCTTTACTTTTGGGCATTATGGCTTGCACAGACACTGAGAGGTCATCATGTTTGGTCCATTATCTACTTTCGGCAATATGTACAGTCCTTCAAAAACTAGAAACTGAGCTTCCATATAACCCCATAATACCACTTCTGGGAATATATCCCGAGGATGCAAAAAAGTAGAAATGACATCTGTACCTATATATTCATTGTAGCTTTTGTATTTTTTTAATAGGAGTCATAGTGCTGGGAGATAGGGCAGTGGTTCTGGGGATTGGAGAGCTGGAAACAGGGGCTACTTCCTGCAATGTTTAAGCCCAGTGGTGTTGACCTGATGGTTCTCTGTGATACTCTGAGCCATCAAGAATAACCCTGAGGGGCAATAGTGGGAGACATACCGTGCTAGGAATCAAATTCACGACCTCACACATGCTAAGCATCTGAGCTATCTCTCTGGACCCAGGTTTATTTTTTATATATAATGACAATTTACCATCTAGATTTCTACATTGTAATAATTTATAGGTTAACTTTTTCATGAGTTGGACTATCAAAATTTTATCTCATACATGTAGATATTATAGTAACACTTAAGGAATAAATCTGTGTCTTGGTTATTTCCCCAAGACCACAGCATCTTTTGAGTCATCTGGAGCCAGACTATCAAATACAGTACTGTGAGATGTGTGTGACAATTTAGGTTTTAATTTTTAATTAATTAAAATACAGAGGTCAGTTATATTAGTCATTTTTTAGATAATAATAGCTATAGGTGGCAAGTGGTTACTATTGGACAGCACAGATGTGGAGCAGAAATAGTTTCAATAAGTGCAGAAAATACTATCATCAGCACTGAGCCAGATAACTAAGTAGCTGAATCCCTTTTCTTGACATTCATTTCAGCTTGCTTTTTTTCCCAGACATGTATTTCATATACTTTTTCCTAGTCTAAAGTATTGTTCCTCAAAGCAACCACTGTTGGAGAGGATGTGGGGAGAAAGGGACCCTTCTACACTAGTGGGAATGCTGACTGGTCCAGCTCCTTTGGAAAACAATATGGATGCTTCTCAAAAAATTAGATATTGAGCTTCCATTTGATCCAGCAATACCACTTCTGGGAATATGTCCTGGAGAAACAAAAAAGTATAGTCGAAATGACATCTGCACTTAAATGTTCATCACGGCACTGTTTACAATAGTCAGAATATGGAAAAAAACCCGAGTGCCCGAGAACAGATGACTGGTTAAAGAAACTCTGGTACATCTATACAATGGAATACTATGCAGCTGTTAGAAAAGATGAAGTCATGAACTTTGTATATAAGTGGATCAACATGGAAAGTACCATGCTAAGTGAAATGAGAGGGACAGACATAGAAAGATTGCACTCATCTGTGGAATATAAAATAACAGAGTAGGAGAGTAATACCCAAGAATAGTAGTATATAATACCAGGAGGTTGGCTCCATAGCTTGGAAGCTGGCCTCACACGCTGAGGGAAAGTCATCCCAGATAGAGAAGCGAACACCAAGTAAAATGTGATTGGAGATCCCGCACGGGAAGGGAGATGAGTGATGAAAGTAGACTAGAGACTGTACATGATACTCAATACCCCTATTGCAAACCACAACACCCAAAAAGAGAGAGAGAGAAAGAGAGAGAGAGAGAGAGAACAAATTGGAGTGCCCTGCCACAGAGGTGGGGTGGGGTGGGGGGGATGAGATCGGGGGTGAGTGGGAGGGATACTGGGTTCATTGGTGGTGGAGAATGGACATTGGTGGAGGGATGGGCTCTCAAACATTGCATGAGGGAAAAACAAGCACGAAAATGTGTGAATCTGTAACTGTACTCTCACTGTGACTCACTAATTAAAAAATAAATAAATTTTTAAAAAAGTATTATTCCTCAAAATATTAATATTTTGTTTTAATTAGTATTTTAATTAGTAATTAACTTATGTTAATAAAGATGTTAATAATTATATATATATGTAGAAGTCAAGAGATAAAGTGGAGGGAAGCATAATACTTGAGAGCCAGAAGAAAAATATTGGACTCTCATCTCAAGATTGGGTAAAGCAGGTTAAACAGTGTCTCAGCTTTTCTTAGAATTACATGTCATTTTATATCTTTTGTTTCTTTGTCTTACCAAATATTTACCTTATCTAAGTTTTAACTATCTTAAACTAAGTAAATATACCACAACAAGAAAGCTGCATTTCCTTTTAAAAAAATTTTTCCTATTCTCCATATGTTTGTAATCACTGATTATTTTATTTCAGTTAGGGGAAGGAAATTACACACAAGGACCACAAAGTAAATCATTAGTTTTTAGAGCCTGAAGTCTTATACTGTTTTTAGTGAAACTAGAATCAGAGATACTCATACTAAAATGAGTAAAGTAAGAATGCGACATCACTTGGGATTGAAGGGATAGCACAGTGGGGAGGGTGTTTGCCTTGCACTCGGCTGACCCAGGTTTGATTCCCAGCATCCCATATGCTTCCCCGAGCATAGCCAGGAGTAATTCCTGAGTGCAGAGCCAGGAGTAACCCCTGTACATCACCAGGTGTGACGCAAAAAGGCAAAAAAAAACCAACAACAACAAAAAACAAAGAATGAGACATCACATTTTCAATATAGCAAGCAGAAGGAGTTACAAGATCTGAGGCTTACATTAATTAGTACTTTATTATTTATAAGTTTTAAGTCTCAAACAAAACTACCCACTTACCTTAATCTCACTTTTTTTTTTTATGTAGGAGTACTGCTCCTACATTTATTCAGCCGTTGATTAAGCTGATTGAATTGGGCATGAACTCCACATTACTCTTTTTTCCTTTTTTTTTTAATTGAATTACCATGAGATAAGTTACAAAGCTTTCATGTTCGAGACTCAGCCGTACAATGATCGAACACCCATCCCTTCACCAGTGCACACTTTCCACCACCAGTGTCCCCAGTATATCCGAACCCTTCCATCCCAGTCCTCACCTTGCCTCCATGGCAGGCAATTTCCCCAATACTCTCTCTCTATTATGTTTTGCTTGAATTTTCCCACCACCATTCAAGCCTGCCAGCCAGGGGCAGATGCTAGATCATTTATTGCCTCTTGTTCATTTTGAATATCTTGGGCGCCTCAACCACGCACTTCTGGAATCCTAGATGGTTGTAGATGGTTGGGTTCCAGAGACATTTCTGTAGGGCACTAATTCATTCTGGGATTCAATTGGGCATCTCTATATAAGGGCTATTGGTGCGCCAGCTAAGATAGCACCTGAAGGCACATTGTGAGTGTGACAGCCAGGTGGACAAGCAGGCGGGGAGCCAGGGAGGGACAGCCCGGAGCCTCAGCTGCCATGCGGCCTAGAGATTTGGTCCTGGAACCCGCATACCTGAGCCTTGCTGGTGGAAGCTCTTGGTCACCGTGATTCCATTTGGAATAGGTGGGGAGACTGTACTTGGTCCACATGGGGTGCCCTGGTGAAACTGGCTCAGTATGGGCCCCGAGAAATCTCCAGCTCTGTGGTGTTTTCTCTGACTCATTGCTGTGTCTCTGGACCAGGGCTGTTGGTACGCTAAAATTGCTCTGAGGCACATTGTGGGTGTGACAGCCAGGCTGACAGCTGGTGGGGAGCTGCATCTCACTTTTTTTTTTTTTTTTTTGCTTTTTGGGTAACACTGGTGATACACAGGGGTCATTCCTAACTCTGCACTCAGGAATTAGTTCTGGTGGGGCTCAGGGGACCATATGGGATGCTGGGAATCGAACCTGGGTAGGCTGCGTGTAAGGCAAACACCCTACCCGCTGTGCTATCGAGCCAGCCCCTACATCTCACTTTTTAAATCAGTCAAGCTGGTTTCTTAGTTGGAAAGCACATAAGATCCTGTAAAAATTCTTTTAGGACATAATGCAAACTTTAAACACTTTAACCCAGTGTTATCTAGAATTTTGAGTCATGTATAATTCTTATTCCAGGAAAATATATATTTATTATTGAAACTTTACAAAATAGAAATAGTTATTGTAGAGAAAAAGTATCATTCGAAGGCCTAACTTTGAAGCAAAAATGCTAAGTTTTCAAATCCTTAATGTTTTTACAAACATTATCTGTCCTATTATGAGAATAAATTCAAACTATAGGTAATGCTATATAATATTAGTGATAGCACAGTGGTTGGGCATTCGCCTTTCACGCGGCTGACCCGAGTTCGATTCCTCCGCCCCTCTCAGAGAGCCCGGCAAGCTACCGAGAATATCGAGCCTGCACGGCAGAGCCTGGCAAGCTACCCATGCATATTGGATATGCCAAAAACAGTAACAATAAGTCTCTCAATGAAAGACGTTACTGGTGCTCACTCGAATAAATTGATGAGCAACAGGATGACAGTGACAGTGACAGTGATTTTTTTCCTCATCAAATAATTTTCGTTTCTTTATAGTTTTCCATTATAAGGATATGGCCTGAGTTATTCAGTCCCTTCTCTGTTGGTCACTTAGATGGTTTAAAATTTTTAATATTATAAAATTTTGTGATGGACATTCATTGAAATTAATTGTTTGCGTATATTTGAACTATTTCCTTAGAATAAAGTACAGGAATAGAGTGATTAGAATAAATAACTGGCCTTCTTTTTTGGTGGTACTTGAGGGTTGCTCCTGGCAGTGCTGAGGGGACCAAGTGGTGCAGGATACTGGATCCAGCTTGGATCTCTCGACGGTTCTCTCACATGTGCCCCGGCCCTAGCTGGCATTCCTTTAAGTCGGTTTTTGGAACTTACTATTAAATATATTCAAGGTTTTTCCTCCTGATCAGACAGTCCCTAGTAGAATATAGAATCTTTCACAACACTAGGTTTTATCAATTTTCTCATAACTTTTGATGATTTTATAAGTAAAGAAATATTTGGGAGGGGCGGGAGTGATAGCACAGCAGGTAGGGCATTTGCCTTGCACGCGACTGACCTGGCACCCCATATGGTCCCCCAAGCACCACCAGGAGTAATTCCTGAGTGCAAAGCCAAGAATAACCCCTGAGCATCTCTGGGTGTGACCCAAAAAGCCAAAAAAAAAAAAAAGAAGAAATATTTGGGAGAGGACAGGGAGGTTGGGCCATACCCAGAAGTGCTCAGGGTTTACTCCTGGCTCTTATGTTCAGGGAAACTCCTCGTGGAGCCTAGGGGAACATGTGTGGAACCTGGAATTTGAAATGGGATCAGGGCATGAAAGGCAGGAAACTTACTGCCTGTCCTATCGCCCCAGGCCTTCCCAAAATTACTTTTGTTTTGTTTTGTATTCTTTGGCAGCTCTTTTGCTTGAGTGTTATTCTATCTATTAAGGGCTGTTTGACCATCTGGCACTCCGAAATGATGGAAGAGTTCAGGATCTTTTCATTCAGATTCAGTGCACTTAGGCATTAGACAGAACCAGGAAGAAAGAGAAATAAAAAGAGAGGGCTAGAGGAAATGAAAATAGAACTTTGTATAGAGGAAGACAGACGCTATAATAAGCACAGTGCATGGGTTATGCACTGCACAGTACATTTATGACTATTGATGCAATAAATGTCGGGAAATTAAAAGTAGTCTAAGTAGATCTGCTATGGCACAATTTCTGCTTTATCTCCAGAGATAAGTCATAAACAATTACAGAACTTTTGCTATCAGGATAGCACTGCAGATTAGTTAAGAGCCCTCTCTCAAATCAGTTCAAATCCTTACACTGTTTCTTCCTAACTGTATGACCTTGGGCAAATTACAAAGCCTGTAGCTAAAATATACCTCGGTGTGAACAGGATCACAACAGTGCTGTTTTGTCAGGTTATTATGAAAATGAAATGACTTAAATATAAGAATTTAGAATGATGCTGACCACATGTATATGTATTATTTATTCAGTAATCAATTTTAAGTATTTTGAAGGCTTAGGATTACATTTTAAAAGGTTGAAAGGTTAAGGGACCATACAGACAGTATAAGAGTTACAGCATTTTCCTTGCACATGGCTGAACCCAATTCAATCTCCATCACTACACCTGCAGGTGTGATCCAAACTCCACACCCCTCCACCAAAAAAGTTTAGCTGAATACATGTTATACATAATAAAAGCTAAATAGGTAAATAAACAGGAATGCTAATACCTAAGTAAAATTCATAAGACATCTATAATTAAAATGCATGTGCTTTAGACATGAGTTTCAGTAGCTATTAAGGGGGTTCAAAGATGTAGAATAATAAATATCATACAACTAAAAGAATTGATGTCAAAGATTTAAGTTATACATTAATAAGAGAAATAATTTATTAAAACTTGTTCAAAAACTAAAAATAGATGAGTATATACCTTCATTGTTAAAGTGAACTTCTTAATAACTGCAGAACAGGTCTCTTAGGGCAGACAGTTTCATTCACCTCCAGGCCACAAGGTTTCTGTGTATCTATGTTGTTAAAATCACATACTGCTATCAGTCTTATGTTGAATGAGAAAATAAACTCAGGAAAAAGAAGAGTGTGTGCCTCTATAGGAGCAGATCACCAGAGGGTCTCAGATACCACCCAGGGGTTTAATGTTTTTGCCTGTTTCAAGTGCTTTCCCAGTTACCCTTTATTTAGTGTGCAATCCAGTATTTTAAAGGCTAAGATAATGTGATCTGAAAGGTATGTCTGCCATCTTAGCCTCCAACATTTACCAGCCCCATGAAACCATCACTTGATCTCTCTGAGTATCAGTGACCTTTTCTGTAAAATGTTGAGAGCTGATCTGGTTTATAGGCACTCACTCTTTTTCTGGCTGGAATGATATGTGTCTGAAGCCCTAATATCTTGTGTGACTCATAGCAGACATTCAGTAAGTAGTAACTTGTGCTGGACTAATTATAATTAATTTAACTAATCAAAGAATAATTAGTTAGGTTTTGCCTCTGTCACTTCCAGTTGACCATTAAATAAAGCCCCAGAGAAGGAAAATTCTGTGACTCCCAAAGGAGACACCAAAACCATCAGCCTGATTAGAGAGAACTAATACAAGACAGATAATCCAGCCTCTGGAGGGTCATGGAGACAGAGACAGAGACAGAGAGAGAGAGAGAGAGAGAGAGAGAGAGAGAGAGAGAGAGAGAAAGAGAGAGAGAGAGAGAAGTTGGAACTTAGGATATACTCATATACACAACAGCACAGAATCAGTTTGGGAGTCAGATCGCTGAGCCTTCTCTCAGAGCTATTAAAAACTTGGGAATCTATGTTTTACCACATTGCCTAGATGTTGCTTGACCTCCTTGAATTTAAAGCTCATAATAGACTTTAAAGAACCATTTATGCTGCAGATATGCAATCTTTATTTGGTCACATATTCTTGAAACATGGGAGTAAATTAAAATAAGAAATCTTTTGGATAGTGTCTTCACTAACTTTCTGGATAAAAAAAAATCTGAGACTGAAGGCAGGAAAGAATTAACAGGAAACCAATGACTAGAATGATGAGATTGGGAATAAAGAAACAGCTAAAGATCAGTGACTCCAAACATGATCATAAAGAAATCAATTGCAATGACTGAGTAGGAGAGTCAAGGTGTAAAAGACTCAAAGCTAACCACATAACTTTATAGCCACTCAATGGAACAAGTTAGATTTTTGTTTGTTTGTTTGTTTTTAATAATGTAGGAGTACTGCTATTTATTCAGCCATTGATTAAGCTGATTGAATTGGGCATGGACTCCACTTTACTTTTTACGTTTTTATTCTATTCTGAATGTTCATTTTATTTTATTATTTTATTCCCCGCCCCATTTTTTGGATTCACCATGAGATAACAGTTACAAAGCTTTCATGTTTGAGCTTTGGTCATACAGTCATCAAACACCCATCCCCTCATCAGTGCATATTTTCCATCACCAAAATCCCCAGTATTCCCCCACCCCACCCCCATTCCAACCTTTCCCCTGCCTGTTTGGCAGACAATTTCCCCCATACTCTCTCTCTCAACTTTGGCTACATTGGATATTTCGACACCAGTATCACCACCACTCAACCTGCCGAAAAGGCAATGCTAGATGATTAGTTTCATATTGTTTGTTATGGATAGAATATAATGTCCAGGAAATTCTGTGTGTTCTTTTCTAGGAGCTTTAGTTTATAAGTCTTGGTCTCGGTCTTGGCCATTGATGAGATTACATGGCACCGGGAGCAGTTTGTGGGTGTGACTGCCAAGCTACTGGAAAACTGGGGACCTGGGGGGAGGAGGCCAAGTCCTGATCCAAGTGAGCCTGGGGCTCTCAGTCATGGATTCCCACCACCTCTCAGTCATGGATTCCCACAGGCTCTAACTGCATCTTTTGATCTCTTTCAAGATTTATGGGTCTCTGAAATAAGGTCAATAAATGAGCTCATATAGCTGAGCTGGAGGTGGTTTGGGGTGTGTTTCCCACATACCTAACTTTTGGCCATTTAATTTCTTGGTAAACTTGGCCCTAAGTTGTCGAGGTCTGGCCAAAAGCAGCAATTTTGGAGTATCTGGAAGTCTGAAGGCACCATCAGGCTGCTGATGCACAGGCCCCACAGGTACAGGTTTGCTTGCTGGAGGCAGCATACCCCTAACACTTTAGATTCTTGAACATGAAAATTGATAACGATCAGTATTGTAGAGAGACAAATTCAGTGTGGGGTACTGATAGGTAGAGATACTCTAAGTAGAAACCTACTTAGAGTTCTAGGTAGAAAATAGTTAAAAGATAGAGATGCCCTGCATAAATCCTATCTAAAATAAAAGATTTTTTTATGGAATAGCCTTAAGTAAGGCTTCTCTATTCCTCTTTATCTTTCAAGTTGTCAAATATATATTATTTTCTACATAGATTATATACACTTAAAAAGCCCCAGACAGGTATTTAAAATGTATATATCCCACATGTATATGAAAAGAGCCAAATTTACAGTTATTGCAAAGATCATAACCAAAGACACACTTGATAAAGTGAACATATTTTTCCCCTCTTACTAAGGCAGGATATAAAGTCTTTAAGGGATTGTTGTTCAAGGTGGCTGGAAACACATTTATACCCCAGTGAGTTATTTGGTAAATGCTTGGTTGTTAAACTGAGTTTTACAGAGATCTCAGAAAAATCTGACAATATACAGCATCGCTGTACTGCTACAGTGAAGAGTACATCTGGTAAATCCCCTGGGTTCAATTGACAACCATGCTCCAGTCCATTGAGAGCCTAATTATACTGCCTGGCTAACACAGTAATTGCTGTCTGAAAATTAAAAGGCTGTGCCCCAAATGCCAGACTCTCTTTGACCCACTGGGAGACTTCCCAGTATTAGATAGATTGTTAACCCAAGCTGTTTATTTTAAGGTCTACTGTCTTGAGAATTACAGAAGTGTATATGAGGTGAGATATCACTGTACTTAGGAGAGTACATACTTCTAGCAAAATGAAACTGCCAAAAATGAAAGCAAAGAAAAGGAAAAAAAAAAACATTTCTTCTAGTTGCAAGTATTTTTTTGTGTTTTGTTTTTTCTTGTTTGGGGACTGCAACCAATTGTGTTTAGGGCTTACTAGAGGATCACTCCTGGCATGCTTGGGGGACATATATGGTGCCGGGGATCAAAATCGAGTCAGCCACACGCAAGGGAAATGCTCTATCTGCTGTACTATTATTGCTTCAGCCCCATGGTTGGAAGTATCTTAATCTTGGGGGTTTTCCTAGCAACAAAAAAGAAATTGAGAGAGAAAAAGGAAAATAATTTTAAAAGAAAAACTATATTCTAAACATTTAATATGTACAATAATCAGGGTTGGAGTATATAGCAGTTATGGCACTTGCCTTGCATATAGACAAGTTGGGCTCAACCCCCAGCATCCCATGTGTCCCCGAGCCCACCAAAAGTGAACCCTGAGCACAGGGCCACAAGTAACTACTGAGCACTGGAGGATGTGGCCCCCAAACGCATCAAAACAAATTTTTTAAAGACATTCAATATGTAAAATATTTAAAAGCATTAGTTAAACTAAAAGAAGGTGAAGATGTTTCTATAGGAGATTACTCACTTAATATATTTTTTATTTCAAGATGTTTCCATATTCACATACATCTTTATTATTTTCTGGTGTTTGGCAGTATATATTTTCACAAAATACTTTGTAAGGAATACTGAACATAAACAAATTGTGCATAAGAAATTTACTATATATTGAATATTTATTGAATCAAAGTGATTAGCACCTATGCATTATCTAACCTTTAAAAGGCACATTACTTAGACTGAATTTACATTTTATTTCTGTCCTTAATGCCTATGACATTTTGTTTAATTTATGGATGTTTTGTGATAACACTATACAGTGATAACAGTGCACAGAAATTCATAACAGGTTCAAATGTATTTCCTACAAAATGTTTTGCTTTGAACCTTTGGATTGCATCACAAATTTAAAGAATTGACACCATTTATTTGACAAATACTTATTGAATAGCTACAACACTGCAGACAGTAAGTTCCAGGGGCTAATTAGGAAACCAGCTTGAAATGATCATCCAGAACTTGGGCTTTATCTAGTTCATAATAAATCAGCAATGGTGGTCAAATTAAAAGGACTCTAACTCTCGTATAATAATTTTTATCCATGCTTGTTTATGTAAAATGAAACTATAGGGCTAGGTGGAAGAATTAAATCAATAGACTGGTGGCATGTTTTGCACAAGGAGGTCCAGTTTGATCTTGGCATCACCTAGTCCCTGCTCAAAGGGAATAGCCTTTGAGCACTACCACTGTATCCAAAAACAACAACATCAAAAAACAACAACAAAATAGAAACTACTGGGCTGCTTTTAAAAACAGGCTCCAGGAAGAAATTCTGTTACAGAACTGAATATAAGTGAATTTAAATGACTTTTTGCTATTTTTCAGCAATATTGACAGCTAGACTTTTTTTTTTTTTTTGCTTTTTGGGTCACACCCAGCGATGCTCAGGGGTTACTCCTGGCTTTGCACTCAGGAACTACTCCTGGCGGTGCTTGGGGGACCATATGGGATGCCGGGGATCGAACCGGGTCGGCCGCGTGCAAGGCAAACGCCCTACCCGCTGTGCTATTGCTCCGGCCCCGACAGCTAGACTTTTAAGTCTGCAATTTTACTTTCTTAGAAGCTCATATTAGGGGCCAGAGAGATAGTACAGTAGGTAGGGCCTTTCTTTTTCCTGAACTCTATCCCTTAATAAGAGTTTGTTTCTCTATTGCTTGCTTTTTTTCCCAGGTTCTAGGAAATAAGCCAGCACTTCCAGACGGGACTGATGACGATGACACAATTGCAGACATAACTAACAGGAAGATGGCCAAGCTTTACATGGTGAGTTCATCCCGAGAGGTGTGTTACTCTTTATTACTGGACTGGATACCACTGAGGAGGATTGACTCCAGAAAGAGATTCTCTTTGCTAATGTTTATAATTCCCCTCTTCTCCTCAGAAAGAAATATGAGAACAGATTTGTTCTTTGTTCCGCAATGGATTTGTTATTTTTATTAAAAATAAACATCATGTGACTTAATGCTCTGCCCAACAAAATTATACATTGCTGCTCTATAAATTGCTGTTCTATAAATTGTCAAAATATGTTCTGAGATACTACATTCATAAATTTTTTTCCTTTGTAACTGGAATGTAGTTCAGCAGTCAGGCTCATGTCTTGCATGAGTGAAGTTCTGGCTTTGATCTCTGGCACCACGTGAATACACAGACACACTTTTTCCTTCGTTGAGTGAAAATGCTTGTGGAATTTTACTTAGAAATCTTGGCTTTTAAAAACTAACACAACCTTCACTTACTTCAAAAAGAAATCTTTAGTCATAATGAAGGATTTATTAGTTACGGGACGGCACAATTATGAAATCAAAGAACTGGAAGGGAACATGGTAAAAATAATGCGAGCATTGGCCAATCTAGTTCTAGTTAGTTCTGGGTTTGCGTGGGAATTTATTTTCAGAGTTTGGGGACTTCACAGCTAAATGAATTTAAAAACAAAAATAACATTTTACAATATAATTGTGTTCATTAATTTGGAGGGTTATCTTTTTTTTAATGGCTATATTTGTATTGGAATGTACTTGACCTACCATATATTTCTCCCATTTAAATTCACAATTTGGTGCTCTGTTTTGTTTTTTTATTATATTTTGAGGCTGACGGGTCCATGACCATAATCTAATTTTGGAATATATGATTTATCCCACAATGATCTCATGGAGTGTCTCCTAGGTTTCAGATGCCAGTGGGTCCATGAAAGTGAGTGTGGTGGCAGAAGAAAACCCCTTCTCCATGGCCATGCTGCTTTCCGAAGAATGCTTTATTTTGGACCATGGTGCTGCAAAACAAATTTTTGTTTGGAAAGGTAAAAGATGTCATTGACATTGTTCCATATTAGAGTTTTAGCTATTCAGAGGGTTTTTTTTAAAAACAAAACAAAGCATTTTTTTCTTTAAAAGGAAGCTTGACTTTTATAAACCTTCACCTACAAAGAGGTCTCATAAATTGAAGACAGATAAAGCCATATCTTCTTCCTACTAACATCATTTGACAGGAATTATGTGGTTAAAAAACTCTTGGGCAGGGGAGGAGTGATAGCACAGTGGGTAGGCGTTTGCCTTGCATGCAGCCGACCCAGATTCTATTCCCAGCATCCCATATGGTCCCCTGAGCACCTCCAGGAGTAATTCCTGAGTGCATGAGCCAAGAGTAACCCCTGTGCATCTCCAGGTGTGACCCAAAAAGAAAAAAAAATGTGGGGCCTGGAGCAGTAGCTCAGTATAGTGAACTGTGCTCTGCATAAAGGAGGCCCAGGTTTGATCTACAGTACCATGTGGTCCCTTGAGCACAGAGACAGGAGTAGCACCTGAGCACTACAGGGTGTGGATTGAGAAAGAAAGAAAGAAAGAAAGAAGGAAGGAAGGAAGGAAGGAAGGAAGGAAGAAGAAAGAAAGAAAGAAAGAAAGAAAGAAAGAAAGAAAGAAAGAAAGAAAGAAAGAAAGAAAGAAAGAAAGAAAGAAAGAAAGAAAGAAAGGAAAGAAAGAAAACAGGGCCAGAGATAGTAAAAGAGTTAAGGCATTTCCCTTGCTTGCTGCTGATTTGGAAACCGTTTCAACACCACCACTGCATATGTGTGGTCCTCTGTGTACCACAAGGGGTCACTCCTGAGCACAGAGCCAGGAGTAGCTCTTGAGCACTGCTGGGCCAGCACTCTCCCTACCCTCTGTCATAACCCCTGTAAATTATTTTAAAAACACATGAAAGCAATGTAAAAGTAATATTTTTGAAATATGTCTTTCTTTATATTATTAAATATATTTAATTTGTTGGCACCAGCACATATCAGTGGTTCACATTTGAATATGGTTTAATTAACACAAATTGCTTTAATATCAATGCATTAATAGTAGGAAGTTTTGCCAACTTTACTGTTACATTCAAAGAAAGTTACCATGTTTATTCTTTTGGTACACATATGTTCCTTCATTATGTAATGTCCTTCTTTGAAATTTTGTCTGTCTTTAATTTATTTTGTATTCTAGGGAAAGATGCTAATCCCCAGGAGAGAAAGGCTGCAATGAAGACAGCTGAAGAGTTCCTACAGCAAATGAGTTATCCCACCAATACCCAAGTATGTCTGGAAATGAACTGGCTACAGAAAAACTTCAGCATGGGTGCCCATAATGTATTCATAAAATTCACAATGGAATCTGTTGCACACTCACGTATGCGTGTGAAGCCAATCTTCACTTGAGTGTGTCCTTTGTTGGGTCATTTGTCCTTAGATATATCCAGGTGTGGTATAAAAATGTGGAAAAACTGGAATCAGATTTCAGGGAGCTGTGTGTGACTGGCAGAATTTCGCACAGCAGAGCCTGGCAAGATTCTGAATATGTGGCGTATTCAGTATGCCAAAAACAGTAACAATAATGGCCCTCATTTCCCTGGCCCTGAACACAACAGGGACAAATGGAGGCATTACTGGCGGACACTCGAGTAAATCGATGAGCAACGGGATGACAGTGATACAGTGATATAGTGTGTGACTGAGAAAAAACCAACCACTTCCTCCAAAGCCATTATTAACTCAAGAAAATCCACTACAGTTAAATTAACTCAGCTGTTCCTTTGAGAAAATTGTGCAAATATGGACTGACACTCAGATACTATCAGATTTTTTGAAATCAACTTAGAAACTTCTTTTATTATTGTCTCAGCCTCATCTTCATGTTTATATCCTGTCACAAGTAACACAAGATAATTTTTCTAGATTACTTAAACCTCCTGTGAAGGAAACATAAGGAAACATAGAGAAACTATAAAGTTTACTTTGCTCCAATGATAACCTATTGGAGCAATATTGAACTTTATTCATTGTTCATATATCCAAATTCAGTGAAAGTCACTTCAGTTAGATGTGTGACACATGGGGTTGAATTATTTTTACTTCTGTTTAATAACTTTTTCTTTGTCTTTCATGTAAGTATCTTAGCTTCTGAGTTTATACCTGTCATCTGAGAGGCCAAAATAATCCTTTAATTTTCTTAGTTTTTTTCCTCACTGCTAGATAACTGCTTGTTTTTGATTATTATTATTGTTTAAATTTCAGATTCAAGTTCTTCCAGAAGGAGGTGAAACACCAGTTTTCAAACAGTTCTTTAAGGACTGGAGAGATAAGGATGAGAGTGATGGCTTTGGCAAAGTGTATGTCACAGAGAAAGTGGCGCACATAAAACAAATTCCGTTCGATGCCTCAAAATTACACAGCTCCCCACAGATGGCAGCCCAGCACAACATGGTGGACGATGGTTCTGGCGACGTGAAGGTACTGGCCTGGTTTTCTTTTATTTAATTTTTTCTGATATTTGTGGAAATATAAGTTAAGGAAACTACAGTCTATAAAGTATAAGTTTTCCTTAGTAGTAAACACAGTTCATTTTGGATTAAATTCAGGAAGTTAAAGCTAGATGAGATGCCTGATCTTTAGCCTTAGTTTATAATATATTTATTTATGTTGTGGTTTGAAGGAGTTAGTTGATATGTGCAAGATCACCCAATTAGTACTAAGAAGAACTGGCTTGGAACCCAGCTATTTGCTGGTCCAGAAATTCTGATTCTTAGAATTGGGATTGTCTAGTGAGACTGTGTTGCTCCAAATGGAATAACTATCACATCTTTCCTTCCGATCTTAGAAGAATTCATAAGGTACATCCGGCATGTGTATATGTACTAAAATCACAAATATTTTTAGAATGTTGAGTTAAACTTATTGATTATTCCTTTTTTCTCCAGCAAAAGTTGCTAACAAATTTCCTAATCATTCTCCCTAACTCAAATCTCTTTCTACTCAACCCCACTCTTGAGTTAATAAAAAACTGAGTGGTGTCACTTCCTGTTCTAAAATATCTTAATGACTCACAACAATTTTTCCCCTCTTAGCAGGCTTCACAGGGTTTTCTGTGATTTGGGCCTTTCTTTCCTCTTGGCCTCATCACAAACAGCAAAGCAAGGGCTCACCCCCTTGAGATCTGTTACCAAGGCTTTGAGCGCTCTTATTGCTGGCTAACTTGCCTGCTCCCCCTCTGAAATTTAGTTCTCAAGCTCATCTCTCCTGAGAAGGCTTCCCTCTATTTTGACATAGTTTATGCTTAAACTGGACTAGAGCGATAGCACAGCAGGTAGGGAGTTTGCCTGCGGCTGACCCAGGTTCGATTCCTCCGCCCCTCTGGGAGAGTCTGGCAAGCTACTGAGAGTATTTCGCCTGCACAGCAGAGACTGGCAAGCTATCCATGGCGTATTCAATATGCCAAAAACGGTAACAAGTCTCACAATGGAGATGTTACTGGTGCCCGCTCGAACAAATCAATGAACAAGGAGAGGGCCGTGCTACAGTGCTACAGTTATGCTCAAACTATATATAGTATTTTTAACAGAACTAATGTAAGTACCACTGAGTTGTTCCTTTACTTTATAAATTTCTCCTCCAAGAGGTTTTTTTTTTGTTTAATTCCTTTAGAGTAGGAATATTTCTGTACCAGAGTGATATTACAGAGGTTAAGATTCTTGTCTTGCACATGGTCAGTCAGTTCTATTCCTGATACCGCCTATGGTCACCAAAGCACAACCTTGAGTGATCTCTAAGCATAGAGCCAGACGTAAATCTTGAGTACCATTAGGTGTGGGCCAACCACTCTTTCCCCAAGAGAGTTATATTTATGAACTGAAAATTTTAATTATTCAACTGGGATGTCCTAATATTTTCACTGATCAATTAAGCACAGCAGTGCCTGGCAAGCTACCCATGGTGTATTTGATATGCCAAAAACAGTAACAACAAGTCTCACAATGGAGACATTACTGGTGCCCGCTCGAGCAAATCGATGAACAATGAGAGGACTGTGCTAGTGCTACAATTAAGCAAAAGGCATTAATTGACAAGCTTGGGCCAAGTTCTGCGGAGGATACAGAGAAAATATGAACACTAAAATAGGACACAAGCAAACTGAATTTCTTTTTTTTTTTTGCTTGATTCGTAAAGAAAGACAATTAAATTTTAATGAAGGGCAAAATTTTTTCGCACAGCAGAGCCTGGCAACTTACACGTGGCATATTTGATATGCCAAAAACAGTAACAAGTCTCACAATGGAGACGTTACTGGTGCCCGCTCGAGCAAATCATTGAACAATGGGATGACAGTGCTAATAGTGCTAACAGTGCTGAAATGTTTTAATATATCAATAGTATTAGGTCAGTAAAAATCTAATCTTGTTATACATTATTGTATCCTTTACAGATTTGGCGAGTAGAAAACAATGGTAGGGTTGAAATTGACAAAAACTCGTATGGCGAATTCTTTGGTGGTGACTGCTACATTATTCTCTACTCTTATTCCAGAGGACAAATTATCTACACATGGTGAGTTCTCCTCTTTCCTATATTCTTAAGTTCCACAATGAACAAATTTTACTCCAAATTCACGTTTCATTAAATTCATTAAGTTAAAAATAATCTTATCACAATCCCAGTGAGATATGGATATCATACATTTAGTCCTTAATTTTTGGTACTATTTTGACTTCATTTTGTAGCTACTGTCCACAAGCAAAATGGTTAGAATTTTTTTAATGTATAAACAAATAACTCTGTGCTAGGTTATTATTCTGAAATGAAGAGAACACAAGCACTAAATCAAATAGTCATGTAACTTTTTACTAAGTGAAACCATGTTAATTAGAACATCCTGAAAATGCTGGAAAAGACAGATGCATTCTCAAAAAAAAAAAGATATTTAGAGTTGAGAGAAGAGGTATGTGGCAGGTATGAAGGGAATGCAGCATCTGACCTTTGCCTAAGTCGTAATGGCAGCCAGCAGCGAGCACTGTGAATGCTCATAGACTCAGCTCTCTGTTAAAAAGGTGTTCTTTCCCTTGCTGACTGAGATAACTGAGTCTTCTTCATCCCCACTTACCACTTTACACTTATCAGTGCCTTTAGCCAAATCAAATTCAGGAGGTGGAATGAATCTCCATATTCCACAGGTTCTTGCTGCCTCAAGTGAGGCCTGGGAAACAAAAGCCTGAGAATTCCTCAGGACAGGTTAGGAGAGCAGAACCTCGAGCCTCATCTTTAACCCACTAGGGCAGAACCTGCATTTTAACAAGTTTCTCAGGTGGTTAATGTGTACTTTAATGTACTGCCACTGGCAATGATTCACTACACTGGCACATCTTAGCCTGGGCGATTTTTACAGAAACCCAAATTCTTATTTCATACCAAATAAACCAGCTCAGATTGTGGCACTGCTGAGTTTCTGCACCCACAACTGGGTGCACCCATGACCATTTCTGACCCCATGCCACATCATACAACTATCAAAGATTTTGTAGGCTATATGTATTACATATTTTTATTTGTTATATGTTATTATGTACCTAGCTATTTAGTTTGACACTTAATATGCCATCTTCATAGCAAGTTTTTGAGCAACAGATTTGTGCCAGCGAAGTGCTAGAATATTACCATATACTATCTCTTTTCCTAATAACAAGATTATTTGCAAAAGTGAAAAAGGAGAGGAAATGAGACATTTTAGCTAACTCAAGCCAAACCCCCAACCTTCACAGTTGGCTAAGGACTATTTCAATTCTAGGTCACTAGTCCTAAAGCCTTAGTAATCTATACCCAGGTCTATGGAATATTTCCTTAATTTGCAATTTTCATTCCTGAAATTTAATTCAGAAAAATGTTTGCACAAAATGCATTACGTATATGGGAATGTATTTGGCTGCTGTTCAGCATTGCTTTTAATTCTGTTTCTGATCCTTACTCTTAAATCTCTTTCATATGTAAAAAATAATATAATTGATTATGGCCTTTAGATCAAACCAAAAAAGTTTAAACAATCAATTAAAAGACTATTTTAAGGAATTAGTTATTTGTAATGTGAATATAATTAAAGCAGAAGAAATAGGATATAGATTTGCAGTAGCTATTCCTTAACTCATTTGAAGTAAATATTTATTGAGCACTCTATATGTATATGTGTAACATATATGTATGTGTGTATGTGTAAATTGAACCCCCAAGAACTTGCACTTTAAAGAGAAGCAAATGGCTAACAGGCATTTCAATTATGTATGAGGACTCTAAAATAATAACAAGCTGAGTGAGTGATCTTTGGAGAATTATAGATGAACTCAATCCCATTTATTGATGAAAGAGTCTAGTGACATCTCAATGGGGGCTCAACTGAGAGCCAGACAGACAGGCAATATAAAAGTCATTCTAAGCAATTTAGGAAAAACTGTTTTAATCTGCTAGTAATGATACAGCTGGAGCAGAATTAGGGCACAAAGAATAAAGCCAGAAATTTAGAAGCCAAATTAGGAATGGCTTTGCAAACCATGCTGAGAATGATCTTTATTTTCAGGTCATTAAGAACGAATCAAACCATTTGCACAGGGGAGTGACAGTAATGGTTTTCATCTTAAAAATGATTCCAGTTGACATCTAAGGAATGTGCTTCTGCACTAAGACTGGTGCATGGAAGGCCATTGGGAATTTGTTGCAATAATACAGCTGAGTGGCCTTGTGACCAGAATTCAATGTAAGGGCTGGGGGATGGAAATGATGAGGCAATGTGCAAGTAATTAAGGAACTTGCATTTGAAAGATTAGTTCCTGGAAAAGAAAAAGATGATCAAGTTAAGATGACCCCATTCCCCCACCCCTAATATCATATAGATGGGTAGCATTTTTGTTTGTTAAAATAAGGAATTCGGGAGGAGGACAAATTTGGTAACAGCTGCAAAACATCCAAAGGGAATAAGAAGATTAGATATATCACATACAATAAGAGATGAAATACAGTGGTTGGGTACTTGTCTTGTATGTGTGAAGCCCTGGGTTCAATATAAATTGGATACTTGAGAGTCCTTTTATGAGTTTCACCACTAAAGATCACAGATAATAAATATGCTAATCTTGTGTGGTTTTCAAAATGTTGCAAGCTTTATAAAGTTAGTAAAAAGTCATTGCATAATTATGTAGATTATTTGAAGAATGGCTTTGAAATTAAGCAACACTTCAGGTTATGTGATCATTTTCAGGTAGGGATGTAAAGGGATTAAGCCTGGAAGTCAAAGTTAAAGGTGACAGACTAGAATTAAGTCAGAACTAAATATACAAATTTCTCTATTTCTAAGGTTACTTACTTTAAAATAATAGAAGACAAATATTTCAGCAGTGATCTTTACTTTAGAATGTCAGGTAATTGAAATTGAACAAGCATTGAACAATGGCAAGGATGAATCTCTTGAAGCAGTAAATTCCGTTTTCATGCTGCATTTATTTTTAATGAGCAACAAGCACCATAGGTTTATAAAGAAGAAATCATGTCAAAGTAAATTGCTTTTATTTCCCCCCTGAGTCTACGATTTCAAAATTAAAGGCTACAAGCAAGTTTATTATGTCTTGATTGTAGTGGAGTACCTGACCCCCTGGGTCATAGATCCATAAAGCAAATTAGAATCTCTGTGGATAGAAGTATAGATCACTTTGACAGGAAAAGGAAGAGGGCTGGAGTTAAGTAGTGAGGTATTTATTAAGAATGTCAGACGAAGCAAGTTTGATGATGTTTTTCAGATTTGCTGATTTAAATACTGGGTGGGAGGGGATGCAAAATGGAGGCAGACTTGAGTGATGTCATCTGATCATTGAAAGTATTTCTTCTAGAAAAAGAAATAAACTGGAAACATATCCAAGAAACTGTGGGTGTATAAAGCAGTGATAGATGATAAAGACTGCTGTTCTCTCAGCTCTTCATGATTCCCCACCCAACTTCCAAAATTTTCCTTTTAGATGGGGTGGGGTTAGGGTGGTTCAACTATACCCAGTAGTGCTCAGGGGCTTTTCTTTTTTTGTTGTTGTTTGTTTTGCTTTATTTTTATAAAGTAGTTCACAATATTTGATTACACTTTATATTCAAACACCAATCCCACCACTATTACACCTTCCCACCACCATATTTTGGATGTTTCCATCCCAAACCCCAACCCCTGCCCCAAACCAGAACCAAGATGATTTATTTTGTGTTGGTTTTTTATGAATTAACCGCTGAAAATGCTCCAAAAAACTTTCCTTAGAGGAGAGTGTGTGAAGATTGCTGTATTTTACCCAGGGCCTATTAAGCCCTTCTATAAGAGATTACTAATACGTTGTTAAGGGTTGAGCCTTGTGTGCATATACATATATATACACATATATACATAAATGTAAAAATACATTTCCCTCTACGATTGGTTGCCTTCTACTTTAAACCCCATCAAATGTCGTGCACTATTCTTGAAGTATGAGTGGTGTGAGGTAGTATGAGATGTCGTGCAGCTGGGAATGCAGCCGCAAAGTCCAGGAATAGGTTTACTCATGGGTGAAGCTTGACCCGAGCACATGGAGAGTGGCCATGAGCATGGTGGTGGTTGAGTTCTGGAGGTTTTCGGCTGCAGGGCTGGGTCCCTTGGGGAGGGGCGAGGCCTCACCCACCCCCCTCTTGGGTGGCAGGGGTGATCTTGACTTTGTACTCAGGAATGACCTCTGACAAAGCTCAGGGCACCAGACTTGGTGCTTGGGAGATTCGACCAGGGTCAGGAGAATGTGTCTGAGGGAGATGGGGAGGAGGATGGGGTAGAAGAGAGAACAAACACAGGATCTCATGCATGGGAGGGATGCACTTTACCCAAATTCTCCCAGAAATGTTTGTTAGTATTTAAGGCTCATGATAAAATGTTTATGCTTTACTTTTATAGGCATCTGTAGTAGGAGAACCACTTCCTAATTGGATATGTGTCTGTCATGAACATATCTTTTCTACTCTCATTTTTTTTTCACACTTCTTGTTGAACTTTTTAATATGAAATGCTTCACAAGACTTCATGCTTATAGTATTTCCATTTTAGTTTATGTACTGCTAAAGTGAAAAATAGAGGAACTTTTATTTTTTTTAAATCAGTCACTCGACGCCCTTGAATCAACAAAGTATTATGAGTAAATAAGACAAGCTCCCTTTAAATATCCAGTACTTGCACTCTGCCAACCCGTGTTTGATTCCTTGCCCCTCTCGGAGAGGCTGGCAAGCTACCGAGAGTATCACACCTGCACGGCAGAGCCTGTCAAGCTACCCTTGGTGTATTCGTTATGCCAAAAAACAACAGTAACATTAAGTCTCACAATGAGAGATGTTACTGGCACCCGCTCAAGCAAATCGATGAGCAACAGGATGACAATGACAGTGATTTAGGAGTCTAAGAAAAAGGTACACTGTGGAGGTTACCCAAAATGTGGGTGGGGTCTTGGTAGCTAATCTGTACTGGGTAGAGAACAGATAGGCCACGCTCAAGGTTCCAGAAGGCAAGTTACATTTATCAAAGATCAAATATTTGATTTGAGTCGTCGATAGAGCAGGGAGATTCGGGGGTATTGGAATAAGTGAGCTAGAAAGGGATTGAGAGGGCAGGTTTCCCGAAGCTACTCTGCAAATTGCAGTAGTGATTAGAGCCACAAACTGCCCTGGTCCAGGACTTCTAAAGCTTTTTCCACTCATGGTGTTGTTTCCTTTGATAAATGCAACCTGGGTGAGCACTGCTGGGGAAACACTTCAAATTCATTATGAGGTTAATTTTGAAATAATTTCTGTAGTCTGCATTCAGAAAGAAACCTTTTACTGTTGCCACATCCAGTTATACCACCCTCTATGGGGTCACGATCCGCAGTTTAGGATGCTAAGCCCTAGAAAAGGAAGAAGTAAGTTACACGTACTCATTTATTGAATTTTATGTAATTTGCAGGTAGGTCAGCCTATTTTACAGTTTTACTCATGATTCATTTAAAGAATTTTTAGGCTGATGATCAGAATCTCTTCGTTACTTCTGATAATTGTTTTTGCTTCATTTTCTGGGCACAGATATTTGGTACTATGTTCACTAGTCTAAAAAGACAGTGTAGGGGCTGGAGCGATAGCACAGCAGGTAGGGTGTTTGCCTTGCACGTGGCCAACCTGGGTTCGATTTCCAGCATCCCACATGGTCCCCCCGAGCACTACCAGGAGTGATTCCTGAGTCCAGAGCCAGGAATAACACTTGAGCATTGCCGGGTGTGACCCAAAAAGCATAAATTAATTAATTAATTAATTAATTAATAATAAAAGATAGTGGATTTAATATCCAAATCTGACTAGGCTCTGTTTTCTTTCAATACTTCCCAGATGTATTATTTTTACTGTGGAAGTGGTTTCTGAAAATAAACACTTCCACTTTGATATTGCACAGACTAGATTACTTAGTTTAGTTATATGAGAAGCTAAACCCCAATTTCTTTCATTTGAAGTGGAGGTGAAGACACTCACCATCGAAACCTCTAGACAATTACAAGACAATGTAAATGTCTTCCAAAATATGATCATGATCAAGCATCCTGCTCATAACCTGTTAAAAAAGTGATTCTTGACTTATTATTATTGCTTAGTCAGTGTATCATTGGTTGTAATACTACAGCTTTGGGCCTGGATGAATGTGTACCCCACACCATTCCCACCCCAAACATCTGCTTCCCGTTCACCACTTTCTCCTTTGACCTTCTCAACTCATTGTTTCTGACCCCATGACCCCTCCCCTCTGTTGACCATCATTTTGTTGCCAAAGTTTAAAGGTATTGTTTTGCTGTTGTTGTTGTTGTTCTTGTGTGTGCTCTGTGCCCTTCTGAGTGAAATCATAGGGTATTCATCTTTTTGATATTGCTTACTTAGCACAGTTGCCTCAAGGGTCGTTTGTATGATCAGAAATTATTTTATTACTACTTAGCAGTTGTTTTTCTCTTGGTCTTTCGAAATTGAAGTCTCTGCTTGAAATGGCTACATTAGAAGGTCTTAAAACCTAAATCCAGACTAACTTACTTAACTTTGATTCCTCCAGGCAAGGAGCAAATGCAACTCGAGATGAGCTTACCACATCCGCATTCCTGACTGTTCAGTTGGATCGGTCGCTCGGGGGACAGGCCGTGCAGGTGGGGACACTTACCCCTCTTAGAGCCACACAAAGTTGTCTGGGTGAATTTCAAGTCTAAGCGCTCTACCTAAGCGGAGATAGGGATTTGACATTTTCTAGATATCAACATTTTTTCCTTTTGAATTTAAATTTTCCTCCTTTCATGCTACCCTAATCCTCTCAGATTCTGAAAAAGAAAAAAGCAAACAAAGCCAAAGGGAAAAAAATTAACTAGTAACCAATTTAAAAGCCCTATTAATTCTTCCTTTAGAACCACAGCACGTGTTAATGACAGTCATTTGACATTCAGACTGTTTTATTCTTTTTTTGTTTTGTTTTTGGGTCACACCCAGTAATGCACAGGGGTTACTCCTGGCTCTGCACTCAGGAATTACTCCTGGTGGTGCTTGGGGAACCATATGGGATGCTGGGATTCGAACCCGGGTCAGCCACATGCAAAGCAAACGCCTTACCCGCTGTGCTATCGCTCCAGCCCCCAGACTGTTTTATTTTTGAGTCCCACTTTTTCTGTATCCTTATTCCTTACGCTATAACTTAAGTAGCACTGTAGCACTGTTGTCCTGTTTTTCATCGATTTGCTCTAGTGGGCACCAGTAATGTTACCATTGTGAGACTTGTTACTGTTTTTGGCATATCGAATACACCATGGGTAGCTTGCCAGGCTCTGCCATGCTGGCAGGATACTCTCGGTAGCTTGCCGGGCTCTTAAGTACAGACTCTAGTGGGACTCTGTTTTCTTTCAATATATGTTTCAATGTGTGTCTGCTATACTTTTCTTTTTCCACTAGTTTGTTTTGGGTCCTCACTTAGAGTTGCTCAGGGCTTACTGTGACTCTGGCTTGTGGGTCACTCTGGGTGGTGCCTAAATGACCCCAGGGCCCCTGGATATTAGTGTGTGCTCAGACCTCTGAACTGACTCACCAGCCTACAAAGTTTATTTACTCTTCTGAACCCCAACAGTAGCATTTGCTTGGGAATCCCACGGTAAGCTTTCACTACTGTCTTCCACACCCTATCTCTTCCCCACCCCCTTCTCTAAGCCCTGTTCCCTTTTCCAGCTCTAGAAGTTTACACTGCTGGTTTTGATACAACAGCATGAAGCAGTCCATTTTCAGGGATGTTTAACTTCCTCATCACTGATAATGAGTCAGCTCAATTCCTTGTGGAATTTTTTTCCCTTAAATTTCATGTATAGTTCATTGCTTCTCCAAAAATTAAACAGAGAGACAGATAGAACACTTTAGTAGATGAAATCTGAGATGTGGAGCTGAATTTGATTATTCCAGCTGATTACCTTCTATCTTAGTACTTGTTAGAAGACATATAAAGCAAATTAGGTCTAAATTTAGTGGTACATAGTTATTAGTTTTTTGAAGTACTAATAATTTTGTTTTTATTTGGGGGTGGGTATTAGAACTGGGGTACCCACAAGCAAGCAAGAAGCACCTTAGCCCCTATGCTATCTCTCCAGTTCCTAGTTCATTTTTAAATGTCCTTAACCACTCTCCCATGAACAGCCAATATAGCTTTCTTGCATGAATTATTTTAAGATGAACTGACATTATTTATTTTAATTTATATCTAAAATATTTTTTTTGCTTTTTTTTTGGGTCACACCCGGAGATGCACAGGGGTTACTCCTGGCTCTGCACTCAGGAATTACCACCTGGCAGTGCTCAGGGGACCATATGGGATGCTGGGAATCGAACCCGGGTCGGCCGCGTGCAAGGCAAACGTCCTACCCGCTGTGCTATTGCTCCAGCCCCTATATCTAAAATATTTAACACATTATGTGAAAACTTTCAATACATACTTGTGCCTATAAATTCTATTTCTTAGCAAATCATTTGTTCTTTCTATCTATAGTGAATTCCCATTCTCAGCCATTTAAACCTTTATTGACAGTGGAATGGTAAAATATTATTTGAGCACTAGATGGCAGTAGTTAGCAGCAATAGAAGTAAAAGGTTTCTTTTTTTAAAATAGGTGTTTTAAATAATCCCTTTGTAAAATATATAAACAATATTGAAAATGGTCCAGTTTATCTCTTTACTGTCTTATTCTCACTTTTCAGCAGAGTTTGAATCTTCATCAATAGTCTTTTTTTTTTATGTTGCCATTGAGATTTTCTTAATGTTAGCCTGCACTGCTTTTTTTTTGTCTGGGGACCTCACCCAACTATGTACAGGGCTCTTTGCTCAGGGATCACTCCTGGTGGAGCCCAGAGGACCCATGGTAACAGGATTGAACCTGGGTAGGCTTCATGAAAAGGCTACTGTACTATCTCTCCCGCTTTGAGATAGTCCAGTTTTATCATACAGCAGAATAACTGGGATAAATAGGGTACTGGCACAAAACCTGAAGTGATGATGGGAAAAACTGCATCAATTGCAACTTAAAAATAGTGCTAGAATAAAGTGTTGACTTTGGCATACATCTTGGCACCATGTGTGGTCAATCTGCCAGGATCAGCACTGCCAGGAGTGATCCTTGAGCACAAAGTCAGGACTAATTCCCCATCACCACTGGGTGTGGCAGAAAAACAAAAAAATCACTTATAATAAAGGAAATAGGAAGTATCTCATCTAATATCTTGCTTAAAGGTGAAATTAAATAATATGTTCTTCAATTTCCTTATTCTTAAAAGTTCATATAGCTTTCTTTTAAAGGTGCTTTTATTGAGCAAATCTACTATTGCTATTGCAGTAGGCATGTTGAAAACTACTCTCTATTTCTTTTCTCCAACTTTTGTTGTTTAACTGAAATATTTTGTCCATTCTCAGTAGATTTACAGTCAATTTGTTGTTGCTGTTGTTGTCGTACACCCAGTGGTACTCAGGGTTTACATCTGACTCTGAGCTCAGGGATTACTCCTGGCAATGCTCAGGAGACCATGTGGGGTACTGGAGATCAAATCCAGCTTGGCCCCATGCAAAGCGGGAGCCCTGCCCTACCCATGGTGCTATCTTCTTTTATAGCAATGGCCAGATTTTTACTCTCACAGTTGTACTGCTGAAAAATAATAAGTATGCTTTTGTATTCTCTTTTGCGTTAAAGCATTTCAATGCACATCTTGCACCCTTCTGCTTTTTTTTTTTGTGGGGGCTCACACCCAGAGATGCACAGGAGTCACTCCTGGCTCTGCACTCAGGAATCACCTCTAGAGATGCTCAGAGGACCATATGGGTTGCTGGGAATTGAACACAATTGAATTGCAAGGTCAGCCGCTTGCAAGGCAAATGCCCTACCCGCTATGCTATCACTCCAGCCCACATCTTGAACCCTTCTGAACAAGCGCTTATAAAGCACTGATTACTCTTTAAAAAAAAAAGTGTAATTGTCATCAAAGATGACATATGTGAGCCTGTTTTTCTGTTGGAAATGCTAATGCTCAGGCTTTCCTGTTTATGCTCTTTGGAAGCAGTTTGGTCAGGCTTTTGAGAAGAAGCTACTCCGGGATCTGTGTCTGGAGTCATGTGGCTCTTTAGTCAATGAGGACACTGCTTGTCTATCATGAACACATATTTCATTTCCTGTTGACCGTCTTTCCTCTTGCTCCCCACGCCTTGTTTATTTTTGTTTTGTTTTCCAAAAGGAAAGGAAAAACATATTTGGCAATCCAGACTTCTTTCATTGCACTTTATTATATTTCTCTTATCTCCCACCCCCAGATCCGTGTGTCCCAAGGCAAAGAACCTGCTCACCTGCTGCGTTTGTTCAAAGACAAACCTCTCATTATTTACAAGAACGGGACATCAAAGAAAGAAGGGCAGGCACCTGCTCCCCCTACACGTCTCTTCCAAGTCCGGAGAAACCTGGCGTCTGTCACCAGAATTGTGGAGGTAATACCATGTACTCAGTTAGATGCATGCCACTTGTGGATTTTCTGGTTGTCAGTTGCGCTTAAGACACTCTCTTCATTTATTTAATAAGTCTTGTGTTCACCAAAAACAATACTCAAAGAGGGAGAATCAAGTAAAGCAAGGTAACCCCAGATTCCATGCACTGACATTTCCCACGGCTTTGTGCCAAAATAAATATATTCTAAGAATAAGACAGCATGGCAAGCTGTCAGAGGCACGAGGCAGCTTGAACACTATCTGCTTGGGAAGGTGTGAGGGGAGATGGATGGCAGGTGATGATCAGCTGACGGTGCCGGGGGCTTTGGTGATGACTGTGGGAAGCAAGCTCGGCCAGAACTACGAGCCAACTGGCCAGCGAAGCTGTAACTGCAGCTGTGAAAGAAATCAAGCCCATACTCCAGGGTCATAAGACAAGAACTCCCTGGGGATGAGCCTGATCAGGGGCCCAGGGTTTTAAATGGCTGCATGCTTTAACTCCTGGGACACTCTGTCACACCTCCTTTCACAGCCACCTGTGGCCTTATTAAAACCCTAGTCTCCCAAGTAACCCCCTAAATTGCCCTGTACACGCCTTTGTCCCCAGTCCCTGCTCCCTTTGGCAGCCCTTCTCCACTGTACAATCCATTCATCTGAACCCTTAAAACCCAGGTGGTGGGGCTGGAGCAATAGCACAGCGGGTAGGGCGTTTGCCTTATACGCAGCTGACCCGGTTTCAATTCCCAGCATCCCATATAGTCCCCTGAGCACCGCCAGGAGTAATTCCTGAGTGCATGAGCCAGGAGTAATCCCTGTGCATCGCCAAGTGTGACCCAAAACAGAAAAAAAAAAAACCCAAGTGGTGAAGGGATTCCTCCACGTAAAGCCTCTTTTTAAGCAGTCCTCCCTTCGCTTCTGAATGAACAGCCCTCTGAGAACACACATCCCCCTCTAGCCTCACGTGGAACTTGTTTTTCCCCCACACTCATTTAGCAAACCTCTCATTATTTACAAGAATTCCAGTCCTTTGAGCTATCTTTTTGTACCCCACTTTTAAAAAATAAAAATAAAATTTATATATACATGTGTGCATGACTGGAGTGAGAGCACAGCAGGTAGGGCATTTCCCTTGCATGCGGCTGACCCGGGTTCGATTTCTCCGTCCCTCTTGGAGAGCCCGGCAAGCTACTGAGAGTATCCCACCCACATGGCAGTGCCTGGCAAGCTCCCCATGGCGTATTCGATATGCCCAAAACAGTGACAAGTCTCACAATGGAGACATTACTGGTGCCCACTCGAGCAAATCAATGAACAACA
Source organism: Sorex araneus (assembly GCF_027595985.1). Lineage (NCBI taxonomy): Eukaryota > Metazoa > Chordata > Mammalia > Eulipotyphla > Soricidae > Sorex > Sorex araneus. The sequence goes on along the minus strand of NC_073302.1, from coordinate 378,295,109 downwards.
GGATGACAGTGCAACAGTGTAGTGCTACATATATACATATATATGTATGTGTATATGTGTGTATGTATGCATATATGTGTGTATATATATGTATATATGTGTGTATATATATCACTTGTCATCCCATTGATCTTTGATTTGCTCAAGCGGACACCAATAACGTCTCCATTTGTCCCTGTCGCCATGTATGTATGTGTGTGTGTGTGTGTGTGTGTGTGTGTGTGTGTGTGTGTGTGTAGGAGGCTGGGAATCACCAGCACTTTACCTGGTGATCCTTGTGGCCCAAGCTGCCTCACACCTCCTAGGCATGTGTTTTCCTCCTGGAGTCACAGTCCAGCCCTTCCCACCCCTTCTTTAAAAACAATTGCTTGACCATTCTTCTTTCCCAAAGTCACTTCTCTGCTCCTCTTATGAAAAGAGATTCTCTGCACTCACTCAATAATGCTATTTTTTTGGTTGGTTTTCTCTAAATGTACTCCATTCCACCAAAATGGTTTTTATCTAGTTTGCCAATGACAGGCCTTCTGCCCCAATCAAAAGTTGCTTTTTCATGGGCTTGGAAGATAGCTCACATGGTACAACATAAGTCTAAGTTACCGCAAGGCCTTGAGTTTGATCCCCAGAATTAAATGCTCCTCCCCCAGCACCACCAGGTGTAGTACTGGTGTCCACCCCCCAGAGCGCCTCCAGAGACAGACCACCACCACAAGACATGGACCCTACAGAATAAAGTTTCTTTGCTGATCCCACTTTCTTTAGCCTCTTTCTAGCATTTTTCTTGGCTGGTCTTCCTTTATTTATTAATGTATTTGAGTATTTTTATTTTAGCATGTTTGGGGGCCATAGTTGGAAGTGCTAAAAGACTCTGGCTCTGCTCAAGGGACCAAACTGGTGCTGGGTATTGAATTAGGAGAGGTCATTTCAAGGCAAGAACCCTGTACGACACTGTGGTCGCCTCCTTAGTTTCTAATAATAAAAGCACTGTTTTTCTAAGCAGTTTCTGAAACACTACACTTCCACGTTTTGTTTCTTCCAAGGCCCTCTTCTCAGCACAGTTTGCTGCATCATCCTTCGCTTCTCCTTAAGTACTGGAGGTTCCAGAGCTCAGTCTCAGCCCTCCTCATCATGATCTCATTTAGTCAGAGTTTAAAGCCATCAGGTTTTGGGGCTGGAGCAATAGTACAGCGGGTAGGGCATTTGTCTTGCACACGGCCGACCTGGGCTCGAATCCCAGCATCCCATATGGTCCTCTGAGCACCTCCAGGGGTAATTCCTGAGTGCAGAGCCAGGAGTAACCTCTGTGCAATGCCGGATGTGACCCAAAAAACAAACAAAAATAAATAAATAAATAAATAAATAAATAAATAAAGCCATCAGGTTTTCATCAGAGCCAGAATAAGCTTCCATGGACTCACATTGACATATGTTCTAATATCACTAATTTTGAAAAGCCTATAGAATTTGAAAACTAGTGACTCTGATAGTTCTCTATCATCACATCTAATGGATTCCTTTGAGATCGATTCACGAGGTCATTTTACTAAAAGAGGATGATAACTGCTTCCCTGAATGTGACCAACTCCTGAGACGGCCCTTTAAAACTCCTAAAAGCTGCTCCTTCTTCCACTAATATTCATTCTCTGGGGACAGGAGCCTCCCAAACCTGATGGAATCCAGCTTTCCACATCGCTGCTACTTCAATCTGCTTGGCAAATGGGCATGATTGGCAGACAGCAGCATTGTCACACAGTGGATCATCACCTCCTTCTTGAAACAAGAATTCTCACTCGGAAATCACACTCTCACAGGACCACACGAACACCGTACTCCTGTTTTCTTCCTTACTCACAGTTGCTCCATTCCAGTCATTTCTTCATCACCCTGTGAACACAGGAACACAGAAGAGCATACACATACTGTCACAATCACACGAGCTTATGTCCAGACAGAGATTCTCACAGACCAACACTGAATCACAAAAGCAAAGGTCACTGAACTGAACACACAGGCCGCGTCAGGCTCACTGCCAACTCCCAACTTCTGCTCTTTGTCTTTCATCCTCAGGCCGTAGTCAGGGACCAACCACATCCTTCTCCGTCCTCTCTGGCCACGTGGACCAGAACTGTGCTCTCCTGGCCAGTACTAGACTATATCTCCCAAGAAGGTAGAAAAGAGAGTTAATTCAGTGCAGTGTTTTTAATGCCCTATATGTAGTCTTCTAGGATGTGAGTCCTAATTTATCTGATCCTGTAGAAACTTTTGCTGCATCTATACTATTATCTTGCCAACATTGAATTCTAGTCTATGCTTTATTAGTTTGAAGTATCCCTTAATTGTTTGCTAAATGTTTTTTTTAGTGGAGGAAATGGGTGTTTAGAATATATCTATTTTTTTAATTTTTTAAAAAATGCTATAACCTTGGCTTTATGTGAGGCATTTGTGAGAATTATACCCTTTTTCCAAACTTTATTTTTACTCCTCCTCTCTTCTTATGGCCTCTTTTAGTAGTTTTTTTCTGTTCCTTATCACTGAAGTTTCAGATATTTTATTTGTAGAGCCTTCTGCTAACTGTCTGAGTGAGTGTTCTTAAGAGTTGCAGCAAAGCCTTCAGCCCCAGTTTTTCCAAAGCCACAGTGCAGTCTCTAGGAACTTGGTGCTACCTGGATTTAATGCCCTGTCTTCAGGAGGCAGCAAATGTCTTACCCTGGTCTGTGCCTCTCAAGTGTGTGTGTAGAGAGAGAGAGAGTGTGAACAGCAATGCACTTAAATCATTGTATAACTTTTCCTTACCTTTTAGGTAGATGTTGATGCAAATTCATTGAATTCCAATGATGCCTTTGTCTTGAAACTGCCGAGAAACAATGGTTACACCTGGGTAGGAAAGGGTGCTAGCCAGGATGAAGAAAAGGGAGCCGAATATCTGGCTAATGTTCTCAAATGCAAAACCACAAGGATTCAGGAAGGCGAGGAACCCGGTAAGTTTGTGGGGCCAAGAACATACTGATTTAACATATTTCCTTGTTTGTTTGCTTGTTTGGGGTGGGGGGGGGTCTTTCCAGAGGTGTTGGGGTGGGGGCAGGATTCAGGCCTGATGATGCATTTCTGGGGCCCCAAAATGCTGTACTGCTCAGGGTCCAACCATTGTGGGAGCCTCCAGGGGGACACCCAGTGGTACTGGGGGTGAGAGGGCAAGAATCAAACAGATTCTCAAGTATGCAAGGCACGTCTAGCCCTTTGGACTCCCTGCGCTTGTATTTGATATGATAGTTAATTGAGTGATTTCTGTTTCTTATAGTTAAGTTTGGTGTGGTTATAGGGGATAAAATTCTATACTCATTGTGAAGGTGGGTGCTGGTACCGGCTGTTGTTTAGTAACTTCTTAACAAGAGTGAGATATTATCTAGGTGAGATGAAATTGTTAATGTGAAAACAAGAGCAACCACAGCTGGCAAATGCTTTGCATAATTCCGTGTGTTTTCCCACAGAGGAGTTCTGGAATTCCCTTGGAGGAAAAAAAAGTTATCAGACCTCTCCGCTGTTAGAGACCCGGGCAGAGGACCACCCACCTCGGCTTTATGGCTGCTCCAACAAAACTGGAAGATTCGTTGTAAGTCTCTGGTAAAACTCCAGTGGTAGCAGAACAGCGCCAGAAAAGCTTCCCAGTGTGGGCTTGGTTCTAGTTCTTGTAGATGATAATCTGTGCTCTCTTCGGAGTCACCTTAGAGTCAATGGCATTAGTCCAGATCTTACAAAAGTTAAGACACTTGCAGAGCATAGATTTGTGCCTGAGCATAGATTTGTTCAAATCCTGGTACCACACATGGTCCCCTGAGCACTATCAAAATAGCCCCTGAGCACCACTTGGGTGTGATCCTAAAAAAAAGGATTTAACTTAAAAATTCAATTCAGTTCAACTGAGTTAGGAGCTGGAGCATAGCACAGCGGGTAGGGCATTTGCCTTGCACACGGCCGACCTGGGTTTGATCCCCAACACCCCATATTGTTCCCCACGCACCGCCAGGAATAATTCCTGAGTGCAGAGCCAGGAGTAACCCCTGAGCATTGCTGGGTGTGACCCAAAAAGAAAAAAAAAACTGAGTCAGTGGCATAAATGGTAAGAACATATAGGAATATTATAATATACTTTATAAATCAAACTGCTTTAAAAGATTTTGCACCACGGAAGCATGTGGCAGTTGCTGTTTGAATACATAGTCTTACTAATTTAATCATTTTGTTCTTTCTATGGGCAACAACACTGGCTTATGATCAAACTGGGTAAATTTTGTGCTTCCATTTCTCTGTGTCAATTTAAAAAATAACTTTATGGACAAAAATATAATAAAATTATAGTTGCATGTTCATTGGACAAAATTACAGAAACTTTTAATCTATGCTTAAAAATTGTCAGAAATTATCAGGAATGTTTTGTTTGTATTCATTGGCTTTAAATTCCAAGTAACCTAAAATTAGAGCATCTCTGTAATGAGTGATTTTATTTAAGTTCTGGAACACAACACCTTATCTCAGTTTAACCATAAGAATTCCCACTTAGCCATAAGAATTCCTCCTTAGTTTAACACAGTAGTCTTCTGTATACATTTTTAAAATTTAAAAACAAATTCCTGTATAAAATTAGATCGAAATATTTATCACTGTGCTCTGGTATAAACAGTTATTATTTTTCAGCACACACACAATTTCCTAAGTATTTTCCCAGGTACTTTGTTGCAGCACTGTTCACAATAGCCAGAATCTGGAAAAAACCTGCGCGTCCAAGAGCAGATGACTGGTTAAAGGAACTTTGGTACCTCTACACAATGGAATATTATGCAGCTGTTAGCAAAGATTGAAGTCATGAAATTTGCTTATAAATGGATGGTTATGGAGAGTATCATGCTAAGTGAAACAAGTCAGAAAAAGAGGGACAGACATAGAATGACTGCACTCATTTGTGGAATATAAAATAACATAATATGAGACTAGCACCCAAGGACAATAGACACATGGGCCAGGAATACTGCTCCATAGTTGGAATCCTGTCTCATGAGCTGAGGGAGAAGGCAGCTGGGATACAGAAAGGATCACTAAGTCAATGATGGTTGGAGGAATTGTTCGGGATGGAAGATGTTTGCTAAAAGTAGTAAAGGACCAAATGTGATAACCTCTCAGTATCTATATAGCAAACTGTAATGCTCAAAAATAGAGAGAGAGTACAGGAGAAATTGTCTGTCATAGAGGCAGGGGGAGGACAAAAGAAGTGGGTGGAGTATATTGGAGACATTGGTGGTAGAGAATGTGCACTGGTGGATGGATGGGTATTTGATCATTGTATGACTGAAACTCAAACATGAAAACTTTGTAACTGTATCTCATGGTGACTCAATAAAAGAAAAAAGAAGTATAATGCTTTTAAGAGGAAACTATTCCTTTACAAGTAACTATCCTTAAAGCAAATATGTAATTTGACATAAAATTAAGGATTTAAATAGTGAATTATAATAAATATTTAGTTGTTTTGTAGAAAATTAAATTTTATAAACTTATTAGAATAATTTGTTTCATTTTTTTGCTTAAAATTTGCTATTGTAGTCAGACAATTTCAACATATTATTTCAAATTTATCAATATTATTAGGAAGTTGTTACTAATAATAATTTATTAGTGTAACTATTATTAGTTCATTAGGGGTAGAAAGTAAAGAATTTGGGACTAAAATGTATTTTGGTTTTGTTCTTGGTTTTTCTAAATTTTTTTTATTTTTTTGAATCACCATGAGACAGTTACAAGCTTTCATGTTTGGGTTACAATCTCACAATGATCAAACACCCATCCCTCCACCAGTGCACATTCCCCACCACCAATACCCCCCATCTCTTCCCTCCTCCATGCCTCCATGGCAGACAATATTTCCCATAATCTCTCTCTACTTTTGGGCATTATGGCTTGCAACACAGATACTGAGAGGTCATCATGTTTGTTCCATATAATGTGTTTTGCCACATATCTTTCTCAGGATAGGAAAAAGGGTTCAGAATTCTTCAATAATATTGAACTTTAGACCAGTGCATTAATCTTAGATTACTGTGAAGGAGTAAGGGATCAGAGCCCACACTTTGAAAAATGCCAAGGGGATTATCATATGCAGTTATTTTAAAAAATATTGTACTGGGGCTGGAGCAATAGCACAGCAGGTAGGGCATTTGCCTTGCATGCGGCCGACCCAGGTTCTATTCCCAGCATCCCATATGGTCCTCCAAGCACCACCAGGAGTAATTCCTGAGTGCATGAGCCAGGAGTAACCCCTGTGCATTGCCAAGTGTGATCCAAAAAGAAAAAAAAAAAGAACCAAAAATAAATAAATAAATAAATAAATAAATAAAATATTGTACTTTAATGGGTCGGTTACATGCTCCCTGTGGCATATTCGATATGCAAAAAAACTAACAAAAGTCTCACAATGGAGATGTTACTGGTGCCCACTCGAGCAAATCGATGAGCAATGAGATGACAGTGACAATGGCAGTTACAGTGACAATGATTTTAGTGGATACAGGCCCACAGTTGTCCTCGGATGTTTATTATAGAAAATAAAATTTAATCCATTAAAATAAAATCAGGAAATTTTACACTCAGAATAGTTTGTTAAAAACATCATATGAGAAAAACAACATCATATGAGGAGTCAGAGTTATGATAGTATATCTGATATGATATATGATAGTATATATAGTATATTATATATAGTATAGTATATACAGTATATGATAGTTTATCTTACTAACCAGGTTTGATCCGTGAAACCTCATATGGTCTCCTCAGCCTGCCAGGAGTGATCTCTGAGTGCAGAGAAAGGAGTAAGACCTGAGCACTACTCAGTGCACCCCCCCAACCACTCCCCAAAAAAAGTTCTCTTAAAGAAAATTATTGATTTAAGGACCATATATTTTGATTTTATTTAAATGATTTTGACCTACAAAATTTAATACCTTAACCATAATTTACGATGTCTTTAAGGACTATGAAGACAACATAATCTGTGAAGCTATTTATGATACTGAACTGGAAGTACTTGGTCAGGCAGCTCTTCTGCAGCCTTCACAGCGTTCAAATGCAATGTTTTTTATTAACCACTGTGCTCCACCAAATAAGACATCAGTACTGATACCCAGTTAAACAGATGAGCAATTATTTACAACTTTTTTACCCAAGGAAATAGAAGACATTTATTTATTGGGCCAAAAATAATACAAGATACTTGTACTCTATGTATAAGAAAATCACTGGTTTACTTTTTGGTTATTAGCTTTTTTGTACATTTCAGATTGAAGAAGTCCCAGGAGAGTTCACCCAAGATGACTTAGCTGAAGATGATGTCATGTTGCTTGACGCTTGGGAACAGGTGAAACCGCAATTTCTTTATGGCAAGAGAATGTGCTTATCACTGAGAGCAAGCAAAACCTGTTTTGGGAAAGAGTTCAATAAGAACTATACCTAGGGATTTATGCTATACTGGAGATTCAACAGAGTACATAAATTAAGCTAGTATATGCTGCAAGTTTCTTTCTTTTTCTTTTCTTAGGTTTCTCTTTTCATTTTTTTCTCCTTTCCTTTTGTTGTCCTTGCAAACATCCCACAGTTGGTTGCAGTGCACATACTCCACTCACCAGGGTTCCGCCCTTTCGTTGTGATGTTCACTCACACCTGGTTGCAGTGTGCAGGGTAAAAATCACACGGTGTTATGACATTGTGGAACCAAACACAGGCCTGTGGTGAAAGAGCAGTGGTGAGAATCAAATCGGTGTGTTGTTTCACCTGGGAAAGCCAAAACTACTTTCAGGTCCCCCAAGTTGAATTTTTAATGTGGGAATCATTCTAAATTTACCTCCTTTGATTGAACAGTTTAAGGCAAAATACTTCTATTTTTCTTTATCTTTAATATTCACTTTTATTTTGTTCAGCTTTTACTTAAGTAATAAATGCATTCCTGGATATACTGCCCCAGCCAGGGCATGGGGGGTGGTGGGGAGTGAGAAACCAATTCTATAGAGTAAATGAAAATTTCTTTTGAAATCTGATATCAAAGGAAACCTCTTTTCTAGAGAAGATTGGACACATAATAGTTTTGATTCTACACAATAAAATAAGTTACTGATTATTTGCCTTTATTTTGGAATAAAATTATGGTGATTTTGACAATTCATATCTGAGAGTTGTAACAATAAATTTATGTAAATGGATAATAGCAAAGGGAAAATATTGCAAACTAAATTCTGTAAAATGATTATCAAAGACTTACCTGAATTATGCCTCATCTTCAAGTCAATTATAAAGATAGGTATTTTTAGGTGTTTTTCTCATTGTTAAATTATTCTGTTATCTTCCACATTAATATATTAGAATTATCATATTTGAATTTGACATCCTGTTGCAGAATCTCCCCAAGTGAATAAATCATTCATTTTTAGATTGGAAATTGAAAATTTCACATTAATAAAACACCTGCATAAAATATTTAAGAGTTGTATAATAAGAATTGCATTTCCTTATTTAGAATTACTTAATGATTCCCACTTATAGTCAACTATATTTTTTTATGTAGTCATGAATACTTTAGAATATCTCCCATATTGTATTTCATCTTTTAAAAAAGCACTTTTTCTTTACATTTTCATATTGTCATGGCTTATTCTGTGCCCTGCAAGCAAATATTTCAGCACTTGTAAGAATTAGAATACCATCAAAACTAGTTTGACCAGGACTGGGGTTCTGGTTCAGTAAAAAGTGCATACCTTGGATGCATGAGACTTGATTTCAGTTTATCCCAGAAGATTGTGTGTGTGTATGTGCGCGCCTGTGTGTGTGTTTATGATATTTACCTTGCATATATCCAACCCAGGTTCTATCCCAAAGACCCCTTATGGTTTTCTGAGTACTGCTAGAAGTGATCCCTGAGCACAGAGCCAGGACTAAGTCTTGAGTACCACTGGGTGAGGCCCACAAACAAACAAGAAAGCAAAGAATTTAACAAAATTTCTTTGATAACAAGAAATTTTAGGGGCTGGAGCAATAGCACAGCAGGTAGGGCGTTTGCCTTGCACGTGGCAAACCTGGGTTTGATTCCCAGCATCCCATATGTTTTCCCGAGCACCGCCAGGAGTAATTCCTGAATGCAGAGCCAGGAGTAACCCCTGTGAATCTCTGGGTGTGATGCACAAAAAGAAAAAAAAGTTTTAAAAAAATTTTAGTTTTCATTTTGGGGCCACACCTAGAGGTGCTTGTGGGTCTTTGCTAGCAGTTCTTGGGGGAACTGTATTTTGTCGGGGATCAAACCAGGGGTTCCCAAATATACTCATATGCTCTAGCTCTTCGAGCCACCTCTAACCTAACAAGAAATTTTATTTTATTTTACTATTTTTTTGTTATTGAAGTAACACAGTTTACAATAGTATTAATATTTATGGGCTGGAGCAATAGCACAGCGGGTAGGGTGTTTGCCTTGCACTCGGCCAACCCGGGTTTGATTTCTCTGCCCCTCTTGGAGAGCCCGGCAAGCTACCGAGAGTATCTCGCCCGCACGGCAGAGCCTGGCAAGCAATCCATGGCGTATCCAATATGCCAAAAACAGCAACAACAAGTCTCATGATGGAGACGTTACTGGTGCCCGCTCAAGCAAATCAATGAGCAACGGGATGACAGTGAGTGATTAATAGTTATGTTTCAGGCATGCAATGTTATTTCATCACCTACCACCAAAATGCTAATGTCCCTCCACCACTGTCACTAAGTCCCTTCTAGTCTGGCCAACCCCTTCCCCTCATCCTCACACTCTACTCCATGTCTTATATATACCACTGCTTGGTAAACTCAGGTCTGTTGGCAGTCTTAGGTCTTCTTCTCATTAAATAGATTGAAGCCCTTTATTTCAACAAGAAATTTTTAAGTGATTTAAATATAGGATAATTTGAGAGAATTTTTCTGCATTGAATTACCCAAGATACATATTTTTCAAAGAGTATATATATATAATATATAATTATATTTATTTTTTAAAACACTTAGTATTTAAGTATTATCATAACACAGCGCTTTCACCAAAGTGTCACAGGACAAAGTAGGACATGGTATTTTAGCAAAAGAGCACCAAGGTCCATAAGGGAAATCCTTGGTGCTCCCCCAAATCTCTGTGTGTTCAGGCATGATTTTCCAGCCTGAGTCCACATCTAGGTTCCCATCCACATACCCCTGGGGTGGATTCAAAAACCAGCCACGGTGCTGTTTTTGAGAAAGTTCACATTGTTCACAAGAAAATATTAGATAAAAATGAAATGTTGGAATGTGAAAGCAGGAGTCCAACTTGCTAGATATAAATTGAACCATTCCGTTAATAAGTGGAAATAACTGTTGGGAAGATGATTGAGTTTTTCTTTGCCTCCACCTTCACACCCCTAACTTCTGTGCCTGTTGTGAAGATTAAATGAGTCACATGTGAGAATTACTTTACAGAGTTTATCAGAGTTTATGATCACAAATAGTACTTATTATTAATGTTTTATTTTTCATATTAAATTTGGTGTCAATACTCCTGAAAGAGTACTTAATATTGCTTGTTTTTCAGATTTTTATTTGGATTGGCAGAGATGCCAATGAAGTCGAGAAAGCAGAGTCACTGAAATCTGGTAAGCTAGATCCAATAAGAATGATAGTAAAACTGGGGCTGGAGTGATAGCACAGCGGGGAGGGTATTTGCCTTGCACGGGGCGGACCAGGTTCTATTTTGAGCATCCCATTTGGTCCCCTGAGCATGGCCAGGATTGATTCCTGACTGCAAAGCCAGGAGAAACCCCTGAGCATTGCCGGGTGTAACCCAAAAATGATAGTAAAACGTGGTGGCTATTTCCCAGTTTCCTTTTCATCATATCCCCCAACTGCTTATGAAACTAAAGAATCATAGCTCTCAACCTGAGAACTAAGAAGTTTATAAAATTGAAGAATTTCAGGACCAAGCAATAATACAATGGGTAAGGTTGCTTGCCTTACAAGTGTCAGACTTGGGTTTCATCCTCAGCATCCCATATGGTCCCCTAAGCACTGTCAAGAGGGATTCCTGAATGCAGAACCAGAGCTACTCTTGAGCATCTCCAGGTGTGGCCCCAAAACAACAAAATTGAAGAATTTCAGATTAGCAACAAGAAAAACTATATACCCAACCTAGGATGTTATTAATTCTGAAAATATTACATTCACTTAAGCATTTATTTCATTGCATAAATAGTATAACCTCTATAACTGTGATAAAACTTTATAGCTGTGATAAACCTAGGGGATTTTTTATTTTGAAAAGAATATTTGAAAAATTATTTATTTTGAGTGTTGCTATTCTTTCGGGTGCATTTTTAAGCAAATAATTAGTAAGTAAAAATGGTAATTCCATAAAACTTGGGGTTTTTTTCAGTCAATAATGAGACTCACACATTTCATGGCAGATGAGAGAAATCAATGGGAAATTGTTCATATAGAGTAGTATTTGTTTGGGGCTGGAGCGATAGCACAGCAGATAGGGCATTTGCCTTGCACGCAGCCAACCCGGGTTCAATTCCCAGCATCACATATGGTCCCCTGAGCACCACCAGGGGTGATTCCTGAGTGCAGAACCAGGAGTAACCCCTCTGTATCACCAGGTGTGAGCTAAAAAGCAAATAAAAAAAAGAATAGTATTTGTTTATGTGGGGACAAGAAACATTTGATTTATTACTTTAATTTAGATAATTCAAAATTCAAGTTAAACCAAACTAACTGAACTTATATGCCTTTACAACTCTCTTTAGCCAAAATGTACCTTGAGACAGACCCTTCTGGAAGAGACAAGAGGACACCCATTGTCATCATAAAACAGGGCCATGAGCCCCCCACATTCACAGGCTGGTTTCTAGGCTGGGACTACAGCAAGTGGTAAACTGAGTTTTGTAACAAACAAACAAACAAACAAGCAAACAAGTATGATAAAATAGCTCTCCCATTGCTTAGGAAGAACAAAAGGCATTTAAGCCTGACTTTAGAAAATTAACCTTTCTTATACAGTTCTTTTTTAATGCCCAGTATTGTTTGAAATTCTTTTTAAACTGCAATTTTCTCATGTTACTATATTAAAGTAGCCTAAAGCAAACTTTTGTTATGAACCAATATTAACTCTACTGGAAATTGATTTATAATATATATGGCCTTTTTAAAGTGCAAAGTTATTACATAATCCGAAGGAATTTGTCAATAATGTTATAATTCAGGAATCATCAGCCAAGCTTCTCTAACATGCCATAGAAAAAAGTTTTAATGCCTTTGGGGTTATTTACTTTTCTGTGTATTATGCTCAAAGTACCTGTATATTTACAGTAAGGTTTAAGTTAGAGAGAATTCGAAAGTTTGTTTTGTTTTCCTTTTTTTAGCCAATATGACTTTGATACTATTAACTTGGTTTCATTTTGTAAGATGACCTACATATTTTGTCATTAATAAAAGCCACCTTGAAAGTACATTTTTATATTAAATAAATCTTTATTCTTATCTACTTGAAATATTTGACAGCACATTTAATATCATAAAAGATATTTACAAAAGGATTTGGCCAATGTTTGCATCACCAAAATACATATTTTGGAAAAATTTTGTGTTGTGACATTTTATTTAAATTTTGTATGTGATTTAATCATACCAATCTGAATAGTTGCGTGCATAAATGTGAATTTAATATTTCTTAAATCATCCACATTAGGCAAATGTTTTCCATAGTTAGATAATTATGCAAGATTTTAAGTATTTAATGCAGACTGAAACAATCCTGTTAAAATATAAGTAGAGGCATGGTAAAAACTTAAGAGTTAGGCCAGGGATATATATCAAGCATAGAACACACAACTAGCATGTTTGAAGAGGCCCAGAGTATTCCCCAGAGCACTGTCAGACCCTAACAACAAGGCTAAGTAAAGATCACCAAGACTTCCCAAGTATCCTTGAGTGGGGTCCCCATTAATAATTAATTAATTAATTAATTAATTAATTGATAAGGACCCAGATAGTACAAGGGTTAAGGCACTTTCCTTGCTTACAACATTCCTCTGACCCTGTTCAACACCAGCATCACACACTGAGCAACACCAGGAGTGACCTCTGAGGGCAGAACCAGAGCAGCCCTGAGCACCATGGGGTGTTCCCCCATGCCACCCCAACCTAAGAGTTTGATCCAGGGCTGGAGTTATGATAGCACAGCTGGTAGGGCATTTTCTTTGCACATGGCCGACCTGGGTTTGATTCCCAGCATCCCTTATGATCCCCTGAGTGCATGAGCCAGGAGTAACCCTGTGCATGGCCGGATGTGACCCAAAACAGCAAAACAATAAGAAGAAGAAGAAGAAGAAGAGTTTGATCCAAAAAACCCTTTGGATTAGTAGATAGATGATTCAAGTTTGAATCACCAAAACAGAAATCCTTGGGTGGATTCCGCAGATGGGAGCTTTGGGAGATATTTTTACTGAGAAAAGAAGCAGCAAGGAAACGTTTGATTGGCAACGCCTCATTGGCTGGCTGCATTTGGTTGTTTTGGGGTTCTGCTTTTTTGTGATTTTCAAGCATTGACAAGCTTAGATTTTTTCTATTTGCCTACATTAAATAGCACAGCAACAGAGCCACCTGAATTTAATGTCTTCTTGATTAATCAACAACCACTAAAAGCTTCACAGTAGAAACCAACTTTGATAGTAAGCTTTGGAGCGGGAAGAGGAATAAATCAGTGGTGGGCGGAGGAAGGAAAAGTTACATTTTCCTGGAGGAGATTCTCAGTGGAGGGGAGTGATCGGAAGAAGTCTCCTGTGTTGGGGAAATAAAGAATATTTTTATTTTTAGGTCTTGTTCTGGCAAAGAAGTGGGCCTAGTTCTATCATGGTCTAAAAAAATTAGAGAAGAACAGTATTTCTAGGGAGAAGAAATGTGCCTGTGTTTGTAGTCTCGAAGCAGTTTATACTGTTCTTCAAGTTTGAGTTGGAATAAAGCACAAATGAGCTGAATCTGTATTTGCTGTATACATAGTTTAGCCTGGTTTCTGTTCATCCAGGCTAACTTTTAAATAGCAGATAAGGAGGCCCTGTCTTCATTCAAGCTCTGAAGAAACGCAAAACAAAAAACGGGTCAGAGATAGTGAGGGAATCTCTTTAGAAGCTAGGGAGGACCTCTCCAAGATGACATCTGGGGAGAGATATCTGAGAATGAGGGGATAATTCCTGGGTGGTTAATTTATGTGACTTTTTGACATGTGCAAACTGTTGAGGACCTTATTGGAAAAAAAACATAGAAGGGAGTCTAATGGGATCTTTCTGCCTCCCTGAAGAGCAGTTTTTTCTGCCTGCTTGATGAGCTGAGCTATTGGTTGTCTGCTCCTAAACTGGTATTTACAGCTCTAGCAAGTGTAGTTCTCTCGATGTTGGTCTGAAATTCTACAGTACTGACTCAACTGTCTTCATCCTGCAGATGCTACTTCTGGGAGTTCTCAACCACCATAGTCAAGTAACTTGTAGTAAATCTTCCTGTAGTAAATCTTAATTCCAATTAAACTTTTCAACTGAAGACTTGTAAGCAGTCATAAGAAATGATAGAGAAATCACACCACTAGTATATACAATGATAGGATCACAACCTCAACATACCCTTAGAATCCCTCTGTTCCTCTTGTACCCTTGCAGTCATTCTGACTGACCTCCAGGCCCAGCCTCTCCTCTGCCTCTATTTCTATTTCAAGAATATTCTACACTTACTGTAATTGTTTGAAGAGTTTTAGATCATGTTTTTTCTTTTCACTCAAGTGCACACCTGAGATTCATACAAGTAGTTGTGTGTCAATAGCCTGTTCCTTTTTGTTGATGAGTAGTATTCCATGATATGACTGTATCATAGTTTGTTTAATCATTTGGCTATTGAAGACTATCTGATTTATTTCTAGTTTTTAGCTATTATAATAAAGCTGCTATCAACATCCAGGCCCAGATTTTCATGAATCTCTAATCTCTGATAAGTCATGGGCAGGACTTGGGGGACTTAGAGAGTACCAAGGACCAAAACAGGATTGGCCATGTGCAAGGCAATCACCTTAGCTGCTATACTACCTTTCCACCCCAGTGTATGAATGTAAGTTTTTAGTTCTCTGGTATAAATGTATAGGACTACACATGGTGGGCATCTTTGTTACCTCTTAAAAAAAACTTGTTGAAACATTTTTCAAAATGGTTGCACGATTTTTACATCTCCACCAGCAATGTGTGTAGGTATAAACTACTGAGCGTATCTCACCCACATGGCAGAGCCTGGCAAGCTGCCTGTGGCGTATCTGATATGCCAAAAACAGTAACAACAAGTCTCACAACGGAGACATCACTGGTGCCCACTTGAGCAAATCAATGAACAACGGGATGACAGCGATACAATGATATGTATGTATATATCTTCAATCAGATATGTTTTTTTGGAGATCTTTGTACTAATCTAGTCCTGGTCATTTCTCTACAGAAGGCAGGAGGAAATGCAGGGAGGGAGGTTAATAAATTTTGGGGGGGGTTCTGGGAAGATAGTATAGCAGATAAGGCACTTGCACTCCATGCAGACCCCCCAAGCCATAAATAAAAGATTCTGATCACTCTGACCCATTCTGTATTTCTTTGATTTGGGAATAGGAGTTTGGAGACACATCTGATTGTACTTAAGAATAAGACCTTGTGCACTGCTGTGTGTAACCCAAAAGCCCAAAGGGAAAAATATTCTGAATACCCATGCTTCTGTGTTTCTTTGATCTGATGGATGAAGCAAGGTGCACAAGCCCTGAGCACCACTGTGTGTGGCCCCCAAATCTCTCAAAATTCAGGGGAAAAACTCCAAGCACCTTGGCCATGCTGTGCTCTCTCTCCCCTCTCTCTCTTTATTAAATAACCATTTAATAAAATAAGTAGATAGACCATTACAAAGCTGTTCATGATTAGGTTTCAGTCATAAAATGATCCAACACCCTTCCCTCCACCAGTGTAATTTCCCAACACCAATGTCCCCGATTTCCTTCCCACTGTCCTCCCCACTCCCCAGCCATCCTGTTTATGGCAGGTAATTTTCTTCTTTCTCTCTCTCCTTTTCTGCATTATGGTTTGCAAAACACAGATACTAAGAAGTCATCCTGTTTGTTCAGTGCGTTCAGTATTTTTATCTGGAAGGTAAGACTGGAGTAGCTTTTTTAGCTGGGTGGCAGTTTTGTGTTGTGGATATAATTGCCAAGGTGTCCAGAAGTAAAGGGAAGTGGGGGGAAATTAGCCCATTCTGATCCTGAGAAAGCCCGGAAATTTCAGTCACAAACCCAAATTTTCAGCAGATTATATTTGGGTGAGGTCCATCCTTAGACAGTGGAGTCTGGCCAGGGGCCATCGAAAATGGCAGCAATTTTAGATTGTGGGGGCAAGTGACTGCTCTGCTTGCATGGGCACCAGGCTGACTTGCACCCCCTCACTTCCAATTTACCCCAGTCTGTTCAGCCTTGTGCAGGCCCGACGTTAACTGCAGCTTTTGCTACCTTTTGAGATTTATTTGTGGGTCTCTGAAGCAAAGCCAATAATTGAGTTTGTATCACTGAGCCAGAGTGGTTTATGCATGTTACTCTCACATACCTAACTTTCGGCTATTTAATTTCTTGGGAAACTTGGTCCCAAGTTGTTGTAGTCCAGCGACAAATTTCAGATATCAAGAAGTCTGAAGGTACCATCAGGCTGCTGATGCACTTTCCCTGTGGGTACGGGTTGACCTGCTGGAGGCACCACAACCCCTCTGTGTTTTTTTGATTTTTTTTTCTCAACAGGTTTAGGTAGTGCCCCTTGCAGTGCTCAGGGGCTTACTGTGGTAGCAAACCTCAAGAACAGCTGGGTACAGACTCCAAACCCCCCAAATAAACAATGAAACGATTTGAGCACATTGAACAGTGCTTTTGTGTTTCTTTGATTTTGGAGCAGGGGTTGGGGGTGGGTAGCCTTAGAGAGACTAGGGGTTTATTCTGGCAGGAGTGCCAGATTCTATTCCTGGCACCCTAGTAGGTCCAGCAAGCTCCACTACAAATGAGCCCCGCCACTGTGGCCTAACCCTCGCCCTTCCAAAAAGAAGCTGTTTGGTTTGTTCAGGTAAATGTTAGGATATCAGTATAGCTAGTGTGGATTGAAAGATGATGTATAGGGAATGAGATCAGAAAGACATTTAAACATAGACCACGTAGAGCTTGTGACACTTCATTTCCTCTCTGTAAGATATGGGTAACTGACGTGATTTGCTGCACTTTTTTTATTTTTGGTTGTTGCACATTTTTTTTAAATTTTCTACAGTGCCAAATGTTCAACAAAAGAATTCTGAGACTTGCAAAGGTCCATACAAACAGAAAAAAAATAAGACAACAAAAATAACTTTGAGAAGATTTAATTGCCACCCTTCTCAAAGTTTAAACTATTATAAATATGCTTTACAAACTAAGGGACACCATTGCCTAAGAAGTAATAGATGGTTTTATGTTAATACTTCAATAAAGTAAAGATCACATATAAAGAGAAAAATATATTTAACTGGAAAAGCTGGAGTTGAAACATGTAGCAAACAGATTGACATATTTGAAACAGAGAGTGAAAAACTAGATTTGAACCTGTAGAAGTCATTAAAATTGAAGATGAATTGATAAAGATATACACATATATACACACACACAATCTACAGAACAGAGTATAAAGAAAAGTAGATAAAAATAGGGAGTCTGGTACAGTGGGTAGGGTGTTTGCCTTGCACTTGGCTGACCCGGATTCAAATCCCAGCATCCATATGGTCCCCTGAGTACCTCCAAAAGTAATTCCTGAGTGCAAACCCAGTAGTAACCCCTGTACATCACCGGGTATGACCCAAAAAGCCAAAAAAAAAAAAAAGAATAGGGAATCAAATAAATGTAATGTGTTGGGACTTCATTGAACACACAAACATGTTGCATCTTTTTAGATCATTAATATGACTGCTAGGTAGAAAAGAGATTCAGGATGCTAAGGCAGAAAGAAGAGTCCAAATAAGAGGCTTTGATTATAATCCAATTAGAGTCAATGATGGTGAGGGCAAGGAGGGAGTGGATTCTGATATGTGCTAAATTTAAAATCAATAGACCAATAATGGATTTAGTAAGAGGTATGAGAAAATGAGATAGATCAAATTTTTTGGAGGAGTCGCTAGTTACTAAGCTAGGAAACACCATGGAAGATTTGACTGGAGAAACAAAATTCAAAGATGTTTGGAAAGTGCAAATCCTATTGGACAGTTGTCATTTTTTAGTAGACTATTCAAGCTCAGGAGAGAATTCATAGCCAGAAATGGGTATTTGATCCCAGTCAGGTTTGATGAGAAGGAATGTTTGATGCTGAAGGTATATGTACGAAAACAACTCAGGGTCCAGAGTGGTAATACAGCAGGTAGGTCATTTGCCTTGCATGTGCCCTACCAGAGTTCAATTCCCAATATCCCATATCATTCCCCCCCCACCTCCCCTCAGCACTGCCAGGAGTAATTTCTGAGTGCAGAGCCAAGAATAACTGCTGAGCATCACTGGATGTGACCCAAACAGAAAAAAAAAAAAAGAAAAGAAGACAACTTAGAGTATGACTGGTTCTAGGGTGTTCATTAGGGCTAAGTGAGATGAAGGGAAATAAGGAGAGAGAGAGAGAGAGAGAGAGAGAGAGAGAGAGAGAGAAACCCATGAACCAAGAATAAACCAACAAAGTTTGTGGAAATGCATTATGCATTACTGAGGTCACCTCCTTTAATTATCAACAGGTGCATTTTAGGGAAATAACTACCGATGGTTTTCTAATCATGTCCTTAAAAAGTAACCATATAGTCATGTCAGTGTTCAGAGGATACTTATGGTATTGTTATGACCAAATGACATAAAGTCATGATTTTCAACTAGGGTAACTTTTGCTATCCAGGGGACATTTGTCAATATCTGTAGATAAACTTGATTGTCACAACTACTGACATCTAGTACAACTGGCATGCCAAGGAAGGAGCCCAGTATCCTGCTAAGCATCCTGCCATGCACAGGAAGGGTCCCCTCCCAAAGCAGGAATTATCTAGTCCATAGTGCCAAGACTAAGACTAACTTCCCTAGAGTAAGTATATTTCACTCTAGAATTAAAGGAGTTAGCACAGAGAAATATTAAAGAGACACCTCTAATGGATATAACTGCATTATTGAACAGCTACTTAATTTATTCACATGGTGCTTCACACAAAGTACAAAATAAATTAAAATTCCTATATTCTTAAAATCAAGAAATAAATGTATTATTTAACGGATATGAACTATATCAACACAGGTTAATTCTTTTTCTTTTAACCAATAAAGTATTGATATATTTATAATCATTGAACATACTCATTTTCTATTGCTGCAAGGATAAAATTATCACAAATTTGATCATATAAAAAACACAGTTACATCATCATCATCATCATCCCATAGGTCGTTGATTTTCTTGAGCTGCCTCAGTAACGTCTCCATTCGTCTTAACCTTGATATTTTAGAAGCCTCTCTTTACTCGTCCTTCCCAATGGTGCTGCATTGGAGGCTCTTTCAGGCTCAGTGGAATGAGACCCATCATTGTTACTGGTTTTGGCATGTGAATATGCCACAGGGAGCTTGCCAGGCTTTCCCATGCAGGCAGGAAACTCTTGGTAGCTTGCCAGGTTCTCCAAGAAAGAGAACTAGGCTATAAGATGTCTTCTGGGAGTTTGGTTTTATAATCTCTGAATGTTGGCCATTGATAGGATTACACGGCAGCGGGGGCAGTTTCTGGGTGTGACCACCTAGCTACTGGAAAATGGGGGATCTGGGCAGAAGAGGCCCAGTCCAGATCCGAGCAGTCTTGGAGATCTCAGCCCCAGGGTCCCGCACACCTGGGTTCTTCTGCCACTTCCTTCATGTGTGGGTCTCGTCCAAATGTGTGGAGAGGGGCCTTGAGCATGGCTGTGGCTGGGTTCCAGAGGTTTTTGGCTGCCGGGGCTCTGCTCAGGGCAAAGAGGGAAACTCAACCCACCCGCTCCGAGGGGCCCCAGTGAAGACAGCCCAGCAGAGGGGCAAGAGTCTTAAATTCTGAGGCTCACAATTTTAATGTCTTAAATTCTGGAACTCACAATTTTAATATGGATAAACAAGGTTGATTTCTTTCTGAAGATTCTGGGCAAAGAATTTCTTTCTTTGGCTTCTTCTGTCCTCTGAATTCCTTCACTTGTGCTACTTCCTTCATAGTTTTGTGTAATTTAATTTTATTTGTAGTGTTAGGAATCAAACGCAGGCCTTCACACATCGTCTACCACTGAACTAAATCTCCAGCCTCCACTTCCTCCCTCTTTAAAGCTAGTCATGTAGCATCTTCAAAAGTATCTCTCTTCCTGTCTCTCTGTGACCATCAATTACATCTCTTTTCCTAAGTGACTTCCTCCCTTGTGTTTATAAGGACCTTTGTAATTGCACTGGGTCATCCTGAATCATCCTGGATAATCTCCCATCTCAAGATTCTTATTTTAATCGCTCCTATAAAGTGCATTTGCTATGTAAAGTAATATGTTCACAGGTTCCCGGCAGGATGTGGTTCTCTGGAAGGACCTACCACAGTGCCTACTACACTGTAGAAAGGTATTCAATGAAACTATTATTGTGCCTGACACACTGAATACAAAAATGTATAGTGCTACCCATGTATTAGTCAATTGGCCTATTAGGTAAAAGGTAATAACTTAAGGCCTGAAGTGATAGTATAGCCAGTAGGGCATTTGCCTTGCATGCAGCCAACATAGGTACAATATCCAATATCTCATTTCATCCCCTGACCAACACCAAAAGTGATTCCTGAGTGCATAGCAAGGACCACTGGTGGATGTGGACCATCCCCTCTCACAAAAAAACACACATCACTATCTTAAATATTCTGGAATTTTTGGAGTGTATCGCCTATTTACAGCTGCATAGCACCTCCAAACTCTATAGTACTGACATCCCAGTAGAAGCACACTAAATTAGATGGGAAAGTAACATGGATGCCAACCCAAAAGCATTAACGCAGAAGGCTCAACTAGCAACAACAGCTTAGCAAACTCTCAGGCAAGGACTTAATGTCCCCATGGTGAGATACAAAACTTTTCACAATTTTTCTTTTACTGAAGTATTTTTTCATAATTGTGTTAGCCATCTAGTTGTAACAAGCAATATAAAATAAATTGTTTGTTTGGGGGGCACAGTGGATAGGGCGTTTGCCTTGCACGCGGCCAACCTGGGTTCAATTTCCAGCATCCCATATGGTCCCCTGAGCACCACCAGGGGTAATTCCTGAGTGCAGAGCCAGCAGTAACCCCTGTGCATTGCTGGGTGTGACCCAAAAAGCAAAATAAATAAATAAATAAATAAATAAAAATTTAAAAAAATAAAATGTTTTGTGCCTGCTATGGAGGCAGGCTAGGGGTGTGGTCAGGGAAATGAGAACAATGGTGGAGGAAAGGTCACCCTGATAGTGGGATTGGTGTTGGAATATTGAATGAATGTCTGTAACAATTCTATCATGAGCAACTTTATAGACCCCGGTATTTAAATATGGGGTCAACAACTAAAACAGCTAAAATACCAAATTGAATAAGAGAATTTTGACATTTTGTTTTGAAGAGTGCAATTTTTCTGTCTACAGTCACAAGAAATCTGTGAATTTTGTGTATTTGAGGATCTAGTAGGAACAAGACTAAAATAGCATTGCACTGTAGCACTGTGATCTCGTTGTTCATGGATTTGCTCTAGCAGGCACCAGTAACGTCTCCATTGTGAGACTTCTTGTTACTGTTTTTGGCATATCGAATACACCACGGGTAGCTTTCCAGGCTCTGCCATGCGGGCGGGATACTCTTGTGCGGGGCTCTCCGAGAGGGAGGGAGGAATCAAACCTGGGTCGGCTTCGAGCAAAAGCCCTACCCGCTGTGCTATGACTCCAGTCCTCAAGTCAATGATGTCAGTCTAGAGTCTTCTACTGGCTTATAGTATTCAACCCAGTTTTCAAAAAAAGAATCATTATTCTAGTGTATTGTTTTTTTCCCTCTGTATGTAAAAGTACATTTTTAAAAAGACTATTTTTAAGTCAAATCGAACATTAGTTTATGAATTTTTTTATTGAGTACAACAGTAGTAGTCTTTTCCCATTTATTGAACAGCTGCTCAATTGTGTCTGCATTTTATTCTTTCCTTTTGCAGTTTCAAAACAGAAAATATTTATAATACCTGTAGTGTAGAAATCACATAACTCCTTCTTTTCTGTTTCCATGACAACATTCCATAACAGAAGAGGCTATTGATATAAACCCAATATAATTGCTCAAGGAATGTAGTATATGAAGAGCAAATAATTTTTTTGAATTCCACTTTTTTTAATTGAGTCACCATGAGCTACACTTACAAAGCTCTCATGTTTGAGTTTCAGTCATACAGTGATCAAACACCCATCCCTCCACCAGTGTACATTTTCCACCACCAATGTCCCCAGTATCCCTAGCCCTCCCCCATCCCATCCCTCCCCCTGCCTCTGTGGCAGACAGTTTTCCTCTTACTCTCTATCTCTTTACTTATAGGCATTATGGTTTGCAATACAGATAATAAAAGACCATCATGTTTGGTCCTTTATCTACTTTCAGCACACATCTCCCATCCAAAGTGATTCCTCCAACCATCATTGACTTAGTGATCCTTTCTCTATCCCAGCTGCCTTCTTCCCAAGCTCATAAGGCAGGCTTCCACCATGGAGCAGTCTTCCTGATCCTGTCTCTATTGTCCTTAGATGTTAGCCTCATATTATGATATTTTATGTTCCATAAATGAGTGCAGTCCTTCGATGTCTGTCCCTCCCTTTATTTCACTTAGCATGATACTCTCCATGACCATCCACTTATAAGCAAATTTCATGACTTCATCTTTCCTAACAGCTGCATAGTATTCCATTGTGTATATGGACCAAAGTTTCTTCAACCAGTTGTCTGTTCTTGGGCACTCGGGTTGTTTCCAGATTCTGGCAACTGTGAACAGTGAGGAGAAAATACTTTTACCATCAACACTGTCACCAACTCAGAATATGAAGACAATAATAGTTAACAAAATAACTATTTTCTAAATTTTAAGCGATAAGTTAAAAACAAAATGTATGAAAGTTTTGTGCTATTTTATAAAAGGAATTACAGGTACCCTGTTTTCTATTAAAATATCTTGTGGTCCTAAATGTTCAGCTCTATGGAACTTTTAAAAATATATTTTCTGTGCTTGTTGGTTTCTAAGTTCATTATTAAGTGAGACCAGCAAGAAAGGGGTGTAATTTTGCTCAATTATCCAGGCATGGTTTTTCTCCCCAGGAAGTAAACTATTTAGACTTGGCAGAACCACTTCCCCTCTGGGCAGCTCCCTGACGCACCTAATAGCCAAATACAACTGACAGATAACTGATGCTTTTGGACATCCTTTGCTTTGTGTGAAAGCAGTGTGGTTGATTACAGTAACAAGGCAATACTAAAGAACACAGCATGATGTCTTGACAAGTCCTTTAATTAAAAGACCTTGGGAAGAATCCTGGCTCCACCATTACTGGCTAGGCTGGCTATTTTCAGTAAATCGCTTCATTGCTTTTTTACTTCAGTGTCTCTAATAGTTAAACATGCATTTGCCTGCCTATTTACCTTATGGTCCACTTTTAGATGACTTTCCCTGGAGACTATGGGTGCAGGGAAAAAAACCAGCTATTTTCTGAAAGTAAATAGAAACTCTAGTGTAATTAAATGAAATGAGGAGATGGTTAGGAAGAGCATGACACAATTCCAGGACCTAGAAATATGATGAAAACTAAGACTGCACAATACCAAAACAAACAGATATCTTAATGATTGCATTATGTTGAAGACATGAGTTTCATAAGCATAGTTGTTTAGCTACTCACAGAAACCTTGATGGGAACAGGAGAAGTTTAAAGTTTGGGGGAAACTTGAGAGTTGAAGAGAATAAATAAGACAATGGTAGTGAGAATGGAGTAGGAGTAGAGAAAATTGGTTGCTATAAACTATTACTATGCAGATGGTAGGGAAAATTCCTCCTAAAAATAATATTTCAAGAAATAAAACACCCACATTTTGTAGGAATTTTTATTTGGGGGTAGGGGTATACCTGGCAGTACTGGGGAACTACTCCCAGATTTGTGTTTATGAGTCACTCCTCAGCTGTTGAGCTTCCTTTGCTTTGTGTAAAAGATTTGTTCTTGGGACTATGTGCCACAGATTAGTCTAAAGTCAACTGCATGTAAGAGAAGTACCTAAATCCCTGCATTACCTCTCGCTGGACACTTATAAGAATATTATTAAACATTTTAAGAGCTGGAGTAATAGTTGGGCTGGAGTGATTGCACAGCAGGTTGGGTGTTTGCCTTGCATGCGGCCGACCCAGGTTTGATTCCTCCGTCCCTCTCGGAGAGCCCAGCAAGCTACCGAGAGTATCCTGCCTGCACAGCAGAGCCTGGCAAGCTACCCATGGCATATTCGATATGCCAAAAACAGTAACAAGAAGTCTCACAATGGAGACGTTATTGGTGCCTGCTCGAATAAATCGATGTACAACAGGAGACAGTGCTACAGACAGTGGAGTAATAGTTATAAAGGGTACAGTGTTTGCCTTACATGTAGCCAATCCAGGTTCAATCCCTGGCCTTCCAAGAGTGATCCCTGAATGCAGAGCCAGAAGTATACCCTGAGCACAGCCAAGTGTTACCCCCAAACTAATATGCATACATATTTTTCATAATCATTCATCTTTTGTATGTCCCATATCTTGTCTTTAACCAGTAAATATATCAATATGAAATTTTTGAAATTTTTATTTTATTGAGTAACTCAAAAGGTAGAAATTTAGAGAGATTTTGATTAATTCTGGAAAAAAAATGATTGACATAACTTGAAGGGCAGAGATTAAAAATGCAGTGCAATTTGAAGAATGCATTACAAAAAACTTACTTTATTGATTAGAACCTTGATGCCAATAAAATCTGAATATTCTAAAGATGAAATGGAAATTTAATGTGTAATGTGTATAACCTGACGCTAAAATGTTCTATTTCTCCCAAAGTGATATACAAAGAGAAGGAGGGCAAGGAAAGAAAAAAGCACATCAATATGATATACTGTATTGGATAAATGAATCCACTGTCTCCTCTTCCCTTTTTTCTTGAGTATTAGAAACCCACCTGCATGCCTTAGGAGACCACATTCTTCATGCACAGGGCAGCAAGGCATGATCATCTAACTAAAAGCTGGCCAAGGAAGGACATACGAGAAGATCTTTGTTATGAGTCTGCGTTGCTATCACTTTCATACAAGAAACCACTATGCCTTCTACTTTTATATTCCCTTTCTATGAACAGAAAATAATACAAGCTAGATTATCTTGTGCCCAGAGATGAAAGCTACATGAAGCAGATGGCAAAGTGTGTGTTTTTTTTTTAACTTGGCCTATGTAATACTGATGGGTAATAGAATGAACATTAACTTAGTTGAGCCACCGCATTTTTGGAGTCTTTTTAGGACAGTTTAGGCTATAACCTAATATAAAAAAACTGGTATCCAAGTAGACTTTTACTGTAAAAGTGTTCTAACATATGCTGGTAGTGGAATTGGTGCTGGAAGATTGAAATGCCTGAAACTATTGTATTATGAACAACTTTATAAAGTATCACTATATTACTGTATCACTGTCATCCCGTTGCTCATCGATTTGCTCGAGCGGGCACCAGTAACATCTCCATTGCGAGACTTGTTGTTACTGTTTTTGGCATATCAAATACACTACGGGTAGCTTGCCAGGCTCTGCCATGCAGGCAAGATACTCTCGGTAGCTTGCCAGGCTCTCTGAGAGGGATGGAGGAATCGAACCCGGGTTGGCCTTGTGCAAGGCAAATGCCCTACCCACGGTGCTATCGCTCCAGCCCAACTTTGTAAAGTACAGTGTTTAAATTAAAAAAAAAAAGAGTTCTGACATATATGGTAGATTTGATAAGTCTAGATGGTAGACTACCTGCCTAAATGGTAGACTTGATAAGAGTGAGTACACAAATAGTGCAGGCTAAGAAACCAGTACCTCTTTTTATGGTACAATAAATAAAACTGTTACCAGTAGTAACTTAGTATGTCCATCATACTTCCACCAGGCCTGCACTTCCTAAAGAGAGGGTTAGGAAAATTCACCAAGCTCATGTTTTGGCTGTTCTCTGCAGCTTTTAGCAGTGGGCTGTAAAATAGAGATGAAGTCAGGCAAGAATTAATCAGTTTAAAGCAGAGATGAAAGGAGATCTAACTCTGCTCTACTCTCACCAGGTGGCCTTTAATCTAAACTGACTAAGGGATTACTAATTTGGAATCCTAGACTGTCTCTGTAAACAAAATAACAGTAAAATTGTCACTCAGGACTTTGTTCAAGAGCTTCTCTTGTGTGTTCAGAACCAGGAATTTGAGCCAATCCCAGTACAAAATCAGATTAAAAGTATTGTTTTCCCACTGTGGTAGCCACTGTTAATTTTAGGGTGGGGAAGATGATAGTATTGTCAGGTTATAGCCACATAAAGCTTTTGGCAGCGATTTCTTTCATATGTAACAAGCTGGAATCAAATAGGCCAGGTGTTACCTATGCTTTTGAATAAATCACATTGCCAGATATCTTGCAAGAGTAAGCTATAAAAGTTTCTGCTTATTTGATTCTAAAGTTTCTATGGAAATGCTAATCCTGCATCTTCAACAAGCTGAGAAATGTGTTTGGCATTTAGCTCAGAATTGAGGATTCTTTGTCTATCATCACATTTAACATAGGAAAGGTGAGCTTTCCAACAGGCCCCAGAGACGTGTCCAGGTGATTAAAGGACAAAAAAGAATCTCCTGAAGATCAATTTCAATATCTCAAAAGAACAATAGACTTGGAGTACCCTGGAGAGAGAAGCCAGCCTTTTATCAAGGATTTCACTGACTCAGATGCCAGTGAAAGGAGCCTTAACAATTTCCACCCACTAAAATTTCAGCATTTCCATAGTCAAGTGGTTTGGTGTTTGCCAGTTTTCTTTTTTTCCACCTAGGAATTCATGTTGTACTTATCCTGGTTGTATTATACTATTGTATATCAGTGCATTTGTATATTGTTTGTGGAGACATGGAAGCTTGAGGTAAACCCAGAACACATTGTTAGCAATACTCAGCTGGCTGAGGGTTTTAGTACAAGAGTTGAAGGATATGATATTGCTTTGGGCCCTGCTATGCCAGTGACCATGAGGGTTGCCCCAGCAGGACCCAGAGACCTTTAGAGTCATATCAGGAATACTTTAAAAGTCATGTGGTTCTGGGGATCAAATCCAGGCCAGGCACATGTAAAGCATGCGACCTAACCCCAGTACTATCTCCCCAGCCCCTGTGGTACATACTTTGTTTAGAAATTCACATATAATAGAATCAGAAGCACTATCAGAACTTTTGTCACTGTCACTGCCATCCCGTTGCTCATCAATTTGCTTGAGCGGGCACCAGTAACGTCTCTATTGTGAGACTTGTTGTTACTGGTTTTGACATATCAAGTACGCCACAGGGAGCTTGCCAGGCCCTGCCATGCAGGCGGGATATGGAAAAAAAAAATTCTGCATCATGTAAGATTTTAGAGTTTGATGTAAACTGGACAGTTCACCCTTATGAAGAGGAGTGAGCCTTATATAGTGATAGGAATAAGAGTTAATAGAGTTATCATTAAAATGGGATAAATATGCCCTAGTATTCAATATACTTTAGTTACTTTTAATTATATACTACAGCGAGATTTTAGCAAATCAGTAGCTGTTCAAATGGAAATGAAATTTTTCAGCCTTATTTGGAACTGATTATGGTCACAGTAACTCTGAACTAACATTTACCTAATAAGGCATTTGCCTCATACAGATCTCTTTGCTAAGGCAGCTTAATCGGCACTCTAAAAAGGAGAGCACTTCTGCACTCAAAAGGAATGGCACAGGTAGGTATTTAACTATTTCCAGAAATAACAACAGAGTGAAAAATAATAAAATATACATGTATAAATAGTTTATAAGGCAAGGTTACTATTATCTTTGTTGAAGACAGTGAAAAAGAAAGGCTTAGAGTTTTTTTCCACAAAATTAGCAAAGACTAAGTAAGATAGATGTGCAATGCAAGTTGTTTTTTGACCACATGTCTATAGTTTAGCTAGTGAATTTTTGCTGGGATTTTTAGTATAGCGCCAAACCAGACGTGTAGTAGCTTCTCGGTTGACTGAATGGCAACCTCAAAAATGAGATTGATGGCAAAGCTGATAAGGTAAACTATTTTGTGAGCCTAACATTAAATTTGGTTGCAGAAAAGCTTATTTTTGGTGTGCGTGTGTATGTGTGTGTGTGTGTGTGTGTGTGTGTGTTGGGTTGGGGGGGAGAGAACAGGAATGGAGGCACACCCAGCTGTGCTCAATGCTTTCTCCTTCCTCTGCACTCAGGGATCATTCCTGGTGGGTTCAGGGGTGATAAGAGGTGCTTTGCGATTGAGTCCAAGTCAGCTGCGTTTGGGGCAAGTTCCTGCTATATTATCTCTCGGGCAAAAATTCAGTTGCAGAAAGTTTTAACTTTCAGAAAAGGAGAGCCAAGAAAACATAGCTATAAAACTTTTGAATCATCACATCAAAAACATGTCTACTCAGAAGGCACAAAAGAAAAATATGAGTAGTTAGGGATATATCTTAATGGTGGAGCACTTGCCTTGCATCTGTGAAGCGCTGTGTTCAATCCCAGTGACAGAAAAAAATTAAAAAGAAGAAAGAAAAGAAAAATATGATTCCTTTTACTACATGAATATGTGACAGACATAGTAGCCACAATAAATGAGAAATAGAAACTAATAGAAATAGAAACTAACAGGATTAAATTATGATTGCATAAATACTAATTTCCTTCATTTAAAAGTACTACTTCCAAATCAGTGAAGACAGTAAACAACATAACAGAAAAATGACCCAAGAAAGTAAACACACAGACTAGAAAAGAAGGAAAGTGAACAAAAAATAATTTTAAAAGATTTTCTATGATAGGGGCTAGAGTGATAGCACAGCGGGTGGGGCGTTTGCCTTGCACGCAGTCGACCCGGGTTCGATTCCCAGCATCCCATATGGTTCCCTGAGCACCACCAGGAGTGATCCCTGAGTGCACGAGCCAGGAGTAACCCCTGTGCATCTCCAGGTGTGACCCAAAAAGCAAAAAAAAAAAAAAAAATATTTTCTATGATAATCAAATACATTCAAAATAAAATTAAAACATCACCCTTTTGTCTATCTACCAAACTGATAAATGTTGAAAGATGAAAGTGTTTAGTAGACATTAGAAAGTAAGGACAGGGGCTGGAGCAATAGCACAGAGGGTAGGCATTTGTCTTGTACTCGGCTAACCTGGGTTCGATTCCCAGCATCCTATATGGTCCCCTGAGCACTGTCAGGAGTAATTCCTGAGTGCACAGCCAGGAGTAACCCCTGTGCATTGCCGGGTGTGACCCAAAAAAGCAAAAAAAAAAAAAAAAAAAAAAAAGAAAGAAAGAAAGTAAGGACAAAAGCTCTGTTAATATGTGAATACGCTGGTCTGAATTTTTACTCTAAAGCACAGCGTTATTTTTGTTTTGTTTTTGTGCCACACCCAGCAGTGTTCAGGTCTTAGTCCTGGCTTTGTGTTCAGGGTTCACACCTGGTAGGCTTGGGGACTACATAGGATGCCAATGATCAAAACTGGGCCAGCTGCTCAGCTGCCTGCATGCAAGGCAAATGCCCTACCCAGTGTACCATTGTTCTAGTCCCACAGTATTATTTTTGGAATTAAATAAAATATTCCTGAACTACTCATGATGAAGGGGCAGTGACAGAGGGTCATTGGCACTTTGGTGGTGATGGGGTACAGTAGCTTTATACATCAATGCCATAATCTTTAACTCTACTGTAACCATGTTAACAAGACTATAATTTCTTTTAATACACACATGAGGTCCAAAGAGATACAGGGATTAAGACACTGACTGTCCTTACATGCAGCCAATCCCTATTGGATCCCCTTCTACCACATATGGTCCCTGAGCATCTCCAGGGGTCACTGCTGAGCACCCTGAGAACTTCAAGGTATGGTCCGACACGCCTGTCAGAAACATATTTTTATTAAATGTTTGCGATATTCAAAATCAAAGATGTTAAGTTAGCTATCTCTGGGAGAGAGCTATGTTTTCCCAAATATACTAATATCCTAAAGGGAAGGAAAATACAAACGTTTCAGATATTAGCAGAAGTTGGTCCTCGTTTCTACTCTCTGATTTGAAAAGTACGTATTCTAGCCCAGTCTTTTCTTGGTGGGGTTTGATTTGGGGGTCAGGGTTTTGGGGGAGGAAGGGCTGCAACAGTTGGAATAATCAGGGTGGCAGTAGTAGTCTCTGGTATAACTGGGGGTTGCTTTCTGCTTCTTAGTTTAAAGATTGTAAATTTCTAGGGAAGCACTGAATGCATTTTTTTTCTGAAAAGGGGGCATAGATCAAATAAATTTGGGAACCTCTGCTTTACTCAGTCATAAGTGCTCTAGTTACTTTTGCCTTGGAGACTCATTCAGATTATCCATATTTACTAAAACATAATTTTTGCTAATCTCATTTCATCTCAAGAAGTTTATTAAATAATTTTTCACAGCAGAAGACTTTTGCCTCCACATATTTTTATAATGTTGAGGGTCCAGTCTCAATGAAAAGCCCCCGTAGATTTTAGCATTAAACATTTTATCACTCTGGTTCATCAGTTTATACTGAAGTGGATGTCATACATTTTACAAAGTTTAACAGTGAAATATACTTGCATAGTGACAGCAGTCCTGTATCAAAAAGGTAAGCACTAATGTATACTGAATTAAAAGAAAAAAAAAAACATTGATTTTAAACCTCATGCAGTGAAGTGAGTTTAAATTTAAAGGCCTACACACATCCAGTGGATTCAAAGCCACACTTCATGTAGTTTACTATCATGAGAGAAAAATAAATAAGTTATAAAGACTTATACACAAAAGCCAATGAACCTATAAAATCTATGTATATTCATTATATATATGTGGTGGTTGAAAGCAACCACTTTACTTTGCAGTACCAAGTATAATATGGTATAATATAAAGTATAATACCTGGTGAGTATGAGGTGGCACTAGCAATCTTCTCTACTGCTGCTGTTGTCTTTGAAAATATTTTACTTTCTTTTAGAAGGAATATACAAATTCTTTGTAACCCAGAAATTCCAATGTAGAGATCAACAGAAATCCATATAACAATATAGGAGAGAGGTATGAAAGCTTGTAACTCTATAACTGTATCTCACGGTGATTCATTAGAATAAATAAATAAAATAAAAGAATAAAACACAGACACACAAAACAATGTAAGAGAAGATATAATTGAATCTATAAAAACAAACAAAATTCAGATACTGATGAACAATTTCTTTATATAATGCAATCAGTGTAAGATGGATTAGAGATTTTTTTTTGCAAACTTTGCAACTTATGTTATGTTTTTCTCATTCATCCTGATGAGAAACACACTCACAATTATTTGACAACATCAATCTCTTATTAAGATGCTGTTTCTCAGTATATAATTGACTGCTATTAGCATGGATTTTCATCAGGTTTTCATCATATCCTCAAAGTGATGATTTCAAATATTTTTCTCCTAATCCATAAATAAGAACTCAGAAGTCATGCTGTTTTCTGTTACTTATGAAAAATGGGTTTTTTAAATATAGTCAACATGACAAAAGCCATCTCATTTGGGGGATTATTTATGAAATTTATTAAAATTAAATTTTAATTATTAAATAAAAAGTGAAACCTTTACAAAAATGCTTGATATAAAATGTGTTTCCCTTGTTCTGCACTGATTACAAAAAAAAGTGCTAGATTAGAAAATAATTCCTAAAAATTTATAGTGACTCCATCTAGGGTATTAATAATTCATGAATTAAGATTACTGTTGATGCTATTCAAATTCTCCATAATGTTAACCCCTAGGTAAGGAGGTAAATAAAAATGACCTAACTTAGTGTTTCTTATTATCTGATATTGGCATTAGGTTGAT
Organism: Sorex araneus; assembly: GCF_027595985.1. Taxonomy (NCBI): domain Eukaryota; kingdom Metazoa; phylum Chordata; class Mammalia; order Eulipotyphla; family Soricidae; genus Sorex; species Sorex araneus. The sequence goes on along the minus strand of NC_073302.1, from coordinate 378,262,838 downwards.
CTTTTGCTGTTATATGTTCTGTTAGACCTTTTTCAATCATACATTGCTGGAGCTTAATTTGTCAATTAGGAACTGACATAGAGAGAATAGAAGTGACCCTTAAATCCTTAGAATGGTCAGAAAAATAATGAATGTAGGCATGTTTTCACTGAGACACTGACCCACTAAAGATCCTAGGGAGATAGAAATTTCTCTCTCCTACATATTTTAGGCTTTTAGTACATATTGGACTAGAGTGATAGCACAATGGGTAGGGTGTTTGCCTTGCACACGGCCAACCCAGCTTCAATTCCTCTGTCCCTCTCAAAGAGCCCGGCAAGCTACCAAGAGTATCCCGTCTGAATGGCAGAGCCTGGCAAGCTACCCAGCACATATTCAATATGCCAATAATAGTAACAACAAATCTCACAATGGAGACATTACTGGTGCTCGATTGAGTAAATCAATGAACAACAGGATGACAGTGACAGTGACAGTACATTGATCTCAGGGGTATAGTTTAGATGGTAGGATGTAACAAATAATAGAGGCAGGCTGGAGAGCTAGCTACTGAGTGCATGCTTTGTATACTAGAGGCCAGATTCAATCTCTGTCACTCCATGGTCCTCCAAACCACCAGGAATGATCCCTGAGCTCAGAACCAGAAAGAGCCCCTGAGCATCATGACTCAAAAACAAGCAAACAAACAAAAACAAGTACAGAGGCAACTGAAGTAGGTTTCTCTTTGTCCACTGAAAGATACTCTATAAAATAATCAAGAATGCTTTTATTCAAGAGCATGATTCAGGTCCATAAATAAGAGGCAGTCAGTCTGTCCCAGTTATGTGTCACGAGACATAGAAGGAAGATTTTAAAAGGCCCAGCAGGGAAATGGTCTTACCATAGGTCATTTGTTTGAAATGTTTGTGTTGGTTGTCAAGACTGGAGATGGAAGGCTACTCTGTGGAGTCCTTTGTAGCCATCAATATTCTATGTCCTCACCTGTCTTTAGGGAAAAAGAGAGAATTGAACTGGCAGTGCTGGGCAGCTTACTTGAGTTCTCAACCTGACAGCTGAAAGCTAAGTCTGTTTGACCCTAAGTAGATTCCCCATGGCCATCATTTTAAAGAGTTCTTGGTGGTTGGAAGAATGATGGCATTGCAATATGGTGCCAGACATACTTGTATGATTTTTCCCTAGCTGGATCTTTCTCCAAACATTTTATTTATTAAAAGAATCTTTCCATTTTATTTTACATACAGATTGCTTCAAATGTATTAAAATTGGGGAAAATCATGAAACAGGAACAGAAATTGTAATTGCTAAAAAATATGTGGTAGTTAGGTGGGGCTATTGTTTTATTTGTTTTTGGGTTTTTTTTTTTTTAAGTCTGTGTTTTCCTAGGAATTGAGCCCAAAGGCCTCATTTTGGGGAGGCATACATACAGCTGAGCCACATACCTCGACCTGTTGTGTTTGCTTTTAATTTAGGAGTATGAATGTCAGCGATGACACCAGTATATATGCTTTTAGAGAGAACATTTGAGTATTCCTTTTCTCTAAAAAGAGGTAAATTCAGACTTTGTTGCACTTGAGAACCACCCTTAATAATCAGAAATATAAACCAGGTAGCTAGACCTGTTCATGAAGGCAGGAATTTCCCTGAACTGGCGATGCCTGAGTAAAGATAAGATGAGTGCCAGAGGTATGTGCTAATTTAGTGTGCGTGTGTAACATTATTATGATAGCTGTGCATTAATGAAGATAAAAATTCAGAATAAGGATCTCATTCAGGAGAAGAAAATGGCTTAATTCCATTATATTGCTACTTGGCACATTAAAGCTAGCACATACCAATAGTAGCTCACACTTAATATGACTTAATTAACACAAATGCAGTACAATTGTCAACTTGTTTTCTTTCTTTCTTCCTTTCTTCCTTCCTTCCTCCCTCCCTCCCTCCCTTCCTTCCTTCCTTCCTTCCTTCCTTCCTTCCTTCCTTCCTTCCTTCCTTCCTTCCTCCTTCCTTCCTTCCTTCCTTCCTTCCTTCCTTCCTTCCTTCCTTCCTTCCTTCCTTCCTTCCTTCTTTCTTGCAAACAATTTCTATTTAGGTCCTGGGATTTACAATATTGTTACTTGTACCTACTTGTCCTTTTCACGGATACATCATTCCCACACCACAGCCCTTGAAGAGAGCCTCCTTCCCTCCTCCAATATCCCAAATATCCTTCCCACACACCCCATGGTTCTATGGACAAAATCTTTTTTTTTTTTTTGCTTTTTGGGTCACACCCAGCGATTCTCAGGGGTTACTCCTGGCTTTGCACTCAGGAATTACTCCTGGCGGTGCTTGGGGGACCATATGGGATGCCGGGGATCGAACCCGGGTCGGCCGCGTGCAAGGCAAACGCCCTACCCGCTGTGCTATCGCTCCGGCCCCAAAATCTTTAGTTCTGATGACTTGGACCATTTATTATTCCTTTACTATATTTCTTTTTTTTATTTCGTATCTGGAGTAGATTTTGTTTTTCTAAATTGTTGAGGTGATAACACATATAGGTGAATAACTCCTGGAATTCTACAAAGGAATACTTGACAATAAATTGACAGAAAAAAATTGTTTTCATAAACTGTATGTTTTTTAGCTGTATAGCACTGTAGCACCATCCTCCCATTTTTTATAGATTTGCTCGAGCAGGCACCAGTAACATTTCCATTGTGAGACTTGTTGTTACTGTTTTTGGCACATCAAATATGCCACGGGTAGCTTGCCAGGCTCTGCCATGCGGGCTCGATACTCTCGGTATCTTGCCGGGCTCACCGAGAGGGACAGAAGAATTGAACCCAGGTCGGCCGCAAACAAGGTAAACGCCCTACCCTCTGTGCTATTGCTCCAGTCCTTTAGCTATATAATTTTTAAAAATACTATTATGAGTAGGATTGGAGCTATAGCCCAGCAGGTAGGACATTTGCCTTGCATGAAGCCAACTTGGGTTCGATTCCTCTGTCCCTCTCGTAGGGCCCGGCAAGCTACCGAGAATATCCCACCCATATGGCAGAGCTTGGCAAGCTACCCGTGGAGTATTCGATATGCCAAAAACAGTAATAACAAGTCTCACAATAGAGACGTTACTGGCGCCCGCTCGAGCAAATCGATGAACCAAAGGACGACAGTGACTATTATGAGTAATTGTGTGCTAATTGTAAGATTTATATGAAATAGATAAAACTTACAAATGCAAAATTAGTAAGAGTGAAGAGAGCTAAAAAAAAAAACCTTAGGGGAGAATCCGAATAGACCTACAGAAGTATAGCGGTGTGTCTTATGCTAAAAAGAGAATACTGGATATATATTAGAAAATAATATATATACTGCTAAGTGTCTGCATTAATAATTAAAGGATTGTGATAAAAATCTTTGTGGATGTAAAAATAAAATATTTGGCTAGTACTTGATATATGTGACATGTTGGTTCATTATTGTAAATGTATGGCATCCCTTAGTAAGATAGGAGTAAACAAACCTCTCACTCTGATAGAGGGCAAGCATAAGCATCATGAGTGAATGACATACTCATTGCCAAATGCTGAGTTTGTCTTGACTTTCCTAAAAGTTTTTTAGATGCTTTCTGCAAGATTAATTTCAAGACTTTGAATTCCCTAAACCATCGTCTGCCCCTCAAGTTCTATTTTTTTTCCTGTCATTAGGCAGACTTCTAGCCTTTGAGGCATAAGCAGATGTTTTAGTTAGCTTTTGCTTTTCTAACATATATGCTATCACTTCTTCCTTGTTGCTGCTACCTCATCTCCTCTCTGGAATGTGAATGTATCAGTGGAAGGCAGAAAGGCACAGGCTGTGAGTAATTAGTATAGGAGGATACAAGGAACCTGGGGAGGTTAAAGTTCTGGATCACTTTTCTAGCCTAAATGGTATAATAAACTTACTCTGAAATCTCATGTTCTAACAGGGGTTAAGAGGACTGGCCAGTTGGAATCAACCACAATTTTGTATGGGACAGAGGGTAGGTAAGACAGAAAAGAGACCAGTATGACAATAATAGTTGGGAATGATCACGCTAAACAAGAACCGTGTGTTAAAAGTAGGTAAAGGAATATTCCTAATAACTTTCAGTATCTGTATTGCAAACCACAATGCCCAAAAGGAGAGAGAAGAAGAAGAAGAAGAAGAAGAAGAAGAAGAAGAAGAAGAAGAAGAAGAAGAAGAAGAAGAAGAAGAAGAAGAAGAAGAAGAAGAAGAAGAAGAAGAAGAAGAGGAAGAAGAAGAAGAAGAAGAAGAAGAAGAAGAGGAAGAAGAAGAAGAAGAAGAAGAAGAAGAAGAAGAAGAAGAAGAAGAAGAAGAGGAAGAAGAAAAGGAAGAAGAAGAGGAAGAAAAGGAAGAAGGAGGAGGAGGAGGAGGAGGAGGAGGAGGAGGAGGAGGAAATAGGAGGAGGAGGAGGAATAAGAAGGAAGAAGAGTGCCTGCCATAGAGACAGGCTGAGGTGGGGAATGAGGTGACGGGAGGGAACCTGGGGACACTGGTGTTGGGAAACGTACACTGGTGGGGGGATGGGTGTTGGAACACTGTATGACTGAAACCTAATCATGGACAACTTTGTAAGGGTCTATCTCACAGTGCTTCAATTTAAAAATTTCAAAAATAAAATTAAAAAAATAAAATAAATATACTCTTGACCTGTGGTAAACTAAATAAACAAATTAAATTGTATGACACTACAAAGTCCATATTAGTAGAAAAGTAGACACAAATTGTTTTTTTTTGGAGGGGTCATGCCTGGCAATGCATAGGGGCTACTCCTGGCTTTGCACTCAGGAATTACTCCTGACGGTGCTCAGGGGACCATATGGGATGGCTGGGAATCGAATTGGCCATGTGCAAGACAAATGCCCTACCCGCTGTGCTATTGCTCCAGCCCCAGACACGAGTATTTTGAGTAAGCGGATAACCTAGAAAAATAACTCATAACTCATTCAAATCCCCTTCTGCACTCCTCTCCTATGGTAGAAGTTATACTCTCAGCACATGGAAATACTAAGTAATCTGAAGAGCAGTGCTTTTTATATTGTTAAAATTATTTAGTTAAAGCTATTTACACCATCTAGCACTTCTGACCAACATTTCCCCAACTTTTGGGGACTTTATCTTAGACAAAGAAGCTGGATGTTAATATTCCCATTCTTGCTTGCAGTTCCTAAAAGGCAGCTAGGAGATCTTAGAGCCACCTGTCAGGTGCGAGTAGACCAAATTGAGGAGCTAGTGACATAGTGCTATGGAATGTACTGGAGTGAGAAGAGACATGGATCATCCAGCTACGGAGGTACCCAAGCCAGGTGCTAGCAGTGCCATTCAGGGCCAGCAGCATAAGTGTGGACACAGCAGGCTGTGCTGGCATTGCCCATGAGGACTGCAGAGGTGTCTGGAGTCCCTCATCCATGGAGGAAGTTGTGCTCTGATTTTGGCTCTGCAGCCCCCTAGCCTGGACTTTCTGTCCCTGCAAATTCAAAGAGCTGCCCAAATATTCTCGTACTCCTATTCTCCTTAATTCTCTGGAACTAATTTCAACTCTTAGCTGCTCAGACCCCTGATTACTGCAAACAGGCCAAAGAGTTAGATAGGAGAACTTTTTGAAAGAAAATGCGGCTTTTCCATGGAGTCACTTCTAAGTCTGACCTCAGCAAGAGCTATAATTCCGGAACATTGGTGCAGAAAGTTCCATGATCTCAGAAGAACTAAAATTGCTTTCATGGGTAATTTTGGCTATCTCAGAAATCTAAGACTAAACCAAACAGTTTCTCCTTCGAAGTGTAAAGTGATTTGTTATCAGAGTTTCTTGAGATAGACAAAGAAAAATCTGGCATTCTAATGAGTGTAGAAGCAACACAAGAAAGGAAAAGTGAATTTCTTCTTTAGTGTTCTAAATTTTAACATATAAACTGATGGTGTGTTTAGGGCTAAAATAATAAAGGAAAATGATATTTATTATACCAATAGTAAAAGAACATATTTTTCTTTGGGAAGTGAAGGGAGCAGTTTCTTCCCAACAGTGCTTAGGAGCCCAGAGACTATCCCCAGTAGTAGTCAGCCCAGCATGGGGGCCCCAAACACCTAAGTATCTTGTGTGTGTGTGTGATTTAATTTTATTTTTTAAATTTTTAAAAAATTTTTATTAGTGAATCACCATGAGGTACAGTTACAGACTTACAAACTTTCGTGCTTGCATTTCAGTTATACAGTGGTCGAGTGCCCATCCCTCCACCAGTGCCCATTTTCCACCACCAATGGTCCCAGCATCCCTCACACCACTCCCACCCTATCCTCCGTCCACCGCACCTCGACTCTGTGGCAGGGCATTCCCTTTTGCTCTCTCTCTCCTTTTGGGTATTGTGGTTTGCAGTAGAGGTATTAAGTGGCCATCGTGTTCGGCTAAAGACCTCAACATCAGACCAGAATCCATCAGGTACATTGAAGACAAGGTTAGCAAACACCTAAGCATTTTATTAGCTTAGCATAGCAGTGGTGGTGACCACCTGGGACATAACTACAGTGCTCAAGGTGTAGTGAGGTGCCCAAGATCCAATTTTGGAGCCTGGTATGCGTGAGGCATAAGCTCCAACACATTGAGCTATCTCCCCAGTTTAGATAGAATTTTTTTTTTGTTTTGCTTCTAGAAATAGGCATTATTGTGTATTTTACTTCCCCTGAACTTAGTACTATACTATTAAGAAGATAGTTTTGAAATATTATACATATATACTAATGCACTGTCTTTGTATAAATATATGTATGATTTCTAAGATATTAATATCAAGCTGCAAAAGAATTCCAGATACATAACACTGTCTGTGTTTATGCCAAAGATTTACCAGTCACATGAGTGATCGGCTTGCTCAGGAGGCTGCATGTTCTGCCTGGACTAGAATGTATACAGACACAGCTGCCAAGACTGAGATTTGTGTCTCCAGCCACTGGCACACACTCTTGCCAAATACCTTTGCTTAATCTTTGTTTAGTCCTCTCCTTTGATGTTTTAGCAGTGCCCTTTTTATACTTTATTTGGAATAAATTATGTGTGAGATGAAAATGCATAGTGGACATAATCCTAAACTGAACTCCTTAAAGCTATAGTGTGAAGTCTTGCATGCGTATCTGGGTAAAGTCAGCTGGCAGATGTCAACTATTTGCTTGTCCAAAAGGGACTCTTCAAATGATGAGATATTTTTAATATAGATCAAGAAGATCTATAAAAAGTTTGATAGTATATTCCTTTTGAAGTAAATTAAGTATAGTAAATTTGATTAAAATGTCCATTTTTCTGAATACAACATGAATACTGGTCAATAGTTCTACCCTGAAGAACTCTAATACTGTAAAATTTTTTATTCTCTAAATATACTAGATTTAAATATCCTTGTGCTTGGGTAGGTGTGCAAACTTTTTTTTTTAAGAAACACACTGTAATTGCACAACCTGGTACTTTCCTAAGAATATATCAGTGGAAGGCAGAAAGCCACAGGCTGTGAGTAATTAGTATAGGAGGATACAAGGAACCTGGGAGATTAATGTTCCTAGGCCTCCCAAGACATCTTGACAGATCATAATACTTTATTTTTAAATGAAAAATTTATATATTATGAGACAAAGACAGGAGGATGTGATCTATTTTCTGGTCTGTATCATATAATATGGTCTGTAAGAATAGAATTTCAAATTGAGTTCTTTTATTTCCAATTATTAAACATATTTTTCCTTGAAATGTGGCATTCTCTTATTATGCTTGGTGTTTAAAACATCTTAGAGGCAAGTTGAATTTCAGAATTATAGAACCTTGATAATCTGATATTGTATAGCACTTCTACACAATATTAGAGATAATAACAAAAACCTTTTTCTTTGTTATGCTTATAAAAGAAGCTATTTCTCAGCCTGAGTGTGTGTTTGATTTAGTTTTAAGTTCCCAAAGATGCATACTGGTTTTAAGCTTAATATGAAATCTATCATACTTTGGACTGGAGAGATAGCACAGCGGGTAGGCCGTTTGCCTTGCATGCAGCCGAGCCAGGTTCAATTCCTCTGCCCTCTTGGAGAGGAATTGGAGAGCCTGGCAAGCTACCAAGAGTATCCCACCTACATGGTAGCATGTTAGAGTCTGGCAAGCTACCTGTAGCGTTTTGGATATGCCAAAAACAGTAACAAGTCTCACAATGGAGACGTTACTGGTGCCCGATTGAGCAAATCAATGAGCAACTGGATGACAGTGCTATCATACTTTAAATTTCTACAATATAAAAGTGCTAATCTAAAAATAGAACACAAAGTGTATTTTTTACTATGTGATGATCACATGGGATATCAAGAAACTCCCAATTTTCTTTAAAATTAGTGTTTAAAAAAGAATCTGAATTTTTTTTAAATTCTCTTCACTTCTGTTAAATCTTATATTTGTAGGAATTGTGTATTTTGTGTACATTTTAATATGTACTAGCATGATACTACTGATATTTCCAATTTAAAAAACTTATATACCTGTAAAACAGAGTACAAGTTTTTGGAAAAAAATAATTTATTATTGATTTAAAATGTTATGGGATTTTATTTTAGCTTTACTTATTTATTTGTATGGGGGCCAGACCTGGCAACACTTAGGGCTTAATCCTGGCCTTGCCTTCAGGGATCACTCCTGGCAGGCTTGGGGGACCATACAGAATGGAGGGGATCCATCTTCGGTCAGTGGCTTGTAAGGCAAGCTTCTTAACATTGTCCTGCACCTCCGGCCCCTCAGTTCAGCTGTTTTTTATCAATATGTGTATAGGTATCACCACTTCCACCAAAAAAAGGAAAAAAAAGAAAACAAATATTTCTCATATGTGAGATTATACAGAAACAGAGTAAGGGAACAATAAATGGCTAAAGGCATTGGAATTGGAGATTTTGCCCACTCCAGATTTTTTCTGGAGATTTCCTCTCAGTTCCAGAGAATTGAGCTTTTCCTGGCTGGGAAGGTGCTGTGAGGGGACCTCCGGACACTGGTGAAGGGAAGGAGGCCCTCAGATGATATATGTGGTATTAGAATGATGTATGTCTGACACGTAAAAATAATTATTATAAACTGTGGTCCCTCAATAAGAAGAGTTAAAAAATGCAACAGCAAAAATACAGTGTTTTCTTTATATAGCACTACCATCACCTACTACTAGCCCCCCATCCCCACCCCCGTGTAAACCTTTAACATTAAAATTTATTTTATTAATTTGGTAACAATGTCTGGGAGCACTTTAAGACCCTCCTGCATTGAGAATACTGTGAATTTGCTGACAACTGTCACTAGATAGCAGACTGATAATAATAATCTTTAAATATTATGTCCTTGTGATAAATACAGCATTCTTGAGAGATTATTGTGCTGAAAACAGAAAATACATATTCAAAACAAGACAGGTTGTTCCCCCTTATTTTTTCACTGATCTAATTTACCATAGTGTAGACTAACTAAATAAAATATGTTAAGCCAGAGAGCATAGCAGGTCGGGCACTTGCCTTACACAAACGACTGATACAGGTTTGATCCCCAGCACCTCGTATGAATCCCTGAGCCTGTCAGAAGTGATCTGTGAGCACCGGGTGTGGCCCAAAAACAAACAAACAAAAAAAGAAATGTCTTGCCTCCCATATTCACTGCATCCCAAAAAGGGTCAGTTTGTATCTGCATATACTTTTACCTACGGTCAAACAAACTACGCCCCCCCACACAACAACAACAACAACAAAAAAAAAACACTAACTCTCTCTTGACAGGAGAATCACTTCACTGTGTTTAGTTTCTTAGCTTACACTACCGGGATCTTACTTTCCTCACAAGGTCATTTGAAGAATTTTTTTGGTTTTTTGGCCTTCTGTGTCATATCCAGAGAAACTCAGAGTTTACTCCTGACTCTACACTCAGAAAACAGTCCTGGTGTTGCTTGGAAGAATAGAGATGCCAGGGCTCGAACCCGACCCTGGTCAGCCGCATGCAAGGCAAATGCCCTACCTGCTGTGCTATTTATTGCTCTGGCCCCCACTGAAGGATATTTTTTGGTAAGTACTTAAAACAGCTTTTTAAAATACTTGTGTAAAGTGTCACACTGTTCTTCATCCATATATTTCACAGATGTTAATTTTTTTTGCAAAGAGTGGGACTAGACCGCACCTAGCAGCACCCAGGGGATACTCCTGAGTGCTCAGGGATCACTGCCGGAGGTGGTCAGGGGGCCATATGTGGTGCTGGGAATAGACTGGGTTCAGTCACATTCAAGGTAAGTGCTTTAATTTCTATATTATCTCTCTGTACCACAAATGTTAATTTTTTCATGTAAAATATTGGTCAAATATCAAATGCAGGACTTGGTTTATTCACTAAATTACTTGCAAATAGCCACCAACTTTATCTTTCTCTTGAGCAGATCAGAAATTGTGGTGCTCATTTTCTCATTTTTAATTTTGGTTTCCGACAAAAAAAAAAACAGTAGTTGAGGGTAATTTTTAAATCCTAATTACTGACAAATAAAATGCTGTAAGTTCTGTATTCTCCAGATAGTTGAAAAATAAAAGTAATCATCTATAAATAAAGTACTCCTTTATCTGACGATTATTTGTGCTATGTGTAGAGATTCACTCAGTGCCCTAAAAACAACCCAAGGAGAAAATGAGGTTCAAAGCCTTGTAGGCACAGCTAATTTACACTTTTCTTTCTTTCTATAAATATTTTTGAAACATCTATAAATTGTCAGGTGTGAACTAGTTGTAAAATTTCTAAGAGCTAAGGCTCCATTTATTCCTTGGTCTGTGCCATCCACAGACAGTGCTTTGGTGGGGGCTGGGAGGGAGCAGAGAGGGGGAGAGCTCCTAAATGATATTCCGGAGTCCCAGGGTACCACCAGGGATTCGCAGCTAGTGAGATCTGTGTTTTGATACGAGGGTCCAAGGATGCAAAACTGCTCAGACCCTTCAATTCCACAGGGATCTGTGAATCTGTGATGTGGGGGGGAGGGGTGTGGGCATGCGATATCAGGAATCTGGCACATGCTAGCCATGCACCCTAACCTCTGAATTCTATCTCGGTCTCTACAGGCAGTTCTCTCCCCACTTGCTTCTCGGGTCTCCCTGTGTGCTGGTCCTCTGCAGGGCATATCTACATTTCTTTCCAGGAAAGGGAAGGGCTCTGTTCACCATTTATCAAGCTAGTTCAATGAGGCTGAATGGTAGCAACCCCTTCCTGAGGCTCTAGCCAGGCTCTCTTAGTTCTGTACATAAAAATCTCATGTATATGTGAACAGACCTGCATTGTCTGCACAATAAGGCAGCAGTATTCCCTGCCAGAGCAAGTACACCTTTTCTTTAGACTTCCATCTCTTCTGGCACCCCTCTTCTGACCTCCTCCTGACTGCTGAAGAATGGGATAAAGTAATGTGATTCTAAAAATTCCTGCAATGGTGAAAGTACAGGCTTTTCTCCAAGTTTCTGTCCAACCCTTTTCTCAAGTAATTACACCTACTCTGTAGCCGTGCCAGTAACCATAGAAATTTGTCCTGCATTGACTTCTGCCCTGAGTTTAGCTGATGATTTCCAGATACGTCTTGTTCCAGAAGTTTCTAAATACCTTGTTCCTAGGTAGTCAGTAGGTCTATGAAAGAAAACTAAAATTTTGATCATTCCATGGAGTTCTAGTCATGAGAGACTCCACAATTTCAGCAAGTATGCCATTAATTTTTTTAAATTTCATTAAAATTCTTTCAGTAAAGACTTGAAAGCTAACATTTTTTAGCCATATAGTAAATTTTCCTGTACCTGTATTTTAGTGATAATAAGAATATGACTATAAAATAGAAAATCAAGCACCTAAGTTGATTCATATAAGTTTGCTAATTCTTCCCTATCAGAACTCTTACAAGCACTGGGATTTTTTTCTTATTTGTTTTGTTTTGGGGTTACACCCAGAGGTACTGGGGTGGGGATTACTCACAGTGAATTACTGGCAGGTGGTGGGTAAGGTCAGTCTTGTCAACCCCAAGAGGATTAAACCCAGGCCTCCCACATGCCGAGTGAGCAGTTGACTTTTGAACTATCTTCCCAGCCCAGCTCTGGAATTCTTATGTACTATTTACAACTTATAAAGAGTATTGACATAGGAGGCACAAAGCCACACAAAACATCTGCTGCTCAAGAAAACAACTATAATCTTAATGCCTGTTGAAAGTTTCTAATATTTATTTCCTGCTCCTTTCTGTTTATGATAACATTATATGCAAACATCAATTTGTGGCAGTGATATCAAAATGTGCTACTTGATTAGTCATTTATATATGTACATACAAAATCATTTCCCTTTCCATACCTGTCTTGTAACCACAGCTCTGCAGACTCTCAAGAGTTATCCTGTTGGTTTTTTCTGTTCTTTGTGCTTTGCTTTTTATATCCACACATGAGTGAGATCATTGGTATTTGTCTTTCTCCTGATTTATTTCATGTAATATGAGTCTCTCCAGTTCCATCCATGCTGTCACAGAAGCTAAGATATCATTTTTGCTTCTGGCTGAGAAGTAAGTATAACATTGAGTATATATGCCACATCTTTTGTCATTCATCTGCTATGGAGAGTTTAGTTTTGTTTTGTTTTGTTTTGCAGCCACACATAGCAGTGATCAGAGTTTAATCCTGGTTCCTCAGTAAGGGACCACTTCTGGCTGGGCTTATGTAGTGCCAGGCACTTGAACCCAGGTCAGCAGCATGCAAGGCAAGTGTTCGCTATCTACTGTACTATCGCTCTGGCTTCCTGTCACTGAAAACTTGGGTTGTTTCCTTATCTTGACGTAATAAAAAGCACTTCAGTGAACATAGGTGTGCATATATCTTTCAAGTTCTTATTTTCATATTGTTGGATAGATACCTAGGAGGGAAATTTTTAGATTATAGAATAGACCCATCTCTACCCTTCCTTTTGTTTTTATTGTTGCTGTTACAATGTCTGGGGAATTATGGTTTGCAATATAGGTACTGAGAGGTTATCATGTACAACCCTTAACAGTCAGCACTCAGTTCTTGTCCAGGGTGATCATTTCCAACTGTCATTATCTTACTGGTTCCTTCTCTATCCTAACTTCCCTCCCGCCACCCTCTTCTTGTGGCAAGCTTCCATCCATGGACAGGTCCTCCTGGTCCTTGTTTTTACTGTCCGTGGATATTAATCTAAAATTATGTATTTTTGCATCACACAGATGAGTGCAGGCATCCTATGTTTGTCTCACTCCGTTTGACTCATTTCAGTCAGCGTGATATTCTCCATGTACATCCATAGATTCGGGCCTTTAAAAAAATAACTTTATTTATTTTTTTATTTTTATTTATTTTTAATTGAATTACAGTGAGATGCACAGTTACAAAGTTGTTCATGATTATATTTCAGTAATATCATGTTCCAACATCTGTCTCTTCACCAGTGTACATTTTCCACCACCAGTGTCCCCAGGTTACCTCTTGCTTCTCCCCCACAAGCCATATAACTCTATGGCAGTCACTTTTCTTCTCTCTCTCTGTCTCTCTGTCTCTCTCTCCCTCTCTCTCCTCTCTCTTCCCCTCTCTCTTCTCTCCTCTCTCCTCTCCTCTCTTTCTCCTCTCTGTCTCTGTCTGTCTGTCTATTTCTGTCTCTCTCTCTCTCTCTCTCTCTCTCTCTCTCTAATCCTGTGACTTACCTCTAACGAAAATACGGGTAGAGATGGGGCTGGAGTGATAGAACAGCAGGTAGGGTGTTTGTCTTGCACGGGGCCAATCTGGGCTCAATTCCCAGCATCCCATATGGTCCCGTGAGCACTGCCAGAAGTTAATTCCTGAGGGCAGAGCCAGGAGAAACCCCTGTGCATCGCCGGGTGTGACCCAAATAGCCAAAAAAATAAAAACAAAAAATACAGGTAGAAAAGGGTATGGAATTTTAGTTACACTTTAAAAAAATATTTTATTTTGATAAAGTTGTTCACAATGATTTATCACATTTTCAGTATTTCAACACCAATGCCACCACCATTATACCTTCCCACCACCTTATTTCTAATTTTCCCAACTACCACCCAAGCCTGCCCCAATACCATGCTCTAAATAATTTAGCTTGTATTGCTTATTATGAATAATTCGCTAAAAATGATCAAAAAAGATTTCCTTAGAAGAAAGTGTGTGAGTGAAGATCATTGTATCTGGAGCCATTAAGCCATTGTATAAGAAATTACTAATGTGTTGTTACAGGCTGTGTGCTAATGTTTTTTTAATTGAGATTGGTTGTCTTCTTCTTTATATTCTATTTAATGTGGTGTGCTACTCCTGGTCCATCAGTGGCGTAGAGTATGAGATGTCACTCCAGGAATTCTAAAATTTTAAATAGGGTGATACAGCTGGAGTTAAATTTTTAACTGGATGGTGACTTTGGGGCCTGGAGTCATTTCAGCATCTTGATGTTCTCTTCTGAGATTTATTTATGAGTGTCCGGCTCATGGCTAGTTAATGAGCATATATGATGCCAAAAGCAGTTCATGGGCGTGACTGCCAGGCTCCCAGAAGAAAAGACCGATAGAGTAGACTCCATGACAGCCTGGAGATTTCAGTCACAAAACCTGCATCCCTGAAAATTTCAACAGATTCATTCCTGGATGAGGCTCTTCTGAGCCTATGGAGTCTGGCTACGAGCATGGCAGCAATTGAGTTTGGGAAGTTTTCAGCTGCCAGGGCTCTGTTTGGGTGTGTGGTGGGCCCACCCACCCCCATCTAGGATGCTCCCAATGAAACTCAGCCATGTCAAGGCTTTTTGATGTAGATCATTCTCATGCTCACTTAAGACAAGAAAATGAATTGAGTATAGATTTAGAATTATGAGTTATTCTCTTATCAGGAGTAGTAAATCATATCACTGTCACTGTCATCCCGTTGCTCATCGATTTGTTCGAGTGGGCACCAGTAACATCTCTCATTGTGAGACTTATTGTTACTGTTTTTGACATATCCTATACGCCATGGGTAGCTTGCCAGGCTCTGCCCTGAGGGCGCTCCGTAGCTTGCCAGGCTCTCCGAGAGGGGCGGAGGAATAGAGCACGGGTTGGCCGCATGAAAGGCAAACGCCCTACCGCTGTGCTATTGCTCCAGCCCAGTAAATCATATGAATTCCTTAACTTGTAATTTATCCTTCTTCCCAGATCATTACTTGCACCAACTGATAATGCTTCCAACTCCATTACGCAACCATTCTCAGACACACACTGATACACATTCAAAAAGGCAAAGATCAATATGTAGTTCCCTAACTATCTGTTCTAGTACTAGCCAACTATAAAATGTTGGGGGGTTTTGTTATATTTTTCAAATATAACAACTATTTATAAAATGTTTATGGAATTTGGGGCTGGAGTGATAGCACAGGGGGTAGGGTGTTTGCCTTGCACGCGGCCGACCCGGGTTCTAATCCCAGCATCCCATATGGTCCCCTGAGCACCACCAGGGGTAATTCCTGAGTGAAGAGCCAGGAGTAAACTCCTGTGCATCGCCGGGTGTGACCCAAAAACAACAACAAAAAAATGTTTATGGAATTTTCTAAAGATGAATTTTATTTTGCTTACAAGTGGATAGGCATGAAGAGTATCAGGCTAAGTGAAATGAGTCAGAAAGAGAGGGACAGACATAGAAGGACTGCATTCATTTGTGGAGTACAGAATAACATCAAATGAGGCTGATACCCAAGGACAATAGATACAAGGGCCAGGAGAAGTGCCCCATATCTGGAAGCCTGCTTCGTGAGGGAAGGGGAGAAGGCAGATGGAATAGAGAAGGGATCACTAAGAAAATGATGGCTGAAGGAATCAGTCGGGATGGGAGATGTGTGCCAAAAGTAAATAATGGACCAAAGATGATGACCTCTCAGTGTCTGTGTTGCAAGCTATAATGCCCAAAAGTAGAGAGAGAGTATGGGGAATATTGTCTGCCTTAGAGGCAGGGGGAGGTTGGGAAAGGGGCGGTATACCCGGGATATTGGTGGGGGGGAATGTGCACTAGTGGAGGGGTGGGTGTTTGATCATTGTGTGATTGTAACCCAAACATGAAAGCTTGTAACTATCTCATGGTGATTCAATAAAATTTAAAAAAATAAAAGATGAATTTTATTTTTCACTCCTTTTTTCTCTCAGTGGTGATATTGTCATGACCAGGGATCTCAGATAGATTGGCTATGTTGCTCTCATATTTTGTTGTAATTCTCACTGAGGGTCTCACAAAATGAAATACTGTGGTGTTTTTTTTTTTTTTTACCCTTGACTGGAGTGCTTACTGAGGTTGGGTACCTTTAATTGGAGAATGCATATGTGCTCACTAGGTGTCTCTCTTTGTTGTAGTATTCACACACATTCTGGTTGTAATGTTTGCCAGAAGTTGCTGCAAAATTCACATCAATGTTTGCCATGAACTTAACTTCCCAGCTGTGGTGCTTGCACATCTTTAAGCAATGTTCATTGTGGATTAAACCCCTGTAGTTGTGGCACTAACGCAAACCTGTCTGTGGAGTAACCAGAAATTGTTCATAGGAGACAAAGAAATAACTCAGTAGGATGAGCATCACCAAGTCTGACCTCAAAACAAGCAAAAAAATTCTTACAGTGTTGGGAATCACAAACTGCACAGATTCCAGGATTGTCCTTAGTACATCTGAGAGCCCTGAGAATAAAACTCATGACAGTATGCTTCCAAGAGAGTTGTTCTAAGCTATGAAGCTCTTCCCTTGAGCAATTGGACATTTTTTGGTTAGGCTAAAAATTGGGTTACATTTGATGATGTAGGGAATATTCTAAGCTTGGTGCGTGAAGGAGCCATTTAATGCTGAGAATTGAAACTGAGGCTCCTACTAACAAAGCATATGCTCTAGTCCTTTGAGCCACTTACCCAAACCCTGGAATTTGTATTTAAATATGTGAATTAATAAATTAAGTGAGCCTTAGCTAGGAAATTAGTTACAGTTTAATTACGCATATATATATGTATATATGTATGCATGTATGTATACACACATACAGGGTTTACTGAGAGATACTTAAATCTTTTAGGAATTCTTTATTAAAGGAAGAGTGTTGGGGCTGGAGTGATAGCACAGCGGGTAAGCGGTTGCCTTGCACGCAGCCAACCTGGGTTTAATTCCCAGCATCCCATATGGTCCCCCGAGCACCGCCAGGAGTAATTCCTGAGTGCAGAGCCAGTAGTAACCCTGGTGCATTGCCGGGTGTGACCCAAAAAGCTAAATAAATAAAGGAAGGAAGGAAGAGTGTTTATGGAAGTATTTTCATTATATATTACTAGTATTAAAGTATTATTTTGTCTTAACATCCCAAAGTGCTATATTAGTTCTATTTTTTAATAACAACTAAATTTCTTTTACCCACTATACAGATATTTAATTTTCCTTACCAACTATGCAGAAATTTAAATTAGTTATATAATATATTTTGGGTAAGACCAAAAAATGGGAAACACTTTCAATATCTATGTTTGTGCTGAACAGCCATTGAAAAAGTCACTGTCACTGTCATCCCGTTTCCCATCGATTTGTTCGAGCGGGCACCAGTAACGTCTCTCATTGTGAGACTTATTGTTACTGTTTTTGGCATATCCAATACACCACGGGTAGCTTGCCAGGCTTTGCTGTGCGGGCTCGATACTCTCAGTAGCTTGCCAGGCTCTCTGAGAGGGGCGGAAGAATCGACCTCGGGTCAGCCTCGTGAAAGGCGAATGCTTTACCGCTGTGCTATTTTACATATTTCATATCAAACACTCATGAACCCTTGTCATTGCAAGTGTGAAAATACCTTTTGTGAAATTGGAAAGAAAAAATTCTGCTTATTTCTTACCCATGGTTATAATGTGTTTTGCCTTATATTCAAGGTAAACTGTTAAAGTGTTAATCATATATTACCACCTCACACCACAGAGACTAGCACACATCCAAAAGAACAAAAGCAACCGCTGTTGGAGAGGATGTGGGGAGAAAGGGACCCTTCTACACTGCTGGTGGGAATGCCGGCTAGTTCAGCCCTTTTGGAAAACAGTATGGACGATTCTCAAAAAACTAGAGGTTGAGCTCCCATTTGACCCAGCAATACCACTGCTGGGAATATATCCCAGAAAAGCCAAAAAGTATAGTCAAAGTGACATATGCACTTATATGTTCACCGCAGCACTGTTTACAATAGCCAGAATCTGGAAAAAACCCGAGTGCCCTAGAACAGATGACTGGTTGAAGAAACTCTGGTACATCTATACAATGGAATACTATGCAGCTGTTAGAAAAAATGAGGTCATGACGTTTGCATATAAGTGGATCAACATGGAAAGTATCATGCTAAGTGAAATGAGTCAGAAAGAGAGAGACAGACATAGAAAGATTGCACTCATCTGTGGAATATAGAATAATAGACTATAAGACTAACGCCCAAGAATAGTAGAAATAAGTACCAGGAGATTGTTTCCGTGGCTTGGAGGCTGGTCTCTCATTCTGGGTAACTCAGGGAAGGGACCACCAAGTAAAATGTGGTTGGAGGTCATGTGGGGGAAGGGTGATGCAGGCTGAATACAGACTAGAGACTGAACACAATGGCCACTCAACACCTTTATTGCAAACCACAACACCTAATCAGAGAGAGAGAACAAAAGGGAATTCCCTGCCATAGTGGCAGGGTGGGGTGGGGGGAGACGGGACTGGGGAGGGGGGGAGGGATGTTGGGTTTACTGGTGGTGGAGAATGGGCACTGGTGAAGGGATGGGTTATCGAACTTTGTATGGGGGAAACATGAGCACAAAGATGTATGGATCTGTAACTGTACCCTCACGATGACTCTCTAATTAAAAATAAACTAATTAAAAAAAAGTGTTAATCATATATACAATGGTAACTTCCATTATTCCCTTAAAGTATAAATACTACTACTGAAACAAAGAAGCAAATATTGAGAGTAAACAAAAGAAATCTCAATAAGTAAAATAGTTTTGTGAGAAAAAAAAAGTTTGTGATGAGATTTTAGATTTGTGGAAGCTGGTGAATTCTTTTTTTTTTCTTTTTGGGTCACACCCGGCAATGCACAGAGGTTACTCCTGGCTGTACACTCAGGAATTACTCCTAGTGGTGCTCAGGGGACCATACGGGATGCTGGGAATCGAATCTGGGTCAGCCACGTGCAAGACAAATGCCCTACCCGCTGTGCTATTGCTCTAGCCCCAAGCTGGTGAATTCTTAACTAGGAGTAACTTCGATTATTGTCTGGTTTGGGGCATACCTGGTAGTGCTGAGGGACTATTCCTGGCTAAGTGCTCACTTGTATCATTGCTTGGGGAATCATGGTATGTCTTGAACCTGAGCCTCCCACATGTGAAGCATCTCCCTTTGAACTATCCCCCTGGCCAAGGAATCATTCTGAACAGAATTGGTATTATGCTTCCTTGTGGACATTTCCATCAGACTTTTTAAGTATTGTCAAAAATTGCACTCTGATTCCATGCTATGGCGAATCAAAGTGAATTAACCTAACTAAAGACTCCCTAGAGTGCAATGGATAAGAGACAGACTTTAGTGTCAGACAAAGGGTACAAATCCCAGTGTCACTGCCAATTAACCTGAAAAATCAATTAAGAGGTGAACTAACTCATTTAGGAAAGTTATCATAAGAAACAGATGTAAGTAGCTGAGATACAAATATAAAGCAAGGAGTGGATTGAAGAGAAATTGGTGGTTAATCACAATTGGGAAACACATGGTAATTTTTTTTAAATGGCTCTGCAATTTACACTTGGGGCTGTTAAAGGAATTACCATCAAGGAAAACAAGGACTGAAAGAGGAGGAAATGTTTCAGCAGGAGCGATGAAGAAGTGATAATTGAGTTTCGAACATATAGAGCATTTGCAAAAGAGCTCGAGACAGTTTGAAATGGAATATAGTTCCTTCTAAAAAAATAAATGACTAATATTATGGAACATGAATAAATCACCATAAGTATGAATTATATTGATAGACTTCAGAAACAATGATGCATAATTTTTTCTTCTATTATTTGGGTTTCAGACTTTTTTTCATACCTTTTCCCCCAGACTTTATCAATATAGGATTGACATATAAGTTTAAGATATAATTAATTTTGATATGTGTGTATATCATGAAATTATTGCCACATCGAGATTAGTTGAAACATCATCTTTTTGCGTTTGTTTTTGGATTTGGGGCCACAACTGGCTATGCTCAGTGCTTACTCATGGTTCTGTACTCAGGGATCATTCCTGGCAGTTCAAAGGGGAACTCTACGGGGTGTTAGGGGAATTCAACGTGGGTTCAGTGGGTATGAGGCAAGGACTCTACCCACTGTATGTCTCTGGCACCTTTGGACTACATAGCCCTATTTTCCACTCCCCTCCACCCTTGGCAATTACCAAGTTAAATAAAAAGAAAAACGCCAAATACCTATAAATTCATAATTTTAAGTTGAGCTTTAAAATATAAGTGGGGCGGCTAGAGCTATAGCACAGCGGGTAGGGAGTTTGCCTTGCATACAGCCAACCCGGGTTCGATTCCCAGCATCCCATATGGTCCCCTGAGCACGGCCAGGGGAAACTCCTGAGTTCAAAGCCAGGAGTCACCCCTGTGCATCGCCAGGTGTGACCCAAAAAGCAAAAAATATATATATAAGTGGGATCATGCACTTTTATTTTTCTTTCTGATTTCACCTTCCAGGTTCAACCATGTTGCAGTGTTGCAGAATTCCTTCCATTTTTAAAAGATAAATAATGATTTACTAATGCTTATGATTTACTAATAAAACCATTTACTAATGATTTACTATGCACATAATGTTTGACATATATCTCACATGGTATTAATGTAGTATCTAGGATAAATACTTGTCATAAATATACTAATACATTGTATATTATACACACATATACATTGTACATATAATCTCACTTTTTTGGTTTGGGGTTTGGGGCCAAACCTGACATGCTCAGGGCATACTCTTGGCTCTGCTCGAGGATCACTCCTCTCAGTGCTCAGGGGAGGATAGGTGATACTAGGGATGTATTCCTGGTCAGGTGCATGAAAATCAAGTATCTTACCCACTGCTCTGCTTCTCTGGTCCCAATCTCTTATTTTCTTTATCCATTCATTTCTTGAGACACAGTACTTAGGTTGTTTCTGTATCCTGAAGATTGTCAATTATTTCAAAATAAATATGTGGGTAATAGATGTATCTTCAAGATAATTTTTTTGTCTTCAGATGTATGTTCATAAGTGGGATTGCTGGATTGTGTGATAGTTCTTAATAGTTTTAAAATTTTTTGACAAATCTTTTTTTTTTTTTTTTGCTTTTTGGGTCACACCTGGTGATGCACAGAGCTCCTGGCTCTGCATCAGGAATTACTCCTGGTGGTGCTCAGGGGACCATATGGGATGCTGAGAATCGAACCTAGGTCAGCCACATGCGAGGCAAATGCCTTACCCACTGTGCTATCGCTCCAGCCCCAGCAAAATCATATTTTGACCACAGTTGTTGAGCCAATTCGCATTGTTCCCTTCACTGCACAAAATTTCCTTTCCCTACACATAATCACCAACTGTCTTTTATTTTTGTGATAGCCATCATATATATGAGCAATATCTCTTGTGATTTTTTCATTTCCCTCATGATAAGAACTACTTAGCATGACAGTTTGTTTAACAAATGTCACTGTTCTTCCCTCAAAAATTTAAATTATCCCACAGAATCCTCATGACCTCCCCATAGGCACCTTAAGGCTATCTCAGCACAGTTTTGTGAACTACAGTTTAAAGAAAACATTTTCATGACATAACAACTAGATAGAATATCTAAATGGGCTTTCTATAGAAAAATTATGCAATAAGGTGGGCACTGTATTCCACTAGTCATTTTTTTTATTCATTTGTAGCAATTGCCACAGGGCTATCATAGCTCAAATAGCAAGAGTGTATGATTTATCCTATAAAGAGCCAGAAAGCTAATATTTTAGGCTTTGTGGGCCACAGATTATCTCTATTGGATTTTAAAAATTTCAGGTTTTTTTTATATTTTTTTGAAATTTAGATAACATAGTTACAATAGTGTTGATTTTCATGGTTTTGATATACAGTATTTGGCACCACCACCAAGGTGCCCCAAATCCTCCACTGTTGCATTAGGTCACTTCTCATTCCTATTGCATATTCTTACCTTTTTCCTGTTGCAACTCTTTAATATGTAAAAAACATTCTTATCTCCTGAATTTGGACTGCAGCCCGAAATCTGTCAACTTCTGTTCTATATTTAAGTTAGGACATAACTTTAAAGTCCATTTCAGCCAATGCCTATATCATGCAAGACTAGAAATCTCATCCCCTGAGCACTGCCAGGAGTGAGGAGTAACTCCTGAGCATTGGCGGGTGTGGACCTCAAACAAAACAAAAGAAAAACAAGAGAAAAACAAAAGAAAAAACAAAAGAAAAACAAGAAAAAAAAGGCTAGAGATTTCTAGCCTTTTTTCCTATCTCATCATACATCTTGCTGAAGGGAAGACAAGAAATGTTCCTTTGCAACTGTGGAAAGGGCCTTCTTGATTTCAAAACCTATTGTAAATAAAAGGCTCTTGTGGAATCCTGTTCTTAGTTTTAATTTAGTGAGAATTGAAACTATTTTTTCATTTTAATAAAGAATCCAAGTTAAATTTACCCCCAAAGAATACTAGTCACCTCACTAAACTCTTTATCACTTACTTGCTAATTATTGTAAACGGCTACTGAGTTTTCACAATTATAATAAAACAAATAACTCCACAGAATATGTAGTTTGAGATTTCTAGCTGTATCTCTAATGTTACTGTCCTGAAAAATAAGCATTGTGCTTAGTTCTTATTTACTTGAGAAATTTTGTGTTTCTCCATGCCAGAAATTTATCATAAACGAGAAAAGTACCACAAGTAACAACAGTCTTAAGAAAAACAGTCAGGGTCCAGAGTACAAGGGCTAGGGCACTTGCCTTGCACGGGATCGACCCAGTCTTCCCACCTATGGTCCCCTGAGCCCACCAGGAGTGATCCCTAAGCTCAGAGCCAAAAGTAACCCCTGCACTGGGTGTGGCCCCCAAACAAAAAAATCAAACAGCTCCCCCACCAAAAAATACAGGAATCACTTATTGAAATCTTAGTTCATATTGAAAAAGCAAATTTTTAAAAAGTGCACCATCTACAATTTGTTCTTCCTTTTAGTCTCCAACAAAAGGATGTTTTTAACGATTTCCTAGAACTTTCATTACCTCCGTTTCTCTATTGTCATTATTAAGTACCCTGAAGTTATTTCCGATCACATTATGTAATTGAATTTACCCGTGCAGCAATTTGTTTACTTGCTTTTGCTCCCACCAGATCTCCCTATTCCAGGAGGGCAGAGACCATGTGTAATTTGCTCCTACAATCGTGCCTGCAGTCTCTCCGGTATCGTTAAGTATCTGTAAATTTCTGAGTGAAGCAAGCACATGCACGGTCCAACGGCAAGCGCTATGCATTTTAATCACAATGAGACGTTCGGTTCCAGGATCACCACTTCTTTTCCCTGGCTCATTTCAACCCGGAGGTTTCCATTCGCAGCCACCTTCAAAAAGATACTGCTCGGAGGGGGTAGGAGAGTGCTTTTTATTCGCTTTGCAAAAAAGGAAGGCGCCTCCCAGACACCACGCCGGCCCAGGCCTCTCGGGGTAGGTAGGTGCCCAAGCACATCCACGTCACCCCGTTATATAAGGGGCCCGCCCGTCCGGTCCAGTGTCCTCTGAAATCCCAGACCCTGCGTCACCGAGCGCCACACCGGGACGCGGGGGTGCCCCCGGGGTTTAGTAGGTGCGCCCTGTGAGTGTGACACCCCGCCCCCCGGCCCCCACCCCAGGAGCTGCGGGAAAGCCGGTGCGGGAGCTACGCCCCCGAGGACCAAGCCGGAAGCCCCACCCGACCTCGCTTGGGAGCGGCGGTTTGCAGCGTGCCCTTGTTTCCGCGTTGCTAGGAGACGCGGCCGGCGCGCGCCCCGGGAGCGCGGGAAGGGGGCGGGGCCGCGGCGGGCGCGGGCTGCGGGCCGCGGAGCACCGTTAGGGCGGCTTGGCGCGCAGCGCCCGCCCGGCGCCCGGAGGAGCGGCGAGTCTCCGCCGCCACCGCGCACGTCTCGCTGGTGCCCTGCGGCCGCTGTCAGCCGACTCCTGAGCCGCTGTGAGCGTCGCTGAGCCCGGACGAGGGAAGGATGGACAGGTGAGCCGCCGCGGGGCTGGGGGTGGTCACGCCCTGCCGATGGAGATGAACCGGCGTGGCGCGGGATTTAAGGGAGCAAAGGAGGGGGACGGAGAAGGGGACCGGGATGAAAGCCTCGTCCTGCAGGGACAGCAGTGCGTGCTCCCCGTTTGGGGGCGGCGGGGGCCAGTGGGGGTCGCAGAGGAGATCTGGCATGCCTTGAGGCCGACGCGGCCTCAGGCAAGACTCAGCGTCCGGCTAGTGAAGGGTTAACGCGCCGGCAGTGACCGCGGGCCCCGGATGTGAGAGCCGCGGCGTGGCGTCCGCGGCCGCGCTGCAGGTGCGCTCGGGTGGGCCGAGCTGGGCGACTGGCGGCGCTCTTGGTAGTCAGGCCTAGGCTCGGGCTCGCCAGCAGGGGCCGCTGTGCTCCCTCCGCGGCCCGCGTTGTTTTCTAACTTGAGGGCAACAGGTGGTGCCTGTGGACCGAGATAGAGACCCGCTCCGCCGCCGCTGGGAGTGGCAGTTGTTCTCGCCAGTTAGGGCGCGGAGGCGGGCGTAGCCCGGCCGCGCCGACGCAGGCGACCAATGGAATCGGGGCTCCTGGGTGGGCCCGGACTGGTGGGCGTGGTCGGAATCTGAACCTACGGTTTCTAGTGCCGCGCCGGCCAGAGTTGCGCGGAGACCTTGGACCGTGTAGGTTGCTTTACCCGGCGTTGAAACGCTTACCAATGCTTTCTCATTTGGACCCAGACTCCAGCTTGGGAGGTGAGAACATCGTGGTTTGTTTTGTTTTGTTTAAATTTGGGGGGGGGTTGTGGGGGTTGGTATTGAGATTAGTTATGCAGTTACTATACATGTGGGTTAGGTCCGCCAGATAGGATTTTGTTGGGAGTTTCCAGCTCCTTTTCTGAAAGCTCGTGTCTGGTTTTCCTGTGACTTAGTCCAGAATACCGGTGTGAGGGTGTCTCCGGAATGAGACCTTGGAGAGTTGGTACCTAGGAGCGGACACCAAAGTGCCTGTTACTCCGAATATTTCAGTTCATGTAGAAGAATTTCAGTCTCATCGTGGGTTGTTAAGTGGTCCTTATCTTATTTGGTTTGCTTTACGTAAGCAAGGTTTATCAAGTTGCTCTTGTTGCTTAATTCAGCAGAAAGTGAGAAAAACAGTGTGTAGTCCATGTCAGCGGAATAATTGATTTTTTTTTTTCACCTCTCAGCAATCTTGTAGCTGGATTCCCCTAAGAGGAGACGTTCCGAAGCGCTAAAAAGAAAGCATTTCAATTTGGAACATTTATTTACAGCTGGAAATGGGGAATGGACTGTCAGACCAGACTTCTATCCTGTCCAGCTTGCCTTCGTTTCAGTCCTTCCACATCGTTATTCTGGGTTTGGACTGTGCTGGGAAGACAACTGTATTATACAGGCTGCAGTTCAATGAGTTTGTAAATACCGTACCTACCAAAGGATTTAACACTGAAAAAATTAAGGTAACCTTGGGAAATTCTAAAACAGTCACTTTTCACTTCTGGGATGTAGGTGGTCAGGAGAAATTAAGGCCACTGTGGAAGTCATATACCAGATGCACAGATGGCATTGTGTTTGTCGTGGACTCTGTTGATGTTGAAAGAATGGAAGAAGCCAAAACAGAACTTCATAAAATAACCAGGATATCAGAAAATCAAGGAGTACCCGTGCTTATAGTTGCTAACAAACAAGATTTGAGGAACTCCTTGTCTCTGACAGAAATTGAGAAATTGTTAGCAATGGGTGAACTGAGTTCATCAACTCCATGGCATTTGCAGCCTACCTGTGCAATCATAGGAGATGGACTAAAGGAAGGTCTTGAGAAACTACATGATATGATAATTAAACGAAGAAAAATGTTGCGGCAGCAAAAAAAGAAAAGATGAATGGTGCAACCTTTTACATCTGTGTCGAGTCGGTTTTCTCTGGTCTGCTTTTGACAAATGGAAGAATGTCTACAGCCTGGTTTGCCTGTCTGCCGTTCTGGATGCTGTTCAAGCTTTGTTTTGTTGAACAATCAGATGCCCAACTCTGTTGCCTTGTGGAAGATGAGTAAACGCACTGCTTCTGAAAATGGTCTCCTCCCTACCCGACAGATCTTTTGGTACTACCATTTTGGGAAGCCGAACAAGGATAGTTAAATTGACCTGACAACAGTTGTGGAAATTGACCTGAAGTTAGTGAAATAAAACTTTGAAGAGTGTCTGCCTAGTGTTTTGTGCTTAAATCTTTTGGGGGGAAGTCTTTGCAAGGAAATTGCTACAAGGCTCTGTATGTTAAGATAAAATGTTAATGAATGGAAATGTTATGGTAGATCAATAATATATATTCAGTACAATGATCACAGTGCTTCAGCTAATAAGGGACAAGAAGAACATGTTTTTGTTTTTATTTTTTTAAGTTTTGGCCAAAAAGAATTTTGACAGTCTAGAATAAAACACAATACTGTATCTCAGTTCTAAATTGTTCAAGTTGGTCTAATTTAATAAAAATAAGATGTTCGGAGCATATTCAAGTGCATGGATTAGCTTCCCTACAAAGCATGTTTTGGTGTGTAGTCTTACCCTTTTTAGAAATAGCTATGCATCTTTCTACACAATCAGGTTTAAAACACCTTTGTGGGATTTAAGGCTGCTATAGAAATAGTTTGTTGTCAGAGACGCTTTCACCTGAAGAACCTAAAATAGTCTTAAATTATATAGTATATTTGGGCATGTAGACTATAAATGCGTATGCTTGGCTATATGTATGAATTTATCAAGAAAGCAATGGATGAACTCGGTCAGGATATAATTATAATACATGGTCTATTCAGTTGTAAAATATTTGTTTTATTAATAATCTGCTGGCTGAACACATGCGGTTTTTTCATATATTTTTGTAATGTTTTGAGAGGAACAAAAGCTTTATAAACAACATCCGATGCACTGTGGAATGGAGATGTTAGATACCCTGTATGTGTTCTGGGCTTTAATTATTTTGTTTACAAATTGAACAGTATTATACAGTCCAGTCCTGATTATAAGGAAGGAAGAAATGATACAGTATTGCAGATAAGAATTACAATTACGGAAAATGAAGGGGAAAGTATCAAAGCTATGTTTTGTGAAAATTCACTGCTGCTGTTTACATAGGAATTAAAAAGAAACCGTGCTGGAAGGAGGAAAACCTTTATCTAATTCTTATCTACAGGCAGATTTTCAGTTATAAATTAGTAACGATTTCTATGTGTAAAGCCAACAGCTCTTTATTTGGAACGTAACCAAAAGAAAAGCTCTTTGCCAGGTTTTGTTTTCCTTCTTTTTTTTTTTCCTGCTTTTTTTTTTTTTTTTTGTAAGTGGCACAGCAGAGTTTTTGGAACCTTGATTCTTGTTACACACAACATGAAGTAGCTTCCTGTGGAGCTTCACGTGTTAAATGTACCTGCACTAGTGACAGTCACTTAGAATGTTTATATTTACAGAAATGTGGATAAATACCAATAAACTACTTGAGGCACTAGGAGAACAGTGTTTGAGTATTAATGTAATTCTAAAATTCTACTTCTCCTGAAGCTTTTAATTAGATGTGTAAAAACACTTTGACAGCTGGGTTACATAGTCCTGTAGCAATTTCCTTCTGTTCAGGTGTGACAGAGGCACCAAAGATTGTTTTCAGGACCCTACCCTGTTTTTCCATTCACTGAAACAGTGTATATTCCAAACATAACTATATCCATAAAGGATTAATAAAGCTTGCTGAAAAAAACTTGAGAATCAATTTAGATTTTTAACCTGTCTGTACTCTTAATTTATTTATATAATGTAGTACTGTTGTGACTCTCTTAAAACTGTTGAGCATGTTGACCTTTAATTTGAAGGCAAAAAAATAAGCAAATCTGTTCATCAGTTTCATAATTAGTGAACCACAGCAAAGATAAGAAAATGACATAAGCATTGTATTATTGCATTAGCTTATATTCAGAACCTGGGGATCTGATTTAGCAATAGAGCACTTACCTTGCATGTGTGAGGCCTCGGGTTTGATTCCTAACACCATCACACACACTCCACCCCTCACGCCCCCCCTGCACCCCCCAAAAAAAATTATATATGAACTGCAAAATTCAAATATTTCATTTTTCTGGGTTTATCTCTTCTGTTAATACCATAGGATAACTGGATATCATCATCACTGTCATCCGTTGCTCATCGATTTGCTCTAGTGGGCACCAATAATGTCTCCATTTTGAGACTTGTTGTTTTTGAGACTGTTTTTTGGCATATCGACTACGCCACGGGTAGCTTGCCAGGCTCTGCCATGCAGGCAAGATACTCTCGGTAGCTTGCCAGGCTCTCTGAGAGGGGCGGAGGAATTGAACCCGGGTCGACTGCATGTAAGGCAAACGCCCTACCCACTGTGCTAGCGCTGTGCTATCATTAATTGGATAATGAGTTTCAAAATAGACCAGAAAAATGTAGATGATACTTTTCTAGGTTTTTTAAATTAAGATGTATATACCTTTTATAAGTCAATTTCTAACTTGTATTTGAATTTAATAGCAAATGTAAATTTTTTAAAAAGCAACAATTTTAATACTTAAACGTAGAGAAAAATGGACTATAAGGCTAGGAGAAGTAGCTCAACTAGCTGAGGGCATACTTTATATGTGGGAGGCCCAGATTCTCCCTAGCACTACTGTGTGGTCCCCCAGCATTGCCATTGTGACCCATGGAGACAGCCAGATGTAACCCAAAAAAACAAAAAAAGGGAAATTGTAAACATTTAGGGAAAAAATTGTGTACCATTAGTAGCTACGTATGTTCACTGATAATTTATCGAGGGAAATTCTTATTAGAAACTACAAAATGGAGTGAAAGTATTGACTTATATGTAAATGTGCATATATATGTATATATAAGTATAAAGAATGAATATTCTTGTATGTAGAAGAGTGAACAATGGTATGTGAAGAGAGGGAAGGAATGGCCCTAGAATGTTTTTGTTTGTACAGGGCATTTGACACTTTAACAGTGTTGCATTCATTATTTATGTTGACCTGGAAGGAGCTCTTTGGTAGGGTATCACTAGATTCCATTCAGTACAGGCTTTTGTACAGGCATTTCAAAAGTGATGTGAGCACGGCTTCATGAGCAATAATAAAAAAAAAAATATTCTCAGTTGATAGAAAGATTTAACTAATACAACATGGAATTAGTGTAGTATCATTAGAAATTTGAGGTATAAATTGGCAGAGCATTTTGTAAGTAATAAATTAGTGGCAGTGCTTATGCAACATTGTGAATGTGTTTAATGCTCTTGAAACATGCTCCCAAATCATTAATATGATTATAAGCGTATTTTGCTATACAAAAGTTTAGCAAGATATTAAATGTATACTTAATTTCAAAGAATCAAATAAGAATAGAATCTCTTAGAGACCAGATTTAGTTAGAAATTATATGGAAGACTTGGTGCTAAAGCTATGAATCAATATAATACGCCAAACTAACAATCATAAAGTTAATCTTATGGTGAGCAGATAAAATGTTCTTAAATAAACCTTAGCTGAAGTGTCGATAGAAGTGTAGGGGAATTCTAAGTGTCCTGGCTAAAAGCTGTGTGAGGCACTGGAGAGCTAGTACAGCAGGTACTGCATTTTCTGGGTTCAATCCTCGGTATCCCATATGGACCTCCTGAGCACTGCCAGCAGCAATTCCTGAGTGCAGCGCCAGGAGTAACCTCTTTGCATCACTGGGTATGACCCAAAAAAGTAAAAAGTAAATGTGAGCTTAGGAATCAGGCCAGTGTTCAAATCCTGGCTGTATCACTATTCCACATAAAACCTTTTGAAAAGTTACTTGAAAAAAATAATGACCCCAGATAAAATGAAGACTATCAGAATTTTGAGAGGATAAATAAATTATTGATAATAGTTGTGTAAAATATAACTTATTGTGATTTAGTAAGTATCCATTATAAGCAAATGATGAGTTCATACTGGCCATTTAAACCCAGGTGTAAACCCTGAATTCAACACTTAATAATTTTGTCTGGGACAATTTAACTACTCTCAGCCTTAATTTCTTCATTGAACAACTGAGGTCACACCTACAGTTTGGGTTTAGTTAATTAAAAGAATTAAAATGAAGCAATGTATGTTTAACTACCTGACATTACCTGGGTACAGGTGCACCTAATCGTTTAATGGATAGTTATTAATAGACAATGTTTTCTGACAGATGTATTTTTGTCATTGCTAGTAGAGATATATCTTTGTTTTGCTGTAGTTTGACATAAAATGGAAGCTTGGTGAAACTTGGGGAAAGTCCAAACATAACTAATTTCCTTGAAATTTGGATTGTTTCCTCGTCACTTGTCATCCCGCTGATCTTCTATTTGCTCGAGTGGGCGCCAGTAACGTCTCCGTTCATCCCTGTCGCATGTCAGTGTAGCCAATTTAAGGAATATTTCCTTAAATTTCTAAAATACAGATAAAATAATCAGAAGCAAACCAAGGACCAGAGACAATGCAGCAAACAGCGTATGGCAGAAGTACAGGTTGCATCCGCAGCACTTAATGTTATCTGAACACTACTAGGACCAATCCCACCCACCAACCTGGCAGTAGCCCCTGAGTGTAGGGTGTGGCCCAGAAAACAAATTTGTTCTTTTCTGGTGTAGAAATCAATCAAAATAGAATATTTCTTAGAATATTTCCACTTGCAGTAAAAGTCTAGAGCTGTACAAGTGACTGAAGTTTCTCAAGAGTGTTTGTTCACTATCAATTCACAGATTTTACTTAACAAATAGGAATCAACAGCTGACCCTTTTGTGGAAACTTTCTGATATTTGCGGGCATAACTGAGATGATGATGGTGATTTTTGTTTGGGGGTGGGGGCACAGATATGTAACTGTTACTTTCTAGCTATCAGTTTTTAGATTTACTTGTGTTTTGTTGGAATTGAAGTGCCCAGTATTAGATAATGGGTTACAAACAAGTTGAGTGAAAATTACTAGATGGTCATTAGCCAAAATAAAATCATACTTTCTCGCTTGGACCCCCTTGCCCTGGTTCAGAAATGAGCATGAAATTAAAGCAGTGCCGAAGCAGAAGTAATATGTGGAACATTATCCTTCAGCCCTTTGCTTCTTGTTTGACTCAGGTAAGACTCCCTACATATTTGTTTTTTAAAGACATAGGCTTTATTTATTTATTTATTTATTTATTTATTTATTTTTTGCTTTTTGGGTCACACCCGGCGATACTCAGAGGTTACTCCTGGTTCTGCACTCAGGAATTATCCCTGGAGGTGCTCAGGGGTCTATAGCTCCAGCCCAAGACACCCTAGATATATACTTTATTATCGGTTCCAAATGATTGGAACACAGACAGATTAGCACAGTGTCCCTGCACCAGAAGCTTCAGCATTACACAAGAAACTTGATAGAAATACAGATTCTTAGACTGTAATTTGGAACTTAAAAGTATGAAAATTTGGAGTCGGGCTCAGAGATTTTGGTACTCACAAAGTTAACTGAGTTGGGGCTGAAGCAATAGCACAGCGGGTAGGGCGTTTGCCTTGCACGCGGCCGACCCGGGTTCGAATCCCAGCATCCCATATGGTCCCCTGAGCACCGCCAGGGGTAATTTAATTCCTCAGCATCACCCAGGAGTGATCCCTAAATACAGAGAGAAGAGTAAACCTTGAGCACAACTGGGTGTGGCTCAAACTCTCTGCTCCCCAGAAAACAAGCAAAACAGATGGCCTTTAAAACAATTCTAGTCCTCTTAATACTATATTTGTATTTTCAAGTCTTCTAAAGGGTGCATTTGGGTGGGGGGTGGGAAACCTGTGTGGGGAAAATAAGATGCTCAAAAGGCTGAAGCACATGTTTGCAAGCAGGAGCCCTGGGTTCTTTCCACAGCACTGCATGGATCCCTGAACACCAGGAGTCACCCCCAGCACTAAGTGTGGCCCCCATAGCCAAAAGCTCTCCTCTCCTCTCCTCTTTCCCTTTCCCCAGTTGTTCTAACCCCCCACCTCTTTTATTGCCATTCTTTTCTATATAGTGCCCCATACTCTGTGTCTTGCTGAGTGCATTTTATATTGTGACGGCATGGTGGTGTAGCATTTTCCCCTAAAACATACATGAATATTTTCATTCTTGTAAACTAATGTTAGCTCAATAAAAAGTTATTCAACCCAAGAATAGTAGAGATAAGTACCAAGAGGAGTACTCCACAGCTCGGAAGCTGTCCTCGCATACTAGGTGAAGAAGCAGCACTGATAGAAAAGGGATCACCAAGCAAAGGGTGCTAGGCAGGCCCACTAGGGATGGGAGATACGGGCTGAAAATAGACTATAGATCGAACATGATGCCTACTTAATACCTCTGTGGCAAACCACAACACCCAAAAAGAGAGAGCGAGCAAATGGGAATGCCCTGCCACAGAGGCAGGGTGGGGGGGTGGGGGGTGGGAGGGATGCTGGGACCATTGGTGGTGGAAAGTGGGCATTGGTGGAGGGATGAGTACTCGATCATTGTATGACTGAAATGTAAGCATGAAAACCTTGCTTACATTTAAGTCTGTAACTTTGTCTCACAGTGATTCACTAAAAAAATAAACAAAAAACAAAAAAACTCTTAAAAAAAAAACCTAGTTATTCAAAAGCGAGGGCGGGGGTGGAGGCTGAGAGACAGTAGTAAAGCAGGTAATGTGCTTGCTTGACACATGGCTGACCTGGATTCTGTTATGGAACAATGGATCCTCAAACATTGCCAGGAGTGATCCCTCTGCAGCACAGACGTAGAAGCAAGCCCTGAGCACAGCCAGGTGTAACCTGATAAACAAAAAATAAATTTTAAAAGCAGTGTACTACCCGTGGCCAATTGCATTTAAGCCCCCGCACTGCACAATACCCCTGCACCACCAGTAGTGACCCCTCCCCAATATTGAACCAGAAATAATCTGAGTACTGCTGGGTATGACTCAAAACCTCAACCTACCCACCCCCCAAAAAACTATTCCTTTTGTCCTAATGATATAACTCATTATGTTTTAATGGTTACACTACCAACTAGTATATATGTTGACTAAAATTTTAACTGCTTCATAGAAATGTTGACTCTGGGGTATTTAATATATCCACTTCTTCCCATTTGTCTAGTTCTTCCTCTCGGAGAACCTGGCAAGCTACCAAGAGTATCCTGCCAGCATGTCAGAACCTGGCAATCTCCCCATGGTGTATTTGATATGCCAAAAACAGAAACAACGATGGGGATTATTCCCCTGATCTTGAAAGAGCCTCCAATGTAGCACCACTGGGAAGGATGAGTAAAGAGAGGCTGCTAAAATCTCAGGGCTGGGACGAATGGAGACATTACTGGTGCCTGCTCAAGCAAATCGATGAACAACGGGATGACAGTGATACAGTGAAACAATTCTTCCCGTATATTTAAAATGTTCAGTTAGGAGAAAATTTTTGTTGTGGGGCCAGATCAGTAGTACAGCAGGTAGGGTGCTTGCTTGCTTTGCACACAGCTGACCTGGGCTTGATAACTGGCAACACATGGTCTCTTAAGCCCCATCAGGAATGATTTCTGTGCAGAGTCAGGAGTAAACCCTGAGCACCACTGGGTACGGCCCAAAACAAACAAACAAGCAGTCAAACAAACAAAAATTTTTGCATGCAAGGTCCAGGAAGATAGCATAAAGGGTTGGAACACATATATACGTATTTTATATGCAGAAGACCCAAGTTTGATTCTAACACTACAAGGTCCTCAATGAGCACTCAACAAGTTATACCCCCAGTAATATTATGGGGGCAGGGGTGGGATGTGGGCAGAATTATACATAGTACTTAAGAAGCTCCTTTTAAAAAAATAAATTGAGAGACATGACTATTTTCTATGGTCAAGAATTTATTTTCTAAGGGCTGGAGCAATAGAACAGCAGGTAGGGCGTTTACCTTGCACACTGCCAACCCGGGTTTTTTCCCCTCATCCCATATGGTAAGGAATGGAATAAAGAAAAGGATAGATAAAGAAACTATAGCACATCTACACAATGGAATGCTATGCAGCTGTTAGGAAAAATGAAATTGAAAAATGAAATTTGCCTATAAGTGGATGGACATGGAAACTATCATGCTGAGTAAAATGAGTCAGAAGAAGGACAGGTATAGAATAACTGTTTTCATTTGTGATATATAAAAATACATACAGTAGAAGACTAATATCCATGTCCAGGGAAAACAGGGCCTAGAAAGACTGGTCAGTGGTTGGAATAAACCACAAGTGTGTGGGGGACGGAGGGTAGGTAAGATAGAGAAGAGACCAGTATGACAATAATAGCTGGAAAGTAGGTAAAGAAATATACATGATTACCTATTAGTTTCCCCCAGCCTGCCTCTCTGGCAGGAACTTCTCTCTGTGTCTCTGTCTCTGTCTCTCTCTGTCTCTTTATTTTTTTACTTTTTGGGTCACACCCGGCAATACACAGGGGTTACTCCTGGATCATGCACTCAGGAATTACTCCTGGTGGTGCACAGGGGACCATATGAGATGCTGGGAATCAAACAGGGGTCGGCCACATGCAAGACAAACACCCTACCTGCTATGCTATTGCTCCAGCCCCTCTCTTCTTTCTTTCTCTCTCTCTCCCTTCCTTCCCCCGTTGAGGCAGGCTAGAGGATGGGGGACACTGGGGACACTGGGGCTGGGAAATATACACTGGTGGAGAGATGGATATTGGAACACTGTGACTGAAACCTAATCATGAACAGTTTTGTATGATATCTCACTGTGATTCAATTTTAAAAAATCTTTAAATAAAACATAAATAAATAAACTGCAGGTTAGGAAAAGGGAAGGATTTGACATAAATAAGCATGAGATAATTAAAGAGCTATTTTGAGGCAGCACTAAAGTTTTCCCATCTGTCCCTGGGGAGGGATGATCAGAAAACACTAAATTGGAAGGAAAGCATCAGCCAGTCACAGTGTTCTCCAGATTCTCCTTTTGAGGGACTCCCGTGATCCCTGTTTATAACTGAAGTTCAGGTAGGCAGAGGACTTCACACTCCATCTTAGAAAGTCACCATCCTCAGTAATAAATGTTACCAATTTGATTATACAATCTTTCCTTAATGTGGCTGGCCTAAGGTTTCACAGGTGTAGTGCAATACTGTTAGCCATCACCACAAACAGGATGTCATTGTCATTCCTTTCATACTACAGGGTAGTAATTTGGTGATGTGTAAGCATCTAGATTTGGGCCTCCTTGAACCTGAAATAAGAGGGAGAGTAATGAGGCAGCCTAAATTTGCTTTTGTAAGATCTGATTCATGGGCCAGATGAGATCCGGAGCAGCCGTGCACGACACAGCCGGCCCCTCTGCTCCTTAAAGACTATGATCCAGGAGGTCTACTAACCCATTTTGGCACCCAGAGACTTATAGAAATGCATCTAGGCTGTAAACTGAGCTAAAACAACAGAAATCCAAAACAGAGCTCCTATAATCTTCATTCTCAGCAATAGAAAACAAGCTATCAAATGAAGCCTTTTCAGCAGGTTTGATTGTTGGGGGGAAATTCCAAATAATAATAATCAGTTCTCTGTTGAAATATTGAATGTATCCAAAGTATAGAGAGAATAAAGTGAAGATCATTGGCCACTCAGGTGCAAGGGGGGGAGGGGCAGTATACTGGGGTTCTTGGTGGGGGAACAGGTGCACTGGTGAAGGGATGGGGTTTGATCGTTATATGACTGAGACTTAAACCTGAAAGCCTTGTAACTTTTGTCACGGTGATTCAATAAAATAAAATTTAAAAATAAATAAAAAATTTAAAAAAAAGATCTAACTCATGGGTTCTTTCTCTTTAGAACATTAGATGTGGATCTGTGCCCATTTATGTTAGGTTTTATTTATTTATTTATTTATTTATTTATTTATTTATTTATTTTACAACAGCTCCAAGAGGACCCATTACTTTTGCTATATTATGCCAACAATATGGGTAATGAATGAGTGTTAAGTACAAATAACAACTACTAGTAACTCACAAGTGAGGCATTTGGTTGAGTCATCATCTACTGCGCACTCAGTGTTTAAACTTGGTTATGCAAATATATCATTTTATTTCTTACGTAACCTAGACTATTAGAGTATTTAATCATTAGAGTCATAGTTTAGGAATAGCATTACAGTTTCCTCCACTTTTAATTTTAGGACAATTTCAAACTTGGAGCGAAGCTGCTATTTTAAAAACATATTTTTTATTTAGAAAAATTTAAAACTTATGCCTTTCTCTCAGAAAGTTCATAAATGACTAGATATTTTTCTCAGTAATGTTCTTTATGATGCAGGGACACAATCCAGGATTAATAATGACACCTGATGAGTCGTGACACCTGGCTCATTTATACTAGCAAAATTCAACTGTTTACCCTTCTTTCCTTGATTTTCAAGGATGTTACATTTTAAGATTATAGGTAGGTCAATTATTTTGGAGACTTTCTCAATTGAGGTTTATTTTATGTTTCTTCCTAATTGCACCCAAGTTATGCATTTTCAGAAAAAACTTTCACAGTGCTGCTGGTTTATAGTGTTCCTTGTTTCTCATCTGAGGCCCATGGTATGAAGGTTTTTCATTCCTGGTAATGTTAACTTTGTTCACTTAAATAAGATAGCACTGGACTTTCTCCACTGTAAAAATAGAATATGTTTTTACATTTTGGCGTTCGTAATTATGAGGAGCATTTGAGATTGTAAAATTTTGTTATTCATACCATATTTACCCATTTGTTTTACTATCTGTTATTCTTTCATGATTGTTATACATATATTTTTTAACTAGTTTGTTTTAGGCACCATGACTTACAATATCGTTGATCATAAGATTTCATGTATGCTCCAACACCAAACCAGAGTATCTGCTTTCCTCCACTATTACCTCAGTGTCCCCTCCCTTAACCATCCCATCGCCCAACTGTCACAAGCTCTAAGAACTAGTCTAATTATTATATTAAATAAGAAGTGTTGATTTTATAATCCCTTCACTTTCCTATACTACTCAATATGAAGCCATAAGAAATAGTTTTACTTCCTGAGCATTTATTTAATTGCTTATATTATTGAAGACTAGTGGAATTCTTTATTATTCGATAAGCTATAACTTAGTACCATCATTATTTCTTTATTTATTTGGGGAGTACCAGGAATCAAACCCAGGGCCTCATACATTCAAGACAAGAGTTCTACCACTGAGCTACATACCCAGTCTATCAATATTTATTTTGTTGCTTAAATTGACCCAGATAAAACTAGTAGGAGTCCAGCCTTGAGACTAGCTTCCTTGTCTTTTTGAAATCAGCTGATCATTGTTTGAACAATTTTTTATTTTCTGTCATAGTTAGGCAGAATCCAAGATTATTTTGGGGAGGGGGAGTGTTTTGAAATTTTCCCAAGAAGTCCTGTTTTCTTTAGCAAAGCTGCTTTTAACAACTAAGTTTATAATGTAAGACATGCTCATTGCTACAATATTACTGATTTTTGTTTCTTCCCAGTGGAAAAAGAGCATTTATATATTAACATACCACTATTTCTCTATCTCAATCTCTCAATATGTTTATCTACTAGGTGACAGGCAGATGTTGTAAGTATTTATGTATAATCATTTATATGTGTATGCAACATATCTGTATTTATTATATTGATGAGTAACACCAGTGCCTCAGTTTCTTCTCATCACTACAGTATCCGTTATGATTTCTCTTTCTACATTTGTACCTTTCTTCCTCTGACTTCTATTACTTTAATATATTCGTTTCTGAGTCCTAACTTGCTGGATTCTGGTGCCAACTGATCTCTGGTGCCACCAGTAGCTTTATCACTGAATAGTAACAAAGGACAAAGGGAGCGATGAGGAGTAGGAAAGGGGAGGAAGGAAGTAACATATTTTAACATCTAAATGAAACATTTTTAAAATACTTTTTTGCAGATAATTTTTATATTTAGGTTTTGTAGCAGTCATAGGACTTGGAGCTTATTCCTATTCTTTGTTCAGATTATGAATATACTTCTTGTTCTTAAATACTTCTTCACAGAATTTAATGATAAAAAGCACTGCACATAACAAATATAGGGACCAGAGAGAGAGTAAAGTGGGTAAGGTTTGCTTTGCGTGCAGTTGACCCAGATTCAATCTCTTGTACCACATACTATAGAGCCAACAGTATGACCTGAGTACACCCAGGGAGAGCCCCAAATTGCCCCTCCCAAAGGAAAAACAAAAACATTACACAAAAAATAGAGATCAGAGATTTAGTTCAAAGGGCTGGAGCATATGCTTTGTATGCAGGTACCTGTGTTCAATCCCCAGCACCACCCGGTTTCCTGGTTTCTAGGAGTTACCTCCAAGTATCTCTGGGTGTCACCCCCACCTCAAGCTTTCACCTTTCCATTTCAACCTCCTCTTATACAATCCCTAGCATGTTATTATAGAAACTGCTAAGAATTCAGCTTCCATTATTAAATTCTGAGCTGTTCGTGATTTGTCTCATTTATCTTCTTATTTCTTTTTACCCAGATTTACTAGAGAGCTGGAAAACATTTTTTATCTCCACCCCTTTTCTTCATTGTCGCAATGACTAGGGATGACATACTCCATGGTAATCCTGTGGTACTGGCGCATTTTTAGCTGTGGTGCTCACCATAGGCTGCTCATCAGGTTGCAGTACTCGCACACCGAGCCCCGGAGCACTACAAGGTTGACACTCCTTTAGCTGCAGAACTTGCAGACATACTTGCAAGGGCTCGATCCCCAACATCCCATATGGTCCCCCAACAAGCAATACACAGCAAAAAACAAACAACACATTCTAAACTTAGTTGAGACACAGATTTTGGCCATGGTGCTTAAGATCACACTTTCTTTTTTGTTTTGTTTGGGGGGCCACACAGGGCAGTGCTCAGGGGTTACTCGTGGCTCTGCACTCAGGAATTACTCCTGGTGATGCTCATGACACCACATGGGATGCCAGGGGTTGAACCGGAAAGGGCCCGTTGCCAGTTCAACCAATAGTAAATTGCCACTGTACTATTGCTCTGGCCCAGGTCACAGTTTCTGACTGTACTGTTCGCCTATCTTTTTATTTGCATGCTCTCAGTGATGGTGGTGAGGTGCAGATCCATTTCTGTGTTCTCACACACACCTGGTCCTAGTGTGGCCAGAAATAGCTTAGTGGCTCCAGGGATCACTAACAGCAGAGTTGTCAGTCTTAAGCAACAGAACTTGGTACATGTGGGACACTGAGGATTTGCACATGAGCTTGTGACCATGTGCAAAGCAAGCACTCTACACCCCCATGCTAACCCTCTGAGTGCCCAGCCTCTCTTTACTATAGTTAATAGGCTTAATAACATATCAATTTGTATTGTTTTTATTAAAGGGACCCTTATGCATAATTTTTTAACATGCTTATTATTTTGGACTGGAGTGATAACGGGTAGGGCATTTGCCTTGCATGCGACCAACCTGGGTTCGATTCCTCTGTCCCTCTTGGAGAGCCCGGCAAGCTACCGAGAGTATCCCACCCGCACAGCAGAGCCTGGCAAGCTACCTGGGGCATATTCAGTATGCCAAAAACAGTAACAATAAGCCTTACAATGGAGATATTACTGGTGCCCACTGGAGCAAATTGATGAACAATGGGATGACAGTGCTTCCACAGTGCTATTATTTCAGCCTCTCAACAACGTGGACATGTGGCTTGGTTTTTATCACTGTCCAATTAAAAGTCATTGCTCCATGACTTCCAATGAAGGAAGTTTAAAGCACGTGGAGAACTTAGTCCTGTATGGCCCTGTGCAAATAGAATGAAATAAATCAGGATCAGTGATTCTTGGCTGGTTTTCTCCCCCAAGTCCTTCAGACTCTAGGTCAACAAGCGTCCTCTCCAAACAGGCTTTCAAAAATCTGAGATGCTCACCTTTCTGATGAAATCAATTTACAATAAAAAAATATTCTTCATGATTATTAAAAAACAAAACAATAAATGACAGCTTTTTAAATATTATATCCTATGACAGCATCATTATAGTTTACAATATAAAGATATTCCTGAAACTTAGTACGAGCATTACTTACAACTGTAATCATCTTAGATTTGATGAAACATGGATACTGGGTCACATTCTGATAAGGATCTCGATCCTGTTGAAAGCTGATTGAAACTTGGAGTGGGGCCAGTAGGGCGCTTCTCTTGCGCATGGGTGACCTGGGTTCAATTCCAAATAACCCATTCCAAATGAGTTCATGTGGTACCCTGAGCCCTGCAAGGAGTAAACCCTGAGCAAGCCGTGTGTAACACACCACACAAAACAAAACAAAACAAAAAAACTTGGGGTAGAGTCTGCATGAGAGGCCCATTGGGAGGATTCTATCCCAGACACTGCACAGTGACACTTTCCTTGCGATTCACAGAATTTG
Organism: Sorex araneus; assembly: GCF_027595985.1. NCBI lineage: Eukaryota > Metazoa > Chordata > Mammalia > Eulipotyphla > Soricidae > Sorex > Sorex araneus. The sequence goes on along the minus strand of NC_073302.1, from coordinate 378,222,047 downwards.
TTGGCAATTCATGTGCCTTAATAGCTATGTGAAAAAAAAATTACTTGGGAAGTGGAGCGATAACACAGCGGGTAGACGTTTGCCTTGCACTTGGCCAACCTGGGTTCAATTTCCAGCATCCCATATGATCCCCTGAGCACTGCCAGGAGTGATTCCTGAGTACAAAGCCAGCAGTAACCCCTGAGCATTGCCAAATGTGACCCAAAAAAGAAAAAAAAAATTACTTACATTTTTGGAGTACTAAGTCTCAGTTTGTGACTCATTTCTTTCCATCTAGAAACTGTTATATGGAGCTGGAGTGATAGTATAGTGGGTAGGGCATTTGCCTTGCATGCACCGACCTGGGTTCGATCCCCGACATCCCATATGGCCCCCCAAGCACTGCCAGGAGTAATTCCTGAGTGCAGAACCAGGAGTAACCCCTGAGCATTGCCAGGTGTGACCCAACAAGCAAAAAACAAACAACAACAACAAAAATAGAAACTGTTATAGTCTTCACTTTGGAACCTTGTCTTAGAGTAAATAAAATGAATTTACTTTTCTTTGGATGATTTTTAAACCAGAAAAACAGTGCCAGAGGAACAGCTCAAAGGGCTGAAGGGAGTGCTATATAGAAGCCCCAAGTTCAATCTCCAACTTGCATTGCCCCTGAGCACAGATCCTAGAGTATTCCTGCACACCACTGATTTTAAAATATTCAAGAGGGCTAGGGCAATAGTATAGTGAGTAGTGTGCTGCCCATTGCACACTGCACACTGAACCCCAAACCAAAACCTAAATAATAAAAACAGAAAAGCATTAAGTACAGTTCAATCTGTTCATTTTTCTAGAGCTTTCTTACTATTACTTTAGTTTTACTTATAACTAAAAACAAAAGTCAGTAGATTTTTTTTTGTTTGTTTTTTGGGTTACACCCAGCGATACTCAGGGGTTACTCCTGGCTCTTCACTCAGGAATCACTCCTGGAAGTGCTGGGTGACCATATAAGATGCCAGGGATAAAACCTGGGTCGGCCACGTGCAAGGCAAATGCCCTACCAACTGTGCTATCGCTCTGGCCCCTAGAATTTTTAAAAATTATCTCTTAAAGCACTTAGCAGAATCTATTCAACGTTTTTTTTTTTAATTGAATCACTGTGAGATACAGTTACTAAGCTTTCATGTTTGAGTTTCAGTCATACAATGAGCGAACACTCATCCCTCCACCAGTGCACATTTTCTACCACCAACATCTCCAGTATCCCTCCCAAACGTTCCCTCTGCCTCTATGGCAGACATTTTCCCCCATACTCTGTCTCTACTTTTGGGCAGTATGGTTTGCAATATAGATACTAAGAGGCTATCACGTTTGGAACTTCATCTACTTTCAGCACATATCTGCCATCCCGTACAATTCCTCCAACCATTATTGACTTAGTGATCCCTTCTCTATTCCAGCTGCCTAACAGAAGCTACTCTTGTGAAATTTCTCCTCTGGATTACTTTAGTCAGAAGACTATTATGATAAAGATATTCACAATCCTTTTATCAAAGATAATCAGTAATATATTACGAACCATATAGTCTTAAGAAATAGGTAATAAGTAGTATTATTTTGTGTTTACTGATAAACATTAAAGCTGATGGTAACAACTGATCTAAAAATACTGATTAAATTCTAGCTAAACTATTCTTTTGTCAAGCACTTACGAAAAGTACTTGAGAAAGTAGCAGCAGAAATGATGGTGATAATAAAACATAGCAGGATAGACTTGGCTCCTGACTAACCCTGATTCTTGTGCAATGTGTGTAATTAACAATCCATCGAAACCACTGCAGGAATAGTCTGTAACACAGGTCAAAGACTTTGTCCTCAGATTTATTAGCTATTGGTTGTATTCTATAATGATTTGCTAAGTCATTGAATGTTGCTGATTTAAAAAAATAGTTGAAAATACGTATGTAGCTAAAAATATACAGTATTCTGTAATGATTGCCAAAACACTGAATTTTGCTGATTTAAGATATGTGAGAAGGCCAGAGTGATATAGCACAGTGGGTAGGGTGCTTCCCTTACACCTGGGCTGGATCCCTTAAAACCACTATGATGCCCCATCCCCCCCCCAGGAGTGATCTCTGAATAAAGAACCCTGAGCACAGCAAGTGTGCCAAAACCCAAACCCAAAAAATACATATCCTAATATGTATAGTTAAAAATATAAAATATTTTATAATGATTGGTAAAGTATTACATCTTTAAAAATCACTGTAAGCTCTGATAGAGGACTTAGAGTTGAGTTGCTAGGTTTTCTTTGTACTCTTTTTGTTACTGTTGTTTTTTTGTTTTGGAGGGTCACATCCAGCAGTACTTAAGGCTTTCTTCTGCCTCTGCTCTTAGGAATTTCTCCTGGCAGGCTCAGGGAAGTATACAGGGTACTGGGAATTGAGCCCAGGTCAGCTGTGAACAAGACAAGTGCCCTACCCACTCTACTATGTCTCTGATTAAAATTGTAGTCATGGGCTAGAGCGATAGTACAGTGAGTAGGGTGGTTGCCTTGCACATGACTGACCAGGGTTCAATTCCCAGCATCCCATATGGTCCCCCAAGCAAGCTCTACCAGGAGTAATTCCTGAGTGCAAAACCAGGAGTAACCCCTGTGCATCCCTGGGTGTGACCCAAAAAGAAAAAAAAGAATGTAGTCATTGTTGTGTAACCAATGAAATTATTTATTAGTAAATCAGTTAATTTATTTAAACCCAGCACCACGTGGTCTCCAGACCACCACACCAGGGGTAGTTATAAAACACCACTGAATGTGGTCCTCAAAATTATTAATAATAAATATATACAATAAGAATAATATGTCATCCTTAAAATACAAAATTTCGAATAAAAATCATATGAGATGTACCAACTCATAATGGCAGTAAATCTCACTATTGAAATAGGAAAGTTTGGATGAAGATTTATTGATAATAAGTTTGTAAAATAATTTTCACTGTGAGGAGAAAGTAAAGGTACATCAAAAGTATTTCTTTCTCATGTGATTTCACTTAACTATTGGGCTACTTCTTAGTACCTTATCCTAAAGCTTATATACAAGTGAGCATATTTACAGTTGAACTTAACCCAAAATCAAGGTCAAAGTGTGTAGGCTTGTTTATGTTTCAACTCACTGCCATTCTTACACTTGTATCAATGATTTTTTTTCATGTTACCTGCAGGACAAAGAAATATCTGATGGTTCTGTTCATTAAGTTGTTAGGTGCAAATCTATTGGTAGTAATTTGTGACAGTTGTTTGCATAGTGTTTGATAAATAATGCTGCTTTGGCAGTTTTTCAAAATAGGGGCTAGAGAAAGAGAGTACTGTGGGTAAGGCACTTGCCTTGCATGCTGCTGACCTGGGTTCAATCCCTAGTACACCATACGGGTCCCCACCCCTTCATATCCTACACTGTCAGGAGTGACCTCTGAGTCCAGAGCCAGGAGTAAGTCCAAGCATTACCCAGTATCGCACAACTGGGGGTGGAGGGATCAAACAAAAAAGAATTTTTTAAATAAATTGTTTACTTGAGTTAATTCAAAGTTATATTTTTAGAGCTTCTCTAATGATCCAAGGATCATTAACCCTAAAAATTTTTACTTAAACTTTTTTTTTGTTGGGGGGGCATCTTGGGGGGCACACCAGGCTGTGCTCAAGGCTGACTCCTGGCAAGGCTCCCGGGAACCTTCTGAGGTGCTAAGGATCAAACCCATACTCTGCTATCATTGTGGGTTCCCTATTGATGCTTAAAACCTTCCCCTGGGAATCCTCAGTGTGGGGTCTCAGTTCCTAATTCCGTTTTCTTAATCTCAGGCTACACATTTCTTAAAGCACCTCTTCCCCTTCTAAACATTTCCTGTGAGGCTCTTTTATGTGTTAGATAGGAAACTTCAAACCCTGCCTACTAAGCCATCTAATTCACTACAGGATCTTACCTCCCTCCACCAGTGTCCATTTCTCTCTTCTTCCTTGGTAGGTTTCCCACACACCAGGTCTGGGGTACAAGGTACAAGGGAAGGTCTCTTCCATTCAATTCTGCTGCAGGTTTGCACACCCGGTCTAGACCAGGCACATAAACGTAGCCACTATCTCTGCCTTAAGGGCTCAGGCTATAGGTTATTTTTGGCATGTTGTCAATACCATTCTCAGAGGTCTTTCCCAGCCTCCCTTTCTAAGTAGTCAATAAGAGGCTAAAGGTGATCAAATTTCAACTGAACAACAAATAGTGCACAAGACTTTTTTGTGCTACACATGATTTGTTTAGCTGAAATCAAGCTGAACTTAGTAATGCTTCTCTTATCTTTGCATTTTCAAAAATTCAAAATGAGTGTGATATTAAGTCTTGATTTGAAAAATATATAAATTCTTTAGAAGTTAATATAGGTTTTCTGGTATTACTTTAAGGAAAGGTAAAGTGATAGCGTACCTTGTTTCTACCAGTAGTTTTTTTATTTTTCACATCTATTTCCTTGGAATGCAATTTCCATTAACGTTAATATTATTGATACAATATAAAGCTTTACTTTACAAGAAGTTTCCATGCCTTCTTTGAATGCAGCTAATTCATAGATTTTTCAGGCAAAATGATAAGAATTAGTTTTAGGAAAAGCAATTAGGAGAGGAATCTAATCAGAGAGGAATGAATTTACATCATTAGGTCTTTTAATAATTCTAGAAACAGGACTCAGAGGTTTTAAAATTACATAACAGTTTTGAATATGCTGTTTATTTTGTATTCAGTTTAAATCGGTAGCAGTAGTAGGGTGTGGTGTGTTTATAGAACCAAAAATAGAACACCTTTGGCAATCAAACCTTTGGTAGTTTTTAACACTCCAGTGAATTTGCACGCATGAAATGTGAAACATCACTATTTTGCAGATTGCACCTGGACATTTATAAGAAAAACTATCACAATATTCTGAAACATTCTCAATATTAACCGGGGATATTTGACTTTGCAAACTCTTTCAAAGAAGCTGCTTAAAGTAGTTTAGCATCTCTAGAGGGGCTGTTTTCCTCAGGATAGAATGGGAAGTAGAGTGTTTTTTCTTTAAAGAAACAGAACTGCGAGGCTATAAAGCACAGGGCAGTCAGTTCCAGCAGGGTTGCAGATGGGCGTGTCTCATCCTCTCTTCCGCAGTGTGTGTGGTGGGGGAGGGGGATAGTTGTAGAATGTGTGGGGTGGGGCGGGAGGGCCCCCCCCCTCCCCGCGCACGCACATTATAGCTGATGAATCCCCTTCCTGTTGAACTGAGATGGAACTTTGTGGGGAGGGTCTGGAGGACTAGGAAATCTAAGAACAAGCTTCCTTTCCCACTGCTTTCCGCTGAGTCAGTTCACTGCAGAGTGCTCGCAAGATCAGGGGCCTTTGTGATCCATTATTTTACTAGCTACAAAGGCCACGCCCTGCGCTACACAAACAGAACACTTTGTCCTTCCCGGAGGCAGCACTTTGACCAGAGTCCGGTGCTTTCAAAGCTGCCTCCCAGTAGCTTTCCTATTGTGATGTAAAGTGTTAGGCGCAGTAAAGCATTTGGCCAAGTTGCCAGTTAGGCTCACTGTCCTTAGGCAGATTCTAGCTCAGATTCTAGTAGAGGCAATGAACTTCAACAGGCTAGGCCATAACAGGTTCGGAAATCTATCCATGCAGTTCACACCGAAGTAACAAGTAACGTACAGTGAAAGAGAGAAAGGAGGACAGTAATTCCTTTTTTGATTAAAAAAAAAGCCATACTTTTATTTAGCACATAAATACCCAGTTAAGTGACATTTTAGTCTGTGCTGTCAGTTATAGGAAAAAAAGGGGAGTTGATGAAGGAGAGAGGGCTAAGCGACAACCTGCTACCTAAATCATTTAACTGTCATCTTTTTCAGCTTCTTGTCTTATCCTGTTTTATTTTCAGTGTTTTGAGCTTATTCCTGGCTCTGTGTTCCAGGCTCACTCTGGGGGTGCTTGGGATTGAATCCAGCTATACTATCTCTCCTGCCCTATCTTCTTTTTAAAAAAAAATTCCTTCCAAGAAAAAAAAAAGAGAGAGAGAGAGGTTGGAACTTAAAACATCGAGACGGGTGTGGGCAGTCTCGGGCCGGAGCAATATCGGTGCCCGCTTTGCCGAGATGCGACCCAAGTGGCCACATATTTATTTGTGCGGCCGCTCTGCTGCTGATGACCACGATCTGATCCAGAGGCCAGCTAGACTACTTTTGGTACCAGCAACTGCTTCCACCAATGTCTCTAGACTGTGAACTAAGCCTGAGCCCCATGCTGCCCCAGGAAGGGAAATGATGCAATTTCTAACATAAATCTCACTGGACTTAACTACTAAAGTACTAAAATGCAGAAATCCTAAACTGTGCGGCCGCTATAGCAGCCGCGTGACTTCATATCTCTTCATTCTCAGCAATGGAAAACTATCAAATGCTTCCTTGTCAGCAGGGCTGTTTTTTTGAGGGGAAACTCCAATAACAATAGTGAATATTGTGTTGAAATATGGAATGTAATCAAGGTAAAGAGAAAATGAAGTGAAAATTATCAGCTACTCAAGCAGGGGTGGCGGTGGGGGATGGGAAGTATAATGGGGTTTTTGGTGGTGGAATATGGGCACTGGTGAAGGGACAGGTGTTTGAGCAGTGTATAACTGAGATAAGCCTGGAAACTAACTTTCCACATGGTGATTTAATAATAAATAAATAAATAAATAAATAAATAAATAAATAAAGTTCCCTTCCAAGAAAGAGACAGACATAGAAAGATTGCACTCATATGTGTGGAATATAAAGTAGCTGAGAGGTACAAGCTTGCAATGATGCAATTTCTGGCAGATATTTCTCTGGACCTAGTTACTAAAATACTAAAAAGAAATACAAAACCGTGAGGCCACTAGTGTGGCCACTTGACCTCATATTTCTTCATTCTCAGCAATGGAAAACAAATTATCAAATACTTCCTTTTCAGCAGGTCCGACTTTGGGGGGAGAAACTCCAAACAGTAATAGTGAGTTTTTTGTTGAAATATTGAATGCAATCAAAGTAAAGTGAAAGTAAAGTGAAAATTATCAGTTACACAGGCGGGGTGGGGGGCTGGGGAAGTGGGGGGCTGGGGGGAGGTATACTGTGATTCTTGGTGGTGGAATATGTGCACTGGTGAAGGGATGGGTGTTCGAGCATTGTATAACTAAGACTTAAACCTGAAAGCTTTGTAACTTTCCACATGGTGATTCAATAAAAGAATAAATTATAAAAAAAAATTCCCTTCCTACTCTCTACCCGCCCCCATCTCTTGCATCTTCTCTTCAAATCCTGTGCAGGTTCAACTGCATCTTATGCAGTATAAAAAATTGGACCTTATATGACATCAAGAATACAAATACTTTTTATTGAAAGTGATTGCAGGTACTATTTTATGCTGTCTATTTTCTTATTAAATTTTCAATATAGAAAGTAAGTGAACTTTAGTCCCTGATTCTAGAGGTGTTAAATCTTTAAACCTGTTCCCAGTCAATAATGGGAAGAAACAGGGTTCTAATAAGACCTTGTAGACTCCAGAGCTCAATATCTTTTTTGATGGGCCCTCTCCAGCACTACTGCAGGATAAAGGCCACTCTGGGGCTGACTGTATAGAGCCAACAGTTGGTTTGGTTCTTGGGTCCAGCAATGCAAACTGCTCAGGCCCAGTAGTGTTGAGGACTAAGACCTACACACAGCAGTGCTTGAGGAACCATAGCACGCTGGGATAGAACTCTTGCATGCAAGGCATGTGCAGAGAGCAATATCTTAACCACTTCAAATTTCAGACCACTAATTATATGAACAGTTGCATTAAGACTTGAAGGTGGCACTTTGGTTAATCTAGGGAGTCAGAAGTTTACTTGTTTATTGATTTTATTTTGGTGGGGGTGGAGGAACCGCACACAGCAGTGCTCAAGGGCCACTGTTCTATTTTTAATCCAACATCTCCTTTCCAGATATCTGGTCAGGATTTCTGGGTCTCCTGCTATATGTACAATTAAGATGTCTTTCATATGTCACTGTCACTGTCATCCCGTTGCTCATCCATTTGCTTGAGCGGGCACCAGTAACGTCTCCATTATGAGACTTGTTGTTACTGTTTTTGGCATATTGAATATGCCATGGGTAGCTTGCCAGGCTCTGCCATGTGGGCGATATACTCTTGGTAGCTTGCCAGGCTCTCCGAGAGGGGTGGAGGAATCGAAACTGGGTTGGCTGCACGCAAGGCAAATGCCCTACCCACTGTGCTATTGCTCCAGCCCAAATAGATAAATAATAAGTAAAAACAAAACAAAGACAAAAGAAGCAAGAAATACTTCAGGCATTAAGGCATATGCCTTATATGTGGCCACCTCCGGTATAACTTGGTCTCCTAAGCACCATTGAGGTGGCTCCAGTAATCCTAAGTACTGCAGGGCACTCACAGCAGCATATCCTTGGTCCCTGGCATTGAAACACCAGTCCAGCTGACCAAGAATCATCTCAAGGAGGTCCCAGTTCCTTATACACAAGAATGCCCCCAATAAAGAAAAAATACTATTATGTTAAGACAAGTATAAGCAGCTTTTACTTTTTAAAAAAATTTGATAGGGGGCTGGAGTGATAGCACAGTGGGTAGGGCGTTTGCCTTGCACGCGGCCGACCCGAGTTTGAATCCCAGCATCCCATATGGTCCCCTGAGCACCGCCAGGGGTAATTCCTGAGTGCATGAGCCAGGAATGACCCCTGTGCATTGCCGGGTGTGACCCAAAAAGCAAAAAAAAAAAAAAAATTTGATAGGGATTATATTATTTATTTGTTTTATGAAGTAGTTCACAACATTTAACTACATTTAATATTCAGACACCAATTCCACCACCATTCCACCACCCCACCACCATATTTCAAGTGTTCCCATCCTGAACCCCAATCTCTGCCCCAAAGCAGAACCGAAATAATATAGTATTTCCCTCTAAGGTTGGTTGCCTCCTACTTTGAATCCCATTAGATGTGGTGTGGTTCTCTTGGACTATAGATATTGGACTATGGACTACTGGATGATGGATAGAGTGTGTCCTCTAAGTGTCGTGCTGCCACAGATGCGGCTGCCACATGGTCCAAAGAAAGGTTCACTCATGGCTGAGGCTCGGCCCAAGCATGTGGAGAGCAGCCGTGAGCAGGGTGGTGGTTGGGTTCTGGAGGTTTTCAGCTGCCGGGGCTGGGTCCCTTGAGACGGGGACTGGTCTCTTGTGATCACTCTGGTCTCTGTGGCTCTGTAAAGTTATATTACTTCTCTTTAGAAAGAAAGTCTGCAAAAGCTATGAAAATCAATAGTAGTATTTTATTTATCTTTATCTTTTATTTATTTATGTTTTGCTTTTTTGTTTTTCTTTCTTTTTGGGTCACACCCGGCAATGCACAGGGATTACTCCTGACTTTGCACTCAGGTATTACTCCTGGCTGTGCTCAGGGGACCAGATAGGATGCTGGGAATTGAACCCGGGTCAGCTGCATGCAAGGCAAACGCCCTACCCACTATTCTATTGCTCCAGCCCCTATGTTATTTTTAAAATTTTTTTTATGTTATGTTTGTTGTAGCACCAACAAAGTTGGATTGTGTGAAAGCTGGCATTTGGATCCCTGAAACACAAAGCTAGTACATGCTAATCAGCATTTGATCAATAAGCACAGCAACGGAAGGGGGGGGGGTGCTGCAGGGAGGACAAAAGGAAAGGCTGCTTCTACTGACCTGATAACAATTATTGTAAGACAGGCCTTCCTTAATGGTGTGGTGACACCTTCTCTTTTCAGCCACTGAACAATTGTCAGTGTCAGTAGGCATTTTGGGTTGTTGATAATGATGGTGGGTAGAGCCATGGGTGCTGCTAAATAGTCTACAGTACACATAAAGCCCCATAATGAGCATTACCTACCCATAATGTCAGTAGTGCTTAGGTTGAGAAGCCCTCAATTGAGTTGTGTTTAGGTTAAGAGAGCTTGCACTGGGTTGATTTAAAATGAATCATCTTTCTCTTTCCTTTTCTCCCAGTCCTAAGAAAGTGAGAAGCTGAAAGTGAGGGTAAGAGCACTGAGAATGAAGGCTCAGCTTCTGTTTAGATAGACCTGTAATTTTGGGATAGGAAGGTTGGTTTTTTTGGCTTGCGGTTTTTTTGTTTTAGTTATTGGTTTTTAGTTTTTATTTATTTGGGGGGTGCATACTCTGTGGGACTTGGGGCTACTTTCAGCCGTACACTCTGGGGGTTGCTCCCTGTGGTGCTCAAGGTAACTTGTGATGCCAAGGAACCAACCCTGGACTCCTAAATGCTCTCCGACCTCGTGAGAGACCTCACCCTGGGGATGGGGATGGAAACCACATGCAGGGCACTTTCCCAGTCTGAGATGGAAGCTTTAGATCAAGACTTATTTCATGTCTTGACCAGAATAAGTTCCTTAAATAACCAAAAATGGTTTTTGGAAGCAGCCTGAGATATGATTAAAGTATACTGTTTTCTAACAGACATACCTGTGAATTGCAGGTGGGGTAGCTGGGGGCCAGGTAGGCAAAGGGATCCGTAGATTATAAACATTTGGTAGCAGTTTCTGAAAAAAAAGAAAGAAATAGACAAGGTTCTCTAACCGGATTATACCTCAGATATCCGGTGGCTTTCCAGTACCTTGCTGCTGAGGTACTGGGGCTATGATTTCATGGGTAGGGCGCTTGCCTGGCACAGAGCAGACCCAGCTTCGATTCCTGGCATCTCTTATTTCACCTGAACATTGCCAGGGGTAATATCTGGGTGTGGTCTGAAAAACAAAAAACCCCAAAACTTTCATATGTATTTTTAATTTTCTCAAAATTCTTTCCCTTATAGTAATTTTCTTTAGCATGTCATTTAACCACAATTTATACTTACCCAAACTGTTTTATGGTCTCTTATTTCTGCACCTCTCTACATCTCTTTCATTCTTTTCTCTCTCTCTTCAGACTGATTTTATTGTTGTGTATTGCTTCCAACTGCTGGCAGACAGGAGAGACACAGAAAGTTCTGAATCCTAACTCCAGCCCTGGCTTAGGAAGGAGTCATTTGGATGAATTTGCATTTCTATTTGCTAAGAGTCACAATAGTCAGATAAGGACCAAGGTCAGCTTGAAGAGTTCCCAGACCTGATTACTCATAGTTTATGGTGAAGGGGATATATATTTAGGCAAATCACTGAATATGTTTGTACAGCCTTATCAAATATTACTTTTGTTTATATTCATGACCACCTTGACTTGTGTAGTCATGAAAATAATCAGAAATGTTCATCATTGTAGAAAGAAGATTTTTCTGCCCCAATTTTTCCCCTTATTAATATTATGGAGTGGAAAGAAATTTCTCACTACCCACCTTGGTTCTTGTCAGGGTTTTCAGATAATCAGATAAATATCAAATGCTTTATAGGAGACAACAAATCAATTATGAATATATGGAAAGTTCACACAGATACAGAGTCCAAAGTCGAGACAAAACAGGGCAGGTGTACATACCTTTAGCTAAGAAATGAGATAAGAATTTAGAGCTTCAAGGAGAGTGGAGACAAAATGATGACTCATAAAACCAAGATCAGTGTCCAATAAATAATTAAATGTTTGCCTTACCTTATAGATAGATAGATTTCACCCCAAAATGTGTAATGTTAAAAAATCCAAATTGTGAGTCATAAGCCATGTTTTGTTAGTCTAGGTGGCTGAGTGGTAAAGGTGTCTTGTGAACGTGCAGAGCCTTCCTTGCCTTCTGTCTGAAATAATCCACATGCGAAAATGACATGTCTTGGAAAGGTTTGTTCTGAACATCTTGAAAAGACCCATCCTTAATTAAGAATGAATTTTAATTCTGTAATTTTCCGACACTCCTCCATATCAACTCTCTCTGAGCTCAGCTCATCAAGTTCAATTTGTGTGGACATGTCTAGTTTAGACTTCCATTTTTTGCCAAGCAAGACTTTTGGGGATAATAAAATATACTAGGAGAAGAGGGAACTAAGTATCCTCAAGAGCAATCAATCTGTTTTAGTGATTTAATTAAAACTTTCAGAATTCACTACTGAATAACTGGGGGGAAATTGCACAACTATAGAATTCCCAAAATGTAAACAAGCGGAAAAAAAAAAATCAAGGGAGATTAAAAAAACACAACAATGGATCAAATAGGGCCAGAGAGATTCTACAGAGGGTAAGGTACTTGGGTACTTGATTTACACACTGCTGAACTCAGTTCAATCCTTAGTACCATCTATAGTCCACCCAATACTGCTAGGAGTGAGTCCCAAGCACTGAACCAGAAGTAATCTCTGAGGGTGAAAGTGACAGTACAGCAGGTAGGTCGTTTGCATTGCACACGGCCTGTCCTATCCCATCCCGTGGAACCGGATAATGGGGTTCACAAGGAGAGGGTGCGAGAGTGATAGGGAGAGGGGAGACACACACACACACACACACACACACACACACACACACACACATACAGAGAGAGGTGAACGAAAGCAAAAGCTACTTTATTGTAACTCCACAGCACTTATTTATGCTTAGGCTTCAATCTACTTGAGTCATGGCCTTAAGGTAAAACTAAAAGTAACTAATGGCACCCGGGGCAACTAGGGAAGATAACAGTAGATATCCAGAAGGCTGATCTATCTGTTCCTATTGGCTAACCATCCTGCTCTTATAAAAATGTCCCAGTCCTCCGGTTCTTGTAAAATGGCTTTCTCCACCTGTGTATGCGAATGTTTGACTGCAAGCTGTATGCTGAAGGCCCGCTCACCACAACGGCCAACCCAGATTCTGGCTTAGTCTCCAGCATCCGGTCCCCCGAGTACCACTAGGAGTAATTCAGGAGTGCAGAGTCAGGAGTAACCTCTGAGTATCGCTAGATTTGACCCAAAAACAAACAAACAAACAAACAAACAAACAAACAAACATAAGCTTTGAGCACAAGTGGGTGTGATCCCAAAATAAGCAAAATGGAGCAAATAGTCTTATTTTGGACAAATTAAAATCTGATGTGTGGTGTTATGACTTTTCCTTTAGACAGAATCTTTGAGTATGTGGGGACTGGGGCACTCCCGGGGGTGATCAGTGACTGCTCGGATCCTGTGCTTCGGAGTCACTCCCAGTGGTGATCAAGGGATCATATGTGGTACCCAGGATCAAACCCAAGATTCCCATATACACTAAACCCTGTGAGCTATCCTCTTGGTGCTTTTAGACAGACTCTAAAGCATTGTTTGAATTGTCTATAGTGACAATAATGTCACAGGAACTCCATTTCACATCATTTATTCTTTTTTTTTTTTTAACTTTTTGGATCACAGCTGGCGATGCACAGGAGTTATTTCTGGCTGTGCACTCAGGAATACTACTCCTGGCAGTGCTCAGGGGACCATATGGGATGCTGGGAATCGAACCCGGGTCAGCTGAGTGCAAGGCAAACAACCTACCCGCTGTGCTATCGCTCCAGCCCAACACATCATTTATCCTTGAGATGACATTTAAAGTGAAACATAACTTTAAATGTTTGAGAAGAAATGTTGCGCAATTGTCTTAATGTAATTCCTGTTTAAAAGGGAATTTCCACTGGTGCTGGGAAATTACACTGGTGGAAGGATGGGTGTAACATTGTATGACGAAACCCAATCATGAGCAGCTTTGTAATAAATAAATAAAGAAAGAAAAGAAAATTTCCATACCAATTGTATAATCATTCTAGATTCTGCCTTTTTCTACATCTATCCTAAAATGGTGTTTATAGTGTACCCTGTGGCTTATCTTTTTAAAATAAAGTGATGGTTCTTGCCAGAAGAGAGGGGAAAAATCTTTTCTTCTTTAAACTAGAATTATTTACCTTATTCTTATCTCATCAGTCTCTCAATAGTAATTTCAATTTTTTAGCTTTTTTTAATTTTAATTTTTTGGTTTTGGAACCATACCTGGCAGTGCTCAGGCTTACTCCTAGCTTAGTGCTCAGGGATCACTCTTGGCTCTGCACTTGGGAAATGTAATGATTTGCCAGTGATCAAACCAGGTGAGCCATTTACAAAGCAAGAACCCGACCCGCTGTACTATCACTCCAGCTCCCAAGCAATAGTAAATTTATTTTGGCATTGAACCCAGGGCCTCATACACTGAAGCATTCATAATCTGTCACTAACCTGTATCTCTGACTTGCTTAAAATTTTTTGGGTGTGAGGATGGGGGAATACCCAGTGGTGCTCAGTATTTACTCCTGGCTTTGTCCTCAGAGCTCGGGGGACCATATCGGGTGCTGGGAATCAAAGTTTCAAAGCTGGCTCAGCCATGTGCGTGTTAGCACCCTACTCACTGTACCATCACTCTGACTGGCACTCAATAGTAATTTTTTTTTTTTTTTTTTTTGCTTTTTGGGTCACACCCGGCGATGCACAGGGGCCACTCCTGGCTCTGCACTCAGGAATCGCCCCTGGCGGTGCTCAGGGGACCATATGGGATGCTGGGAATCGAACCCGGGTCGGCTGCGTGCAAGGCAAACACCCTACCCGCTGTGCTATTGCTCCAGCCCCCTCAATAGTAATTTTTAAAGGGAAATGTACTGGAGTTTTGCTGCTGAATTGGGTCTTCCTGATTAGAAATGCAGTTTTGATGTAAGAATTATGCAATTGTTCTGGAAATTCCTTTTTAAGAGGGAATTACATTAAGACAATTGTGCAACATTTCTTCTCAAACATTGAAAGTTATGTTTCACATTAAATGTCATCTCAAAAATAAATGATGTGAAATGGTGTTCTGTAACATTATTGTCACTATAGGTGATTAAAACAATGCTTTAGTAGCCTATTGCTGCTAAAGAGGAGAAAGATAAAGAGGAGAAAGAGAACCCTTTTCATTCTTCACGGGTTCATTTTTTTCTATTTTGAAAACAGAATTCTTCACATGATTAATTAAAATAAAGTATGAAAGATGGTACACATAATTTCCTGACCTTGTTCCTTTATCTAATCTAACCTATATATCAAAACAGAAAAAAAGACACATCGTGCCTGATAGCCTAGTTCTCCCTTTTGGTGAACCTGGCAAGCTACTGAGCGTTTACTGCCCACACGGGAGAGAGCCTGGCAAGCTCCCTGTGGCATATTCATATGCCAAATACAGTAACAATGATGGTCTCCTTCCCCTGACCCTGAAGAGCCTCTAATGCGGCATTGCTGGGAAGGACGAGTAAAGAGAGGCTGCTAAAATCTCAGGGCTAACAGATGGGATTTTGTAACAAAAGCTGCAGCAAAAGGACGCAAGGGGGCTCTTGGGAAGGTGGGGGGCACCGGCCCCTCCTGCTGCCGCCAAAATGTGACCCCGGGGACCGCACGCGCGGGCGGCCCCTCCGCAGCTGCAGGAGCGTGAATCCAGACCCAGCTGAACCACTTTCAACATGGGAAGCTCCTTGCAGAATGTCTCCAGCCTGAGAACTAAGCCGAGACCCTGTGCCCGCCCAGGAGGGGAAAGGTATTTCTCTCTCTCGCCTGTCCCTTCCCGGGGATGAAGGATGTGGGGACCGCAATATTAAGATGACCACAGGTGGGGTTTACAAGCTTGCAATGATCCAATATCCGGAAGAAATCTCCCTGGACTTTGTTGTTAAAGTACAGAAATCCAAAACTGCGCGACCTCATTTCTCTTCACAACAGGTCTGACTCTAGTGGGGTACTCCTAACAATAATGGTGAGGTTTGTGTTGAAATATTGAATGTAACCAAAGCAAATAGAAAGTAAAGTGAAATTTATCGGTTACAAGGTGGGGGTAGGGGTGCGAGGGTGGGCGGGATGGGAGGTGTACTGTGGTTTTTTTTTTTTTTTGATGGTGGGATATGGGCACTGGTGAAGGGATGGTTGTTTCAGCATTGTATGACTAAGACTTAAGCCTGAAAGTATTGTAATTTTTCACATGGTGATTCAATAAAATAAAATTCTTATAAAAAAAAACCCAGCTTAAACCCCAAGTCATCTGGCTATTAGAGATATTCATAAACATATGAAAACCAAAGAAGAACGCATCGTTAAATAATTATAGTGAAAATTCATTTATACTTACGAGTTACATTTCTACTCATTTTTAAGTAAACTGATAGTGTTTCTCAGTCAAATTTCCTACACCCATGAAACTGAAGAAGCTTTCATTGAAAAATAAGGACTATGGAGACAGTCACCTAGAAATCCCAGCACTGACTTCTTTGTTTTCTCCAGTGGCTATATTCTCGAAACAAATAAGGAAAGATGGATAAATACCACAATGGTCTACTTTTAGGTTCAATCTTCTAACTCCACCTGCTTCTCCCAGCTCTTCTGTCTCCCTCATGTGAGCCACATATTCCAGAAGGCCCCAGAGTTGATACTCACTACATCCATCACTGCCTCCTTCCAAAATCGTTTTGCCCAAAACAGTCTTCAAATCCTTGCTGTTTGTCCAACTCCTCTTCATTCGTGTACCCATTCCTGACAACTGCCTCTACCTTCCTGAATAATGGGACCCTCTTTAATACTTACTAAATTATTTAGTTTGCAGCTCTGACATAATGTTAAAAGGCAATATGATACTCTCTGGACAAGAATATTTCCACTAGAATCAGATTTGGGTTTAAATTGCAGGTTTATCCATAAAAGTCATATATATTTTTATTTTAATATGCCTCAGTTTGGAGTCAGAGAGAAAGTAAAGGAGTTAAGATAATAATTTTGTACGAGGCCAACTTCAGTTCAATTCCAGCACTTCATATGGTCCTGAGAACACAGCCAGGACTGACTCCTGAGCACAGGGCCTGAAGCAAGCCCTGAGCACAACTGGATGTGGCCCCAAATTAAAAACCTTTATATATATATACATATATATGTATGTATATATATCACTGTATCACTGTATCACTGTCATCCTGTTGTTCATTGATTTGCTCGAGCAGGTGCCAGTAACGTCTCCATTCGTCCCTGTCGCGTGCTAGTGTAGCCTGATGGCATATTATGTACTTTAAAAATATATATATGTGTATATATATATACACACATATATTGTTTTTATTTATTAATTAATTTAATTTTTTGGGTCACACCTGGCGATGCACAGGGGTTCTCCTGGCTCTGCACTCAGGAATTCCTCCTGGCTCAGGGGATCATATGGGATGCTAGGAATCGAACACGGGTCAGCCGCATGCAAGGCAAATGCCCTATCTGCTATGCTATAGCTCCAGCCCCACATATATTGTTTTTAAACCTATAATTTTACTGATAATACCATCCACATGATATCTATATACATTTAAAAAAATTGTTATGAATGATAATTGATATGACAGGCAGATGTATAGCTGTGCATTGTTTAATTTCAGGGATATAGTCTGAGAAATGCATCAGTAGGTGACATCCTCATTGTGCAAACATGATAGAGTGTAATTACATAAAACAAGATGGTAAAACTTACTACACACCTAGTGTATAGTGGTTATACATGGCTATGTGGTACAGCCTATTGGGACACAGGGAAACCACCCAGTAGTCCTGTTCATTCACCCCTGTGAGTTCTTCAGAGGCTAAACAAAGGAATTTATATATAGGTTGGTGTGAGAGAAAAAAAAGAAAGAAAAGTTTAATAATGAGTTTTGTATCTTTGACATTTGTAGGAGAAACACAGGACTGAACAGCTCACCCACAGGACTAAACATTTAACTAAGAATGTAGAGGGAAAGAGAAAGGGGAGGTCAGTTGGGGAAGTTAGCAGGGAAGGTACAGCCAACAAAGATATGACTGTCATTCAAGTTTAGGTCTACTTTCCCAGAAAAACTGATGGCGATTAGGTTTTCACACACTGCAAGACTTTTATACTTATAAAGGTCTTTCCCAAAGACGCCATGTCCAACCAGAACTTCAGAGCCCTTCCTATGAAATAAACGCTTTGCCCAAGACATATTTTTGGGGTGGCAGACATTCACTCCCTTAAAATGGGAGGAAAACCTTTTTGTCCACCCGCTTAAGGCGGTAAGTGCCAATTACACTGGTATAACATTCACAAGAGAAAAGTACAAACATTTGCTTAAAATTTTACTTGTGTAGGAGATCCACAGAAAACCCAGACTAAGGGCTTTATTTGCTGGTTTTACATTGTGGGAGT
This sequence comes from Sorex araneus, assembly GCF_027595985.1. NCBI lineage: Eukaryota > Metazoa > Chordata > Mammalia > Eulipotyphla > Soricidae > Sorex > Sorex araneus. The sequence goes on along the minus strand of NC_073302.1, from coordinate 378,203,872 downwards.
TGGTTTTAAAAGTACGTAAATACGAATTGCATTGTTAGGTTTGTTATGCAGACTCATCTCTAGGAGCTCTCTGGTTTTCTTCCTAAGGGAGTGGGAAATTCCTTAACAAGTGGAAATTTACATTACCTTTGTAAGGGAGATTTATATACCCTGTTTTTAGACAGAAGGAGAGGAGCAGGGAACTTTTCCTTTGCAGTCTCTTGATTGCCTCTATTCACAACAATCCTTATGCTAATATGGCACATTCTGATCTATTCATCGATTTAGTGATATAAATGTGAAAGTTGTGTAGTCAGTCTAGTACTCCTAAAAAAACCCACTATGTTTTAGTTCTCTTAAGTTTTTCAAAGCATAATCAACCCAAATGAATACCAATGGTCTCCTTTTCCTTTCCTAGAAATATAGAGAGGAGGACTGAAGGGAGTAGGGATCTTGGATCTGCATTTTTAACAAATTCAAGTAAATCTTGGACAAATTGCATTTGAGGAATTTTACCTTCTCCAATGGCTCTATATACCACATACTTGCAAAATATTGGTAAATTTATGTCTCAATTCCAGACCCCACACGTGCACGTGTACAGTTAGCAGTCTCTCTTGCGTTTGCAGAGAAAATGCTGGGATGCTTCCCAGGTAATTTGTTCAATCACATTTTGCTTCTTTTTTTCTGGTGTTTCTTGCCTTAAGAAACATTTACCCCAATGTTTCAAACCTGAAGTTTTTTTTCTTCTACATCCTCTACTCTAGCACAACATGCATGCAATATTCTTGAATCTTCCTACTTCTGCCTAACCTCATTGCTCCACTTCCCATTCTAGGCCAAATTCTGGTCTGAAAGTCCATAATGGGGTCTTAATAATCTGGTATTCACAGTGGATAGTAATCATATGATCCCTCAAGTCTAACATCTAGGTTTCAAAATCTCTGCTTGTTCATATGTTACTCAGCTTTAGTTCCTCTTGTGTGATTAGGATAGAATAGAACTTGCCTTGAAGAGTTTTAAAGACTTCAAAGTCCTTTGTACTGTGTGAAACATATAGGAAGCTAACACATACTCATTTTGCCATTTAACCAATGCTGCCTTCTTCAGCTAATCAACCATCCAATATTAGCCATCTTTTAAAAATCTAAAGCAAAACAAGTCAGATTTCTACAAAAAATAAATTTCAATTATTTTGTGACAGACATGTAGCATTTAACATTATATTGATTACCTGACTCTCAATCATCTCCTAGGCACATCTTAAAGCCACAGTGCTTTAATTATCTGCCATTTGACTTTTATATTCAACAGTTCTTCCCTCCCCTCTCCTTTCTCTCCCTCCCTCTCTCCCTTTTCACTTTCTCCCTCTTGAAATACCAAGGGATAAAATTCCAGAACCTCATACATGTGGTATATGCAGTAGTGCAGAGCTATAGCCCTATCCTAGGATTTATTTATTGATTTGTTTGTTTGTTTGTTTATTGTTTGGGGTCACACTTAGTAGTTCTTGCAGGCTACTTCCAGCACATTGCTTCAGGGTCCTTTCTGGTCTCACTTGAGGGACCATACCATGCTGGATTGAAACTCAGCCTCCTGCATGTCAAAGCTACTTGGGCATGCTAAAACATGCCATAGCTTTTTGGTCCATTTCCCCAGTCTTGTATTGCTTAAGTGTACCACCCTCTTTTGGGAGTTCAGCTTTCTCCATTACTCACACATTTTTCCCTGTTTGGAGAGCTGATTTTATTTTATTTTTTTGAAGGTATTATCTCTTCAAAGTGTTTTAGTCAACAGGTTCTTTGTCTTTGACTCTGTGTGCAACAAAACTTGTTAAGTGAACAGAGTTTAGTTTCCACACAAGGTTTTCTGGGGGCTTGTGCTGGAGCACAAGGAGACAGCACAGAAAATAATCATCTATGGACTGACTCTCCAAGACTTTGATCAGGGGTTTTCAGCTCATGGGGAATTTGAGAATGTGTGTAGTCATGCTGAAACCAGGTCAAAGTTCTTTGTTAGAAAAAGACAACTCCCTGCCCCAAAGCTTAAAGATAAGGACAATTGGTCCTCAGTTTACCCTTTCTCCAAAATCCTACCTTTAGGTCCTGGAGCTACAGTACAGAGGGTAGGGCATTGCATGCGGCCAACCAGGTTTGATCCCTGCATCTCATACAGTCCCCCAAACACCCCCAGGAATAATTTCCGAGTGCAGAGCCAGGAATATCTACTGAGCATTGCTGAGTGTGATCCCAAAATAACAACAACAAGAAAATCCTATCTTTACTTAGTTACAAGATGGTGTATAGACAGGACAGTGTTTGGGGAAATCAGCCTTAGAGAGATTTCATTGTTTATTCTTAAACCCACAGGCTTGCAACCCACCTTCCTAAAAATGTGCTTTCCTGTGCTTTCTCCATGTAACCCTTTCTTATGATCTTGAAGATGGTCACTTTGATGATGCAGCCCACCATCTTTCCATCTGCTGGCACGTTGCCAATGAAAGTCTTTCCTCACCTGTCTCCAAGTCTTTCTTCTAATCAGTCCTAGAGCGGCAATTTTCTAGTTCATTGCCAGAAGACATGCCCTCAGCCCAGAAACTGCAAGGACAGTTGGTCTGTGCATCCCTATTTGTCTTTGCTGCCCCTGGTTCCAAAGCTAGGAGTAGAATACTACGGTACCACGCACCCAGTGGAGATCAGCAGCACACGCCTCTCCTAAATGAAGGAGATCCTCTTATTTCCACCCCAGGAAGGTAGTCAAGTAGGCAGATTGCTTAATAATCTGTAGTGCCAGGGCCAGGAATTTTCCTTTGACTCGCTGGAGGGAAAGTTGCTTCAGAGGTCTGGTTATCTTGCCTAGAAAAATTTGTGACTACGTGTTTATCTGATTCAAGAATTTACAGGTCAGACTTCTGCATTAAGGCAGTCTGCAAGTTCAATTTTTTTTTTTTTTTTTTTGCTTTTTGGGTCACACCCGGCGATGCACAGGGGTCACTCCTGGCTCATGCACTCAGAAATCACCCCTGGTGGTGCTCAGGGGACCATATGGGATGCTGGGATTTGAAACCAGGTTTGCCTCGTGCAAGGCAAACGCCAAACGCCCTACCTGCTGTGCTATCACTCCAGCCCCTGCAAGTTCATTTTTTTTATTTTTCTCTGTCTTTTTCTCTCTCTTTCTCTCTTTCTCTTTCTCTTTCTCTTTCTCTTTTTCTCTTTCTTTCTTTCTTTCTTTCTTTCTTTCTTTCTTTCTTTCTTTCTTTCTTTCTTTCTTTCTTTCTTTCTTTCTTTCTTTCTTTCTTTCTTTCTTTCTTTCTTTCTTTCTTTCTTTCTTTCTTCTTTCTCTCCTCCCTTCCTTCCTCCCTCCCTCCCTCCCTCCCTCCCTCCCTCCCTCCCTCCCTCCCTCCCTCCCTCCCTCCCTTCCTTCCTTCCTTCCTTCCTTCCTTCCTTCCTTCCTTCCTTCCTTCCTTCCTTCCTTCCTTCCTTCCTTCCTTCCTTCCTTCCTTCCTTCTTTCCTTTCCTTCTTTTCTTTCTGTGTGTGTGTGTGGGGGGGTGGTGGTGCATGCACCCTTCAATGCTTAGGAGTTACTCCTGGCTCTGCACCCAGGAATCGCTCTTAGTAGTACTTGGAGGATAATATCGGGTGCTGGGAATTAAACCCAGGTTGGCCACGTGCAAGGCTAACTCCCTACTCAGTGTGCTGTTTCTGCAGCCCCTCAAATTCAGTTTTTTATTGAACATAAAAAAATCCCCACCCCACAACAAACCCTTATTTCCATTAAGGGAAAAAGTTAGTTTATTCATAATAAAAGAGTTGATTTTTAAATAAAGTATGAACAGATTTGGCCATGGTTTTGGAAGTTTTCGACAAGTGCATGTGTGTGGGAGGTTAGAGAACAGATACAGAAGGGACCATTAAGACAAAGATGGTTGGGAATGATGACTGTGGACAAGAATTGACTGCAGAAAGTAGGTAAAGGAAGATACTTACTGACAACCTTTTAGTACCGGTATTGCAGACCATAATGCCCAGAAGGAGACAGAGGGAGAGAGATGAGTGAGGGGAGAAGGAGAGAGAGAGAGAGAGAGAGAGAGAGAGAGAGAGAGAGAGAGAGAGAGAGAAGTGCAGGCAAGATTGAAGGGAGGGAAACTGGGAACATTTGTGGTAGGAAATGTACACTGGTGAAGGGACAGATGCTGGAACATTGAAAACCCAATCATGAACAACTTTGTAACTGTATCACGGTGATTCAATTAAATAAATGTACAAATAAATAAATAAATAAGCAAAAGTTTTATTCATTAGAAAAAAAAGCAAAGAGAAAGATATGGCCTTGTACAAAAATATGTGCATAGAAATCTAATTCATAAGAACTTGTTCCTTAGACTTTACAACTTAGTTAAAATTATGCAATCTTCCCTCTTTGGGAAGCTTCATGTGTCTTCATTTGTCAGTTTTACTTAAATGGAGTATTTTTGGCAACAATTCCCTTATTTCTAATAATCTCAGACGTTTTCTAAATCAGCATACATTTTAAAGTGGGGTGGTGTAGGATGGAATGAATAGGAAGTGTAAAATGGGTGGATAATCATTATGGTGTTCATGACATTCACTTTGGAGTGGAGTCTTTCTAGGGATGGGGGTTGCTAAAACTGAGCAAAGTGGGGTGTGCCTTGAGAACAGCTGACATGAAAAAGAAGGGACATGAAAAGGTCTAAATCTTTAGGTTATTGATGAATTTGAATTTGGAAAAAAAAAGCTATATTGCATTCCAATCTGTCTACAGGTTTCTCCATTGGAAAAACAAAAATCTCTCATGGTCAGAGGGTTACAGCACTTGCCTGGGGTTATGGCACTTACCATGCCTTACTTTGCAAGTGGATGATGCTGTTGATCTCTAGGACCACATATGGCTCCCTGAGCACTGTCTGATGTAAGCCCTGAGAATAACCAGATATGACCCCCTATCTCCTTCTGAGCAGACTCTCATTCTAAGTCCTATCCATGTCTTCGTGACAGATTGCTTGAGTGTATGCTCAAGCCCAACTCAAGAAAACCCAACTCAACCTGGCTTAACCATTTTCTGGAAACATCTATAAATTCTCATGAAATAAAAGTGCAGGCCATGGAGTTGACACTAGAATTGAACATCTATTGGGGACTGATGGTCTTTATTTCTAAGGACGTGTGTCTCTTATTTCAGTTTCTTTAAAATAGTTGGCTCCACAAATTACTGGAGACTGTTTTCTTTTAAGCATTTCCAGAATTTTTATATAGGAAGGGCTAGGGGTGAAATATGTGGAGGTTACATATTGGAGGGACTGTTATCGGGACTAAAGTTTTAGGACTTGTAGAGAAGCTGAAAGCAAAGTGTATTTTTTTAAAAAATGTATTATGTAGCTGTCTGTGCTCAAACTTAAGGTTTCATTTATGAGGAGCATGGGTTCTACCCCTGGGCTATGTATCAGACTAGGAAACTGTTTTAAATTAGATTGCATATTAATTTTGGATGAAATGAGGGGGGCCTTAAACCACCTACTGTATGTGTAGTTTCTAGTGAATCTCCATATTTCTAGTCTGTGAATATCTTGGCGGAGGAGTCAATAGGATCTTTCAGTGTTGTGATTTCAGAGTCTAGACCAAAGGAGAGAGTTGCCCAGTGTTTGTTTTCATATGGGGTGTGTGTGTGTGTGTGTGTGGCGGGTGGGGGGGGCAGGGGGGGAAATCAGTGCTCAACTGATGTTTTTAATCAGTTGTTAATCATTCTTTCTTTTTCTTTTTAAAAATCTCCTCTTTCTGCACGTATTTCAGCTCAAATCCAGAAAGACTGGCTTAGGCAGCAAGTGAACAGATTTCTGAAAAAGAGAAACTTGGGGCTTTTTGTGGTCTCAGATGTTATCTTATCACGTTGGTATTTCTTTTTTTTTTTTTTTGTATTTGTGAAAGACAAAGCATGTATCCTGACTTAGCATGGCAAGCAAAACAAAAGAGCCTGATGGTAAAAGCTTCAGCAAATCCCCTGAACCAGACATCTCCCATTTCCTTAGCTTAAGCTCATTTCCTGAGAGCCAGCCTTATGCCTTTCTGAACTCTTTCATTGTCGTTTACTGAAAAACAAGTAGTTCTGTGCACTGTCCCTGCTTGCTCACATTATCTTTAGGTTGATTCCTAGATTTTCCATTGGTGGGAATTCTTGGATGGCATTTATACACATGTATATAGTTTGAAGAGCAATTGGCCACTAATACCTGCAATTACAATTACTAGCAAAATCACACATTTTTATTTTAAGATTTTGTTTTTAAAACAGCCAAAAAAACATAGAACTCTTTGACACTTTAAGAAAACTGTTTGCTTTGCTCTCGGAGAAAAACAGACTGATTTGATTGTTTTTTGAAAAATTTGTGTCCATGCATAAAGCCTGTTATTTATTGCGATATTTATTGCAACTTCTAATAAGACTTGACATATTTGGCTCCTTTTCCCCCCCAGTTTCTTTGCCAGGCTTTTAAATTTTAATCATTTGCTTAAACTTTCTATTTTTTCCTTAAAAACAAAACCATTTCTTTCTTTTATTACATGACAGACAACTCCATTCACAATTTATTCTCCTATATCTCTCTTCTAAATAAAATAAGATTGCCCCCAGCCTTCAGGCTTCAGTTTAAACCCATATGTATGTGATCATTAAAAACAAAACAAAATTGAACCACACACAGGCTACAACTCTGGCGGGGCTCCAGGATTCCATAAACCAGACAAAGGGCCGCCCTAGGAGGGAGGCAGAAGGACGGGAGGAAGCGGCTTTGCCCTCCCCAAGGCTGTCTGTCCTGGCCGAGAGGGGTCAAGCGGCAGGCTGAGACTGTGGCTGCAAATGGGGTAGAATAATTGTTTTGCAAATAGTTGGTGATAAATATCAGACAGGGCTAATCTACTTATACTTGCATTAGAAGCTAATTATATTTAATAGTTTGTATTACAAAATTTCATTTTCCCAGTTTATCCTCCCCCCCACCCTCTAGAACAGTTCAAACAAAACTGACCAATTTTGGAATATGAAATGGCTTAGTGGAAAGCTAAAAATAAATGTCTTCCTTAGGTATTTTTTCTTATTTCCAAAAGACTTGCCAATATACTTGGGATTACAGTCTACAGATAAAATTAGTGAAATAAAACAATGAGTGGTACAAGAATTTGCAGTTGATTACATAAAAAAGCAATTTGCTACCTTCTATCTTTAGATTTTGGAACTCATAGCTTCTCAGCAATTTTGTGATTTTGCAAAAAATTTCCCAATGTGGAGAAAACAGAGCCCTGGTAGTTATATTTTTTGAAGGGACACTTTTATTTGAAAAAGACTGCTAGCACGTGTAAAATTCAGTTCACTAAGTGTTTTGACAGATGCTATTTCAGTTACTCCTGTAAATAACCCCCAGTTCCTAGAAGGGCCTCTGTAGGTGGGGTCCTTTGATTACTCTTATTCAGGCCCTTGGTCACAGAGGAAGGCTTGATTCCCAGTACTGCTATAAAAATCCCTTAAAGACCTTAAGGGGAAGAGAAAAACCACCTATTCGGTGAAACAAAACGTGCCAACCAAGACTGTCTGAATATAGTATATCCATCATTTCATTTCACAATCGCCCTTCCACTCAGACTCTTCCTCTTCTTACCTCAGAGGCAACTCCATCATGCCTGGTTTCTGCTTCACGTTTTGTTTTACTTAAACCTTTTTGTTTTTCTTAAAACCCCGCCCCCCCGTCCCCCCCCCTCCCCCCATGTCATCTGCAAGGGACAACTGGGCTGAAAACTCAGCCTTGGCAAATAGTTTCATAACCGCTATTCACTGTCTATAGAAGCCACCCAGACACAAGCAGGGTGGGTAGCTGCCAGGATGTTCTGAAAACATGTCTAGATCACCTATCTATAACTGCTTGTTTGTACTATTTGAAAGTATGTTTTCTTCTGAATTATGAAACTTGCATTTTCAATTGTGTTTTTGTTAAAATTCATAAGTGCAGGCTATGAAGTAAGCACTGACTATAAAATTTGCGACTTTTCCCTTGTTCGGGGTCTTGCTTGGGCCTGCGTGCCTAGGATCTTGACCCCAGCTAGCTGGCTTAATAAACTCTGCTTGTGTGTTACATTACTGGCTGAACTCTTTGTGAGGATTTGGAGGGGGAAATTATCAATACCAGTCTGTAACAAGAGTTGGGATTTCTTTTTCATCTTTTCTTGTAGTTTATTAGTATTCCATTGTGTACATGCATCACATTATTTTTATCCATTGATTTGTTTGGGGCACTTGTGTTGTTTCCACATCTTGGCTATTATAAATAGCACTACAATATACATAAGTGTGCTATATTTTTTTCAGAATTAGTATTGTTTTTGTATGGATTTTTTTTTTTTAAATATGGAACGCTTCACGAATTTGCATGTCATCCTTGCGCAGGGGCAATGTTAATCTTCTCTGTATCGTTCCAATTTTAGTATATGTGCTGCCGAAGCGAGCACTGTATGGATTTTTTTAATGCACACTTCACTTTTTTTTTTTTGTTTTGCTTTTTGGGTCACACCTGGTGATGCACAAGTGTTACTCCTGGCTCTGCACTCAGGAGTCACCCCTGGTGGTGCTCAGGGGACCATATGGGATGGCTGGGAATCGAAGCCGGGTCCGCCGTGTGCAAGGCAAACACCCTACCCTCTGTGCTATCGCTCCAGTCCCTGCGCACTTCATTTTTTTAATTGAATCACTGTGAGCTACAGTTACAAAACTTTTATGTTTGAGTTTCACTCATACAATGATCGAACACCCATCCCTCTACCAGTGTACATTTTCCACCACCAATGTCCCTAGCATCCCTACCCCACTCCCCCTGCCCCACCCCTCCCCCTCCCCCTAAGGCAGACAATTTTCCTCTTTCTCTCTACTTATGGGCATTATGGTTTGCAATACAGATAGTGAGAGGCCATCATGTTTGGTCCTTTATCTACCTTCAGCACACATCTCCCATCCCAAGAGATCCCTCCAACCATCATTGACTTAGAGTTGGGATTTCTACTATAGTTTGCAGATAAATAAATAAGCTGAAGCTCAAGACAAACAATGCATTTAAATCAAACTAATTTTTTTCTTTTGTGCTCTACCCCTCACCATCAAAATAATTTGTAACTAGAAGTTTCAAAGCTTGGGGTCTGAGCATAGTACAGCAGCCTTGCACGTGGCCGACCCAGGTTCTATTCTTGGAAGTCCATATGGTCCCCTGAACCCTATCATGAGTGATCCCTGAGTGCAGAGCCAGGAGAAAGCCCTGAGCACCACTGGATATACAACCCCCCTGCCCCCACACTGCCAAACAAACAAACAAATAAAGTCGTCACACTTCTAATGGGCAGATTGAGGATATTATTTTCACATGTTAAGTGTCCAAGTATAATGGTTCCTATTTCTGGGGCTGGAGGAATAGCACAGCGGGTAGGGTGTTTGCCTTGCACGCGGCCGACCCAGGTTCGAATCACAGCATCCCATATGGTCCCCTGAGCACTGCCAGGGGTGATTCCTGAGTGCAGAGCCAGGAGTGGCCCCTGTGCATCGCCGGGTGTGGCCCAAAAAAGCAATAATAATAATAATAATAATAATAATAATGGTTCCTATTTCTTGTATTTCTTTTTCTGAATAGCAGTATGCGACACTGACCAATAGAGAGATTTCATAATTCTGGGCTAGAGAATTTATAATACTGAACTAGACCTTGGAAAATATGATGAGGATCTGAAAGAAGATTCACATCCCTCCCAGAAAGACCAGACAGAACAGGAAATAGCCTAAAATTCCCCAAATGGGACTATCTAGCAGCCAGGTGGGCAAACAGGATCCACTTGGTTGGAATGCTGGTCTGCAGAGCTAGAACAAGGGCTAAGGCATTTGACTTGCGTGCAACCAACCCTGATCTTAGCCCAGCATTGCCAGGAATAATCCCTGAGCACTGTCAGTTGTTCACCCTTCCCCCTCCCAAAGCAAAACAGAATACTCAAGCTTTTTCTCCCCCCCTCCCCCACCCCTCATACTTCCTGCAATATTCCTTTCCTCTTTGGGAAATATCCCACTTTTGAGGTGAAATTTGTCCTCTCCTATTATTCCTCACCCTTTTTAAGTAACTCTCCCAATATTTCCGCACAAGTAGGACCTAGTAGCTTGAATTTAGGACATAGAGTGAACATTTGGGGTGAAATGGTTCTAGGTCTGAGGCAACAGTGACTTATTTTGGGGGTGAGGGGCAGATCCAGAGATGCTTTGGGGCATGGGAGGTATTTAGGGGACATCTCTCACTGAGGTATTCAGGGACCAGGCAATGCCAATGATATTCAGAGTAAAATTTCATTCAGGTGCCCCCAAGAAGTAAGAGTGTTTTTCTGATTTTTAATGGTGTGTGGGGGAGGGTTATTGGGAGTAGGAGATCTCCTAAGCACTGCTCAGAAGGCCTGAAGACCCCTCCAGTGCTGGGGATTGAATCACATGCATAGATGCACCTTAACCACTAACTTGTTTCCTTGGACTCCAAACTGCTTTTAGTAAACAGGGCTATGGATAACTTGGGGAAAATTCAAAACAAAAGTTAAGAATTTTTTTTTTTTTTGCTTTTTTGGTCACACCCAGCAATGTTCAGGGGTTACTCCTGGCTTTGCACTCAGGAATTACTCCTGGAGGTGCTTGGAGGACCATATAGGATGCTGGGGATCAAACCCAGGTCGGCCGAATGCAAGGCAAACGCCCTACCCGCTGTGCTATCTCTCCGGCCCCCAAAACAAAAGTAAGAAATATTTTTGACACATCTTCCATTAAGGATGAACTTTTAGAGGAAATAGAGAAATATTCTCTAACTTTCTCATTGTAAAGGAAATGTATTGGTGTAAAATTCTAAGTTATTGTGTTGTGAATTAATTAAAAATATTTCTTCTTTATAGTCTAACATGCTTCATTCTGAATACATATTTGGTCTAATCTAAAGTATTTAGATTTTCTGTTTTGTGATTTTCTGTTTTGAATTTTAAGAGAAATTAATATTAGTTGGACTTAAGAGGTTTCCTCCAACCCTTTTCCAAGAAATATATTATGGGAGTGGATGAAATTGAAGGTTTTTTCCCCCCCTTATCAAAGGGTGACAGGTCCTCCAGTCACACCCAAGAAGTCTAAAAATGTTGATAAAGTGGCAGACACATTTTTAGCTGAAAGGAAATTAATACATTATGAGTGTTAGAAGCTTGTATTTCATAGGGGAAAGGATTTTATATAATTACAAGCCTAGTGAAATATTGGGAAATGTACGTATGTAATTGCATGGTGGTTAATTTTTAAAAATTGCATGACATTTGGTTTCTGATTTTGCTCTTCCTTATTGAACTCCTTGAGACACTTTGACTCATACAATAGATTAAGTGAACTTTATAGACTTCATTTAGGCTAAGCAAAAAATTATAAAGTATGTTCACTTGTTCAAGACTTAATATTCTGAAACATCTACTAAATTTATTTTTTTAAATGCTGATTAAAGCGAAATTCTTCTGTAGCTATGACTGCAATAGAGATTTTTGAAAAAAAAAAGTTAAATTCAGTGAGGAAAACTACTAGCTTGTTATTAACTGTTATATCATTGTGTTTTAACATAAATGGTCTATATAAATGCTAGATCTCCTTACATGGTTTTTTTGGTTAAATTGTTTTGTTTGGGGGCTATACCCAAAGTACTCAGGGCTTACTTCTCTGTCTCTGTCTGTGCTGAGGGATCACTCCTGGCAGTGTTTGGGCGGGGAGCTTATGGGGTGCCAGTGATTGAATTCCAATCAACTGCTTGCCAGGCAGGCCACTTGCCCTCTGTACTATCTCTCCATCCCCTTTTATCTGATTTTTATTTGTTTGTTTTAGGGTCACACCTGACAGTACTCAGGGCTTACTACTGACACTGCTCAGAAATTGCTTCTTGGGGCTGGAGTGATAGCATGGCAGGTAGGGCATTTGCCTTGCACGCGGCCGACCCCCGTTCGATTCCCAGCATCCCATGTGGTCTCCTGAGCACCGCCAGGAGAAATTCCTGAATGCAGAGCCAGGAGTAACCCCTAAGCATTGCTGGGTGTGACCCCCCACCCAAAAAAGAAAAAAAGGAATCACTCCTGGCCATGCTGTAGGGGACAAGACAGAGTGTCAGTCTGGGGATGGCTGCATGCAAAGCACCCATGTTTTTAAAAAGATTTTTTTGTTGTTGTTTTGTTTTGTTTTCCTTAGTGTGGGAAGTGAACCCAGGGACTCAGTCATGCAAGTCATGTGCTCTACCACTGAACTCTGTTCCCCAGAATGGCCTACACTATATCCTCAAAGTCCCTGGCTTTTGGATTGGAGCCATAGCACAGTGGGTAGGGCATTTGCCTTTCATGCAGCCAACCCAGGTTTGATTCCTCTGTCCCTCTCGGAGATCCCGGCAAGCTACCAAGAGTATCCTGCCCACATGGCAGAATAGCTCCCCTGGCGTATTCTATATGCCCAGAACAGTAACAATAAGCCTCATAATGGAGACATTACTGGTGCCCGCTCGAGCAAATCAGTGAACAATGGGACAACAATGCGACAGTGGTACCTGACTTTTAAGCCATTCCTTGTGATGCTTGGGCTACTCAGGCATTTGGAGGTCACTCCCAGAGGTGCGCAGGGAATGATGTCCCTTCAGGGTCAGAACCCCGGCTTACTGCAGCCCCCCTGCAAAGGCTGCGTTAGCCTTTTGTGCTCTCTCTTGCCTCTTTAATTGCTTTTAACCAAGAGTTTTCTTCAGCTTTTTTATTTGTGTGTTCTGCTGGTTTTGTTTTCTGCTTTTCCCCACATCTCCCTTTTCCTCTGCTGCAGTGTATAATGGGTTACACACTTGGTTGCTGGGCACCAGGGGTTGTACCTTTATTCACACCAGGGATCACATCATGGTATCCATGGTACATTGTCTACTGATGTTATTTTATGTAGTATCTGATCCTGTGTCTATTCCTTTTCTAAGAGAAAAGAGAGATTCTTGTTTTTAGAGTTTAATTAATAGCTCAGATGCATATAACTGAAAAATAGTTTTATATTTTGCTTTAAGGTGTAAGATAATGTTAGGATTGGGAATCAGGGAAATAACTCAAAGTGAACCACTTTTCAAGCCCTAAGATTGGTTCCCAGCACCAGTGACATGGTGGTCCTCAGTATATTCTGGTGGGCTGGCACTGCATCAGTGGCCATAACTGTCAGGCCTCAAATACAAGGCCGAATATCAACCATCAGGAGTGACTCAGGACCCCCAAATATTGCTAGCAAGCCTGTCCTCTACCCCATGCACCAAGGGGCCACGGGTAAAAATGGCATAAATTGGGAGCCATGGCATGAGAGTAGGAGACTAAATCATAGGACTAGGGGACACAAGAAGGAAAAGGGATATGGTTGGGAAAAGTTTATAAACTAACATGCAGTGTAGATCACCTTGGATACTACCAGAACTCTCTGCTATACAGCTCACTGATATGATACAGCTTACTGATATGATACTCTCCCTAATAGGGTTCAGACACCAAAGCTTCCTAAGTCTTCTCATCTTTCTACTGTGTCCACTGTGGCTTTCCACAGGATGAAGAAAAAAAAGTCTTTTTTTTTATGATGAAAGAAAAAAAAAATCACTGTTTTATCCCTTGTCTCAGAGACATTAGATTCCTACCATCTTCTTCTAATTGTTACTTTCTCTTTCATCATCTTTTTAACTGGTCCTTTTGCTTTCCCCAGATTCTGAATATTGTAGGATTTCTCTCTTTCATAGTTATGCTTCCTAAGCAAGCTCGCTCAATCTCATGGTTTAAAATACAATTTAATAAGTGTGTGAATCTGACCTTCTAATGTCCTTCCCTGATCTTTCATTTGAGTTTCATAATACTCCAGGTATTTGCTTATTACTTATTTCTGTTTCACCTCTAATTATCACTGTATCACTGTCATCCCGTTGTTCACTGATTTACTTGAGTGATCACCAGTAACATCTCCATTACACTCAGCCCTGAGTTTTTAGCAGCCTCTCGTTACTAGTCTTTCCCAATGGTTGGAGGCTCTTTTAGGGTCAGGGGAATGAGACCTATCGTTACTGTTTTTGGCATATCAAATGAGTCACGGGTAGCTTGCCAGGCTCTGCCATGAGGGCGGGATACTCTCGGTAGCTTGCCAGGCTCTCGGAGAGGTATGTAACATATCTGTTACTGTATTTGGGATATGAATACGCCATGGGGAGCTTGCCAGGCTCTTCTGAGCGGACGGGCAATAGACTCTTCGTAGCTTGTCAGGTTCTCCAAGAGGGAGAACTTGCCTATTAGATGTCGCACACTAGCTGTGAGAATTTCAGCCAATCACTTAACTTCTCTAAGCCTGAGTTCCTTCATCTACACTGACACCTCCTTGAGTTGTCATGAGGATTAAACAATATATGGAAAATGTCTAGCAGTCTCTGCCACAGAGTAAGAACTTAAAAATGTTAATCCCCCTGGGGACTGGAGAGTTAGTACAGCAGGTAAGGTGCTTGGCCTTGCGTACACCTCTCATTAACATCTAAAAACTAGCAGATATAACTTATAACTTTTGAATTTTGTCTTTTCTTTTTTAAAAATTTTGCTTTTGTTTTTGGTTCACCCTGATGCTCAGGGCTTACTCTTGGCTCTGTGTTCAGGGATTACTCCTGGTAGGGATTGAGGGATGCTGAGGATCAACCTGTGTCCTATATTCTGTACTCTTACTCCTGCCTCCAATTTGTCTTTTTGACCTCAAAATTTGCTTGCTTGTTCTTTCTCCTGTCTCCTCCCCTCCCCTCCCCTCCCCTCCCCATCCCCTCCCACTTCCCTCCTCTCCTTTCCTCTTCTCTCCCTCTTCTCTTTTTCTTTTCTTTCCCTCCCTCCCTCCTCCCTCCCTCCCTACCTCCCTTTTTCCCTCCCTCCCTTCTTCCCTCCCTCCCTTCGTTCCTCCCTCCCACCCTTTGTTTCTCCCTCCCTCCCTTTTTCCTTCCCTCCTTCCATACCTTCTTTCCTTTTTTCTTATGATTGCTCACGGCACAGGTGTGTTGTGGGGGGAACCATGTGATGCCAGGGTTGAACTGGATCATCTTACATGAAAACCATGTGTTCCAGGCCCTTGAGTCATCTCTCCAGCCATTGTATCTGAATCTTTCCTGTGCTTGTCCCATTGCTAGGAACATTATTTCCAAATATTTTTCACCCTTTTCCTTTATCTTTGCTGTAGGATTTTTTTCTTGTATTACCTTATTTTTAAAAAATTTATTTATTTTATTGAATCACCATGTGGAAAGTTACAAAGTTCTCAGGCTTATGTTTCAGTTATACAATACTCAAACACCCATCCCTTCACCAGTGCCCATATTCCACCCCCAAAAATCCCAGTATACCTCCCAACCCCCGCATCCCCACCCCCATCCCTGCCTGTGTAATTGATAAATTTCACTTCATTTTCTCTTTACCTTGATTACATTCCATATTTCAACACAAAACTCACTATTGTTAGAGTTTCCCCCCAGGAAAGACAGTCCTACTGCCAAGGAATCATTTGATAATTAGTTTTCCATTGCTGAGAATGGAGAGATATGAAGTCCCGCTGTTTCAAGTACATACATTTTTTCTTTTTCCTCCTTCCTGCGCCACCAAGTTCGTGCCTGCTTAATAAATAGTCCTCATAATATGGTTGACGCCACGCCACCTTGCAAGATAAAAGGATATTTTCCATCCTTGGCCAGCGTGGGGCTATGGCTTAGTTCACAGTCTAGAGAAATGGCTGCTACTTTGATTACCTTCAATATTTCAACAAAAAACTCACTATTATTGGTTGGAGTTTCCCCCCACAGTCAGACCTGCTAAAAAGGAACTGTTTCACATTGCTGACAATTAAAAGATATTAGGTTTTGGATTATTGTATGAAGTCCAGGGAAAATTCTTCCAGAAATTGCATCACTGCAAGCTTTTACTTCCCTTTTGTGGTGCTCATATGATGGGGAAGCCTGGAGAGAGAAATCTTGCCCTGCTGGCACCGCATGGGGTCATGGCTCAGCTCACAGCCTGGAGGCATTTCTGCAATCTGTTCATGTCCAAAGTAGTTCAGTTGCCTCCGGGCTCATGCTCGAGCAGCAGCGGAGAGCTTGTGCTACCTTATTGAGAGATCTTTCTTCTAAAACTTTCTGTTCCTCTCTTATACTGATGAAATTATATAATTGTTTATAATTATTCATTTATTGAAGCCAGAGAGAGAGAGAGAGAGAGAGGCCAGTCACTTTCCTTTTCCTTCCATGACCCTGGTTCTATCCCTGGCTTCATGTCTCCTCTGAGCACAGCCAGGAGCAAAGAGTCAGGAGTAAAACCTGAGTGCAGCCAAGAGTGGCCTGTCCTTCCAGCCCCCACTTATTTAGCACAGTTTAACATTTTATGACTTTATAATTCCGTAAGAACTATACCTAATTTGCCCTTTCAGGATAATAAGATTTTGCATATTTGACTGAGTTAAAGATCTTGAGACAGGAGTATTATCCTGAATTTTTCTCACAGGTGTGATGTTACCACAGAGTCCTTATAAGAAGGAGGCTGGAGGCTGAGTGAAAAGATGATGCTTTGTGAATAGAAGAAGAGGGCTCGAGGAGGTAACTCAGGCTTGGAAACATGTGTGGCAAGCGGGAATCCCAGGTTTGATTCCAGCACTTCTTTCTCTCCTGCACCGTAGGGCGTGACCAATGAACTAAAATTGAAAATGGAGAAAGAGATACCAGGCAAGGGATATATGTTACCTTTAGAAGCTGGAAAGGCAAGAGCACAGACCTTCTTATATTGCCTTGAGAAGGAAATAGTCTGGCAGGCCTCCTTTATACTTCCAACTTGTAGGACTCTAAGATAAGGAATGATTATTATTTTAAGCTGTTAAGTTTGTGCTAATTTATTAATCAGCAACAGGAAATTAGTATGTTTGTCTTATGACTATGATTGTATGACTGTCAGGGACATAGCTTACGTAGTAGATCACATGCTTAGTACGTACGAACCCCTTGGTGTGTGGTTTCTGTTTTTTTAAAAAAAGCAATAAAATAATACTGACAGAATTTTCATTAGAATATCTTTGTACAAAGTTTGTAATTGTTGGACCAAGTTAATAACTAATTAATTTTTTTTCTTCTTGTGTCACACCCGGCGATATACAGAGGTTACTTCTAGCTCTACACTCAGGAATTACTCCTGGCGGTGCTCTGGGGACTACATGGGATGCTGGGAATCCAAACCGGGTCAGCTGAGTGCAAGACAAATGCCCTACCTGCTGTGCTATCTCTCCAGCCCTTTAATTAAAATTTTTTAAAAAATTTAATCATCTGGAAGTACTTGAATATCTAACAAGTTACCTATAGTTTTACTTCCCCACAAGGACACCACCTAGAGTAATTTATTATTGTGAATCATTAATTTTTTAAAAAAATCAGTTTTTAAAAAAGTGAATAGTTACTTTTATTGTGGTAAGAGCAAATCGATGAACAATGGGACAACAGTGCTATACAGTGCTATAAGAACATAAAACATGAGTTCTTTACGAAGCTTTAATTAGTTACTATTTTTGGCTTTGAGGCCATATTTATTGGACTGAGAAACTATTCTTGTTTATTGCTCAGGGATCACTCCTGGAAATTCTCAAGGGTTCATATATGGTACCAGAGATCCAGCCAGGGTCAGACACATGTAAGGCTGGTGCCTTCAGCTCTGTACTCTTTCCTGCCCCCTCTCAGAATATTATTCTGTGTAAAGTACAGTATTGTTGACTAGAAATACTGTTGTATAATAGATCTTTAGAACTCATTCATGTTACATGATTAAAAGTTATAGCCTTTGCACAGAGATTCCTTATTTTCTCCTCCATCACTTCCTGGCAGGTAGAAAAGTTGGGTTAAGTTTTCTGATCTGTCCTCCCACTCTGTGGCTCTTGATTGGTGAGTTTAGATCATTAATGTTGAGTGACATTATTAAGATCAAGGCATTTATTACTATCATTTGTATTGTATTCATGAGTTTTGTTAAAGAAGCTCCCTTAATGTTTCTTGCAAAACAGGTTTCAAGGCTATGAGTTACTGAAGCTGTTGCTTGTCCGTGAAGTTTATTTCTTCAAATCTCAATGATAATCTTGCTGGGTAGAGTAGTCTGGGTAGAATGTTCATTTCATTGAACTCTTTGTTTATTTTATTCATTTGTTTTACTCTCTCCCACCATTCTCTTCTGGTCCATTTTGTTTTGGGGTCAAGCCTGATGGTGTTCAGGGCTAACTCCTGGCTCTGCACTCAGGAGATCACATGGGTGTTGTAGATCAAACTTCTGTTCGTTGCATGCAAGGTAAGTGCCCTTCTGCTGTAAAATTCATAGCAATTTATTTGTATGTAAGTTTCCTCTTTGAGATTTCTGCTTTCAACATTCTTTCTCTGCCTTTGACTTTTGTCTTTCTTATTGCAATGTGGCTTGGGGTTTTCTATTTGGATTTGGACTGGGGCCCTTTGGACCACTTGGGTATTTTTTCCTGCATTTGTCAAATCAGGGAAATTCTTATCTATGATTGCTTTGACTAGTGGTTCTTCACTGAATTCACCTCCCTGTTCCTCAGGAACTTCAATAATTCTTATATTGTTCCTCTTGAACTCTTCCCATAGTTCTCTGGTGTACTGTTCATTTCTTTTCTGACTTTACCCATCTTCTGTTGTTTTCTAGAAGTTTTCTGAATTTTATCTTGGAGCTCACAGATCTTTTACTCAGCTACTCAGGCCATCTATTGAGTTTGTTATTTCGCCTATCCTATGCTTCAGTTCTGTCATTTCTGATTGTAGTTTTCTTATTTCTGCTCTCATGCTTCCTGTGCTTTGCTGACTACCTATACCATCATTTCTTTGAGCTCATTAGACATCCTCAACATGGTGTTTCTATATTCATTATGTGAAAGGTTACTGAGTTGGTTGGTACTGGTAGAATCTTCTGTATAATGATTTTTATTCTTTGAACTTGGTAGACAACTTCACAGCTTCCTTGTGTGTTTGCTGTGCTCTGAGGGTGAATTTTTGTAGTTCACCTCGATAGTGCAGCAGTAGGGTGTTTACCTTGCACATGACCCACCCAGGTTCGATTCCTCCGCCCCTCTCGGAGAGCCTGGCAAGCTACCGAGAGTATCTCGACCACACGTCAGAGCCTGGCAAGTTACCCACGGTGTGTGGTGCATTAGATATGCCAAAAACAGTAACAACAAGTCACACAATGAAGATGTTACTGGTGCCCGCTGTAGCAAATTGATGAGCAACGGGATGACAGTGACAGTGACAGTGACCTCATAGGGAGTCTCTGATGGATTAGGCTGAGTATTGGTTTTTTCCTTCCCTGCCAGTCCTCACCCAGTAACATGGGTGAATGTGTGCACAGTGTGAGGTGAGATGAGTAGTGTGTGTGGAGCCTGACGGAACCCAGGTGGATGGGAGAAAAATCCACTTCTGGTACCAAAATGGACTTGGGGATGGCAGGCAGGAGGCTAACCTCAGCTGGAAGTTTGGATGAGCAAGCAGGAAGTCTGAAATGTATATGTGGGCCTGCCGAGTGGCAGAGGTCAGACTTCTCATATTTATTTTATTTAAAAATTTTTTTTTTAAGTTTTGGGGACCACATCTGGTGATGATCAGGGGTTACTACTGGCTCTGCATTCAGAAATTACTCCTGGTGGTACTTGGGGGACCATAAGGGATGCTAGGGATTGAACTTGGGTTGGCCATGTGCAAGGCAAGTGCCTTATCCATTGTACCATCTCTCTGGCCCATATATATATATATATATATATATATATATATATATATGTATATATGTCTTTTGTTTTGGGCCACAAATGGTTGGGGGTTACTCCTTGCTCTATGCTCAGGAATTTCTCCTGGTGGTGCTTGGAGGACCATATGGGATGCTGGGAACTGAACCTGGGTCAGCTGTGTGCAAGAAAAGTGGCTTCCCTGTGCTTGTACTTTCACTTCCCTGTACAACTACCACTCTGGTCCTTCATCCGCTTATTTTGAGGGATGATATATAACTGTGGATCACAGTTTTTGTATACTAGATTGTATATGATTGCAGATCACAGTTATTGTATTTTAGATTGCTAAATAGTTGGCCTTTACATTGGATTTCCCCTTTTGTAGCTTTAACACAAATTATGACATTTTCTCATTATTTCATAAGATGTGTTGGCCTTGAAGTTATTATCTAAGTATATATCAGACAGAGAAAGACAAATATTATATGATTTTACTCATTTAGAAATTACAAGGAAACCAAGTAAGTAAATAAAACCAAGACAAACCCTTTAAGCTTAGAAATCAGAATGGAGGTTACCAGAGAAAAGTACATTGGAAAAGTGGGGAAAGTAAATCAATTGTATAATAATAAAGAAAAATTAGACTTAGCATTTTGAGGTCACTCTTAGCAGTACTTAGGGGAACTCGTGGTGCCACAGATGGTACCCAGACATTCTATACGCAAATACATGAGCAGCAATTCTTTGAGCTATATACGAGACTCTAAAAACTGGACTAGGTTGTTATCAGAATGTATTATATATAGAAATTGAAATAAGTGATGCATACTGGAAACAAATAATGTTATAAAATAATATTACTTCAATAAAAAATTTATTTAGGGGACGGAGTGATAGCACAGCGGGTAGGGTGTTTGCCTTGCACGCGGCCGACCCGGGTTCGATCCCCGGCATCCCATATGGCCCCCCAAACACTGCCAGGAGTAATTCCTGAGTGCAAAGCCAGGAGTAACTCCTGAGCATTGCTGGGTGTGACCCAAAAAGCAAAAAAAAAAATTATTTAGGAAAAAATAAGTACACAAATTCAAAACATTTATCCTGTACCCAAAGGTGGATTTAGCTCATTTGTTTGAAGCAAGAAAAGAAGTCATAAATTATGGTATATCACTTTTGAGATACTCTTATAAAGACATTGCATACTTCTGTACTTTTATACTAGGCAAAATTATTTTTCATGTCATATGGACTATCAAAGAGGTCCATGAAGAGACCCATGTGTGGGAAACTGAGGCCTCCTGCCAACAGCCATGTGAATAAGCCACCTAAGAAAAGGACCATTTAATCAATGGAAACTTGAGATGACTGAAGCCTAGATATGGTTTTTTTTTGGGTTTTGATTTTTTTTTTTTTGGTTTTTGGGTCACACCCGGCGATGCACACGGGTTACTCCTGGCTCTTCACTCAAGAATTACCCCTGACGGTGCTCAGGGGACCATATGGGATGCTGGGATTAGAACCTGGGTTGGCCGCGTGCAAGGCAAACGCCCTACCCGCTGTGCTATTGCTCCAGCCCCCCCTTTTTTTTTTTGGTTTTTGAGTCACACCTGGTGTTGCACAGGGGTTACTTCCGGCTCGTGCACTCAGTAATTAGTCCTGGCAGTGCTTAGGGGGCCATTTGGGATGCTAGGAATTGAACCCAGGTCAGCTGCGTGCAAGGCAAATGCACTACCCGCTGTGCTATCACTCCAGCCCCAAGCCTAGATATGTTTAAGCCTCGACTGCACTCCCGCAAGTGTTTCTGAGCCAGATCCATTCAGGTCTTCCTCTTTCATACTGATTTTAAAAATATGTGAGGTGATTTTTTTGTTTGTTTGTTTTGAATTGTTAGGATTTGGGGTAATTTGTTATGCATTAATAGGGAAAAAAATACTCCTGTGTGTTATTTTTCCTGAGGAAGTAAAGAAACTGTGATGTTATTAAGAATCTCTATACGGGACCATAGGGATAGCGCAGAGCTTTGGAGGACAGACTGTGCATGTAGGGACTTCAAGTTTCATCCTTAGGACCCCAAAGGTCACTGTGCACTATTGGGAGTAAACTTGAATAGTAGGCCTTGCCAAGAGAGCACTGAACTTCTCTCCCCTCAGCACCCCCCCCACCAACATTTTTTTTTGGGGGGGTCACACCCGGCCATGCACAGGGGTCACTCCTGGCTCTGCACTCAGGAATTACTCCTGGTGGTGCACGGGGGACTATATGGGATGCTGGGAATCAAACCCGGGTTGGCCGCATGCAAGGCAAATGCCCTTCCTGCTGTGCTACTGCTCCAGCTCCACCACCACAAACTTTTTAACAAAATATAGAATGAGGAAACAAAAATTTTAAAAAAGACAGGAATGGTTCAGTCCGGGTAAAGCTGATGTGTTTAGAGAAAGGGAGAGAGAGAGAGACAGAGTGAAGCAGAGATGACATATTTTGAAACATTCCTTTGTGGATAAAACTATTCATAAGGAAGCAACATGAAAGATAAAAGGATTAAAAAAAAGAGAGATTTTTTTCCTTCCCCTCTTACTCCCAGCCTGTCCTATTAATTAACATCATTTACTCCCACAGTTCACAATCAGGTCATGTAATTAGAGCAGGATTAAACTCTTCTCTCTTGGAGAGGATGGTTCATTTAAACTGCTTGGAAATCATTTAACACCACTGAAAGAATCCAAGGGATGGAAATTAGATATCATGGGAAAGGGTAGACATGTGACAAGCATCTGAAATGATAACTTCACATGGGTACTATGTCAAATGGTGTCAAAATTAAATTATGGCTGAAAATATTTGTTGCTTAATAAAATTGCTGAATCTCTAATGCTTCCTTTCGTAGCTTTTAGTGTTTGTCTTACTGTTCACTTACGGGGCATCATAATTTATTTCAAATAGTTTGGGTAGAGTTGAAATGGCTAAATTATGCTCGAGAGATAGCTCAAAAAACTAGAGTGCATGCTGGGCATGTGGAAGCTCCAGTGTTTGTCCCCAGTACCACATGCAGTGTCTTTGCCCCCATGACTGTATTATCCATTGCATTTTGCTAAAATTTCATTATGATGCTGGAGAGTGTGTGGATAAGGTGGCTGCCACATATGGTCCCTTATGTACCATCAGTAGTGACCACTCAACACAGCCAGGAGTAAGCCCTAAACACTACCAGGTGCAGTCCCCAAACAAAAAATAAGTGAATACATAAATAGATAAAATCTCATGTTTTGATATTATTTAGTTAGTGGTACTAGGGATTGAACATAGGTCTCATGCATTCAATAAATCAATTTTACCAGTGAGCCAGAATCCCAGCATCTGCATTTATTTATGTATTCATTTTTTTATTTTGGTTTCTGGGCCACATCTGGTGGTGATCAGGACTGGCTCCTGGCTTTGTGTTCTGGGATCACTCCTGACATGGCTTGGGGGATTGAACTTGGGTCAGCTGCTTGTTAGGCAAGCACTCTATCTGCTGTACTATCTCTTTGAGTCCCACAACCTCACATTTACTTCTGATGATGTATTAGTATATCATCTTAGAGCTTATTCTTCATTTCTGTTCCCTGGTAAAATGACTTCAACTTTGTATCTTGAAGGAAATTGTAGCAGTGGTTTTACCACATCCTGAAACTCTCCAAATTACTATTACTATAAAAACAGAGTATCTTACTTTTAGTGCGATATTTAGGTACAAAAATAGATGATCTTCAATCTTGCTTGCTCTGCAAAGCCTAGTCTTCAGGCAAATGGAAAGTTTTTAGATAAAAATATATTTGTATTTTTCTGTTTCTGTTTTGTATCCATTGTTATTATTTGTTGTTACTATGTTTTGACTGTGATTGGAGGTGGTACACATGCCTTATTGTGGTGCTTTCACATTTTTAAACAGTGATGCTTGCCAGAGATTTCATACCAGACTTGTGATGCTTGCACACCCAACAGCAGTGCTCACTGAGATTTGGACTCTTTTCTTTGTGTTACTTGCAAGTGTTTGCTGTGTGTTACACTCCTATGAGAAGTGCAAAAGTTACAGTTGTTGTACCTGCCACGATGTGTGGTGGTGTTGACATTTGTATTAGCCAAGGGTTGTTCATATATTCTGTTTTCATTGCAATGCCTGACAAGCATCATAACGCCTTTTTTTGTAGTGTTCCCACACACTTTGCTGTCCTTTATGTGAATGTGGTATAGCCATAAATCACATATGGCTCAAGAGATCACAGATAACAGAACTACTAAGATATAATTTGGTGCTAATGGAACACCAGAAATTTGAATGTGTCACTATATGCTTGCAAGGCTAGTACTCCAGGTCATTGGGCTATCTCTCTGGGCATAAGTGAAAAGCCTTTGTGATAAAAAGCAGAAGTTGTGCGTCTGGCTTAGAGATCAGAGCTTAGATAGAATGGATATTATTCATTTTCTTTTATCTGGAACAATGTAACTCTCCCGGTTATAATGGACAGGTGATAGGAAGAATGGAACTTCAACCTAATCATGCTAAAATCTTTGCTGCTGACCTGTAAGCATGCTTTACATGTGGGATACCCTGGTTCAACCCCCATGGTCCCTTGAGCAGTGCCAGAAGCAACCCTTGAGAACTAAGACTGGAGTGGCTGCTAAGCAGTTCCTGATGTGGCTTCAATACCAGAAGAAAATAAAAAAGCTAAAAATCTAGCTTCTTTCTCATTCATGATTACTATAAGATTTCTTCTTCCAGAGCCCAAGCAGCCGAAAACCTCCAGTACCCAATCACAGCTCGCAGCTGCTCTCCACGGGCTCGAACGAGCCTCACCCAGGAGGGAACCTGCAGAAAAACCCAGGTATGTGGGAGCTGTGACTGAAATCTTTTAGCTTGCTTGGAGTGGAAATGGCCTTCCTCCCCTCATCTCCCAAGTTTACCAGTAGCTTGCCAGCCACACCCGCAAACTTCCCGTGGAACTATGGAATCTCATCAATGGCCATAATCCAAAAACGAAGAAATAAAGCTCCCAGAAGAGAGAAACATAGGCCTCACCCATGAGTGAATCTGCTGTACAAGCGTATTCTAAATTTTAGAATTCCTAGAGCATGCAACCTCTCATACTCTACATCACTGATGTAGCACACAACATTTGATTGGGTTTAAGAAACATGTTAGTAATCTCTTATACAGGGGCTTAAAGACTCCAGGATGAAATACAACAATCTTCTCACACTTTCTTCTAAGGAAACTTTTGCACCATTTTTAGCGGATTATTCATAACAAGCAATACAAAATTAATTGTTTGGATTCTGCTTTGGGGGACATGGTTTGGGATTTGGGGTGATGGAAATATTCAAAATATGGTGGTGGGAAGGTGCAGTGGTGGTGGGATTGGTGTTTGAATATTAAATGTAATGAACTATCATGAAAAACTTTATAAAAAAATTTAAAAATAGATTTCTTCTTCCAGAGGCTGTCTATCACAGGTAAGTTGGTCTAAAGTTCCATTTGCAAGCAAATCATTGAAGGCTGTTCCTTTACCTCCCAGTCTATCTTTGGGCCTCTTCATCCAATTTAGTATTGTACCTGTCTTATTTATTATATGAAACAAAAGCAAATGGGGTCCACCCTTTGGACAAACATAATTGCAGTGTTTACAGAGTGCAGTGGGAGGATACTAAAAAGTAGAGGAACATTCCAGAGTAGAAAGTTACATGAGAAACAAGGAGAAATGACTAAGAGATTGAATGTTTTGTCATGCAGAATCCTTGACTCATTTTATTGAGGCACCTTAGTCTGTTGCCCTTTGCTCTAATTCATTCACACTGTTCTTCAGGCTAAGGTCTGAGCGTGGGCCTCTTGTTCAAACCAAGTTTATGTTTCATCTCTTCTCTGAATGTATTTTGTTTTTTTTTTTTTTTTTTTTTTCTTTTTTGGGTCACACCTGGCGATGCACAGGGGTTACTCCTGGCTCTGCACTCAGGAATTACCCCTGGCGGTGCTCAGGGGACCATATGGGATGCTGGGATTTGAACCCGGGTCGGCCGCGTGCAAGGCAAACGCCCTACCCGCTGTGCTATCTCTCCAGCCCTCTGAATGTATTTTGAATTGGAAGAAAATAAGCCGCATTTTACTGAAAACACAACAGATTCACTGCTACTTATCACTGTATTTAGCTATTTGCATTGACATAAAAAGGAAAAAAACTTGCAGTAAGATCACCCTAATTTTTCTTTAGAAGTAAAATGTAAAAGCAAGTAGGCATTCCAATCATTGCTGGAATTTATACAATAACTATATCTTTCTAAATTATTAAGAACCGAATGCTTTTTTTTTTTCTTTTTGGGTCACACCTGGCAATGCACAGGGGTTACTCCTGGCTCTGCACTCAGGAATCACCCCTGGTGGTGCTCAGAGGACCATATGGGATGCTGGGAATCGAACCCGGGTCAGCCTTGTGTAAGGCAATTGCCCTACCCTCTGTGCTATTGCTCCAGCCCCCAAGAACCAAATGCTTGTAAAAAATATTTTTATATTTACTTCGTTAATGTCCTTAAATGGGAATTTTGCTGCCTAAAATTTTTATGACCTCATTTCTAGTTAAAAAAAATTTTCTCCTAGTTAAAAAAAAGTTTCTGCCTCACAATTGACCAGCAAACCACTGTTAGTTCCAATTTAGAGGACACACTTACAAAACATATTTGAGGAAGAATACAAATAGGAGATTAATGATCTGGATCAAGATATTAGAAATAACCTGTACAACAGATAAAAGACAAAACCCAACATTTTGATGAAAAATATGAACAAATAAGGACTAAAAATATATTGAGCTTTGTGCCTTGAGCGTGGTTGGTTCCAGTTTGATTGTGTTACCAGAACACTGCAGGAGTAGCCCTGGAGGCTCCCAAATATAACTGGATTGTTTTGTTTGTTTGTTTGGGAGCCACATCCAGCATCCTCAGGGAATTCTCCTGATACGGCATTCAGGAATTACTCCTGGTGGGGTTGGGGGTTCCTAAGGGATTCTGGAGATGGAACCCTGGCCAGAAAACGTCCTATATGCTGTACTATCTCTCAAGCCACTAAATACCACTGGATGGGGTTCTGGAAACCTCTAGCATGCTGTGGGTGCCCAGTAGTTACACAGCACCTCAGGGTCAGAGAGCTACCAACTGTATCCTCAAGCTGCTACTTGAAACGGTTGGCCTTATTGACCAAGAATTCCCAGGAGGCTCTAAGCCTTCTGAGCTCTGCTTGGAAGACCCACAGTATGTACAAATAAACATGTCAAAGAACCAAAATCAACGGACTCTTTTGTTCTCCTTTCTTACTGACCTGACTAAAGAGGCAATCAGAATAAGTGAGTCAGGCTCTGTTGCCAATATTTATTTTCTAGAAAACAGTAACCATCACTGAGAATGTTTTACCTGATGTCAGATTTTACTTGATAGGCTTAGAAATCACAGCCCTGTTATTACACAGCTTTCTTAATGTTTCTCCTTACATAATATTGCACACAAACAACTGCAGGCTTTTTCTTTTTTGGCTGTTTGGGTCAGACCCGGTGATGCTTAGGGGTATTCCTGGCTCTACACTCAAGAATTGCACCTGGTGGAGCTATGGGACGGCAGTGATTGAACCCAAGTTAGCATCTAGCAAGGAAAATGCTCTGTCCTCTGTACTATCACTCCAGACCCCATGATTCACTTTTAATCCCCCTCTATTTCTCCTCATTTCCACCCTCAACCCCAATTGTGATTTTGTCACTGCTTTTCAGCTGTGTTGAAGTGGGTGTACTTGTACGATAGAGAATAGCAGTAGTAACCAAAGAAGGGACAAACGCAAGTTGAACTGGCAGAAGCAATGTTTATAAACAATCCCACTGTACCTAACAGATAGTCTGCTGAGGGCTAGAAAAAGTTCAACAGGTAGAGAATATGCATTACATGCTGAAGGCTTGGGCTTGATTCCCTAAGCACTGTATCACTGTAGGACTGTGCTCCACTGTTCATCGATTTGCTCGAGCGGGCACCAGTAACTTCTCCATTGTGAGACTTGTTGTTACTGTTTTTGGCATATCGAATATGCCATGTGTGGGCGGGATACTCTTGGTAACTTGCCGGCTCTCTGAGAGAGGTAGAGGAATTAAACCCTGGTTAGCCACATGCAAGGCAAACTCCCTACACGCTGTGCTATTGCTCCAGCCCGATTCCCTAAGCACAGACAGATATGACCTTGAATTCCAAGCTGAGAGTAGCTCCTGAGTCAGGAGTGACCCAAAAACCAAAACACAGTTCATCCACTGCTGAGCTGTGCAAATCAGGAAAAACTGGTAAACAACTAAGAATTGTGCTGCTCATTTTGATCCAATCCGTCTCAGTATAAACAGGATAAACAGAGTATGACCAAGATACTAACCTTTGAAATTTCAGTTCCATTAAAATTACCCAAGCATTGTATTTTATGTAGAGATGTCTGCTTACTATGTCTTTTCACTTTTAGCTACTTGGTCTAGATAAACATTGTTACTCCGTCAATTAGATGTTGCAGGTTGGATTTACCAGGTGACAGATGCTGAAATGGAATTTGGTGCATGAGATATTTATTAGTGAGTGCCTTGGGATCAGCATGTGAAGAAGAGACAAGAAAACAGAGATGGGTAAAGGAAGAGATTAAACTGCTTTGCAACTTTGAACTGCAGTCTGAATTTGCTCTATGGGGAGCGATGAGATTGAAGTAGTTCATCAATGTTGTCTTGGTTTGTAACTAAATTCTCCCCTTACCATTTATTGGGTGTGGGGCACCATAGGAAGAATATAACCTTATCTGAGGTACAAAGTGGCTTTCAGTAGTCAAAGCAATGCCCCCAAAGGGGCAGATAGCTGAATGTGTGTTGATAATGCTTTCAGTGGTAGGCAACAAACCCTTACTTCTATCTACATCTGGATGGCAGATCTTTGTGTCCATTTCATTTGTTTAGTGACTTTCAAAAATATTTTTTATGACCCATAATAAGAAATACCTCTTATATTACCACCCAGGCTGCATGCACACATGCACATGCACACACATATATACACCTCAGAAGTTTTACAAAATATTTTATTATTTATTTGTGAATTTGATGTGGGATTTGTGCCCCACCAAAATGTGCTCCGGGTTTACTTTGGCTCAGTGCTCAGGGAACACTCTGAAAAGTCTTTAGAGACCATGGATTGAACCCAGGGTCATCCACGTGTGATAAAGCATCTTAACCACTATACTATCTCTCAGGCCCCTTGATTCACTTCTAAAAGTGCTGTTTATACAAGCTAATATGATTGCAAGACCTACTATTATATGACTTGTAGCTTAGAAAATCTAGAATTAGATTGATTGTGGAAATTAACCAGATGTTGAACAAGTT
Source organism: Sorex araneus (assembly GCF_027595985.1). Classification (NCBI taxonomy): domain Eukaryota; kingdom Metazoa; phylum Chordata; class Mammalia; order Eulipotyphla; family Soricidae; genus Sorex; species Sorex araneus. Next base: position 378,174,631 of record NC_073302.1, on the reverse strand, counting down.
GTCCAGTCTAAGTACAATGTGCTAGCGCCCCATGTGATGTTTGGATTGCTTATATTTTCAATGAACTGGAAACGTACCATGGTAGAACTTTGCAGATCTATGGACTTCAAAGAGAGGATGTGGCTTATCACAAATCTCCAAATCCTTGAATTCCTTGTTCCAGATAGGGTGTCATTTGTGGTGACTTGTTTGGACAGCCTCAGACACAGGCAAGGTTTTCAAAAAAAAGCATATTAATAACCAGAGGAGAAAATAGTGACTATCAGAATTTTTTAAAAAAATTTTATTGAATCACCGTGAGATATTTACAAGCTTTCATGTTTGGGTTACAATCACACACACAATGATCAAATACCTATCCTTCCACCACTGCACATCCCCCACCACCAACATCCCCGGTATACCATTCCCCTGCCCTTTTCCACCCTCTCCTTGCCTCCATAGCAGACAATATTCCCCATATTCTCTCTCTACTTTTGGGCATTATGGCTTGCAACACAGACACTGAGAGGTCATCATGTTTGGTCCATCTACTTTCGGCACACATCTCCCATCCCAACTGATTCCTCCAGTTATCATTTTCTTAATGATCCCTTCTCTATTCCATCTGCCTTCTCTCCTCCACTCATGAAGCAGTCTTATAGTTATGGGGCAATCCGCCTGGCCCTTGTATCTACTGTGTTTGTGTGTCAGCCTCATGTGATGTTATTATATACTCCACAAATGAGTACAGTCCTTCTATGTCTGTCCCTCTCTTTCTGACTAATTTCACTTAGCATGATACTCTCCATGTTTATCCATTTATAAGCAAATTTCATCTCTACATCTCTCCTACCATCTGCATAGTATTATATTGTGTAGATGTACCAACATTTCTTTAACCAGTCATCTGTTCTAGGGCACTTGGTTTGTTTCCAGATTTTTGGTCATTGTGAACAGTGCTGCAATGAATGTATAGGTACAGATGTCATTTCTACTGTGCTTTTTTGCATCCGCAGGATATATTTCCTGAAGTGGTATTTCAGGGTCATATGGAAGCTCAATTTCTAGTTTTTGAAGGACTGTCCATATTGTTTTCCAGAAAGGCTGAACCAGTCAGCATTCCCACCAACAGTGAAAGAGCATCCCTTTCTCCCTACATCCACGCCAGCATTGGTTGCTTTTTGTTCTTTTGAACGTGTGCCAGTCTCTGTGGTGTGAGACGATATCTCATTGTTCTGATTTACATCTCCCTGATGACTAGCAATGTGGAGCATTTTTCATGTGCCTTTTGGCCATTTGTATTTCTTTTTTGAGGAAACTTCTGTCCATTTCTTCTCCCCATTTTTTGATGGGGTTGGAGGTTTTTTTCTTATACAATTCTACTGGTGTCTTGTATATCCTGGATATTAATCCCTTATCAGATGGGTATTGGGTAAATATTCTTTCCCATTCTGTGGCCTCTCTCTGTATTTTGGTCACTGTTTATTTTGAAGTTCAGTACAATACGTCCCCACGGATAGCTAAAGCAATCCTTGGGAAAAAGAAGATCAGTGGCGTCACCTTACCCAACTTCAAACTCTACTACAAAGCAGTAGTAATTAAAACAGCATGGTATTAGGCTAGAAACAGATCTGCATACCAATGGAATGGAGTTGAATATCCTGTCACAGACCCCCAAATATATGACCACTTAATTTTTGACAAAAGAGCAAGAAATGTGAAGTGGAACAAGAAAAACCTCCTCACCAAGTGGTGCTAGGAAAATTGGATTAAATGAATGCAAAAAAAAAAATGAGTTATGACCTCTGTCTAATGCCAGGCACAAAAGTCAGATCAAAGTGGATTAAAGACCTCAATATCAGACATGAATCTATAAGGTACATAGAAGAAAATTTAGGCAGAATTCTCCATGACATTGAGGCTAAAAGCATCTTCAAGGATGAAATAGCACTGACCATGCAAGTGGGAGCAAACATAAACAAATACATCAAACTAAGAAGTTTCTCCACTTCAAAAGAAACATACAGAAAGAGCTCACAGCATGGGAAAGAATATTTATCCAATACCCATCTGATCAGGGATTAATATCCAGGATATACAAGACACTAATAGAATTGTATGAGAAAAAAACCTCCAACCACATCAAAAAATGGGGAGAAGAAATAAACAGAAGTTTCCTCAAAAAAGAAATACAAATGGCCAAAAGGCACATAAAAAAGTGCTCCACATAGCTATTCATCAGGGAGACGCAAATCAAAACAACAATGAGATATCATCTCACACCACGGAGACTGGCACACATTCTAAAGAACAAAAGCAACCAGTGCTGGCGTGGATGTGGGGAGAAAGGGATGCTCTTTCACTGTTGGTGGGAATGCTGACTAGTCCAGCCTACCTGGAAGACTATCAGTCTTTTTCCCTTCTGGAGAATCCAGTGTTTTCTTGTGTGTGTGTGTGTGTGTGTGTGTGTGTGTGTGTGTGTGTGTGTATTCTCTCTCTCTCTCTCTTGTGATTCTCTCGCTTATCTCACATTTTCTAAATTTCTTTTAACATCATTTTGGTGAAAAAATTAAAAGTTGCTATCATTGAGAACTATTATTTCCATTTACCTATGAGTTTTTTGGTGACACTTTAGCTTTTCCAGGTAGTCGATTCTTGTGATCTTATTTTTGGTATTGCAACTTTTACATGAAAAGAATTACTATAAAAAGTGTTTGGATGTCATGCTGTATATGACAGGCTAATGCCTAAACAAGTTATTATAGACTCAATAGATTAGTCAAGGAAGATTTGGAAACTGATAGACATAAACCATTTTATAGATTGATTACACACACACAGACTAAAGGGCTGTATCCCTGTATTTTTCCAATATTTGAACATTTTAAAGCATTATCATATATAAAAACTATTATATGCTATTTTCTAAATGAAATATCAGACTATGTCTGATCTGGCAAGACTTGTCCTTTCTTGAACTTGTGTTCATTTCAATGTCAGGGCTTTATTGCAGCAATAGTTATACAAGAGGAAATAGAAGTTTGTAAAGGGCAGTTTTAAAAAAGTCATTTTTAGCCCAGATACCTTAAAATAGTACAAGAAATTAAGTGAGTGACCTTATTAACTAGCTCACCTCACATCATTTTGTTTTCTGGAAATTAGTTCTGAGAAGTGCTAGAGGACAAAGAGATGAAAAGTGAACCAAAAAAAATGTTTCTGGGAGACAATGAAGACACTAGAAATATAATATAATGATACTATTTTACAACATAAAATATAATCATATTATCTGTATTTGAATTATTTATGGAAAAACAATTTTAGAATTTAAATTTGTCATGCATGTTGACTTTAATTTTGTTAGACACTTTTGTTATCTCTCTGAACTTGATCAAATCACCTCACTGTGCACTCCTGGCGATGCTCAGGGGACCATATGGGATGCTGGGATTCAATCCCGGGTGAGCTTCGTGCAAGGCAAACGCCCTACCCACTGTGCTATCGCTCCAGCCCCCTCTCATAACACATCTTAAGGTTTGTAATATAGAAACTGTAAGATCAGCTTTGTCTTCTCTCCTTCCTCTGTCTTCTGCTGGGAGACTTGCCTTTTTCAGGCAAGGACCATCTTCCTAGTTACATGGAGCCCCAGGTGAGTTGCACATCCTTGGGGAAGTGTGACTGGAGGAAGGCAGAGTTGCCTGGACACATGCTAGTCTATAAATAAACATTGCTTCCTTATCTTTCTTGTGTCCAGCGCCCTAGTGATTTTCTTTTTGTGTTCTCTTCCTCTGTGAGTTGCGTTTTTCCCAGCTTTGCTTGTGGATGCATTGCATTATTGGCACAGTGCTCCCCTCCACTGCCTCAGGGGTTAGTTTTATGTAGCACGGACTTTCTCAATTAACCTAATTGAATCAATCTCTTATGAACTACATCCGAATTTCCATTATTTTCATCTTAATATGGGATTTTCCCCCCTGAGTTTTTCATATATTAGAAAAATGATTTTGTCTCTACTTATACTCATTTGGAGATTTTCCTTTCATTTAAGTTTATTGGGCGAAGTGAGAATTGAACTGATTATTGGTAACTTTGGTTCTTACTGCTATTGTGTGGTTCATTATTTCATGTCCTAAGAAATGCAAACCTATATATAACCATGTTATACCTAGTCAGGAGGATAATTAGATTGACTTCAACCCATTGTTTGCTCATTATCCCCATTCTCATATTGATTGACTTCTCTATGAATATAGCAATTATTCCTTGATTTTTATCAACCCATGGAAGCACTAAAATAGATTATAGCTTTAGGTTTGTCTTCTGCTTGCATTTACCATGAGGACTCTGAAGAACTGCACATTTCCAGGAGAGAAGTTTCCATGGAAACCTGGACAAAGGCGAAGCAAAATAATTCTTCAAGGCCTACAAGAATAAAAAAATTCACCTTTTTTTTTTGTTTGTTTGCAGCTCTGTCCTTTGAGCAGTAGAGCCTACTGGCACAACCCTTGCACTCTAGGAATTCCCATTTGAAATTTATAGATAACATTCTGTAGCTCTGAAATCAGCAAACTAGGTTTTGGTGGTAGGATTAAAAATAACTCAAAAGACTAAACCCAGAGGTTTTTATTTTTATTTTTTATAAAAAGATATTAATAAAGCCTCCATTGTGGCAGCTCCTGAATTAATGAACATGGGGTTGTTCTTCAAATGGTAAAAATCTCTGAAATGTCTCAAAGGAGAGTCTCAGAGTGAATACAGAGAATCAGTAATCAGATGCAATTTGGTATTTCAAGACTGGGTTGCAAATAAAGAATAGGTCAAATGATTTCTGTTTAATTTGTGGGTTGGATGTCTTGAGTGAAAGGAAGACATGGGGTTCATATGATTTCTTTTGGAAGCTGATGTCTTTCTCACAGGCTTGCAACATTTCAAAGCAGCTGACAGGTTATTTGTGCATCTTCATTGTCCTGAGCACAGCGTTTTGCAGCTATTTTGAGAGCTGGATTGATGCATTGAAAAGCACCCACCACGCTCTCCCACAGAGGGTTTTTTAATGCTACTATCAGAAACAGAATCCTCTGCGCTTCTGAGGCACAGTACAGCTTAATAGATTCGTGTCACAATTCATACACCATAAAAATGTATTTTCACCCTTTGATATAGTCTCTTAAGAAATAACTTTTGAGTAATTACTGCATCCCAGGAGGTACTAGGTTAGGGGCATCCCCTTGGGAGTTCATAAAGAACTGACAGGTTGTGTTTTTTTTAAAGAACTATCACAAAAGAAACACTCATAAATGTGACCATTGAACAAACGGAGAAATACCATGATATTTAGACTTGTTCTGGGTTTTATGACAGTCCAGATCTGGGGTGTGTCTTTGTTTAGGGGTGATGGTCATTTGGGGGATAGTCAGGTAAGGTATTCAAAGACAGTTCTTTGTTCTCAGTCCTGAAGGACAATTATATGTGAATCAGGCAGACAAGAGGGAGGGAACACACTCAGGCAAAGAAACAAGTGAAAAAGCACCAGGAAGAATGCTGGGGTTCTAGGCACTGAGCAGAGTTAAGTTAATAACGGAAAATGCAGAAGCCAGGTCAACAAAGGTTTGCAAAACGAAGGAGTGTGAATAAGAGATTTAGGCTAAGAGATTTAGCAGAATAAGGTGTTGAGCCTGTACAGTTGTTCGTGAGAGTGAGAGTAGTGACTTTAGAGAAGAGAGACTAAGAAGCAAAAGAGGGGTAGGGTGGGGGAGTGAGTGACAGTATAGTGGGTAGAGCATTTATTTTGCACATTGCTGACCTGGGTTCCATCTCTGGCATCCTGGATGGCCCCCTGAGTACCGCCAGGAGTGATTCTTGAGTGCAGAGCCAGTAATAACCCCTGAACATCACTGGGTGTGACCCAAAAGGAAAACAAACAAACAAAAAATTAACCAAGCAATCAAATTAAAAAAGAGAAGTAAAAGAGGAACTGCTGATCAAAAACTGCTTAGGGTCAAGCCCCAAACTCTGTTTTCATATCCATTCTTGGTTGAGAAAATCTTCCCTTGTGTGATAGCATCTCCACCCCATGATGTGTTGACTGCCAGTGGGTACAAAAATAGAGTAGTTATTAAATGATCATGCCATTCTATTAGGCCACACATCCAGGTAGATGTGTTTGGGGCAAGATTAGTTACTCTTGACATATTTCCTCATGTTACTGTGAAAGAAGTTTCTCTGAGTGATGCTGCGGTAGTGAAAGAGACATATCTAAGTCTCTAGGTGGTGGTCTAGTATGTCTTAAATGAGCATCCCTGGAAAGCTTATAAGAACAAGCCTTGAAAACATTGTCTATCTCAAGAGGACTTGTGTTCATCCTCTCACATCTGTGCATTGTGGGTGACTAGTCACACGAGAGAAGTCAAGTTTCAGTGCAGTTATTTATAATTGTTCAAAATATAATGAACATTTTGATTAAAAAACAAAAGCAAAAACCAATACAAATCCTGTGGTTGTGTATCACTGTATCACTGTCATCCTGTTGATTGTCGATTTGCTCGAGCGGGCCCAGTAACGTCTCCATTTGTCCTAACCCCGAGATTTTAGCAGCCTCTCTTTACTCTGTCTTCCCAACGTGCCACATTAGAGGCTATGTAGACAGGAAAAAAGAAAACCAGATGTGAAGGCTTGATGGCCTTGGTAATCAACTGTTAGTGAGGGTGATAAAAGATACTGAAGTGCACTTTAAATATGAAGGGAAAGTGCTGGGTAAAAAATAATTCAACTGAGGGAAATTAGTATAAGAGGCAAAAAAATCAGAAAGACTAAGAATGTGTTTTTAATTCTTTTTTTAAAAAAATTATTGTTTTTGGAGTCATACCTATGTGGTGCTCAGGGTTTTCTCCTGCCTCTGTGCTCAGAGATCATTCCTGTTGGGGCTTGGGAGAACATTTGTGGTTCTGGGAATCGAACCTGGGTTGACTGGTATACAAATCAAGTACCCTAATCTCTGTACCATCTCTCCAGTCCTGTGGCTTTAATTCTTATATGAACTCAAGTGACTTCATACTGACTTAATATATCTAAGCCTCTCTATTGCTCTGAAATGGTCACATAGCATTATTTAAAAGATTAAATGAGAGGAGATCTTTTCCCCCCCATTATTACTGCTTATCCTCTTGAACTAGAATGCATATAAAAATAAGTTGCATGGATATAGAAATTAAAATTTAAGATAGGATATGTAGAGATAAGGATAAGAGTAGCCTGGACTATACTAACACATGATAATATAAATAAAAATCTAAACATTAAACAAATAATCAAATGCAAAAAGAAGAAAAGACGTAGTTAAGCAGACATCAGAATCCAGTTGTGTTTGGGAGAGGACTACTGCGGCATCCATCTCTCTGCTCACAGTGAATTCTAACAAAGAGCTAATGATGAGAAACAGTCTATTTAAGTACTGCTGAAAAACTCCCCTTCAACCAGCAGCTGACATGACTTGTCATTCAAAGGACATAAGTAAATGTCATGTAATTGAGTCATTGAGAGACTGAGATGACAATGGGCTATAATCTCATTAACACATAAAAAAAAGTACTTCCCTGGGCTATTAAAAAGATGGTGTTTAATACTGATATTAAGCTAACCCACACTAGATGATTGTTAAGGTTGAAGTAGACCTCAGCTCTTTAATTGAAGGATCCGTGAGAAATGATGATGGTAGTGGTGTACCAGGTACAATGTCAATGAAATTACACTCATAGGATTCTGAGTCACTATCTTTTTTAAAGAGAGGAGTAATACAAATTTCATGAGTCAGTGTAGTACACAACACAGAGACTGATGTGTGCTAATATACTCAGGGCCTTTAAATGTCCTTCTTACTGCTGTGTAATAAAGCATGTCCTCACTTTTTGTGGTGGACCAAAAAGAAAAAAAAGAAAAAAAAGGTTACTGAGGGGACCATGTGGTTCTAGGGTTTAAACCCAGGTCTCCTGCATACAGAGTATGAGTTCCAGCCCTTTGAGCCATCTCCCTACTCCTGTCCTCCTACTAGAGAACTTGGCTTGAGAACTGCTCTAGCCAAGGGCTTTTTGCCAGAAATAAATTGGATAATCTCCTTGTGCTCCTGGTTCCTATTAATTTCTGGCTTTCATCTTTAGGATTCTTAACTCAGATACTTTTATTCATCTTTGTCATTTTCTAGCCTGACATCATAGCTTTCCTTGGATTTGCCTCTTTTTGAGTCAGCACTGTTTAAATCCATTTTAAATCTGTGTCTGGAACTTTACACTTTCTCCAGTTTCAGGCTTGTTACACCCTGCCCTGAGGCTAGAGTATTCTGGGCTGACCCAGTAATACTATTCCGAGAAGCACTTTAATAATAGAGGTATTTATAGCAGATTCATGGACTCTTAATGGCTACTCATATTTGGGTTCAGTGACACACAATCACAAATTCTGTAGGTAATCTGTAGGAATCAAAAGCATCTTGTTAAAATGGAGCCATAGCAAAGCAGCCAATTAGATTGCCCTGCATTTAATCTAAATTCTCTTTTGGGGGGGGGCGGGAGGGGGCGGGGAATGTTGATACTCAGGGGTGCTTGAGGGTTTCTTCCTTCAGTGCTCAGGGGACCATGAGGGGTGGATCACACTGGGTCTCCAACGTACAACTAATGTGCTTCTGTCATTTGATCTATCTCCCTGACCCCTGATCTGAACTTATTTTTAATATTTATTATAGATGTTCATTGGCTAAGAATCAGAAAAAAGGGGATGGAGCAATAGCACAGTGGGTAGGGCATTTGCCTTGCACGTGGCCGACCCGGGTTCGATTCTCAGCATCCTATATGGTCCCTGAGCACCACCAGGAGTAATTCCTGAGTGCAGAGCCAGGAGTAACCCCTGTGCATTGCTGGGTGTGACCCAAAAAGCAAAAAAAAAAAAATCAGAAAAAAGGTAAAATTATTTTTAAACATGACAACACATGGCATAGATCTGGTATGTCAATAGTGATAAAATGTGTTAATTAAAATTTCCCTGATAATTTATAAAATTATTAATGTTTTTTCCATAATTAACACACCATATTTGATGGGGCTCAGACAGTAGGCAACAACTTATAGAGGGAATTTATAAATTGTTGGAGAGCCTGGCAAGCCACCACAAGTATCCTGCCCATACGGCAAAGCCTGGCAAGCTCCCTGTGGCGTATTCAATATGCCAAAAACAGTAACAATAACGGGTCTCATTCCCCTGACTCTGAAAGAGCCTCCAATATGGCAGCATTGGGAAAGACGAGTAAGGAGAGGCTTCCAAAATCTCAGGGCTGGGACGAATGGAGATGTTACTGGTGCCCGCTTGAGTAAATTGATGAACAAGGGGGTGACAGTGATATTATGTTTTTAGATTTAAAAATAGTGTGGGTGTTCTCAGGGAATATGACTATGAGTGTGAAGTCTGAGTCCAAAGATCACACATTAAAACCAGACTCTGGCTCAGTCACATAGTAAATGTGTCCATAGCAAACGCTGTTACTGTCCTCTGGGATGCTTTGGAGCCTGTTTACTGAATCTGATCACTCATTCTCCTGCCTCCTTGCTAGCACTGGGTTGCTTTGGGTTTCTGGGTTCCTCACTTCCCAAAGTGGGCCAGGCCAAGGTCTGACTATAAAAAGCCTAGTTCCAAGGCAGGCCATCCTCAGAGGACTACCACCATAGATTAGCTCTGCAGATAGGGGTACTGGAGGGAGGGAGTTACACTGGACTGTGCCTCAAAGCTGAGGGACCTTTAAGGGGCAGTGTTTGAGGGAAGAACTTGTAGTAGTGGGGATCAAACCTGGAGCTCTTGCATCCAAAGCATTCGATCCAGTTCTCTGAATCATCCCCCCAGCTGCACAGATACACTTTTAAAATGGTTTTAAGAATTATGCTTTTGTTTTTTACATTTAAAGTGGTATGTACCTTATCATTGATTTGTCACTTCAATTGGTTTATATTTTTTAAATTTTTATGGAATATGCAGTAACAGTGAGCTTAGTCCTTGATGATAAGTGAAGGACTAGAAAGAGAGAACAAAAATATCTCTTTGTTTTGAGATAAGGCGACCAGAGAGACAGTACAGTAAGTAAGATGCTTGCCTTACATTTGGTTGATTTGATTCGATCCCTAACACCCCACATGGTTCCCTGAGTACCACTGAGAGATACCCTTGGAAAGAACTAAGAGAAGCTCTAAGTACTTGGGAGCCAGGTGTGGCCCCCAAACTAAACAGCAAAACAAAAGAAAGCAATGAAGAAAGGGTTTATCAGAAGTAGCTTCTAAATAGGTAGCCTGCGGATAGTCAGGCTTCCCAATATTTTGATGATAAGAGATGTGGAAGTTAAGCGAAATATGAGTTTAGGTAAGAAGCCAGGTTTGGAAGAATCAGAGCAACAGTACAGTGGATAAGTTGCTTGCTTTGTGTGTAGCTATCCTGAGTTCCATCCTCACGTTCCATATTTTCCCCTAAGCACTACCAGTACCGGGTTAAGGAATCTGCCATGTATATGGACAATCTGGTTCAGTCCCTGGAACCTATGATTCCCTGAACACGGGGTAGCCTTGATCTGCCAAGTGTGGTCCCCCTCCCCAAATCTCCACCATTCTTAGGAAGTACAAGAATGATGTCACGGCAATTTGGGTTCCTATATTTGTCCAGCACACTAATCCTTTACCTTGAGTAACTTTCATTTTCATAATAATCTCTTGGATAAGAAAGAAAATTTATATGAAGACTGCAATATTTCCATAATAAACTTTCATATGAGAAAGACATTTTATGTCAAGTCACACTCTTGGGAATCACAGCATTGGCCAGGATCAAGGTGGTTACAGTTTTATTTATTTATTTATTTATTTACTTACTTATTTATTTTCTTTTTGGGTCACACCCAGCGATGTTCTGGGGTCACTCCTGGCTCTGCACTCAGGAATTACCCCTGGCTGTGCTCAGGGGACCATATGGGATGCTGGGTAGGCTGCGTGCACGGCAAATGCCCTACCCACTGTGCTATCACTCCAACCCTCTGCTGCTTTGGACGATTTTAATTCTCCCAGTAGCTGACCCGTATTCCAGGCAGGAAAGACAACAGATTTTGGAGCAGGATGATTTGGGTAAAATGCTGGATCTTTGATTTAATAGCTGCATAATGTGGAACAAATTACTTAACATTTAAAAATAATTCAAATGGTATTGCCCTTGAAAGGGTGTAGTATAATATCTAACAGATAAAATACTTAAAAATATTTGTTCAGATCCCTTTCCTCCATTCTTTTCTCTTCATTATAAATATGTTTGTATGTGTACTGGTCACTCAGTGGTCGAGTTCATGCCTTGCATGTGTGAGGCCCTGGATTCAGTCCCAGGTGTGCATATGAAAGCAGCCCCCCATCCCCCCAGCCCAGCCCAGCCCATACCATAAAACATCACTGTATCACTGTATCACTGTCATCCTGTTGCTCATCGATTTGCTCAAGCAGGCACCAGTAACGTCTCCATTGTGAGACTTGTTGTTACTGTTTTCAGCATATTGAATACGCCATGGATAGCTTGCCAGGCTCTGCCATGCAGGCAAGATACTCTCGGTAGCTTGCTGGTCTCTTCCAGAGGGGTGGAGGAATCAAATTTGGGTCAGCCTTGAGCAAGGTAAATACCCTACCCACTGTGCTATCGCTTCAGCCCACCATAAAACATATTTTTAAAAAATAAAGAATCGGCCAAAATGGGATTAGGAAGACAAAATGAGGGATTCGAAGGGGTTAAATTCAGAGACCAGGATTTGCTACAGACCACAAGGATACTCTCATCTAGTTATTGGAAAGCCAGTGGTCATTAAGAACCAAACTTCAGGTTAGGGAAAGAGCTCATAAGAGCACATACATTGGATATGAAGGCCTTGAGTCTCATCACTGGTACCATATGCTCCCCTGAGCACAACTGGATGGTCTGAACAGTGTATTGCCAGGCTGAGCATCGAAACGTCAGGCCGAAAACACTAGGACAAATACAACAAAAGTGACACCCCTCTCCTCTCACATCCTTGAGTACTGCTTAGATGTTTCTACCAAATAAAACCAAGCTCTATGCACTTGACCTCTGTATTCTCTTTGGGGTCAGAGTGAGTATAAAGTGAGACAATGCCAATGGTTTGGAAAAAAGACAAATGAAATGATGTAGAGCTCTGCAACTCACCTTCAAAATCTGTGGTGGGTGAATCATATCTATGCTTTTCAAAAAATACAGTTCCTTGAGAGGTTTCTTTCTATGGAATGAATTTTAGTTATAATTTATGTTCCGTTTTTATTCATATGTAGCTTTCAAACAGAGCTACTGAGTGGCAGAAAAACAGCCTGGGGTCTCTTTGACTTGCTATAATTTATCTATCCCAGCATAGAAGCATGCCTTCCACATGGATCTCTCGCTTTATGTCTATAGGCAGTAGTAGATGGGTGAGGGGACAGTGTGAGGGCTGCTGCTTCCATGCCTTGAGGTGTTTCTCATCAAGGAAGGCAAAAAACTAGACTAGAGTATTTTGAGCTAGGAATGAGTTCAAGACACTGTGAGGACTCTGGTGACATGAATTCTCTATTTAAAAAAGAGAGAAAGAAATACATAAGATGCTTTACTATGAAAACATAATGAAACAAAATGCTGCTCACAGTGGCCTTTAGTGAATGTTGGTGGGTCTCAGGGTAAGCATTGCTGGGAGGGGTCCAGAGAAAGCCTATAGCTACTAAGGCATTTGCCTTGCATGCTGTTGACCTTGGTTTGATCCTCATCACATTGTCTGGTCCTCTGAGCCCCACCAGGAGTGTGCCCTGAGCACAGATCCCGAAGGGTTTGGCGACAACACCAAAATTAAAAGAAAATAAAGAATTTCTGGGAGGGCACCAGAGAGATGGCTCAGAGAACTTCCAGTATGATCTTCTGTGCTGCATCGTCATCTCCTGAGCACCACTGGTAACAACCACTGAATACTGAGCAGGAAAGAGCCCCCATATAGCATGATCAAAATAAATCAAGGAAAGAATTCCTGGGAGGAAATTTGAAGTTGAGAGAGAAATCCTGTAAGAAGGAGCCCTGCATTCTCAGACTTGATCTGATTTGTCAGACTATATGAGGGGCCTTTTAGATGCCAGGCTCTTTTCACACTGTTTCATATCCTGGCCAGATAAAAGATTGTGCTTTCTCACCCTCAAAGCCATCTCAGTAGAACTGAGAGTTGAGATGGGCATGGAAAGAAAGTGAAAATGGATGGCTGGGAACCAGGCTCTACAGGAAGAGCTAAAAATTCAATGCTATGAATGTGCATATAGCTTCTATATAGGAACACGGATAAGAGAAGCATTTGATTCTGCCTGTGGCAGGAGGAGGAAACTGTGGGCAAATGAGAGATATATAAAAGGAATTTCATAGGCCCAACTGGGAACTCTAGTTCAGGATTTAGAACAAAACTCAGCTGAAGGAAATAAAAAGATTTTCTCAAAATACCAGGACAGAATGCTGATTTATGGGAGAATTCAGCAACTGTATTATAGCATAATGATTTTATTTTTCTTCTCTTTCAACTCTCTCTCTCTCTCTCCTCTTTCTCTCTCTTTCCCTTTACACACACACACACACACACACACCTATTTTTCTCTGTCAACCCTCTCTCTCTCTCTCCTCTTTCTCTTTCCCTCTCCTTCCCTCTACACACACACACACACACACACACACACACACACAAACCCTTAGAATTTGAAAATTTTATTTCTTACCTCAGGTTAAAAAAAAAGAAGAAAGTGTAAGTTAAACTGCAAAGTTCTGTTATTCTATTACAGAGAAGGAATTTAGTTTGCTGGAAAATAAATCAAAGCTTTACTCTTACAGGTCAAGGATTTCAGGCAAGTATTGCATACTGGTGCCCCAAATCATCATACTTGGAAAGCAATTCACAAAGAGTGCTTTTTTCCCTCTGCCTCTGAAGCATCTGCTTCCTAGAATTATTTATAGTGCACATGTTTATTGATCCTGGCTTCAAATGGACCAAAGCAAAACAAGAAACCTCCCCCTCCGCCCTCTCCCCCCAAAGAACTACCTTTAAAGCAAACAAATGTGTTTAATTGCCTAATTCTGAGAGACAAGACCACCAAAGAAATGTGAAATTAATGGTGCTTCACCAAATCAACAAAGACCCCTTTGGCAAAACCCTTGTCATTTTATAAATAATTATTGTTTCTGTTTGATTAGAAGCTACACAACCAATGCTATAAAACTAAAGGAGGGAGGAATGCAGAACTACCCATAAGCACCATCATCCAATGTTTGACCATTGGCGATTTATTTATTTGTTACCACCTCTCCATGCATTCCTTGTTCTCATGCCTAAGGTTCCATTTCTTTTGGGGATGTGGTGCTTAAGGGAATCAAATGGGTCTCGGAAGGGAACCAAACTCTGGGCTTCCACACAGAAAACATTCACTTCAGTTCTTTGAGCCATCTCCTGACCATTGGTTCCACTTTTTAAAAAGATCTCTTATAAGGATCAGGAGAATTGGTCTTTGGAAGCCTGCCCCACATGCTGGGGGAGGGGGCAGCTCAGATAGAGAAGGGACCACCGAGTAAAGGATGCTGGGATAGCCTACTTGGGATGGGAGATGTGTGCTGAAAGTAGATTATAAACTAGGCAGAATGGTGCCACTTAACACCAGTATTGCAAATCACAACACCTAAAAGGAGAGAGAGAGTAAAAGGGAATGTGCCTGCCACAAAGGTAGGGGATGGGGATAATGGGGTGGAGGTGGTGAGAGGGATACTGGGAAATCGGGGGTGGAGAATGGGCACTAGTGGAGGGATGGGTACTCAATAGTTGTATGACTGAAACATAAACATGAAAGTTTGTAAGTGTGTAGCTGTACTTCACAGTGATTCACTAAATAAAAATAAAAGTAAAATAAATTTAAATAACATTATAATACTTAACATTTAGTAAATAATAATGCTGTCATTAATCTATATTTAACTCAACTTTTTTTCTCTCTCACATAACTACTGTTTTATTCAATAAAACTTCATTGACTTTTTGAGGAAAGGGAACTCTTCTGTCAAGGGTATTATTTTTCTCCTTAGTCTGATTAAAATCATCAGTTTGATTTTCATACCAAAGTAAAACAACAACAATAAATCTGGAGTACTCTATATTTGAGGTTTTGGGTTGTAAATTGTCTCCTACTTTTTAATGTTGTGTGTCTGTTCATATAGTGATACAGTGTTAGATGCATTGTTTCCCTTCCCTTGCTTTGACTTTCGTCTCTTGGTTCTTTTAGCAGTGTGTTTGTTAACACATTGTACAACCAAAGAAATCTAAAAACAAACAAACAAAAAACCTTCCATGACTTGAAAAATAAAATAAAATTAAATTAAAAAAAATGAAAAGATTGGGGCTGAAGCTATAGCACAGGGGGTAGGGCATTTGCCTTGTACACAGCCGACCGGGGTTCAATTCCCAGCATCCCATATGGTCCCCTGAGCACCGCCAGGAGTAGTTCCTGATGCACAGTCAGGAGTAACCCCTGTGCATCACCAGGTATGACTCAAAAAGCAAAACAAAAAACAAACAAAAACAAAAACAAAAATAAAAAGGTCTCTTATTGGCCCTGTCATTAAGGAATGTGATTCTGCAGAAGCTGCCAGGGCTGGGGAATCTGGCTTTTGCTCTGTGTATGAGGAGGGAAACAGAAAGAGGGCTGAGAAAGCTGTGGGGCCCACTATGGCAGCTTGCCAGGGGTCCTCTCTACACCCTTCTTTGCCGGAATCCCCTGGCTCCCCTCCAGCCACCCCTCTCTCTGCACAAATAGCTTGGCAAAGGTTGGAAAGGTCAAAAGGTGAGGTAGCATTGACATTCTGGGAACATCCCAATTCCTATGTAAATTATCCTAGACTGTGGACTTAAAGATCTCAGCTCCCAAGATACTTTACAGGTTTGAGGGCTTAAATGTGCTTATTTTCATTTTAATTCCCAGTTACTTAAACCTTTAAGTGACTTTAAGTATACAAACACTGCAAGGCAAAAAGAACTTGCCAGGGCCAGGGAGACTGAGGGAAGGGCCAGAGAGTAGGGGTGTTGGTACTTGACTTGCATGTGGTTAATTAACCCTGGTTTGATCCTTGGTACCACACAGTCCCCTGAGCACCACTAGATATGAGTCTGGAGGACCCTGGGCACAGGAGGACCCTGGTACTGATAAACAGGGCTCAGCAGCATCACTTCCTTGGACCCTTGCATTGACCTCAGGACCAGCTTGGCTGAGACTTTCAGGGAGTGCTCCGGCCCTACCCCCGGCCCCCCCCACATCCTGAGCCCCACTTGGGAGGTCCTCTCCTTCCCACTAAAAGGAAAGAAAAGCACATGTCACTCAGATCCTCTAGGATAAGTGCAGATCATTATTGCACCATCAACAAACGTCCCCCCTTTCTTTTAAAAGTGAGGTAGGGAGTGCTAGAGTGTAAATTATCTTAGTCCATGAGATATTCTTCCGTATTAACCTGTGGTTTATTGAGGCAATTTCAATTCTTCAGCTTGGCAAGTTGATCTTCTGAAAACCATCTCTTTTGGGGGACTGTTCTGCTAATGACGTTTCTTATTTTAGAGAATTAGATTGAGGCTTAAATTGTGCTTTGGAAGAAACATAAGTTCTTCAGCGTTTTTGTTGTAGAGCATTAACATTATTATTATTATTTTTTTTATCTCCTTGATTATTCATAGACATAATTAGCAAGCTGTTCTATTTGTTGACTGTGGATGTTCTCTAGCTTCCAGGCTCCACATTTCAAAATGCAGCAGAGTTATCATAATAAAATATGAGCGAGGCAGTAAAGCAGGAAATATTGTAATATATTTTTGCAACCAAGATTTCGGATGTAAAAAACTCCCAGATCTCTTCATTATAGTGCCAGCTGATTGTTGGTTTCTCAGCTTTCATTAAAATAAATAAATAAATAAACAAATAAATAAACAAGTAAATAAATAAATAAAGTTGTGGCTCTGCCATGCTGTCGAAGAAAGCTGGGTATAAATGAAATAGCTGCGGCACAATCATAGGAAGCATATTTTTTGTTTCACCAGTGCTTGCTTATGTTACTCATATGAATAATATGATTGATTTTTCACTTTATCTCCAACTGGCAGTGTAGTCATAAATCCATCTGTGAGGTAGCCAGCATGGGATAAAATGTTGTTTTTCCTCGGTGTGGTCTCATTTGATTACAATTGCAGCCTTGCCTGGCCGCATTCCATCCATAATTAATCGTCGCTTTGGTTTCCAGTTGCAGCGGGCCAGCGCTGGAGCGGTTCACATCTTTAGATAATGGTCTGCGTTGCCAGCTGGCGAGTGAAAGGGGACCTTTCACACTGAGTCTAATGGGCGCTAAAGCTGGAGCCGCCGTCAGGGGCGGCTATTTCAGCGACACGGTGCCAGGGAAGGTTCAACTTGCTGTGGCTGGCGGTCTCTTTGGCATCTCACCCTTCTGAGTAAACACCATATGCAGAGGGGTTTCATTTTGCCAGTTTATTTTCTTGCCTCTCATTCTGTGCTACACAGTATTTTCAGCGGTGAAAGGAAAAGGAGTTCCTCGGAGGCTTTCCCTCGGGGTCCAGATCATTCTGTTTTTCATTCAGTATTGAACTAGGATTATTGCAGCATCAATGACTGCCATTAAGGATTATATCATAGATGTTAAAAAATTTTTCTTTCTTTCTTGGTCTTCTGGATTTACATTGCTGCCAGTGAAAAAATGTAAGGCATGCTAAGCAGACAGTGAGTATCCTTTGACACCCAATGTGGAAATTAAATTAATTTTAGCGAGGAAGTACGTTAGTACTCAGTATTTGGTATAAAGGAGTATTAAAGTCAACTTTAGGCAGTTGTATCCTGCCAATAAGTTGACTCTGCAATAATACACAGACACAGACACACACACAGACACACACAGACACACACACACACACACACACACAGAAACACCCAGAACATAAACAAATATAAATGACGAGTCAAGGAGTGACTCTAGTGATAGATCACATACCTTTTATTTATGTGCAGAACCCTGGGGTTGATCTTTAGAACTTCATGGAACCCAATACCACCAGTAGTGGTCTGGAGTGTCTCTGAAAATTGGCTGAAGAAGAATAAAACCCTACCCTCCTACAAATCGTATGTTAGTATCTTTTTGGTCTAAATTATAAAAGAATCTCACAGGGTACCATATTTTTAGTCTGTTTATGATTATTCATAGAATTAAAAAAGTGAAGTGGAACAATTGTATGGTGTTCACACTATTTATGAAATTAAGGGAGCAAGTATTAGCATGTGGGGGAAATAAAGAAAAGTAAAGACCTTTCCTTTATAAAAGATTGTGGGATACCTAGAATTTTATCTGAGTCCTTATTTGCATTTATTTATTTATTTATTTTTGGGTTTTGAACCATACCTAACAATGCTCAGAGGTTACTCCTGGCTCTGCACTCAGGAATCACTCAGGGGATCATATGGAATGCCAGGGATTAAAACCAGGTCCGGTACATGCAAGGCAAGTTACCTGTTGTACTATTGCTCTGGCCTTGACTCTGTTTTTAAATGTAGAAAGCATGCCTTATTTAATTAAAAAATGATAACAAATATAAAAATGATTCTGTTTGTGGTGATGGTAAGACATTCAAATTAACTTGACATTGTATCTGGTTATTTTCATGAACTAAGATATGTCCTATATCCTTCTTTTTATAAATTTCAGTGAAATGTATTTCACATTGATCTATAATCCAGATTAATAAAATATCCCAAATTAATAAAAATAATTTTCTTATTCCCTGCTGTGGTAAGCTCAAATCTGTAGACAAATTTTCAGAGTCTGTTGCCTTTGGGCACTTGTTATTTTATTTCTATGTTTCTTTATATTCCACATGTGAGAGAAATTGTTCCCTCTGTGTCTCTCCTGACAGATGACTCTCAGCATAATACTGTCCAGGTCCATTCACAAACTGGCAAATTCAAGGATTTTGTCTTTCTGTATAGCACAGTAGTATTCCACTGTGTATATACTATAGTTTCTTTGGAAAAACAAAACATTATTCCAGGACTTGATCTAGGAAGGAAGAGAAAGGTATGAAAAAATCACATTTAGAAAATTACTCAACCAACTTTGGAGCAAGAATGTTTTTCTTGCACATAACTGACCTAGGTTCCATCCTTGGGCCCACTTGTGGTCCTCTGAACACCTCTAGGAGTGCTCCCTGAGTACAGTGCCAGGAGTTATCCCTGAGCACCAATAAATGTGGACCAGAAACAAAAACTACTTAACCAGTACACACACACACACACACACACACACACACACACACACACACACCTGTCTGTCTGTTTGTCTATCTATGTATCTATGTATTTATCTGACTCTGCACTGAGCAGCTTTCACTCGAGGTTCCCCGAGGGGGGCAGGTGAGAACACTCCCTGCCCTAAGGGACCCAGCACCGGCAGCTGACCAAGCGCTGCGAAGTTCCAGGCAGCTTTCCGGACCACGCGACACATTATAAGACATTTCCTACCCATTTTCTATAATTACCACACCATGTTTGATGGAATTCAGACAGTAGGCAACAAATCATAGAGAGAAATATATATATATATATATATATATATATATATATATATATATATATACCTCTCAAAGAGCCCGGCAGGCTACTGAGAGTATCCTGTCTGCATTGGCAGAGCCTGGCAAGCTCTCGTGGCATATTTGATATGCCAAAAACAGTAATAGGTCTCATTCTCCTGACCCTGAAAGAGCCTCCAAGCGTTGGAAAAGACGAGTAAGGAGAGGCTGCTAAAATCTCAGGGCTGGGAGGAATAGAGACGTAACTGGTGCCCGCTCAAGTAAACGGATGAACAACAGGATGACAGTGATACAGTGATCTATCTATCTATCTATCTATCTATCTATCTATCTATCTATCTATCTATCTATCTATCTATCTATCTATCTATCATCTATCTATTTACACACATATATATCACATTTATTTCCTTCAAGTGAGATTTCATTTGATGCTAAGTTCTTATTCACCATCACTATCAGGAAGTTAGGGGGCTGCCTTTTTAACCTGGGGCTTCCCAAAATCTCAGAAGTTCCAAACAGACTGGAAATTCTCAGTAAGTTTCCTTAGGTCTTTAGGACCATTGGATTCTCTGAGTTATTGTGATTTACTCCTTGTTGAGCCTTTGAAATTAGTCAGCCCCATGACTTCTGGTTTATTCTTAGGCACAGGAATGTCATCTCAAGACTGAAAGCTTTAGAACTGGGTTTGAACTTTCTGAGGTCACCACATGGCTATGGTCCTCTGAAGTTCCTTTATCTGGGAAAAACACAGGTAGTGTGCTCAGGTGATTTAGAAAAGAGTTTATTTATTTTCTTGCTTGTTTGCTTTTTGGAACAGGTGAATGCAAAAATATTTACAATGAAACACGAGTAATTAATTTCTTTTGTTATTCTTTTACAATAAATATGAAGTTAAAAAATGGTACCTTGGGGCTGGAGCAATAGTACAGTAGGTAGGGTGTTTGCCTTGCATGCAGCCGACCCGGGTTTGATTCCCAGCATCCCATATGGTCCTCTGAGCACTGCCAGGGGTGGTTCCTGAGTGCAGAGCCAGGAGTAACCCCTATGCATTACCAGGTGTGACCCCCCCAAAAAAACAATGGTGCCTTATTGGGACACCCCAGAGCAGGGTGGGTGATACCCCTCCCTGCCCCAAGGGATTCAGCCCCGGCAGCTGAAAACCTCCAGAACTCAACCACCACCATGCTCACGGCCGCTCTCCACATGTTCCGCTAAACCTCACCCAGAAGGGAATATACTCCTGGACTGTGCGGCCACGTAACATCTCATACCTCACACCAACCATACTCCAATAGTACTGCACCACATTTGATGGAATTTTATGTAGGAGGTGACCAATTTTAGAGGGAATTTTTTTTTACAGACACCCCGCTCCATATATATATGCACACAAGTCTCAACCTTTAACAACATATAAGTGACCTCTTATAGAAGGGCTTAAAAAGCAAAAAAAAAAAAAAAAAGGAGGGCTTAATGGCCCCTGGGTGAAATACAACAATCTTCATACTATTTCCTTTAAGGAAACTTTTTTGGAGTATTATCAGTAGTTTTTCATAATAAACAATGCAAAAAAATTATTTCAGTTCTGCTTTAGGGCAGGGGTTGGGGTTCAGGATGGAAACATCTGAAATATGGTGATGGGACTGTGTAATGGTGGTGGGATTGGTGTTCGAATATTGAATGTAATCAAATATTGTGATCTATTTCATAAAAACTATAGCATTCTATTCTTACTCCGACCCCAAACACATCATCATCTTGACACTACACCTCTCCTAGCCCACATCTGGTTCTCCAGAAAGGTCACCATCACTCTGCCCAGAGTTACTGTCATCCCGTTGCTCATCGATTTGTTCAAATTGGCACCAGTAACGTCTCTCATTGAGAGACTTATTGTTACTATTTTTGGCATATCCAATACGCACGGGTACCTTGACAGGCTCTGCCGCGCAGGCTTGATATTCTTGGTAGCTTGCCGGGCTCTCCGAGAGGAGCGGAGGAATCGAACTCTGGTCTGCCACGTGAAAGGAGAAAGCCCAACTGCTGTGCTATAACTCCAGCCCATCTGCCCAGAGTTAAAAAACAAAAATGGTACCTTAATGAAGTGTACCCGGTCATAAAATGTTTTGAACTACCCTAGTGGGAAATCCCCAGAAACAGAATATAAGAATATACAGTAAAGGATCAATAGTTGGGGGACTTGGCACATCACTGACCCCTGTTCCACCCCCAGCAATACATACATTCACTCAAGCACCATCAGGAGTGATCCCTGATCACCTCCGGCTGATGAAAAAACAAAAAAAACCCCACCCCTCCAAAAAAAGTGGGGATGGGAATCAAAGTGAGAAAATATATAATATATTTTATAACAATGGGAAATAATAACAGGAAAAATCTGTCTCTGTTTCTCTCACATACACAGACACAACCTCATATCCCTATGAACTCACTCTCCTACCTACTGACCTGTCTTTTTAATTTATCTTCGAATAGCTTTCCCAATAGAGTTCCAAAAAATCAGGATTTGTAGAGGGATTTCTAGCAATTTATTTAATACAAAATATACTAGATATTACTTTAGTTTCTCTAGGGAATAAGTAGCACTGCACTGTCATCCATTTGTTCATCGATTTGCTCGAGTGGGCACCAATAATGTCTCCATTGTGAGACTTGTTATTACTGCATATTGAATACACCATGGGCAACTTGCCAGGCTCTGCCATAGGGAATATGTTCACATATCAGAAGAGGGATAATTTTAATTGAATTTTATAATGGAACATAAGATTTTGTCTTGTCTATTTTATTTTTTATTAATTTTTTGCCTTATCTATTTTAATGTAATATCACCACCCAAATTTTACTTTAGAAAGAAAGGAAAGCTTCCCAATATTTTATTAATGATAACATTTCTCATAAAGTTTTATTTTTTAATTTTACTTTAAATTTTTGTTTTAGGGGTCAAGCCCAGCTGTGTTTGGGGCTTACTCCTGGCAATGCACCCAGGAATCACTCATGGTGCAGCTTGGAGGACCATATGGAATATCTGTGATTTAACCAGGGTTGGCCACTTGTAAGGCAAGTGCCCTACCTGCTGTACCATGTTTTTTCGCCCCCCCCCCTTAGAGGCTTGGTTGTTTTTTTTTTTTTTTTTTTTTTTTTTTGCTTTTTGGGTCACACCCAGCGATGCTCAGGGGTTACTCCTGGCTTTGCACTCAGGAATTACTCCTGGCGGTGCTTGGAGGACCATATGGGATGCTGGGATTCGAACCCGGGTCGGCCGCGTGCAAGGCAAATGCCCTACCCGCTGTGCTATTGCTCCGGCCCCGCCCCTTAAAGTTTTTAGAAGAATAATATGAATACCAATTTACAGTTTAATGTAGGCATAATAAACACAAAATACTTGATTTTTCCTTTCAAGAATTTGATAATGGGCTAGAGTGATAACACAGCGGGTAGAATATTTGCCTTGCACACGGCTGACTCAGGTTCGATTCCCAGCTTCCCATATGGTCCCCCGAGTGCTGACAGGAGTAAGTCTTGAGTGCATGAGCCAGGAGTAACCCCTGAGCATCGCTGGGTGTGACCCCAAACGCAAAAAAAAAATTGATACTTTTGCCTTGAATGTGCTCAGTGGTAGCGGATGTGCCTTGCATGTCTCAGGCTATGGGTTTGATCCCAGGCACCAAAAAGAAAACAAAACAGAAACATATTTCTGCCTATACTTTTGATTATTAAAAATATTTTCTGATTATTATAGCTATAAATATCTTTGTATGTTTTATTCAGGTCACTTTAAAGGACCATGAAGATTACTCAAAAGGCTGGAGTGTATGTTTTTGCATGTGAAAGTCTTTTTTAATCTCCAGCACTGTTGCAGTGATCCCTTACCAATGAGATGGAAGTAGCACCTATACCTACTGAATGGGGCTCATTCCCCTAAAAAAAATCACTTAAAAATCAAGTGGTTCTATCATTGAAACCACATGAACAACCACATGAACATATTTACAGAATAAAGGGGAAACTTATTTTGTGCTTTGAGTTTCCATCGCATGTTGAAAATATTAGCATAAATGAATAGCACATGCCACTGAAAACTAGAGGTTGACACAAGAAGTTCTAATAATGATGGAAGATGCGTGTGAATGATGTGAAAGAGAAATATGAAGGATTGAGCATACTTGCTTTATAAAATCTAAAAGTAGGAAAGAGAAAGCTCTAATAAATTTACTCTTTTATAAATGTAATTTTAGACCCATACTTTTGGGTTTTTTTTGCTCTTTTGGTCACATCTGGCAATGCTCAGGGGTTGCTCCTGGCTCTGCACTCAGGAATTACTCCTGGAGGTGCTTGGAGGACCATATGGGATCCTGAGAATCAAACCCGAGTCGGCTGCATGCAAGGCAAATGCCCTACCCGCTGTGCTATCGCTCCAGTCCCTTAGATGCATATTTTTAATTAAATTAATATATTAGATCTTATTAGTAAACCTTTAGTTTGTCTATTTTATTTTAAAACTCATCAAATAAAAGTAAAATAAATTAAGATAAGGGGCTGGAGTGATAGCACAGAGGACAAGGCATTTGTCTTGCACGCGGCCGACCTGGGTTTGATTGCCAGCATTCCATATGGTCCCCTGAGCATGGCCAGGGGTAATTCCTGAGTGCAGAACCAAAAGTAACCTCTGTGCATCACTGGGTGCAACGAAAAAAAAAAAGAAATTAAGATATTTGGGAGAGAGGGGCTTCTTGAGTTTAGTCATTCAAAGTAATTACAATTAGTGGTTCATGTGTTCCTGGTAATACAAATGCACCTTAACCTCAGTGAAATTAAATTCTAAAATGAAATTCTTAAGCTTAGGAAAACACTAATCCTCTGTAATATATGAAGCAATTTACAGTGTTAATGCATATAACATTCTCTGGGATGAGAAGTTTACTTACCCCAGAATACTAGCTCTTTCTAGTATATATAAGTGTATATACATAAACTCTTACACAGAAAAGAGCTGGTAGTACAAAGGACTTTAACTTGAGGTGTGAGGACAAACACATTCTAGTTTCTCCTAAAGAAAGTCTCATGGAGGAAGAAAAATGTAAAGTCACAATATACTTGGAATCCAAATTGGGGTATAAATTGTAACTCTCACATGTAAAGACTCAAAATTCATATTCTTGGGGCTGGAGCCATAATACAGTGTGGGAGGCGCTTGCCTTGCATGCAGCTGATCTGCGTTCAATTCCCATATGGTCTTCCAAGCATTCCAGGAGTGATTCGTGATTACTCCAGAGCCAGGAGTAATCCCTGAACATAGCCAAGTGTGGCCTCAAAAACAAAATATTAAGTTGGTGGGTTTTTTCTACCAGGAAACAAAGGGCCAGGGGACAAGGTGGGTCCTCGGGCCCAAGACGGGTCCCACGGCCTGCTGCACTTCCCCCTCCACCTTTTTGTTTGTTTGTTTGTTTAAATTGAATCACCACGTGAAAAGTTACAAAGCTTTCAGGCTTAAGTCTCAGTCATACAGTGACTGAACACCCATCCCTTTCACCAGTGCACATGTTCCACCACCAAGAATCCCAGTATACCCCCATCCCACCGCCCTACCCCCCACTCACTCTTGCCTGTGTGGCTGATGATTTTTGCTTTACTTTCTCTTTACTTTGATTACATTCAATATTTCCACAGCCTTTTTTTAATTTGGTAATTGGAGCCCTCACGAGGTCAGCATGCCATGAGATCTCCCTCCACCACAGCGTTGGTGCCTCAGTGCTCGCCAAACATGGAGTAACTCACTGTTTTGACTTTTTTTTTTTTTTGCTTTTTGGGTCACACCTGGCGATGCACAGGGGTTACTCCTGGCTCTGCACTCAGGAATTAACCCCTGGCGGTGCTCAGGGGACCATATGGGATGCTGGGAATCGAACCCGGGTCGGCTGCGTGCAAGGCAAACGCCCTACCCGCTGTGCTATTGCTCCAGCCCCATTGACTTTGATGGTGAATATGTATTTGGTCTGTACTGACCATGGAATAAACACATCTCTCTTTTTAATTAATTAATTAATTAATTAATTAGTGAATCACCATGAGGGTACAGTTACAGATTTACACATTTTCATGCTTGTGTTTCCCTCATACAATGTTCGAGAACCCATCCCTCCACCAGTGCCCATTCCCTCCCACCCTCCGACCCCATCTTCCCCCACCCCACCCTGCCTCTGTGACAGAGCATTCCCTTTTGTTCTCTCTCTCCAATTGGGTGTTGTGGTTTGCAATAGGGGTATTGAGTGACCATTGTGTTCAGTCTCTAGTCTACTTTCAGCATGCATCTCCCTTCCTGTGCATGGTCACCAACCACATTTTACATGGTGTTCCCTTCTCTATCTGAGCTGCCTTTTCCCCAAGCAACACATCTCTCTTTTGTTTAAAACAACAACAACAACAACAACAACAAAAAAGATCACTGTCATTGTCATCCCATTGCTCATCGATTTGCTCCAGGCTCTGCTGTGCAGGCCAGATACTCTCGGCTCTCTGAGAGGGGCGGTGGAACCGAACCCGGGTCGGCCATGTGCAAGGCAAATGCAATACCCGCTATGCTACCTGGGTTCGATTCCCAACATCTCCAAACAGAAATGGTATTCAAAGAAATTGATTCAGATATTAAAAATCTGGGGCTGGAGCGATAGCACAGCAGGTAGGGCATTTGCCTTGCACGTGGCCGACTCGGGTTCGATTCCCAGCATCCCATATGGTCCTCTGAGCACCGCCAGGGGTAATTCCTGAGTGAAGAGCCAGGAGTAGCCCCTGTGCATCGCCAGGTGTGACTCAAAAAAAAAAAGCAAAAAAAAACCAAAAACAAAACCAGATATTAAAAATCTGTTTTGAGGTGAAGGCATTTAGTAGTTATAACAATTTTTATGAAATGAGGACTTTTGGACATGTGGTGAATAGCAGAATTACCAGAGTTTTGTTTAGAGTAGGGATCTTGAAATACGAAGTACTCTCAGGGTAAGCTTTAGTAGGTATCATACCATTATCAAACACATGGACCAGAAGTTTGACCAGGCTCCAGACCCATAGAGGTTGCTGTCAGCAGGAAAGCCAGGTCAGTTAGATAGAGTTTGCACACATTGTGCAAACTCTGTGGCAGTAGGTGGTGTGAGCACATCCCAGCCCCACATTGGTGCATTTGATTAAGGAAAGCTTTGAATTGTAGTCATTTTGAGGATCAGAGTTTCATTCTAGGTTATTCATGTGTGAACAGCAGTGATTTTCTTTTTTGTTCTGATAATACATACAACAAACAATATGATTGTTTTGGTTGTTGGAACCTTGATTTTGCTGTTTACTTATAGTGAAGAGAAAAAAGAAATCAACGTCACTCAACATAATAAGTGGGATATAATAAAGTTGTGTTATAACAAATGCCCAAAGGCAGCAGTAACTAAGAACTGGTCTTCAGTAGAAAGCTTATCATAGGGGAGGGAATGAGAGAGGATGGAATGTGGTGGTAGGAGGGTGGCTGGGGTGCTGGTGGAGGGGAGAGATACTCTGGTTTAGAATGTGGTGTTGGAATGTGTTATGCATAAAACCTAACATTAATAGTATTTGTAAATTAGGGTACAAAAAAGAAACCAACCTGAGTACCCTTAGGATGTGTCGTACTTTTATTTTTTAAGGAAATAGCTTTAGGACTAGGATTGTAGCTCAGCAGCAGAGCACTTGCTTTGAATGTGTGAGGCTCTGTCTGATCCCCAACACTGAATAGAAATTCAAATCAAAAGAAAATAATAGATCTATATGCCTGTGAACCCTAGCCAGCCATTACGTTCTTTATTATATTACAATATATTTTGTTTTAAAGAAAAGAAAACAAATTTCACCAATTTGTGTGTGATTTAACTTTTCAGATGTATTACTGGCTCCAACTTTTTTTTTTTTAAAAAAGAGTAATTATGCTAAAAAGCTTCTAGGGTCAAATACAAAAAGACTGAAAATTAAGTAGGGAGTTCTGATGGCTGGAAACAAATAAGTTTTGATTTGCAGATACAGATTTGAATTTCTAACAGGAATAAGTAACCCAAAGGGCACAGTGATTGACCTAGTAAAAGATCTAATAACTAAGTTGAATTTATTAGAGTCTTATTTATCTGAAGACTCACATTTTGCAACAGCAAAACGTATTTGACCTTAAAGTATATGACTAAATTTATGGTGCCTTAAAATTGCTTTCATGTATAAATGATGAGACACCAAAGTTCTGAGAGGATTTTTATGTTCCATTATTTCAGGTCTTCAGAGAGGAATCAGAAAGACTTGGAGACAAGAGCAGGGTGCCTTATAGTTGAAGATATACAAGGGAATGATTCTAGCTAATGTTTCGATGATGTTTTTTGCTGGTCCTAACAAGGACTGTAAGAATAAAAAAATTTTTCCTGTGTGTTTCTTTTGGTTTCACTCTGCCTCAGAATGTTTATTAGAAGCCCTAATTTGTTCCAAATTACTTATTTTAAGTATGGAAAGCATGACTGATCTATCTATCTATCTATCTATCTATCTATCTATCTATCTATCTATCTATCTATCTATCTATCTATCTATATTTGCTTATATCCATTAGACTTTCTGGCTTAATAGATGTGGGGTGGGAACTGAGATTTTTTTGTTTTTAAAAAATTTCCTATTTGGAATAGAGAGATGGTACAGGGGATAAGGCATATAGCTTATACCTGCATATAGTTGACCCTGGTTCAATTACTGGCACCACATATGGTCCCTAAAGTGCTGTCAGGAGTGATCACTTAGCACAGGTCCAAGAGTGAGCACTGTTGGGTCTAGTTTAAAAAAAAAATTAACTTTATGTTAAATTAAATTAAAAAGTTCTTGTCTCAAAGTTCATAAAAGAAATATGTTGAATCTCTTGCTTTAGTCCCTGACCTGTACACTAGTAACCACAAAAGAGATTTTTAATTTGGCCATAGGCTACCAAGCCCACAACTTCAAGTTCTGCTTCGATTTCCTTACCTTAGAAAAATTATTCCATCAGTAAATTATGTGACATATATACAATTACTTGCTTTATTCAGAGGAATTGTGTTCTGGCACCAATTTCCCCCTTAGCAAGTTATGAAATTCATCTTTGTATTAGATGCATTAGAGGGATATGCTCTTCCCTTGATGCTTGTTAAGTGATTTAGTTTTCTTTTCTTAAAATTTAATTAAATAAGGCTTTGGGGACCTCAGGAGACCAGTTGGTGGCCAAAAGCACTTGCCTGGCAAGGTTGAGTCTATGAGTTTAATCCCTAGCTTGATTCCTGTAAGCTGAAAGTAGATCCTGCAGCTCTGTTGCTTGGGGCTGCTGGCACTACGACAGTGTGTGGGGGCTATCTCCAGCACACAGCTAGGCATATGCAAGAACTGTCCCTAAGGACGAGTAATGAGTAATGAGTCCGGAAGGGAAAGCCCTGTAAGCATACCTGTGTGCTCCACAGGGACCTCTGGAGAGCACTACTACAAGTCTACATGCAACTAAAGGAGTCTGACTGCACCTACCACGATCAAAAAATATATATATATATGTCCCAGTGAATGCTGTGACCAGAGGTGTGAGCAACACAGCCAAGTGTTACAATTATGTGAACAAGACAAACTTTCAGTAGAAACTGTGCAATGAACTTTGCATTTTGACCTCTTGGACTATTTATTTGTAGTTCGAACTCTTGTCAGTTACAGCTCTTAGTCAGCCACTTAATCATCAGGGTAAATAACCAATCCTCTTTAGACTTTGTCACTTTCAGTATAGTACAAAATGACTTACACGAGAAACCAATACTTTAATTATAAAATAACCTCTGGGTGCTGGAGTGATGGTACAGCAGTTAGGACACTCACTTGCATGTGATCCATTAGGTTGTAATCCCGGATACTACACATGGTGCCTAGAGTTATGCCAGGAGTGATCTCTGAACATAGAGACAGGTATAAGCCTACAAGGTGTGACCACCCAAAAATAAATTAAAATGAGTGAAAAAGTAACCATTATACTAAATTATTTTTTCCAACTGTAGGCTAATGCAAGTACTCTGAGTACACATTAGGTAGGCTAGGCTAAGGCATACTGTTTTGTATGCTAGGTACATTAAATGCAATCTCCTTACATGTTTTTAGTTTATGATGAGTTTATTATGACCTACATTGTAAGTTAGAGGAGATTAATAATTTAGTGGATTTTGTTTTTCAATATGATGGCTAATTAGGGTTGGTCTTTGCTCCTTCCTCTTCGCATGCATGAGCTTTTATTGTTCTACAGAGAAATGAGAGAAATAAGAACAAGATTCATAAATCAGTTCAAGCTTATTAAAGTAAATAAAAATTATCCCTAGTGTATATAGTATATGCGACTGTTTTATGGAAAATTTCTAAGAAACCACAATATTTACAAGGTATTAGAATTAAGCATTCACTGAATCACTGTCATCCTGTTTTTCTTCGATTTATTCGAGCAGGCACCAGTAATGTCTCTATTCCTCCCAGCCCTGAGATTTTAGCAGCCTCTCTTTACTCGTCTTTCCCAACAATTGGAGGCTTTTTCAGGGTCAGGGGAATGAGACCTATCGTTATTGTTCTTGGCTTATTGAAAACGCCACGGGTATCTTGCCAGGCTCTGCCCGTGTGGTGGGTAGGATACTCTCAGTAGCTTGCCGGACTCTCTGAGAGGTATGTGTGTGTGTGTGTGTGTGTGTGTGTGTGTGTGTGTATGTGTGTGTGTATATATATATATATATAACTCTATGATTTGTTGCCTACTGTCTGAACTCTATCAAATATGGTGTGGTAATTATAGAAAATGGGTAGGAAGTGTCTTATAATGTTTGAGGCTGTGCAGTCCGGAAAGTGGCCTGGAGTGTGAAGGTGGTTGGGTAGTAGAGGTCGGCTGCTGGCGTTGGGTCCCTTGGGGTGGGGAGGGTTCTCACCTGCTCCCCTCTAGAGCGCCTCAAGTGAAACAGCCTGGCACAGAGTCCAGTGGCATGGCTATGGGGGCCTCATTTTATACTCCCGTCTGGGAGGAGCAGCTGTTGAGATCTGGAGGGTGGCCAATGAGGAGATTATCTGGTGCCGGCAGGGTGTGGCAGGGAGTGGTTTATGGGTGTGATCCCTGGGTCACTGGAGATTGGGGGATAGCAGGCAGAAGATCTCTGCTTCCAGGTCCTGTTGAGTCCAGAGTCCAAGGTCACAAAGGAAAATAGGTATGAAAATGGTTATGGAAACAGGTATGCTGGCAACACAGAATTAAAGGGATTTGTTTTTAATAGTTTCATGCTTAAAGAATAGGTTTTACTGTGCAATTGTCATTGTGCAGTAAATAGGAAAAATAGTATCTTTTCAAGCATATTGGAGGAATTGCATTTCCTTAACAAAACCCTTTATTCTCTGAAAACCCACGTTAAAAGAATGAAAAGATAAACCACAATTGAAAATGCGTATCTGCCAAAGGATAGCTGGAATACACAAATTACTTTAAAAATGAAACATTATTTTAAAATATACAATCCATTCAGAATGTAGGGAAAAGATAGCGACATATGTTTTATCAAAGAGGGCATACAGATGACAGAAAAGTGTATGAGAAGAAGTTTATCACTTTTTTTTTCTTTTTGGGTTACACCTGGTGATACAAAATTCTGGAAAATTTTGGTCAAAAACCCAATTATAAATAACTTTGTAACTCACAGTGCTTTAATAAAAAAATTTGGAAAAAATATAATTCCAGAAAAATTTTAGTAATAAAAAAATCGACTGCAATACAATTTTTATGGTTATATATCCTGAGAAGTAAAAACTTCTTTTTACCTAGAAATTTGTTTGGTTTTTGTTTTGGGACCATATCCAAAGGTTCACAGGGCTTACTCCTGGACCTTTCTTAGCTCAGGGGTCCCTACTGGTGGTGCTCAGAGGACCATATGAGGTTCCAGGGATCTAACCAGGGTTATCCACATGTAAATTAAATAACTTACCCCTTGTTCTCTGATGTCATCCACCCAAAAGACTTAAAATTGTGAAAAGACAAAACAAATGACATTTCATTTTATACTATTACATAATTTTCATGTTATAAAGTGTAAATGTTACAAATTATTTGATCTGCACTAAGCTGTCTATCAGTTGATGTCTAATTTCTGTAATTGTGCTATTCAAAATTATGAAGCAGAGTTGGGTATGTGGCTCAGTGGTAGAGTATGTGTGAGATCCTGAATTTGATTCCTGAGACTGCAAAGTCCCATGAACACTGCTGGGAGTGACCTCCAAGCACAAACTGGAAGTAGCTCTAAGCACCTTCACTGAATCATCAAATTGTCCAAACCAAACACATGTTAAACATGGTTTAAATAACTTTTTTTATTAATTTATTCTTTTATTGAATCACCATGTGGAAAGTTACAAAGCTTTCAGGTTTAAGTCTCAGTTAAACAATGCTCAAACACCCATCCCTTCACCAGTGCACATATTCCACCACCAAGAATCACAGTGTACCTCCCCCCCTCCCTCCACCTCCCCAGCCCCCCACCCCGCATGTGTAACTGGTAAATTTCACTTTACTTTGATTACGGTTTAAATAACTTTTAAGAATTATAAAAGACTGTTTCTATAACAAACACCATCTTGAGTCCCCAGACCCAACCTCCACTGTCTCAGCAGGTCCCCATCCACATTTCAGATTCTCTGCTTGCTCAATTAACCTCCCAGGTCCACATCCACACCCCAGCTCATAACTCCATCCTTCACACTGTGCACATTTGGAACACTGTCACTGGGTAAGGGCCTTCAGGGAAGCAAAAGAACAACTTCAGCCTAATCTGGTCCACCACCAGGAAGTACCTTGGTGCCATCCATTCCTCCTCATTGCTGTTCTCCATCCCCAATGCCTATAGCTACTAATCCATTATGTGTTACTCAGCCATTCTGTACAAATTTCTAGAGACAAAATAGGGATCAAGATGCTTGCTTGCATGTGGCCAACATTAGTTTCATCTTTGGCATCACATATGTTCCCCTGAGGATTCCAGGAATGACCCCTGAGCACAGGGCCATGGAATAAAGCTCTGAACATTGCTGGATGTGGCCCAGACATCCCCTCCCAGACAAAAAACAAAACTATTTTGAATTTAGATGTTCTTGTTACCAAATACTTGCCTACTTGGATTTACTGTGTTTTATTATAAGACTACATCTTTAAAGTTTTGAAATATATATATATATATATATGCATATATATATTTGTCCAATTTAGTTGAAAATAAAAGTTTAAAGGACTTGGGCAATATCTCAGTGTCTTAGAGCACCTGTTGTGCAAGCATAGGCACACAAGATAAGAAAGCAATCTCTGGTTGTGCCCCAGAAGCCAGACATAATTCTGAGTTCGGCTTTGTGAGCCTGGCAGCTCTGCTGTCTATGATCTCTGATGTGCGGGTGATTTCTGACTGTATCCATGTGTGTGTGGGTACAGCAACAGAAGTGTGCAATGCCTTGTAAACCCCATAGAAGATCTCTGAGCATCATGGCAGACAGATCTGTTAACCCACAGTGACCACCTTGAGTGCAATTGCTAGGATGGGTATGAGTACCACAGCTAAAAGTGAAGCGTGTGACCTCTGGTACACAGGTGCAAGCAGCACCATTAACGCATAACCCTTGGTGAGCAATTATGACAGAGTGAGAGCAGCACAGGTTCTTGTGCAACTCAATGTCTGAGCAGCGCAACCAGATGCCTGGCGTGCCATTCTGGCCATTGCAACAGTCCACAGCAATGATAGCAACAACTATAGCAATGATGGGGAGAGGGGGAAGTAAACAAACATAAAATAATTTAGCATTTTTAAATGGTTAAATGAATGCTTTTTTTCCTTTTTGGGTCACACCTGGTGATGCACAGGTGTTACTCCTGGCTCTACACTCAGGAATTACTCCTGACGGTGCTCAGGGGACCATATGGGATGCTGGGATTCGAACCTGGGTCGGCGGCATGCAAGGCAAACGCCCTACCTGCTGTACTATCGCTCCAGCCTCTCAAATGAATGCTTTCTTTCCTAAAAAAGCAATTTCAAAAGATCATTGGTCCTAAAATCTGAAAAGCAAGGAACCATTGTCCTAGTACAAGTAAACTTATAAGTTGGTTAAAATATTTGATTTACATCTCAGAAATATACTATAATGAATGGGACACATTTCTGTTTAGATTTTAGTTTTATTCATATGGAATTCTGTTGAAAAGAAGAATAATAGTGTTGGTGTCTGTCACATAGAGAGAGAGTGCTGAAGTGTTACATATTTTCTACTTTTCCTTGTGTTTTTGGTTAGAATTTCTAAATGCTTGGCTTTTCATCAGCCAAATAAGAGTTGGCTTTAAAAACCTAGGCTGGCATGTTCTGCAGCAATGTCTTAAATTT
Source organism: Sorex araneus (assembly GCF_027595985.1). Taxonomy (NCBI): domain Eukaryota; kingdom Metazoa; phylum Chordata; class Mammalia; order Eulipotyphla; family Soricidae; genus Sorex; species Sorex araneus. The sequence continues at coordinate 378,140,512 of NC_073302.1, read as the reverse complement.
CAGAATGGCAAATGGAATTGATTTCCATTCTATAATTAAAATGTCACAGTTTAGAGATTGATTAAAAAGGAACATACAGGCATGTACCAAGACATTTCTTGAGCCAAAATTTCATGGTTATGTTTTTTGTTTTTCTACATAAGATTGCCTTAATAAGTCTAGAGATAAAATTAATTTGCTACTTACAAAAAATTTTTAAATTCTGACAAGATTATGTTGTCATACCTTTTTTTGAACTGTTAGTTTTTTCTCCAAAAAGATTTTTATAACCCCAGTATCTGTAGACATTAGTAGATCTGATCATATTCATCATACTTTCCATCTGATATTATCAATGGTCAACTTAATGATAATATTTTTTTTTTTTGCTTTTTGGGTCACACCCGGCAATGCTCAGAGGTTACTCCTGGTTCTGCACTCAGGAATTACCTTTGGCAGTGCTCAGGGGACCATATGGGATGCTGGGGATCGAACCCGGGTCGGCCGCGTGCAAGGCAAACGCCCTACCTGCTGTGCTATCGCGCCAGCCCCAATGATAATATTGATAATATTTTGCTTAAATCTTTCCCTGTAATCTAGTCACAAGAGGCTGTGAAATGACTTTTGGCTTTTCTCAGAGAATGCTGAATACCAGAAGCAAATATGCCCATTGATAAAAAACCTTTTTGTGCCTGTTCTTGAAAATTTTTCATCTTTCTTTTGTTTCTGCTAAATGTGTATACCGTATATTGTTATTCTGCCCATATAATTAAAACATGTGCTTTGGTCATCTTAAACATGTAAGAAAAAATTATTTTTATTTTGTGCTAAATAACTAAATTGCTTTTTTATGTTGTATTGGAGCGATAGTACAGTAGGATGTTTGCCTTGCACATGGCTGACCCAGGTTCAATTCCTCCGTCCTCTTGGAGAGCCCAGCAAGCTACCAAGAGTATCTCGCCCACACAGCAGAGCCTGGCAAGCTACCCGTGGCGTATTTGATATGCCCAAAACAGTAATAATGAGTCTCACAATGGAGATGTTACTGGTATCCGCTTGAGCAAATTGATGAACAACAGGACAGCACTGTTGTCCCATTAACTCACTTCGATATTTGATTGTGGACTGGAGCAATAGCACAGCTGGTAGGGCAATTGCCTTGTGCGAGGCTGACCTGGGTTCGATTCCTCTGTCCCTCTCGGAGAGCCCAGCAAGCTACTGAGAGTATGTATCCCGCCCATGACAGAGCCTGGCAATTTGATATGCCAAAAACAGTAACAAATTTCACAATGGAGATGTTACTGGTGCCCACTCAAGCAAGTCAATGAACAACTGGACGACAGTGCTAGAGTGCTACTTTTTTATGTTAATATTCTAAACAATGTGCAGATATATTTGCCTGTGCTTGAAGCCTGGAAAGCAAGTTACAATTTTGCCATTTAGAAGAAATCTCATAGAAGGCAGGGAGATAGCACAGGGTCAGGACGCTCATACATGGGACTATTGTTTTGTCCCTGGCACTAATGTGGCATGCTGAGAACTTCCAAATGTAGCCCTGATGACATTCCCAGGGCCTGAGTGACACCACAGCTTCAGGCCTTATCATCAAACTAGTCCAATTGACTGAATATAGCTGGCAGCAGCCCCCGAGGCATAGCACTGCTTGAAAATGTCCCCACAATAAAAAAAAAATCTTATAAACTTTAAAATGTGCTTTCTAATCATATGATTAGCTTTATTAATGTTATATTCCTTAAAGGTCTATAGAAAAAGTTACATGAAGAATGTATGACTATATTCGAAGTTATCTGATATGTGTTTGAAGACATGTGTTTGGAGACAGAGAAGGAACATGTAAGAGATGTTCATATATTGTCCATATATTCTAGGAGCATGTACGCTTAGTTGGAAGACAGTTATCTAGGACTTTGAGTTTCTTCAATGGTTCTGTTCTCGGCCTTGAAACTATGGTAAGAGGTAATAAGCTCAGCAGAATTCATTCCTAGGTCATGAGGGCGGACCAAGCCTTGAAGAATCTAGAGACTTCATAGCTTTGGAGCAATGCTTGCCATTTGGTATTTATACCCAGTGGCAAGGAACACAGAGCTCCAAGTTGCATAGATATATTATCATGGCTATATGTTTGTGCTAATATTATCATGTTTAAGTTTCTTCAACATGGTGTTATACTTGATGGGGAAAAAATCCCAACAAACCCAGCGTTTAAGGAAATTTGCTTCTTAGAGATTGGATTTTATAATTTATTTTTCATTTAAAGTTACAGTTTCAAGAATCTATCCATGGTGGTTGGTGAGGTAAATGTAAACCCATGATTTCATGTATTGCCATACTTAAGATGAATAAAGTAAATTTTTAAAGGAAAAATATGTAAATAAAATGGCTTGGTGTTATGTTAAAGTTTGTTGAAAATAATAGGCCAGAAGTTTATTTTTTTTTTAATGTTTAAGGCATAGGGAATGGGGTTACTTCTAGAATATCAGAATGAAGCAGAAAAAATTAAGAAATTTACTAGCATTTATTTCTAGAGACAGGTGTCTACCAATTTCATATGATTTACAGGTGACATATCCTCAAATAGTTGGGCAATAATTCAGACACTGCTTCCAAAGCCCATACACTTTTCTCCTCAAGGTAAGAGAAGACAGACAGTATGGTTAAATATAGACATTTAGTGAGTTTTGTTTTATTTGTGGGTCTGCCATTGACTTAATGGATTATTAATAAATGGTTACTCATTATTTTTCATCTTTGCTGGGCATAAAGGCTGATTGCTTATAGCTAGTTTTCTTAGGTGCCAGAACTAATAGTTTTTCTTTAAAAATTTAATTTAATTTTATATTTTTTTATGGTTAAAAAAATTGTGTTTAGGATTAGCCAGCCATACTGCTTAGGTGATCCCAATTTTGTTGGCAACATACAAGGCTTCATTGTCAGGGACAGCTGAACATATGCCCTTTTCTCTCCCTCAGGTCTAATTAGGGTGTTGGCCTTGGTCACGTCAATGTCATATTCTTCACGGCCTGTTGAATCTGGTGCTTGTTGGCTTTGGCATCCACAAGGAACACAAGTGTGTTGTTATTTTCTATCTTCTTCATGGCTGACTCAGTAGTCAGAGGGAACTTGATGATGGCATAATGGTCAAGCTCATTTCTCCTGGGGGCGCTCTTCTAAGGGTATTTGGGCTGCCTTCCCAGGTGCAGCATTTTGGGTCTTGGGAAGATGGGTGACTCTGGATCTTTTTTGTGTGTATGGCTGTGTATGCCTTTCAGCACTGCCTTCTTGGCCTTCAAAGCTTTGGCTTTTGCTTCAATTTTGGGAAGGGCAAGGGGCTGCCTTCTTGGCTTTCGGTGCCTTCTTCATCTAATAGTTTTAATAAGGATGGAAATTTTCAAATTAATGATAGAGGTTTATTGTTGTACTATTAATTTTAGCATTCTAATTTATCTCAGTGGTTCATTTGATTAAAATGTAGCTGCAGATGATAAAGTGGATGTTTATAGGCCATGTCATCCTGTAGCACTGTCATCCCATTGTTCATCGACTTCCTCGAGCGGGCACCAGTAATGTCTCCATTGTGAGACCTGTTGTTACTATTTTTGGCATAATAAATACACCACAGGTAGCTTGCCAGGCTCTGGTAGCTTGCTGGGCTCTCTGAGGGAGACAAAGGAATCGAACTTGGGTTGGCCACATGCAAGGCAAATGCCCTACCCTCTGTGCTATCGCTCCAGTCCAATGTCATCTTAACTTTCTATTATTTTAGTATACAATTTTCCTCTGATCCCTTATATGTTTTTTTCAGCTTAAAATTAAGATTTATATTGGGGAGGATAAGTAATCACACAAACCTGGTAATGAATAGAAATCTAGATAAGGAAGAAAAGCAGCATTACTTTTTTTTTAAAAAATTCTTTTATTAATTCACCATGTGGAAAGTTACAAAGCGTTCAGGTTGAAGTCTCAGTTATACAATGCTCAAACACCAATCCCTTCACCAGTGCACATATTCCACCACCAAGAATCACGATATACCTCCCCCCTGCAGCATTACTTTTGAAGACAACTATTTTTTTTTGCAGTAGGAGTATTGGTTCCAATAGTATTAATGCTTACGATATTGATATACAAAATCACTACACTTCCACCACTAATGAAGTGCCAAAGACTCTCCACCATAGTCCTTTTTGTCACTTTGTGTCTACCTCTTATTCCTGTCACTGCTTGGTAATCTTAGTACTGTAGTCAAAGTTCAAGGATTTGTTACCATTAGATACTATTTCCTTGCTCTTTATGTATTACATATTAATGAGTTCAACTAGTAGTTACCTTTCACCTCTGACTCATTTCACGTATGACACGCTCTAGAATAACATGATACTCTATCACCATCCATGTCATGACAAAAGGCATGACTTCCTCTTTTCTTATAGCTGAGTTGTGTTCTGTTAAGTATATATACCACAACTTCTTTATTAACCCATCTGTTGTTGGGTATTTGTCTTGTTTTCATATCTTGGCTATGGTACACAATGCTAAAACAAACATAGGTATATATATATATATCTTTTTGAATTATTTTTTTTTTATTTTCTTGGGATTTGTACCTAGGAGTAGAAGTGCTGGTTCAGATGGAAATTCAATTTTTAATTCTTTGAGATGTATCCATACTGTTTTTCATAAAGGCTGAAGTATTGTTCATTCCCCCAAAGTGAATGAGGGTTTCCTTTTCACCATTTGTCCTCTTACATTGGCTGTTTCTTGTCCTTTTGATATGTGACATTCTTACTGACATAAGGTTGTCATTTTGATTCTTTGATCATTATCATTTTATATGAATTTCCTGGATAATAAACCTTTTTTATGTGCTTACTGACCAACCATATGTCTTCTGTGAAAAGTATACTTAGCTCCTCCCCACCTCCCCACCTATTTGGATATACCTGGTGGTACCCAGGGACTTCTCCTGTCTCTGTGCTCAGGGGTCACTCTTGGCAGTGCTCGGGGTTTCACATGCAGTGCTAGGAATCAAACCTAGGTCAGCTGTGTCCAAGGCAAGTGCTTCATTCACTGTATTGTCTCTCTGGTTCCGTCCCTATTTTCTGATGTGGTTGTTTATTTTGTTATTGTTGAATATTGTGAGTGCTTCATATATTAACCCTGGATATACTGGATATGTACACAAATATTTTCTCCCACTTAAAAGATACCTTTTAATTTTTGCCCCAGCTTCTTTTGGTGTAAAAAATGTTTGGTTTTAAATTTATTATTAATATTATTATTATTCTACCCAGACCCCCTATTTTCCATTAGTTTGGCAGCCACACCCACAAACTTTCCCCAGCACCATGTAATCCCACCAACGGCCAAGATCCAGAGACTATAAAACAATGCTCCTGGAAGAGAGTGACGCAGAGTCTCTTGCCCCCACGCCTGGCTGTCCTCACCAGAGCCCCTTGGAGCAGGGCATATTGAGTTTCCCTCCCTGCCCCACCCCAAGCAGAACCCCGGCAGCCGAAAGCCTCTGGAACCCAGCCACAGCCATGCTCAAGGTCCCTCTCCACACATTCAAATGAGCCTCACACATGAAGGAACCAGCAGAGGAACCCAGGTGTGCGGGACCTGGGGCTGAGATCTCCAAGCCTGCTTGGATTGGGACTGGGCCTCCTCCACCCAGACCCCCCATTTTCCAGTAGCTTGGCAGTCACATCCAGAAACTGCTCCCTGCCCCCCCCGCCCCGTAATCCCATCAATGGCCAATATCCAGAGACTATAAAACAATGCTCCTGGAAATGCGCAGCTGCTTATAGCCTAGTTCTCCCTCTCAGAGAACCTAGCAAGGTACCGAGACCATCTTGCCTGCACTGCAGAGCCTGGCAAGCTCTCCATGGTGTATTTGATATGCTAAATACAGTAACAATGATGGGTCTCATATCCCTTACCCTGAAAGAGCCTCCAATGTGGCACCACTGGGAAAAAAACGAGTAAAGAGAGACTGCTAAAATCTCAGGGCTAGGACAAATAGAGATGTTACTGGTGCCCGCTTAAGAAAATCGTTGATCAGCGGGATGAAAGTGATGCAGTGATACAGTGATATTATTATTATTTTTGTTTTTTTGGGCCACAATCAGCTATGCTCAGGGGTAAATCATGGCTCTGCACTCAGGAATTACTCATGTTGGTGCTTGGGGTATGCCAGAGATTGAACCCGGGCCGGCTATGTGCAAGGCAAACACCGGGCCCTCTGTACTATCGCTCCAGCTCCCAAACTTTTCAGTTTTGTATAGTCTCATTTGCTTATTTTTTGCTTTTGTTTTCTTTTTCCAGGGAATAAAATCACTGAAGACATCTTTATGGTCAATATCCTGGAGATATTACTGAGACCGATTGAGAAATTCGATGATCAATGGGATGATGATGATGATGATGATGATGATGATGATGATGAACCTGAAGAAGTAAGCTTTTTTCCATAATACAGCTTAGGGTTTCTGTTTTAATATCAAACTCTTTAATTTCCATGGAATTAATATTTGGCTAAGGTATGAGATATGGGTTTCTACTTCCTTCCTTCCTTCCTTCCTTCCTTCCTTCCTTCCTTCCTTCCTTCCTTCCTTCCTTCCTTCCTTCCTTCCTTCCTTCCTTCCTTCCTTCCTTCCCTCATCCCCTCCTTTCTTTCTTTCTTTCTTTCTTTCTTTCTTTCTTTCTTTCTTTCTTTCTTTCTTTCTTTCTTTCTTTCTTTCTTTCTTTCTTTCTTTCTTTCTTTCTTTCTTTCTTTCTTTCTTTCTTTCTTTCTTTCTTTCCCTTCTTTTTCCTCTTCCCTCCGCTCCCCTTTCCTTTCCTCCCCTCCCCTTACCTCCTTTCCCCCTCCCCTCCCTTCCCCTCTCATCTCCTCCGCTCCCCTTCTCCTCCGCTTTTCCTCCTCTTTCCAACTTGCTAATCAACATTTGTTGAATGTTAGTGGCCTTAACTCACTTCTCATTAATTAACTGTCCATATATCTGAGATCTTACTCCTGGACTCTCAATTGCTTTGCATTAGTCTGAAAGTCTGTTTTTACTGTAGCAATCTGTATTTTTGGATTAGTTTATGGACCTACCTTTGAGACAGGATGATTCTTAGTATGAATTGTCTAGCTTGAGTCATCTGATGGTGATCAAGGTTAAGCTTTAGGATTCCCACACCTCTTGCCATACTTGGTGAACAACTCAACTTTTAGCTTATGTTGTTTCTGAGACAGAGAATGGGGACTCTGTTGCCTGCACTACTAAACCTCCACTTGTAAGGGCCACCAGTTGCAACCTGGCCCTGGGAAATGTGGATGCACTAAGTCTGAGTGCAAGGAAAAAGGGTCAACCTATTAAAATAGATGAGAAAATGGTCAAATGATAAGTATTTTATCTTATTAAAATAGCATTTACTCTTGGGGGTGGAATTTGGACTCAGTACTAATGCACTTTAAAAACTTAAGTTTCCTTGTTTTATGGGACATAAAAGCATTTCCTATTATCCAAAGAAATGTGATAACATTATTAAGAAGGAACATTATTTTACATAAAACATAAATGTATCAAGATAATTGAAATCACAAGGTACTCTGAAAAGGAAGTGTCTGAATATTAACCTAATTTCTTATAGGGAAAAGTATTCTTCATTTCCTTCTCTTTTTCAGACAAAATATTACCAAAATATATAATCCCCTAGATCATGTGTGAGTATTTAGGCTCCAGTTCATTGAAAGTAGGGTAAACACATGGACAATTATGCATGAGATAAGACTTGTTAAAGAAATCCATTCTTAACAGACCTTTCTCTCTCTTGTGCATTGATTACAACTATGTTCTGCCTCTCTTGTCTTTGTTTTCAGTGTAATCCTTGCTATGTTGTAGGGTAAAGTTTATTCCCTTCAGTCTTTTGCTTTGGGTTCCTCTAACTGCAGCAATCTTGTGTTGATAGCGAAACTTTAGTCCTTCGGACTCTTCCCCAGGGCCTTAGCTTTCTCTCCACGTCACCCCAAACATGGCTGTGATGGTGAATATGGGGTCTGATGGTGAATGTGAGGTCGTGTAGATGTTCAACCCCCAACAGTGGTTGCTGAGTCATTCTTCAGAGCCTTGAATCTTCTTGAGATCAGGATTATAAAACATGTTAATCCAACCATTTAGTTCACAAAGAAGTAATCTGAGACATGGTGTTTTAGTAACATTACCAGAATTTCTGAAGTAGTTAGGTCCTGTGTTCTGACCCATAACTGAGGTTTTCTCCTATCAAGATACATGAAATCTTAACATATCTGGACATTAAGCACATCTCCATCACAAATCACAAATCACGAAATCCCATTAATCTTCGATTTCTCGAGCGGACTCAGTAACCTCTCCATTCGTCCTTCCCCTGAGATCTTAGAAGTCTCTCTCAACTAGGCCCTCCAATGATGTCACACTGGAGGCTCTTTTAGGGTCAGGGGAATGAGATCCAGCTTGTTACTGGTTTTAGCATATGAATACACCATGGGAAGCTTGCAAGGCTGTCCCATGTGGGCAGGAAACTCGCAGTAGCTTGCTAGTTTCTCCCAGCGGGAGAAGTAGGTTATAAGATATCTCTTCTGGGAGCTTGCTTTTAAGTCTCTGGATGTTGGCCGTTGATGGGATTACACACACCTGGATTCCTCTGCTGGTACCTTCATGCGTGAGGCCTGTCCGAACTTGTGGAGAGGGGCCTTGAGCATGGCTGTAGCTAGGTTCTGGTGGTCTTCACATCTCCATACTGCATAATATGAATGTTATGGCAATCTATGACTTTTACAGTGAGGTGGGTTTTTTTTTTTTTTTTTTTTTTTTTTTTTGCCTTTTGAGTCACACCCAGTGATGCACAGGGCTTACTCCCGACGCTGCACTCAGGAATTACCCTTGGCGGTGCTCAGGGGACCATATGGGATGCTGGGAATCAAACCCGGGTCGGCCGCGTCCAAGGCAAACGTCCTACCCGCTGTGCTATCACTCCAGTCCCGAGGTAGTATTTTTAACCTATTCCTTTGTTTCCAAATATTTATGACCTGTCAATTTTGAACCACTTAGGTAGCTTATTTTACAATTTCACCCCCTCTCTTCTCATTGGCATGATTTTGTGATGGCACACACACACACACACACACACACACACACACACTCACACTTGGCTTTGGGGCTCATTCATTTGTTGGTGGTGCTCTCCATAGTTTGAGTGCTTGCTCAGTTGGCTGTGGTGCTCATCAGGAGTTGCATTCCTTAGTTATGGTGCTAACAGTTCTTTCTGGGAATCACATTCTTTGCTGTGGTCCTCGCACACATTGGAGTACTCACAGTAGGTTATTGCAGTGCTCACAGAGTTCTTGCCACTGGTTGCACTACTGGCTGTGGTGCTCACGCATGGCTAGTTTTTTTTCCACTGAGGTACTCACAGAATATTGCATCCTTTAGTTGAGCGGTGCTCGCACATACCTGAATCTGTCATGGCCAGGGATCATTTGGAGCATGGGGAATCACTGATAGGAAGCAGGCTTCCAGGCACAGGCAACAAATTGTAGAGATCAAGTTCAGTGCAAGGAAAGAGCTCCTAGAGTCAAACACATGGCCTTAAGCTTGTGAAGTAGGTGCATTGGCCACTGAGTCATCTCCAGCCCCCAATTTGAGTAATTTAAGGAGCATAGTCAATTATTTGATAAGAATATACTAAATAAAGTCTCTTTTAATCTGACTTAAATTATTCCATGGAAATAAAATACATTCAAAGAATATTTAAATAGTTTGGAAGTGTTCCTGCATTTATCCAAAGTCAAAATTGGCTAACAGTTGACAAGTTTTTTTTTGTTTTTGGGTCACACCTGGCAACACACAGGGGTTACTCCTGGTTCTGCACTCAGGAATCACCCGTGGTGGTGCTCAGAGGACCATATGGGATACTGGGAATCGAACCCGGGTCAGCCTCGTGCAAGGCAAACACCCTACCCGCTGTGCTATCGCTCCAGCCCCATACAGTTGACAATTTTTAAGCTGATAAAGAATAAAGGCTATTGGTGGTGGGAAATGCACATTGGTGAAGGGATGGTTATTGGAACATTGTATGACTGAAACCTAATCATGAATACTTTGTAACCTTGTAACTGTGTATCTCATAACGATTAAAAAAAAAAGGCCACCTTAATTTGAGCATTTTATCCTGCTAACTGAGATGGTTTCAGAGCTCAGAAAAGTTAGCTGAGCAAACATAGCATTCACAAAATGAGTTCAGTAGAATTTAATGTGGAAATTGAAGAAGCTAGGAGAATGTTTGGATTTACAACAACTGTGGGATTTGAGTTAAAAATAAAAGTACTTCTGGTGAAATCCCATTAACGCAGGGAGTGGCTGCCTTGAAGTTATTTCTTTGTGTTCTGTTTTTAGAGGTTTATAGCACTCTTCTGAAAAAGAAGCTGTTGAAAGCCTATAGCATGATACTGAGTCTGTCTTTAGGAAAAAAGATGAATAGAGCATCACTTTATTATCTTACTTAGTCACTTCCGGTTGGCCATTTTTGCCCGCTGCAAAAAGCACAGGTGGTGGATTTTCTTGTTTGTGGTCTGAAATAATGCTTACAGACTCCTGAAGGCAAAAGAAGATTTGCTCACATCTGAATTTTTTTTCTGTCCGTTTTTTTCCCCTCGAGGCAAACTAATTTCCAGAGTCTGATAATACATTCTCTTTATGATTTCTTATGAAATCATTATGTCTGGCTGGAGTGACTGACTCATTGTCTTATCAAGATGTAAATTCATGGAGAACAACATCTTATTAGCTGAGTAGGTGTGATTTTAATTTTCTTGTGACAGCACACCACACGTGTACAAAGGCAGATGCAATTGAGAGTCATGTATCCTCTGGGTAATTATGAGCCATAGAATCAGTTGACCATTGCATCCTGCTGATGTACAGCAGCTAAGAGGAGAGGAAGGTGGAAGGCTGGTGAAATGACCATCGGACCAAAGCATTGCATCATAGTAGGCAAAATAAAAGCTTCCTTTATGGAAGGGTGTAAACCTCAACATCCACAGGCATTGAAAAGTGGCAGGGCTGGCTCAACAAGATAGGGGAGTGAGAAAAATCCAAAGATTGTATTTAATCTCTCTTTCTACTTCCTTTTCTCCCTAGACATACAACCCCTTCCTAACAATATCATTCCCTTTACCTCCACATTACTTTCTTTAATATTTTACTATGTAGACATATGCATCTTATAGTCCTTCTTTGCAACTTTAATTTATTCTTGCTTTGCCTGCTTTCTTCTAGAAAAGTGTAAAACTATTTTGGAAGTTCTCAGGTGCAATCTGCTAACAATATAACGTGGAGAGTAATGAGCTGAAAGGTTAGAATCAAATAGGCCTAGATTCAGTGATTTGTCTTTACTTTTAAAAATGCTTTTTGGTCAAGTTATTTAAACTATTCTAGTCAATTTAAAGGTAAATTTTGGATAATGATTTAACATTCAGAGGATTATTTTTTGATTTTGTTTTGTTTTGGGTTACACAGTGGTGCTTAGAATTTACTCCTGGTTCTGTGCTCAGGGATCATTCCTGATGGGGCTCAGGGGATCTTATGGGATGCCATGCCGTGATCAAACTTGGGTAGATGTGAGCAAAGCCAGTGACCTACTCACTGTACTATTAGTGCTCTGGCACCAAAGGATCATTTTTAAGAACGATGAGATATAAAGCCTTGAAATTTTAAAAAATAATATATATATTTCAAAATCAGTACTAATACCAGTCAGTATTTATGAATTAGCAGTATTAAAACTCTGACATTTCTGATGGTAGAAATTTTGAGTAGAAACATGTTCACTGTATCACTCTATCACTGTTATCCCGTTGTTCATCGATTTGCTTGAGCGGGCATCAGTAACATCTACATTTTGAGACATGTTGTTACTGTTTTTGGCATATTAAATACACCATGGGTAGCTTTCCAGGCTCTGCCATGCGAGCGAGATACTCTCAGTAGCTTGCTGGGCTCTCCGAGAGGGAGAGAGGAATCGAACCCGGGTCAGCTGCATGCAAGGTGAACACCCTACCGCTGTGCTATTGCAAGAAAAGTGCAAATACCCAAGAAAAATTACATTAGGAGGGCTTTTGTACAGATAACTCTGTTTGTAAAGAACATGTGTAGGCAAAGTAATTTGACCATGGGTGTTGGGAATTTTGCTGTTTGTTTGAAGCTTCGTTCCCCTCCACTCCTCCCATATCTTTGCCCTGATGCATTTCTCAGTTGGTTCCTGTACTCTAGATGGATTTGGTCATTGGAGTCTCCCTTACAGGAAACCCAAATGAAATAATTCTTGATATCTTGTGGGGAGGTGACCTAAAGTGTGGTACTGTTTACAAAAGTCATTAGAATTCCTCAGCACTTCCTGTTGGTTACCAGAAAAGGGCATGGAAAGTGAATTACCTGTATCTGGCCTTGTGCCTGTGGCCACCCTTTGGAAGGTCACTCCTCTTTTAAAGCTGATTTCTCTGAAGGATACCTGCTCTGGGGGTTCTACAAGTACTCCTTTTCCTTGTCCTTGTAACATTGTCCTTGTAACTACTCCTTTCCTTGTAACACACTTGGACATCAGGTATTATGGCCTTGTAAGCAGCTTAGCATTCTTGCACTGTCCTTTGTGATTCGCCTACACACACCACTGTAAATAGTCCTTTAGTAAATAAACCCTCCTCAAATTATCCTAATTTGAGGGCACCATCTGTTTCCTGTTGGAGTCCTGATTTATAAAAGAGGGCAGAATTGGAGAAGAGGACTGATTCCTCTAATGCAAGTGAGTCGTTTGTGCATCAGACTTGCAAAGTTTATTGTGTTCTCCAATCCTTGTTTTGACTTGAAGTGTCTCTGAATAATGATTATTATGGTTTAAAACTCCTCTGTGATCTTGCCTAATCACTGATCAATGTTGCTTGGGAAGTAGAATCAGAACCAGCAAAAGTGAGGAAAGGCTACAAGTGAAACTACAAATGGGAATATTTTATGCAGATATTTTTTAAAAATCCTTTAAGTTAATTAGGATTTTCTTTTACAGTTGTGCCCTTAAATTTCACTGATTATTCTTGATTTATTCTAAACACAATCTGGAGCATTGTGATGTATTATGTTCCAGCAACCCCTTGTACTAGATATTAGAAAAGCTGCATTTAAGATATAGGGCACTAAACAAACTCCTTAAGATGTAATTTGCCAATTCAGTGGTAACTATTGTGCTTTCTTTCTTTCTTTCTTTCTTTCTTTCTTTCTTTCTTTCTTTCTTTCTTTCTTTCTTTCTTTCTTTCTTTCTTTCTTTCTTTCTTTCTTTCTTTCTTCTTTCTTTCTTTCCTTCTTTCTTTCCTTCTTCCTTTCCTTCTTCCTTTCCTTCTTCCTTTCCTTCTTCCTTTCCTTCTTTCTTTCTTTCTTTCTTTCTTTCTTTCTTTCTTTCTTTCTTTCTTTCTTTCTTTCTTTCTTTCTTTCTTTCTTTCTTTCTTTCCTTCCTTCCTTCCTTCTTTCCTTCCTTCTTTCTTTCTTTCTTTCTTTCTTTCTTTCTTTCTTTCTTTCTTTCTTTCTTTCTTTCTTTCTTTCTTTCTTTCTTTCTTTCTTTCTTTCTTTTTGTGGTGTTTCTTATTAGGACTAAACTTAAAAACCTGGCCTCCAAATAATATATATTTTTATATGAAAGTCAATACATGGAAGGGAAAATTTTTGGGCCCCAAGAATTACTTTGACTTTTCCAGGTATATTTTAATTTATCAAAAGACTGTTGAAAATGAGAAGGAAACATTGAAAATGCCAGTTTATGGTCTTTTCAGAGCTTGAGAAAATCGTTGTAATTTGAAATTTAAGTCACATTTTACCCCATGTTTTTCATTTGATGGCAATTGTTTCAGAGATGGATTGTACTTCTAGGCAATCTTCTCGTCTTGTTAATATAGCAATAGACATAGTCAGTGAGTACATCGCAGAGAACTACCAGTATTGTAAATTTTTGCCTTTTGACTGGTGTTGGACCAACTTGGAGTATAGGTACTAGAGTGATGGATGTTCAAATGTTTCCACTCACTAAACCTTGTTATGGCACATGTGTGAACATGGAGAGGATTAGCAGTCTTAGCATAAGTAATGCTAATTAAAAAAGAGTGTTTTCCATGTGGCTCTTCAGACATGTTTGTTTTATAAGGCAGAGTAATACTTGTCAAAACAGGATAGTCTCGGGTTTTCTTTTCTTTTCTGGTTATTATTTTCTAAAGCTTGTTGCTGACTTTCTTACACTAACCTTTCCCGTTTCAATGGGGACAAGTGACTATATGGGATTCTGGGGATTGAACCCGAATTGGAAGTGTACAAGGCAAGTGTTCTGCCCAATATAGTAGAGCGGGCACCAGTAACATCTCCATTGTGAGACTTGTTACTGTTTTTGGCATATCGAATACGCCACGGGGAGCTTGCCAGGCTCTGCCGTGCAGGCGAGATACACTCGGTAGCTTGTTGGGCTCTCTGAGAGGGGAGGAGGAATCGAACACTGGTTGGCCTCGTGCAAGGCAAACGCCCTACCCACAACTAAATAAATGGAACCATTGAGAAATGAAGAGGCATGTGAAAGAAACAGAAGTACACAGGGTAGTACTTTTAGTTGTAGCATCCCATGATACATGAAAAAAACCTTATGACTACTTTTGAAAAAAAAATATAGTGTATAGTTATATCAAACTACTTAAAGAAGGTGAAAGAGTATAGAATGAAAATAAATTGTTGTCTTAATCCTTTTATTTCAGTTTACCACTCCTGCTGATGAAAATGTTTACCATTTTAAATTTTAATTTAATTTAATTAATTTTTTTGCAGCACCCAGCTGTGCTCAGGGCATACACCTGACTCTGCACTCAAGGATCATTCCTGCATTCCTGGCTGGGCTCAGGGTACCATTGAGGAAATGGAACCCAGGTATGCTCTGTGGAAGACAAGCATCCTTCCTGCTGAGCTATCTCTCTAACCCCATGTTATTTTTCTTTTGATAAACATATAATTCTTTTTTTTTTCTTTTTCCTTTTTTGTTTTTTGGGTCACATCCAGCGTTGCACAGGAAGTTACACCTGGGTCATACACTCAGGGATGCCGGGAATTGAATCCGGATAGGCCTTGTGCAAGGCAAACGCCCTACCTGCTGTGCTATCGCTCCAGCCCCACACATTTAATCCTTATCATAAACATATTGATTAATTAGATTCTGTCTATTTTCTTGGTATTACACTGAGCAGAGGTCTAATACCAGCAAGCTTCTCAGCAGTTTTTAGAATTACTGCTTGGTTACTCTCCAGACGCTCAGGAGAGAAGACTAAATACTTTATGCCATATTTCACTTGAAGGGATGCTTCTAATTAGCCTATTGCGTGATGAATTGAAATTTCTCCGGGGACCTAGAGTCTGAATTTGTATCTGGGACAGAAATACTCTATTACTTACAGTGGTTTTACAAAGATTTTTTTTTCTTTTTGGGTCACACCTGGTGATGCACAGGGGTTACTCCTGGCTCTGCACTCAGGAATTACTCCTGGCGGTGCTCAGGGGACCATATGGGATGCTGGGAATCGAATCTGGGTTGGCTGAGTGCAAGGCAAAGGCCCTACCCGCTGTGCTATCGCTCCAGCCCCTTGTTAGGTTTTTTTTTTTTTTTTCCTTTTTGGGTCACACCTGGTAATGCACAGGGATTACTCCTGGCTCATGCACTCAGGAATTACTTCTGGCGGACACTTTAATGTCTTTTAATAATATAAATGGGTAGTTCTCCATTTATACTCCTTTTTAACCCTAACCTGTGTATATTTCTGAGAATTTGTTTTCTATTCCCTCCATGGGATTCTTTTCTTGTGGTTGTGTTGGAGGGGGCTATAGCCAGGGGTGGTGAGGTGCTACTCCCAGCCTGTGATCAGGAAAATCTAACCTGAGGCTCCTGTGTGCTAAACATACATGCTCACTTGCATGCTTGAACAATTTTTGATGAACGATTTCTGAACACTTCTCCATCCCCATTAGAAGTCTTATCAACTTTCAAGTCATAAAATTTCATTTGCACTTTTATTTATAATCAGAGGGAATTTTTTTAGTCAGTGAGCTCTGCATGTTTACAATATAAAGTCTTTATAGCCAAGGACATTTATTTTAGCCTACTTATTCCTTGTTACAATGTACAGATTTTCTTTACCTAAATGTTTTAGAACATATCATTGTTTATTTGCACCATTTTATTATTATTATTTTGGTTTTTGGATCGCATGTGGCTATATCCACAGGCCTTACTCCTGATCACTCTTGGCACTGCCTGGGAACTGTATAGAGGCTGGGGAATTGAACTCTGATTGGACATATGCAAAGCAAGTGTCCTGCCTATGGTTCTGTATCTCTATCCAAAATTTGCATCATTTTATAGTTGTGTTCATTTTACAAAGTATATCATTTCTTTTTAAGCATTGCGTGCATTTATGTATTGTAGGATAACGAGTAAAGAGAGTCTTCTAAAATCTCAGGGCAAGGACGAATGGAGACGTTACTGAGACTGCTCAAGGAACTCGATGATCAACAGGATGATGATGATGATGATGATGATGATGATGATGATGATGATGACGAGGATAACACAGGTTTACCCTTCCTCCCTGGCTGCAGGGAGGTTGGGTTTGTTGATTGCTCTCCCAATCTGTCAATTACCTTTATCTCCTGATCAGACTCTGTTGACTTGTACATATTGTTTTTCTCTTCTGCTTAATGTCCTTTTCATGGTTTGTTACTTCGGAGCAATTACTTTTTGTATGGTCACAGGAAGACAGTTAAAAAGACATGCTTTTGTAACTTGGGAGTTAATTGACTCCAGATAATATTACCTCCTGGACATCTGCTCTCTTGACTTAAGCCTCAGTTGCCCTTACTTCTTAGCATCCAAAAGCAGGGTCCTGATGGATGGACCCAGGGCAAGCTGTGAACTACACTGGCATCAAAATAGTCCAGGCCAAAGCACCACAATACTTAACTATAAGTTAAAAGCATGGTCATAGACAAATTCTGTCATGATCAAAGAGTAATAACTAGATTTGGACCCTGTTAGGGTTAGGAATGATCAACCCATCCTGAGCACTGTAGTTTGAATCTGTGGTGAGATGTTCCCAGGAGAGTTTCCCTATAAGCCTAAATTTGTCTATTACTGTGTCCATACCACGGCAGAGCCTGGCAAGCTACCCGTGGTGTATTCAATATGCCAAAAACCAGTAACAATAAGTCTCACAATGAGAGATGTTACTGGTGCCCGCTCGAACAAACCGATGAGCAATGGGATGACAGTGACAGTGACAGTGACTGTGTCCATACAGAATAGCAAATATCAGGGAGTAGAATTAAGATGTTAATTAAGTTACTGGTCTAAGGAGAGGAGAAACACACCTTAAGTGCTGTTTTGTCCTCATGAGTTGCAGGTGGTCAGGAAGGCTTGATAAACATGTTGATAGTGTTTGGGGGGGGGTAGGCGTGGTTTGGGAGGTGTGGTTAGAGAAGAGGTAGTTAAAATGGGGGCTGCGGGGAGAGTGGGGGACAGTAGTGGGCAGAGTTGGAGAGAGAGGGTTGTGGAGCGAGTTGGGGGGAGAGTCGGGGAGAGGTGAGGAGGTGAGAGGCAGAGTGAGAGTGGCAGCCAGAGTTGAGAGAGAACTTTGTGGAATGAGTTAGAGAGAGGGTTGGAGAGAGTTGGAGAGAGTTGGGGGAGAGTTGGGGAGAGAGTTGTGAGAGTTGTGGAGAGAGTTTGGGAGAGATGGAATAAACGGCAATTAATCACTAACCAGCTTGGACTTCATTCCTCCTTCATTGGCCCATGGCAACGGTTGTCCCAGGTGGGGAAGCAGTTCGAGAGCACCGAATGCAGGTGGCAAGAGAAAGGCACCCAGAGAGCCCACGAACACCTGTTAATGTGTGATCACTCATAGCGTGACCTGAGCTAGAGAAGATTACACAGATTTGTATATGTGTATATCGATATCACACATATAGCACTGTAGCACTGTCACACGGTCCTGTTGTTCATCAATTTACTCGAGCGGGCACCAGTAACGTCTCCATTGTGAGACTTGTTGTTACTGTTTTTGGCATATCAAATAGGCCACAAGGAGCTTGCCAGGCTCTGCCTTGCGGAGGGGATACTCTCGGTAGCTTGCCAGGTTCTCCAAGAGGGACAGAGGAATTGAACCTGGATTGGCTGCGTGCAAGGCAAACACCCTTACTCTCTGTGCTATATTATATAAACATACTTATGTAACTTTTAAAATTTCAATTATTTTGAACACATTATGGTTTCATTAATTTCAAAATTTTAAGAGCACAATACAATAGAAAATTATAAAAATACTTGCTTTTGGGGGGCCAGAGCAATAATACAGTGGGTAGGGCACTTGCCTTGCTCAAAGTCAACAAGGGTTAGTTCCTCAGCCCCCCATATGGTCCCCAAAGCCTACCAGGAGTGATCACTGAGCAGAACCAGGACTAAGCAAGTCTTGAGAATCACTGGGTGTGACTTCCAAAGAAAACAAAACAAAACAAAAATACTCTCTCCTATACCTATTCACAGAACACAGTTTTCTTAGAGGAGCTAACTTATCAGTTAATCCTTTCAGAGTTATTTTAAGTACAAACAAATACCAAAAAAAGGCATTTACTTTTTATACAAATGATGGTAAGTTGTACACACTATTTTGCACTTTATTTGGAGGGTAGAAATCCATGGATGAAGAAAATAAAAGTACGGTTCAAAATATTAATGATTCGTTCTTGGTGTGTATATATTTTTTTTCAATTTTTACCCATAGCCATAGATGTCAGACATAAATCCCTGGCTGCAGGGAGTTGAAGATTAATCAAAATGTCAGAGACTTTGGAGTATTTTGCTTAACTATCTTATCCACTGCCCTAGTTATTGCGCCAGACCCAGCCTGTCTAAAGTCTCTTCCCTTTGGATTCCTTCCACAGAACTACTCACTTTCTATGAGGCCAAGGAAGTGACCTGTCATCCATGTCCAGACATAACTGGATCCTCTGACCACATTTGTGGGTTTGGCCATGTAAGAGTGCCAACTGGCACACACAACAATCAGTATGTGTTTGTGAATGACTGCAGGTGAACATTCCAACAGTGTCATTGCCTACTCAGGCCCAACTCTCCCCAGGATGCCATCAGAGCATTTGCAGAAATATGGCCACTCTGCCTTCAGCCATAACAGCCCATCACGCAGCGGCATGAGTCTCCTCTTACTTCCCCTTCAGCTGTGTTCTTGACACAAAATTTAGGAATGAATGTGACTTCTATTTTACTTTCTTTCTTTTTTTTTTTTTTAGAGCAAAGGAGTTTAGTTCTGCTTAATACTTGAAGAGCAGAACAATTTGTGTTTCACGGAGTAACAAAGTTTTAGGGACACCAGATGTATCACTGAATTGAATTCCACGTGCTCAGCATTCTGTGACTCAGCAAGCAATATCAGAATGTGTGTATGTGTGTTTTTAATGCAGGGCATGGTGATCTAATTAAAAAAAATTTAATGCATACCCTTCTTTTGGTGTGGAGGCACAAACATGAGCATTTTAGGCTATGTCCAGCAGTACTCAGGGCTTACTCCTGACTCTGCTCATGGATCACTTTTAGATTTGGAGGACCATAATGTGGTATCAAGGGCTGAACCTGGGTTAGTTGCATGTAAGGCAAAAGCGTGCAATTGTCTCTCCACCCCTCTTTTAAAATTTTCTTTGCCATACCTGGTGATGCTCAGGGGTCACTCCTGGTTCTGCACTCAGGAATTACTCAGGGAATCACATAGGATGCCAAGGATTGAGCCACGTTTGTTGTATGCAAGGCAGGAACCATGCATACTGTATTATCTCTCCAGCTCTTCCACCCCTCATTTTACTTGTTTTTTATTTTTTTGTGGGAGGTGCATGCCTTTAAAAAACAGATTTATTGATTATATAATTTTATGCACATACCTTATATTTAACATAGTGCTTTTATTCAATATGCCAAAAACAGTAACAACAAGTTTCACAATGGAGACGTTACTGGTGCCTTCTCGAGCAGATGGATGAGCAAAGGGATGACAGTGAGACAGTGATACAGTGATTTAGTATATTGCTTTCAGTGGGTAGGGCGTTTGACTTGCACATGGCTGACCCGGGTTTGATTCCTCCGTCCTTCTCGGAGAGCCCAGCAAGCTACTGAGAGGATCCCACCCACATGACAGAGCCGGCAAGCTACCCGTGGTGTATTCGAAATGCCAAAAGCAATATCAAGTCTCAAAATGGAGACGTTACTGGTGCCCGCTCGAGCAAATCGATGAACAACGGGACGACAGTGCTACAGTGCTACAGTGCTTTTAGTATATTTGCGTAACTATAATCATTGTCAAGTAAAATTTTAGAGCATTTTCATTAAACCTTCTCCAAGATCTTTAACAGTTGACTCTCATCAGCTCCCATCTATTCCCTCTCCTCTCCTGCTAGCCAGGTTAGGAGAATCATTATTCTACTTTCTGTCTTAATAGTTTGCTAATTCTGCACATATCATATTAAAAAAACACAACATATGGTTATTTTTGATTGTTAGATATTTTTTTCTAAAATTTGTTCATGAGGTGGCATGTATTTCTGTTGACAAATATGATCTGGAAATAAGTA
Organism: Sorex araneus; assembly: GCF_027595985.1. Lineage (NCBI taxonomy): Eukaryota > Metazoa > Chordata > Mammalia > Eulipotyphla > Soricidae > Sorex > Sorex araneus. The sequence continues at coordinate 378,119,792 of NC_073302.1, read as the reverse complement.
TATAGCATTTATTTATCATTTATTTATTTTTATACAGTTGAGTTATTTGAACTTTTTTTGCTATGACAAATAATGCTGTGATAAATATTCAAATATATACCTTGATGTGAATATGTTCTTCATTCTCTTGGACTTATTATTCAAGAATTTAATTGTTGGGTGTGTCCTCACTCTGTGTGTTTTAATTGTGAGAAAATGGTGTTTGTGAGAGTAGCTATAAAATTTGACATTCTCTTTTTTTTTTTCTTTTTGGGTCACACCCGGTGATGCATAGGGGTTACTCCTGGTTCTGCACTCAGGAATTTCTCCTGGCAGTGCTCGGGGGACCATATGGGATGCCAGGAATTGAATCCGGATCGGCCTCGTGCAAGGCAAACGCCCTACCTGTTGTGCTATCACTCCAGCCCCCAATTTGACATTCTCACTAGTGATATATGATAATTCTAACTTCTCTGTGTTGTCGTGAAAAATTTATCTGTCTTGGGACTGGAGAGATAATACAGGGGGGTTAGGTGCTAGCCTTGCATGTGACTAACCTGAGGTCAATAACTGGCATCCCATTGATCTCCTGAGTCTGCCAGAAGTAACCCCTGAGCACTTCCAGGTATGGCCCCAAAATGAGGTAAAATAAAACACATTGTAGTCATTTTAATAATTGTGAAATGGATTTTCTGTATGGTTTTGATTTTCCAAGAGACTTTTGAATTATTTGAATTATTTGTTCATTTTTAATTGGAATCAACTTAATTCTTAAGTGTTCTTAAGTGTTCTTTTGTTTTCTGTATGGTAGACACTTCTCACACGTATGAATTATATTTAGTTTACCCCATTCTGTGTGTCTTTCCTCTCTCCCTCCCTCTCTCTCTCTCTCCCTCCCTTTCTTCTTTCTTTCTCTCTTTTTGTTTGAAGGTTACTCCTGCTCTCTCTCTGGAATCACTCCTGGCAGGGTTTCAGGGGATCATATGGAGTGTCAGAAATTGAACTCAAATAGGCTGTGTGCAAGCATCTTACCCACTATACTATCTCTCCAACACACCTTTTTTTAAAATGAAAAACTAATTTATTGCAACAGAAACATTTTTAAATTTGATGAAGTTCAGTTTATCTATTTTTTTCTTCTGTTACTTGTGCTTTTGATGATCTCGACAGTTTTAGCTCTTATTATTTAAGAGGATGTTCCAATTTGAGGTAATTTTTCTGAATGTTACAGTGTTTCCATGTATTATGTGTAATTTCTTTTGCATGCAGATGGTTCTAGAATTTTAACAAATGCCTGTGGGTATGCAATAGACAAGTAATTGCCTTTTTTTTTTCAAGCTATGTGGAGACTTTCATTTTCTTCAGAGGACTGTAGTTAGTCCTGGCATAGGAGGTCAATAAAAAAATCTACAGGTTGTAGCATTTAAGTTTTATATGCTATTGCATATCCCAGTCAAATTCATTAATTAAAAAGTAGTTCTGAAAACATGTTGTAGCATGGCTGTTTTGTAAAGTTAATAGAAAGTTTAAGGTCACATCAGGACATAGAGCATATAATAAGTCATTTTAGTATTTCTGCTTTGGGCCCAGTATTTTAGAAAATTTTGTAAGCTTAGCTGAAAACTAGAACTTTTTCTAGGAAGTAATAGTAAAACTAAAACAAAGAAAGTATCATTTTAACTACTTTGGGAAGGTATATGTTTACTTGGTTGTTCTTTGTTTTTCTCTTGGGTTTATAAGTCAAGTGCTTTAATTCAGGTTTTTTGTTTCTTTTTCTTTTTTTAAGTTAGTAAGTCATTTGCGTGATGTTAGTATGTTCACTTAGGAGAAAAAAAATCAGGTAACTCCAGGGATGGAATCATTCTTGTCAATCAGTGTTATTAATGACAAGTAATAAAGCAAAAGAATAGAAAAGAATAAAAAGTTAAAAACTATGAACTAGTTCTTTTTCTTTTTGGATCACATCCGGCGATGCACAGGGGTTACTCCTGGTTCTGCACTCAGGAATTACTCCTGTTGGTGCTCATGGGAGCATATGGGATGCTGGGAATCAAACCTGGGTCGAACTCCTGCAAGGCAAACGCCCTACCTACTGTGCTATTGTTCCAGCCCCTGAACTATTTTTAACTAGAGGTTTAAACTGTGCTTTCAATAGGGTAAATAAATATTTTTAAAGAAAATGCACATCTATAAAGTGAATTTAAAGTTTTTTCTTTCAATTGGGAACCTCACTAATTCTTCATAAGTTGCCAGCTTATGACAAAAAAAGCATAATGATATTTGAATGACAGAAAATTCTTGCAAAAGCAACTGAATGTGATTACACACAAGTTAAAGGTGACCATACAAATTATTGATGAACAGACCCACAAAAATAACTACAATAAATATTTTTTGTGAAGTAATTTCATAGAAATGACTTTATATTTTAATGTGTCAAAAATTTATCCACAGAGTCAATAGAGTTCATTGAGTATTATGTAAATCATTCAAATCCAATTGTCTGCATGGATTCCAAATGGCTCTCAAGGGAACACAAAGACACTTGGACTTGACAATGTAATTCATCATGAATCAATTTAGCTGTCACTTGCCTAGCATTCTGTCTTAAACAGGGATCCTCTTATTCCTTCAGTTATTGATGGCCACTAACACAAAATTTTTTTGTGTGGTACTTAGATATGTTTGGATAAAAATTAACTTCTTTCTCTGCTTTGTATAATGATTTAAAACTTTTCTTTTTTTAATTGACCCTGTGTCTCTCTGTCCTGCTTTTATATCTGGGAATAATTTTGCTGTGCTTTTTTTCCCTCTCTTTTTGCTTGTTACAGAAGCAATATGAGGTGGAGATGGTGATTATGCTAAGAATACTGGGGACTAAAATGCAATTATGCTCATTACTGTGAATTTTGACAAGCTTGTACTACTTTCTTTCAACAGCGAGATTATTTTCTAGATATTAAGTCCTTTTACATGATGTCGACCTATTCATTTAGGAGATGAATCTTAGAAAAATCCAGGGGTGGAATTACTCTTGATGAATCAGCACTACTTAAGACAAGGTGAAGTAAAAAACAAGAGAAAATAATTTAGCAGAATGGTTTTTGAAATGATCAAAATTAATTACAGCCTCTAGCAAGAGCTGAACCCAAGATAAAGTGCTTCATATCTCTTCTCCTTCAATCCAAGCCAGTTTGTCAAATATTTACATTCATACACTCACTCTACCCTGTCTATTATTCCCTAGTACCCCGTTTGTTCTAAGTTAGTTATTGATGTTCCATGGTGGCAAGTGGAACAGAAGGGCTTCACTTCCTGTCCATGATGTTTTCTGGCAGCATAAAAGGTATTTCATTGTTGCTCTGTGTGCTAACTTCTCCCGCCCTGCCTGCTCTCAGCTGTTCACACCAATTTCTTAGCCATGACTAGGAAAGGCAGTCTGGAGTCAGGTAAAAGGGGAGGTGGTGCCATGACAAGCCCTTGGAAGAATTTTTTAAGGACAAGTAAGTTCTTGCCTTCCATGAAGCCAATCCTTTTCCTTACCATGAGTAAGAACAGTTATACGTAGAATTAAATTACGCATACCCTTATTCAAAACTCCTTTCTGAGATGACCAGGTAAGGGTTTGTAAACATTTTGTTTTTATATAAATAAGCATTTAGAAGGCAGAAATATTGAGGTTCATGTGTGAAGAGTAGCCCTGCTTTTTCTGGCTGAATATGACACAAGGCCTATGCTATCCATCATTCCCAAGTAGCTTTCTTATTCTAAGTAACTTTGCAATGATAGATTATTCTCTATCTCTATCTGCACTCACCTTTAGAAATTATGTTCAGGATTAAGTTTCAAAAAAGGATAAATTTTGAGGGCAGGTACAGATGCCCTCACTGAAGATGTTGCCTAAGATATTCTAAGGCATAATGGTGATTTTTATTTTCACACCTTTGTGGACCTATAGAGCTAGTTCATGCAACCAGTTAGTTTAGTTGATGACTTGCTCCTCCGGGTGAAACAGCAGAGAAAAGTGACTGGGAAGATTCTCAAAGTTCCACAACAAATGAGATTTCTTACAGGTCTGCCTCCCACTCCCCAACTCCATTCCCCACACCTGGAGAAACTTGTAATAGCTCTATGTATTTGTCAGTATAGAATAATAAAAATCTATAACCTGTAATACACAGGCTCTATCCTATAGAATTCTATTCTAAGAAAAATCCTAGGGCATAATTAATATTATGAATATTTTGTATTTGTATTTTATTTTATTTATAAATAAAATATTTTTATTGGGGGGGATATAAAGTCTTAGTGGGATATGAGAGAGACAGACACAGAGAGAAATACAGAGCCAGAGACAGATGACAGGAAATGTTGTGCTCTAAGGTCACTGGCAACTACAGGGTAGAATGCCATAAAGCAAAGGAGAGAATTCACATAAGGAGGTCTGGTAACAATAACCAACCATCTGATTAGAGGCGGAATTTCCATTCCCACCCCCAAACCTTGGAAATGGGACAGGGGCTGGAGATAAAGCTTGATTGCCAACAACTGATGATTTAATCAATCGTGTGTATGTAATGAAACTTCCATAAAACTCCTCCAAAGAGGAGCCTCAGTGAACTCTCAGGATTGGAGAACATGGGAAGATTTGTAGTTAATGGAATGTGTGGGAGGAAGATGGTAATAATTTTTTTCAGGTTTGGTCTTAATTCTTTAGTCATTGTTTCAAGATTTGTTATTGGATTTTGTCTCTTCCTTATATGATTTCTTCGAACGGCATATGATATCATCCAGTATTTGTTTTTCTCCTTCTCATCTATTTTACTTAACATGACACTCTCTACTCCTATTTTTCTTATAGAACTCAAACTGCAGAATTTTATTTTTCTTTTAGCTGAATATACATATCACATCTCTTTTTAATTCATGCATTCATTGCTGTGTATTTGAGTTGTTTCCAGATTTTGATTACTGTAAATAACACTGCAATGAAAACAAGTTTGCACCTATCTTCTTAAATTAATGTTTTTGTGTTTGGGGGATAGATACCAAGAAGTGGAATTATTGGATCACATGGTAGTACTATTTTCAATATTTTGGAAAATCTTCCATACTGTTTTCAAAAGAAGTTAAACAAGATGGCTGTCCTACAAAGAATAATTGCAGGCTCCTTTTGCCCTGAGTCTCTGCAGCATAGGTTGTTTTGGTGTTTTGATGTATGTATGCTGAGGTATTATGGATTCATTGTAGTTTATTTAAAAATTTATTTTATTTGAATCACCATGAGATACAGTTACAAAGCTTTCATGATTGAGTTTCAGCCATACAATGATTGAACACCCATCTCTCCACCAGTGCACATTTCCTACCACCAGTGTCCCCAGCAGCCCTCCCACAACTCCCACCCTATTTCACCCCCTACCTCTGTGGCAGGCACCTTCCTTCTTCCTCTCTCTCTACTTTTGGGCATTATGGTTTGCAATACAGCTACTGAGAGGACATCATGTTTGGTCCTTAGTGTACTTTTAGCACACATGTCCCATGGAGGGATGGTGGTTATCCCTCCACCATCATTGAGTTAGTGGTCTCTTCTCCATCCCAATTCCCTTCTCCCTCAGCACATGACGCAGGTTTCAAACCACAGAGCGATCCTCCAAGCCCTCGTCTCTACTGTCCTCTGGTGTTAGTTGCATATTATGTTATTTCATATTCCACAAGGAATCATTGTAGTTTTGAGGTGCTGATTTACATTTCATTGATATTCAGTGATAGTGAACACTTTTCATATGCTTGTTGGCCATTTGCATGTCTTTTTTCCAAACATATATTAGGTTTTCTTTTCATTTTTGGATGAGGTTATTTGCAATTTTCTCATTGAGTTTTATAGGAGCTTTTAATATTTTTAATAATATTACTTTGTCAGATACATGTTGTATAAATATTTTCTTCGTATAATAGGTTGTATTTTAATTTTGACCATGGATTGAAAGAACTGTTAGCAGAAGTTAAAGTTAAAGGGTGTGAAAACCCAGCAGAGGACAATGATTAAATAAGAATTTCCCAGGTATTTACACTGAAATTTGAGTTATATTCAGAATACTAATATAAATTTAGCAAATGAAAAGACCAGTGCCTATTTCTTTTTTATAAGTGTGTCATAAAATATCATACTTTCAACATTTGTAATAAACAAAGACATGTAAATTTAGGTTTTGTATATAAGACTATATATACAAAATTATATTTTAGATATATAGTCTAAAGATGTCTTAGATATTTTTACAACTCTTTTAACTTTGTTTGGTCTAGGTTATTTACTTCCTCCCTCTCAATGATTTGGAACATTACAGAAAACTTTTCTTCTTTTCTTTTTTCTTCTTTGGCCAAAACAAGCTGTGCTCAGGCCTTACTCCTGGCTCTGCACTCGGTTCATTCCCAGTGGGTTCGAGGAACTTTATGCAACCCCAGAGATAAAATCCGGGTCTGCTGATGTGCATGGCAAGTGCCCTACTCACTCTACTATCATTCCGGGCCCCATCATGAAAAAATTTTCAATAGTAAGTTTCAAAAATGGATTGCAGCAATAGCACAGTGGGGAGGGTGTTTGCCTTGCACGCGGCCGACCCGGGTTCAATTCCCAGCATTTCATATGGTCCCCTGGCACCGCCACGAGTAATTCCTGAGCACAGAGCCAGGAGTAAGCCCTGTGCATCACCGGGTGTGACCTAAAAAGCAAAAATAGGGGTTGGAATGATAGCATAGTGGGTAGGGCATTTGCCTTGCATGCGGCCGATCCGGGTTCGATTCTCAGCATTCCATATAGTCCCCTGAGCACAGCCAGGAGTAATTCTTGAGTGCAGAGCCAGGGATGACCCCTGTGCATAGCCGGGTGTGACCCAAAAAGCAAAAATCAATCAATCAATCAATAAATAAAAGAAGTTTCAAAAATGGGGTATTTAAAATTTGTGTTAATTTTATTCAGTAAAACTCTGTTCATTAACAAAGAATGTAATGAGGCACATTTATGAGCATATGAAGTTGCAGCAATATATTCAATCTCATTACTAATTATTTATAACATGTACACATCTATTACATGATATAGATGTATAAGACAGTATACATATTATATATAATACACCATTACACTAAAGCTCTTCAGTGCAACCCTTGAGAACATCATGTGATGACTGGAATGAGAAGGAATGGGGGTGAACATAGACAGTTGGTAACTACACCAACCGTGTAGTTACGGTTGGTGTAACTGACCAACCGTAAATAATAACACCAAACATTAGCCAAGTGGCACTAATGCTGGCCGACTTTGACTGTAAGTGTGGAAAGGTCAGACTGCAGCTGAATCTCACGAAGACAATGTTCATGAGAAACAAACTAGTTCCTGACATTCCATTTGCTCTCAACTGAAGAAACATCTGCGAATGCAGCAGTTATGTGTACCTGGGTCGAGAACACAACACGACAAATGACTTGGCACCAGAAGTGCGCAGGAGGACGAGAGCAGCGTGGAACGACTTCAAGAGCATCGGAGAACTTGTTAAGAGGATGAAGAACCTCTGGCTCTGGGCACATCTTTTTGACTCCACCATTCTTCCTGCACTAACATATGCCTCAGAGACCTGGGTTCTGTAAAAACAGGATGAGAATGCTATTCGGGTATCCCAGAGAGGAATCGAAAGAGCTATGCTTGGAATATCACATTTCACTCAAGTGAGAGAAGGAATCTGGAGTTTTGACCTCCGTCGATGATGGAGGATCAGGGATGCTGTCTCTTTTGCCAAGGTGTCAAAAATCAGATGGGCCGGACACGTAATTCGATTTAGAGACGACTGCTGGACTAGAGCTATTACCGATTGGTTTCCACAGGACGTCAAAAGAACGCCTGGCTGCCCACCTAGAAGATCGAGCCCCTGATCGAATGTTTTGAGGCTCTTTGTGTTTCTGGAACGAGCAGACACCATTGGGCTACACTAGAGACAGGGACGAATGAGATTTACTGGCACCTGCTCAAGGAAATTGATGAGCAAAGGGATGACAAGTGATACAAGTGATATAGTATGTACTATATTTTATATAATTATTTACATGTCATATATAGAATATGTATTCTATATTAACAAATTTATAGAATATTTTCTGTGTGAAAAATTAAAAAAATTCTGGCAGAATGTATTTTATTTTATTTATTTATAAAATTTTATTTAGGTGTTTATTTGATTTTAATTTTGGTCCTTGCACAATTGTGCTTAAGGCCTACTCCCAGCTCAGTGCTTGTGGGTTGCTCGCAGTGGTGCTTAGAGGAGCAAGTTGTACCCAGAACTGGGCCCAGGGCCTCTCACAAGCAAGGCATATACTCTGTCTCTAAACCACATTCCTGGTCCCTGTAAAGACGCATATTAAAAGGTTGATGTAAATAAGTTATGAGTAATTTTATTGAATATATTTTATATCTATGACATTTTAATTTCTTTTCTTGGTTTTTGTTTGTTTGTCTGCTTGTTTCGGGAGCCATATCTGGTAGTACTTATGGCTTATTCCTGGATCTGTGTTCAGAGATCACTCCTGGTGGGGCTCTGGGAACTGAAAGTATTTTAGGCATTTTAGTTTATAGGATTGTGTGTACGTGTGGGGGGAAGGGTGAGGAGGGTATAACTACACCCAATGATGCTCAGCACTTACTCCCTTACTCCTGGCTCTGTACAGATCACTCCTGGCTGGGGTCGGTGGCCGATACTGGATGCTGGGGATTGAACACAATTTGATTTATTTTTAATAACTTTATTCAAGGGATATACTTTGTAGCCAGAATAAAATATTTCAGTTAAAAAATGTGGAAATAGTGGGAATGATTTTCTTGAGTCACTCACAATTTCACTGGAAAGAGAATTTTTATTATTTATTTATTTTATTTTTTATACTTTATTTATTTTTAATTAGTGAGTCTGCGTGAGGGTACAGCTACAGATTTATACATTTTTGTGCTCATGTTTCCCCCATACAGATTTCGAGAGCCCATCCCTTCACCAGTGCCCATTCTCTACCACCAGTAAACCCAGCATTCCTCCCACCCTCCCCAGTCCCGTCTCCCCCCACCCCACACTGCCACTATGGCAGGGTATTCCCTTTCATTCTCTCTCTCTGATTAGGTGTTGTGGTTTGCAATAAAGGTGTTGAGTGGCCATTGTGTTCATTCTCTAGCCTACATTCAGCACGCATCACCCTTCCCCCGCATGACCTCCGATCACATTTTACTTGGTGTTCCATTCTCTGAGTTGCCCAGAATGAGAGACCAGCCTCCAAGCCATGGAGTCAACCTCCTGGTACATATTTCTACTATTCTTCGGTGTTAGTTTCCTAGTCTATTATTCTATATTCCACAGATGAGTGCAATCTTTCTATGTCTGTCTCTCTGGAAAGAGAATTTTTAAAAAGGATTGTTAATGATATTGAGATTATTGGAATAATAATTACATGACAACTTAAAGTAGACATGTTATATTTAGACTATATTTATGTGTAAAATGTTGATTTACCTTTAACATGATGATGAGCATATTTTTTCTTGACTCAAGATTACTTGAATCATTAATCTACACAGCTCAAATTTTCTTAATTAGAAATTTGCAGTATTCATAAATATACAGGCGTTTACTTTGACTAAGCATGTGAAATAAAAAAAAATTCTTGTCCTTACATAAATTCATCATTTTATTAAAACAATGAAAATGTCCTCCTTAAGTTTCACTTGGTTCCTGACTTGACTGACAAGTCTGGGTGGGTGCATTTGATTTTGTTCAAAGTGCATAGCCAATGACTGAGGGCAATCAAGTCTTTTATGGGCTTTCTCACAACTTTGTACTTTGATCCTTCTATTTCCTAGGCCAAATCCTCCTCTTTCTTTTATATTTCATTATGCTTATTCCATATAGGAGTGCTTTGAAGTGAAAGGCAAAACATGATTTGGATAACTTGAATTTTCCACATTCGAGTTTTGCTCTTTAGACATTTTTCCTATTCAGATGAGTTGTGTTTGGAATCAGATACAGTCTTGAAGTTCAGGTATTTCTGTATCCTGGCAAACAGCAACACGTGATTCTTAGTGACATTCTGGAATAAAAGAATAAGAATATAGACAAATATGTGATTATATACATATGATAAAATTTCCAAATATGTTCTTTTTAAGATTAGCAGAGAAAGCACTGTAGCACTGTCGTCCCATTGTTCATTGATTTGCTCGAGCAGGCACCAGTAACATCTTCATTGTGAGACTTGTTACTATTTTTGGCATATCGAATACACCACAGGTAGCTTGCCAGGCTCTTCCGTGCAGGCGGGATACTCTCAGTAGCTTGCTGGGCTCTCCGAGAGGGACAGAGGAATAGAACCCGGATCTGCCATGTGCAAGGCAAATGCCCCATCTACTGTGCTATCGCTCCAGCAGAGAAAAAGCTATCTTAAATTTATCTGTTACAAAAACCCTTCAACAAGATGGGGAGTGTGGGGAACTGAAACTACATTCTTTGAAAAATGATTGTATCTGTCTTGAAAATATTCTTTCAAGGCAGGGGCATGTTTATAAAATTATTTTTTTACTTTTGATCATTGAACGTTTTATCCGTATTGTCAAGTAATTTACTTTTAACATATAGAAAGCCAGTGAATACCTATTAATAGCATTCATTTATGCTATTTGGGGAGATAGTTATTAGTAAGATTGAGAAAACTTGGTTTCAATATGAAGAACTTTCTGAAGTTTATAGAAATAATATAGAGAGAAAGCTAAATTAGATATGATTAAGTGACTTGGAATCCCACACATTCTATTTTTTTTCCTTCCTTCCTTCCTTCCTTCCTTCCTTCCTTCCTTCCTTCCTTCCTTCCTTCCTTCCTTCCTTCCTTCCTTCCTTCCTTCCTTCCTTCCTTCCTCCCTCCCTTCCTCCCTCCGTCAGTCTCTCTCCCTCCCTCCCTCCCTCCCTCCCTCCCTCCCTCCCTCTCCCTCCCTCCCTCCCTCTCTCTCCCTCCCTCTCCCTCCCTCCCTCCCTCCCTCCCTCCCTCCCTCCGTCTCTCTCTCTCTTTCTTTCTTTCTTTCTTTCTTTCTTTCTTTCTTTCTTTCTTTCTTTCTTTCTTTCTTTCTTTCTTTCTTTCTTTCTTTCTTTCTTTCTTTCTTTCTTTCTTTCTTACTTTCTTTCTTTCTTCTTTCCTTTGTCTTTTTTTGGGTCACACCCAGAAATGCTCATGGGTTACTTCTGGCCCTGCACTGAGAAATTACTCCTGATGGTGCTCAGGGAACCATATGGAATGCCGGGGATTGAACCCATGTTGGCTGCATTCAAGGTAAACGCCCTACTCACTGTACTATTGTTCTGGCCTGTAACAATTCTTTCTTACCAAACATTTCTTCTCTGTTTAAGTTAAGGTTAAAAATGTTTTCTTTGAGATAGTTTTGGTCATTTCATTTTATTTTCTTAATTTGATTATTATTATTTTTAGTTGAATCATCATGAGATACACAGCAAGTCATACAATGTTCCAACATATGTCTCTTCAATAGTGTACATTTCCCACCACCAATGTCCCCAGTTTCTCCCCTGCCACTACCCCCAGCTGCCTCTATGGCAAACACTTCCTCCCCCCCCCCTCTCTCTCTCCTTTTAGGCATTATGCTCTATTATTTGCTATATAGGTTCTGAAGTGGTTATCATATATATCACTTTACCTCCTTTCAGTACTCAATATCTCAGAGTGATAATTTCTAACTATCATTGTCATAGTGGTTCCTTCTCTGTCCTAACTGCCTTCCATGACCCAGCTTGTGGCAAGCTTCCAACCATGGACCAGTCCTTCTGGCCCTCATTTCTACTGTCTTTGGGTATTAGTCTCATGTCTTTTAGAGATTCCTCTGAGCTAGCTTTTCAGAAATCTTTGGCCTATTTGTAGACTATTTTTTAATTAATGCCACCATTTGCTGCAAGTTTTTTTAAAATGGTGATGCAGATGGCTTGAATGGGCAAACATTTATTAAACAGCCAGAATTTCCATAAACTACATTCAAAACAGTATTTTTTTTCTAATCACTAAACAATTGCTGTTGCTTTTCACTGATAGTGTTTATAAGCTCTAAAAACATAATGATGATAAGTATAATCACACCGAATTTTCTAAAATTGATACTAAGACAATTACAAATTTTATAATATAAGAAAAACTGCAAGGGGCAAACAATAATCTCTGGAAATTTTTAATTTTTTCATTTGAGTAAGTTTGGATCATTTGTTATAGTAACATCTTCCTATGTGGTCAATTTCTCTGATAGTGCATATATATACACAAATCAAAAATTTCTACATAGGAAAGTTGTTAATTAATACATTAATTTAATTGTGCTCATTGCTGATTTCTTTTTATTTAGCATGTGACTAAATAATATCCTTTTAGGGAAGTTAAAAATTAATGCAAGCTGTAAGAATCTCAGGGAAAGGACAAAATGAGAGGTAACTGAGCCCGCCCAAGAAATCAGTGATTAACGGGATTTTTGTGATTCGTGATTCCTAACAATTTTGGAAAAATTCAGGAAACTATAAGTGGTATTAAACTTTATGGAGTCAAGCAATAGATTGTTTGGGGTAAGGGGGATTTTGGGGTTTTATTTTCTCAAGAGTTTGAAGTGTACTATGATCATTTTCTTACTATTTTTTTTTAATTTTTACTATCATGAAAAATTAAAAGAGATTCAGTTGTGTTGTTAAATGATTCCAGAGGGGAGAAAATATCATCAGTATTTCCTTGTATTATCCTAAAAGATACCAAGAATAATTCTATTTTAATTATAGGTGTCTACCTTTTGGGGTAGAGGTGCAATAATCTATAAATAGAGAAAAATTCCCTCATAAAGATATAGGTGGTTCTTTTTATCAAATACATCCTATACTAATTCTATATAGAATCAGTAATGAAATTTTAAGAACACTTGCCAGATATCATCAATATTTAACTTGATCAATCTAAGTGATGTTATTATTTAATACAATTTTTCTGTTGCCTGCTAGGAGAAAAATAACTGTTCCTCTACCCTTCTAAGACCCCTATGATAAAGATATATTAATAATAAAATGCGTATGTAAACATCATGTATAATGGGAGGTAACAAAATAAAATGAATAACTCAGAGATGATTTAGAAATCAGGTCTAGTCTACAGCCATACCACCCTTGAACATGCCCTATCTAATCTGATCTTGGAAGCTAAGCAGGGTCGGGCATTAGTCTCATGTCTTTTAGAGATTCCTCTGTCTGAGCTAGCTTTTCAGAAATCTTTGGCCTATTTGTAGACTATTTTTTAATTAATGCCACCATTTGCTGTAAGTTTTTTTTTTTTTTAATGGTGATGCAGTTGGATGGGAGAAATCAGGTTTAAATGTTTCTGGTTTGTTTTGTTTTGTTTTTGGGTCATACCTGACAGTGCTCAAGGCTTACTCCTGACTGTGAATTCAGGGAAAACTTCTGGAGTTACTTAGGGATCCACGTAGAGTATCAGTGAACAAATCCATGTCAGCTACATTCAAGTTTGAGATTGCATAGTTTGTTATTCTTCATTGCCCTAAAGAATATTATTAATAATTCACAATGAGTTGATGTAATGTCCTCTACTATAGGCTATCTTCAAAGTTCAACAAAATGGTGGGTATAGTTCATTTAAACTTTAGTAAACATATCCTAAGATATTTTTTCTTTATCTGTTTACTTATTGATAGGTTTTTCTTAGATCCAGGGATAGATTTTAGGTAAAATATAATAGACTTTTTTTTTTTGGCTTTGCAGCCACACCCATAGTGCTCAGGAGTTACTACTTACTCTGGGATCACTCTCTCAATGGTACTCAGGGGACTATGCAGGACTGGGGATCAAACTTAGACTCCTCCATGTGAAACATGCACTCTAGTTCACTCTCTCTCCAATACTAACAAAGCATTTTAAATTGTATTTGAAGGAATTGGTAAGTGCCTTAAATTAATCTAGTAAACAAATATATAGGTACATTAAAAATATAATAGCTAGAGAATAATCATATCTAAAAAAATTTAAATATATCTGGTTCACAGTATTCTCCCAGTATGTCAGAAATACTTCTGAGTTTGTTATTCTGCTTAATTGCATACAAAATTATATTACCAAGGTAATATCAACTTCTAATCTTCAAATAAAAAACTCTCACATATGGACTGTGAATAGCTCAGCAACAAAGAACTTGCCTTGCATGTGTGAAGCACTGGGTAAACAGAAATAATAATATAAAAGTATTTTTAAAAAATCACTATTTGATCTGAGTTCATACTCTTTAATAAAATCTCCAGAGAAGATTAATAGCATTAATGGAAAGCATTTCATTACAAGATTAGTGTGATCACTGGGTAGATTTCTAAAGAGTCACCTGCAGATTTTATGTTCACTTTTTTTTTTATTTTTAAAATTTTAAAAAAATTTTATTGAATCACTGTGAAATAGTTACAAGCTTTTATGTTTGGGTTACAATCACACAATGATGAAACACCCATCCCTCCACCAGTGCATATTCCCCGCCACCAATATGCCTGGTATAGCCCCCCTTTCCCACCCTCCCTGCCTCCATGGCAGACAATATTCCCCATAATCTCTCTCTACTTTTGCAACACAGACACTGAGAGGTCATCATGTTTGGTCCATTATCTACTTTTGGCATGCATCTCCCATCCTGACTGATTCCTTCTGCCATCATTTTCTTAGTGATTCCTTCTCTATTCTCCCCTCTGCTCATGAAGCAGTCTTCCAACTAAGGGGCAATCCTCCTGGGCCTTGTATCTACTGTGCTTGGGTGTCAGCTTCATGAGATGTTATTCTATACTCCATAAGTGAGTGCAGTTCTTCTATGTCTGTCCCTTTCTTTCTGACTCATTTCACTTAGCAAGATACTGTCCATATCTATCCATTTATAAGCAAATTTTATGTCTACATCTCTCCTACCATCTGCATAGTATTATATTGTGTAGATGTACCAACGTTTCTTTAACCAGTCATCTGTTCTAGGGCACTCGGGTTGTTACCAGATTTTTGGCTATTGTGAACAGTGCTGCAATGAACATATAGGTACAGATGTCATTTCTACTGTGCTTTTTTGCATCCTTGGGATATATTCCCAGAAGTGGTATTGCAGGGTCATATGGAAGCTCAATTTCTAGTCTTTGAAGGACTGTACTTATTGTTTTCCAGAAATGCTGGACCAGTCGGCATTCCCACTAACAGTGAAAGAGCATCCCTTTCTCCCCACATCCACGCCAGCACTGGTTGCTTTTGTTCCTTTGAATGTGTGCCAGTCTCTGTGGTGTGAATGATATCTCATTGTTGTTTTGATTTGTATCTCCCTGATGAATAGCGACGTGCAGCATTTTTTCATGTGCCTTTTGGCCATTTGTATTTCTTTTTTGAGGAAACTTCTGTCCTTTCTTCTCCCCATTTTTTGATGGGGTTGGAGGTTTTTTTTTTTTTTGGTTTTTTTCCTTATAGAATTCTACTAGTGTCTTGTATATCCTGTATATTAATATATAATACAATTATAATATAATATAATATACATAAAAATAAGGGATTACCCTTATCAGATGGGTATTGGGTCACTATTTTTTCCTATTCTGTGGACTCTTTCTCTAATTTGATCAGTGTTTGTTTTGAAGTGTAGAAGCTTCTTAGTTTGATGCAGTCCCATTTGTTTATGTTTGCTTCCACTTGCATGGTCAGTGCTGTTTCATCCTCAAAGATGCTTTTACCTTCAATGCCATGGAGGGTTCTACCTACATTTTCCTCTATGTATCTTATTAATTCATGTTTGATATTAAGGTCTTTAATCCACTTTGATTTGACTATTGTGCCTGACATTAGATAAAGGTCAGAGTTCATTTTTTTTGCAGGTAGCTATCCAGTTTTCCCAACACCACTTGTCAAAGAGGCTTTCCTTGTTCCACTTTACATTTCTCGCTCCTTTGTCAAAGATTAAGTGGCCATATATTTGGGGGTCTGTGACAGAATATTCAACTCTTTTCCATTGGTCTGCAGGTCTGTTTTTAGCTAATACCATGCTGTTTTAATTACTACTGCTTTGTAGTAGAGTTTGAAGTTGGGGAAGGTGACAACACCCATCTTCCTTTTCCCAAGGATTGCTTTAGCTATTCATAGGGGTTTATTTTCCATATGATTTTCAGGAGTGTTTTGTCTATTCCTTTGAAAAATGTCATGGGTATCCTGATAGGGACAGCATTAAATTTGTTTAGTGCTTTGGGCAGTATTGCCATTTTGATAATGCTAATTCTCCCTATTCATGAGCAGGGGGTGTGTCTCCATTTCCTAGAATCCTCTTCTATTTCTTGAAGTAGTGTTTTATAATTTTTCTTGTATAGGTCCTTCACCTCTTTGGTTAAACTGATTCCAAGGTACTTGATTTTCTGAGGTACAATCTTGATATGTTCACATTTTGTCATCAACAAAGCTTGTATTATTGTTCTCTTCCTAGTATTCACATGACTACACCACCAGTAGCACAAAATGCTCTTCATAAACTCTTGTTTCCAGTTTTCAATGGAAATATATTGGCATTGTGAGGTAGTATTAATAGCGTGAAGAGGTTAAGACTGTAACTGAGCATTGATGGATAATTGTATAGTTATGATGTGCTTATAAAATAAAACACCATTCAACTACAAAAAGTTAGAAGTTTGCAATTCACTACAAAATGGAGGAAATTTGAAGGAATTATTTGAAACCAAGTCAGTAGAATGGAAAAGATAGTTGTTGAATAACTTCACCTCTGTATATATAAAAATACAAAATGGATAAACAGTCAAAAGAAAATAAGACAAACCAGTGAACACATATTACAGTAGTAATCTGTAAGGGAAAGGGAATGGGGAAAGAGAGATTTGGGATAGGGGTAAAAAACAACAACATAAGAAATAATATAAGCTACCAACACTAAAGGGCTGGTGCAATAGCACAGTGGGTAGGGCATTTGCCTTGCATGTGGCTGACCTGGATTCAATTCCTTCACCCCTCTCGGAGACCCTGGCAAGCTACTGAGAGCATCTCACCCGCACAGCAGAGCCTGGCAAGCTACCCGTGGCGTATTCAATATGCCAGAAACAGTAACAACAAGTCTTACGATGGAGACGTTACTGGTGCCCGCTTGAGCAAATCGATGAGCAACGGGGTGACAGTCATACAGTGAACAGTGATACCAACAATAACACACTTGTGGGTGGTGAAATAAAAGTGAGAAACAAAACCAAGCCATTGGGGAAAAAGCTGAAAATTATCAAAATTAAAGGACAATACACAACAGTGACTTCCAATCTTTTTAAACTAGTATGGTGTTTGAAAACCATTAATGGTAGCTGAATAATCAAAATGACATATTTTGGCAGTAAAATACAAGTAAGCATTTTTGCATGCATAGTTAAGAAATATTGCTCTACGTGTAAGTGCAAATGAAATATGGCCTATCTCAAAGTGAAAAAAACTTTTTGTATTACCTACAGTTTATATTCAGAATTGTGCAATCAAGTACAGGAAAAGAGCTCAGAGGGCAGGACTTTGTACATGCATGGACCTGAATTTGACCTTATGGTCTCTTGAGGTTCTTGAAATCTCCTGGGGAATGTTCTAGGTATCTAACACCATTATTGCCGGACCCAAACACGGAATTGTTTAACCTGGTTGACTAATAATCTTGGGAAGTATCCTCAGGGCCCTCTGAGTACTGCTAGGGAGACCCCACTTCTCCTCCTAAAAGAATAATATTATAAACTAGATCATGTATACAGCAATAGCATAATAAACTCTGGTTCCTTTCAAAGTACTCAAAGTACCTCATCTTTGAGTGACTTTATGGTTTATACAGTTCTTCCAATATCTCAGATACCACTATATAGAGTTTTTAAATCTCTCTCTCTCTCTTTTTTCTTTGCAGATGGGAAAACAGACTTAGGGAGTTAACATGTGTTCTGTGGATCACTTTCTAAATTAATAGCAAGGCAATGCCTAAAACCCAGGTTTGTCTAAACAGAAAAAATTTGCTATTTCCTCTGACACATGTTGTATCATTCTTGCAGTAAAAAGAACAGTCATTATCAATGCGCTGGCAGTTAAATTATTGGCAAGGTGACTGCTTTCTGAGCTGTGGTTTTCAGTCCTCTTATGTCTCTTTTTCTGCCATAGTCCTATTTAATTTTTTCTGCTCTGGTGCCATACTCTATGTTGCAATCAGGGAATTAGTCATGGTTTTACTAATCAAAGCTTCTTAGACTTTATCCATTCATGAACATGCTTTTTTTGCCTGAGAAATTTTTATGTGCTCTTGGGTATTTAAGTACATAAATTAGGTATTCAAATGGAATACTGAAAAGAAATCAATATTGTTTTTTACATTCAGTTATTAGACCCCGTATTGGCCTGACAGTTTAGAAGGTAGGTATTAGATAATCACAGGCAGGAAATCCAAGTTTTAGTTTTTGGGTTGTGACAGAATGACAACTTGACAACTGAAATTAATCACTGAATTATTTCTCAGGGAATAATTTTTTTTTTAATTTTTAACTCTTTACATGGGGGCAGATTGCTGGTACAGAGAGTAAGGTACTTGCCTTACATGTTGCTGACCCTGGTTCTGTCCCTGGCACCCTGTATAGGTTCATGAGCACCACCAGAAGCAGGAATAGCCCCTAAGCACAGAGACAGGAAAACTCCACCCCTAACACACACAGATACATACACACAGACACACACAAACACAAACACACAGAAAACACACAAACAGACATACACAGACACGCACAGACACAGACACACACACACATATGCACACACAGATTTTCATCATCTCTAGTTCTTTAACTTCATCTGCTCTTGTTCTAAACCACCCATAATTGTAACTCTTGTGAACTATGCATAAATGTCTTTCCCAGCCATGAAACTTGATGCTTTCTCTACAGTGCAGAATCTATACTAAAAGTCACACCACTATCCCACATATACTTGTATCACTTGTCTCCCGTTGCTCATCAATTTGCTCCAGCAGGCGCCAGTAGTCTCAATTCAACCCTGTCGCATGCTAGTATAGCCCAATGGCATCTGTTTGCTCCAGGAACATGGAGAGCATCAAACTATTTGTTTATTTAATATAAACTATTTGATGAATAAGTCTAACCATCTCATAGGCCTAGGAGAAGACCGCTGGATTAGAGCTGCTACTGAATGGATTCCGAGGGACATCAAGAGAATGCCTGGCTGCCCACCACATACACACACACACACACACACACATTCTTGTCTTTAAAACTAAAGTAATATTTTCATGATTCTATTACTTTCATGATGTTTCTTATTCTGCTGCTACTTGAAATACTTTGACTTCTACTCTTTGTACCTTCATATATATATATATATATATATTTTGGTTTTTGGGTCACACCCGGCGATGCACAGGGGTTACTCCTGGCTCTTCACTCAGGAATTACCCCTGGCGGTGCTCAGGGGACCATATGGGATGCTGGGATTAGAACCGGGGTCGGCCGCGTGCAAGGCAAACACCCTACCCGCTGTGGTATCGCTCCAGCCCCAGTACCTTCATATTTTTATTGTCACATTGCTCAAGTGGAACATGGAGCGCCAGTGTAGTGATTGCTGTGTGGTTTCTTCTGGGACTTCTCTGAAAACAAAATTGTATTTTAGTTATTTTAATTTTCATTTCTAGTAGAAAGATATGTAGTGCACAGTTAACACTATTAAATTTATTCCTAGAAACATGGATGAATAGCATGGTAATTTTTTCTTATACTAATTAATTTGCCCTTCAAAAATGTTTTCTTTTTCTTGTTTTAGAATCTAAAACACCTTTGAGTTGTTGACATTACAACATCCATCCCAAACTTCATGGAATTTGAAATTCCTAGAGATGATTTTTTAAAATGAATCAGTGTGCGTTTTGAAATGTATTTTTTTAGCTAGAGCCGTCACCTCTGAGGATTAACATATAAGCGAGTCTGGTTCATTTGAGAATGAAATTTCAAGAGTGTGAGGAAACCCTTAGGAAAAAGGGGAGTGGTTATGAATAATAAGAAAATTGCCACCGACACATTTATTTGACTTGTATATTGGCAGCATGATTTTTAAGGTTTTCTTTTTCTTCTTTCTTCTTCACCCCTTGGCCTAGTTTTAAAGTATAAATAGGGGTGCTGAGCAGTAGTACAGTGAATAAAATGCTTGTCTTAAACATGGCCAAGCTGGGTTCCATCCCATATAGTCCCCCATGCACCATCAGGAGTAATTTCTGAGTGCAGAGCCCGGAGTAAGCCCTGAGTACCTCCTGGTGTGATTTACAAAGCTGAAAAAAAAAGTAGAAATATAAAACAATGTTGAAAATCTCAATCTATTTAGCGATGAAATACTTTTTGTAAGTTATTCAGTTTTGATGAATACCAAAAATATTTCTGTTGCTATTATTTATAGCTTTCTAAGTGAAGACGTTTTAAGTTCATGATTCTCGAAAGTAGGTTGAGATGCGTAACACATAAAATATATATACAAATATGCATAATATTTATAACAAAAAACTGGGAACTTGAGTATATTTTAGACATTCACACTAAAGATGAACTAATATATGAAGGAAGAGATAAGTTTACTTATTTTGCTAATGTTTCATGAAGCATAAAAGAATGAAAGAAATTTCCTCCACTGAATTGCCAATTCCATCTGGGGGGATGTTAGTTGTGAATCATCTTCAGTAAGATACTTTCCCAGGGATGTGTAATTATTGTAACCTATTTTCTAGGTTTTATAGTTATTATGAAAGCAGTTTAATTCCTTTTATTTGAGAAGGCAGCACTGTACTGAGTTGAAAGAGCTTCTCATTAACATAGGACTTTGAATAAAACAACCAGATTCATATTCAGGGCGAGTAATCTAACCTCTCCAAGTTTTTATTTCCTCAGCCAGAAAATCCAGGTATTTAATGTCACCAATCACCCTACATTGTTGTGTATTTCAAATGGGGTAATCCATGTAACTGGCACGGAGTAAATACTTGAACAAATGCTGACTATTGTTATTCCTTTCATCCCTGCTTACTTTTTTGGGAAAAGTCAGTGCCTCCTTTTAACAAAATAGGCAAAGTGAGCAGTTAATGGGTTATAACTTCCAAGATAACGATCAAAGTCTTGAAAGTTTATTGTATGTATGATGTAATTTTTGTTTATTTGTGTATGTCACTTTCCCTTCTTCCTCCTCTTCTCTCTCCCCATACCTCACTACCTCTTGATGTTTTTTTTCTCTTTTGGCTAGGCAGTACGAGTTGGAAGGTAGGGTAAGCATGGTTCTTGTCAGTATGTTTCTCATTTCTCAGTGTCATTTTTATTAGTAATATTTTTATTTTGCTCCATGTTCACACCTGTAAAGGCAATTGACCAGGCAGACCCATTGATGCTGTGGTTCTGATCAGTATGTTTATAGTGTACTTATCCCAAGACCTACAGTTTGATTAATTTGATTAATAATTCACTGAGGTCCCCATATTGCCTAATCCAATTTTAGTTTAGCATCTTCCATTTACAATGTATAGAATCCTGATGGGTATAATAGCTTATGAATCAAACAATTATAAGGTTTTTTTTTTTTTTTTTTGGTTTTTGGGTCACACCTGGCGATGCACAGGGGTTACTCCTGGCTCTGCACTCAGGAATTACTCCTGGCGGTGCTCAGGGGACCATATGGGATGCTGGGATTTGAACCCGGGTAGGCCGCATGCAAGGCAAACGCCCCACCCGCTATGCTATCACTCCAGCCCCCAATTATAAGGTTTTTAAAAAATGTTTGATAGAACTAATAAAATGAAAGGTAAAAACATTAAATATTTCTTGAAATAATTGCAGGGCAATTAATTAACTTTACTGTGGTGTCTTATTCTTTAATTATTTTGCCTGATATTGAACAGTATGATATATATGTAATATACTATAGTCTAATTTAATATGTAATGATATATATATAAAACATAAATTGTACTAAACTTATTGACATAGAATTCTTTTAACATTAAAGTATTCTTTTTTTTTTTTTTTTTTGCTTTTTGGGTCACACCCAGCGATGCTCAGGGGTTACTCCTGGCTTTGCATTGAGGAATTACTCCTGGCGGTGCTTGGGGGACCATATGGGATGCCGAGGATCGAACCCGGGTCGGCCGAGTGCAAGGCAAACGCCCTACCCGCTGTGCTATCGCTCCGGCCCCAACATTAAAGTATTCTTATATAGCTGTCAGGATATATTTTACTTTATTTTAAATAAATGCAATAAGCCCCATAAAACTTTGATTTACATTTTTTTAATGTGATGAACTATGATGGAAGACGTGTGCTTTTAAACATAAACATACGCTCTCTAATTTAGAACTATTTCTTTCAAAACATAAACTGTTATCTTGAGAGCGAGTCTGCCAAGGTGGGTGGGTAGTATAGGGTGGGTCAGACCTTGAGTGACTGGTTATGGGACACTGACATGCTGGTGAAGGGTGTGGTGT
Organism: Sorex araneus; assembly: GCF_027595985.1. Classification (NCBI taxonomy): domain Eukaryota; kingdom Metazoa; phylum Chordata; class Mammalia; order Eulipotyphla; family Soricidae; genus Sorex; species Sorex araneus. The sequence continues at coordinate 378,097,202 of NC_073302.1, read as the reverse complement.
TAGAACATCAAATGCTTGAAATTCAGTTTTTAACAGTACTGTAAATCAGGGTGCCTAAATAATAATGGAAACAACATCAACCACAAAATTACTGTTTATGTGGGATTTTGAGTTTAAATTTCTTTTGTTTTTGTTTTTGGGCCACACCCAGTGATGGTCAGGGTTTGCTCCTCACTCTGTACTCAGAAATTATTCTTGGGGCTCAGAGTGATAATACAGTAGGTTGGGCGTTTGCCTTGCACTCAGCCGACCTGGGTACAATCTTCGGCATCCCAAATAGTCCACCAAGTACCGCCAGGTGTTAATTCCTGAGTGCAGAGCCAGGAGTAACCGCTGAGCATCGCTGGGTGTGACCCAAAATGCAAAATAAATAAATAAATATTTTTTAAAAAGAAATTATTCTCCGAGTATGTGAGTTTTTTCCAAATGAAAGGCAAAAATATCCTGCATGTTTCGGTTTGTATATTCCTTTTCTAAGGCAGCACACTCAGCACATAATGAAAGAACAGAACGCAGAAGATAAAGGATAAAGTCAAAATTCAGATCTAAAATATCATTATCACATCTTATCATAATTGTAGCAGGTTTTAAATGTCTAAGACAAGTCTGAAAATAAAACCGGGACAGATAGTGCAGCAGGTTGGCACTTGTCTTGCATTCTTGGCCCCTCCGTGGTCCTCTAAGCACCACCAGGAGAGATCCCTCAGCACAGAACCACGAGTGAGTAAGCCCTGAACACATTCAGGCGTGACCCAAAAACCAAACCAAAACAACACTTCCTTCCCACACACCAAATCCCCTACAAATAAGTATGTACTACATGTCTGGAAAAACTCTAAAATTTGAATGAGAACACACATAAATATAAACGTATTCTTTTTTCCTGGATATGAAGATTTTAAGGAAAGTCCATTTCCCTTAAGTGAACTTATGCATTTTTGTATTCTAGGTTGTGCCAATACCTTGATCAAATGCTATTAAAGTCAATTAAAATGTTAATTATGTATGAAACATTGGGAAAGAGAAAAATATAAAAGCCAATTTATATTATTTTTCAAAATACTTATGATCAATGATGAATAGAGGAAATAGAGCTATTTATGGGGAAAATAATAACTAGTTGAAGTACCACTTCAAATAATTAGAAAACATAAATTATCTCATAAATTTAATTGAAAATTGGCAGGTGATGTTGGAAAAGGGCAATGGATTTTTCTACTTTCTTCCTTATGTAAACACAGTGGCATCAAATTTTTAAATGTACCTACTTGAATTCTCCAAGATATTAAAGAGGAAATAAGATGTTACAGGAGATTATGTCCAAGTTAAAACAACAACAACAAAAATACTAGAAGCAATCTCCTTAGATTTTATTTTTACAGTATACAGTTAAGAAAATGTAAGAGCACCAGTTCTACAATTACTATAACAAAATATTTAAACAGTGGGGGTAGGATAGAGCTTGTGTATGTGGGGAAAGGCTTGTCAAATGTGAATTCGACAAGAATAATGCATGAATTTAGGACTAAACGAATATAACTGTTAGTAAATTAGCAAGGGATGTGGTAATCATTGATTTGTTTTTGTTTTTAAGAGTAAACAACATTGTTAAAATGAGTATGAGATGACTAATTTTGTGACAGATTTCTTGTCATAACTTAGAGTAGATAAAATATGTGTTGTATGTTTTATTTACTCTTCTCTACCTAGTCAAGCCATATTTTGATTAAATTTAAGTACTGGTGAATCAATTCATTAGAATACTATGCTTATTACAGAGTCAAATGAGTTATAAATTATGTTAATAATCGTACTAAACACTAGGTACATAGTTCAGTGATAAAGCCCTTAACTTACATGTATAAAGATCTGGGTTTGAGTCCCTTATACAAAAAAAATTTAAATATTATCTTAAAGCCTGGAAATATGCTAGAAATACATTATAAACAGTGTCCATGAGACCAAACATAACATCAGTTAAGTAACAAAAAAGAAAGGGCATCACACAGAATTAAAAAAAAAGAAAACAGCTGATATCCAGCCACATTTATGAATGTGGGAAGGGAGTAGAGGAAGACACCTCCTGTCCTAAGCAAGAATCAAACCTGGAGGGTCTCTTTGCACTCAGGGGACTTCAGAGTCTAACCACACCCATGATCCCACAGGTACTTGAGGCTGCATTGGCCCTGTGAGGGCTCTTGTGGCATAACAGCTACTAATGAGCCCTTTGGAAAAAAATTAAACTTCAAATTCTATTTTGGTTTATTACTGTGCAGTTAGCTTTCCTTTTTGTAAGTACTTTGGCTTCTTGATCAACAGATTGCAAGCAACTTTCCTTAATTTTAACCTTATAAGAGCTGATCCACCTTTGTTTGAAGAATATGCCCTTATTTTTCTCTCTATGTTTTTTGTTGTCTTTCTGTAGAAGTTTGTCATCTATTTCTAAGCTGCTAATTCCCTCTGCTGATTATCTGCAAAATGAACATTTGGTGTTCAAGATATAGTTCAGTATATCTGTGCCTGGAATTATAGCCAAAGCCTATGAATCTCAGTTTAAAATTGTGAATGTTCACATTGCTCTGTTTGGAGACGTTGATTTGAACTAGAAGCTTTTCGTGCATACTATCCTTTATACGATGTGTAAACCTTCTCATGTCTTTTTACTTTTTGGTTTCTTTGAGGAAGCATTTATCTTTACATCATCAAAGAGCTTCACCAGATCACTTCGTGTAATCTTGGTCTTCATTTTCTCACTCATTCATTTTCCCAATTGCTCATCATTATGTAATCCAGGAAAGAAAAGAGGAGGTAAGTTTACTTTAGTGATCACAGATTCAGCCATGGATGTCAACGTCCGTGTTGTCTTCCACAATCTGCTCTCTTGTGTCTTGATGTGTTCTCTGTCTTTTGCATCCAACACCTTTTCCTCTTATTTAGTCAATCCTCAGGCACACAGTTCTAGCTTTCTGAAAAAGAATGTTTTCTTCAAAATCATTAAGTATTTTCCTCTATTATCATCCTATAGTTTTGTATATTGTCTTAAAAATAATTTGGCGCCAGTCACTTGGAACTGGAGTGACTGTGATGTCTCTTTGAGTGACTATGACCTTCCAGAAAGCAACTTCCATCTCTGAAGTGGAATTGTATGGAACTTACTGTCCTGTTCTTAGCTGAGACTACCTGCTGAATTCCTCAAAGAAATGGAATCTCGCTTTTCTAAGTTTTGCCTGATTTGTAATATCAGAAGTTTGACCTCCTCTGCAGGTGACTTGAAGGTTCCAAAGGCCTTTTTGTAGAGTCTAATAAAGTTACATTCATTTTATTACACTTTTAAACTCAGATGGAATACCTTTGACTATCTTCTTTCCCTCATATTACATTGGCATTTTACTGTAAAAACAATAAAAACAGAACATGCCAAAATTTCCGAGGAAATTTGAAAAAAAAAGGACCTTGTGCATAATTAAGAAAACTTCATGATTACCCAGCTGCCACAGACTGAACTGGAAGGATGTCTTTGCTGCTGTCAGGAGATTTCCCTGGGTTTGGTTAGCTCCACATCTCTACATATATATTCAGTAGTTTATGGACTATGATTACCTTCCTGGAACTCTATGTGTTACTGCAACCGATCAAGTCCTGACAACTAGAATACCCCCTTTCATTAGTAGGGCCGTGGGAAGGACTCCCATTAAAGAAATATTGGTCCTTAACTATGTTCTGGAAGCACACGTAGACTGAGTCTTATTTATGTAGTACATCAAGGGCAAAGGCAGCTCACAGCCAGAGCAGTTCAGCTCATGATCTGTAAACAATGAGTCCCCCTCTTGTACTCCCTCACCAACCTGTCCAACTCAAACCCAGAGAATTGAGGGTGAATAAGCTGTTTCCTAGTTCTTCTTCTTCAATAGCTTCACAACTCAGGGCTTTGAAATTGTTAACAATATTTCAGAAAAACAAAACAGACCACAAAGCATCTTTCTACAGTGTGTATCCTTCGAGACTATTAATTAATTGGCAATCTTAAGTTAACAAGTGGGATAGTTTGTTCAAGAATGGAAATCATTAAGATGCAGGATTAGATTCTATATCAAAATAATCTGAGTTCGAGTACAGTTTTATAAAAAATATATATCCTTAATGAGTACCTTTCATCTTCCTAAACCAAAGACTTTATTTATTTCATGTAATTCTTATGAGGAATTACACCACACTTGGGCTGCTTGGGGGACCATACCGGATGCCAGGGACTGAACCTGGATTGGGTGTGTGCTGGGCAAACACCTTACACTCTGTACTACCTCTCCAGCCACTCAAACCCAAGGATTTATGCTGCAGTCCAGCTGCAGCAAATGTTCAGGACCCTTGAATGTGGGTTGGTGGAGTTGGCAAAAGAACACAAACTTTTTCAGGTGTTGAAGGAGATCTCTCTTTATTCCTATATTGTGTCTATATTTATATTCATTTTCTGCGTATGCATCTAACTTACAACTTCATTACAGCAGATAAGCAAGAAGCTTTCTGCCTCACTTGTTGCGGTTGCACAGAATTAAAAATAAATTGCTCAAGCATAGCATGCAGGGTTCACAAATACAACTCATATATTGCGTCAAATTAGTACAAAGATTCATTAGACATTGATTTATATCTAACTATATTTTCAATAATATTTTTCATTTCATATCCTAGGATGCTTTTTAAGGCTTTTAGGATATCCCGGTCCCTATGTTCTTTTTCGTTTAATTGTAACAAATTCTTTCCCCACCGATGATTTCAGGATCTAATTTGCCTTATAAAATCAGCCTTTTGTTTTATACTTAACAAATGCCACAACGGCCCACTGCGCCTTACTATTTGCCAAAGGTTCAATGTGTCATATATGATGGTGGGCACTACACTCCTAATTTGGGGTCTGTAGGGGGCTTTTTAGTTTCTAATTTATCTTCCACTTTCAGGGTGCCTAACACATTGATATTTGTGTAAATGTTAATTCATATTTCTGTTAGCCATTCATAAATTTCCTTACTGGTCCATCTAGTTTACATCCTGTCACACATTTTGTAAGGGCCGAGTCTCCAATCATCATTTTTCTGGAACTCCCAGGACTAAACTTATGGATCAGCTACAACGCACATATGTAAGTACATTGATTTCAAGAATTGGGGGGAGGGGAGAGAGGTTGTTGTCTAATTCCAGGAAGAAACATTCCTTGAGGGACTGGAGCAATAGCACACCAGGTAGGGTGTTTGCCTTGCACACGGCCAACCTGGCTTCTATTCCCAGCATCCCGTACAGTCCCCCGAGCACCACCAAGAGTGATTCCTGAGTGCAAAGTCAGGCATAACCCCTGTGCATCGCTGGATCTAGCCTAAAGAGCAAAGCAAAGCGAACAAACAAATGTGACATTCCTTGCATGTTTTTCCACCATGCATGGACCTTGTCACACTGCAGGACTGGTATATGCGGCAGATTTTTAAAAATTTATCAACCAATTCACCTAACTGAAAGTCCTTTAAAAAATTCTTTATAATTCTCAGTGAAATTTATCAGTTACACACAGGCAGGGTGAGGGGCTGGGGAGGTGGTGGAGGGAAGTATACTGTGATTCTTGGTGGTGGAATACAGTCCCTGCTGTATGTCCTGGTTTACACCTTGCTGTGCTCAGTGGATCACACACAGTGCCGGAAATGCAACAGGGATCAGTTTCATTCAAAAACAAGTGTTTCACCTTCTAAAGTATCTCTCCAGACCCCACATAAGATTGTTTTTTAGTTGTAAGAGCGATATCACAGCAGGTAGGGCATTTGCCTTGCACATGGCCGACCCAGGTTTGATTCCTCTGTCCCTCTCGGAGAGCCTGGCAAGCTACCGAGAGTATCCTGCCCACACAGCAGAGCCTGGCAAGCTACCCATGACACATTCGATATGCAAAAAACCATAACAGCAAGTCTCACAATGGAGATGTTACTGATGCCCGCTCGGCAAATCAATGAACAACGAGATGACAGAGCTACAGTGCTACCCAGGGTCTTGACTCATTTTGCTCTCTTTCTATCATCTTTATGTCACCTCCTCAAGACTCTTAAAATAAAGACATGATTTATCATTTTTTTTTTTTTGCTGGTGGAGGGGCACATGAGATTGTGCTCAGGACTTACTCTTGGCTCTTTTGGGTTCAGAGATCACTCCTGATGGTGTTCAGAGATCAAATGCAGTGCTAGGAATTAAACCAGTCAGCTCCTTGCAAGGCAAGCACCTTATCTGCTGTATGGTCTCTTTGTTCTCTGATTTATCCATCATTATCGATCTCTAGTATTTATCTGTTACTTGTCTGGTTTAATGGAAATTAAAATTCTGTATCTGTTATATGTATGCATATTCATATACTATCAACTTATGTTAACTTTTAGACCATACCAGTTGATATTCAGGATAGCCCTGGTTCTGTGCTTAGGGGTTACTTCTGGTGGTGTTTGGAAGACCATGTGGTACGCAGGATCAAACTGAGGCCTCTCTACATGCAAAGGATGCACTCTGGCTATTGAATTCCCCCTCCAACCTAATTTTTTTACTACTTTTACTATTAATTCTCAAAAGAAATATGGAGCAACATTTCATTAAACACTAATAATTTGCTTTTCTTAGTCTATGGTTATTTTCAAGAGATATTTTTACCTTTACTTAAAATTTGAAAAATTATTTATTTGGGAAGTCTGGGTCACATCCAGCTGTGCTCAGAGGTCATTCCAATTAGTACTTGAAGACCTTATGTGGTGCTGGATATCAAACCAGGGTCAGCCATGTGCAAGGTAAACCTCTCATTCCTATACTCTTTCTGTGGCACCAAGAGCTAATTTTAAAAAAGGAATTGCAGTACTTGTATAATAATATAAATAAATAAATAAATAATAAAAATATTTGAATTAATTTTAGTGTATATCTCTATTTGTTTTGAAAGAAATATTTGAATGCAAGATATTTGAATGAAAGTGGTTTTTTTTTTTTTTTTTTTTTGCTTTTTGTGTCACTCCCGGCGATGCAAAGGGGTTACTCCTGGCTCTGCACTCAGGAATTACTCCTGGCGGTGCTCAGGGGGACCATATGGGATGCTGGGAATTGAACCCGGGTCAGCCGCATGCAAGGCAAACGCTTACCCGCTGTGCTATCACTCCAGCCCCAAGTATTTTCATTTTTATACTAGTTCTCATGTTTGCATTTGTATGTCTGATAGACGTTTTTAAAATAAGTTTTTTATTTGAACATTATGCTATTATGGTTTTTCTATTTTTAAATTTATAGACTGTCAATTGAATGGAAGTCTACTTTGCTTTTATAATTTTCTTCAATTAAAATTATCTGACAATCAAATTCCATGGCATGTAAAGACAATTTACACACTTCGAATTTAGACTCCAGAGTCAAAAATTTTATTTAATGAATACTTGAGTCTTCAAGAAAAAGATCAGGGCTGGAGCGATGGCACAGCGGGTAGGGCGTTTGCCTTGCACTCGGCTGGCCCGGGTTCGATTCCAGCATCCCATATGGTCCCCTGAGCATCGCCAGGAGTGATTCCTGAGTGCAGAGCCAGGAGTAACTCCTGTGCATCACCAGGTGTGACCCCCCAAAAAAGCAAAAAAAAAAAAGTAAAACATCTATTTTGCTTTAAAAAAAAAATCACTGTTATGAGCTAAAGAAAGAGTAGAAAGATTAAGACACTTACCTAAAGTGTGGGTGGCGCCATGACCCTGATTGGGATACTGGCACCATGCGGTCCTCAGTCAAGAGGCCCTTGGTACAGTCAGGAGTGTCCCCTCAGCACAAAAGCTACATGTGGATCCTGAGCACTGCCAGGTGTGGCCCCTATCCCTTTAAGTTCAAATTCAAATCATTAAAAAAACTGGTGATAACAAAAACATACAGAAATGAGTGACTTTTAGTTTTAGAATTGATACGTACACAGTGGACTGGAGTGATAGCACTCTGGCCCCTGAACTGTTCTTCTGAATTGATAGAATTTCCTTTCATCTTAGGATGTACCTTCAGTATCATTGTATCACTGTTGTCCCATTGCTCATCGATTTGCTCGAGTGGGCACCAGTAATGTCTCATTTGTCCTTGTCAGGGAATGAAACCCATTATTGTTACTGTTTTTGGCATATGGAATATGTCATGGGGGGTAGCTTGCCAGGGTCTGCCATGTGAGATTCTGCAGAATGTACCTTCTACTTCATATATTATATATATTTATAAATTATTATATTATATTATATATTATATACATGTATATGTATATATATAACTCGGGGACACCGTGCCAAGCTGTTTTCACTTGGGGTGACGGGGCGGGGGTAGAAACCTCCCTGCCCCAAGGGGCCCAGCCCTGGCAGCCAACCAATCACTACCCAAATGCCGCCTCGCTCCAGGCCACTTTCTGGACACATTACAAGACATTTCCATTTCCATAATTACCACACCATATTTGATGGAGTTCAGACAGTAGGCAACAAATCATAGACATATATATGTATATATACATATATATACATACCTCTCTGAGAGCGTGGCAAGCTACTGAGAGTATCCTGCCCACACGGGTAGAGCCTGCCAATCTACCTGTGGCATATTCTATATGCCAAAAATAGTAACGATAGGTCTCATTCCCCTGACCCTGAAAGAGCCTCTAATCATTGGGAAAGATGAGTAAGGAGAGACTGCTAAAATCTCAGGGCTGGGAGGAATTGGTGCCTGCTCGAGTAAATTGATGAACAATGGGATGACAGTGACAGTGACAGTGATATATATATATATATATACATATATATAGTTACATATATATATGACATATATAACAATCCTGAGATAACCTGGGAATGTGAAGTGAAAGGGCACTAGAGTAGCGGTAAATAGAAATAATAAAATTGAGAAAACCCTATTAGTGAAAATTCCACAAGTTTTCTTTCCGATAGGACTTGGGCTTCACTCTAAGACATGATGACTTAAGTTACTTGCTTTCCCATGGAGTTGGGTTTCTGCACCCGTCTCAGAAATAATTCCCTTTTTCTCATATACTCAACTTAGGTAAAGTCATAATGTAAAATGTAAGCATTTGATATTTAATTCTGTAACAGATCCGTTCTCCTTTCTTTGATTTATTTCTCCTTCCTCAGCTGAAAAAAATTCTCACGGAAGGCATTAGAGGTTGTTTTTGTGTTTTTTCTCTATCCGTTTTGTGAGTACGGGTGTGTGTGTGTCTGTGTTTGTGTGATTTAAAACATACTATATATTTTAAGTAGTCAGTCTATTTTTCTTTATTTTTTATCTTATTAACATAAGGAGATTAAGGCAAATTTTGTTTTTATATCCCTCTCTAATGGAGGTAGATGGTATTAGAATACTTTTGAATAAATGAATGTTTTCAGTGCACCTGGGTGCACAGGCAATTTAGTTTTCAAAGTAGGGCAGTTATGAGAAGGATGAACCACTCCCTTCCTCTCAGAGTGTTTGTCTTGGGGATTAGTGGTTAGAAATGTTAGGTTCTTATGTTTATGTTACACAGGCACACAGTATTAGAATTCTATGTCACTGATTTCTTAGTAAAAATGTACTTTTTTGAGAGTTGCATGGTAGAAGACGTTTTAATTCAATTGGTTATGCAATTCTAAAAATTACAAGACATTCTTTCTCTATTAAATTTGTTCATCTAGCTCATACCTAATTTGCTTTAGTAGTGAATAAAGTAACTGTTACTTAAAATACACTAATTCTTGAAAAGAATGCTTTTTGTCAATGGGACTTTGCAACTCATTTTAATAAACTGCTATGTTATGTAAATAGAGGACATTTCCAGAAAGCTAAATATATTTTAATCCTGTCAAGATATACAAGATATACAATCATAGAGCACTTTTTTTAAAAAAAAGAAACTGTATCATTGTCACTGTCATCCCGTTGCTCATCAATTTGCTCGAGCGGGCACCAGTAATATCTCCATTGTGAGACTTGTTGTTAATGTTTTTGGTATACCGAATATGCCACGGGTAGCTTGCAAGGCTCTGCTGTGCAGGCAAGATATTCTCGGCAGCTTGCTGGGCTCTCTGAGAGGGATGGAGGAATTGAACCAGGGTTGGCCTCATGCAAGGCAAATGCCCTACCCGCTGTGCTATTGTTCCAGCCCTTTTAAAGAAACAATACGATAAATTCAAATTAAACTCTTAGCACACCTTTCCAGCTTGACATTGTCACCAATTTTTGGTTTATTCTAAACTAGTCAAGATGGAAAAAGAAAGATAATAGTGTTTTGAATATGTCATTGCTTCTCTCAAGCCTATATTGTAGTTTTCGGTGAACAGTTCTTAAATATGAAAATTATTTTTACATATGGATTGCCTATGTAATGAAAATTTAGTTATTCACAGGACCTCCACAAGTTCCTCTCCTTGCCAGCCTACAATGGTAACCATTGCTATATCCCTTATTTCTTTTTGTTCTTAATTTTATTTTCATAAGTTTCTTCACAATTGATTACATTCAATATTTCAACACAAATCCCACCACCATTTCACCTTTGCACTATCATTAATTTGAATTTTCCCACCACTATTCAAATCTGCCTGCCATGGGCTAGACAATTTATTTTATATTGCTTATTATGAATATCCTGAGAGGTTGCAAGCAGCCATGCACTTCTGGGATTCTAAAATTTTAAATGACTGCAGCCCAGAGACATCTCTGTAGGGAGTTAATCCATTTTGAGATTCATTTGTGAATCTCTGGGTCAAGTCTGTTGATAAGCTGAGATGGCACCCAGAGGCAGTTTGTGGGTGTGACAGCCCGGACCCCAAGCGAGCAAGCAGGGAGATGGAAAGGACCAGCCCTTCTCCCCTGCTGCCTTGTGGCCTGGAGTCTTAGAAACTGATGCCGTGTACTTGGGTTTTTCTTCTGAAAGCTCATGGCTACCGGAATTTCATCTGGAGTGGGTGGAGAGGGGACCCTTGCTCCATCTGAGGTGCCCTTGTGGAATTGGCTTGGTATGGGGTCTGGAGAGATCTCCCGCGAGCTACTGTCTTCCAGGATTCACTGCTGAGTCTCTGCCCTTATTTCTTTGTTTGATGGTTTAGATAAGTAATCTTTAAACTTAATTACTCTGACTTAATAATTTATTTTATTTTATTTTATTTTATTTTATTGAATCACCATCTGGAAAGTTACAAAGCTTTCAGGCTTATGTCTCAGTTATACAATGCTCAAACACCCGTCCCTTCACCAGTGCACATATTCCACCACCAAAAACCCCAATATAACTCCTACCCCCCCACACCCCCCCTCCCACATAGCTGATAAATTTCACTTCACTTTCTCTTTACCTTGATTACATTCCATATTTCAACACAAAACTCACTATTGTTGTTGGAGTTTCCCTCCCCAAAACAGCCCTGCTGACAAGGAAGCATTTGATAATTAGTTTTCCATTGCTGAGAATAAAGAGATATGAAGTTGAGCGGCTGCGATAGCATGGTTTAGGAGTTCTGGATTTTAGTATTTTACTAAGTCCTGGGAGATTTATGTTAGAAATTGCATCATTTCCCTTCCTGGGGCAGCATGGGGCTATGGCTTAGTTCACAGTCTGGAGACATTTCTGCAAGCAGCTGCTGGTACCAAAAGTCCTCTAGCTGGCCTCCAGATCGTGGTAGATCAGCAGCAGAGTAACCACACAAATGAGTGGCCACCCGGGTTGAATCTTGGCGAAGAGCACGCCGGCATGAGATTGCCCATGTGTCCCGCTGTTACAAGTTCATCCCTTTTTTTTTTCCTTCCCTTGCCACCAAGTTCGTACCTCCTTAATGGTCCTTATAAAATGGCGGACACCACACCATTTTTCCCTGAAAAAGGAAAAAAAAAACCGAGAAAGGAAGACCTTTCCCCTCCTCGGTCGGTGTGGGGCTAAGGCTTAGTTCACAGTCAAGAGACATTGCTGCAAGTGGCTGGTACCAAAAGTAGCCTAGCTGGCCTCCAGATCGTGGTCGATCAGCAGCAGAGCAGCCGCACAAAAGTGTGGCCACCCAGGTCACATCTCAGCGGAGAGCCTCTGCCCTTATTTCTTAAGAGTTAGTTTTCCTATTCTTGTACTTCACATAAGTGGAATCACAAGCTATTTCCTATTTCCTCCTCTGTGCCTATCTTCTTTGGCTGAACATTCTGCTTAGCAGAGCCACTTAAATTGTTGTGTGTAGTAATAACTCAAGTGGTACATAGTTATATTTAATTATTCTTTTCAATTTATTATCCATTCTAGTATTGATACATTTTTTAGTTAAACTTATTGTTTAAGAATTATAAATAAAGGACCCCAAATTTTGTAATTGGCTTCTGATGGAGACTGTGAAGTCTGTTTTGAATTGAAGAGATTTTATCTTTATTTTTTGGGTCACACCCAGTGATACACAGAGGTTACTTCTGGCTCATGAACTGAGGAATTACTCGTGGTAGAGCTCGGGGGACCATATGGGATCCTGGGAATCAAACCAGGGTCAGCCGCGTGCAAGGCAAATGTCCTACCTGCAATGCTATCGCTCCAGCCCCAAAGAGATTTCATCTTGCCTTTAACTGACACATTGAGACTTCTAAGCAAAAATTAAACAGTCTGATCATCTATTCAGTGACTTAATTGTTATTACTTGAGGCAATTCCCTGGCTCCACTAATTAGAGATAGACAAATGGATCGAAGAATTACTTCAAAAGTTTTGATTGATATAATACGCAGTTCACAGATGGCTGGACTGTGTATCATTTCTTCACCTAATCTCCCGAACCCTTTAACTCTCCTTTATGCCCTGACTACTCTGGATCATACATTGGGATATTTCCCTCTCTTGTGTATCTAAATCAGTGTTTCTCAGTAGGGACAATTTACCTGCTGTGGGACATTCATACTGGACCATCAGGTGCAACTGGGGGCCAATATCTACTTGTTTGATGAATGAAGGTAAATTTCCAAGGGGGCACTGGGTAATTTTTCCTGAAAGGGGCTGGCAGATCAATTAAGTCTGAGAAGCTCTGATCTAAATCAAGACTTTTTTTTTCAAAATGACTGTATTATAGCCTGCTTGTTTCTTAGTTGAGAATATAAAGATATATAAGGACTCATTATTGTTGATACGTTTTCAGGTTCAGACTTGCAGGAACACACATACACACAGAATTACACTAAAGGATTCACTTTTTAAAAATGTTTTTTGGCCAGTGGTTCTCAGGGCTTACTCCTGGATCTGCTGAAGGATCACCCTGGTGGTGCCCTGGGAACCGTCTGTGTAGCTGGGGATGGGACATGGGTGGCTATGAACAATGTAAGAGACTTCCCTGTTGTCCTAACTCTCTAGCCCCGAGGGTCCATTTTTTTTTAAAGTTGTATCAATTTGTACACACACCAACAATGTTTAACAGTTCTTAGTCACCCCATATTTTCATTGTTGTGGAGCAGGGCGACAGGCGCTGGAACAGGGAAAACACATGGCCCTGAAGTGAAACCTCGAAAAGCGGAGTAACAGGACAGAGATAAGCAAACAGGGTGCCTGCATCTTGTGTCTGGCCTTGAGCCTCATTCCACCCTCGTCAAGTAAGGCCGAAAGCCCAGAGACCATCACATACACTTTAAGCAAGTCATCCTAACCATGACATATAGCCATGAAGGAGATTGAACCAGAGATGAAGCAGAGAGGAAAAAGTGATAGGGCAATAGGGCTAAGTTCTATGTGATTGAACGTCCTGTAAGCCAAGACTCTCATAAGAAGGTGTGTATTTGGCAAGAAAGTTAAGCTGTGTCACTGAATCTGCTCCAGGGCGTGGTTCTCCCGAGCCCGTCCTCCTTTGCCCACGAACAGGTTCCTGCCCGTACCGGTGTGCAATGTCTCGTGTCAGGGTTCTGGGGATAAGAGTTTCCTTAACACACTGTCATTTTATATTGTCAATGAACATGTTGAACAATTTGCTGTGTGTTTTGATACATTATTTTACTATTAATTTTCTTTCCCCTGAAAACTGGTGTGTTGAGAACCCTTTATGCTCAGCTGGGATATTGTTGCTTTAGGTGCTTTAGGTAGCCATGATTACTCACCCTTACCTTTATTTGTCTTTATTATCTTACTACTTATATTCTTGTCACGTTAGCTTTTAATTAATTGCTTTCAAGATAAATTTAAATTTGCTAAATTTAGAAAGCACAGAACCTTCTAATACCTGAGAGAGGAAAAAATGAAAACTATTAACAGAAAATGATTGTCATGCTTATGGTCTGACATTACCAATTTTTTAAAAAATGGGAAACTAGAATTAATTCCCATTCTGAAAAAAATTAGAGACAATCCTCTCACATCTCAAATGAAGAAAATAAATTACCTTCTTTTGTTTTCCTAGTTTTTTTTTGTGGTAAGAGATAGTGAAATCATAATCTTTATTAGATATGGTCATTTATTTTTTTGTTTTGGAGGCCACCCCTGTGCTGCACTGGGGCCTTCCAACCTCTTGCTTAGAGAGTTGGTCCTGGTAGTGCTCAGAGGACCCTGTGGTGCTGAGAACTGATCTCCTGCCTGCAGTCCACACTCCAGTTCACTGAGCTATCTTTAGGCCCCAATGTGCTAATTGTAGCACTGTAGCACTGTTGTCTCATTGTTCATTGATTTGCTCGAGCGGGCACTAGTAATGTCTCAACTGTGAGACTTGTTATTATTGTTTTGGGTATATCAAATATGCCATAGGTAGCTTGCCTGGCTCTGCCATGCAAGCCAGATATTCTTGGTAGCTTGCCGGGCTCTCCGAGAAGGATGGAGGAATTGAACCCGGGTCAGCTGAGTGTAAGGCAAACGCCCTACTCGCTGTGCTATCGCTCCAGCCCATGCTAATTGTTAAAATTATTATTTATTAATTGTAAGTAGAGTTATCAAATCACTATTATTGTAAAATACATATTATTAAGTTTGGCATAAGATACTTTCAGATGTAACAAGTTTATATCACAAGATGTATTCAAACAGAAGTTGTCTTTCTACTAGAGATTCAGAATGCATTTCTTGTGTTAAAATATGATAGAGTGTTGTATTTTAAATTTTTCTCTAGGGATAAGTTATTTCAATTTAGAATCATAGATATTATACTACATATCAAAAAATAAATCATATGCCAATTAAGATAATATTTTCATGGGATTTACTGATGCCAACAACCACTTGGAAAAATACTTATAAAATTTTAATTTTATGAATAAAGAAGATAAGAACTGATTTATGGTATCTGACTAGTTAACAAAGTGGCAGAGCCTGGACTAGGTATAGTTTTCTTGACATTGTTGCTGGTTTTCATTCATTATTTCTCAGGGACTGATGTCTATAGCCCTGGAGAGTTATAGTGGCAAATAAACATCCAGACACAGATGGCAAAGGCTTGTTCCTGTCTTTCATTTTATGTATAAATATATGAATTTGGAGAAACCACAAGAGAGAAATGTATCAAAATGGGATCATATTTAGAGCAAAATGTAGGATGAAATTAAAATGATAGCAGCAATAACACTCAGGAGCTTGGGAAGGATCAGACTAATAAGCATAACAAACATATTGTGAAGAGAAAATGAACACAAAGCTCTAGATTGTTAGATGAATAACATATTGTTGGCAACTCTGACGTTGTGTGTTGTGACCAGGTGGAAAACAAGTGAAGTTTGACCATGTACTTGTAAAAATTCTTAGCCCACACAGTCCACATGCCTCTTCTTAAGGGTTCCTTACAAAGTGTAAACATCAACAGTGAATTCTTTAAAAGAAAACATGAAAAAATATAGCTGCTTATTATTCAGCTAAAATACTGTTCTTTGAGACAGTAAGCTTTAAATCTGAATTTTAAATCAGTTACTTTTGAATTGGAAAATAAAAAGACCCAAATCTTACATGTAATGTAAGAAAATATACTGGGCATAATGTTAAAGAGTAAATCTCTATTTTCTTTAAGAAGACTTTTGCATTATATATGCATATTGAAAATCAGACGGAAAATTCTGTCCAGTTTTTATTATCTTCAGTATGACTGGTGTTTCATCACTTGCCAAGTCATGGCCACCTGTGGCTCTATCTTGGCAGCTCTGGGTTTAATCAGCCAGGAGTTCTGTTCACAGGAAAGGCCTCCTGAAGCCTAACTAAAAAGCAGAGTTCACATGAGCAGAATTCTGATAATAAGGATTTGCTGAATACATAATTCAACTTGTTTTGCTTTGAGCAGACACACTAGCCAGTGCTTTTGTTGGCATCCATACCAAAGACTTTGCACACAAACAATTAGCTCCAAGTCGTTTGATTTTCCACACAGGAAACTCAATACAGAACAGTCAGTTCTCTGTAGATGTATCTTCTCTTTTCCTATTGTTTTCATTCGGTTACACTCCAACCATTAACACATTCACTGTATCACTGTCATCCCACTGCTCATAGATTTGCTCGAGCGGGCACCAGTAATGTCTCCATTGTGAGACTTGTTACTGTTTTTGGCATATCGAATACGCCATGGGTAGCTTGCCAGGTTCTGCTGCTCGGGTGAGATACTCTCAGGAGCTTGCAGGGCTCTCCGAGAGGGGCGGAGAAATCAAACCTGGGTCGGCCGTGTTAAAGGCAAATGCCCTACCCGCTTTGCTATCCCTGCAGCCCCATTAACACATTAATGGACCAATTACTGGGACCTGGAACCCTTTAGAGATTTATACCCATTGTCCCAAGACTCTCCCCAAGTCACATTCAAAGGACCTTCAAAATTTGGGCTGGAGAGATAACTTACTGGTAGAGCGCCCGCTTTGTATGTGTGATACTGAATTTGGTACCACAAAAACAAAATTAAAGTCCCCCAAACCAGAGGCCCTTCAGGATCCCTTCCATTAGGCCTGGATGGCAACAGAATAGTCTCAAAATTCTAAGTGATTCCATACTTTTATCAATTTTTTGTAGTCTGAAATGTGTAGTATTATTATTGTTATTATTATTAGGCTGGAGCAATAGCACAGTGGGTAGGGCATTTGTCTTGCATGAAGTCGACCTGGGTTCGATTCCTCTGCCCCTCTCGGAGAGCCCGGCAAGCTATCGAGAGTATCCCACCCACATGGCAGAACCTGGCAAGCTTCCCTTGGCATATCTTCCCTTGGCGTATTCAATATACCAAAAACAGTAACAGCAAGTCTCACAATGGAGACATTACTGGTGCTTGCTCGAGCAAATCGATGAGCAACAAGATGACAGTGATACAGTGATTATTATTATTGGTATTTTGTTTTGGTACCACACCCAGCTGTGCAAGGGCTTATTCCTAGCTCTGCCGTCAGTGATCACTTGTGGTGGAGTTCAGGAGACAAATGTGGTTCTGGGGACAGAGTCATGTTTGGCTGTGTGCAAGGCAAGCACCTTACATGCTGGACTAGCTTTTCAGTTCTGAAATGTCACCGTCACTGTCATCCCGTTGCTCATCGATTTGTTCGAGTGGGTACCAGTAACGTCTCTCATTGTGAGACTTATTGTTACTGTTTTTGGCATATTGAATACACCACGGGTAGCTTGCCAGGCTCTGCCGTGCGGGCGCGATACTCTTGGTAGCTTGCCGGATTCTCCCAGAGGGGTGGAGGAATCGAACACGGGTCAGCTGCGTGAAAGGCAAACTCCCTATGGCTGTGCTATTGCTCCAGCCCTTCTGAAATGTATATATTTAAAAATGATCACTTCGTTACTTTGAATCTCTATGCTAAATGTCCTTGTAACAGGCACTGCAAATGAGTGAGTTCACTCTGGGAAAGGATAGTGAGCACTCAGGTTTCAATGATTTTTCACCTGTAAAGAGAATGCTTTGGCAAATTAATCCTTAAAATCCTTTTAGTGGTTCTCAGTATTGTCTGCACATGGCATTCAACTGGAAACCTTTAGAGAGTGGTGTTGCCCATCCTCAGCTTTTGGAGATTTTAATTTAACGAAATGGTCTGGAGCAAAGTTTGAGCAGTAGACTATAAAGCCTAAACTTTACAGTACAATTACCTGGAGTTTTAAAAAATCAATACCCTAACTAAAATAGTTCTTGACACTTCTCAAAAAGATGTGGTTTTGCAGCTGAGAATCATTGCTCCAGCAATATAATCTCTCAGACAAAATATTAAGGAAGCACGCAGATATTTGGCACCGCACAGTGTATGCAAGTCAGATTGCTCAGACCATCGGGGCTGATTAAGTTTTGCAGCTCTGCTTAACTCTAAGCAAACATGGTTATTCATCTGTGTTCTCAGAATAAAACACTTATTGACTATTCACTGTATGCTGCATTCTTTACTCAACATTGAACACGTTTATAGTGCTGCCACTTAAAATGTTTATTGAAATCACAAATTAGAGAAATTTTATTTTATTTTAAAATAGGAGTTTCTGAAGAAATGCACATCCAGGGTGCTCAGGGATCAGTCCTGGGGAAGTTGGGAGGGGTCTAGGCTCAATTCTGGGTTTGCCACTTGCAAGGGGAGTGTCTTAGCTACTGGACTGTCTCACTGGCCTCCAATGTTAGAAAACTTTAATTCTTTAAAATTAAACTAAGGAATTAGTGGAGGTCCCTTATTTAAAACAAACTACACCCATAAACAAGCATAATACATAGCGAAACATGTGAATAATCACAACTAAAAAAGAATAATCTGAAATCTAGCAGCTATACTTAACAATTTAAAGAATAAAATATAGTCATATCATGATATTTATCAAATCTTTTGCAAGTCACCTCAAACTCCATAAACATACAGTACATGATGAAATATTATTCAGTCATATTTTAAACCCA
Organism: Sorex araneus; assembly: GCF_027595985.1. Classification (NCBI taxonomy): domain Eukaryota; kingdom Metazoa; phylum Chordata; class Mammalia; order Eulipotyphla; family Soricidae; genus Sorex; species Sorex araneus. Next base: position 378,078,364 of record NC_073302.1, on the reverse strand, counting down.
TAGGTATTCATACTTAAAAGCATTAACATTTCAATGATATTATGACCTGTGTTATAATTGCCTTTCATTATAATAGGGTAAATATGAATTTAGTTTTATTATTTTTCTTTATCTGTAATTATTCTCCCATATCTTACATGATTTAAAATGCATATGAATACAAATGAATAAAACATTTAATTTTAAAGTCAGTCGTTTCTCTTAATCATTAATTTTTGTTTTACCAATTAATGAAAAACCTACTAGTAATTCTATAACATTTCTTGTAAATTTTTTCTTAGAGAAAGAGAAATAAAGATAGAGTTTGGATTTTGGGATACTCCAGAAAAGTACTGAGCAAGCTGAAATCTTACAGTGTACGGAGAAAAGGAAAATCTATAGGCTTCTATTACTTAATTTTTGTTATTTGAAAGTGACAATAACAAAACAGCTTCTAAACAAATACTATTGGACAGAACATTACTATCTCTCCCCCAAAGACGCCACATCCTAATTACCAGAACCTGTGTATACTTTATATTATAATTGGATTTCCTAAATCTTTTCTTTTCATGACCCCTTTTTGTTAGATAATTTTTTACATGATTCTGGATATATCAAATAGCTTCTCAGTCAAACATTTCCTAATATCACAATTTATTTCAAAACATATTTTCATGAATCCTGGCACCCCTCCTGGGGCTGTGACACACAGTTTTTGAAACTAGATTTTGTAAGACAAAAGGCCATTGAGGTTGCAGGTTAAGTTAATTAAGGTTATTAATTACAACTGATTCTGAGATGCAGGCAGCCTGGGTTTTCCAGGTGGGCCCAATAGAACCACCAGAGTTTATAAATAAGATGGAGGGTGGAGCCTTCGGGAGAAGCCTTTAGAGAAAGATTCCACCCATGGCTGCAGATCTTGGAAATGGAGATAAGGGGTTTGTGATACCTAAAAACGAACTTTCTGGCATCGAAAGATTTTAAAAGCCAGAAAAAGTAAACCAAACTAACAAAATGCCTTTACATTGGCCAGAAGGAATTGGGCCTCACCTTTGTGCGAAGAAATCCATTTTGGAATGCTAACTTCAGAACTGTAAGCTAATCAATTTATATTTTGTGTCCTAATTTCGTGACAATTTGTTATAGGAGCCATAGAAAGCCAATTCTGTGGTTAGGTGTGCATAATGTGAGAGATAATTGTCTGAAATGTTCTGACTTTGGCTGTAAGTACATTTATTTTTTCCTTATTCTTTTTCAAGTTTCCATTACCACCTCCAGTTAAAAGTTCTAAGTTTAGCATACGTGCCTTTGAAGTAAACATGAGAAATTTTGGTTGCCATCATCTTTATGGATAATACTGTGATACTAGGACAATGCTATAGCAGATTTTGGTTTGCATATAAACCTTGATCTGTGAAAGAATAAGATGTTTATTGGAATGAATTGGGAAAGTATAGAAAATGATGCAATTTTAGAATATTATATATTTCCCCCTCCCATATTCAAGGAGTTACTTTTTCATTAACACTAAGCATGAAAAGGGAAAAAATAAAAACTGCATTTATTTAAATTTCTATGATAAATTTTATAGTGTTCATGAAGGATATTGGCTTTTAATTTTTCTTAAGTTATATATGCCTGCTTTTGAAAATAGGGTAATGTTGATTTCATAGAAATTATTAAAAAGTATTCCAGTTTCTTTGAGATTTTGGAAGACATTGAGTATAGATAGAAAATCTTTGAAGTTCCCAGTTGACTAGCTTCTAGAAGTCACTGGTCAACTGGTCAACTCACCTGGACCTAGGCTTCTGTTCCTGGGGAGATTATTAATTACTGTTTCAGTTTTCTTATTTAGTTTTGCTTTTTGGGTCACACCCAGCAATGCTCAGGGGCTACTCCTGGCTCTGCACTCAGGAATTACTCCTGGCAGTGCTTGGGAGACTATATGGGATGGCCAGGATCGAACCCAGGTCAGCCGCCTGCAAGGAAATGCAAGCCCTACCTGCTGTACTATCACTCGGGCCCTGGTTTCAGTTTCCTTAATTGTGATTGTTCTGTTCAGGTATTCTTCTTTCTGCTAATTCAATTTAGAAAAGCTGTATGATTCAACAAATTTATGCATTTTTTTCTAGGTTTTCCAGATTCTTGGCTTAGAATCACTAATAGAAACTTATTATGATCTTTTATATTTCTAAGATATCATTTGTAATTTTTCCCCTTTTATCTCTGATCTGATTTAGTTTCTAGTTTTTTTCCTTCATGAGTCTAACCAAGGATTTTTCTTTTATTATTTTGAAAAATAATTTCCTGATTTAATCCCTTAAAGTTTTTTTCTAATTTCCATATCACTAATATTGCTTTAATTTAGAGTCCAAACTTGTTAATAAACTAGGATGCTTCCTACAAAGTACATGCTTTTCATTACCATCTTTTATTGAACTGTCCTGGAGAACTTTTTCCAGTGCCAGGGATTGAAACCAAGTCTTGTGCAAGGCCACATCATTTGGAGCCACATTCCTGGCTTTGGTGGAAGGTTTGTTTTCAGGCTGTGCTTTCTCCCATCAGTGGGGTTCAGTGTCTGGTTAATAGCAGAGGGAGGGGGAGGGGGGACTTTGGTCACTGCACGCAGACTTGGGTAACTGTGTGGATGTTTCTTTGCCTGATGATGGAACTCACAAAAACTGTTGGGATGAGCAGTTTTACAAAAATTCATTCAAAATGCAGAAGAGTGACTAGATGTATTTCTCGGGGTAAAAGAAAATGACTCATATACGGAAGACCCTGGGTTTAATCATTGAGTTCTCTCAAGTGCTTCATTTTGAGATTTCTTTTTTGTGGGAGGGCATGTCTGGTGCCCTCGGGGCTTACTCCTGGCTCTATATTCAGGGATCACTCCTGGTGGACTCTGGAGACACTATGGGGTGACTGATCAAACCCGGACCATCCTTGTACAAGGCAAACACCATGCCTGCTGTACAATTGCTCTCGCCCCTTCATTTTGGGTTAATCAGATGTTCTCCAATAATGCCACAAGTTTACATGAGAGATGTAGTTTGTTTTCAATTATGTTTTAAATATATTTCTCTCTAACTTAATCTATTCATCATATTTTATGGCTGTTTCAGAACACAGCTTTAATAAGCTTTAAAACTGCTTTAATAATATTAGATTTTTTGGAGTAGCCTTACTGAAAATAATTCTGGGTGATCTTTCATCAAAGTAACTTGGAACAGGATATTTCTGGGAAGCAAAATATTTTAAGGTATTACTGATTTTTTTCCTTTTAGATCTTCTTGGAATTAATGAGTTCATAGTATTTTCTTGGTGTTAAGTCAGTGGGCTCATTTCTGAGGAAAAATTTGCTGTGAAATAAGAATGACAGGCCTAAATGTCACATGAGCTTGTCATGTGGAGTCTTTAAATGTCAGCTATACAGTGTGTTGTTTCTAAGGACCCCCACAAATTTAGGATTTACACAGAACCTTTAATATGAGGAAATATTATGGAATGTCATTTATTCTGTGTATCAAGCAGCTAGTCATATTATGGGAAACTTTCCTTTCAAGTTATGCAAGATCTACCTGAATTATCTTTTATTTTTTTTGAGGGGGGTCACCTCTGACAACTCTCAGAGGTTACTCCTTTCTCTGCTTAGGAATGATTCCTGGTGGTACTCAAGGGACCATTTGGGATGCTGGGGATCACAGCCATGTCAACTGTATGCTAGGCAATCAGCCTTGCCCTCTGTACAATTTCTCTAGCCAAACCTGAATTTTCAGCCACAATATTTTACTTAATTCATGCTGTACACCATGTATAACTGGTTTAATAGCTGTTATATATATTTTAAATTAATTTATTCTTTTATTGAATCACCATGTGGAAAGTTACAAAGCTTTCAGGTTTAAGTCTCAGTTATACGATGCCCGAACATCCATCCCTTCACCAGAGCACATATTCCACCACCAAGAATCACAGTATACCTCCTATATTTTGTTTTTATATTATATTACAGTGTATAATACTATATAACATGTTGTTAAATGGATATATGTTGTGCACATAAATAGTAAAAAAGTTAAGTATACTTAGTAAACTATATATAGTGAATATATATTTCTATTTGTTACATGTTAATATGCTCATAAAATATCTAAGGAAAGAGTCTTGAGTAATATCTTAGTGTTCTCTGACCACTATCCATTTGGGGAGGCATGTCAGTTAAATCTTGTTAGTGGATTTAACTTAGTTAAATGTCTGCCTTCTCAATCTGCAAATACTTGTGTGTGCATATATATGTGTATGTATAGACATACATACATATACATATATGTATATACACAAACACAAACATGCACCCCGGAATTTGAGCCACAGCTGGTTGTCCTGAGGACTTGCTCCTGGTTCTGCATTCAGAAACTACTCCTGATGGTTCTCAGGGAGCCATATATGTTGCTGGCCTTTAACGCCTGTATGATCTCTGTAGCCAATTTTATTTTTCAGAAGCATAATTATGCACATCAAGCTAATATAGCTATGCAGTAATGAGAAAATTAACTAATATGTGGTGCTTTAACAGAATACAAGAGTGATCATTGATAACATTTGAAAAATTTCAACTGGCATCTTTCAGATAACCAATGAGGAGTGAACTCAGTAAAGTGAATTATGGAACTCATTACAAATAATTACCTCAAAAGTTGATATTTTAAAAGCTCATCATTCATACTTTTCTTTAGTATAACTGATTTTTTATATAAAACATGACTTTTCTATTTGATTTCAGTAATAGTGGTTGATTTCAAGGAATACAATACATCTCACAAAAATAAGTGTAACTGAAGAAAAATCATAATCTTGTAAGAACAAAACTGCTCATGTGTTATCTCAGGATAAGACACATTTTAATGTTTGGTATTATTGTATGTGTTGAATATGTGAAAACATTTTTAAAATTTGTGTTCTATCATTGTATGACGGAAACTCAACAATAAAGCTTTGTAACTGTAGCTCATGGTGATTCAATAAAAAAACTTTTCAAAATTTATTTTATTGAATCACCATGAATTAGAAAATTACAAAGTTCTTTATGATTTAATTTCAGTTGGAAAGTGTTCTGACACCAATCCTTTCACCAGAGGCCACTTCCCTCCACCAACGTCCCCAGTTTCCCTCCCTTCACCAAGTCTGTCTCTATGGCAGGCACTTTGTACTTCCTTTCAGCTTTCAGTCTTCAGAGTGACTCCACCAGTGCACCCTTCTCGACCTCCCCACTACAACCCTCCCCTGCAAGCCTTTGTTTAGTCCCCCACTGGAAAAGTTTTAACAGTTTTACATTGAGTTGTGTTTGGTATTTAGCCAAACACTGTAAAAATTTTGGCATGTTCGCTTAATAACTCTATTGCAAACTGCAACATCCAACAGGAGAGAGAACAAAAGGGAATGCCCTGCTGCAGAAGCAGGGTGGGGTGGTGGGGGTTGGGGTGGTGGGTGGGATACTGGGAACATTAGTGGAGTAGAATGGGCACTGGTGGAGGAATGTAAACCAAATCCAAAAATGAAAGTTCATAAGTTTGTAACTGTACCTCACGGTGATTCACTAATAAAAAAAAATTTTGGCATGTTAAGTGTAGGTTGCAAACTCAGGTTTGAATTAAAAGGAAAAAAGCTGTTGCACGCTGACAGTCTTTTCAATTAGGAAAATATTTAACCAAACATTGTAAAAAATTTGGCATGTCAAGTGTAAGGGTACAAACTCAAGTTTAAGTGTAAAAAAAGTTGTTGCACATTGACAGTCTTTTCAATAAAGGAAATATTTACATGACTCTCACATATATGTAGGAAATCACAAGTAATTTACAACATTTTCCTACTGCAGAATAAGTCTAGTAAGTTAATATAAACCACTGAATAATGGTGAAGTTTTCTAATGCTTTCAATAACTTACAAGTTCAAAATAGAGATGCATTTTTGGAGGGCACTCGTCAGTGGTATTGTCCCCAATACCAAGGACCACTTTTCTGTGATAAACAGTTCAATCCTGCAGGCATAATGTATTTTGGAATTTAGCCCAATGATGTGCTGCTTAGGCTGGCTGTATTGAAACCACGGCGGGGAAAGGGGTAGGGATCAATGTGGTACAAGATAAAACTTGGGGCCTCATGCATGCCAGGCATGTGCTCTAGCCCTTAACAAGTCAATAATTAAAAAATTCGAATGGAACATTAATAAAACTCATGAAGCACCATTGTGGAATTATGTGGACTTCATGTTTATTTATATTTAGTTTTTCTATAGCTAATACTTGCATCATATATATGAAATCTATGCCAAGAGTATGCTTATTAATATACATGAGTGGGCTCTGATCTTAGATCATGGTAGAATGTAAACTGGGCTAGAGATTTATAACAATGTAAAAATATGGAATAATAACTAGAACATTTAAATTTTAAGTCTATGTAAATCAAGATTAATAAATTGAGATTTCATAAGTCTTTCACAGAATTACCTTCCTAAAACCTCTGGAAATTTTTCAGCCGCCCCGGGTCCAGCGTCCCCGTCTTCCCGACTGGCTCCCAAAACCCGGCCTTCGCACCAGGTACTGAGACCAGCCCCCGACCACGCTTCCTCGGGTCCCCAATTCCTGCCCCCCGGCCCCGCTCCCCCATGTCCTGCAGCCGCCCCACGTCCAGCATCCCCCGTCTTCCCGCCTGGCTCCCCAATACCGGCCTTCTCTCCAGGTACTGAGACCAGCCCCCGGCCATGCCTCCTTGGGTCAAGCTTTCCGCGGCCGCCCAGGCTCCCAGACGTCCTGTAGCCGTCCCGCCCTGCGTGCAGCGTCCCCCATCTTTCCTCCTGGCTGCCCAATACCGGCTCCCCAATACCGGCCTTCGCACCAGGTTGAGACCAGCCCCCGGCTACATCTCCTTGGGTCCCCGCTTCCCGCGGCCTCCTGGGCTCCCAGAAGTCCCGTAGCTACCCGTCCTACGTCCAGCGTTCCCTGTCTTTCTCCCTGGCTCCCCAATACTGACCTTCTCACCAGGTACTGAGACCAGCCCCTCGCTATGCCTCCTCGGGTCCCTGCTTCCCACAGACTTCTGGCTCCCCGAAGTCCTGTAGCCATCCTGCCCTGCATCCAGAGTCCCCTATCTTTCCGCCTGGCTCTCAAATACCGGCCTTCTCACCAGGTACTGAGACCAGCCCCCCACCATGCCTCCTCGGGTCCACGATTCCCACGGCAGCTCGGGCTCCCAGAAGTCCTGTAGCCACCCCGCCTCGTGCCCAGCGTCCCCCGTCTTCCCGCCTGGCTACCCAATACTGGCCTTCTCATCAGGTACCACGCCGACCACGCCTCCTCGGGTCCCTGCTTACCTCGGCCGCCCTGGCTCCCTGAGTCCTGTAGCCTTCCCGCCCGCGTCCAGCATCCCCAGTCTTCCCGCCTGGCTCCCCAATACCAGCCTTCTCACCAGGTACTTAGACCAGCCCCTCAACAAAATATTAGCAAATAGGATCCAAAAACTCATCAAAAAGATCATATATCATGACTAAGTGGGATTCATCCCGGGGATGTAAGGATGGTTTAACATTCGGAAATCAATCAACATAATCCATCATATCAACAAAAGTAAAGATAAAAACCATATGATCATATCAATAGATGCAGAGAAAGCATTTGATAAGATCCAACATTCGTTCAAGATGAAAACCCTCACCAAAATGGAGTTTGGAGGAACCACAAGCCTACGGCAAGCATTATTCTCAATGGGGAAAAACTATGGGCCTTTTCTCTAAGATCAGGCACAAGACAAGGATGCCCACTCTAACCACTTCTCTTCAATATAGTACTGGAAGTACTTGCGATAGACATTAGACAAGAAAAAGAGATAAAGGGCATCCAGATAGGAAAGGAAGAAATCAATCTCACTATTTGCAGATGATATGATACGATATCTAGAGAAACCTAAAGCCTCTACAAAGAAACTCTTAGAAACAATAGACTTATACAGTAAAGTTGCAGTCTACAAAATCAATACCCAAAAATCCATGGCCTTCCTATACACAAACAATGAGGCAGAGGAAAGGGACATGAAAAAAGCAATCCCATTCACAATCGTGCCCCAGAAAATCAAGTACCTCGGAATCAGCTTAACCAAGGAAGTAAAAGACCTCTACAAAGAAAACTATAAAACGCTACTCCATGAAATCAAAGAGGACATGAGGAAATGGAAACATATACCCTGCTTGTGGATAGGGAGAATCAATGTTGTCAAAATGGCAATACTTCCCAAAGCATTATACAGATTCAATGCGATCCCTATAAGGATACCCATGACATTCTTCAAAGAAATGGATCAAACAATCCTAAAATTCACATGGAACAACAATCGCCCACCGATAGCTAAAACAATTCTTGGGAAAAAGAAGATGGGAGGCATCACCCTCCCCAACCTCAAACTTTATTACAAAGCAGTAACAATTAAAACAGCATGGTACTGGAACAAAGGCAGAGCCGCAGACCAATGGAACAGGGTGGAATATCCCTACACACAACCTCAAATGTATGATCATCTATTCTTTGATAAGGGAGCAAGAGATGTGAAGTGGAGCAAGGAAAGCCTCTTTAACAAATGGTGCTGGCACAACTGGACAACCGCATGCAAAGAATGGGCTTAGACCTTGACCTGGCACCATGCACAAAAGTCAGGTCAAAATGGATTAAAGACCTCAACATCAGACCACAAACCATAAGGTACATTGAAGACAAGGTCGGCAAAACCCTCCAGGATATTGAAGATAAAGTTATCTTCAAAGATGACATGCAACTGGCCAACCAAGTGGAAACAGAGATCAACAAATGGGACTACATTAAACTAAAAAGCTTCTGCACCGCAAAAGATACAGTGACCAGAATACAGACTATCTACAGAATGGGAAAGGATATTTACACAATACCCATCAGATAAGGGGTTAATATCAAGGGTATATAAAGCACTGGTTGAACTCTACAAGAAGAAACCATCCAACCCCATCAGAAAATGGGGCGAAGAAATGAACAGAAACTTTTCCAAGGAAGAGATACAAATGGCCAAAAGGCACATGAAAAAGTACTCTACATCACTAATCATCAGAGAGATGCAGATCAAAACAACCATGAGATACCACCTCACATCACAGAGTCTAGCACACATCCAAAAGAACAAAAGCAACCGCTGTTGGAGAGGATGTGGGGAGAAAGGGACCCTTCTACACTGCTGGTGAGAATGCTGACTGGTTCAGTCCTTTTGGAAAACAATATGGACGATTCTCAAAAAACTAGAAATTGAGCTCCCATTTGACCCGGCAATACCACTTCTGGGAATATATCCCAAAGGAGCAAAAAAGTATAGTCGAAATGACATCTGCACTTACATGTTCATCACAGCACTGTTTACAATAGCCAGAATCTGGAAAAAAACCAAGTGCCTTAGAACAGATGACTGATTGAAGAAACTTTGATACATCTATACAATGGAATACTATGCAGCTGTTAGAAAAAAGGAAGTCATGAAATTTGCGTATAGGTGGATTGGCATGGAAAGTATCATGCTAAGTGAAATGAGTCAGAAAGAGAGAGACAGACATAGAAAGATCGCACTCATCTGTGGAATATAGAATAATAGACTAGGAGACTAACACCCAAGAATAGTAGAAATAAGTACCAGGAGGTTGTCTCCATGGCTTGGAGGCTGGTCTCTCATTCTGGGCAACTCAGAGAAGGGAATACCAAGTAAAATGTGGTCAGAGGTCATGCGAGGGAAGGGTGATGCGTGCCGAATGTAGACTAGAGACTGAACACAATGGCCACTCAACACCTTTATTGCAAACCACAACACCTAATCAGAGAGAGAGAACAAAAGGGAATACCCTACCATAGTGGCAGTGTGGGGTGGGGGGAGATGGGATTGGGGAGGGTGGGAGGGATGCTGGGTTTACTGGTGGTGGAGAACGGGCACTGGTGAAGGGATGGGTTCTTGAGCTTTGTATGGGGGAAACATGAGCACAAAAATGTATAAATCTGTAACTGTACCCTCATGGTGATTCACTAATTAAAAATAAATAAATTTAAAAAATAAAATTAAAATTAAAAAAAAACCTCTGGAAATTTTGTTGGAATAAGTAGAAAAGGAAAGGCATAGCTAAAATTTCTTTTTGTATATGCCAAAAACAGTAACAAGCCTCACAATGGAGACATTACTGGTGCCCGCTCGAGCCATGGGTAGCTTGCCAGGCTCTACCGTGTGGGCAGGATACTCCCAGTAGCTTGCTGGGCTCTCTGAGACGGATGGAGGAATCAAACCCGGGTTGGCCGAGTGCAAGGCAAACGCCCTACCTGCTAATGCTATCGCTCCAGTCTTACTCAGTATTACTCAATAAAAATGGAAATAAATTAAAATGTGTGTCATTGGGCCCAGAGAGATAGTACAGGGCACAGGGCACTTGCCTTGCATGTGGCTGACCCCATTCTATCCCCAGCTCCAGATATAGTTCCTCCACTCAACACACATAGACACAAGAATGACCCAACCAACACCCAGTGTGTCCCCAACTCCCCTCAAAAGTATATCACTGTCACTTAAATATGGAAACTATGTTACTAAGTATATGAATTAGAGCATCATGTTCATTTTACCTGCATATTTAAAAGATGAGATATGAGACACACTATTCCAAACCACTTTCAGTAACAACGAATTGATAAATTATAATTTTCTGGTTAGGATACTAAGAAATAATTGTTCCTTTTTGTTTGCTTGTTTTTTTGTTTTGAGGTACACTGGGCAATGCTCAGGGGTTGCCCCTGGCCCTACACTCAGGAATTACTCCTGGCAATGCTTGAGGGGCAATATGGGGTGCTGGGGATCTAACCCAGGTGGGCTGTGTGCAAGGCAAGTGCCCTACCTGCTGTACTAATGCTCTGGATCTAGAAAGAATGAAAATTAAGCTTTTTTTAAATGTAGAAAATGCTTTCCAAATTGCTAAAATGAACATGTATAATATTCCCCAACATGCTGGTAATGGAGTGGGAAGTAATAAATTCCTTTTATATTAAAAAAATAAAATTTCTTTTTGTTGTTATTTAATTTTTGATTTTGAACCACACCTGACATTGTTTGGGGCTTACTCCTGACTCTTTGATCAGGGATTATTTTTGAAGAGACTTGGGGGGGGCCATATCGGGTAGCAGGGATTGAACCAAAGTGGGCTGCATGCAAGGAAAGCATCCTACATATTGTACTATTTTTCTGGCCCCTAAAATACTATTTTTCCATAAAGTACAAAGACAATGTCAATAGTATTGAATAACCAAAATCTGTTTGAAATACCAAAATTTATCAAATTTCATTGACTATGGAAACATCATTCTTCATAACAAATGCAGAAGATTCAGAAATGTATGACAAATCTTTTTTATTGTGCCACTAAAATTTAACTTAAAATGGCACATATAAAGAAAGATACCATTCTAAAAAAACATTATACTATATGTACATACTATATGTCTAATTTAGTTACTACAGTTATCTATGGGTTCATATTTTTTAAATGGTAATATAATGGGTGCCATTTGAATTCCTCCTCTGGGATAAATTTAAAGTGAATAGTTATTTTTTTTTTTAAAAAAAGCAGTGGGCTGGAGTGATATTAAAGTGTGGAGGACATTTGTCTTACACGTCGCTGACCTGGGTTCAATCCACAGCATCCCATATGGTCCCCTGAACACTTCCAGGAGGAACCTCTGAGAATCACTGGATGTGACCCCAGAAGCTACCTCTCCAACCCCCTGAACTTGCAGTGTTTAATTGAAGGTTCCATACAGTAAAGAATTTGTAATTAAATTTGTATTAATTACATAGAGAAGAGTAAAGCTAATTACTGTTTCTGAAATTTCTTTAGTTTGGGCCACTTTGGCTTGGTGCTCAGGAGTCACTCTTGGGAGTGCACGGGGTGGTGGTGGGATCATACCCAGACCTCCTGCATGCAAAGTGTGCATCCAGCCCATTAAGCTACATACATACCTCACTATCTACACCATTTCTTTAGTGGTAGCCCTTAAATAGAAAGCATAGAATTTCCCCCTCCTCATCTTTGGTACTTAGAGCATGATGTTTAGTGCTATGAAAACTCTTGCAAGAAGCAAAACAGCACAAAGGAAAGTGACTGGGGAAAATTGGACCCATTTCTACATCTATTCCTAAAATCATATGTTGAGACAAATGTTCCTAAATAAAAATTGTTCTTTGGTACAAAAGGTACTGTGGATTTGATGTTTATTTATATTTAGTTTCTCTATAGCTAATACTTGCATCATACATATGAAATCTATGCCAGGACTGTGGTTATTAATATACATGAGTGGGCTGTGATCTTAGATCATGGTAGAATGTAAACTGGCCTTAAGATTTATAACAATGTAAAAAATGGAATAATGAGTAGAACATTTAAAATGTATTAGAGCTTTAAAATTCAACTGTTTTTCCTTATGTTTTAACATAGTAAGGTAATTGTCACCAAATCACAATTCCTTATATATGCACATAACTTAGGTGACAGGGTTACAGTCGTGCTCAAGTTTCTACTATTTTTTTGTTTTGCTTTTTTGGTTCACACCCGGTGATACTCAGGGGTTACTCTTGGCTCTGCACTCAGGAATTACTCCTGGCGGTGCTCGGGGGACCATATGGGATGCTGCGAATCGAACCCGGGTTGGCCGCATGCAAGGCAAATGCCCTACCCGCTGTGCTATCGCTCCAGCCCCTAAAGTTTCTACTATTGATGCAAAAGATACTGCCCATTTGTGTCAAAAAAAGTGCTCATGATGTTTCTGCCAACTAATCCCGTGTCTACAAGGGTCCGGCATTTCCATCCCTCCCACCCGTGCTCCCATTCTTTTCTTGAATTGACAGTTATGGTTTTAGTGGACTGCTACTTAGCACCACTCATGTTCTTGAGACCTGTTTATGTTCTCAGCCTGTCCGTTCTGCTTCCCCTTGCCTCCTTAACCTAGCATTCTAGACTTCAAGGCTTAGTATCAATTGATATTTTCATACCTTTTATTGCTTATATGCCATGGATGAGTGAGATCATCCTGTATTTGTCTTCCTTCCTCTAATTCACTTGACACAGCTTGGATACTCCCCAATTTTATTGCATGGCTTAATTTTTTTCCTAGGAGCTGCTTAATATTCCATTGTGCATATGTACCACAAATTCCTTATTCACTCGTCTGTTGCTGGACATATATGTTGCTTCCATATCTTGGCTATTTCACTAAGAGGTGCAATGAACAGAGATATGAATTTATCTTTTCATATTAATGCTTCTGTATTTGTAAGGTAGATAACCTAGAAGTGGTATAGCTGGGTCAAATGGGAGTTCCATTTCTGCTTTTTTTTTTTTTTAATAATTGTTTGCTGTAGACACAGAGCCAGGTGACATTCCTACCAGCTATAATTTAGGGGCCCTTTTTCACCACATCCCCACCAATGTTGTTGTTTTCAGTTTCTTTTCCTCCTGCCTCCTTCCACCTCCCCCCCCCCCTTTTTTTGGGTGACAATTGCCATTGTCAGTAGTGTGAGGTGGTTCCTCATTGTCATTTTGATTTGTTTTTCCTGGTACTGAGGCCAAATTAAACAATTTTTAAAATTGTAATGCAGATAAATACAGGCTCATCAAGGACCTGACATGGGAGCCACTGCTTCCTAGATAATAGTCAAAATTGCTTAAGTATCCAGGGTTCTCATTTTGGCTAACCTTAGGTACGGTTGGAAATGTTTCTCATCTTGACTTCCTTGGCAACCACTCTCCTTCAAGGACAGTCATCAAGTTTGTGAAGCTGGCATGCCATTATGGATACCCAGAAAGTATGAGAACTAGATTTCTTTTTTATTTTCCTTGGGCTGGATAGGTAGTACAATGAGTAAGGCACTTATGTGTGCCTGTCTCAGGTTTGATCCCGGGCATCCCATTTGGTCCACCAAGCATCACCAGGGTGATTTTTGAATCTAGAGCCAGTGATAACCCCTGGGCACTTCCAGGTGTGACCCCAAGAATAAGATATATATGTGTATATATATAATCTATAAAAATATATATGTATATTTTGCCTTTCTCATCATGTCCATAAAAAAATAGGTAACTAGTTGCTCAGTATAGGATCAGCATAACAAATCAATTCACTACAGTTTAGTGATCTCCAGAAATTTGTGAATAGCCTATCATTGACAAGTTATCATGGGCAGAGCAATATTCCAATATGTACATTTGGGCTAGAAGTTTTAGATAAAGAGGACTAAATTATAATTTGGGGACTGAAAACCATAACGTAGTACCTAGTTATTAGGTCATTTTAACAACTAAGATAAAAGGTCTCTTTTAAACATAGTCTACAAACAGAAAAACTCTTTCTAGGCTTTCTGATTAAGAAGAATAATTCTGAAGCTGGAGTAACAATACAGCAGATATGTGGCCAGTCTGCGTTCTATCCCTAGCATCCTTTATGGTTCTCATAGCACCACCAGGATTAATTTCTGAGTGCAGAACCAGGAGAAACCCCAAAATCATTGCAAGGTGTTACCCAAAGAGTCAAAAAAAAAAAAAGAAGGAATGCTAACATTCCTAGGTCTCTGATATTATACCAAATGAGTACATAGTGCCTGGGTTTCACTCCCCAGTTTTATTGCCATATAGATTGTTAGCAATTCTCAGAATTCTTTCAAAAATTTCTTTTTTTAAAACAAAAAATAACTTTTGTTATTATCTCGAGATGCTATTTTTTTGAGATGCATTTTTATTACACTAGTTATTCTGATATTGCTATTATTCTTAGATTTCAGAGTTCTGTGATGGAAATACCAGAGATGAATTTACTTTATCTGAAGAGTATAGAAATTGAAATTGACAGTAAATGCAATATATTTAATAAACATAGAGAACAAAGCCAATTTACTTGTAGAGTTAATTATTTTACTATTTTAAATAATCTTAGCCACTCTGTACCTATTTTTTTAAATCATGGTTTAATTGGGAAATCCAATATAGATCACTTTAGGGAACAAATATGCTGCAATTTGTTAAAATTTTAAATTTTGCATGTTTACTGAAAAGACTTTTTAATGGACTCAGTTCCATTTGAAAGAAATTTATAAGGGAAATTGCAAGGATTTCTGAAATATATTTACGAGAATGAAGTGTCATGTAGGGAGAAATGTCATGTAGGGACATTTCCTAGGACATTCAGTAGAACCAAAGAGTAATCTTAGTTTCACAAATGGTATTCCTTAGTGATTTACAAACAACAGTTTCTGAACCTGATGTGAATGTTCTTTGGGAAAGTGCTGGTCAATGATCATTTGAATAGAACATATAATTGTATCACTTATATCTTTTAAGGTACAATTCTTTTTTCTTAATTTTTTAATTTTTAATTTATTCTTTTATTGAATCACCATGTGGAAAGTTACAAAGCTTTCAGATTTAAGTCTCAGTAATACAATGCTTGAACACCCATCCCTTCACCAGTGCACATATTCCACCACCAAGAATCACAGTATACCTCCCCCCAGCTCCCCACCTCCCCAGCCCCCCACCCTGCCTGTGTAACTGATAAATTTCACTTTACTTTCACTTTACTTTGATTACATTCAGTATTTCAACAAAAACCTCACTATTATTGTTTGGAGTTTCTCTCCACTAAAGTTGGACCTACTGAAAAGGAAGCATCTGATAATTTGTTTTCTATTGCTGAGAATGAAGAGATATGAGGTCAAGCAGCCACACTAGCAGCCTTACGGTTTTGGGTTTCTGTATTTTAGTATTTTAGTAACTAAGTCCAGAGAAATATCTGCCAGAAATTGCATAATTACAAGCTTGTACCTCTCAGCTACTTTATATTCCACATATGAGTGTAATCTTTCTATGTTTGTCTCTTTCTTTCTGACTCATTTCACTCCACATGATACTTTCCGTGTTGATCCACTTATGCAAATTTCATGACTTCATATTTTCTGACAGCTGCATAGTATTCCATTGTGTAGATGTACCAAAGTTTCTTTAACCAGTCATCTGTTTTTGAGCACTCTGTTTTTTTCCAGATTGTGGCTATTGTAAACAGTGCTGCAATGAACATAGAAATGCAGATGTCATTTCTACTATATAAGGTGCAATTCTTATAGTCATCTCAGTGAGTATTTCTTACAGTATATTTTGAATTTAACATATGTGGAAGAGTTCTATTTTTATTTACCATGGTGTTTAGATTTCCATGACTTATGAAATGGTTTTGCACAAATGGCTTTTGAAATAAAACCACTCTACTGAAAAAAACTGACAAATAAGCTTTGAACAGCTTTTTTTTTTTTTTTGCTTTTTGGGTCACACCCAGCAATACTCAGGGGTTACTCCTAGCTCTGCACTCAAGAACTACTCCTGGCGGTGCTCAGGGGACCATATGGGATGCTGGGAATTGAACCCGGGTTGGCGGTGTGCAAGGCAAACGCCCTACCCGCTATTGCTTCAGCCCCTTTGAACAACGTTTAACAGTTATTTAGATCCCTTATATCTATAGCTATTGGTACTTCAATTGTTGGGTAAGGGTAGGAAGGGGACAATAACTGCATCAGAGAGAATGAAGTAAATTGGAAGCTGATGAGGATTTATTGAAATCATTCCTTATTTGAGTCTTACAGATGACCTAGCCAATATTCTGATAAGTGGTTGATATGTTTGTTTTTCTTCTTTTAATTTATTTTTTGAGCCACTATGAGATACACAATTACAAAGCTGTTGATTGAGTTTTAGTCATAGGATGTTCCAACACCTATCTCTCCTCCAGTGTACATTTCTCACCATCAATGACCCCACTCTCCTCTAGCCACCTTCCCTCAATAAGTGGTTAATAGATTACTATGAAAGAATGACAGTTGTGTGATTTGCTTCTAAAAAGCTGTTACTTTATCTTCACTTACTGCAAATAAGTACTATATTGTACTATTAGAAAATAAATTTTTTTGTTTTGTTTTTTCTAAGAGTAACTAGTAACGTGCTGTTACTAATTTTTGACTTTTTGGAAAATATATATTTTGGCTTTTAAAAAGGGAGCGAGGGCTGGAGTCATAGCACAGCGGGTGGGGCATTTGCCTGGCTCGAGGCCGATCCGGGTCCAATTCCCAGGATCCCATATGGTCCTCTGAGCACCACCAGGAGTAATTCCTGAGTGCAGAGCCAGGAGTAGCCCCTGTCCATCACTGGGTGTGACCCAAAAAGAAAAAAAATTGGTTGTCGAAATAGTTTTTCAAACAGTACATTTGAATTTTGTCATTTCTCATTTCCTGGTTTGAAATAATCAAAATAAAGTATGAATTTGTGATGATAATGAGCCCATTGTTTTTTATATTTAAAGAAAATACTAAAATCAGTATTTCTCTTTCTCACTCCCCCTCCACTCCCACTTCCTCTGGAAAAAAACCTGAAAATGAAGTTTTAGTTTCTCAGGAATTATGGGTGGTGCCAGAATTACTTAGTAGGGTAGAATGCTTATTCTACTTTCTAGTGTAAATTTGGGGTATTGGAGTTCCAAATGTCAGCAGAATCTGTATAAGATTGTGATGTTGAGCAGAATCCATATGAGATTGTGATATTGCAAAGATCTCAAAGGAGTGGAAGGAATCTCCTCTTCATTGTCAGGCTGCTGGTGTATCTGACCAAATAATGCCCTCATTTGTAGTTAGAGAACTTAGATTTTTCACTCTGGATCTCTTCTCACATGTAAATGTGAGCTAGTAAATTATACACTTGATTAGTAAACTTTGAAACTGTCTTCTCATTTAGAACAGTAATATTATACATGACTTGCTAGTGGGAAAACCTTTGATATCTTTCCTCGTAGAGCATGCTGTAACTTAACTATGTTGTAAACTTCTGTGTAATTGAGTTAATGAAGTGTGTAGTGACTTATTGGGAATTCTAATCCTAATAATTGATGTGATTTTAAATTGACATTA
The DNA here is from genome assembly GCF_027595985.1 of Sorex araneus. Lineage (NCBI taxonomy): Eukaryota > Metazoa > Chordata > Mammalia > Eulipotyphla > Soricidae > Sorex > Sorex araneus. Next base: position 378,060,341 of record NC_073302.1, on the reverse strand, counting down.
GTTCATCTAAGTGAAATATCTCTAGTTGGCTAGACATCATGACTCTCATTAAGAAACAACTCTGATCAGTGATAACAGCGTTCTCAGGCTACCTGAAAATCTCACAAGACAAAGTTGGTGAAAAAAATCAAGATAATTCATATGCTGTAGACTCAAGATACTAGTATATTAAGTGATCATCACAATGGAGGTTAAAAATGACCATCTCATATAAAATCAGTTACATGCTATCTATTCTTAACTGTGAATTTTAAATGCTTAGCTACTTAAGACCTAAAGTTAGGGTGGATTTGATTTAAATCAAATAAGATGCCTAACAAAAAGTTGATATGTAAGTATCAATGCTATAAAATGCACATAAAGATCCCTTATACAGTTGAAACTTTTCAATTTCTCTACCTTTTTTTCTTTCTCAATGACAACAACTATATTGTCCATACAATATAAAAGCATACAGTATGGTTTTTTAATCAAATCTACTTGAAATTGAATGCTAATTTTCCTAATAGAGAGTGTATTTACCCTGTAATGAGCTGGTATTTATATAGAACACATAGAATTTCTCTTACATATTTTCTTTTACTCATGCTTTTGTTTCAGGTCTGAGCTTGTAGAATATTGAGATTTGTGCTCAGAACATGTTGTCCTCAATCTAGGGAAAGCTAAGTTATGCAATATTGGCCATCTTTCATGAGATAATAAAAGATAACATGAAATCCTCAAACATGCAGAGTATAACATTACTGTTTATAGATACTAAAGACAAAATAATAGATTGGTGTTGCTATGTATACCTGTGATCCATGAATTTAATAAATGTGTGTAAACGCAAAGAAAAATTGTAGATTAGCCATTTTCATTTATATATTCAAAGTATGTCTATGTGATGCATAGAATGACTCATGTAACTTTTTCTATCTTTTGCTCTGTATGATGAATTATTTCAGATTCTTTTGAATGAGTGATCTCATAGGGAAATATCCCCAAAGTTATGATAAATTTAGAAATGTCCAAGAACTGAATAAGAAAGTAGAAAGTAGTAATGGATTGTTTGGTGGGGGCGGAAAAATCTCGATTATATAATTTTTCTTCAGTTTTGTACTTTGTAAACTTTAATTGAAGTTTATATTCTCTAGAAACCTGGAACGTGCTGTATATTCTGCTTTAGAAAGATGTATTAAATAACATGATGCACATGAACTTTAGGAGAGTTCTTCACAGATCTTTATTTATTTATTTATTTTATTTATTTTTCTTGCTTTTTGGGTCACACCCAGCGATGCTCAGGGGTTACTCCTGGTTTTGCACTCAGGAATTACTCCTGGTAGTGCTTGGGGGACCATATGGGATGCCGGGGATCGAACCCGGGTCGGCCACGTGCAAGGCAAACGCCCTACCCGCTGTGTCTTCACAGATCTTTAAATGGGAATAATCCCATAGTTCATCTGAGAGGAAATCATCCTCCTGGACCCAAATATGGCAAAGTCTGGGATCCCATGGCCTTGAGCATTATTAGTTGAAGAGTTCTATTTCTTGGCTGACTTTTCTAACAAATTTAATTATCATTTAGTATGCTCTTCTTTCTCAGTAGAACAAACTGTTCAAAATTAAATTGTCAAAATTCTAGCTGACCATTGACTGTGATTCAAGTGCTCAAAAAATTTTATGATGAACCAATGTGTCTTCTCCAGAATTCTGAAATTGGCTTTTGGAAACATTCTTTTATCTGACTCTAAGGAATTCTTTGTTTCATAAATGACTCTCACAGTCAAAGGAACATGAAATGTGTCTTTTAAAATAGGTTTATAACTATTTAAAACAGCTGCAGTCAATTTTAAGAAATGTCCCTTAAGTAGCTGATAAATAGTTATACTTTACAGTCACACTTTCATTTTCCATGGTGTAATTTAACTAGATATTGGATAATTTATATTCAGTTAAATATAGTCTCTACTACTCTGATTAAAAGAAGGCTAAATTGAAGCAAAATGCCATTTTATGCCTCACTTAAAATACATACTTTTAACAGGCTTATTATTATTATTATTATGGGATGGCAGAGGTTTTACCCATGATCTTCCATGTGCAAGGTAAATTTTTGCTGAGCTACATCCAGCCTTAAAGTCCATATTTCCTAATCCTTGAACTAACTTAATTTTTACTTACTGAAAAATCTACCTTTTCCAAAAACTTTATTTTCTTCACGATCATTTTATAAATTCTGAATATGTGTATCACAGCAGCGATTGCTCATTGCTTGACCTCACTCCCTTTTTCTTTTCTTTCTTTTTTCTTTCTCTTTTTTGGGTCACACTTGACGACACACAGGGTTTACTCCTGGCTTTGCACTCAGGACTTACTCCTGACTTTGCACTCAGGACTTACTCATGGCGGTGCTCAGAGGACCATATGGGATGCTGGGAATTGAACCCGGGTCGGCTGCATGCAAGGCAAACGCCCTACCTGCTGTGCTATCGCTCCAGCCCTCGATCCCTTTTTCAATGCTAGTCTCTTTTTCTGATACTTGAAATCCTTTTCCTCTTTGCTCTGATCAACATTTCCCTCTAATTGTAGAAATTACAGATGTTTCCATTAGTGCAGTTAAAGTAAAAGTTTCTTCCTTTGCCATGTTCCTACAATTTCAATGTTATAATTACATAATAGATATCAAATGCTTTAATCAATGACTACAGAATGTGTAAGGATTGGGGGCGGGGCGGGAGGGCGTGGCGGAGACAAACTCCAGAAGAGAGAACTGGAAGTATGAAAGCCAGTGATAAAAGTTTTCATTATTCTCTCACTGATGCTTCTGTCAGAGAAAGTGCTCTCATGTAAATGATCTCTGGAAGCTAGATGGAAACAATAGTGGTAATATCAGATAAGCTGGCAGTTTCCTTCCTTTTCCCCTCAGCAAACTCAGCAGCTCATTGAAAGTGGCCTCCTGTACCTGCCTGGGGCTGCCTGTGTCTATCCAAAACAGAGGTAGAGTAGGCCAAACTAATCTGGCCTACTGCCTTTGAAAATTGAATTTATTAAAGAAAGAAAAGAGCCTCCAAATTGTACCTTGGGGATACTACTGCTACCCAGTGAAGGGCAGTCTCACTTTGGGAAATGTGGTTTTGAGAACTTGTAACAATATGGTATTTTCCGAGCCTCAAACTTGTCTAACGTTGGTTTGATGCTAGTGGTTTCTGATGGCTGAGGATATATAAATAGAAACTTTTTTTTTCATAGAAAATATAAATCTTGGGGTCAGAGCGATAGCACAGCGGGTAGGGCGTTTGGCTTGCACGCGGCAGACCCAGGTTTGATCCCCAGCATCCCATATGGTCCCCCAAGCACTGCCAGGAGTAATTCCTGAGTGCAAAGCCAGGAGTAACCCCTGAGCATCGCTGGGTGTGACCCAAAAAGCAAAAAAAAAAAAAGGAAAAAGAAAATATAAATCTTATATGATGACTAAATTTGGATTGATTTAGCTGGTCATGGCGCTGGGCATGTACAAGGCTGTTTCAATGCACTGCTGAGTTGGCTGAGGGGAGGGGTTGGAAACTGGGGCTGGGCACAGAGTGTGCCTCACTTGGTACTTGGTTAAGCTTTGGGAGCTCTACAGCTTTATAATCTACATTTTTAGATTGTAAAGGCCGGAATACTTTCCAGTAATCAAATATGAACATGCAGAGCCCAGGTATTTGTCCACTAAGAATAAAGCACTCTTGAAGTTCTCACAGCCTAGTTTTTTGCTGATGATTGGCAAAGCTCTTCTCTGGGATTTTCTCCTCGGGTTTGCCTACGAGACTGAGACTAGGGAGACTGAGATTCATACAGGGCATACAGCATAGCATTAGCGAGTTTGTCAACATGGCACTTGCTGTCATCTCTGGTCTTCATTTTACGCTAATAGTTTCTTCCCTCCCATTCCAGTGTTGTATAAGAATTCAGGATTGGGATATTGGCTGTTGGGTGTCACACCCCACCATTCTCCAGGATCAAGTTCCACATCTTAGAAACTGTTCCTTATCATATCTTGCTGCTCCATAGTGGAAAGTGGGCTTTTCTTCTAGGTGAGCCTTTAAAATTTTTTTTCATATATATATATATACACACACACACATATATACACATATATATAAATATATGTGTGTGTGTATATATATATATACACACACACATATATATACATAACATTTTTATAAAGTTGTTCACAATAGTTCATTACAGATAATATTCATCCAGACACTAATCCCACAACCAACCATGCACCTTCCCACCACCGTAAGAGAAAAGTGTGTGAAGATTGTTGTATTTAATCCTGGAACCATTTAGGTGCTTATATAAGAGAATACAAGCATATATGTTAAAACCAAACAAATGTGTGCTACTTTTGGCACATCAGCGGGCTAGAGTATAAGAGGTCCTTGCTGCTCACTCCCTCACTCCAGGACGTTCCGTGTTGCTCTCTTCCAGGAGCTTAATTTCATAGTCCGGATTTTGGCGGTTGATGAGATTATATGGCACTCGGGGCAGTTTGTGGGTGTGACTGTCAAGCTAAGGTGAGCTTGTTTCTAGTCCCCCAAGGGGCTATCCTTTCATCTCTTGCCATGGAAGCTCTATATTGTGGTTTCAGGTCATCCTCTGTGTACAGTGATGTAAGTTTTAGTGCAAATTTGTCAACGATCCAGGGAAGAGAAAAATAAGTTTTCCATAGTTTGTTGTCTTGGGTCTGCCTTAGAGGCAGGGGGTAATTCATCTTGAACAGAAAAAGCTACAGAGTTGTAAGAGAAAATAACAAAATGGAGTGAATGTAAAAAGTTCCAAGGAGAAAATCCATGTGGTCTTTGAAGAAAATAGGGGACTTCCTCAGTTAATTTAGAGATAGAAAATGAAAAATGCAGGAAATAAATCTGTTAGAGCTGAATGAAACAGGTAAGTGTCCCCTTTCAAGAGAAGGACTGATGTATGGAGAATGGTATCTATAAACAATGATACATAAAATATTTCTGGATTCAAAATTAAAGTTTCGCTCTTTTCCAGTGCTGGAGACTGGACCCAGTGCCTCACACACCAAAGGTAAGTACTCTATATGATGGAGTTGCATCTCAGATTCCAAAGTGTAATTTCTGAAAGGGATGCAGGTTGAGAAGGTCCCCGGGTCCTTGGGAAAAATGAGGTGAGCTTTCTGATTTCTTCTGCTAGAGGGTATCTCCAGATGAACATTTAGGAGGTAGGAAAGGAATCAAAGTACAGTTCCTGGAATCTTATGAGCTGATCTGACTTGCCTTAGGGAAAATCAAGCCCAATTACTATTACCTCCACTGACACCCCCCCCCCACACACACACAATTACAAATTGGCTGCATTTTAGAAGAAAAGTTTGACATTTCAAAAAGCAGGAAGTCAGATAACTTGACCTAATTTTACAAGGTGAATGAATAATAAACTAGTTGTCCTGTGTCACTGAGTCTTCATTGAAATCATCTTTATTTCTCTTGGCTACTAGGAAGCAAGGGCAGATTAATCACACTAATTTTCTTGTGTTATGTGCATAATTATACACAATTCTTCTTTGAGTGGGCTCAGCCCCAATAGCCCTTAACCTTGGTGGAGGACAAAATAATATTTCTTCAAAAACATATAATAGCAATAACTTTCAGAGTCATCTATTGGTGAATAATCAGATTCAAAGACAGGAAAACTGTTTGATTAAGGAAACGGGTGATTTCTTGAGTGTTAGTAAAAAAATGAATTTTCACTCTCAGGTTAAAGCACCATCAGTAGATAAGTATATAATATGTATTTGCTTATAAAAGAATATAAAGTTGGTGGTATGTGGGACAGTTTGCGAGGCATAGTTGGGTAGCAGATAGGGCTGAGGATCAAGCCCTGGAGACTTGACCCAAACAGGACAACCAGTAGGTAGGCCCTCCCTGGACACTCCTCTTCTGACTTCCCAGCCATGGTCTCTCTCCCTTCTGGTAAATGTGTCCTTAGTAGAACAAGGCAGGGGACGGTTGAGCAAACAGGCCCCAACAAAAGGAACCAACATCCTGTCTTACCTTGTTCTTAATTTGTGCAAGTGCTTGCTTTACGTTGTTTAAGTATGTTTTGGAAGTCTTCCTAAGATGTTTGTTTTTTTGCACCTGATAGTATATAAGGTTGACCCTGCTTGCAACAAATGAATGAGCTGTCCCTTCGAAGCACTCCCAAAGTGCTTGTCTTTTTTTTTATTTTAATGAATTATCGAGAGATACTGCTACCCCGACCCTGAAAGAGCCTCCAATGTGGCACCATTGGAAAGGACGAGTAAAGAGTGGCTTCTAAAATCTCAGGGCTAGGACGAATGGAGACATTACTGAGACCGCTCAAGAAATTGGATGATAAACAGGATGATAGTGAGATACTTTTACAGACTTACAGACTTTCATGATTGTGTTTCAGTCAAATAATGCTCGAGTACCCATCCCTCCACCAGTGCCCATTCTCCACCACCAATGTCTCAGCGTCCCTCCCACCACCACCACCCCTTTCCACCTCCTGCCTCTGTGGCAGGCACAATCCCTCTTACTCTCTCTGTGCTTATCTTTCTTGTGCCTTTGCATACTCATCCTCCCTCTAAAAGGCTGCTGCGCTCCTTCACGGATGCTGTGCAACAAAAGCAGCAGGAGAGCTGCCATGGCTTGCCTCTCTGGTCAGCCTGGTGACTCATACATGTCAAGAGTGACAGTGTTAGTCAAGAATTACATTAAAGTGCAGTGGTGTTGGGGCCGGAGCAATAGCACAGCGGGTAGGGCGTTTGCCTTGCACGCGGCCGACCTGGGTTCGATCCCCGGCATCCCATATGGTCCCCCAAGCACCGCCAGGAGTAAGTCCTGAGTGCAAAGCCAGGAGTAACCCCTGAGCATCGCTGGGTGTGACCCAAAAAGCAAAAAAAAAATGCAGTGGTGTTTGGATTTTGGTAATCTAGACCCAAGACTTCCCCCTAACACTCTAATTAGTCATGTCTTCCTTTTGCTTCCTTTTCCTTACCTTAAAATCTTTTCTGGAAGCCAGAGATATAGTACAGCATGTAGGGCATTTTCCTATCACACAGCGAACAGGGTTTGATCCCCCTTGTCCCCGTGGGAGTGATCCCTCAGCACAGAATCAAGAGTAATCTCTATGCACTACCTATGTGACTCCAAATCCCCTTCAACCTCTTCCAACTTTTTTTTTCCTTTTATTTCTTTTTATTAATCAACTAATTCTTGCTCAAATTGAGTCTTTTATAAAGAAAGGTTTTGCTTTTTTTTTTTTTCAGGTTTAAGTCACAGTCAAATACTGATTAAACCACCATCCCTTCACCAGTGCACCCGTTCCACCACCAAGAACCCCAATACACCCCCCTCCCACCCCACCCCCCATCTAAGTAGCTAATGATATTCCATTATTATCTCTATATATTGAGTACATTTCATATTTCCATACAGAACTCACTATTGTTGATTGGAAATTTTCCCCAACAATCAGGCCTGCTGAATAAGCATCATCTAATAATTTCTCTTCCTTGGTAAGAGTGAAGACTTTGAGTCTTGGGTTTTGGGTTTCTAATATTTTAGCTCAGTTCACAGTCAAAATGCATGGCTGCAAGAATCTGCTCTGGTGCCAAAATGGGTTAGGAGACCTCAGGATCACAGTCAGTAGGCGCGGAGGCTCTGCTTCTCGTGCCGCGGCTCTTGGTTCATCTCTGGGCGGAAGGCGCGCCGGGAACACCTCCCCTCCCAGGATCACCTACGGGCTACGTCACTAAAGAGAGTCCTACCTCCTGGTGGAGGGGTCTTAGAGGGTGGCTCTCACCGCGTGGCTGCTGCCGCTGCCGCCATTTTCGCTCAGAAAAATGGGGTGGAGAGGGAAAAAAAAATCCCTCCCCTCTTCCAACTTTTTTCAAGATTTGACCTTACAATCTGCTGCCACTTGCTTCCAATCTTAACTGCTTGAAGACAAGAATCTGAGGGCCAGTATCTGCTATAATAATCTATAGCCATATCACCTTGAACATCCAGGATCTGCTATAACAATAGTACAAGTGTTAGGATACAGGTCTTACAGGTGATTGACTTCAGTTCAATTCTCCTTCTCTGCAAGGCCCCTGAGAGTCCTTGGGTCCAGTCCTGGAAGACCCTAAGCACTGCCACAGTGGGTCAGGTGATCTTTGGCACCACAGAACTGCACCCTCAGGCAGGAGCACTGAAACACCAGAGCAGTTGGCCAACAATTCCCAGTAAAGGTCCCTGGGCATAAGCATTGCTTGGTGGCCAACCTCCTCCCCCTCCACCCAATAATCCAGTGTAGGAGAGACAGCTGAATGGGCTGGAACCCATGCTTTGCATTCTGGAGGCCCTGTTTACTCTGGGCCCCACCTAGTTCCCTGAGCACCCACAGAAGTGACCCCAGAGCAGAGTAGGGAGTAACTCTGAGCACTGCCGAGTATGGCCCAGAAATTCCCCACATTCCCCACACCCAAAGAATAAAACTGAAGATTTATAGGACAGAATTTAGAGAGCAACATCCTCTGTATTGGAGAAATTCTAGGAGAGGAAGGAAAAGGGAATAATTGGTGGAAGAAATAATAGCCGAGGGTCTAAAGGGCAAATAAAATAGTGGGTTTTTTGGGGGAGGGGGTGGGCTGGAGGGAGGAAGATTTTTTTTTATGGTTTTTGAAAAAATTTAACCTAAGATTTATTTATCAGATTTCCCATTTCCAGATACTGACGTAATTCCTAATATATAGAATATTAAGCAGAATCAGGATGGTTGGGGCAAATTAAGAGCCATTATTATCCCTAGACACAGAATGGATCATCTCATCCATGTCAGCCCTTCTGTTTCGTAAATAATTTAACCAACTGGCTCAATTTCTCAGGGCTTCTCAAAAGAGAGAGCTTAGGTGATTCCAGGGTTCATTTCTATTCACTGTATTATGAACTTCCTGATAGTTCTTAAGACTGGAATTGGACATAATTGCAACCATTTTTTGTAGTCCCACCTCTTATTAGAAGCATGGACAATGATATTCTATTATTATAGAAAGAATAAAAGAAACTTAAGTGTTATAGATTTCATACATAGAAATCAACTTTTCATTATAAAATATCATTTAAATATCAAACTTTCATTACATAGAAAGGTTAAAACTGCAAATAACTAGCACTGAATCTATCTCTGGATATCTTGAGTCTGAAAATTATGTGGATAATCAAAAAATTTTATTATCAAATCAAATTCTTGACACTTAGAAAAATGTTCTTTAGAATTTATAGGAATCACATGGATACATAAAGTAGCTATTTGATTTATAGTTCTGTATCCCCATTACAGAAAAAATTCACCAATATCTAATGTTAAAATTTTATTACCGAATGCGGGGCTGAAGCGATAGCACAGCGGGTAAGGCTTGCACGTGGCCAACCTGGGTTTGATTCCCAGCATCCCATATGGTCCCCTGAGCACCGCCAGGAGTAATTCCTGAGTGCAGAGCCAGGAGTAACCCCTGTGCATCGCCAGGTGTGACCCAAAAAGCAAAAAAAAAAATTATTACCGATTGCTAACACTTGGTTTTGTTTTGTGCCATATAAGGCTGTGCTCAGGGCATATTCCTGTACTTGGGAGCCACGCTGCTTCTGCAGCAAGGCATTCCCTTTTGTTCTCTCTCCTTTGGGGTGCTGTAGTTTGCAATAGAGGTATTGAGTAGCCATAGTGTTTGGTCTATAATCTACTTTTGTCACGCATCTTCCAACCTGAATGGGTCTTCCCAACATCCTCTACTTGGTGTTCCCTTCATCCCTGCTGTCTTTTCGCCCAGCATGTGAGGCCAGTTTCCAAGCCATAGAGCAGACCTCCTGGTCCTTATCTCTACTAATCTTGGGTGTTAGTCTCCCATTCTGTTACTTTATATTCCACAGATGAGTGCAATTTTTCTATGTCTCTCTTTCTGACTCATTTCACTTTACATGATACTTTCCATGTTGACCCACCTATATGCAAATTTCATGACTTCATCTTTTCTAGCAGGTGCATAGTATTCTATTGTGTAGATGTATCAAAGTTTCTTTAACCAGTTATCTGTTTTTGTTTTTTGCTTTTTTTCTTGGGTCACACCCGGCGATGCACAGGGGTTACTCCTGGCTCTGCACTCAGGAATTACTCCTGGCGGTACTCAGGGGACCATATGGGATGCTGGGATCCGAACCTGGGTCGGCCGCGTGCAAGGCAAATGACCTACACGCTGTGCTATCGCTCCAGCCCCTGTTTTTGGGCACTCCGTTTCCTCCCCCCACCAGATTTTGGCTATTTAAACAGTGAAGCAATGAATATACAAATGCAGATGTCATTTCTACTATACCTTTTTGCCTGTCTGGGATATATTCCCAGGAGTGGTATTGCTGACTCAAATGGGAGCTGAATTTCTAACTTTTTGAGAATTGTCCATATTGTTTTCCAAAAAAGCTGAACCAGTCGGCATTTCCACCAGCAGTGAAGGAGAATCCCTTTCTCCTTACATCCGTGCCAACACCGGTTGCTTCTGTTCTTTTGGATGTATACCAGTCTCTGTGGTGTGAAATGATATCTCACTGTTGTTTTGATATGCATCTCCCTGATGATTAGTGATGTAGAGCATTTTCTCATGTGTCTTTTAGCCAGTTTGTGGAACATTTTCTCTAGCTTTATTTCAAGTTACTCTGATATTTTTGAAAAGGTTTTTTTCCCCACATATCCTAAATTTTGTCTGAAACAAGTATAACCACCAAGACTTATTGTGGATTTTTTTGGTACCGGAGCAATAGCATAGTGGGTAGGGCATTAGCATTGCATGTGGCCAACCCGGGTTCGATTCTCTGTCCCTCTCGCAGAACCTGGCAACCTACCGAGAGTATCCTGCTTGCACAGCAGAGCCTGGCAAGCTACCCATGTTGTATTCGAGATGCCAAAAATAGTAATAACAAGTCTCACAATGGAGATGTTACTGGTGCCTGCTCGAGCAAACTGATGAACAACAGGACAACAGTACTACATCCTAAATTTTATTTTCCTTAGGATTACTTTTTTAAAAAAGTTCTTAACATTTTATACATATTACTTTTAATTCTCTTAAGGCAGCTATTAAAAATAGAATGTGAATAATAAAGAGGCTAAATAAAATCTACAAGATTACATATAGCTCACAATGTAGAGTTCAGATACTTCAGTCCTTGAGTTTTTATCAGCATTGCTTTTTTCCTCAGCTATTTATTAGCAGCTTATGCATATTCGGTATTTCTATAATTAGGAAAAATGCATATGCCTACTTTTAGATAAAAAGATAGCTTCCAAAGAAGTGAAATTAAAATTCATAATGAGGGAAAATGCATATCTTTCTAAAGACAGTGATGTTTAAAAAGATTCCTCATGCCCAAATGAAAATTCCCGTTCACTGTATATGTAGTTCATCTTTTCTTCTCTAAATCCAAAGCTTGACCTGTACAAATTGATAATGTAGCATTCTTTATTTTTTTTGTGTGTGTGTATGCATGGCTTTTTTTGTTTTTTCACAGTTAGAATTGTTTGGTTGGTTTTCAGTTCCAACACCCATCCCTTCACCAGGGTATATTTCCCACCACCAATGTCCCTCCCTCCCAGTTTCCCTCCTGCTGCCCCTCCTACTTTTATGACAGGCACTTTTCTTCTCTGTCTCTTTCTCTCTTTTGCTCATTTGGTTTGCAGCACAGATACTGAAACGTTCCTGTGTATATTCCTTTGCCTACTTTCAACATTCAGTTCTTGTGGAGAGTGATCATATTTAACTATCATAGTCATACTGGTCCCTTCTCTATCCTAACTGCCCTTACCCCTCTTTTTTACCCACTCCCCCCAACACACACACACACACACACACACACACACACACACACACACACACACTTGGGGCAAGCTTCCAAACTTTGACCAGTCCTCCTAGCCCCTGTTATTCCTGGCCTTGGATATTAGTACATAATATAGATATTTTTATATTCCACAAATGAGTGCAATCATTCTTTTTGTTTGTTTGTTTCTTTGGATTCAAATTTTTTTTTATTAGTGAATCACCATGAAGGACAGTTACAAACTTAAGAACTTTCGTGTTTGCATTTTACTCATACAGTGATCATTTACTCATCCCTCCATCAGTGCCCATTCTCCTCCACCAATGATCCCAGTATCCCTCCCAGCACCGTCACTCCATCCCCCACCACCCCACCCTACCTCTGCGTCAGGGCATTTCCTTTTGTTCTCTCTCCTTTTGGGTGTTATAGTTGAGTGCAATCATTCTATATCTGTCTCTCTCCTGACTTTCACTCAGCATGACACTACCCATGTACATCCACGTATAAGAAAATTTTATGACTTCATTTACTACTCACTTTCTTAACCTGTTAAGTTTACAGTAAAAATTGATCTTATATGGAAGGATAAAAATATTTACATGTTTCCTGACTTTCCTTAGTTATCTAAAATTAACAATTTCCCCCTAATCTGACCCCCACGATTTTCTATTAGTTTTCTTCATCACACAGGCTTTTGTAATTTTGTGATAGTGAATCAGAGGGCAGGCTGAGAATGCCAGAGATAGATAGGTAATAAGAGTTGCAAGATGGGGCTGGAGCAATAGCACGACAGGTAGGGCAGTTGCCTTGCATGCAGCCAACCTGGGTTCGATTCCCAACATCCCATATGGTCCCCCGAGCACCGCCAGGAGTAACTCCTGAGTGCAGAGCCAGGAGTAACCCCTGTGCATCACCACGTGTAACCCAAAAAGAAAAAAAAAATTGCAAGATAGATAAAGGGATAGAAATTTCCTAGGAGTAAAGGGGAAGAGAATAGAATACCAAAAATAGGAGAAAAGAGGGACTATCATAACACATTTAGAATAGAGTTTCAAATATGTTTGAAGGAATGGAGATTCGATACTAGAGCATTTGTGGTTAGTGGAAGAGAAGAATAGCAGGGGAAATATTACAAGATACTGCTGTAGGGAGTTGTCTACTATATGACACTCAATGAATGCAACTAAATGATGAAAGTTATGACATTTTCACAGACTATTCTTTTGACTTTGATTTCGCCCCAGGCACTGAACCAGTTATGTCAAGGCTCATGGAAATTGCACACATATTCAAAATTACAGGCTTTCTAATGGTGTAAATATGTGTATGTGTATTTTCAACCAGAGAGATACTTGGCCAAGTTTACAGTATCTAGCCTGAATTTCATAAGCAATTTAGTGCACGAGAGCATGAGGTCCTAATCGTTGGAAAGCCCTATCTTACAAATGTTATCTAAGGCATGAATGGGGCCCAAATCCTGAAACTAGAGCAAGCCTAGAAGGAAGTTGGAGACATTTCTTACAAAGTGTTCTACTTCTTACTGACAAGTAAGAAATAGAATAATTAGCTCTCAGTGAAGAGTTATTTTCAGGTTTTTCTTCAGAAAGCACACAATTGAAGTGCCCCCAAGATTATTTTTTCCCCATTTTAATTGAGACACCATGGTTTATAGTTTATAATACTAATAAATGATCAACTCATGCATCTATCCTTCCAACATTACCCACAACCAGACTGCCTGCTCCATCCACCAGTATCCCAGGCACTCTATTCATCACTCCCCTCTACCCCCAGGTAAGCTCAGTCCTGTAGTTGTATGTATTGAATTTTTCCACTTTGGCCCTCAGTTTCTTTACATCCCACATATAAGAGATCATTCTGTATCCGTCCCTTTCCTTCTGACTGTTCTAGCATGATTTTATATATATATATATATATATATATATATATATATATATATACATATATATATATATATATATATAGCTTTTTGGGTCACACCTGGCAATACATAGGGGTCACTCCTGGCTCTGCACTGGCGGTGCTCAGGGGACCATATGGGATGCTGGGAATCGAACCCGGGTCGGCCGCGTGCAAGGCAAACGCCCTACTCGCTGTGCTATGGCTCTAGCCCCAAGCATGATTATATTTTAAGAAACAGTATTATGCATCTTAGTCCTGGAGATCATCGTCTCTCCATTTATCCCTTTTCTTTCCTTTTTTATTCTTTTGAAGCCTTCTGAAATTGAGAATTAAGACAAAGGTTTATATTAGAATACATGTCAAACATGCTATATGTTAAATAGGTATTAGATATTTTAAGCTTTTATCCAATTTTCAATCATGTATAAATTAGCATAACAATAATAGTGTGATGTTCATGAAATGATTTAAGGCCTTCATCTGAAAGTAAGGGGAAAATTAGCAACTTGGTCTTCTGCTTTAAAAAGCCTAAGAAAAAAATTTACTCACAAAAGTTGAGCAGACATTAAAAGAATCCTGCGAGAGGTCTGACCTCACTTTTCATTACTATTCAAATTAATGATTTTTAGCTGACCCTGAAAGTTGTAATGAGAGGGAAAGAATTATAAGTTCTTTTTCTGACTTTTTCCTAATAATTTTTTGTTAAATTAAGAATTAAACTGTCTTTACACAAGGAACACAGTGGAGTCAGCTGAACTTTATTGCTAAATTTTCTTCTAAAAGTCATATTTAAATTCCCTTGTTCTAAAGAACTAAGAAATGCAGCTTTCTATATTTCTATCTTTTTTTGTACAGAGAGAAGTCATTATATGTATGTTATTTTTTAATGAAATTATTGGAAAGTATGACAAATGTTAGATAAAAATGTCCATGGAAAGTTGACATTTTGAAGAAAATAGAGAGAGAAAAACTGTGAAAAGGACTATATGCTTGGTAGTTTATGTTTATAGATGCAATGTTAGGTGAGGTAAATATAAGAATTTTCTGTTTTCTATTTGAGTTTATAAATTACAATGAAAATAAGTAAATAAGTAAACATCAGGGATTTTGAAAAAATGAATAAAAAATTTAGTAGAGTTTTTATTAAAATACTTCAGAAATAACTAGTCACAAATTTTTCTGACAAAGGAAGGAACATGAAACTGAAAATATTTGGCATTTATTAAGTTAAGTTAGTCTCTCAATGCTCCGATGGAAAGTTAGTCCTAGTTAAATCACTGTTAACTTGTAAGAGGAAACCAAGGTATCAAGGTTAGATGTATCTTTTTGTAATTTAAAAACTATGTTATTATTTTATCAATTAGCTTGAATATATTTGAATCAAGGTATCATTGGTTCAATATCAATGGCTGAAAACCCAATTTTGCAAAGCCAGTGAGTTGATTAGATGTTGCTTTAAAAAAGTCTTATGACTGGGGCCGGAGCGATAGCACAGCGGGTAGGGCGTTTGCCTTGCACGCGGCTGACCCGGGTTCGATCCCCGGCATCCCATATGGTCCCCCAAGCACTGCCAGGAGTAATTTCTGAGTACAAAGCCAGGAGTAACCCCTGAGCATCGCTGGGTGTGACCCAAAAAGCAAATAAAATAAATAAATAAAACTCACAAGTTGTTTAAAAAAAAAAGTCTTATGACTTTTGAAAAGTAACATTTGACTAAGTAGAGCAGAATAAAATAAATATTCCATGTTCATGAATTAAAAGGATTTGTATTGCTAAAATGTCCATATCATAACATAATGCAATGCTTATCAAAAACTTGATGGAAATTTTACACAGAAATAAAGTAATTTGATTCTGAAACTTATTTGGAACCACAAGAGACTAAATAGGCAAAGTAGTATTGAAATAGGACAAACATGTAGGACCAGAGAGATAGTAGAGGAGCACTGTAGCACTGCCTCCCATTGTTCATTGATTTGCTTGAGTTGGCACCAGTAATGTCTCCATTGTGAGACTTGTTACTATTTTTGGCATATTGAATACACCACAGGTAGCCTGCCAGCCTCTGCTGGGCAGGCGGGATACTCTCAGTAGCTTACTGGGCTCTCCGAGAGGGATGGAGGAATCAAACCTAGGTAGGCAAACACCCAACCCACTGTGCTATCACTCCAGTCCAGTAGAGGAGGTAAGGTTGTTATTTTCCACACTATTTACTACAGTTCAATCTCTAGCATCACCAGTGGTCAATCCCAAGTACAGAGCCAGGAGGAGCCTCTGAGTAGTCCAGGTATAGCCCCCAAAACAAAACAAAAAGAACAAAACCAGAAGCATCACTGTTTTTTTATTTCAATCTGTTGTAAATTACAATGACCAATATAAGGTATTGACATAAGAATAGATGTGTAGATTAGTAGAGAAAAAGACACAATAAATAAAACCACATACACATGGAATATTAAGACAAAGGAATCAAGAATGTTCTATTTACTGAAATAAGCAGCATTGTGAAGCATTTCAAAGAGAAATTTATTAAAGAGTTTAACATATCAATCTTAGGATCTTGTCCTGGGGAGACAGTCTTCAATTTTGTTGAGTGTGATTTCTACATTATAAGAGATTTATTTACATCTTGTATAATATTTTGTTAGATAGGCTACATTCTTTTTTTAAAAAAAAATATTTATTTTTTAATTAGTGAGTTACCGTGAGGGTACAGTTACAGATTTACCCATTTTTGTGCTTGTGTTTCCCTCATACAATGTTCGAAAGCCCATCCCTCCACCAGTGTCCATTCTCCACCAGCAATGAACCCAGTATCCCTCCCACCCCCCAATCCCATTCCCCCACCCCACCCCGCCTCTGTGGCAGGGCATTCCAATTTGTTCTCTCTCTCTCTCCTTTTGGATGTTGTGGTTATACTGTTCAGTTTCTAGTCTACTTTCAGCACGCATCTCCCTTCCTGTGTGGGATCTCCTATCACATTTTACTTGATGTTCCCTTCTCTATCCGGGATGCCTTTCCCCCAGCACGTGAGGCCAGTTTCCAAGCTATGGAGCCAACCTCCTGGTATTATATACAATTATTCTTGGGTGTTAGTCTCCTACTCTGTTATTTTTTATTCCACAGGTGAGTGCAATCTTTGTATGTCTGTCCCTCTCTTTCTGGCTCATTTCTTTCTTTTTTTTTTTTTTTTGCTTTTTGGGTCACACCCAGCGATGCTCAGGGGTTACTCCTGGCTTTGCACTCAGGAACTACTCCTGGCGGTGCTTGGGGGACCATATGGGATGCCGGGGATCGAACCCAGGTCGGCCGCGTGCAAGACAAACGCCCTACCCGCTGTGCTATCGCTCCGGCCCCTCTTTCTGGCTCATTTCACTTAGCATGATACTTTCCATGTTGATCCACTTATATACAAAGTTCATGACTTCTAGATAGGCTACATTCAAAGAAACAGAAAAAGCTTCTGTAACAGATACAGGAGATATTTGATTATATCTTCTTGATAAGAGGTAGGAGAGCACATGGTATCCCTGAAGAAATCCAGGATGCTGCAGAGATGGTAAAGTTCCTGACCCCACTGCAAAAATAGGTCCTGGGTCACAGAGCTGGGAGTAGCCTCTGAGCACCTCCAGATAGGACTTTATTTCTTTTGTTCCTCAAAAATATTATTTCGTTTTAGATGATATATGTTTTAGATGTGATCAGAGGTAAGATTCAAGGCTACTTTTTTTTTTTAATCCTAGAGACCATCACTATATCGATATTGATTCAGCTATTCCTGGTCATGGTTTTCACAGTCCTTAATCCCCAAAACATTTATAAGGTATGTGTCTCCCACACTTTCCTCCCCCCCCCCCCCCCATTATTTATAAGACAGTGCTAAGGGAGTATAGGTTCTGGTAAGTTGCTCTTTGGGAGGTTGTCACAGAGAATCTTAAGAGCTAATTGACTTATTTAGTTGAATTCTGGCCTCTAACCTTGTCAGTGCCCATGCCCAGAGTGAATTGCTTTTTCTGATTAGTTGTTTTCAAGTGATATATTTAAAATAGCAAAGTTTTCAAAAACAAAAAGTAACAGAATGTCATTTGACAATATTCTCTTCAAAATTGATATTCTGAATAAGTAAATGTTTACAAACATTTAGATTTTAATGAAGCCACTTTTTCTTCTGACCTCGTACAGCACTAAATAGCATATTCTGATAATGTATGCAGCCTGCTGATTTCACGACCAGAAAAAAAAAGCCTTGGATTTTTTCTTCTCAAAGGTATCATTTCTTCTGTCCTTTCTTTTTTTACATCTTCAGTCCTTGGCATGTCTTTCTGGCTTTCTTTTTATATTGCCTCATTCCCAGAGTTAGATCATAGTACTTATTCAGCAAATTGTTAATGGTTTTTAGATGTGGGATTTGCATTAAAAACTTTAAGAAAAAAATGACCACAGGATGATAGTGAAGAGACACACAGTGCATTTTCTTTTCCATGATAGACACTTTGTTCTTCTATTTTTGGCATTGTAGTAATATGTGATGATAAATAGAGTAATTATGCTAAAACTGCCACTCCTTGGAAATCCCCCCTGCTTAACCTCATGTCTTGCATTCTTCAAAATATCTCATAACGGCCCTCTAGGTATTATCTACAATGACTTTGCTGGCTTCTGAGCATGACTGTGGGAGAGTCCCATAATTAACAACAAAATAGGACTCAGAATGGCGCTCTGAGCACGTGGAAAAACCTCACTGTGCTGAAGAGTATGTGGTACTTTCCACACATGCCTATGCTATAGGTTCAATTGCTAGCACCACATATGGTTCCTTCAGCCCCTCGAGGAGTTGAGGAGTGATCCCTGAGCATAGCTAGGTGTGTCCCAGCCCCCAAACATAAAAGAGAAACACAGTTTAGCTCAAAGGTATAGGCTGAATACCTTTGAGTTCTATCATTGAATTAAAAACTTTTAATACATGAAGTGTGATTTATTAGATTTCTGAACTCATTAGGAAACAAAACAATTTCAATGTGAAGTTTCCTATGGAAGCTATGATAATAGAGTAAGCAAAGATTTGCATAAAATCAGATCCAAGGATCACCTAAATGAGGTAACAATGGTATATATAAAGATACTCATTCATAACAAATGCACTGTGGATGGGACCTCCTGCCTGGAACATAGTCAGCATTCAAATTAATTTTCTTCATATTCTCCCAAGCCTTGGGCTAGAGCAATATCGCAGCTGTAGGACATTTGCCTTGCACACAGCTGGCCTGGGTTTGATTCCTTTGCCCCTCTTGGAGAGCCCAGCAAGCTACTGAGAGTATCTCGCCCTCACGGCAGAGCATGGCAAGCTACCGGTGGCGTATTCAATATGCCAAAGACAGTAACAACAAGTCTCAAAATGGAGACATTCCTGGTGCCCGCTTGACAACGGGATGACAGTGATACAGTGACAGTGATTCTCCCAAGCTGTAAGTCAGAAATAGATCCATAGTGTAGTGATAAAAGTAACATTCTTTTAAAATTTTTTTCATAAAGCATAAGCTATTTTGGACACAAAGTTGCTTGAAATATGAGACACAAATTCAACCCCACTGCTTTACTCCCCGACCCCCCACCATGGATAAAGATGGCTTTATCCATCTACAGGGTATCATGCAATCGCTTCTCTTTGGCAAGCCTTTGAGCATTTTCATCAGGTGACCCTGCCTCCTGGAATGACCTTCTTACCTTTTGCAACCCCCATCTTAGGTGTTTGCATGGCTAATTCTTCCTTTCAAAGGCCTCCCAAGAAGTGCTCAGGAGGCCCTGGAGCCCCTCCAAGGGCTTCTTGGCCAAGTAGGCTGGTGGTTCAAATAGGAGGCTGAGAATGCAGTGTTTCTTGAGCACTGCAGTGCACCCAGGCCACCCCAGTTGTGCGCATGGGCCCTCTGGGACCACTCCCAACAGTGGTACTAGGGATCAATCCAGGCAACACCACAACCAAGGCAAGGATGTGCCATAACCTCTGTACTATTGTTTAGGCCCTGTAATTCTTTTTTTATTTGCATACAAACAGGTCAATTTTTTTTTTAAATTTTTGCGTTTTGGGTCACACCAGTGATACTCAGGGGTTACTCCTGGCTCTATGCTCAGGGGACCATATGGGATGCTAGGAATCGACTGCGGGTCTATGTGCAGGGCAAATGCCCTAACCGCTGTGCTATTGCACCAGGCCACAGGTCAAAATTTTTAATAAAAAATATCAGCTTTGTATACAATTTAGGTCCAATTGACATAAATTTTTCAGTTGAAAACTTGATTGATCCAATGTAATTCATGAATTTTCCAAAACATAAATTTTAACTTCCTCACCAGGTTAATATTAACAGTCATAAGGAATGACTTTCAGTGATTCTACAAATTTTTTTCACATAAGATGCATATTAACACTAATGGAGCTTCCCATTAAATTATTTATTTTTGATTCTAACATTATTTTTGGGTACCAAAATATTTTTTCTCATTTTATCAGCACCATGCTCTAACCAACAGAGCCAGGAATTTGTTTTCCCATTTTTAAACACTGTTTTAACACTGTTTTACAAAGTTGTTCATGATAATTTGTTGGTCAGTATTCAACGACCAACACCACCACCACTGTCACCTTTCCTCCACCATCGTGTCCATCTTCCCAACCACCCCTCAACCCTGCCCCCATAGCAGACCATATATGTATTACATATATATATTTCTATATATATTAATATTGCTTAATACCTCTAAATGGCTAATGGAGTCATCAAATAATATTTTCTTAAAAGAAGATAAGTGAAAATTTCTATATTTCATCATTTGGACATTATGTACTTGATTGTAAGGTTTTACTACATTGTTGAAAGTTAAGCCTTCTGTATTACTATTTTTGTTAGTCAAGATTGGACTGGAAAGATAGTATAGTGGGTTGGGCGTTTGCCTTGCACACAGCAGACCCAGATTTGATTCCTCTGTCCTTCTTGGAGAGCCCAGCAAGCTACCGAGAGTATCCACCGGCATGGCAGAGCCTGGCAAGCTACCCATGGCGTATTGGATATGCCAAAAACAGTAACAACAAGTCTCACAATGGAGTCGTTACTGATTTTATGCTTAAGCAAATCGATGAACAATGGGACGAGTGTGCTACTGTGCTGTGTAAGATTGGTTGGCTTCTATGTTACAATCTCATCCAATCTGGTATACTTCTACTGGGAGGTCTGTGTTTTAGAGTTGGGAGATTTTGCTCAGAAAATCCAGAATATTAAACTAGGCATTCAGACTGGAGGCATGGTTCTGGCTTTGGTGCATGAGTACATCTGCCAGGTAGGGTGGGAACTCGGCCTCCTTCCCTCCTGGGATTGCCCTGGAGGTCTCAGTAGGGTCAAGGTCCCTAAGAAATTTTTGTGGGTAGCTGATGTTGATCTCTGTCTAGATTTATTTATGAATCTCTGAAACAAGACTGGTATGAGTTTACATGGGAGCAGGGTGGGGCGTTGGATGTGGCTATCAGGTCTTCTGGGAAGCACAGGGAGGTTGCCCATCCCATCCTGACTCTGAAAAGAGCCCCACAATTCTTTATCTTAAGATGTAAGAAATGCCTTTCATGAAACCATTCAAGTTAAGTGTGTCTTTCCTTATCATCATACTACCCTTTTACATTATTACCATTCTTATCTCACTGCTTCCTTGATGGCCTCTCTGTTACTTGAAAATAGGGACAAAGTTCTTTAATAACTATTTATATACTCAGACCTAGCTTGTGCTTAAAGATTTTTATGGACTAAGTAAGGTATGTATTATGGCAGGCGTTAGGCAAAAGGTTATACTCAAGGTGTTTCTGAATTAGTATCCACGGTTTTATTTGATATAAAGCTGTTAAGTATTTCTTGCATGGATACATTTTCTCCTAGAACTTGAACATTTAGAGTTTATATAGAGTTTATTATCATTTTTTAAGGGACAGGGGTCAGAGAAAAAGTTAACAAAACAAATATAAGGAATTAGCAATATTCTTCCATGTATTCTTCAAAAAATGCCTTTTGCCTTCTAGTTATCCTTCCAGTTGGTTGATTCTCGAATACTTTATCACCATAATCTCCCACAATCTCAAGATACTACTCAGCAGATTCTTGCTTTCAGAGGGCTTTCTAAACTGCTAATTAACTTCCACTCTCCTCAGTGCAGAAAAAAACTGAGGTCAGGGATGAATAATGGGCCCAGATCCAAGGAGACAGGTCTTAATTTAGTCTGAAGCACCAGACCCTGGTGCCTTCTCGGTGTTAGTGGTTAGAGGTATTGTGTGTAACTGCTTTGTGATAAAAACAAGACTGTGGCATCATTGAGTTAATTAGACAAGAGTATAATTAGAAATGAAAGCTCTTCAGTTTCCTAACTGCTAATGGTAGAAAATGAAGTACAATAAATGTACTCCGAGCTTTGATGAGCTTTGCTCTTGAATAATTAGCAGATTTTAATGACCTTCCATAATGTGTCAGCTATTCGATTGATCCACCTAATTAAGGATCATGAAAGTAAAAGGGTCTCCTCTTCACTTTAATGATTGAACTTTCCCCTTAAATCATTTGAACTGCTCAAATGGTTGCTATCTAATATGACAAAATACTGATGTTATATGTGATACTCAGTATATTTTAGTGCAAATATATTCATATGACACATGTTTACTGCATATTTTTTATTCCAATTTTGTTTGGGCCCTGGTAGTGATAAAAAAGAATAATTGAGAAAGGACAATGATTTCAAACTGTGTAAATACACCATCAGCTGCCTGAAAAGAGGACATTAATTATTTATGGCTGTTAGTCTAAAAGCTCATTTGATTTATCACAGTCATTCCTTCTGTGTTTATTCCTGCATGAAGTTATGAAAAAGATTGGCATTAAAATTTGCAATAGTTGGGAGACTGTCTCGTCTGAATTGATATTTCCAAAGTAATTGTTGTGCATTAAGAGTTCAGATCATTGGTCCAGAGAGATAATACAGTGGATAGAGTGTTAGCTTTGGACACAGTTGACCTGCTTCGATCCCCAGGACCACTGAGCCTTCCAAGAGTAATCCCTGGAGGACAGAGCTAGTAAACCCAGAGCACAAAGTAGTAAGTGGGTGTGGCACAAACTAAACTCCCTCCCCCACCCCCAAAGGCTAGATCTTTTTATTTTTGGCCTGGATAAAATGGCCTACAGAAATACTAAACAAAATACATATGAGAACTGTAAATGAACAATGTTTGAAAGTCAGGATCTTTGTTTTGGCAAAGTGAACTCATAGGTGAAGCAGACTGACCTAGAGAAATGGTCCAGAGTTGGGTGTGCAATTATCTCTGGCCTTGCAAGCTTGCTCATAGAGCTTGTAACATACCAAAAGTTCTATTATTACTTCTATTTTGTGAAGTTGAGATTCACAGTATGAGGAATTGTCAAAAGGTTGAGACCATTTGAAGTTGCTAGGCAACTGAGCATGAATAGCTGTGTTCATACTGCAAATCTTGTCCTTTTGGCCATCTTCCGGTCCATCCTTCCGTCTGTGTTCCTGTTTATTCTGTATATCCATTATCTTAATATTTCATCTCCTTTTTTTTGTCTTATGCTCATTCATATTAATTGCTGTCACTGTGAAACCACATTAACAGGCACTATGAGGAATGGTAAAATGGCAAGGAGAGCACAATATCAAATATTCAAACCTATGGATTGATTTAAATTTTATAAAGGAAGCATTAAATAGCTTGGTTAATTAATTCACTGGTTATTATTATTTTTGTAAAGTAAGTATAATCTGGTAGAAAGTAAATAATTTATTCATTAGGGTGTTTTCAGTTCTTGAGTAACTGTCAAGGAGAAGTTTCCTATATAATCTCAAATAGCCTATTTGTTAAAGACCAGAGAAATTGTTGGCCTCGGTGCTCAGACATCTTTGATTTGTCTTATAATTCTCAAGATTTTATTAGTAAACGATCTTTTCTGTTAAGAAAAATATATAAATGAAGTCTCAGACTACTGTGACTAAGTGGTGGAGATGTTTGGTAATAGGTTTTTTAAAAAAATTCCTGACAGCTAGTAAATCAGTTAAGGAATATGTCTTCCTCTTTTAAAATGAAATATTGTCAGTTTACACAGAACATGGACTTTAAAATAATAGTGTAATGAACCCCCAAATCCTGGAAGAAAAACTTGGTAAACCACAATAATATGATGGCATTTATTACCTTCTCAGAAGTAACAAAACATCAATCTGGGATGTAGGTTATCTTAATAATTTGTATTCTACTGTGGTCAAGCTGTACAATTTTACAGAATCTGTTTATCAAGGAAAAAAAGTACTGTATTCAGTAATAGCACTAGACTATATGCTTCCATTTTATAAACTTAGTTTTTTCAGGATCATATATAACAAAATTTGTACTACATGAATTATGGCTAATGTGGAGCCAGTGATTTTATTAAAAAATCATACCTTAAATAAAAATTCCCTTTTACTTCTTCCTTAAAATTACCTTCATAGCCCCTGCCGTGAGCTCTGTAACATAGTTTTGTAGAATATTTATTGAACCTATGATCTCTATGAAAACTATATTCTAAATCGTTACTAATAATTTCATTTTTTTCAGATGTAGGAACTTAAACAATAAGTGGGTTTTGAAAACTCACATTTTCCAAATCTACTGAATAGCTATGCAGAGCAAAGGTTCTGTGTAGAACCAGCTGTTCCTGGGACTGAGGTGGGATAGCCTTTCAGCTACTGTAGTGTTAACCCTATCTCTCGGCTGAAGTAGAACTCTGTACGAGCACATCCTTCAGCCTATCATCCAGATTGGGTGGGTGGGGGGAAGGTGTCTAAATTGAGGTCTCTCTCCCTACCCTAAATCTTTTCCTCTACCCTCCCCCGTTCATGTCAAAGAAATTGATTCAGATGTGTTGTCCTCCTTTTCTCCCGAGTCTTCTCCTCCCTCAGTGAGAAGCAGTCCAGGTCTTGAAGAGCAGGGGTAATGCTTCTGCCCTTTGGTGACTTGCATTTCTAACCCCTATGCTCCACTCCACTTCAGGCTGAAAAGTAATTTTTTGTCTTGCCTTTTCAATCTTGCCTCTAGGAGGCCTGGAGGGGGTGGTTGTTTTGCATGTACCTCCTAGCTATGAAATGATAGAGCAATTCTTCTTGGTCTTCAGAGCCATTCATTTTTGAGGAAAGGATTTGATAAAAGATGAACTTACACAATATTTTTGAGCTCCTTACTCCATCTCTTTGATTAATAATCTATATCCTTTTTGTTATTTTCTTTTTCCTCACTAAACCAGTTGATATGTGGTGGACTTAGTTTGGTTTTCACCTTGATCTTTACTCCATAAAGTGAAAACAAGAATCATGCTTTTCCATACTTAATGGAATCCTTTGGACTTATATGTTCTCTTGCCTAGGAAAATATTACTATTTTTCTGAGTTATACACCTATGTAGAAGATAGTCTCCTTCAGTTAATTCTTAAGGAAGACTGTTGAGAAATGTCACCCAGGAGACCTTGGAAATGGAGTGCCAGAATTCCTGGGGTATTAATCCTATTTGGTTTTTTGCTCACTAATGCATCTGTCAACTTTAGTTAAGAGATTCATGCAGAATATCTAGTGTTTTACACACACACACACACACACACACACACAGAGATTACATGGTATACACTTGGACCACTTCCTAAATAGTATACTTTGGATAACAAATAACATTAAGATTTCTTTTAAGTATCTATACAAGTAAGGATGAATTTGTCAAAGACTGAACTGAAAGAACTGACACCTGAAAAATCCTATAGAAATCTGTTATGACTCACTTTGATGGCTCTGGCCAGTCACCTGGCTTGGGCAATAATACAATGGCACCCTCTCCCCATTGTCCACCCCCCACTCCCCTCCTCCACACACACTGCTAGTGCCCTGACATGACATGATAATCATGCCATCACATCAGGTTTCCTGATATAATGAATCCTACTGCATGCACAGTTGTTCTATAATTTTAATTTTAAGGCTTTGGCGACTAATCTTTTAGTGCCTAATGTTTTGACCTAGCACCATGTTTACTTATGTAGCATGTTAGAGCTGGCAGACAAATATTCTTCTAAGGCATACGATTCTTAAAAGCCTCTCAGCACAACAATGCTGCGAGGCATAGATCTTGCAGTCCGATGTTAGCAGCAGCATACGCTTCTAGAGTGTGCTGGGACAAAGTAAACTGTCATACTTGCTACTACTCATAAATCCATGAATACATCAGAGCTACTGATAATTCAGTGAAAAATTCTTCAACAGGTCAGATATATGTATATACACATCAGATATATGTATATATACATATATATCTATGTATATATATCCTCTTCTCTACTGATTTATTTGTGTAATGTTATTTAGATTACTTCACACCTTTTATGTTGTGTTGCTGTGACAGATATAGATGCTAAATAATCTCAATAATGAAGTAACTTATCCAATTCTACAAGTGGTTGAATCTCTGGTAACCATGTGATATAGAATATCTTGAGACTGTCTTATGGTAATAACAAATTCAATGTTTAGTATTATGCAAGGAAAAATAACTATCCCTTAGTAATGATGATAAGGGATGCATTTTAAGGAAAACTATAAAAGGTCTTTACAGTTATTAGAGGGGAAGAAATTGATTTTGCTGCAGACAGGTTTTTGGCAAAGAGCTTCGATGACCACCTAAATGATACTCTACCCAGGAATGGGATCATAAAAGGGGAATAACACAGAAAACTAGTTTAGCTAGAGTGAAAAATGCTTATGAGAGGTGTAGTGGGAAATTGACTTTGAAAGATTAGTTGTATCAGTACCATCAAAGACCTTGGATTCTAGGCAATATCATTTAAAGTTTTTGGAATTAGTATTTAGGAAGATTAATCTCTAGGTAGTATATAAATAGTTTTGGGTTAGGAAAAAATGGTATGAGCTTGACATTTCAGTGAAGATACTAACTTGTAACACACCTTAGATACAATTGATGACATACTGAAAAGTGGTATAAAATTCAATTTGAATTAAAGGACTGAGTGACAAACAATTACTTATTTGACTTAATAAAATATATTACAAGAGTTAAGCAGGGAATTATAGTCATGGCATTATTAGAGTTAGTGCACCAAATTTTACAAATACTTGCTTTTTTGTTTTTGCTTTTTGGGTCACATTCGGTGATGCACAGGGTTCACTCCTGGCTCATGTACTCAGGAATTACCCCTGGTGGTGCTTAGGGGAATATATGGGATTCTGGGATTCAAATCCAGTTGGCAGCATGCAAGGCAAATGCCCTACCCACAGTGCTATCGCTCCAGCCCCTTTATAAATATTTGAAGCCTAATACTAGCTCTAGTGGTTGTCTTCATTTTGCATTCTTCCTTCTTTAATTTGTGGTTTTTGAGTACCTCTATAAATGAGTGGACCAACAAGTTTATTTGAAACCCCGTACTGTCCTAATAAAAATAAATTTATTGCAACTTGATAGTGTGACTTTGCCATTTTACTTTTTTAAAATAAGTTTAATAATTTCACGTAGGTATTTGATATACTCAGGAACAAACACAAATATTAAGATTAATGTATTCCTGTTTGTAGTCAGGGAAAGCTAATACTGTTATGACAAATCATATAACTCTGAGAGAGTAGAAAAGTACATTCTGAAATCAAATGCTAGGAGAAATATATCACTACTTATATAAAAAATACACTGGGCCAAATTGCATAGTGTTGTCAATCTGAGTTCACAGAATACAAATTTTTCTCATGTCGTCATTTCACATAATAAGCTTTATCAGAAATCAGGAAAGCAAATTAAAATTTTGGAAGGCATTTCTTAAGCAAATTACAATAATGAATCCTTATTAAGTTTCTCTGATATGATTTATAAATGAATGGAAGCTTAAGAAAACCAGCACTGGTTGTTCAAGTGTGATCCTCTGCATCATGATACCTATTGAAAGTGAAGATTTCAGTTCTCTGGATGAAACTCTGTGGCGTCCCAGAAAAGCATATTTTTGTTTGCTTACTTGCTTGTTTGTTTGTTTTTTTGCTTTTTGGGTCACACCTGGCAATGCACAGGGGTTACTCCTGGCTCTGCACTCAGGAATCAACGCTGGTGGTGCTCAGGGGACCATGTGGGATGCTGGGAATCGAACCCTGGTCGGCCGCTTGCAAGGCAAACACCCTACCTGCTGTCCTATCGCTCCAGCCCCTGTTTGTTTTCGATTTCCAGTGTTTGTATATGTGTGTGCTTATGTGAACAGATTTCAAGACTTTGGCCTTGAATATGAGTGAAATAGATTGTTTCTTAAACTTCCTTGAACATGTATTAAGATTTCAACAGATGGGGCTGGAGGGATAGCACAGCGGGTAGGGCGTTTGCCTTGCACGCAGCCGACCTGAGTTCGATTCCCAGCATCCCATATGGTCCCCTGAGCACTGCCAGGAGTAATTCCTGAGTGCATGAGCCAGGAGTAACCCCTGTGCATTGCTGGGTGTGACCCAAAAAGGGAAAAAAATAAAAGGTTTCAACAGAGCATAAATTTATCAAAAGCTAACAAATTCCTAAAATACAGATACTATTTTTGACTCTATGCTTGGGTCACTAAACTAGCTTGATTTTGTGAAGAGCTTGCCTTATATGTTTCCCCAGGTAAACACAGAATATCTTAAAATCTGAGATTTCCAACTTTAAGTAATACCCAGGACTAATAAGACAGAGATATCAGAAAAATAAGTGATTGTATCTTTGAAACATTTTGTTTTCATTTCAAAAATAGTTTCAATTCTGAAAAATGAAAAAAATTATTACATTTAATGTTTTAAATTTTACTATGACAATAAGAGTGACATAAGCCACACATATGTCATTAACCATACTGATTTAAAACAGTCAAATAAGGGAGACACTGAAATAGAAATACAGAGAGACTTTCCTTTTTGTATAGTTTCTCATTAGAGAATGCTGCCCTACTTTCCTAACCTGAGTACCTTTATTCAACCTAGCAGCATCTTTGCATGTAACCCAAAGAGAAAGGAATCTGGGCAGGATCCCCTGCTGTCTCTGATGAAAAGTTATCGGCTTTCCAGAGGAGTTGAAGGCATTGAATTCCTCCCTCTGGAAACTATATTATAGCTGTCTGATGTTACCTTTAACTTGTACCTGGCTGAGAAAGAATAAGAGGATTTCATTACACTATTCTGGATTTTACAGATAAGAGGCATGTGGGCCCAAGAAAGGCTGGCATTTTCAGTTACAATTAGAGGAAGTTTGCTTATTTATTTATTCAGGTCAAGTTTGATTTTTCACAAATCTAAGGTAAACTTTGCTTCTAATGATTACATTATTTTACACTTTATGATTATGCTTAAATTTGCAATAAAATTTAGCTTTGATTTGATCTGCTTAGAGATTACAAATACAAAAACACTTCTTTTTGGTAAGGGAATATGATTAATCAATCATACACCATGGTTAAAGTGAGCAGAGCCTAGCCATGTTGTATATGATTTGAGTCCATCAGAAATTTGCATGTGCAATAACTTTGTTTTATTGGGTAGAATATGAACTAGTATTTTAGTGATCTAAAATTGCTGACATTCCGGTGAACAATAAACTGCTTCAGAATATTATCAGACACAAGTGTTATGAAACAGTATTCTTCTCTTGAATTAAACATTTGTTAGATATGTTGTCTCTTTTATCATTTCACATTGCTATTGGTATTATTTGACACATTTTATATTTTTCTTGGAATAACAGTGTTAATTTTTTTACCCTGAGAATTATGAGAGTTGTCATTAATTTTGTAGGGTATTCTGAAACCCTTTGTAGATTGCTCATATCTTTTATATTGATTACAAAGGTTTAAATGTATGTGCCCTGACCTAAGAATATTCTCTTTCTGCTGTAGTTTAAATCAATATTGTAGTTTTTATTATCTAAAATACATATTATGTCAATTATAAATAAATTAAGCCTTTAAGCAAGCAAGATATGTGTTAAAATTGCTAAACAATACAGCAAAACTAATTTAAATAATAGACTGAGTTTCAAGTCAGCCTCCACTGCTAGGAAAATGCTTTTGCTTATGGCATTTTGCATCTTGCAGTTGTCAAAGTAATTTTCCTTAGGTTATCTCATTTGATCACCCTCAGATTAAAAAGGTCAATGAAATTGACTATAAAAAGCAAAGTCTCGGGATGGTGAAGGATTCTTATGGATAAAACTAGTTAGGAGCTGAGGGCGTGCAAGTTGACCTTGGCTATAATTTACTACTTGCATAATTCAGAAAGTTATTTAGATATTTACTCTGATAGTGCCCCTCTCGGAGAGCCTGGCAAGCTACCAAGAGTATCTTGCCCACATGGCAGAGCCTGGCAAGCTACCCGTGGTATATTCAATATGCCAAAAACAGTAACAAGTCTCAAAATGGAGACGTTACTGGTGCCCGCTCGAGCAAATCGATGAGCAGCAGGATGTCAGTGACAGTGACAGTGACCCTTATAGAGTTGCTATTTCTAGGACTGGTGAGATGGTTCGATGAACTGATGTGCATGTTTAGGTGCAGGAAGAGTCTGGGGTTCAATTTCCCACACTTCATATTTCTCTGAGCACTACTGGGAGGACTCAAAGACAAAAGCAAAACAAAATGGCAAACACACAGTTGTCATTTCTTCATAGATAAGACTGAAGTTTAAAGTAGTGAGGACTGAATGAGATGTTCCACATATATTTGTAAATAAAGGACTGAAAATCAAAATGAAGAAAAGGGTAATTGTTGACTCACATG
Organism: Sorex araneus; assembly: GCF_027595985.1. Lineage (NCBI taxonomy): Eukaryota > Metazoa > Chordata > Mammalia > Eulipotyphla > Soricidae > Sorex > Sorex araneus. Next base: position 378,029,700 of record NC_073302.1, on the reverse strand, counting down.
ACCAAACTGTAGGAAGAAAAGTGTTGAGTTGCTTTTATTTAACCCTAGAATTATAGGTCACTTAGATGTCAAAACCCTGGCAGACTATCTTTATATCTGTGCTTTCTTTTTTTCCTCCCTTTTCTTTCTCTCTGTGTTTCTATGAAGTGATTGTTATCTTTGTTTGCATCTCTAAAGCTCACTTTTACAGGCTTGCTGTTAGAAAAGAAATAGACAGCCCTCTCCCGCCCCCCTCCCCACACATACACACATCCAGACTGGAAATAAGTGGAGTATTCCAACTGTTTTGATTCTTTGCCAGTGTCTGAACCATCATTTATGTGTGTCTGTGTGTTTGTGTGTAGGGGCAGGAATTAATAAATTCAGCAGAGCTTAACAATTATAGTAGTCTCTCAGGTTTCAGAGTTGAAAGGCTGGTACTCCCATTACAAACACAACAGTTAGAGAAGCATTTTTCTAAAGAGAGGTTGGGAAAGGTTGACATAAAGTTAGATGAAATTAAATAATCACTAGCCAATAGGTGAAGGGCTACTGCCAAGGCTCGGGCGAAATTAGAACTTCCTATGTTGCTTTATCATTTTTCATTACTGGTTAGTGAGCTGTGTCCATTCTGAAATTTATCTTGTATTCTTTCTACCATAACCTTCTCCCTTCCCCCCCAAAAAAAGTGACTGCCAACTTTCTTTGCATTTTGAATGATAAAGTAGACTATCCTCTAATTTCCATTTGTTTACTTTTTGCTAAGAATCATTTACTTAGGTCTGTTTACTTGCAAATATCTCACTTCAAAATTACTTCTTCCAATATTATAGTTGATGATATCATTATTTACTTTTCTGTATTTTGGGTCACATTGCCTTATTCCTGTCTCTGAGTGCAGGGATCACTCTTTGCAATGCTCAGGGAACTATGTATGGTACCAGAGATAGGACTAAGGTTGACTGCATGCGAGGCAAGTGCTTTATACACTGTACTATACAATACATATATAAAATAAGAGAATTTTATCATATTGATGAATCTTGGACAAAGGATATGTGTCTGAATTGTAAAGGTCAAGGGTGGTCTGTGTTTAAGACAATGCTCTACCTCCTTACTACACCAGCATTTCTTTCTTTTTCTTTTTCCTTTTTGGGTCACACCCGGCAATGCACAGGGGCTACTCCTGGCTCATGCGCTCAGGAATTAACTCCTAGCAGTGCTCAGGGGACCATATGGAATGCTGGGAATCGAACCCAGGTCAGCCGCATACAAGGCAAATGCCCTACCCGCTGTGCTATCGCTCCAGCCCCTACACCAGCATTTCTCACACCACCTTTTGCCCTTCCTTCCCGTCTCAGGCTTTCTTCCTCTGCAGCCTCAAAGGGCCATTAACTTGTTTTCTGAAAGATAAGCATTGTAGGACTTAAAGTTGCTTGACACATAAAACAAGTCATACAGAAATATGAGCATGATATAATAAAAAAAATTAAGCATAAGGTGGTAAGATTTCTGAAGTCCCTGGCTTTATACCGAAAATGGAAGCAAAAGTAAATCAGTCCTTTCTCTTCACTTGTTGCATTCTCCACAGTGGTCAGTTTGGTATCTCAGGAATTATACTGAGTTTGCTGCTAGAAGTCCATCTTAAAGGAGATTATAACTTATAAACAAAAACAGTGATACAAAGATAAAGCTAGAAAGCAATAAAAGATGAGGAGGAATATAGCAGAGAAACGCTGAGACAAGATGGCTGGAAAAATAGTACAGCAGGCAACTGACCCAGGTTTGATCCCTGCCACCTCCTATGATCTCTTAGCCTGCCAGTAGTTATCCCAGAGCACAGAGCCAGGAGTAAGTGCTGAGCATCACCGCAGTGTAGTGCACACACAAAAAACAGAAGAAGAAGAACAACAAAACCAACAAAAAACCTATGTGAGCAGCAGGAGGGATAGTACAGTGGGCAGGGTACTTGCCTTGAACTTTGTCAATCATGATTTCTGACACCACCTATGGTCCCCAGAGAATGGTCCTTGCCCATAACCATGCGGTGCTCACACACCCCTTACCTCTCCCAAAGAAACTGAGACATGATGAAAACTGGGACTCTTATTAGAGTATAGAGGCAGATATTCTTGTTTTAGAATCCAACAAATGAATATTAAACTTTCTATACTATTTGGAATTATTGCCTAAATTTCCATGGAATATTTTTCTTAATTTTACTTTTCTGTATTTTTCCACCATTAATGTTATTTTTTTTTCCTCATGGAGGTTAATAATTTAATGCAGTCCCTGATCTCCAGAAAGGAGATATCTATTGACATGGAGGTAAGCTGAAGTAAGTCACAAATGCAAGACTGTAGACTTGTAGATTCCCAGAGGCTTCTGATAACAAATGTATCTTGTGGAACCTGAAAAATCTCTGGTCAAAGGCTATTCTAAACTTTCATTACTTTTAATTGAAGATAAAATTATACAATGGCCTTTAACCTATTGGCTTCTATATCTGACCTTGGATAGAAATAGGGCCTGGAGGAGGATCAGCAAGATAACTGGCTAGATCTGACCCCAAAATTTATCATATGAGCTTTTAAACAAAATACCTACCAGGATAGATCTAGATTCAGTGCTGAGAAGTCATGGCTTGTGGACACAGAAGATAGATACTCAAGACACCTTCCCAGGCACCTTGTCATATCTGAGGTCCTTGGCCAGCTTCTTTGACTACAATATTTGATGCAGCCCTATGAATATCTTTGTGTATCAGAGTTGGATCTTACTGTTTTTGTTTTATGTTTATATTTTAGTAGATATTATGTGGTGTTAGGAAGGTAGCTTTGAAGCCATTTTTTTTCAATTTCAGGAAATATGACTGTTTGGAAAGGATTGAAATAATTTAAATAAATTTGTGATTTATGTAATGGTGAATGTAGTTGGAAGTTTGTGAGTGTTGAGGAATCAAAGCATTGATACTTTTTTTTTGACATTTATTTTATTTTATTTTTATTTTTATTTTTATTATTTTTTTAAATTTATTTATTTTTAATTAGAGAATCACCGTGAGGGTACAGTTACAGATTTATACACTTTTGTGCTTATACTTCCCTCATACAAAGTTCGGGAACTCATCCCTTCACCTGTGCCCATTCTCCACCACCCGTAAACCCAGCGTCCCTCCCACCCTCCCCAATCCCATCTCCCCCCCACCCCACCCTGCCACTGTGGCAAGGCATTCCCTTCTGTTCTCTCTCTCTAATTAGCTGTTGTGGTTTGCAATAAAGGTGTTCAGTGGCCGCTGTGCTCAGTCTCTAGCCCTCATTCAGCCCGCAACTCCCTTCCCCCACATGGCCTTCAACTACAATGTAGTTGGTGATCGCTTCTCTGAGTTGACCTTTCCCCGGAACGTGAGGCCAGCCTCGAAGCCATGGAATCAACCTCCTGGTACTTATTTCTACAGTTCTTGGGTGTTAGTCTCCCACTCTGTTATTCTATATACCATAGATGAGTGCAATCTTTCTATGTCTGTCTCTCTCTTTCTGACTCATTTCACTCAGCATGAAACTTTTCATGCCCATCCACTTAATTACAAAATTCTTGACCTCCTTTTTTCTAACAGCTGCATAGTATTCCATTGTATAGATGTACCAAAGTTTCCTCAACCAGTCATCCGTTCTGGGGCATTCGGGTTTTTTCCAGATTCTGGCTATTGTAAACAGTGCTGTGATGAACATACATGTGCAGATGCCATTTCGATTATACTTTTTTGCCTCTCTGGGATATATTCCCAGCAGTGGTATTGCTGGGTCAAATGGGAATTCAATATCTAATTTTTTGAGAGTCGTCCAAATTGTTTTCCAGAAGGGCTGAACCAGTCGGCATTCCCACCAGCAGTGAAGAAGGGTCCCTTTCTCCCCACATCCTCTCCAACAGCGGTTGCTTTTGTTCTTTTGGATGTGTGCTAGTCTCTGAGGTGTGAGGTGGTATCTCATGGTTGTTTTGATCTGCATCTCTCTGATGATTAGTGATGCAGAGCACTTTTTCATGTGCCTTTTGGCCATTCGTATTTCTTCCTTGGTAAAGTTTCTGTTCATTTCTTCGCCCCATTTTTTGATGGGGTTGGATGTTTTCTTCTTGTAGAGTTCAACCAGTGCTTTATATACCATTGATATCAACCCCTTATCTGCTGGGTATTGTGTAAATATCCTTTCCCATTCTGTGGATAGTCTTTGGATTCTGGTCACTGTATCTCTTGCGGTGCAGAAGCTTTTTAGTTTAATGTAGTCCCATTTGTTGATCTCTGTTTTTACTAGATTGCTTAGTTCCGTGTCACCTTTGAAGATACCTTTATCTTCAATATCGTGGAGGGTTTCGCCGACCTTGTCTTCAATGTACCTTATGGTTTGTGGTCTAATGTTGAGGTCTTTAATCCATTTTGATCTGACTTTTGTGCATGGTGTCAGGTCAAGGTCTAAACCCATTTTTTTGCATGTGGTTGTCCAGTTGTGCCAGCAGCATTTGTTAAAGAGGCTTTCCTTGCTCCACTTCACATCTCTTGCTCCCTTATCAAAGATTAGATGATCATACATTTGGGGTTGTGTGTAGGGATATTCCACCCTGTTCCATTGGTCTATGGCTCTGCCTTTGTTCCAGTACCATGCTGTTTTAATTGTTACTGCTTTGTAGTAAAGTTTGAGGTTGGGGAGGGTGATGCCTCCCATCATCTTTTTCCCAAGAATTGTTTTAGCTATCCTTGGACGTTTGTTATTCCATATGAATTTTAGGATTGCTTGATCCATTTCTTTGAAGAATGTCATGGGTATACTTATAGGGATCGCATTGAATCTGTATAATGCTTTAGGGAGTATTGCCATTTTGACAACATTGATTCTCCCTATCCACGAGCAGGGTATATGTTTCCATTTCCTCATGTCCTCTTTGATTTCATGGAGTAGCGTTTTGTAGTTTTCTTTGTAAAGGTCTTTTACTTCCTTGGTTAAGCTGATTCCGAGGTACTTGATTTTCTGGGGCACGATTGTGAATGGGATTGCTCTTTTCATGTCCCTTTCCTCTGCCTCATTGTTTGCATATATGAAGGCCATGGATTTTTGGGTATTGATTTTGTAGCCTGCAACTTTACTGTATAAGTCTATTGTTTCTAAGAGTTTCTTAGTAGAGGTTTTAGGCTTCTCTAGATATAGTATCATGTCGTCTGCAAATAGTGAGAGTTTGATTTCTTCCTTTCCTATCTGGATGCCCTTAATCTCTTTTTCTTGTCTAATAGCTATCGCAAGTATTTCCAGTACTATATTGAAGAGGAGTGGTGAGAGTGGGCATCCTTGTCTTGTGCCCGATCTCAGAGGAAAGGCCCTTAGTTTTTCCCCGTTGAGGATAATGCTTGCCGTAGGCTTGTGATAGATGGTTTCGACTATCTTGAGGAAAGTTCCTCCGAACCCCATTTTGGCAAGGGTTTTCATCATGAAAGGATGTTGGATCTTGTCAAATGCTTTCTCTGCATCTATTGATATGATCATATGGTTTTTGTCTTTACTTTTGTTGATATGCTGGATTATGTTGATTGATTTCCGAATGTTAAACCATCCTTGCATCCCTGGGATGAATCCCACTTGGTCGTGATGTATGATCTTTTTGATGAGTTGTTGGATCCTATTTGCTAGTATTTTGTTGAGGATCTTCGCATCGGTGTTCATCAGGGAAATTGGTCTGTAATTTTCTTTCTTAGTGGTGTCTTTGTTTGCTTTTGGTATTAGGGAGATATGTGCTTCATAAAAACTGTGTGGGAGAGTTCCTGTTTTTTCAATTTCCTGGAAAAGTTTGAGGAAAACAGGCAATAGGTCTTCTTTAAATGTTTGGAAGAATTCGCCAGTGAAACCATCTGGGCCTGGGCTTTTGTTTTTGGGGAGGTTTTTGATTACCATTTCAATTTCCTTAACATTGATGGGTCTATTCAGGTATTCCAGGTCTTCTTTCTTCAGTGTTGGGAGATTGTAGGAATCAAGGAATCCATCCATTTCTTTTAGGTTCTCCTTTTTTGTGGCGTAAAGACCTTCAAAGTAGTCTCTAATGATCTTTTGAATCTCACTGGTTTCTGTTATGATGTCCCCCTTTTCATTTCTGATTCGATTTATTAGAGTTTTCTCTCTTTCTTTCTTTGTGAGACTTGCTAGCGGTTTATCAATCTTATTTATTTTCTCAAAGAACCAACTCTTTGTTTCATTGATCTTTCGGATTGTTTTTTTGGTTTCGATGTCATTAATTTCTGCTCTAATTTTTATTATTTCTTTCCTTCGGTCTGGTTTGGAGTCCTTTTTCTGGTCCTTTTCTAAGGTCTTGAGTCGTGAAGTCAAGCTATCTATGTGGGACCTTTATTCCTTCCTGAGGAATGCTTGGAGAGCTATAAATTTTCCCCTTAACACGGCTTTAGCTGCGTCCCATAGGTTTTGGTAGCTCGTGTCTTCATTCTCATTTGTTTCTAAGTATCTTTTGATTTCTTCCTTGATTTCCTTCCTGACCCACTCATTGTTCAACATTGAATTGTTTAATTTCCAGGTGTTTGATTTGATTTTCCGTGTTTGTGAGTGGTTAGCTTCTATCTTCAGCGCATCATGGTCTGAAAAGATGGTTGATACAATTTCTATTTTTCCGATTCTATTGAGGTATGTTCTGGGGCCCAGTACATGGTCTATTTTAGAAAATGTTCCATGTGCACTGGAAAAGAATGGCATTGATACTTTTTTAAAAACATGCTTATGATCAGGTTTATAACCCTTGATATTTAAATAGCAATCCACAATTTTCAACTTACTTTCATAAAATTGTGAATTGCTGTCTTTTTTTCACTTGGCATCTATTCCTATTTGATGTCTTACTCTTCTTAGGAAGGAAGGTCAAAAGTAGGAAAAAATAGATTAATAAAAAAAGATTTGTAGATTTTTTTCACAAAAAATCTTCCAGAAATAAGGGTGATAGGTTTGCTTCACAAAACTCTGCGTCAGTTCAGCATCAAAGACTTTAATAATAAACACCAAAGTATGTGGTTCAGTTGCTTGCTGTTATCAACAATGTATCAGAGGTTAATGTGATGGATAAAGCTATAGTGCTTTTAAAGAATTCATCAATAAAGTATGTTCATCTCTCATGTGTAAAATCTCTTAAAGAGAAACAGACTTGGGGGAATCTAGCTCATGTGTTCTACATGATAAGTTAATAATTTTTTCTAGTTCTCCCATGGAGTCTCAAAAATTTAGCATATTTTTTATAGTGTTATCTCTGATAGATTATATGTGAAATAGTTGATTAATAATGGATTAATGGAACAAGGCCCAATATTTGTCTTGCAGATGAGAAAATTATGTAATTTCCTATTAATTATTAGCTTAGAAAAAGATTAAAATAAAAACTTATAGGTATGTTGATTTATAGAGCTTTTATTAATATTTAGGATCAATGGGAGTCGGAAGATCATACTTAAATATTGGGGCTGAAGTGATAGCACAGCAGGGAGGGCATTTGTCTTGCATGCGACCGACCCGGGTTTGATTCCCAGCATCCCATATTGTCCCCTGAGCAATTCCAGGAGTAATTCCTGAGTGTAGAGTCAGGAGTAACCCCTGTGCATTGCCAGGTTTGACCCCCCTCTCTTCCGCCAAAAAAAAAAAAAAGATCTGCATAATGTAACAAGAATAGAGGTATAGAACAGGAAAGTGATTTGTGTGGGCCATTTTGATAAAGTCACCAAAATTCTCTACCTCTTGCTTTTTTTCTCAATAAAATGAGGGAAGTTTTATCCAAAACATTCTTTAGGGGACTCCTATGAGTTCTTCAAAAGCTTTGGAGGTATCTCCTTGAAATACTTGGCCAACTGGACGGGTTGCTTACCTTGAGGGCCTATGTATGTGATGCTGCTCCAATCTGGTCTGCAGGGGATTACCTGGTGATGCTTGGGGGCGTCCAGGGGCTCACATGGTGATCCTTGGGGGCCCATATGGTGCTGAGAATCTAACTGGTGTTAGAAGCACACAGGGCGTGAATCCTAAACCTGTACTATCTCTCTGGCCCCACAAAACATTCTTATCTTTTTTTAAATTACTGCTAAGTCACAAATATATAGAAGGTTATTCTTGTAATAAGAGGTAAAACATTTATGGCAATGACACTGATATGAATTTAAAAGAAAGTACTAAATTTCTCCTGTAGGAGAAATCTCAAGTGTGCGTTCCTGGTTCACTGGGTAAAGGTTTGCTTTACTGTATGCCATGTTGTATTTATAGAGAAGGCAAATTAAAATGGATTTCTCTATATCTGCATTAACTAATTTTAAGGGTATTTTTATACATAGAATTAATATCCTATGAAATTATGACACTTTGATACAAAAGCTTTAAAATATAGGAAATTTTCTAATAAAAGAAGACTTTATAGAGATAATTATACTTAATGGTAAATAAGACATACTCTCTGTACATACACACAATATGTCCAGTACATTTTGCTTATGCAATGATTTTTGTCATGGAAAAGATAAAGTATTTTTAATAATTTGGCTGATTGCTTGATTTCTTTCTTTTTTTTTTTGCTTTTTGGGTCACATCTAGCAATGCACAGGGGTTACTCCTGTCTTATGCACTCAGGAATTACTCCTGGTGGTGCTTGGGGGACCATATGGGATGCTGAGACTTGAACCCGGGTCTGCCGCATGCAAGGCCAACGCACTACCCGCTGTGCTATTGCTCCAGCCTAATTTGATTTTTGAAAAACACTTGATGTATATAAATAATAAAACATAAAATACAGAGCTTCTTGAAATTCACATAGTAATTAGCATGGCACAATAATTCAGTTGTAGTGTATTCAAAATAAGTCGTAATAGGGATATGAAGAGATAGTACAGGGGTTAAGGTGCTCACCTTGGACTCAGAAGACCTTGGTTTTTTTCCCCTGGCACTAAATACAGTCACCCAAAAACAATGAGGAATGAACCTTGAGCACAGAGCCAGGATTAAGCCCTGAGCATAACTTGTTGTGATCCAAATTCCTCCACACCAATGTAATAACAAAACAGTATTTATTTTAAAATGTATTTCTCACTATTAATAATAGAAAATAAGGTCTGCATTTTGTTTTGCTAAAACAATCTCTAACCAGAGTTTTCTTTCACTTAGGTATAATTAATTCTGAGATTCACCTTATTAACCAAAGCATTATTATTTATAGTGTATGTAGGATTATGGTGCCATGCTAATTTCTGTCTGGAAAACAAATTTAAATGTTGTTTATTCAGTATTACTGGTGAATTATTTACAGGGAGTACTGAAACTAAAAATATGATGCTGTATGTATGTGAGAAATCATTTGATTAGAACATCGTACAGGTACCTGAAAGTGCAGCTGCTCATAAATTTAAATCAAAGTACTTCTAAAACAATGCAAAAATGCAAAATAGCTAAAGCAATTCATGCTTATTTATGAATTTTAGCTTTGCACGTGAACTAACATTAATAGTAGAAATTGATTCACTCGTTAGAGTGTTTTTTTCCTGGAGGCCAGAGCGGTAGTGATCTTTGAGCATAACTCTGAGCATTATTGGGTGTGCCTCCCTTACCTCTAAAATATATATATATATATATGTATATATATATAAACAAAAGAAAAGCCTTTTTCTAAAATTCTAGTTTGTAAGCTTTTAATTTTTTAGTTTTTATTTATTTTTTATAAATTTATTTATTAAATCACCCTGAGACCAGTTACAAAGCTTTCGGGTTTAAGTCTTGGTCATACAATAATGAAACACCCATCCCTTCACCAGTGCACATTTTCCACCACCAAAAACCCCAATATACCCCCATCCCACACCCTCTCCCTACCTATGTGGCAGATGATTTCCACATTACTCTCTCTCTACTTTGATTACATTCAGTATTTCGACACCAGAACCACCACTATTATTTGGGATTTTACCCTAACACTCAGATCTGCTGAAAAGGCAACATTAGACAATTTGTTTTCTATTGCTGATTATGAATAGCATTGTGGCCGTGCGATTTTTGAATTTTGAAATTTTAATAATTAAATCTGGAGGGATTTCTGCCAAAAGCTGCTGGGTTCCAAGATTTGTTTCTGAGTCTCTGGGATCATGCCCATTAAACAGCTTGATCAGTAGCCATAGGGGCCGTTCGTTTTAAGGTTTTTAAAGATGTATTTTCTTCAAATGATCTTCCCAATTCTAAAAATTGGTGGAAATAAGTGGTTTGTTTGTGTGTGTGTGTGTGTGTGTGTGTGTGTGTGTGTGTGTGTATGCAGCAAATGTAAGCCATCCTCACAGGTGTGAGGTGATATATTTTTGGGCTCTGAATTTGCATGTATCTGATGATCAGTGATGATCATTTTTCTAATATACCTATCAGCCATCTGTGTGTCCTCTTTGAAAATGCATATTTTTAGTGATGAATAATCTTTCTACAACTATAAATAATGCAGAGAGATGAAACATTACAGTTTCATAAGAGTTATTACATCAGGATTTGTGAATAGAGTTAGTGTTTTAAAATGGGGCTCCACAAGTTTTAAAGTATATTAGTAGTGTTTCAGTGCTTAAGCAAAAGGGTGGGTATAAAAAGTGAATTTTATGCTTTAATCTTTTAATGTATTCAAAATATTGATTGAGTTTTAGAAATTATAATAAAATATATATAATAGCTTGCAGCTAATATGAACTATATCATGAAATATAATATCTATGATATTAACCATATAGTATAGACATCCTAAATTTATGCCATTGATTTTTTTCAAGAAAATGAGTATGATTTGTAGTAGTGTACTTAATATTTTACTTTATATAGCATTTTAGTGATTATTTTATAATGGTATATTCAAGTATTAATGTCAAAAGAGCAAAAGTGAAAATATAGTAGTCATAATAATTAAAATGCATTAGTTTTTTTCAGGTACACTAAAATGATCTTTGTGAGTAAAGGGTGAGATAAAAATTGTTCTGAGAATTCTCTTGCTTTTTAACTTTAGAAGTTGTAAAATTTATATATTAATATTTTTGCATGATGAGTAAAGCATTGTGAAATAGTAAATTGACTTAAAGTCAATTTGCAAAATATTCGCATAGAAAAAGTTTGGAAAGAAAAGTTAAAAAATATCACCATGATTTGATATAAGTGATAAGATTAGAACATTTTAAAGTAAGGAATTTCAAGTTTCCTTAGTTCTCACTATATTCTAGAGACTCTTTAGTATTTAAGTATTTAGTGTCTGGAACGATAGCACAGTGGGTAAGACATTTGCACATGGCCAACCCGCGTTTGACTCCTCCGTCCCTCTCAGAGAGCCCGGCAAGCTACTGAGAGTATCTCACCCACACGGCAGAGCCTGGCAAGCTATCCATGATGTATTTGATATACCAAAAACAGTAACAAGTCTCACAGTGGAGATGTTACTGGTGCCCACTTGAGCAAATCGATGAACAATGGGATGAGAGTGATACAGTGATATAAAAGTATCTAGCATTTAAGTGATCAGTGAGGAGAAATTTGGCTCTGGATGTATTATATTTGATAATTTAACATGATACAGTATGAAAAAATGACAAAATATTTGCATAGAAAATGTTTCCAAAAAAGTTAAAAAAAATCACCATGATTTGATATGAATGATTAGGACATTTTAAAATATGGATATTCAAAAGTTTATTTAATTGTCTAATAAAAATATTTCATAGTATTTGAAGAAGACCATAAGTAAGGAGAGTGCATCAGCATGATTTTGCATATATTGCTGCTTTCTACAAACATATTAATAACATCTCTATGATTCTGTTAAATAATAGATATAGTGCAGTTACATGAAAACTCAAGGTGGGAAGTCATAGTCTACATTTGGATATTCTGATTTTGTTTTCTCTTTTGGCTGTGTGCTTGAGTTTGAAAGATTCTATCTGTTCTATACTTGTATGAACAGGCAGAGATCGACAACAATCATTTCCATTGTCAAGCAGAAAGATATAAACACACCAAATTGCACAAGTAGAACTGGATCCCCTTCAGGCTGATCCTCGCACTTAATGAAGGATGCGTGCAGGCTCAGCCAGGAGCTCAACAAGTCTATACACCTAGTCCCACGTGAACCTGACTTAAAATATCTTCACATAACTGGGAGTTATTTACCTGTGGGTTCTCATAAGAACAAGAAAATAAGAGTCATCCGCTCAAGTTTAATCCACCAAAATCTTAATATCTCAAGAGCCTTGACACAGTCCTAAATTATCTGTGAGGGCATATGCCCAAAGCCAGAGTCACCTTATCTGCTTAGACACTTGGATAACATTAATGAGTCAAAAAGTCAGATATGTTTTTCAGTGTGTTTGCTTCCCAAGAAAATTGATAGTTTAGAAAATATAGCAATAAATATGTCAACTAAGATATAAGTTCATACCATTTTCCATTCAAGACAAATGTAAAGGAAATATTTGGTCTCTTTTCTCTTGAAAAGGTATAAAACAATACAATTTTTTGACCATGATAAAAATGTCACTGTCTTTGCATTATATCTTGAAATTGATCAAGTTGTTTAAGCAGTAGATTAAATATGTTATTTTAAGATTTAGCTCTAAGAAAGTTACACCATGACCATTATTTAAAAATACTTTTTGGCATTTGTTCCCCCAAACAATTTTCACTACCTTAAATACTCTAAAATAAATTACAGAATTTTAAATAAGCTTATGGTACTTGAGAGATAGTATAGTGGGTAAGGTATTTGCCTTGCATGTGGCCAACCTGAATTCCAAATATGGTCCCGTGAGCCTTGCCAGGGATGATCTCTGAGTGCAGAGCTAGGGGTAAGCCCTGAATACTGCCAGTTGTGACACAAAACAAAGCCCAGAATTTTAAGTGAATTTAGTAAACAATGTCCTATTGAAACAAGCATATCAATTACTTCAGGACGTAGATGCCATTTAGATACAATGTGGGCAGTAATAATTTAAACAACTCATACTTAAATCAGTATGTTACTGATTAGAGCACCTGGGTGTAGCCCTGCAGGTCCCTGAGCATCTCTGGGTGGCCTGGGTAATCCCTGGCACACAGCATTCTAAAGACTCCACACTGAGCCACTAGCCTAGTTTGTCAAGAAACACTGGGATGTGACTCTGGGCCTTCTGAGCACTGCTTGGGAGAGTTTTTTCCCTTCAAATAATATAAATATAACTGAGTTGTTATTCATCATACAGTTTGACTTGGGACAACTCAATATTGATTCTATTGCATTTGTCTTTAGTATGGGTATAATGACTTGACTTCTTTCTACCTTAAATGATGAATGCAAGGGTAAGTGAATAATTAATGTAGGTAAAAGCAGTTGGCAAGTGATTATGTCCTACATACATTTAAAGGCAGATAAATATTAGTTATGTTAATGTTTTGTTTCTATTTCTTCATCTGGATTTATTAGTGTTTGGTTGGTCTGGTCCAAAGAATAATTGACATAGGCTGTAAAAAGACTGAACTTAAAATAAGAATCATAAAATAAGTGCAGATGTAGGCCAAGTCTTTAATGGTCAGAAATTGCTGCAGCCAGGTGACTCCAAGATATTAATTAATATGCTCATCTTAGATGTTCTCTTTTTAAAAATTTTATTTTTTTATTTTTAATAATTTTTAATTTTATTAATTTTTAAATTTTAAAATATAAACGTAGAATTCATAAAATTTTACATAATTTATATAATATACAACAAATATAAATATAAAATTCATAAATTTTAATAAACGTTATAAAACACAAAATCAATAAATTTGATTTTATTAATAAATTTTATTTTTAATAAATTTAATAAAATAATAATTTTAAAATAGTTTTTTTAAATAATAAATTCATTTATTTTTAATTAATGAATCACCATGAGGGTACAGTTATGGATTTGTACACATCTGTGCTTATGCTTCCCCCATACAAAGTTCGGGAACCCATCCCTTCATCAGTGCCCATACTCCACCACCAGTAAACCCAGCATCCCTCCCATCCTCCCAATCCCATCTCCCCCCACCCCACCCTGTCACTGTGACAGGGCATTCCCTTCTGTTCTCTCCCTCTAATTAGCTGTTGTGGTTTGCAATAAAGGTGTTGAGTGGCCACTGTGCTCAGTCTCTAGCCCTCATTCAGCCCGCAACTCCCTTCTCCCACATGGACTTCGACTACATTATAGTTGGTGATCCCTTCTCTGAGTTGCCCTTTCCCCAGAATGTGAGGCCAGCCTCCTAGCCATGGAGTCAACCTCCTGGTAGTTGTTTCTACAATTCTTGGGTGTTAGTCTCCCACTCTGTTATTCTATATGTCACAGATGAGTGCAATCTTTCTATGTCTGTCTCTCTCTTTCTGACTCATTTCACTTAGCATGGAACTTTTCATGCCGATCCACTTAAATAAAAAATTTGTGACCTCCTTTTTTCTAACAGCTGCATAGTATTCCATTGTATAGATGTACCAAAGTTTCCTCAACCAGTCATCCGTTCTAGGACATTCGGGTTTTTTCCAGATTCTTGCTATTGTAAACAGTGCTGCGATGAACATACATGTGCAGATGCCATTTCGATTATACTTTTTTGCCTCTCTGGGATATATTCCCAGCAGTGGTATTGCTGGGTCAAATGGGAGCTCAATTTCTAATTTTTTGAGAATCGTCCATATTGTTTTCCAGAAGGGCTGAACCAGTCGGCATTCCCACCAGCAGTGTAGAAGGGTCCCTTTCGCCCCACATCCTCTCCAACAGCGGTTGCTTTTGTTCTTTTGGATGTGTGCTAGTCTCTGTGGTGTGAGGTGGTATCTCGTGGTTGTTTTGATCTGCATCTCTCTGATGATTAGTGATGTAGAGCACTTTTTCATGTGCCTTTTGGCCATTCGTATTTCTTCCTTGGTAAAGGTTCTGTTCATTTCTTCGCCCCATTTTTTGATGGGGTTGGATGTTTTCTTCTTGTAGAGTTCAACCAGTGCTTTATATACCATTGATATCAACCCCTTATCTGCTGGGTATTGTGTAAATATCCTTTCCCATTCTGTGTATAGTCTTTGGATTCTGGTCACTGTATCTCTTGCGGTGCAGAAGCTTTTTAGTTTAATGTAGTCCCATTTGTTGATCTCTGTTTTTACTAGATTGCTTAGTTCCGTGTTGCCTTTGAAGATACCTTTATCTTCAATATCGTGGAGGGTTTCGCTGACCTTGTCTTCAATGTACCTTATGGCTTGTGGTCTGATGTTGAGGTCTTTAATCCATTTTGATCTGACTTTTGTGCATGGTGTCAGGTCAAGGTCTAAACCCATTTTTTTGCATGTGGTTGTCCAGTTGTGCCAGCAGCATTTGTTAAAGAGGCTTTCCTTGCTCCACTTCACATCTCTTGCTCCCTTATCAAAGATTAGATGATCATACATTTGGGGTTGTGTGTAAGGATATTCCACCCTGTTCCATTGGTCTATGGCTCTGCCTTTGTTCCAGTACCATGCTGTTTTAATTGTTACTGCTTTGTAGTAAAGTTTGAGGTTGGGGAGGGTGATGCCTCCCATCGTCTTTTTCCCAAGAATTGTTTTAGCTATCCTTGGACGTTTGTTGTTCCATATGAATTTTAAGCTTGCTTGATCCATTTCTTTGAAGAATGTCATGGGTATCCTTATAGGGATCGCGTTGAATCTGTATAATGCTTTGGGGAGTATTACCATTTTGACAACATTGACTCTCCCTATCCACGAGGAGGGTATATGTTTCCATTTCCTCATGTCCTCTTTGATTTCATGGAGTAGCGTTTTGTAGTTTTCTTTGTAGAGGTCTTTTACTTCCTTGGTTAAGCTGATTCCGATGTACTTGATTTTCTGGGGCACAATTGTCAATGGGATTGTTTTTTTCATGTCCCTTTCCTCTGCCTCATTGTTTGCATATATGAAGGCCATGGATTTTTGGGTATTGATTTTGTAGCCTGCAACTTTTCTGTATTAGTCTATTGTTTCTAAGAGTTTCTTAGTAGAGGCTTTAGGCTTCTCTAGATATAGTATCATATCGTCTGCAAATAGTGAGAGTTTGATTTCTTCCTTTCCTATCTGGATTCCCTTAATCTCTTTTTCTTGTCTAATAGCTATCGCAAGTACTTCCAGTACTATATTGAAGAGGAGTGGTGAGAGTGGGCATCCTTGTCTTGTGCCTGATCTCAGAGGAAAGGGAGGGCCTCTTTTATTAAAAGATTTTTTTACCCCCAATTCTTCTCTACCCAGAAGGTAGGGTATTGTTGGTAGGTCAATATCCTTCCACTACACTTTCTCTGATAAACTGCAGTTATAAACTTCACTTATTAAATTACCTTCACTACTTAAAGATTCTTTTTTGAACACTGGAAAAACCTTTTACTCAAAGTTAAATCTAAATGTTTTCACATCTTGAACTTCATTTTTGAGCACTAGATCTTTTACTCAAAGTAAAGTCAAATGTTTTCTTCAGGAGTTCAGAATTCTGATGTATAATTTGAAGTTCTTTCTGCACAATTACCATAATTTAATTTGCCTCTGAAGGACAGAGTGGTAGTTTTCTCCCAGGATAATCCATGAGATAATAAAGTAAAACACTACTGTGATTTTTTTTTTGGTAATCCAATTTAATGACACAACTATGGAAAGTTTCTCTTATATATCATGGAATTATAGTGATGTTTGAGGTCATCTCCTCTCACAAGAATATTTCCCTTTGCCAAGAGAAAGGGAATAGAAGCAAACATAATATTAAGCAAAATTATTGGTCTATTTTCTCTCTGGATTAGTAGTAAGAGCCAGTTGATATTTACTGACTTTTCTCCTTAACGGATGGATAAAATCTGAAGCCACATAACTAAGATGATGTATACATTTTAAGTCTATTTACTACCAGTGTGATTCTTTGATTGTAACCTTAGGAAAGTTAAAACTAAGAAGTCATGAAAAGAAAAAAATTTATAGGTCTTCCTTAACTGTATATTTCTGATGATTCTTAATACCTTTATTGGAGTGTTTAGGATTAGTCTAAATTTAAAATGCTTAAAGTAGTGGGAGAGATAGGACAAAGGGCAGGGCACTTGACAGGCACATAGCTGTTTCAAGTTCAGTCCCTGACACCCCATCTGGTCTCCTGAGCACAGCACCAGAAGTGAATTTTGAGCATGGCTGAGTATGGCCCCCTCCATCAAAAAAAACCCCCCAAAACCCAAAAAAAACAACAACTCAAATAAATGGAAGGATGCTTAATGGTGTTTAATAACTATCTCATATATTGAAGTATTTTCTTAGTCTTTTTATTCTCTTATATAGCAAACACAAAATATTTAATGTTACTAATACAGTAATTTTGGTTTGGGGACCATCTATGGGCACACTGTGTTCTGTGAATCATGTGGTGTCAGGGGTCAAACCTTGGCTTCTACATGTATATCATGTACTCAGTCTTTTGGCCTGTCTCTGTTCCTTTATGCGATTCATTATCTTACTGGTAAGGTAATTATTCCTCAATAATTATTTAAATTTCTGTAAATTTGCTTCATTGCTTGATTTTAGAAAAAATTTTCCATTAGTTGAAATACATAAATTATTATAGTCACTTTTAAAGTAATACATAACTATACAATAATGATGTACACATAAATGTATGCATCAGATGATCTTATTTGCAAAATTTTTCAGTTTTGCAAATTTAAAGTTTACAGAGTAATATGTTCTGTTATTAAATTTGGAGATTCTATTGTATGACTACAACAATATGTATTTACAATATTCAGTTATCCATCATCATCATCATCATCAGCAGCAGCAGCAGCAGCATCATCCCATTGATCATTGAATTTCTCAAGTGGTCTCAGCAATGTCTCCATTCATCCTAGCCCTGGGATTTTAGAAGCCTCTCTTTACTCGTCCTTCCCAATGGTGCCCCATTGGAGGCTCTTTCAGGGTCAGGGAATGAGACTCATCGTTGTTACTGGTTTTGGCATGTGAATCCGCCACGTGGAGTTTTTGAGGCTCTCCCATGTGGGCAAGAAACTCTTGGTAGCTGCCAAGTTCTCCGAGAAGGAGAACTAGGCTATAAGATGTCTTCTGTGAGCTTGGTTTTATAATCTCTGGATGTTGGCCGTTGATGGGATTACACGGCACTGAGGGCAGTTTCTGGGTGTGACCACCTAGCTACTGGAAAATGGGGTATCTGGGCAGAAGAGGCCCAGTCCCAATAGGAGCAGGCTTGGAGGTCTCAGGCCCAGGTCCCACACACCTGGGTGCCTCTGCCGGTTACTTCATGTGTGAGGCTTGTCCAAACCTGTGGAGAGGGGCCTTGAGCATGGCTGTGGCTGGGTTCCGGAGGTCTTCCTACAGCTGCTGGGGCTGTGCTCGGGGTGGGGAGGGAAACTCAACTCATCACCTCCAAGGGGCCCTGATGAGGACAGCCAGGCGTGGGGCAATTGACACTCTGTGTCATTCTTTTCCAGGAGCTTGGTTTATAGTCTCTGGATATTGGTCATTGATGGGATTATACGGTGCAGGGGGCAGTTTCTGAGTGTGACTGTCTAGCTACTGGAAAATGGGGAATCTGGGCAGAAGAGGTCTAGTTCAGATAAATATTCAATTATCCATGAATATTTAATTTGTTTTTAGGGCTTTATATCTATGTAATCCTGCTATGGATTACATTGAGAATTTTGGGTATATATTGAGCCTTTCCTTGATATTTTATTTGTTTAATATTCATATATCTAACTCTAATTGAATACTAATAGGAATTTTGAAAGCTAGAATGCTTTAGTATATGAATACTAATAGGAATTTTGAAAGCTAGAATGGTGCTGTTATATGTCATAATTACCTTATATATAAATGATAGCATAATGAATATCACTTATGATCCACAACTATAAAAAACTTTATTCACTGAGAGAAAATAAACTGCAAAAATAGAACTTATGAGTTTGAAGCTAAGATGGGTAGGGCACTTGCCTTGCATGTAGCCAGCACCCATACGGTCCCCTACACCCAGCTGGAAGAAATCGTTGAGCACAGATCCAGAAGTAAACCCTGAGCACTTCCTGGGTGTGTCCCCAGAACAAATAAAAAATAGAACTTAAAATTTAATGCTCTATGATTTATTTAATAAATATTTTAAGTGATTAAATTTATTTTTCTGAATTTAGTGCTAGGCTCCAATAATAAGCTTAGCTTAATAATTTAAATGAAGTTTTGGTTACCAGCTTTTCAATTTTTCTTGGTTTAGTCATTGTAATAGGGCATTAATATTTAAAAGCATATTCTATTTTGGAATGTCTCTTACTTTTTTTTTTGCTTTTTTGGGGGGGTCCCACCCAGCGATGCACAAGGGTTACTTGTGGCTCATGCACTTAGGAATTACTCCTGGTGGTGCTCGGAGTACCATACGAGATGATGGGAATTGAACCTGTTTGCAAGGCAAGCGTCCTACCCACTCAGCTATCGCTCCAGCCTCAATGTCTTTTATTTTAATGAAGCCTTTTACTAGGAAGTAAAGTAACTCATTTCATATCTATAGTAAGACTGAAAAAAATTGATTTTAATTTTTTTTGAGTTTTAATTTTTGTTTTATTAAATCACTGTGAAAAAAGTTACAAAGCTTTCAGGTTTAAGTCTCAGTCATATAATGATCAAACCCCCATCCCTTCACCAGTGCACATGTTCCACCACCAAGGGCCCCGATATATCCCCCTCCCACTGCCCCCGCATCTAAGTGGCTAATGATCTTTACTTTACTCTCTATACTTTGAGTACATTCAATATTTCAACAGAGAACTCACTATTATTATTTAGAATTTTTCCCCAACCTGCTGAAAAGGCATCATTTGATAATTTGTTTTCCATTGCTGAGAGTGAAGAATATATGAGCTTGCGTCGCCCCTATTGTGGCTGCATGGTTTTGGATTTCTGATACTTTAGTAATTAAGTCCAGAGAGATTTCTGCCAGAAGTTACTGGAAGACAAGGCCGAGAGAAAAAAACTTTTCCCCTCCCTGGGCGGCCTGGGGTTGTAGCTCGGTTCATAGTCTAGATGCATTTCTGTAAGAAGCCGCTGGGTGCCAAAAGTGATTAGTAGCCCTCCAGGATCATAGTCTTTAAGGAGCAGAGGAGCTGTTTCGTGTGTGTGGCTGTTCCGGTTCTCGTCTGGGTGGGGAGCGCCCGACTTTTCTTAAATGACTAGATATATGTGCTACAGTTCGAAATTATGTCTCTAAAAAGATGATTTTATGAAATTTATAACTGATTTTGGGATATGATGGAAAAATAGTGACTGATATATTAAGACTGATATATTTATTGAATATTTTTTTTTTTTGCTTTTTGGGTCACACCTGGCAATGCACAGGAGTCATTCCTGGCTCATGCACTCAGGAATTATCCCTGGTGGTGCTCAAGGGACCATATGGGATGCTAGGATTCGAACCTGAGTCGGCCGCGTGCAAGGCAAAGGCCCTACCCGCTGTGCTATAACTCCAGTCTCTGAATAATCTTTTTTTAAAAAAATTTATTAGAGAATCACTGTGATGTACAGTTAAAAACTTATGAACTTTTGGGGCCGGAGCAATAGCATAGCGGGTAGGGCGTTTGCCTTGCACGCGGCCGACCTGGGTTCAATCCCTGGCATCCCATATGGTCCCCCAAGCACTGCCAGGAGTAATTCCTGAGTGCAAAGCCAGGAGTAACCCCTGAGCATCGCTGGGTGTGACCCAAAAAAGAAAAAAAAACTTATGAACTTTTGTGTTTGCATTTTACTCATACAGTGATTGTTTACCCATCCCTCCACCAGTGCCCATTCACCTCCACCTGAATAATCTTAAAGCATATTCTGTAACTAGAAAAATGTTTAGAAAGATTATAAGTAGTTAAAGTTATATATACAAAATAAATTATAGAAATTAAAGAAGAATTTGGCCAGAGTTGGAAAATTTGGCAAGCATGTATTTTCTGTAATAGTAGCAGAAATAATTGTAAAAATTTGTAACTTTAAATTTACAAACGTAAATTTACCTGGGAAGATTATTTTATATTAACAGTGAATGCTGTGAAGATTCTAATTCATAAAAGTGCTTACAATATGTGAAAATCAGTGATGAGGAACTTGTGTAAAATTTTTTCAGGAAAACAATATAAAGATATTCTCAAAACACAAATGGTGTCCTATCAAGACAGTTAATGACTGAAAAAGCATTGCTAGGAATTGTTGGAGAAACATCTCAACTAACACAGTGTTCTTTGCATCTAAGAAAAGTACAGGTACCTCATGTCCTGTGGGTCACTTATTTTATTTGAAAATAATATGTAAAAATTTCCCTAGGACTTGATTTAGTCCATGGAAACTCAGTTTTATTTCTTCCCACTTCTCTTCACTATCTTCATCAGCTCCTGTTCTCTCTGTATTCTAATCTGCATGGCTCATCAAGAATGTGACAAGAACAAATTGACTGAATATAAAGTGCCAACAAAAAATTACTAAGAGATATTGGTGTTTTAGGATTTTTTTTGAGCACTGCAGCTTTATAAATATGCACCCACTACAAAATGAGTCTATCTTGTCTTTGAGTTTCTCAGTAGCCAGACAAACTTGTTTTGTTTTCTCATAAGAGGATTAATGATAGGACTACAAGTACTAACCCATTTTGTTGGCTCAAACAAGTTATAAGTTTGTAAAGGCGCAAGGGTCTGAGAATGAATTTTCTGGTTATAATTAGCAACCTGAAGTTGAATGACAGATGGCATATGAATATTGTTAGTCTTCAAACCCTGAAACTCCAAACTGCTTATTTTTCTAGAAAGGATAATGGTTAATAGAGAATAGCATCAAATATTATCCTTGAGATACATTTTTCGGTAGATCTGTATGAACTGAATTTTTAAACTTAAACTCTGGTAATAAAAACATAAATTGTGGTTATGAGATATATTTTGGGGATCATTGGTTAGTCCTATAAAAGATAGCACATAATCGCACAAAATTGTTTATGGTAATGACACAATACTGTGATTTGATCAAGTAAAACAGAAGGTAGAATGGTATGTAGGTAATTATTTTTATGTAATTTCAAGCTCAAAATATAATCAAGACATTAATGTAAATGCATTAAAGGTGTGGTGGTAGACAATGAAAGTTAGTGTTCCTCATTACACTTAAACATTTTTCATTGGTATTAGATTGTTAACTACTGTAATTTATAAGATGATCTATTAAATGGTTAAGTACACTAAAGAAAAAAGTTTTTACCATAAGTTATTATGGTTCCATGATTAAACAATGAATTATAGAATTTACCCAACATGGTTTCGAGTTATTTATTATATTAAGTCAACCATCCCTTCTTTTAATATTGACCTTACATTAAATTTTATAATGTTGAAACAAGAATGGGATTGGAAAGAAGTTAATTTAATAAACTTTGGAATAGTCATTTTCATCTATAAACTTGTCAAAACCAAATGTTCCTTTAGTTTGGTAGAAGCTTTGGTAGAAGCATTTCTCATTCTGTATTTTGTTATTTCTTAATACCTCAGCCGTGCTCCCTGTCCCCTCCACACCCTCCCATTTGTTTCACATGTTGTAGGATATGGAGAAGTAAAAAATAGGAGAAATTTTGATATTGCAATGCAAAAGTGCTGCCACCGAGTGTGTGAGCATAATAACAGAGCTTAAATGATATTTATAGGAAGCAGTCCTTTAAAGATGTCCTCAAACCAGGGGCCTGGAGTGATAGTACAGTTGGTAAGGTGCTTGCCTTGCATGGAATCCACTTAGGCTACATCCTCAGTATCTTATTTGGCTTTCTGGACCCGCCAGGATTATCCTTGAGTACAGAGCCTGGAGTGAGCCCCCAGCACTAATGAGTGTGGTTCAAAAACAAACCCAAAAAGATGCCATCAAATCTATCATAATGAGCCCCCAGAGAGGAGATAAATCATTTCCACCAGATCCACCATCTAATTGCTGTTCTCAAGAAACTTTTACAGTAGAAAGAAATAATTTTTAATAATCAAAATTAATTTAATTCCCTTTGTGTTTGTAGTTATGAAATAGTTACAGATCAATATTTTTGTATAGAAAGTTTGAGAGAGGAAGTATGCTAAAATATGCTGTCAATATGTCAAGACTCAAATTTGGGGCTGGAACAATAGTAAGGGGATATGGCATTTGCCTTGCACATGTCTGACTGGATTTTGATCTCTGGCATCCTAGATGGTACCCTGGGCACCGTCAGGAGTTATCTGTGAGCATAGAGCCAGGTGTGGCCCCTAAACAAATGAACTCAAAAAGATTGACAAATTTATTTATTTTTTTTTGTTTTTTGTTTTTTTGTTTTTGGGTCACACCTGGTGATGCACAGGGGTTACTCCTGGCTCTGCACTCAGGAATTACTCCTGGCGGTGCTCAGGGGACCATATGGGATGCTGGGATTTGAACCCGGGTCGGCCGCGTGCAAGGCAAACGCCCTACCCGCTATGCTATCACTCCAGCCCCGACAAATTTATTTATTAATTTAATATGCATTAAGACAAACCTTGTGCTTGCCTCTATGCTAAATCCTAAATACAATAGAAATAATACTCTTTTCAGGAACGATCAAGCTATTGTGGCTGTACCAGTTATAAAGACAATTTCATCTAGAGAGCTTAATAACTTTAAAAATTCTTTAGCTTTTTTTCTCCCCAATAATATTCTTTTCTAGTGTTTACTCATAAAGTATATTTTAGAAAGACTCCTAATGTTACAAACAAACCTCCAATTTCAAGTAAAAAATACATGTCAAGTAGGCAATAGATTCTCCAAATATATGGAGACAAAGGGAGAAGATTCAGTTTTGTGGTTTTCAGATAATTTGGAGTATTGTTTAGTTTAACCAGTCATAAAAACAAAGCTTGGCTTCCAAGACAACAAATAGAAGTATATATTTGTTCATAACATTTGAGTCACACTAAGATAAGAACTTGTGAAAAACATCTTTGAAGTTCTGGGTTTCTCAAGGAGGTATGTGGGAATAACCATGTACAAGGACAAGTGTGACATTCTCTGAATATTATGAGGGTGTGTACATTTTCTAAAGCCATATCTGTTATGCCTTCACTAAAACTCGGCTGTTAGCTTCTAAGTTGCAAGTGTCAGCTGCACCTTCACCAACATCTCTAATAGAGACAAACCATAGAAAACAATTCTTGCACCTTCTAAATTAACCAGTTAGTCTCAATTGTTTAGCCATATCCCTCTGATAACAAAATAATATTTAAAAGTTACATGCCAAAACTATATTAATAGGATTCTTTTACATTATCAGAAATTGAAAAATGTGAAACTATTTCCATGTTCTTTAAGTTGAAGTAGGAAAATTTGGTTTTATTTACAGTGTGTATAAATACTGATCATATTTTCTATCTCTCATAATTAGCCAGACATAGAAGAAATTATTTGGGAAATGATGAGATCACTTTCACTGGACATATTCAGTATTGTGGCCTTGTCTTTTTACTGACATTGTCTAAGAGCTCCTGAGTTGTCATTGATGATTCATACAGTGTTTGGAAAGCTAATTTTAGTTCTGGCTTTGACAGTAGATCACAAGGTTTAGACAAGTCTAAAGCTAATAGTTGGTTTAATCCTTTGGTCACAGTAATTGACTGTTGTGTGCACATGTGACTTAAAACTGCCTTTTAATAACAAGAATTTCCCTCAATTAGTTGGATAAAGTTCTTTTCAGAGGAAAAAGAGGTAGCGTTCTCTTTCCAGACACTAACCAGGTAGCATGTTACTGAAGGAACTACTGACTCTGCTCTTTTATTTCTTTTTGGGGGGGCGGGGGTCACACCTGGTGTTACACAGGGGTTACTCCTGGCTCATGCACTCAGGAATTACTCCTGGTGGTGCTCGGGGAACCATATGGGATGCTGGGAATTGAACCTGGGCTGGCTGCATGCAAGGAAAATGCCCTACCTGCTGTGCTATCGCTCCAGTCCCGTGACTCTGCTCTTTTAATCATAAGAGGAAGTGCCTTTTGGAATATGTAATGCCATGGGGGACAATAGGGAGATGTGGATATAAAATAGATTTATTTTGCCACAATTCTTTTAAATATTAATTTTTTTAAAAAAAATTATTAATTTTTTAAATTGAATCACAGTGAGATGTACATTTACAAAGTTGCTCATGACTGGGTTTCAGTCATATAATATTCTAACACCCATCCCTTCACCAATATACATTTGCCATCAACAATGTCCCTGGTTTCCCTGACGCCACCCACCCCCAGTATAGGCACTTTTATTTTCGCTCTACTTCATTTTGGGCATTATAGTTTGCAACACACATACTGAAAGATTATCAGGTATATTTCTTTACCAACTTTCAACATTCAGTTTCTGTCCAAAGTGATCATTTCAAATGATTATTGACATACTGACTCCTTTATCCTAACTGCCCTTCACCCCAACACACTTGAGGCAAGCTTGCATCCATTTACTTCCTTTCCACAATTTCTTTTCTTTTAATTTTTTTCATTGAATCACTGTGAGATAGTTACAAAGCTTTCATGTTTGACTTTCAGTCATATAATGATCGAATACCTATCCTTCCACCAGTGGACGTTTTCCACCACCAATGTCCCAATATCCCCCCAACCCATCCCAACCCTGCCCCCTGCCTCTATGGCAGACAATATCCCCCATACTCCCTCTCTACTTTGGAGCTTTATGGTTTGCAATATAAATACTGAGAGGCTATCACATTTGGTACTTTATCTACTTTCAGCACACATCTCCCATCCCAAACGATCTCTCCAATCATCGTTGACTTAGTGATCCTTTCTGTATTCCAGCTGCCTTCTCCTCCAGCTCCTGAGGCAGGCTTCCAACCGTGGAGCAATATTGCTGGCCCTTGTGTCTGCTGTCCTTGGGTGTCAGTCTCATGTTATTTATATTTCACAAATGAGTGCATGCTATGTCTGTCCCTTTCTTTCTGACTCATTTCACTTAGCATGATACTCTTCCATGTCCATCCACTTATTTATTTATTTTTTAAATTTTATTAAATCACTGTGAGATAGTTATAAGCTTTCATGTTTGGTTACCATCACACAATGAACAAAAAACCCATCCCTCCACCAGTGCACATTCCCCATCACCAATATCCCCGGTATACCCCCATTTTCCCATCCTCTCCCTGCCTCCATGGTAGACAATATTCCCCATACTCTCTCTGTACTTTTGGGTATTATGGTTTGCAGCACAGACACTGAGAGGCCATCATGTTTGGTCCATTATCTACTTTCGGCACGCATCTCCCATCTCAACTGATTTCTCCAGCCATCATTTTTCTTAGTGATCCCTTCTCTATTCCAGCTGCCTTCTCCCCTCCACTCATGAAGCAGGCTTCCAGCTATGGGGCAATCCTCCTGGCCCTTGTATCAACTGTCAGCCTCATGTGCTGTTATTCTATACTCCAATAATGAGTGCAGTCCTTCTATGTCTGTCCCTCTCTTTTTAACTCATTTCACTTAGCATGATATTCTCCATGTCTATCCATTTATAAGCAAACTTTATGACTTCAGCTCTCCTAAAAGCTGCATAGTATTCCATTTTGTAGATGTACCGAAGTCTCTTTAACCAGTCATCTGTTCTAGGGCACTCGGGTTGTCTTCAGATTTTGGCTATTGTGAACAATGCTACAATGAATATATAGGTACAGATGTCATTTCTACTGTGCTTTTTTGCATCCTCGGGATATATTCCCAGAAGTGGTATTGCAGGGTCATATGGAAGCTCAATTTCTAGTTTTTGAAGGACTGTCCATATGGTTTTCCAGAAAGGTTGGACCAGTTAGCATTACCACTAACAGTGAAAGAGCATCCCCTTTTCCCCACACCCATGTGAGCACTGGTTGCTTTTGTTCTTTTAAATGTGTGCCAGTCTCTGTGGTATGAGATGATATCTCATTGTTGTTTTGATTTACATCTCCCTGATGACTAACAATGTGGAGCATTTTTTATGTGCCTTTTGACCATTTGTGTTTCTTTTTTGAGGAAAATTCTGTTCATTTCTTCTCCCCATTTTATGATGGGGTTGGAGGTTTTTTTCTTGTACAATTCTACTAGTGTCTTGTATATCCTGGATATTAATCCCTTATCAGATGGGTATTGGATAATTATTCTTTCCCATTCTGTGGGCTCTTTCTGTATTTTGGTCACTGTTTCTTTTGAGTTGCAGAAGCTTCTTAGTTTAATGAAATCCCATTTGTTTGCTTCTACAATTTGAGTGCCACCTGCTTCTGAATTTTAGTAATATGTAACAATATCTTTGTCAGTATAGTTAATTAAAGTTGGGTTTCTAGTATATTTTAAGAAGCTCATATCAAAACATATATCAATAGATATATTAAAAGTATGCTTGGTAGTACTCTGAAGGACAAGTTTGAAAACAGATTTATATTGTAGGTCAGAGTTATAGTACAGCAGTATACTTGCCAGCTGACCTGCATTCTATCCCTGGCACCCTTACAGTTCCCTGAGCACTGTCAGGAGTGATCCCTGTGCTTAGAGATAGCAGTAAGCCCCAAGCACCACCAGCTGTGGCTCCAAACAGACAAAAAGAAAACAGATGTATATTATGGAATTGAAGATAAACGAGATGATCTTAGAATGCCTTTCAATACGGGAATTCTAATATGAGATAAACGTAAGTTTCTGTACATGATTACCTCCCCCTCAAGCTATCTTTATACTAAAAACTGTTATTTTAAAAACTGGGACAGTATAGTTCACAGATGTTTATCAATATGACTAAATTTTATTTTAATTTATATAATTCTAAGTAGGCAATTTATTTCTACTACTAAGGATATTTATTCCGGGGTATAATTTCTATCTACCAGCTCAGTAGTACAAATAAAAGAGGCCTCACATAATATTTTGACCATATACAAACTAGATTGTTATGAGGAGATTTTTTTTTACATCTAAAAAAATTGTTGCAATACTTATGTTTTGAGAAAGTCTGAAAAGAGCCCTAGATAGATGTTCAGAGAATAGATTCATCAGAGACCAAAGGATAAAATGACAATGCTCTAAGAAAATTTAGACACTTAAAAATTTATAGATGAAGATTTTCTGTATGAAATTAAATAGACTAAGTGTAGAACACTTACTGCATAAACACACATGTATGTGTTGCTATTACAGATCTTAATAACTATTCCTCTGACCTGTGACCCATAGCAAACAGGCAAATTGCACCTTACTATACAAATGAAGCACTTTTCTCTTCCTCACATTTATAGCATAGTTAATATTTTATGGCAGTATCTTTGCAAAGACACAGGTCAAATGGGGTATCTTACTCAACTGTGGTAAAGAGGTTTGTCCACTAACAAGGTGAAAAAGTAGTGACTTGTATGCTTTGAAACCACAAGACAATATAATTTCCCAAATCCAAACACTAGGTGGGTTTTGTGGAACCCTGGACATTAGTCATATTGGCTTAACTTAAACTTCAGTTGCCCAAATATTGAACTTAATTCCTAATCTTCCCAAAATTGTGAGTCCCTATAGGAACTCAGATAAACATGGTGCGGGTTTTCTGCTACTCTTTGGGCATCTGGAACACTGCTAACCAGAACATCAAATGAAGAACTACTTCAAGGACAGGGCAAATATTAAATAAGCTTTTGGGTCTTTCATTTATTACCCATATTGAAATATTTGGGCCACACCTCAAATACCTTAATAAAACTTGTCTTTTGTTCAGAATCCTTTAAATACCGATGCTGATGTACCCTGTACTGGACATTCCATCTGACTTCTACAGATGGCCCATAGAATACGTCCTTTGTTTATGGGTTTGCACCTCTGGCCCATAACTTTGACCACTTTTAGCAAGAAACAGGTAATTTCTCACCCTTATTCCTGGGCTGAAGAGTGAAAAATGATAGGGACAAGGGGAACAGGCAAGGCAAATTAGAGATATGGCCTTAAAGGGAATCAACCTTTGGAATATTACAAGGGTGGGCTCAGAACATGAATGACCTGGACCTTGCACAGTCTGGATGCCCCAAGAGAATTATCTCAGCATCTTCCCCCCTGTTTTAACAGCTAGCATTCTTGGAACATAATAAAGACAAACCCACTCACCTTTGTTGAAAAGTTATTAAAAGAGAAGGGCTTCTGTCTTTCACTGGAAACTTTCCAGGAGACTACTTCTATAACTTGGTAGCTTCCCTGCATTCCTTTCCTTTTCTTTACCTTACCCTAAATAAGGTATATTCTCAATTCAGAAATGTCCATATACATTCTTGCCAGACCTTTTGTCTTTTTAGTTATATTTGTTGTTCCTTCTTTTCTCTAAGAAAAGTAGTTATTTGGGCCAGTCATTTAGCTAGTACATATATAAGCTAAGCAGAAATACTTCTGGGATAAAATTTTGGCATTACCTTGACATGTTGGAATACTATTCTAGAATGAAATTGATATAAAATATGACCTTCTTATATGCATTTGAGAACACTAGGGAATAAATTCATTGAGAAAATGTCTTGGACTGCTGGAATATACAGCTCGGTACTATCACTAACCAAGACTGATTACTTTCTAGAAAAACGATAAGAGGGAGATAGGTTAATATAGGAAGGGCATTGGTACAAGCTCAGCTTGAAGCCATCTATTAAGTTTGACTCATTATCATAATAACAGGAAGGGCTACTTCCAAGGAGATAACCACCTGAGCTTGTCTGGACCCTGTCTAGGTCATAATGCCCATTTGACAGTGTTTCTGTTGTTTTCTTCTGGAATGTCCTTTGGAGTGTCAATTTTTTTTAAAAAAATATGCCCGTATTCCCTTTGAGTCTGTATTTTGCTTCTGTCTGAGCCATGGCATGCCCACCCCCAAGTAACTTTATGTTTATTCCAATATTCAAGAGCAAGAGAGATTTGTTTAAAGCGTATCAATATATACATGTGTTTTAGTAACTAATTTAGTGCTCTTGAAAAGGTCTTCAATATCTTTTAAAAACTGAAGCAAATTTATTTTAATTATTTGATTTATTTATGAGTTATGAGCCCTTATTAGGATTGAATGTGCAGATCTGAATTAATGAGCTTCACACTGTTGTAGCTGCTCAGCCTGGATTTTCAGAAATCATTTTTCTATAGTTTTAAGGAGTGTGACTAGTATAACTAGTCAAAATTATTTTTTTAATTTCTCATCATCTTGTATTATGTATTTCACTGACCTTCTATGGGTTGCTTAAGAGCATTAATAAAACTTGTTTCCCCCCAAAAAATACACTTGAAAATAACAGAAATAACAGAATGGAACCGTTTCTAAGTTAAACTTTAGTCTTCTGGCCAAGATTTGGCTGCTTTTGTATGATACAGATTGGAAGATTTACTCTGAGGAAATTGCCTGTGTCAGCAGCTGTCACAAACATGTGGCCTGTTAGGAATCTGGAGCAGCTGACATGCTGCAATACTATTTCTTTTTCATGAGGAAATAAGAATATCAGTGGCATTTCTTTTCTTTGAAGTGCTTCAACCCTTTTATTTCTAATTTCAGATGTCAGCAGGATGTTTGGAATGACTAAATGAGGCAGAGAATATTCCACTGAGCTTATAATATCTGGGGTATTCCCCAGGAGCATGAATATATTCAGCATAACTGGGTGGAGCATACCAATCATTATGACAGATACCATGAAGTTCATAAGAAATGTGTGCTATGGGCTTATGTGACAGATACATAGGCTTTTCTGAAAAGTGATTTATGGGAGGTTTCTTAGACAATGGACTCTTAGCTCTACTACCTGATACCTTGGACTACTTTCTCCAAAATATATCTTTTACTAGATAACTACTACAACTTTTCAGGTTTTCAGATGTGTTAGCTTTCTCTCCCAGTCCTCAAATAGGTTAAAATCTCCATCTTGGGAAAAATTCTTTCCTGATTAAGAATGACTAGCTATGAAAATTTGGTTTCACACATATATATTTTTTTACATAATAGACACACTCTGGTTTATACTCTTTGAAGTAGGATGATGTGGGATAGAAATCAGAGGATAATTTGTACTGTGATCTGGTCCAGGTCCCAAACTCAGAGCACAGAGCTGCAAAAATTGTAGTGCTCTCTATATAGGCATATCTAGAAGAGTGAGAGTTTAGATAGGAAGAAAACCAGAATTTCAATGACCTCTGGCATTTTCACCTTTAACTCCTTTCCATAGCTATACAATAGGGATATGATGGTGCTTTTATTTTTTTCAGGTTTTGTTGCCCTTGGCTTTATTTTTTAAAATTTATTTTATTTTCATAGAGTTGTTCATAATTATTTATTACCTTCAATATTCCAGCACCAATTCCACCACCATTACACCCCCTTCCACCATTAATTTGAATTTTTCCACCACCACCCAAATCTGCCCCAAAGGGAGAGCCTAAAAAATATATTTTGTATTGCTTGTTATGAATAACCTGCTAAAAATGATCAAAAAATAATTTTCTTAAAGGAAAATGTGTGAAAGTTTTTGTATCTTAGCCTTGAGACATTAAGCTTTTGTGTAAGAGATTACTAACTTATAATTATAGGTTGAGCCTTGTGTACTATCTATATGTTGATTGAGATTGGTTGCCTTCTACATTACACTCCATCAAATGAGGTGTACTACTCCTGGTACATTAGAGAATGAGATGTCGCTCTAGGAATTCTAAAATTTTAAATAGGGTATCACAGCTGGAGTTAAATTTTTAATTGGATGGTGACTTTGGGGTCTGGAGACATCTCTGCAGCTTGTGGCTCTCTTTCAAGATTTATTTGAGTCTCTGGGCCATGGCTATTAATGGGTTATGTGTCACCAGAGGCAGCTCATGGGCATAACTTCCAGGCTCCTGGAAGCACAGGGAAGTGGGGGGTAGTCGCCCATTGCTGACTCTGTGAGAACCTATAGATTTTGATCGCAAATCTTGCATACCTGGTTTTTCCAGCAGATTATAATGGTGTTTTCTTCAAAGTATTGCTATGAGAAAGAAAAACAGTAGTGGGGCTGAAGTGATGGAATAGCATGTAGGGCACATGCCTTGCTTGTGGCAGATGCATCACTCCTATTGTCCCCTGAGCCCTGCCAGAAGTGTTCCTGAGCGTAGAGTCAAGGAATAAACACTAAGTATTGACAGCTGTACACACCCCCCCTCAAAAAATCCCAAATCATTGAGTAATATGAAGTACTTATAATTCTTCCTACTAGTAATTATCCATGGGCTGGAGAAATAGTGCAGGGGGTAGGGTGTTTGCCTTGCACGTAGTTGACCTAGGTTTGATTGCTCCGCCCTTTTCAGAGAGCCCGGCAAGCTACCGAGAGAATCTCGCCCGCACAGCAGAGCCTGGTAAGCTACCCATTCTGTATTTGATATGCCAAAAACAGTAAGAACAATCGAAGTCTTACAATAGAGATGTTACTGGTGCCCGCTTAAGCAAATCGATGAGCAACGGGATGGCAGTGATACAGTGATGCAGTAATTATCCATGTAGACACAGGAAATGAAAATTCTCTTCAAATGTCACAATCAGAAGTAAGCAAATATCACTAGGTTGGTGTGAAAAATTAAAAGTGATAACATAGGCAAGAGTCACACAGTAACCATAATTGCAAATAGAAAGTCCTTAGAAGTAAACCATTTTAGGTGCACAGAAATCAGAGTTTAACTTTTTTTTTTTTTTGCATTTTGGGCCACACCCAGCGATGCTCAGGGGTTACTCCTGGCTTTGCTCTCAGGAACCACTCCTGGCAGTGCTTTGGGGACCATATGGGATGCCGGGGATTGAACCCGGGTCGGCCGCGTGCAAGGCAGACGCCCTACCCGCTGTGCTATTGCTCCGGCCCCAGAAATCAGAGTTTAATTTGTTTGTCCTAGTCTCTGTTCCTACTGATGTTTATGTTGTTGCATCAGTTTGGGGGACTACCATGCTAAAAAATGACTATAGCATCTAATTTCTGGTTTCAAGAAAACCAATCAGACTTACTGATGTAAGAGGTCATATAATTCATTTAGGTTGCAGGCAATTCTACTGCACTTTGAAATGCCTTCCTGGTCAAAGCATTTCTTTGCACAAACCTATTTTTTTTCATGGATTTTTGAGAAAAGAATATATTTTTTCTGATGTGAACTGCTTTTCCCTACCCTAATCTGTTAAATTATCCCCAGTCCAAAATAAATAACAATGTTGAATAGTGTATCAAAGAATTTTCTTTTTCTTTTCTTTTCTGGTTTGTGGGCTTTTGGCTCATACTCAGGAGCTATTGTTGCTGTGCTGGGGATTCAACCAGGGTTTTGGTCATTACAGTCACAAAGAAGGTCAGTGCCTTACCTCCTGTGCTACTCTGGCCCCTCGAGGTTTCTTCTTCTTCTTTTTAATTGAATCACCATGAGATGCAATTGCATAATCTTGGGGCAGCTAGGGAAGCCCGACGGCTCTCCCCCTCACTGCCTAGGTTGGGTGGTCTTGGGCCTGCTCACCCAGCAGGGGCGACCCGTGCCATGGGGCAGACAAAGGAGGAAACGAGGGCTAAGCTGGTTGGTTGATCAGTTTCTGTCTATTCCATTCTCCCCACTGGCCTGTTCCAGTCTCTCTGAGCCCCGCTTCTAGTCTCACACTGCCCCTAATTTCCATCTCCTCCTGTCACTTCTGCTCATCTCTCCAAGCTCCAACTTGCTCCCTGTTCTCTCTCTAGTCTCTCTCCTCCCACTCTCTCATCTGTCCATCCCCTTGCACTGGAGGTAGATGCTACACACAGTCCAGTAGCAAAATTGACATAAGAAAGCCCTTTCTGACTGCCCATCAGGCTCAAGGGTGGAAACAGCACATAGGGGTGTTCCTCTTCTCCTCTGTCCAATAACTTAATTAGCATCTTAATTGACATCTTAATCACTGTTATTTTTGTATGGACACAGTAAGAGATACATTGAGGCTTGTAGGGCAGCCCACCTGGCAACATCTTGCCAAAGACTCAGACTACAGTGCTCAGGCCAGATTAATCTTTCCAATCCCTAACAGAGTCCAAATCTAGTTATTACTTTTTGGATCATGACAGAATTTGTGCATGACATGCTCTTAACTTATAGTTAAGCATTTTGGCACTTTGGCCAGACCCATTTCGATGCCAGGGTAGCACATAGCTCACCGTTTGCCTCGGGTCCATCCAGTCCCTCATTGGGACCCTGCTTTTGGGATGCTAGGAAGTAAGGGCAACTGAGGCTTAAGTTGAGACAACAGATGTCCAGGAGGAAAATATTGAGAGTCCATTAACTCCCAAGTTACAAAAGCATAGCATTTGTATGGGCACAAACTGTCTTCTTGTGCCCATACAAAAAGGACATTGCTCTGAATTCACTATGCAAAGGACTTAAGGAGAAGAGAAAAAAATATTTAAAAGTCAAGAGAGCACAAAGAAAGAAATTACAAATAAACAGAAATGGGAGCACTGTGGTGGGAGTAACCCAATAAACCTAAGCTCCCTGCGGCAAGGCAGAAAGGACAAACCAATGTGTATTACATACAAAGCTTTCATGTTTGAGTAGATTTCTTAATAAATCTGAATATAGTCATAAAAGATTCTTGTCTTACCTTAACTGAACGAAGATACTGATCAAAGAAATATCATTGACCCGTTAAACCTATTGTTTTCTTTATACGTGGTCATTTCTTGCATCCAGATTCAAGTATCTGTTCTGTTGTTCTTACATCCTCTCATATCCCCTGTCTACTTCTATCCTCTTATTTGGGAGTAGGGTATAATTTAAAACATGGAAGACCTCAGGACTCATCTCCTCACCTATTATCTTCCTCCCAGCATTTTTTATGCATTCATATCCACTTATTTTCTTGTCCAAGGTGTTTATATATCCCTAACAAATAAGTACTCCTTTAGTCCCTTACAGTATTAAGAAAACTCATCTCTAATCTTCTATCTTCTTAATCATTAGCTTCTTTTTTTTTCAACTTAGAATCATATGAGCTTTTTGAAGGCATGTACTGGATTAGATTTTGATAATGATAAATGTGCAGCTTTGCTTTTAAGTTTTTAGCTCTTCTTTATTATTTTGTATTTTTCTATCTTTGCCTTAGGTCTGAGATCCAAAAGATCCTCACCAAGACTTATGTCAAACTTTGCCATTTATGTTTGCCTGTAAGTTCTTTTTGTAAGGTCATTCAAATCTTTAATCTGTATTAACATTTTATATATGTATAATAGTAATTCAGAATCATTAATTTCCATGTGACTGTCCAATTGGCCCAACACATTTATTGAAAAGACGCTCCTATCCCCATTATATATACTTAAAAAATATTCTTTAGTGTAGACAAATGAAAGGAACAACTGTTGATGCAGTTCTAGATATCAAATTAGATAACAAAACTTCCATACTAAAGCAATAAATATTAAAAATCAATTTCATGTGAATTGTTATATCTCATCCCAAGGCAGTTGTATTTTTCTAAGAAATTACTAAGCTATTTGTTGTTAGTTGAGGTGTTTGTGTTATTCGTTTTGCTTGTTAAATTTAGTTGGCTTCTATGCTACTTCCTCATCTAATTTGGTGTGCTCCTATTAGCATTTCAGTATTGAGGAGTTAGAGGGTGTCCCGAAGTCCAGAGACTTCAAGCTCTATGGCCTAGGCCTATGGATTGACATGGCAGTGGCTATGGAAGGTAGGTGTAGCTACCAGGGCTTTGAAAATATTGGGGGGAGGGAGTGGTAGAGAGGGCTAGGTACCCAAACTGACACTGAGAGGACACCAGATTTCTCAGTCTGGGCACTGGAGTACCTGAAGTTATTAGAAGTTTGGCATCTCTGCAGAGAATATTATTGAAGAAATGGAGCCCTTTACATGGCTGCAGTGGTGGGGTATGGGTGTACCCGCGTGGACTTTGACAGAGTTGCTTGGCCCAGTCACCTCCTGAGGATACCCCAGGGTCTTCAGCCATGGGGACTGGCTTTTCTATAAATTTTAGCTGAATTTTGGCTTGCACTTTCTTGGAGATTTAGTTGGGAATTAGTAGAGCAGGGAAGGGTTGGCCACACACAGTGGTGGTCTGGGGTTACTTCCAGCTCGGAGCTCAAGGATTACTCCTGGTGGTGCTTGGGATGCCAGAGTTTGAACCCAGGTTGGGTTGTGCACGGCACTCACTCTGCATGCTGTACTATCTCTCGGGCCTGCATTTTTTCTTGTTCATTTCTCTTCTTTAGTCTAAATACTTTACTTAATTCTGGTTAAAAGAAAAATGAATTTGCCCATTACTGATACCTCTTCTAAGTAGAATCATCTAGTACTTTTTCTGTAACTTGCTTACTTTACTCTGCATAATGCTTGCAAGATTCACCCTCATTATAAGATTTTCTTCATGGAAAAAAACTTTTATAAATTTATTTTAGTGTAGACAAAAGCCACAACTGTTGATACAATTCTAGAATTGAAACTGATTAGATAACAAGCTCCAATATAAAAATCTAAAAGTATAAAATGCCAATTTTTATTGATAATTTTTATGTCTCATCAAGGGGTTGTTAAGTCCTTGTCTAAGAATTTAAGCTGTTTGTTGCTAGTTAAATTATTAAATTACTGTTTTTGTTTGTTGAGCTTAGTTGGTTTCTATATTACTTTCCCATCTAATTTGGTGTGCACGTACTGGAATTTCAGTATTGAAGAATCAGGAGGTATCTTGCAATTGCATAATTAAAAGACTTCAGGATCTATGATCTCTGCACCAGTGTACCTGAAAATTTTCGCAGTTTTGTGGTGCCTCTGTAGAGAAATTTAGTGGAGTTCTGGAGTTTAGCCATTGTTTTGTCAAAATGGTGGGGTGTGGGAACATCTCTCAGGGCTTAAGCAGGGTGATTAATCAGCCTGTCTTCTCCAGAGTTTTCAGCTACTAGACCTGGTGTTTTCATGAATTATATTTGTTGGGCTTGCATCTCTTCAGGGACTTAGTTGGGAATTGGTAGAGCAGGGTCAGTGTGTGAGTCAATATGTCCCTGTTGTATATTCTTGTCAAAACATAACTGAACATAAGTAAATGTGTTTATTTCTGCATTCTCTATTATGTTATATTGATTTGTGTGTCTGTTTTTACACCAACTACCATAGTGTTGATTGCTTATACTATGTCATAGAGTTTCAAATGAGGGAATAATGCCTCTAGTTTTGTTATTTCTTCTGATTGAATATGCTATTTGGGTATTTGTGGTTACATAAAGTCAGAATTGTTCTTTTTCTCTGAAAAATGTAGTGACTTTTTTTTTCTTAAAATATTTTTAGTGAATCACCATAAGATACAGTTACAGACATACAAACTTTTGTGATTATGCTTCAGTCATACAATGATCGAGTACCCATTCCTTCACCAGTGCCCATTCTCTACCTCCAATGTTCCCTGTATTCCTCCCACCCCCCACAGTCCCCTCCCCCTCTCCCCTGCGTCTGTGGCAGGCACATTCCCTTTTACTATCTTTCTCCTTTTTTGGTGTTATGGTTTGCAATACAGGTAGTAAGTGGCCACCATGTTTGGTCTATAGTCTACTTTCAGTATGCATCTCCCATCCTGAGCGAGCCCTCCAAGCATCATTCACTTAGTGGTCCCTTCGCAATCCCAGCTGTTTCTTCCCCCAGCATGTGAGGCCAGCTTCCAAGACTTGGAGTGATCCTACTGGCCCTTATCTCTACTATCCTTAAGTGTTAGTCTCCCATTCTGTTACTTTATATTCCACAAATGAGAGCAGTGATTCTATGTCTCTCTCTCTCTGGTTCATTGTACTTAGGATGATATTCTCCATGTCGATCCACAGATATGCAAATTTCATGACTTTATCTTTTCTAACAGCTGCATTGTATTCCATTGTGTAGATGTACCAGGGCTTCTTCAACTAGTTACCTGTTCTGTGGCACTTGGGTTTTTTCAAGGTTCTGGCTATTGAAAATAATGCTTCAATAAACATACAAGTGCAGATATCATTTCTGTAATTTTTTGAATCTCCCAGATGTATTTCCAGAAGTGGTATTGCTGGGTCAAATGGGAGTTTATTTTCTAATTTTTTGAGAAATGTCCGTATTGTTTTCCAAAAGGGCTAAACCAGTTGGCATTCCCACCAGCAGTGAAGGAGAGTCCCATTCTCCCCGCAACCACTCCAACACCAGTTGCTTTTATTCTTTTGGCATGCCAGTCTCTGATGTAAGATGGTATCTCATTGTTGTTATGATCTGCATCTCCCTGATAATTAGTGATGAGCCATTTTTTCATGTGTCTTTTGGCCATTCGGATTTCATCTTTGAGAAAGCTTCTGTTCATTTCCTAGCCCCATTTTCTGATGGGGTTGGATGTTTTCTTCTTGTAGAGTTCAACCAGTGCCTTGTATATCCTTAATATTAACTCCTTTTAGATGGGTATTGGGTGAATATTCTTTCCCATTCTGTAGACTGTCTTTGTATTCTGGTCAATGTTTGTTTTTGAGGTACAGAAGCTTCTTAGTTTAAGATAGTCTCATTTTTTTTTAATCTGTTTCCACTTGCTTGGTCAGTGGCATTTCATCTTTGAAGAAACTTTTAGATTCAATGTCATGGAGGGCAAATGAACCTTTTTTCAATGTACTTTTTGGATTCTGATCTGATGTTGAGGTCTTTAATCCATTTTGGTCTGACTTTTGTTCATGGTGTTAGATAGAGGTCTGAGCCCATTTTTTCTGCATGTAGCTGTCCAGTTTTGCCAGCACCACTTGTTAAGGAGGATTTCCTTGCTCCACTTCACATTTCTTGCTCTCTTATCAAAGATTAGATGATAATATATTTGAAGGTGTGTGTAAGAAAATTCAATCCTATTCCATTGCTCTGTGGATCTGTCTTTGTTCTAATACCATGCTGTTTTAATTATTACTGCTTTGTAGTACCTTTTGAGGTTGGGGAAGGTGATGCCTCTCATCTTCCCCCCCCCCCAATAATTGCTTTAGCTATTCGTGGGTACTTGTTCCATATGAATTTCAGGAGTGCTT
Source organism: Sorex araneus (assembly GCF_027595985.1). Taxonomy (NCBI): domain Eukaryota; kingdom Metazoa; phylum Chordata; class Mammalia; order Eulipotyphla; family Soricidae; genus Sorex; species Sorex araneus. The sequence continues at coordinate 377,990,625 of NC_073302.1, read as the reverse complement.
GATCAATTTCTTTGAAGAATGTCATGGGTACACTTATAGGGATCACATCGAACTCATATAATGCTTTGGGGAGCATTGCCATTTTGACAATATTAATTCTCCCAATCCATAAGCAGGAGATGTGTTTCCATTTCCTCATGTCTTTTATTTCTTGAAGCAATGTTTTGTAGTTTTCTTTGTACAGGTCTTTTACCTCCTTAGTTAAGCTGATTGTGAGGTACTTTGTTTTCTGAGGCATGTTTGTGAATGGGATTGTTTTTTTTTATATCACTTTCTTCCCATTATTTGAATATAGGAAATCCATGGACTTTTGCATATTGATTTTATAGCCTGCAACTTGACTATACAAGTCTATTGTTTCTAGGAGCTTCTTTGTAGAGGCTTTAGTGTTCTCTAAATATAGTATCATATAATCTGTGAATAGTGAGAACTTGATTTCTTCGTATCTGGATGTCCTTAATGTCTTTTTCTTGCCTAACTGCTATGGCAAGTACTTCCAGTACTATATTGAATTGAAGAGGTGAGAGTGGACATCCTGTCTTGTCCCTGATCTTTGGGGGAAAACTTTTCAGTTTTTCCCCATTGAGGATAATGCTTGCCATAGGTTTGTGGTAAATGGCTTTGACTATATTGAAGAAAGTTTCTTCAATTCCCATTTGGTGAGAGTTTTCATCATAAATGGGTGCTGGATCTTGTCAAATGCTTCACTGCATCTGTTGATATGGTCATATGGTTTTTATCTTTTCTTTTATGATGGATTATGTTGATTGACTTGCGAATGTTAAACCATCCTCACATCCCCGGGATGAATCCCACCTGATCATGGAGTATGATCTTTTGATGAGTTGCTGGATTCTATTTGCTAATTTCTTGTTGAGGATTTTAGGATCTGTGTTCATCAGGGATATCGGCCTATAATTTTCTTTTTTTGTGGTATCTGTTTGCTTTTGGTATTAGGGTGATATGTGCCTCATAAAAACTGTTTGGAAGTGTTTTTATCTCTTGAATATCCTGGAAAAGCTTGAAAAGAACTGGCAATAGTTCCTTTTTAAATGTTTAGAAGAATTCCCTAGTGAATCCATCTGGATCTGGACTTTTGATTTTTGGAAGACTTTTGATTACTATTTCAATTTCCTTGATAGTAATAGGTCTACTCAGGTATTCCAAATCGTCTTGGCTCAGCCTTGGGAGGTTATAGAAATCCAGGAATTTATCCATTTCCTCTAGGTTCTTTTGTTTTGTAGCATAAAGACTTTCAAAGTAATCTCAGATGATCTTTTGAATTTCTTGGTTTCTGTTGTGATATCCCCCTTTCATTTCTGATCTGGCTTATTAAGATTCTCTCTCTCTTTGTGGGTCTTCCTGATGGTTTATCAATCTTGTTTATTTTCTCAAAGAACAAGCTCTTGGTTTCACTGATCTTTCGGAATTTTTTCTTTTTGTTTTCCATGTCATTAATTTCTGCTCTAAGTTTTATTTCTTTCCTCCTGCCTGGTTTGGGCTCCTTTTATTGTTCCTTTTCTAAGACCTTGAGCTGTGAAGTCAAGTTATTTATGTGGGCCCTTTATTCCTTCCTGAGAAATGCTTGCAGTGCTATAAAATTTCCCCTTAACACTGCTTTAGCAGCGTTCCACAAGTTCTGGTAGCTCATGTTTTCATTCTCATTTGTTTCCAGGTGTCTTTTGTTTTCTTCCTTGATTTTCTCCCTGATCCTCTCATTCTTCAACATTGACTTGCTTAATTTCCAGGTATTTGATTTGATTCAACACATATGTGTGTAATTAACTTCTATCTTCAGTGCACTGTGGTCTGAAAAGATAGTTGATACAATTTCTATCTTCCTGATTATATTGAAATATGTTTTGAATTGATCTAATGTCTCCTGTTCAGAGGTCTTTAGAAAAATATTTTTTAAAAGTATTATGGATTACAGCTTTGTCTTGCTAATTGAGAAAGAATAATTAGCAAATAATTTCCAAATCTCTGAGGTACTAGGGCTTGAGGGTTGTATTTTGGGGAAAAGAAACTGTATGGTCAAATTAGATTATTACAAGGAGATCTTTTAAATTTTACCTGCATAAATATTATAATACATGTGTTTTAAGAAAATCTGAAGAGGCATTATAGACGGATTTTCCAGAGCAAAGACAACATAGATATAAGGACATTACAGTGTTCTTAGAAAAATTTGACATGAAAAAAATAGAGATTTTCTACATAGGATGATATAGACTAAGCATGGACATTTTACTGCTTAGACTGCATGTATTTTTCTCTTACAGATTTTCGACCCTACAGATTTCATAATTGTTCCTCCAGATTCAATAATTATCTCTTTACCTGTTTGGCCGTAAAAAACAGGTAAAGCGTATCTTACCAGAAGAATGAAGCACTTGCTTTTCTCTTCATGACACCTTTAATATATTTAATAGTTCATGGCAATACTTTTGCGTAGACATAGGTCCAATGTGGGAGGTATCTTACTGAAGTTGTAGAGGGGTTTATATGCCAATAGTCAACAAAATACTCTCAAGTAGATATTGGAGAACTCTTAAAACTGTATGTTTCATGTAGGTCTTATGGACGCCTGGACATTTGACATACTGCCTGAATTTAAGCCTCAGTTGCCGTCTGATTGGCTTTAGTACCAAATACCTCCAAATAGTGGTCCTTATGGGGGACCCGGGGCAGGTGTGTGTCACCCCTGCTACAGAAGTGACTTGGCACAGGCCAAGGACTCAAAAGTCATACTGGTCAAGGGCAATGTCTTAAAGAGCTAGCCCCTAATCAGAAAAAATTGGTGAAAATATTTCTTCTGTCTCCTTCCAGGCCTAGAAGAAAGGACCCTCTGATTCTAGGTGAAACAAATCTGATGCCTGAGTTGGAAAGTATGACTAAATGCTTCCAGGGAGTAACCACTTTGCTCTATAGCACTGTAGCATTGTTGTTCATCGATTTGCACAAGTGGGCACCAGTAACATCTCCATTGTGAAAGTTGTTACTGTTTTTGGCATATTGAATATGCCATGGATAGCTTGCCAGGCTCTGCCATTTGGGCAGGATACTCTCGGTAGCTTGCTGGGCTCTCTGATAATCAGGACGGAGGAATTGAACCCAGGTCGGCTGTGTGCAAGGCAAATGCCCTACCCTCTGTGCTATTGCTCCAGTCCACCACTTTGCTCTAATTTAGCTAAATTTAAAGTTATAAGTTACTTTAAAGCTACTTATGGTTACCCTGTTCTTAACTAAGCCTAAGCAAAAATGACTGCTACTTTACTAAAGCCAAGCTATTACTTTAATTGTAACGGTGGAGAGAAAACCAGGCTTCATTTCAGAGACACGTCTCTGTGTGTAAAACCAAATTCTAGTCCTATGTAAGGCTAAAAAAAATTAGTAGTTAAAATCCAAAATAAATCCAGCCAGACCCTTGTAAAGCATGCAATGGGTTGGCTCTGGCTAGTTAGATTTTGTTCGAAGTGTTTTTGTTATTGTGGTCTTCCTAATTATTATTGCCAGGGATCATCCTCCTGAAGAGGGGGGGGAATAATAGGGACAAGGGGAACAGATAGGGCAAGATCAAGGGTCTGGCCCTAAGTGAAACAATATCTAGCATGGAATGTCAAGAGGATGGGACTAGGTGGTACCTGATAACATGGATGACCCAGGCCCAGCTCTACTTCAGAATAGAATCACGACAGCATCCTCCCCTCTGTTAATGGTAAACATTCTTGAGACATTTAAAGAAATTCTCACCTTTGTTAAATCTTTGCTAAAAACTTATAAAAGGGGAGGGCTTTAGCACTATCCAGAATCCTGCTTTAGGAGACCCTTCCCAGAATCTGGAGTTTTCCATGAATTCTTTTTTGTTGTTGTTGTTTTCGGACTGGAGTGATAGCACAGAGGGTAGGGCATTTGCCTTGCACATGGCCAACTCGGGTTTGATTCCTCCATCCCTCTCAGAGAGCCCACCAAGCTACTATGAGTAGCCTACCTGCATGGCAGAGCCTAGCAAGCTACCCGCGGTGTATTCAATATGCCAAAAACAGTAACAAGTCTCACAATGGAGATGTTACTGGTGCCCGCTCGAGCAAATCTGTGAACAATGGGACGACAGTGCTATAGTGCCACACTCAGTGGTGGTCAGGTATTACTACTGGGTCTGAGCTCAGGAATCATTACTAGCATTACATTACTGTGGAACCATTTGGTATGCTAGAGTTTGAATCCAGGTAGGCTCCATGCATAGCAAGCGCTGGCTTGACTCTGCATTCTTTTCACTTTCTTTTTCTTACTCTAAAGACTTTCCTGAATTCAGTTAAAAAATCACCTTTATTGATGCTTTGTTTATATTGAATCAGTATTTTTTCCTTTAACCCACTTATTCCTTATAGTGCTTGCAGGATCCATCCGAACTGTAAGACTTTCTTCCATTATTAAGACTACACATATGTATCAAATATTTTCCTATATATTTTGTTCTAAAAATGTTTAATCATACAAATGTTATTATCTGGTGCTTGCTGTAGCTTTACTGTGTCTCCCTCCAGAGTATAACTATCTCTGGTCCATTCTCCCACGGTCCCTTTACCGCTATTCCCTTGGCATTCTCAGATCAGTTTATTGACCACATCTAATGGTTTTTTTCCAATGGGGATTTTCTGATTCCTTTGTTTTTTTTTTATACTCATCATCTGAGTTCAGACATCTGGCATTTATTTGATTTGTCTTTCTGTCTCCAGTGAGACGTGGGCACACTGATACTCAGTATACAGTACCCTGGGGATGGGAGACCAGTCTTGCTGGAGCAGCAGGACAGGGTGCAGGTCACTCATGGTTTTAGGAACATCTGTACAGTGGTTCAATTTTCTCCCTATTTTTGGGCACTGGGTAAAGGTTCTGGATGGTCTATGGCCTATGAACATTATCAAGACCATCCAAGGTTCAGACAACTCACATCGCTAATGCCATATTTAAGAGAAACACTCATTCAAGTATTTAGCTTACTTAAAAATTATGTCATTTTCTGTGTTTCTTTGTTAAATTAAAGTTTTAGGAGTTTCTTTGACTGTCTGGATATTATTCCTTTCTTTGACCCTTTGGAATAAAGAAATCCCTAAAACTCAGTAGTTTAAGGATGCTTGTTTCCTTTCTGTAAATAGCGGTGTTTTTTTGTTTTTTTACTGTTCATTGTCTTTTCTTTTCTGTGAAGGAACTTTTAACTTGGTCTGGTTCCCTGTGTCTGATTTTGCCTTTATTACCAGGGGCTGGTCTCCTTTACTGTTTTGAAAATTCTTTACTCAACTGAGGACTATACCTACACAGAAAACAAAACCAATGATCAAAAATATTCCCTGTCATCTTTTGGTGAAAAACATTCCAAATAAACAGAAGACAGTTTTTATTTTTATAGAATTGGCAAAAATAAAAAATAAAAAAAATGTTTGAACAGATTGCCATGATCTATTAGAGTATTTAAGGACCAGTTAGAGCTCCAGAATTTATTCATGTTATAACTAAGATTTTGTACCTCTCCCACACGATCAACCTCTATTCTGCCCTCTGATTTATTCAATTTTTAAAAATATCATACATGCATGGGATCATGTGGTATTTGTCTTTCTCTGTCTGCCTTATTTCACTTATAAAGTCCTTAAAGTTCAAGATGCTGTAAATGGTAGTATTTCCTTTTTTAGGTCATCCTGACATTTTAATGCATGCCTTTTCTTAGCATTTAAAAAATTTAATTCAGTCATACAACAAATAAGATTAGACTGCTACCAGTAAAGGCTCTGCATTACTGGGGGAATATTATCATTCCCTTGGGGACTTATCTGGGCAAGTAAATTGCTTGCAGTCTATAGTCTGCTCCAGGCTGCACTATAATTTGTTTAACTGTGGGGAATGCCCAACAAGAGCAAGATTATGTCAGATGATCTTTTTACATCAGAGGAGGGAGCAAGGCCAGAGCTGACATGTTCATTTAGAAAGTTATTTCTGTACCTGCTTTAGTTCTGAGTGCTTTGCAGATACAGGATAATAATAGAAACACTAGCTATCATATCAAACTCTGGCTGAGACTATCAACTTGGTGAAAGTTGTGTTAAGCAGAATCATTGATTATAGACCCTGGATCAATATAGGAATGGATGTATATGTAACTGGGGAGAAAGTTCAGGTGGCATGTAGGGACTGAGAGTAAAGGTTACGTTGTGCCTCTCATTTGCTTTCTAAATGAGTAAAGCGAAATGATATTCAATGTGCATGGGATTTTTACTATGTAAGTAACTATGTGAACTTCTTAGTCTCACTAGAGCTGTTGTAGTTTGTTATGCCTATAAAATTGGATCTCCTAGGTACTAAGGGGATTCCAAATCAAACTAAATTCCCCGATTTCAGTATCTATTCTAAAATATTCACCATGCCACTCATCTTTAATTTTTTTTATTGAATCACCACAGATATAAAGTTACAAAGCTTTCATGTTTGAATTTCAATATTGCAATGTTCCAACACCCATTCCTCCACCAGTGTACATTTCCCACCAACAATGTCACCGGTATACTTCTTGCCTTGCCTCTCTATCTTAATGCTAGATAAACATCTGTACATAGTCAGTACTGAGTCAGTACCTGTACAATGGATTGTATACTATTACTTTCAGCCATAGGACAGTCTGAACTTACAAATCACATGTCTGAAGAAAGAAAAACATAGGATCACAATATTGATTCAAGTCGTAATGATTAAAAGTTTAAAAATACAGTTAGTAAGTTTTTTCTTTACCAAGAATTCTATAATTTTATTAAAGTTTAGGTGAGATCATTACAATAGTGTTAAAAATATGTAATTAGGTCCAAGGAGATAGTATAGTGAGGAAGGTGCTTGCCTTACTATTTTTGTGCCCTCTGCCTCCCCCCAGCCCCCCAAAAAGTATATGGTATAGATGTACAAATTTACCATGTCCCATCCCTACCAAAGAGTCTAAGACTGCCTACCATGTCCTTTTGTCACCTTTAGTTCAGTCCTCATTCCCCCCAGCCCTCTCTAGTTTATGCTTGGTAATCTATGTTTTATAATCCAGAGTTAATGTTTTGTCCTTCATTGTTTATATATTGTTTATTTCCTGATTTCATCTCTCTATATATTTCAAAGATGAGTGATATTCTTCTATGAAAATAGTTAAGTTCCTGAGTGTATCCTTGAATTTTGTTTGTAAAATTAGCTTTTAAGACTCCAGATGTTTATGATCACAGTTATTTCCTTAGCAGCATTAGGAAGATAATACAACTAGTAACTTTAGATTAATACAATAATTTTGGGTGAAAATAGGGCAAAGAGAAATCATTAACAAATTTCTGCCTTGACCTAATTGTGTCAGACAGGATCAGTTACTGTAGCTGCAACTCATTTTTTTCTGTGGGTAAATTACTATTTAAGAGCATCAGGAAACTGACAGCATTATTATTTTTTGTTTATAATGGAAATTTTCTCATAGTGCTTTTGAACCAATTGACTTTACAAAATCCCACATATTACATGGAATATCTAAAAGTCATGTGTAAGACATTTCTGTACTCAGAAAACTACCAGGATCAGGATGAAATCACCAATCCTCTAGACTCACCATTACTTGCTTCACATTCTCAGTTCCTTCTCACTTCCCACTCATCGCTTTGTCATCTTGAAAATATCAAACTCACACTGGCAACTTTCTGAGATATCTGTGAGGGGTTCCTTTGACCTTACAAAATATGTATTTTCTGATTTGTCTCCTTGCTCTATTTTTCCCTGTATCACTTACATAAACTCGTGTATATATATATATATATATGTATGAATGTATTATTTACTAGTTATCTCTTCATAATCACTGCATCACTGTCATCCCGTTGCTCATCGATTTGCTCGAGTGGGCACCAGTAACGTCTCCATTGTGAGACTTGTTACTGTTTTTGGCATATCGAATACGCCACGGGTAGCTTGCCAGGCTCTGCCTCGTGGGCGAGATACTCTCGGTAGCTTGCCGGGCTCTCTGAGAGGGGTGGAGGAATCAAACCCAGGTAAACCACGTGCAAGGCAAACGCCCTACCTGCTGTGCTATTGCTCAAGCCCTATTTTAGATACATACTTTGGTCATGGGGTATGTCTTTATTACCTCTAACAGTGCCAGTTGTGTAGCAAGGATTCCATAAATATTTACTGAACAAATGAAAACATTAACTGACATATGTGCAAAAAATCATGTCATAATCAATTGCCAGTTGCATTACCATGGAGATTGGTAGTTGGGTCAGAGTGATCATATGGTGGCCAGAGCACTTGCTTTAAGTGCAGCTGACCCAGATTTGATACCCTATTCTGCATATAGCGTGATCACCAAATGGAGTGATTGCTTAGTGCAGATTCAGAAATAAATCCTGAACACGATTGGGTGTGGTTCCCCCAACCCAAAACAAAAACAAAAAAAATTGATAGTAAATTCGTAGATATGTTACCTGTTTCTGAATTTTACAGTGTGAACTCTGCTCAAGAAGATATATTCTGCTTTTAATTCTGCATCTGGTGAGGTACCTGGCAGCTTCTAGCATATTGTATGTATTTATACAATTTGTGCAAATGTTATGTTTCCAAGAGCAGCTGTTATTCAGAAGGGGTTTTGAAAATCAGATGGGAAAGTTTAGCAGCAATGATAAGCTCACTCTTCAGAATAAAATGCAGATGGTGATAGCACACAGTTTCTTTTGATCAGAATCAGGATTTGCTGCTAGGAGCAGTGGTTTATTTAAGAAAATGTAAAGAGAGTTATAGGATCAGGAATATATTGTGGAATATTCGTGTTTAAATGATATAGGATACAAGCAAATTAGAGTAAATTTTGAGTCACATGAATTAAGTATGAAATAAACTGAGGGTAGTGCTTGAAAGATGTAGTTTAATGTTCCTGTATCTGACATTTCTGTAGGCACCTAGAATCAGTTTTAGCTTTCTTTAAATTACGTTCTTCATAAAATGTACTGCATTGGTTATGAAAGAAACAATGATGAGCTGATTGTGTAAGTATGTGCAAAAGTTGGTTGGGATTGTGAAATGAGAGCATGGACCCAAGTGATAGGACTAGAAGAGAAGGTTTGGATGTGAGAAACAATATGATAAAATAATAAACTGCTATTTTCTTTTTTAAAAGTTTTTTATTAGTGAATCACCGTGAGGTATAGTTACAAATTTAAGAACTTTCATGTTTGCATTTCAGCCATACAGTGATCATTTACCCATCCCTCCACCAGTGCTCTTTCACCTCCATCAATGTTCCCAATATCCCTCCCACCACTCCCACCCTACCCCCCATCTGCCTCTGTGGCAGGGCATTCCTTTTTGTTCTCTCTCCTTTGGGGTGTGGTAGTTTGCAATAGAGGTATTGAGTGGCCACCATGTTCGGTCTATAGTCTACTTCCGGCACGCATCTTTCAACCCAAATGGGTCCTCCCAATATCCTCTAGTTGGTGTTCCCTTCTCTATCTCAGCTGTCTTTTTCCCTAGCATGTGAGGCCATAAACTGCTATTTTCATATGTAGGCATTTAAAAGATGAGTCTTGGATAAAAGTGGTAAAATTGATAGAAAAAAATCTGTTATTTTCTTTCTTTTGTTTGATGTTTTAAAAATCTTCCATGTAAAAGTGGGGAAGAAAAAGCCAAGATGAAATGGCATCAGGCAGTTGAAATTGTGGTTAGAAAGTAAAGGGAACCATAGAAGTTGGAAATAGACATTTGTAGTAAGAAATGGTTGATAGTTGTGCCAGTGTTACTAGGCCTTTTGAGATTTATGGGTTTTACTAATTTAATTAAGAGAAGTATTGTTCAAAATTGCATTTTAGTACAGTTATTAAGAAAAAAAACTATAAAATTCCAGGTAGGATATTCACCTTCTCTGGTGGCCTGAAACTTCTGACATACCCTGTGCTGAGTATTTATAAATATCATATGAACTTAGAAACAACTGCATAGAAACAACTGTTAATAAACAAATTGTTTATTAAGAAACAAGAAGCTGGGAAGGATGTTTGCCCATAACGACTGGGGAACAGCTTCCAAATGAGCAAGTAGGGGTCTGCTTTTATGCCCACCAAAGATAGTGATATAATAAGCTTATACATATTCTAAGAGTTTTCTAGGAAACTCATACATATTCATGGCAGAGGATAGTAAGTACGCATAACTGGCTAACATACCATGAACATACATCACATGTATAGAAAGTCACGGAAAAATGAGTTAGTAGTATTCTTTTCTTCGTGTGGCAGTGAAGAGCAAGGACACTAGGGTTTAAGAAGGCCACTATTGCAGTCTCTATTGGCCAGTAATGCCCGGTCAGGGGCTCTGGAGGCCTCTGAGGCACAACAATCTAAGACTGAGCTCTGACCGCATCAGAGCCATTAAACTGCAACCAGGCAGCTTCTCCCAGAGGGGCTTCTCACAACTCTACTCTGCAAGCTTTAGGGATTTCTTTTTTAAAATAAATTTCCTAACTCCAAAGAGTGTTTCTCAATCATGGGGGGGTGAGGTAGGAAGAGAAAGGTTGTGATTGCATCCTTTCTCTTTGAAGTAAGGACCTAGAGTTTTTGAAGAAAAATTAGCTCAGATACTGCAAGCAATCATACAGAGGTAGGTGCTTAAGAATACGGGTTTGGGGCCATAGAGATTGTACAGGAGTTAAAATGTTTTGCTTGTATGATTTCTGGCTGGTTCTCTAACTAGGCATATGGTCCTCCTAGTACTGCCAGCAGTCATTCCTAAACACAGAACCAGGAATCCTGAGCACTTCCAGGTGTGGAAACAAAAGAGTTTAGGTTTAGATTTCCCTGTGTAAAACCTATTTAAGCACTGAAAAATGAAATGTGTGTGACATTTATAAGCTGACATTTCTGTTCATCACTGTTTAATAAGGTTGGTGTTTTTTAGAAATGAATTGCTGTGCCATTTAGGAAAGGCCATGAACAGGTTCAGGGTTCATAGATTACTGTTCAAAAAAAACTGATAATATTTCACTGAAGAGAAAACTGAATCCTGCACACCTGGGTCAAATCACACTTTTTATTTGATGTTTGATAAATGTAGGTCTTATGAATCTAAACAATCTAACTCAAATAACTTATTTTTTTTAAAGTAAAATAAATACTTGGTCCTGCTAATTAAAATTTTCAACCTGAGCTCCTTGGTTTCCCAATTATGAGATCCTGCAAGATTGTTTATATAATGAACCAAATTGAAGTGAACCAATAATCATATGATTGGAATACTAGTAAAACTTTTTAAATGAATTGTGCAACCTCGAGAGCATTAAGGTTTAAGAAATAGAGGAATGATTTTCAGTAGTTTCTCCTATTGCAAATTAACTTTAGGATTCCTTGGGTATTTGACCCTATACACTGAGGTTTTTTGGTTTTTGGTTTTTTTTTTTTTTTTTGCTTTTTGGGTCACACCTGGCGATGCACAGGGGTTACTCCTGACTTTGCACTCAGGAATTACTCCTGGTGGTGCTCAGGGGACCATACGGGATACTGGGGATCAAACCAGGTCGGCCTCGTGCAAGGCAAATGCCCTACCTGCTGTGCTATCACTCCAGCACCATATACACTGAGGTTTTTGATATGAAATTTTCTTTTTCTAAATCTGTAATCTTTTTTTCTGAACACATATTTATGATACTCCTCACAGCCCCTTAAAATAAGAGATTTTAATACCAAGATTGCGATTTAGGTAAAATGTATTCTTTTTTTTTTTTTTAAATCTTTTCGGGTCACACCCAGCAATGCTCCGAGGTTACTCCTGGCACAGCACTCAGGACTTACTCCTGGAGGTGCTCAGTGGGAACATATGGGATGCTGGGGATCGAAACCGGGTCTGCTGCATGTAAGAAAAATTCCCTATCCACTGTACTATTGCTCCAGCCCCAGGTAAACTCTACTCTCATACAAGTTTTCATATTAAGTAGAGGAGTAAAATAAAGGGTTTGTTTGTTTGTTTGTTTGTTTTAAATAGGTTTTTAGGCCATAGCTAGCAGTGTTCAGGGGTTACTTCTGTACTCAAAGATAACTCCTGGCAGGGTTCAGGGAACCATACTTGGGATCAGGGATCAAACCTGGGTCAAACATATACAAGGTCAGCCTCCTACCTTCTGTGCTATTTCTTTGGCCCCAATGTTTAGATTCTTAGTCAAAACTATGCATATAAAAGGGATGCTGACTTGCTTCACTCACAGTGGTTATCTTTTTGAACCCATTGTTTAGGAATTATTTGAACTTTAGCACTGTAGCACTGTTGTCCCACTGTTCATTGATTTGCTTGAGCGGGCACCAGTAATGTCTCCATTGTGAGACTTGTTACTGTTTGAACATTAAAAAGATAAATATATGTAAGAATCTGCTGATTTAGACAAGGGTATGGAACTCACAAGCTATCTAAACTGGTGAATAGGATTATTTCAAAGAATATAATTTATTATGGAAATGGCTAATATTTTTGCAAAATGAAAATGGTGGAGGCAGATGACTCTCTGATAGCATTTTTAAAAAGTAAGGAAGAAATGTTTCTTCTCTCAAAGTATATATTACCATATATTGTTTCTTAACAATCTTATTATAAGACTTCAGCCATTGAAAGTAGATCGAATTAATTTCTGATCAGATTTGATTGTCAGTTGCAATTTCATAGTGTCTCTGCTTACCTAAGGTAAATTCTGGATCTCTAGTATTAATGTACTGCTTTCCATATGCATAGTTGCAAAATACTTGGGCCTGTTTGTTGACCTTAAAAAATTCTTTGTTTAATAAATCTGAAAGTTGATGTAGAATATATTTTGCTAAAGAGGTCATGGATTTGAATGTTTTTCATTTCAGAAAATTCACTGCAATTTCCTGTTAGGCAGATCATACGGAAAAGGTGATCCCAAACCTCAGCTATTAAAGCAGCAAAACATTAGATATTGTCTGGAATTAAACCATAGTGACTCACAGCAGCATAACAACTAGTTTTGTAGAAAACATATTCAGATTCTCTAAGAAATGGCTCCCTCTCAGTTTGAAGACTCAAAAAACTTAATTTAAATTTTTTTCATTAGAATTAAATGCTATTTAGTATAACCACCGGGTACATGAAGACTTGTTTCATTTACTTCTATAATGTTAGCATGGCTCATAATGCCTACCACACAGTAAACTCAAACATTTTTTGCTTTGTGGATTGATAAAAAAAGTAATGATGCTTCTTGATATGCCATTTTTGGCAGCATAAGATTATTCAAAAATTATCTTTTTATTAAAAAATCCAGTGGTTTGTTCATTTATCAACTATTTAGAGATACAGATACAGCTATAAATACAGTCTGTAACAGATCAATGCTAGTTCTGGGAGTAGAATGGGAAATAATGAATCTGATGGACATCATCCATGATCAAATGGTATTTATAACTTAATGGGTCTTACTGCTAGAAAGTAAAATACAGATGTATATCCTAAAGTTTCCTTAAATTATCAGTATGATTAAATTAGTGCTGAAAGTTTTTCATTTGATGGATGTCCTCTAGCTATATTAACAGTTCTGAAGTAAAGTTATATATCAGTAGTATTGAGGGAACTTAGGGAAATAGATTTCCCAGTCCAAATCCAGACCAGAATTTCTTGAGTTTTGATTGAGAAGTTTGCATTTTTAAGAGATCCTGTAAGTCTGTGTGATTAAACTAAATTGGTATCACTACTCAGAATGTAGAAAAAAATCTAAAATTGCTATTGGTATTTTAAAGGGTTATGTTTACTTCTACCCAAAAGTAAATGGCAACTATATTTCAATGTTGGTAAATTTTATATTTAAGATGCAGGATCTTGTGCTCAAACTTTTTCAGAATTTATTCATTTTCATGATCTTATTGCTTTATCCTCCTGGTATTTAGCTTTCCAAAAGCCATCTCTATGAACTTTTATAACTTTATTCCCTGTGACATGCCCACTTTAAAGTTTTTTCTACTAGATTTTTCCAACACCAAAGGGAAAATGATCAAGACTAAATTAGAGCTCACTCCAGTTTACCAAATGCCTGTTTCTAGGAACTATAAACTAGTTATTTCAGATATCATGCCTTGGTTATATCTGCAAGGTGTTCTAATTAGCTTCAAGTAAATTTAACTGTGACTATAAAGTGAGTTGTATAAGCAACTGAGTCAACAGACCTACTTCTGAGGATGGGGCAAGTGGTACTTAATTTTATCCTTTCTTCAGATATATTTATTGTCTAGAAAATGCAGAATGCATTCAAATAATTAGGGATTCTCAATGGAACTTTTCAAATGACTTCTGAATAAGAGAACTCTGACTTCACATTTTTTTTTGTAATATAGATGTAAAATACAACAAGGAACTTTTCTTATAAAAGAAACACAAAATTTCTCTTTTTTTTGGAAAGGAATGAGGAGACACTCAGAATTTATCTTTGTTTCTTCATTCAGTTAAGAATGATTTTTTACTTTAGTATATCTACACAATGGAATACTATGCAGCTGCTAAGAGAGATAAAGTCATGAAATTTGCTTACAAGGACAGTAGACATAAAGGCCATGAAGATTGCTCCATAGTTGGAAGCCTGCCTCATGAGTGAGAGGGGGTGGACCGAGAAGGGATCACAAAGAAAATGATGGCTGGAGGAATTGGCCAAGATGGGAGATGTGTGCTGAAAGTAGACAAAGGACCAAACTTAGCCTCTCACTATCTGTATTGCAAAACATAATGCCCAAAAGTAGAGAGAGAGTATGGGGGAAATTGTCTGTCCTGGAGGCAGTGGGAGGGTGGGAAAGGAGGAGATTGGTGGTGGGGAATGTGCACTGGTGGAGGGATGGGTGTTTGATCATTGTATGATTGCAACTCAAACATGAAAACTTGTAACTATATCTCATGGTGATTCAAAAAAATCTATAAAAGAATGATTTTATTAGATTAAGTAAAATTCACATCTTATCTTTAGCCCCATATCCATTATTAGCAGAATTCACTGTTAAGGAAGGCGAATTCATCAATATCCATAAGAAATAATAGTAATCATTAATGTTTAACTCCATAATATTTATATAATTCACTATACAGTAAAAGATTATATTTCTCTTTTTAGCTTTCTTCTTTCTCTATCCAGTGCTTCTGTAAATATTTATCATTGAAGAAAATCAGATTGCTTTTCCAGAAGTATTTCCTACAGTCTAGATATTGAGACTTGTTTTCCCATCATTCTTTAAAATTGAATCACCCATGAGATATAGTTACAATGTTGGTCAAGATTGAGTTTCAGTCATACAATGTCCAAAACCCATTCCTTCACCAGTGTACATTTCCTGCCATTGATGTTCCCAGTTTCACCCCACCTGCCCCCCACAGCCTGCTTCTATGGCAGTCATTTTTCTTCTCACTCTCTATTTTTTCACTGTCACTCTGATTATCCTTTTGCAGTAAAGAGGTGAATATTACTTCACCTTCTTTCAGCACTGTTTTTGTCCAGAGTGATCATTTCCAACTATCATTGTCACTGTGCACTCCGCCTTTCCCATTAACTTATTAAATAGCAATATAATCAGTAATATGGTTAATTTTAGGTAATCACTGTATCACTGTTATCCCGTTGCTCATAGTTTTGCTTGAGTGGGCACCAGTATTCAATTTGCCAAAAATAGTAACAATAAGTCTCAAAATTTTAGGTAATAAATGCACATATTATTGTTTTGACTATAATAAAACTGTACATGACCCCCAAAATAGTTAAATGTGGGTAATTGCAAAACAGTAAAAAACCAAAGTGAAGGGATTTTTTTACCCCTCACCCCCAGTTTTGTTATAATTGCAGTTTCAGGGTTTCACAGTAATAAAAAAATAGCATTTTATTAGTAAAATATCTGTAAAGGATTATAATAAGTCTTCTAGGCACAATTTAATAACAACTATATATTATGGAAGAATGTAAGTTTACTATATTTTTTGTTTTAAAGGCATTATTGAATAAAAACTTGCAGTATTTTTGTACCATCGATGACAATTCTATAGATCTTTTATTTCAGCTTTTACTTTAAACTAATGTTGGTCTTCTTAGTTTGGGGTCACACCTTGTGGTGCTCAGGGGTTACCCTTGGCTCGTGCTCTGGGGTTGTTTTTGGCAGTGCTCAGTGAATTTGTGCCAGGGATCAAACCCAGGACAGGCCTTCTGCATGAGAAACATATGCCGTTTGAGCTAAATCACCCTCTGCTAAACTAATCTTAACCAGATGAGTCACTTGATATTTACCCCACTCCTAACAACTGAATTAATTATGCAGCTGCTTTGTATAATATGCATTATGAATTTTGTTTTCTTTCCTTTTCCTGATCTCCTTAACATGGTCTTATTTATTTGCAAAAAAAATGTAGTATTAAAAAAAGTAACATGTGGCACAGGGGTATGTAAGTTTAAATTCTCACCTGAATTTTAATTTCTGTATGGATTAATAAAGGCGACTAAGAATTTTTTCTGTTTAGTCAAAATCAGTCTGAACTACTGATTATGTTTTCAGCAGAATCTGCTGTAAACTTGGCATTCTCTGGGTACTGGCAATTAGTTTTTAATTTTTTGAGCTTAATTTGCCATTGTTCTCATTAATGCTTGAGCTAAGCAAAAGCAGACTGAATAAGACTTCTGAGCAGCCCTCTTTTATAAACATTTTAAATCACATTTATGGTAGTAACTATCTGTGTCAAGCTCTAGGATTATTAACATACTAGGAAGTTCACATTGGACCAGTCAACAGAGAAAATTGCAACAGTATTTTTAGAGCAAACCTGTGGGTGCCACAAATGCTGGGTTTTGCTTTAATTGAGCTGGGTGTTAAGCTGGTTTAGAGGGCTGCCTATTCTTGTTATCTGAATGGCCTACATTTTTAATAATCTAATTTCCATATGTGATGGCCTAGAGCACAGTGGAAATCTGGAGAGGAGCAATTTGTGGCTGCAAATGGGCCTGAATTAAAACAACCAATTTCTCTGACCTCCCATAACCTCTGTTGCCCACTCAAGACCCCTACTGAAGCTCAGGCTATGTCCTAATCTCCACACTTTCCCCAGAGTTCTCTGATACAACTGACCAGCTGGTTAAGAATAAGCACTTTATCCTTAGCATAAAGTGACATATCTAGATTGCAATTGCTAAGACAGGTCATCCTAGTCGAAGCTTTTTAAAAACCATCCTCAGCAGCAATATCTTTTACTGATTTATTACCTACAATGTATCAAATATCACACTAAGGGGGCTGGGGCCATAGCACAGCAGGTAGGGCATTTGCCTTGCAGGAGACCGACTGAGTTTCCCAGCATCCCATATGGTCCCCTGAGCACTGCCAGGATTAATTTCTGAGTGCATGAGCCAGGAGTAACCCCTGTGCATTGCCAGGTGTGACCCAAAAAGCAAAAAAAAAAAAAAAATCACACTAATTCCTGAGTTTTATAGCCCAGGAATTCATATTTTAGGCACTACAGTCTCCTTTATGCCAGTGAAGTAAAAGATGCCAAAACCCCAGGCTAAAAAGTGATAGACTCAGGATTCAAATTCAATTTCCCCTGGGTAGTTCATTAATTCTATGTGACTGTAGCCAAATTCTACCTATATTATATAATATTTTATAGTCTTAAGAAAAATTAAACTACCACTGATGAAAATTAAACTACCTCTATAATTATTACCATAACCTCCCAGGCAAAACAAGGTATCTTCATGCTACAATTAAATTTTGTATATTGAATAATTTGTCCATAAATATTTATATAGTTCCCTCATTTGTCAGGCCATGCTTCAGTCAGAAGGAAAATAACTTGTTAATTTTATTATATGTGGTTTCTAACATATAACAATTATCCAATGAATAGTATGTCCTACCATGGCCAAATAAGTTTACTTTATAATCTTGCCCATAAACTCCATATCTTTTGCTTAATTTTAGATAAAAGCTGACTTAAAGCATAAGATACAATAGAAAAAATAGAAATACGATATAAATTAAAATGCAAGCTATTCAAGAACAATACATTTCTTATAATAATGTAAAGAAAGTATGAATATATTTGTGATGATGTTATTCCTCTCTACTGGAACTTAAGTTCTTTTTTTATTTCCAGTCCCCAATACCAACTTTTATTATTCATTTGTGGTGCTGGGTTTCAGACTCAGGGCCTCCCACATGCAATGCAAGTGCTCTACCACTGAACCACATCCCCAGCCCTTCTAGGTTTCCTTTGCTCTCACCCAAGGGAGCAAAGCATCCATTTGAGGAGGTGGAGGGAGCCCCAGAGAAGTTGGGTGCAGGAAAGGCAGGTCAGCCTGGCTCAGTAGCCCAAAGTGCTCCACTTCACCTCTTGCTTGGAGTAAAATCTCACTCTTCACTGTAGCACCCAAGACCTTTCACCACTGTCCTTATTTCTTTTCTTCTCTTTGTGGAGCAGGGGCTGTGATTTGGTGCCACATGGGATGGTGTGCAGAAGCTTTTCCTAGGTGGAGTGCAGCTGTTACGAAGGGCATCAAATTTGCGCTGGATTTCATCTCAAAGTGCCGTGAGGGCCTGGATCTCCTCCTCGGCCTCCGCGGTCGTCTCCTCCAGCTCCGTCTTGGCCTGGTGCAACTGGCTCTCCAGGGCCGCGAGGGGCGCCTGCAGCTGGGACTTGTGCTCCTGCAGCGAGAGCTGCAACTCCGTGAGCTGCCGCTTCAGCTTCAGCTTCTGCTCCTCGTGCTCAAGGCTCACCTCTCGCAGCCTGGTGTCCAGCTCTAGCAGCCGACTCCTGTTAGTGTGGTCCTGGTGGCTCATCTTCTCCAGCTGTTCCTCCAGCTTCCGGTTCTGGGCCTCCAGGTACAACTTCTGTTGCCGGAGTTCGGAAATCATCTCTTCCTGAGCCTTCATGTTCCTCTGGGTGGACAGACTACTGTTGGCCGCCAGCTTATTGGCTTCGGACAGTTCCACGATCCTCTGCTCCAGCGACCTGATCTTGGAGTCCATGGCGTTGATCATCGCCTTCTGCTCGCTGAGGATTTTGCCTTTCTCGTGGGCCTCCTCTTCGTGTCTCTGCATCATGTTCTCCAGGGTCTCCTTATCCGCCAGGTCTTTCTTGATCTGATTGTCCAGCACTTTAATTTTCTCCTCATAGTGCTGCTCTTTCTGCTTCAGGTGTACCTCGAGGTGCTGGGCTGAGACCTGGGCCTCCCAATGCTTCTCCTCCAGCTCCAGAATTTTATCAGCCACCTGCAGGATGTGTTGGGATTTTGTCTGGATGTCATCCTTCAGTCTGTTTTCTCTGCGCTCCACGGTCTCTAGCCTCTTTGCCTTGTTCTCCAGAGAATGGCAGCGTTCCTCCGCTTCCATCAGCTTCTTTTTGATGCTTTCGGACGAGTCCTCCCGCATCTGCAGCCGTTCCCCTCGCGCTCGGCGCGCTCCTTGGCCTGGCGGATGTTCTGCAACAGCTCGGTGGCCTCCGTGCTGGCTTTGACAGCCTTTTCCAGCTTCTCTTGGAGCTCCTGAATTTTGAGCTGCTGCTCCGCATTGATCCCTGCCTCTCCGCGTGATGCACGGCCCACGGCGGGTCCACGGATGCGCCTGGCCACGCGCCCAGGCTGCATGGCACCCTCTCTCTACGGCCGCTCTCTCCCCCCAGCCGTCGGGAAAACGCAGAAGCCATCCTCGGTGCAGTCACAGAAAAACGTGGTGGTGGGCCAGACCGGCCCCCCACCCCCCGCCAAGGCCCGAGTCTTTTTCCCAGCTTTGCCAGAAACCTCCACCTCTCACTGACGAGCGCCGCTACGTCTGGGAGCCAAGTTCCGAAGGGCTGGAACTTAAGTTCTTAATGTTGTTTTGGTGTATATGCAGAACCCTCAGAATAAACTTTCTGAAAGAACAAAGGCATGATTTGCATTTACAACATCAGTGATGGGCTGATTGACTGTGTTGTTAAGATTACCTAAACTGTGATATGGTGAGAGAGACTGAATCATTGCTGATATGGAAAACCAATCATAAATGTTAAGGAGTGAGCCCAAGCTTTGCACAGTTCAAATGAGAAGTTGTCTTTTTTTCCAAACTTGTAAGATGCAAAGGTAATTGGGGAAAAGTGATATAGGAAGTGTACATCCTGATGAAGAGATCTTGTTCTGCCGTTTTCTCTTTTTGTGATCTTGAACTCTTTTTTCTGGCTTTCAAATGGGAAAAAATATGCACATAGAAGTTATATTCCTGAATTTACAGAAGAGATACAAAACTTTAACAAATATTGACCTAGAGGGAACAAAATAAAGTTTTCATAATTTGCTTAAATTTCTGAACTCAAGTAATGTAGGATTTTATAAATCTTTTTGAAGATGTATCCCAGGAATGGGAAGGAATGGGAGTGAAGATAGATGGTCGGCAACTACACCACCTCCACTTCGCTGATGACATTGCTCTAATAACACCAAACATTAGCCAAGCTGCAAGAATGCTGGCCGACTTCAACTGTGAGTGTGGAAAGGTTGGACTGCAGCTGAATCTCACGAAGACAATGTTCATGAGAAACAGACTAGTTCCTGATATTCCATTTGCTCTCACCGGAACAAACATCTCTGAATGCAGCACTTATGTGTACTTAGGTCGAGAACACAACATGACAAACAACCTGGTACCTGAGCTGTGCAGGAGGAAGAGGGTGGTGTGGAATGCCTTCAAGAGCATGGAAGAAGTTGTTAAGAGGACGAAGAACCTCTGGCTCCAGGCACATCTTTTTGACTCCACTGTTCTTCCTGCACTAACATATGCCTCAGAGACCTGGGCCCTATGAAAACAGAATAAGAATGCTATTCGGGTCTCCCAAAGAAGAATCGAAAAAGCCATGTCTGGAATATCACACTTCACTCAAGTGAGAGAAGGAATCCGGAGTTCTGACCTCTGTCGATGATAGAACATTAGGAATGCTGTCTCGTTTGCCAAGACGTCAAAAATCAGATTTTTTTTTATTTTTGATTTTTTTTGATTTGATACAGGGCCAGACATGTAATGCTATTTGGAGATGACCACTGGACTAGAGTTATTGTGGACTGGATTATAGGGGACATCAAAAGAACACCTGGCCACCCACTAACGAGATAGTCAGACTTCTTCCTCAAGACCCTGAATGAATGGTTTGAGGCTCTTTGGGTTCCTGGAGCGAGCAGACGCCATTGGGCTGCACTAGTACTCCACAGGGATGATGGAGACGTTACTGGCACCTGCTTAAGCAAATCGATGAGCAACGAGATGGCAAGTGATACAAGTGATCCCTGGTGTGTATGTCTGAGGCGGGGGAGCACACCCCAGTAGTAACCAGGGTTTAGTACTGGCTCTTTGCTCAGGGATCATTCCTGGCAATCTTCTAGGAAGTTTAGGAAGCATATGGAGTGCTTAGGGATAGAACTTGTGTTGGCTGTGTGCAAGACAATCACCTAAACTATTGTACTATCTCTCCAACCGCTCTCTGATGATTCTAAAGATATTTTGAGGACAGAAAATAAAGACATAAGATCTTTCATTAATAAGCAGCATATTAATATAAAATATGATAAATGTGATACAACAAAGGACAATTAGAGGATGAACAGATTTGCTTTAAAAACTATGGCTTTTTAGAATTGTGCCTTGATTCTGTGGTGCAGAAAATAATTTTGTATAATATATAAAATCTGTCATATAATTCATATAATATCTAAAATATCATTTTATATAAAATTATATATGAGCAATGATTCCCAAATAAGATTTATGATAAAATAAATGGTATGTTTTAATTCAAATTAAAACTAAATTTAAGTTATAATATTTTATTGTAGGGGAAAATTTACATATTTTCTTACAAGGCAATTGTTAGGCTTTCTATTAATTCCTTGGGGGACACAAAACCAAAATAAAATATTTACACTACCATGGAGGGAGGCTGATGTACAGATTCAAGAGGCTAAGCAAAATAAAGAGTCCAGAGCAAAACAGACCCAAGCAGAACAATGCCAAGACATATAGTAATCAAGATGGCAAAATCTGAAGAGAAAAACAGACCTTGTAAAGCTTCTAGAGGGAAGATAAACCTTAAATATAAATGAAAATAAACACAAAAATGATAACAGATTTCTCATAAAAAAAGTACAGGAAAGAAAGGTGTGAAATGACATATTCTAATTACTCACTAAAAAAAACTTTAAACTTGGAATCCACTCCATTGCAAAGGTCATAGTGGACTTAGAATGTTTTTTCTAAAAACATTTCTCAAACAAGAGCTTGATAGCATTTGCTACAACTAAATCAGCTCTGAATGACCATTTATATAAACCAATAATTAATTGTAGAAGCAATACCCCACACTGTAAAATGACAGTATAGCCCTTTATATCAATAATTTCTTTTGCACAGCTTTGAACATATCCTAAAGGTCGCATACTTATGTATTAGATTTATAATTGTATCTGTCTCACCTTCTGCTACCTAATATTTAAGAGCACGAATATCAGCTGGGTATATTTTCTGATATATTTTTAGCACCTGAGATAATGCTGGCACATAAGTATTTAATATAGATGTATGAAATTAATAAGTGATCATAAGAAATTCCTATCCATAAAAGTAACCTTGTAATGAATCACTAGATAAGGTTAGAGATTTGACTCTCAAAAATTTGACATTCACAACAGACTGAGTAATGAAATAGATTAAAAATTTAGAATTGATAAAATATTTATGAAGCTGCTCTCTATATAATGCAATGACACGAATGCATGATTGTATTAAATATTAAGATCATAGTAAATTTTAACATTAACATAGCACTGTAGCACTGTAGTCCCGTTGTTCATCTGTTTGCTTGAGCGGGCACCAGTAATGTCTCCATTGTGAGACTTGTTGTTACTGTTTTTGGCATATCGAATATGCCACGGGTAGCTTGCCAGGCTCTGCCATGAGGGCAGGATACTCTCATAGCTTGCTCGGCTCTCTGAGGGGGATGGAGGAACCAAACCCTGGTTGGCCGGTACAAGGGAAACGCCCTACCCACTATGCTATTGCTCCAGCCCAACTTTAACATTAACATAAATTTTAAAAATAGCCAATTTGATTTCCTAGAAACAGTAGGTCTGCACTCTCTCCTTTGATCACATTCATATAGATCCAGCTATGGTAACTGTTACTGGCGTCCACCCAAGCAAATCGGAGATCAACGGGATGACAAGTGACAAGTGGTATCTGTAGGGTCACCTTTACATAATGCATATGCTTTTACACCTTTGCTTTCAATTTATTTCCCTTTCACTCCTATTCAGCATCACTCTCCTAGAGTGGTCCACTCCATGATCCACCGTGGACCATGCAAAGTCTTGGGAGACTTTACTTTTGATTTAATATCAGTAATTTTTTGACCATAACTTAAAAAATATTATTATTGAATCACTATGAGATAAACAATTGCCAAGTTGTTCATGATTGTGTTTCAGTCAGTGTCCCCACACCCATTCCTTCACCAGTGTACATCCCCTGCCACCAATTCATTGACCCCATTTTCCCTCTGTCCCTGCCCCAGCCTGCCTCTGTGCTCTATGGCAGACAGTTTTCTTTTTTTTTTTCCTTTTTGGGTCACACCCGGCGATGCACAGGGATTACTCCTGGCTCATGCACTCAGGAATTACTCCTGGTGGTGCTCAGGGGACCATATGGGATGCTGGGATTCGAACCCAGGTCGGCTGTGTGCAAGGCAAACACCCTACCCACTGTGCTATTGCTCCAGCCCCAGAAACTTTTCTTCTCTCTCTCTGTCTTTCCTTTCATAATATTGCAAACTGTGGGTTTACAATTCTATGATGATGAGTGATCATGCAATCACTTTTCCTCCTTTTAATGCCCAGTTTTGTCCAGACTGATCACTTCCAGCCATGATTGTCACAGTGGTCCCTTCTCTTTCCTAACTGCACTACACCCCCAAACCCCAACCCTGGTGACTAGATTCTTACCATGAACCAGTTCTCCTGACACTTATTTTTATTGTTTCCCACCCTCCACTCCATTTCTTCTTTTTTTCTTTTTTTCTATTGTCTTTTGACTTTAACTTTTCAACTCTCCATTAAGCTTGCTTATTCAACCAGTTACTCAAATTTAATCTTATCTTGAGCCTTAAGGTTGAATCTCAAATCACTAAAGCTTTTCCTTTGCCTCAATGCATCAACCACTTTTATAGGAACTTCCTGTGCTTCAAAAATTATTTTGTGACATATCATTTCACTCACTCTACATATGAATAATGTTAAAATAAATAATATTACTTAATTGTCATAAGTATTAATTTCAGACAAATATTATAGATTAAATACTATTAATACAATAATGATACAGAGGGCTAACAATTCAAGCACTTGTTATATACCTTAAACTAGTTGTATTACATGCCACTTGTTATTTAATCTCCACAACTCCATAGGTTGACATTATAAATGACATTAAGAAAGTAATATTTCCTGGTCATGCAGCTGGAAAATTTAGACTAGATTCGAAGGCCACAAAATGTTCCAGAGACTGTGCTTGCAAACCTGGTACTTGCTGTTGTCACTCCTTTTAAATGCTTTCACAAGTTCACTGTCTGCCTTTTGCATTATATTGTCAACATTTCTCAATCTCCGGGGAAGATGGGTGAAATTAAGCACTAATACCTTCTGAACTAAATCAGGCTCTCTCTCAAATGCTCACCTCAAATTTAAATTTCACAGATTAAGACTATTGTATTTCTCTCTAGAAGCTGTCAAATTATTTGCAATTTCCTTAACTTAATTACAAAAATACAATGATTCTTATTTCATGGAGAGAGTAAAAACTACCATGAATTCATGTGTCTCACTCCTATCCCATTCTTTTATTACCCTGAAAAATTGACTTCACCTTTTATTTAATGTTGTTATCATAACCTTGTTTGGAATCTTTTCTCTTTTATCTTCATTGGAGTTAAAAAATTGAAGTATCCTCTTCACTCTTAAAAATGTTGTCTTCAATCATTTCCAGTTCTACAATTTTCCACTTACTCCTCTGACTGCTTGCTCCTATTGTTTGCTTTTTTTTTCTCTGCCATAGTCTGATACCCTTAGGTCTATCAGAGTTCTAGCATTATTTTGTTATCAAACATACTACTTCAAATCTCTATCATTCATTTTCAGTTTCACTTTCTGCGTGTGTATGACTTTGATTATAAAACTATTTGTAGCTTACATTCTTCCCTGAGTTTTAAACCAGTGCTTGTTGTCACGTTTTAGATAATGTTACCTGAACATGCAATAAGAACGTTTAACTCAGTGTTTAAAATGAAACTCTCAGTGAAAAGATCACCACCTAGCTGATGGTACAATGCATAAACTTTAAAGTGGAATCATCCAACATTATTAGCTTTCTTTGAATTCTTATGTCTTAGTCTTAAAAACTTGTAAATCCTATTGCCCTGTTCATCTACTTGCAAATCCACTGACATTTTTGTAGCATAAGAGAATGATAGCTTCTTATACTAGAATATTACAGTGAATGCTCATTGTACCTCTTCATCAGGGATAATATCCCCATAACCATAATCTTAATCATATTAAAAGATAATCTGGGTATATTTGAATTTTTCAGAGTTTATTTGAGCCAGTGTTGATTGGTTCAAATTTGACAGTTTTAGGAACACTCTACCCCCAGGGGCTCCAGAAAGTCTTCTTATAGAGAATATTCAACAATTAAATAAGAAAATTAGATGAGTGTAGTTTAAGCATTAGCTTTATTGAGGAAATTCCAATTAACTGTAATTGGTTCTACTCAGTTTCCATTTCTTTTTTAGTGACCCAACTGATGTTCAGGAAACCTAAAGTTCCCTCCCAGTGATTCTCAGCCAAATGACAGAATTAATCTAGGAACCATGACAGTGTTAAGGTGGCCCAATGATATTTGGGGGTCTCTGTGGTGTTAGAGATGAAACTGAGGTGGGTCAAATGCAAGGTATGGGACTAAGGATACTGTATCTTTATCTCATGTTTCCATTTTGTTTTGGGCCACACTCAGGGCTCACTCCTGGCTCTGTACTCAAGGGTCACTCCTATATTTAGGGTTCCAGGTATTGAGACTGAGTTAGCTGAGTGCAAGGCAAGAGCCCTATCCTCTGTACTATCTCTTCAGTCTAAGGTTTCTATTTAGTGCATTTGAAATATTTAGACTTTGGTTTTGATTTATTTAAGCTATTCAGACAACAGATCCACCTCAATTTCAGGTCCTCCTTGTTTATCTTAATACCAACCACAAAATAGATTCCCTTTTTTCTAAGATCTTAAACTATCATCCCATTACTGGTTTAGGCTCAGGTTTGAGATTCAGAATCTTATATGCAGATCAATATTTTGTAAGGATGAAGGGCTGGAGCGATGGCACAGCAGGTAGAGCATTTGCCTTGCACATGGCAGACCTGGATTCATTTCCCAGCATCCCATATGATCTCCCGAGCACCGCCAGAAGTAATTCCTGAGTGTATGAGCCAGGAGTAACCCCTGTGCATTGCCAGATGTGACCCAAAAAGAAAAAAGATTTTTTTGTAAGGACGAGGCAAGTTTTGTTCCTGTCCTTCTGAAGACCTGTAAGCTTTGAGAAACAAGTTAATTACTCACCATAAGCCCAACACTTGGACTGGAGTGATAGCACAGCAGGTAGGGTGTTTGCCTTACACGTGACCAACCTGAGTTTGATTCCTCTGTCCCTCTCAGAGCCTGGCAAGCTACTGAGAGTATTCTGCCCGCATGGCAGAACCTGGCAAGCTCTCGTGGCAAATTCTATATGCCAAAAACAGAAGTCTCACAATGGAGACGATATGGGTGCCTGCTTGAGCAAATCAATGAACAGTGGGACTACAGTGTTACAATGCAAGCCCAACACTCAGTGGTGGGTCATGGGAGATTATCTAATAGATATTATTGATCAGTTGATTTTGGGAAGAGGTTGTGGGTTGGCATTATAAGAAAGTTACTGTTTCCATGCTTGTCCTAAATAAAACTAGGTGTGCATCAATAGTTCTAGCCAGGGTGACATACTGTTCCTGGGGAATGGGTCTCGCAGCTTTCAGCTTCTGCCTCTAAATTCTTAGCTCCATGTGGAGTAATCTTTCCTTTTCCATTCTAAGTAGTACATGTTTGCTCTGGAGTAGTTGCTCATTCTTCTTTCTCAAAAAGCTGGAGAATATTGTTTCTCTACCAAGGTTTTCTGTGTCAGAGAGTGAAAATTTTGTGTTTTACCAGAGGAAAACCCTTGGACCTTCCAATCAGCCTTGACATAATTTTGTTCTGGTGTCTAAGGAGATATTATTGGTGTAACAGGAAGTGCATTATTGTGGCCAGATGGCAAGGAACAAGGAAAGAATAGTAGGTAAGAATGAAGCTATCTAGGTGTCACCAATTCTTAATCTGTGGAGGTCTTTTTGTCTATTTGGCATTGGTCCTGTTGATATGTCTTTCTGGAGAGAATCACTATTTTTCTGGGGAAACACACTGAAAATAATATTAAATCAGAAGAACAAACAGGGGCAAACATGTTTTTTCCAGGTCAAAAAGATAGTATAGGGGTTAAGGTGCTTGCTTTGCATCCAGTTAGTTAACCCAGTTCAATTCCCTGGACCACATATAGCCCACTGTCTACATGTGGCCCAGTGGTACTTCTGAGCACAGATGGAAGTATCCCCTGAGAACTGCTGAGAATGTACACCAAAAGATGTTTTTATTTAGCCATTTTATAAAGTAGTTCACCATTAAACAGTTTCACCAAAAGGAAAGCTTTTATATTTACCCCACTGACAATAAATCTAAAGAAATCATTTTTAAATTGACAACTTCTCCAAGCAAAAAGCAAAACCTAGACTGGAAACAAAATTCTTACCTTCCTTAAAGCAATGTGTGAGATTTTCTAATTATCAGAACATTTAAGAGTTTATTTAAAATTTTTTTAATTAAATCACCATGACATAAAAGTTACACAGTTGTGGGGGCTGGAGCGATAGCACAGCGGGTAGGGCGTTTGCCTTGCACGCGGCCAACCCGGGTTTGATCCCCAGCATCCCATATGGTCCCCTTAGCACCACCAGGGGTTAATTCCTGAGTGCAGAGCCAGGAGTAATCCCTGAGCATTGCCGGGTGTGACCCAAAAAGCAAAATAATAATAATAATAATAATAAATTTTTTTAAAGTTACAAAGTTGGGGGGGAAAAAGTTATAAAGTTATTCATAATTGGGTTTCAATTACATTTTTTAAAAATGTGCTGCTATTTATTGAGCTATTGATAAAGGTGATTGAATTGGGCATGAGCTACACATTACATTTTTTTTAATTGAATCACCATGAAATATTGTTACAAAGCTTTCATGTTTGAGATTCAGATGTACAATGATCCCAGCACCCCTCCCTCCACCAGTGCCCATATTTCACCACTATGTCCTCAGAATATCCACACATATCCCCATTCCAGTCCTCACTCTGCCTACGTGTAAGGCTATTTCCCCAATATTCTCTCTGTATTTTGGGGCATAATGTTTTGCTCAAATTTTCCCACCACCATTCAAGCTTGCCTCACAGCGGCAGATGCTAGATCATTTATTGCTCATTGCTCATTTTGAATGTTTTCCATGCTGCAGCCATGTGCTTCTGGAATCCTACATTGCAAATGGTTGAGTTCCAAGACATTTCTGTAGGGCACTAATCCATTTTGGGATTCATCTGGTCATCTCTGGACCAGGGCTGTTGGTGCTCTAAGAAGGTGCCCAGAGGCACATTGTGGGTGTGACAGCCAGGCTGACGAGTGGGTGGGGAGCTGGGGAGGGACAGTCCAGAACCTCTGCTGCCATGGAAATTTAGTCCTGGAACCCGCATTCTCAGGCCTTGCTTTTGGAAGTTCCTGGTCATCAGGATTCCATCTGGGGTAGGTAGGGAGACTGCACCTGCTCTACCTCGTGTGCCATGGTGAAATTGACTTGGTATGGGGCCTGGAGATATCTTCGGCTCTGTGGTATCTTCCAGGACTTGATGCTGTGTCTCTGGCTTTTGATCACTTTTGACATTAATTTATGGGTCTCTGAAGCAAGGCCTGTAATAAAGTTTACAAGGTGGCACTGGAGTTGGTTTGTAAGGCTAACTGCCAGTGCTTCCATGTATATTGGGAAGTGGGGAGAGGTAGCCTACCCCATCTCCATGAAAGCCTTGAGATTTCAGTCACAAAACTCACATACCCAAATTTTCAGCAGATTATAACTTGGTGAGGTCCATCCTGAGACGGTGGATACAGGCTGAGAATATGATGGCAATTTTGGATTATGGAAGCAAGCGGCTGCTGGGGGCTTTGCTTGGGCAGTCACAGGCCAACTTGCCCCTCTTTGTTTTATCCCAGTCAGTTCAGTCATGCATGGGTCCGAGATTAATTGTAGCTTTTGATCTCTTTCGAGATTTATCTATGGATCTCTCAGATAAAGCCAACAAATGAGCTTATATAGCGAAACCAGAGGTGGTTTGTGGGTATGGTTTCCACATAATTAACTTTTGGCTGTTTAATTTATTGGTAAACTTGGTACCAAGTTGTTGGGGTCTGGCCAAAGGCAGAGTGGCAATTTTGGGGTGTCAAGAAGCCTGAAGGCACCATCACTAGTTGCCGATGCACTAGCTCCACAGGTATAGGTTGACCTATTGGTGGCATCATACCCCCTGTCACACTTAAGAGTTTTTTCTTTCTTTTTGAGTCACACCCAGCGATACACAGGGGTTATTCTTGGCTCATGCACTCAGGAATCACCCCTGGTGGTGCTCAGGGGACCATACAGGATGCTGGGAATCAAACCCAGGTCAGGCTGCGTGCAAGGCAAATGCCCTACCCGCTGTGCTATTGCTTCAGCCCCACACTTAAGAGTTTGAAAGATCTTCCTTAGCTTTCAAATCTTTAGTTTAAGGACTAAGTAAAAATCTCTGAATGTTGAATATGAAACAGTTCTGAGATCATTTTGAGATTGCTTTCAGATTTATTTCTCTGAAATAGCATTCCTGTAAATGAACAGGTGCTACTAGATAAGAATAATAATTATAGTTTTTAATAACCCAATAAATCTGAGAAGTTCACCAACTAACGATTAGTGGACTTATGAACCAGTTTTTATAATTTTCCTTAGTTTCTATATTTAGAAATAAGTGACTCATTTTTTTAAAAAAAATCTCCCCACTCTATTTTTATATGTATTTTTTCATCGAATCACCATAACACTGACCATTACAAAGATGTTCATGATTGGGTTTCAGTCATACAATGTTCCAACACCCATCTGACCACCCATGTACGTTTCCCACCACCATTGTTCCCACTTCCCCTCCCAACCCCCTCCCTTCATCTGCCCCTAGGGCAGGCACCTTTCTTCTTTCTCTCCTTTTGTGCATTATGGCTTGCAATATAGGTGGTAAGAGGTCATTGTGTTTGTTCAGGGAATTCAGTATTTGTATAGGGAAGATATAGCTGGGTACCTTCTTTTAAAAAAATATTTTTTTAACTGGGTGGGAGCTTTGGGGCATGGACGTGTGCTGGGGCTCCGGAAGTATAGAGAGGTGGAGGGAGGTAGTAGCCCTCGAGAAAGCCTGGAGATTTCAGTCACAAAATTTGGGTACCCAAATTTTCAGCAGATTAATATCTCTGAGGCCTGTCTCAAGATGGTAGAGTCTGTCCAGGGCTATGGCAGAGATTTTGGATTGTGGGAGCAGGTGATTGCAGGGGGCTCTGTTTGGGTGGGCACCAGGCAAATACTTTCCCCTCTTACCTATGCTGATCTGTTCAGCTTTGCATGGGTATGAGATTAACTGTGACTTTTAATCTCTTTCAATACTTTCAATATTTATTTATGGTCTCTGATGCGAGGCCAGTAGAAGAGCAGCTTATATGGTGGTGCTAGTGTTAGTTTACTTCTCACTCTATTAAGATACCATAGTTTACAAAGTTGCTCATGATGATTTGTTACAGGCATTCAATATTCCTACACCAATCCTACTACCACTGTCACCTTCCCTCCACCATTGTCTCCATTGCCCCCTCCTTCTCAAGCCTGCTCCTATAGAAGACCCACAACAGTTTATTTTATATTGCCTATTACCACTAAATGGCAAATAGAATTGTCAAAAAATATTTCCATAGGAGTAAATTTGTGAAAATTGTTGTATCTCACCATGGGA
The DNA here is from genome assembly GCF_027595985.1 of Sorex araneus. Taxonomy (NCBI): domain Eukaryota; kingdom Metazoa; phylum Chordata; class Mammalia; order Eulipotyphla; family Soricidae; genus Sorex; species Sorex araneus. Next base: position 377,959,360 of record NC_073302.1, on the reverse strand, counting down.
CATTAAGTTCTTGTTTGAGGTTAAACTAAGTTGTTGTTGCAAGTTAAGCCTTCTGTGTTAATGTTTTTTTTTTTTATTAGTTAAGATTGGTGGGTTTAGATGTTATATTCTTATCTGGTGTGCTCCTACTGGGATTTCAGTGTTGTAGAGTTCAGAGATGTTGGAGAGTCTGGGAAAATCACTGTATCACTGTCATCCTGTTGCTCATCAATTTGCTCAAGCAGGCGCCAGTAACATCTCCATTGTGAGACTTGTTACTGTTTTTGGCATATCGAATATGCCACAGGGAGCTTGCCAGGCTCTGCAGTGTGGGCAGGATACTCTTGGTAGCTTGCTGGGCTCTCTGAGAGGGATAAAAGGATCGAAACTGGGTTGGTCGTGTGCAAGGCAAAAAAAAAAAATCACCCTACCTGCAATTACTAAAAGATTTCAGTCAGAGTTGGTACCGACTTTATTTCAAATGAAATGTTTCAATCACTTAGATTTTTCATAAATTCTTGGAAAATCCAGAATTTTTAACTGGGCAGTCCAGCTGGAGGTAGGACAATGGCTTTGGGGTGTGAGTGTGGCTGCTGGAGCTTTTAGTTAGGGCAGAAGCTGGCCTGTTCCCCTTCTAAGACCATTGCAGAAGTCTTTGCTGAGAATGGGTATGAGAAATTTGTGTGGCTAGTTTCTTATAGATGAGTTTACATGGTGGTGGAGGTGGAATGCAGGTCAATTTATATTTGAAAGAACACTTGTATTGGATTAAAGAGCAGTGACTATGTTAAATAATCAATCTCACTCTTTCAGTAACATGTCCTAACAAACTGCAGAGCAATAATTTGGCAATATCTCCATGCCTCTTATTGACTTTTAAAGAGAAACTTCATGACAATTGGCAAACTTTGGCTAAAGTTATATATTTAAAGAGGAAAAGCATCTTTTTATAAGTGAGGGAATTAGGAATAGTGAACTTTACTATACTTCTACATAGAGGTACCATGACAAATCCAGTAATTAGTCTATTCACATAACATAGTTGAAACTAGACTTTTGTTATTTCAAGCAGTGATTTAGAAAAAACAAACTATTATCTATAGTTTGAGGCTAACTTTTCAATAGCCTGTCTGGGATAATTTTTACCGTGGAGGTTTGGTTATGATAGAATTGCTGTTTCAACCTTTTTCTTCTGTGATCCAAGGTCAGAATAGATCAAAAGGAATAGGGGTGTGAGATTTGAAGGTGAAAAGAAGCAATAAATACCGCTCTCTTATGTCAAATGTGGAAGTGCTGTCAGCACAAATGGAAGTCCCTTATTCATCATTCAGATCACACACTCCACTGACCGGTAGGCTCCTCCCAACCTCATAACTTGATCTTTGTTGATTGACCAAACTAAGTGGTAACTTTAGAAAAGCAGCATTTTGTGATTCCCCATCAATATGATGATATACCTCCTTTCAGCTTTTCCAGAAAGCTGCTGCTTGCCCACATGTCCTAAAATTCGGGCAACTGAAAGCTCTGGAGGCAGTGCTTTTCATGAGTCGATAACATCGTTTAGAACTTGCATTGAAGTAATTTCACAAGTGTCTCAGTGAGCATTTAACTGTTTTTTAATGACAAAGAGCATATGAGAATGTCATGAGAATGTATCAAGAATTGTAGTCAGCAATATACTTAGGATTTTTTGCCCTCCATTGGTAATGGGTGGTCTGGGAATGCCATAGGTGGGGCTGCCATGACCTGGTGTATATGGTAGCACTAAATTTTGAGCTTGTAATGTCATACTTGCCAGACATGCTTATGTTAGGGAGTCATTTTCTAGGATCCTAATGTTTTATATTTTTTAAAGCACTTGTCCAATTAAAGAACTTGAAATTGAAGTAATAGTTTTTTCACTTTAAAATAAACATTTTATTTTGGTAGAATGACGTTTTACTTTATTCCATTGTATAAAGTTGCTGTTTCCTTTTGGCAGGCAGATCAGGTTTGGATATCTAGCCACTTTCAATGAATTCAGTTTGAGACCAATTTTGAGTAGAATGGTAGCATGCTTACTTGGCCTTTTATGCAGTAATGCCTATTAAACTGTCAAACTAAGTATTCCATCAGAATTAAATTACTAAAAATAATTATCAACATGTTGAAAACATTTTAATATTGTTTTCACAGCCAGCAGAGCTCAGAGGGGCCATGTAGTGCTGGGATCAAACTTAAGACTTACAAAGGCTAAGCAGATGCTCTGCCACTGGAGCCATCTTTCTGGCTCTATTACTTATTTCTAGTTATTAATTTATTGATATAAAAATAATCAATTAATATCTACATGTAAATATATGGGCTCGAGTGATAGCACAGTGGCAGGGTGCTTGCCTTGCATGCGGCCGACCCAGGTTTTATTCTTCTGCCCCTCTTGGAGAGCCTGGTTAGCTACTGAGAGTATTTCGGTCTCATAGAAGAGCCTGGCAAGCTCCCCGTGGCATATTCAGTGTGCCAAAAATAGTAACAAGAAGTCTCACAATGGAAACGTTACTGGTGCCCTCTGGAGCAAATCGATGAGCAACGGGATGACAGTGCTACAGTGATGTAAATATATGCTTTGTGGGTACAATGTTACTATACCACGTCGAATCCTGAGAGGTCTCACCAAAACCAGTAAGATATCCATAGAGTCATAATACCCTCCCTCCTGTGGTAACCTCAGTTCTGTCACCAGAGCCTAAAGATATGTTTTAATTAGGCATTATATTATTTCTTTACTAGGTCACACCCAGTAAAGGGTTACTCAAGGTCTGCTCAAGGTTGCTCAAGGGTTACTCTGGCTCTGCACTCAGGAATTAATCTTGGAGGTGTTCGGGAGACCATCTGGGATGCCAGGGACCAAACCTGGGTTGGCTGCATGCAAGGCAAACACCCTACCTGTTATTGCTCAAGCCTTATATCTTTATTTCTTTATCTGTTACTTATTGGTGTGATCATCTGGCATTTGTCTGTTTTTCCTGTCATTTTTATCACTTAGTATGACACCTTCCAGTTCTATTGCATTTTTTAAAATTTAATTTAATTAATTTATTTATTTAAATTTTATTTTTTTATTGAATCACTATGTGGAAAGTTACAAAAGTTTCAGGTTTAAGTCTCAGTTGTACAATGCTCAAATACCCATCCCTTCACCAGTGCACATATTCCACCACCAAGAATCACGGTATACCTCCCCCCTTCCCCCCACCTCCTCAGCCCCCCACCCCGCATGTGTAACTGGTAAATTTCAATTTACTTTCACTTTACTTTGATTACATTCAATATTTCAACAACCTATTGCATATTTCGCAAAATGTAAGACTTCATCTTATACTGAGAATACACACAGACACACACAAACACATGCACACACACATGCAGACATACACAAACTCCTTGCCCTCTCATCTGTCACTGGCAGACTCTGTTTTAAATTTTAATTGAAGACTTACTGCTGATGAAACTGAGTGGAGATACTCCTATTAGGATGTTAAAGAGAAAGAAGAGAGACTAGAACAAGATAATGTCACAAATTTTCTGATAAATGACATTTGTAAATCACTTAGGTAAAGCAATACATGGTGCTAGTTTTATTATTTTTGTTTTAGAGAGCAGGGTTGGGTCAGACCTAGCAATGTTTAGGGGCGACTCCTTGCTCCATTCTCAGGCTCACATCTTAAGGTGTTCAGGGAACTATATGCAGTGTTGGGGATCAAACTAGAGACAGTCACAGGCAGGGCCAGTGTTGTAACCCCTGTCCTACTATATCTATTTTTATTATGTAAAAATTTAAATATAATTAGGTGGACAAAATATACATTCTAGAGCAAATTTGTAGTAAACTTGTCAAGGCCTTCAAATAAAGAACCAATAATATCAGCTTTTTAAACTTTGAAACAAAAATGTAAAATAGAGAAAATAGGCTGAAAAAATAAATGTTTAATAAAATGTTTTAATGAGTTTAAATTGTATCTGACTTAAAACTGGTTTAGATGTTTCTATAAAAACCATTAGATGAATAAATGGAAAAAATGATTTTTCCATTTTAAAAATATTTCGCTTTTATGTTGCTACCAATAAAAATCATAAAAATTACATTACATTATATCAATAGATTCATCTAAGATGAATAGGAAGCCAAGTTAAAGTTTTGGTTGAAACAAATTTAGGAGACTACAGAAACCCTGTTTTAGCATTCTGTATCTTTTCATTGTTAGAGAATCATTGCAAAATAATTTTCACTTTTCCTATATAGATATTTGGTATTTTGTTAAAGATACCATTTATAGTTGTATGCCCTAGTAAATATGCATACATCAAATGATATTTCTACATAAACAGGAAAAATTACCTTTAATGAATAATTATTGTTAGCAAGTCAGTAGCTTTTTTATAATGCACATTTTTTCAAAGTAAATAAAAATAGATAATTACACAAAAATACTGGAGATGATTTATTAACTATACTTAAGATATTACATAATTAAAAACATCAAGAAACAAAGTATTGTTATCCAAATCAATTTTCACAGGTATCCAGAAATAATTATTTGGTAGAATAAGCAATACCAAATATTGAACATGACTTTGGAAGTGGTTCTTCTATAAGACTTTCTATTTAATCATTTTTGTATATTTATGATAATATTTGATAAATTTAATAATATTGCTGCGTTTGAACTATTTAGGATTTAATTATCTTGTTGCCCACTAAGAACCAATGTTGAACTTTTGTCTACTATTTGACTGTATTGATATCATTTACAGTCATATTGTATCATTTCTGAAGTGAAATAAAATATCCTGCACAAACACAAAAAATTTCCTTTCCAAAGACCTTTTGCATAGTGTTCTTGCAAAATAGTGTTCTACCAACCGAAAACTTGGCTACTAGATTTGATAATCATTGCAATTTAGTGACTAAATAAGCACACTGCAAAAATTTTAAATGTAAGAATTTTAATTGTCAAGTGTGACCTGTTATCTTAATCAATAGTCATCAAAAGGCCTTAATCACTGATATTGATTTTTGCTGCAGATGCCTATCACCTAAGTTGACATTTAATGTTTACTTCCAATTTTTATTTTATTTAGAGACACTGCTGGTGCTATTAGGGTCTACTACTGACTCAGTGCTAGGGTGTGGGGGAGTGGTCATTCCTGGTAGTGCTGAGAGGGACCTTGTGGTACCAGAAATTATACCAGTCCTATATGCAAATCATGTGCTCAGCCTCTTGAACTATCTCTCCGGCCTGACATTTAATATCTTTAAAGGGATTTTTTTTTCTTTGAAAAGGGACATAAAAGAAAAAAATGGAGCCAAACTTGCTTCATCGTTTCTTGAAAATACTTAACTTGAAAGAAACGTAGGTTAAAGAAAATAAAGAACAGATAAGGTTCACTGCTATCTTAAACAGCGTTTTGAAGCCCAAAAAGGAGCTTCCACAGATAAGGCTTATTTCAGAAATAGATTTGGTTACTGTGTTTGATGAGGATTTATCTATCTTCCCAATAGAGTTAGTGTGGAGGACTGCAATTTGGCCATAGAAAAAATCATATTAAAATGTATTCTGTTGACATCATTTTTTAGCCCACACTCTGTGATATAGCAGGCATCAAGCCCAGGTCAGCCAGGTATGTATCAAGTGTCCCACGCACTGTACTATTGCCCTGGCCCTGTGGGCCATTATTCTTATGTCATACCTGATCTTGTATAAAAGGGCATTTGGAAAGAAGACATCATTTGAAATATATATTTATGCTGCTTGGGTAAATATCAACTTGCATAATGTGAAAAGATAAGTCTCCCAAGAATGATAGAAAAACAGGTGACTAGATGACTCTCCCACTTTTCCAGGAGCACCATTAGTGTTATTTCTTATATATGAATCATGTATAGATTCTACAATGTAAGAATCTCATAAAAACAAATTATATGAGTTACTGCCCATGTATGGGGATGTGGAATGACTGCTAATGAGGAGAGGGTTTCATTAGAGGTTAAGAAAATATTCTAAAATCAAATCGTAGGGATAGTTGAGAAACTTTGTATAAAGTTTATTAAAGCATATGAAATATCACTGAAACTTGTGATATTTAAGTGGATGAATTGTATGTGCATGATTTCTATCTTAGTGTTGATTTCTGAAAAGCTATGGTCCTAGAAGATAATAAATCTATTTAAAATATATACATTTCTTTCCCATTTTTCTTCGTCTTTTTGTATTTTTCTCAAACAGATAAAAATATTTGCTATTTCTTCTACTATGGCTAACAATAATTGGTAAAATGAATTGGGTGGGTTTTTTTGTGTGTGTGCGTGTGTTTAAAAAAGGAAATTTTCCAGTATAGAGTCTACATTTTCCGGTATAGTTTCTATTTGGTAACCCAAAGGTATTTAAATATAAGTGTGGCTCTTTATTCCTAACGTCATGAATTAGATATTCAGGAAAATTCCAGTCTTTCCTATTGGTTTGGATGGCTATGACCACAACTGCTAGAACTATTCCCTAGTCTGGAACCTCTGTTAAATATGGTCTCTACTTCATTTTCAGAAACAGACTGTAGTGTTTAACATTTACATATCACTTTGTATTTAAATTGCTTTCCTTCTAGTCATTAGTTGCCTCATCTAACAACTACTTAACAACTACTTCTTGAACTAACATTTATGAGATGTTCACTAGCATTCCCCTTCCCTCGGTTTAAGCATTGAATCTATTGTAGGAAAAAAGAATGACGTTTTACTCATGTTCATTTAGCATGCCAAGTTCATAACACAATCCTGTGGCAATCCTGGGACTAGTGCTTTGTTCTCATTTCAACTCTCAGTAGCCCACTAACCTACATAATTTCCCCACAGAAAATGATAGGTAGACAGTCTCATCAGATCTCATTTTCTAATTCATTTGCTGAGCGAGGCATGTTCTAACAATTTCTGAGTGGCATGGCATTATAAAGTCACACCATTCCCTAGGTTTACATTTTAAGTGTGTTGTAAATGTGAAGTCTGATCCCTGCCGTGGTTATTTTTATCCATACTGTTCTACAATATCTTCCTCTCTGATTTCTTAGTTATGTGGTAGCCTTTACTACTTGCAACTTGGACAAAGAACACAAACGTTGAATTTTGATTTTTTTTTCTCTTTTAACTGTTAAATATCAAAGCCTGTATTTTACCATTCAAACCTATTTTACGAAGTGATTTAATGATAAACCAGCACTAAACCAGCTCTTTTCAGGACATGCCCCATGGATCCCATTTCTATGAATTATGGCTCTTTCAAAATTAATGTCATTTTTTACTTAAAGATAGAGGCAGGTAAAAAAATAGTGTGAGCACCGAAGTTCTTTTATTTGCAGGATTTGAAGACCCTGAAATTAAGTCTGCAACAACTAAATTGTTTCCTTAATCCCTCTGAAAATGCACATACATTTCCAAAGCTCACCCTGAGGAAATTAAAAGAATGCTCATATCTTTACAGTGCCTCCTTCATCCTATTAATAGTTCTTCTCTTGTCCTTACTCCAAACATTTACATACCACCCTAACCATAACATAAGACTGATATGGTCTAATTTTTTTTTTTTTAGTTTTATTGAATCACCATGTGGAGAGTTACATAGTTCTCAGGATTATGTCAGTTATACAATTCTCAAACACCCTTCCCTTCACCAGTGCCCATATTCCATCACCAACCACCGCAGTATACCTACCGCCCCCTCCCACCCCCCCCAGTCCCTGCCCTTGTAAGTGATAAGTTTCACTTCGTTTACGCTTTATCTTGATTACATTCCATGTTTCAACACATAACTCACTATTGTTACTGGGGTTTCCCCCCAAAAAGAAAAAGACAGTCCTATTGCCAAGGAAGCATTTGATAGTTCTCCATTGCTGAGAATGTAGAGATATTAAGTCCTGCTGTTTGATACATAGCTTTTCTTTTTCCCCCCCCTTGCCCCGCGCCACCGAGTTCACGCCTGTTTAGTAATTGCCACGCTGCCTGACAAAAGGAAAAAAAAACCAAAAAAGATGGTTATTTCCCGTCATCAGCCGGTGTGGGGCTCTGGCTTAGTTGATAGTCTAGTAGAATGTCTGCAAGCAATTTCTGGAACCAAAAGTAGTGCGCTGGTATCGGCTCCAGCTCGAGATTCCACCAGCATCCCGCTATTCCATGTACATAATTTTTCCCCCTTATATCCCATTCCCACGCCACCAGGTCTGTGTTTGCTTAATGGACATCATACTATGGTTAATGCCACGCCGCGTTTCTTCCCGAGAAAGAAGGATATTTCTTCTCAGCCGGCGTGGGGATATGGCTTAGTTCAGTCTAGAGAGATGGCTACCACTTTGGTTGCCTTCAATATTTCAGCGAAAGACTTACTATTCTTGTTAGGATCTCCCCCCAAAGTCTGACCCGTTAAAAAGGAACCATTACATATTGCTGATGCTTAGATAACATTAGGTCGTGCGGCCGCGCGGTTTTGGGTTTCTGTATAAAGTCCAGGGAAAGTACAACCAGAAATAACATCACTACAAACTTTTACCCTTTTATGGTGCTCATAAGATGGAGAAACCTAGAGAGAGCTGGCTCGGCGTCTCCATTTTGTGCTCAGAAAGCGGTGGAACCTGTGTTGTGCACAGGAGGAAGGGGTTGCGAGAGAGAGGTTAAAAAAATTGGGGAATGCCCGGCTTCCACTGTCGCAGCCCGGCGTAGGGTCTTCGTTCCCATGCTGGAATCAGTTCAGTGGGCTGCTTGGAGTCCAAGGGCGCTCTTTTGGGCTCTTCTATCATGCTCGATAGGCAGCGGCGCCAAAAGAGACGCACACGTGGGGCAAGTGGGTTTAAGTATCCGCGGTGGGCGGAGGTCACCGCCCCCCGCCCCCCTGTGGTCTAATTTTTTAAAAAAATTCACAGTAAAGAATTTAGGTAATTTTTTGGTTTGTTATTTTTTGTGTCACACCTATTTATGCTCAAGGCTTATTCTTGGTTCTGCACTCAAAGATCACTCCTGGCTGGGGGACCATATGTGGGCCAACAATGATATCTGAGTTGAGTATATAACACTATGTAGTTTATGAATAATTAATTGTCTATAAAATAGTGCTGCCTCACCAAGGAAATGATACTATTTTGTGATTTTATGGCTAAGTGTGTGTGTGTGTGTGTGTTTTTAACCTGGATGAAAGTAAATAAACCAGAGGAGCTAGAAAAAGTAACTCTAGACTTACGAATCATATAAAACAATCCAAAATCCATTATTGATTCAGCAGTCAGTATCTTATTGAGTAGAAACTATGATGTTAGGTATCACTTGTATTATCCACTAATGATATTACACAGTCTCTTGTGACATCATAAAATGTGATTTACTGCATCACTTTTTATCTATTTAGAGATATTGAACCTTAGGTCCTGATATATCACTCTTCAAGCATTAGATAAAAATCTTTATCTTAATAAGATTCATACATTGTATGTACCTTAAAATTTGAGAAGCAACTGTTATAATACACAAGCATAGCTCATGATAGCAGCTTTTAATCTTTTCTGGTTTAGCCATATCTGCTATGAATAAACTCTTTCTAGAGTAATACTAGAGATAACTCTAGTATTTGGACAATATCACTATATATATGTATATATATTTTTATTTGAGCAGTCAAATTTTGAATGACTTCATTCAGGCTAAAAGTTCAGATATCTATTTCCAAGCTTTTTACTTTTTTGCCTTCTTTATTGCTCTACAGTGTGGTGTTTAGCTTTAAACAAATTCTCCCTTTTAACAATCTGCAGAAGGAATCAGGGTATTTAAGTGGAGCTTTCTGATTCTCAACTTTCTGAAATATTTGCTCTAATAGTTGATGGTCTTCAAGCATTATTTGCCTTGAGGTTATGAATAGCCTCAAATATTAACGGCATAAAAGAATTTCCCTCATTATCTGCTGTTTTATCTTTTATAAAATCAACACCCCCATGAATATTAGTTGTGTGTGTATGCACTATATTTTAAAAATTCTCCTGGCTCCACCATCTCCTAGGGCCTTAGGTAAATACTCCACCGAGTGTGAATAACCAACTCTTTATTAGAGTTTTTTTCCCTTTGAAAAAAATTGATACTTCACATCACATTTGCACTTGGATTAAAAATAACTATGGTCACATGTGAATTTGTTTTCCAAGTAACTCTCAATAGGCTGGAATTCAACTCCTAACTGTGAGAGAATTAAAAGCAGAGGTGAAAAATTTTTTGTTTTGTTTTATTTGTTTTAGTTTTTAAGACCACACTGGTCAGTTCTAGGCTTATTCCTGACTCTGTGCTCAGTAAATCCTTCTAATGGGAATTCAGGAACCTTATTTGATGCTATTAATCCAACCTAATCAGCCGAATACAAGACAGGCACTTTAATCCCTATACAATCTCTCCAGCCCTGCAGTTGGTGAGAACGTTAATCAACAAACTAAAGATGGAAGGAAACTGAACAAATTAAATAAACTTCTTATCTGGCAAAATCCTATGCATTTGCATGTCATTAATTTCATTTTATGTTTCTCTGCTTTTTCTTTCCTTTCTTGAAATTCCAATTCCTAATTACTAATGGGTAATCCTTGGTTCATGATCAGTTTTCTAGGAAATGAGTGTGTTTCTATAAGTAAAATGATTAGGATAATATCTGAGATGGATTGTCCATCTATGTCAGAAACTAAGGATCCTCTGCTGTAGATAGAGGTGTGATATTAATTACTGATGTGCAGTGACATTTATAATAATCTCCACCTTTAACTTGTGGTTGATGAGGAAGAAATACTGTCAGGGAAAGCATTTCAACATCAAGTAACTATTATAACATTATGGGGATAACAATAATTGTAAAGATGATAATGTAGGATAAATCCTTTTTATAGCACAGGAGATTTTAAGTGGAAAATGGGTATAAGGCAGTTAATTGCAAAGTTGAAGTCATTTCTAAGCTAGAGGGCCATACTGGAATTTTCTGTATGGGAGATTTTTATTTCCTATAGCAACAGGACAAACTTCAGAGGGACTATGTGTAGTATTTGGTCATGTTGAAATGGAGACTAAATTCCCTCTTTCAGTGTACTGTCTTGCCAAGGTGGTGTTCTAATGATGAAGGAATTGATTTTCAAATCTCAAAGAACAACATTTAGTAGTAGACTTGAAATTTTCACCTAAGATTTTAAATGTGAAAAATCGGGATCTAACTTAGTTTCTCAGAACCTCAAGCCTGGAAGACATCACTGTCAGATTAGAACCCTGTTGTAGCTTTATGAAGCATGTGCCTTTCATATGATCTTTTCCATGAATGTATTAGCACCTCCACTTGATGCTCCAAGGACAAGCACAATTTACCTTCTAGAAAAGACGGTATAATCCCATTCAGTATGAAATGTCCACAAATGAAAGAAATTTTAGTCAGTACTGAACATATATTGGTAGGCTCTTGGAGAAAACAGAAAATATATTTTTAGTTTTAGCTTGAGGAAAGATGAGTATAGGCTCATTGGAGAAAAATTTAGTATTATTAAGAGGTCAATCTTTCTACATGATCATCAGGGCTGGAGAATCTGAACTAACATAAGCTACAAACCAGGATTTAAACATTCTGTGATAGTATATCCTAAAGACTGATTATAGTTTTGATAATTGTGATAACAGCATGTAAGAATACAAGTTTTGAGAGTTAGCATATGCTATTGCTCTAAAGATCTATTCTAGGATTACTAACAAAATTTCTTTAATCATCATTTAAAAAAATTAGATATTTTAAATACCACCCATTATTAGAAATGAACTTGAAAAACAACTTCCATGTGGCTAATAACTTTCAATGAAATCTTATTTGACTGGCTATGCAAATACCACAGATATTCATATAAATACTGTTTTAATAATTCTGTAATTTTCCTGGCTCACAATATCAATAAACAACTTCCCGTGTATCAATAAGGTTAAACAAATAGATCTTCATGTTCCTGCTAAAACCTTACACTGTTTATCAAGTTAAACACAAGGAAAATGACCATATAGCATTGGCTAAAAGAGGATAAGGAATTGGGGCCAGAGCAGGCTTGGAGATCTCAGTCCCGGGTACCACAAATCTGGGTTCCTCTGCTGGGTCTTTCATGCGTGAGGCTCATCTGAACGTGTGGAGAGGGGCTTCAAGCATGGCTGTGGTTGGGTTCCAGAGTTCTTCAGCTGCTGGGGCTCTGCTTGGGGCAGGGAGGGAAACTCAACCCGCCCTGTTCCGAGGGACCCCAGTGAAGATAGCCAGGCTCGGGGGTTAGAGACTCTTTTTTTGTTATAATTGTCCAAAATTGATTTTTTCAGTCACATAGCAGTATTCAACATGCATGATTCTGTCATCCTAGTCTAAATAAATTCAGAAGCTGTTTTCTTGAAAAGGAGGATGAAGTTCTTAATCCCAGTTCGTCACATTGTGATCTTATAAAATTTACTCCAACCCCTCCAGCTTTCTTGAACTCTGTATTTTTGGATACTAATGTAAAATAACAACAAAAGATATCTTGTCTACATAATAATTGCTATTTATTACTGTCTACCATATGACAGTTATTTTACTGACATCTTTATATTGTAGCTTTATAATTGTCATTCAAAACAAATATTACTATTTTTATTATACAGGAAATAAGTGGGTGATTGGAATGGTTAAATTTGTTTTATTACATAGTGTAAAATGGAACTGAAATTCAAGCATTTCTGGTTTTAGGTGTTTCTACTTATCACCCAGCACTGCTGGAGATATCAATCTGAAAATTTTAATTAGAATTCTGTGGCTTAGAATCTCACCCTACATTGGGATCTCTTAATAACTGAATTATCTGATTGGATAATACTCTGACATATTAAACTGATAGTACTAAGCTAGTCAGATATTTCTTTCCTCTAGAGAAATAGCAGAATGGCACAATTTTTGACCAATCCAGGAACGGGAAATACCACTTTGCTGTCAGCCTTTCAGAATGCATAGAAAGGAATCCCAGTTTAGATATTTTTTTCTGATCAATATGACATTTACTTGGTAGTTAAGGTAGTAACATATATCACGAGTAATGGAAATAAAAAAATCCATGACCCAATTCTGGGGAATGGAATTGTTTAGTATTCTGGTGACAAAAAAAAAAAATCTTTGGTCTTAACAATTTCAATTCACATATCTTACATCTTAATTCAAAGAAGAATGTGTACAATCTAAATGAGAGGCAAGAATAACATAGAATTTTATGGAAGCACTATAAAATAAATTTGGATTTCTTACACCTATTGGAGGAGGAGTCCTGATCTTCACATAATAGTTGAAAGAATTTATATTTACCAAGGTATCTGCTAGCTGCAATATGACATCACAGAGGCCATGGCATTAAATTCATTAAATAAGATACACATTCACATGCATTCATAGTCTATCACTTCTTTTATGTTCAACAGACTGATTTTGTTAGCCATACTTGAGGATTATTTTTCTAAATTATTTAGCACACTATCAGGAAAAATATGATTGCTGGAAACCTAGTAAAATTATAAAGAAATTGTCAGTAAGGGAGAAATGCATAGTTTTCAAGATCTTAGAAAACTGTTATTTTTCTAGTTTTGAAACATGCTTACCTATCAAATGTTGAACTCTTAATAGCTACATAGCTTCAGACAAAAATGTAGAGAAATTAGCAAGGCAGATAGCTATATTCAGTAGTCCTTTAAATTTGTAATGCACACAGAGAAGGATTGTCATAAAGGCCAAGTATATTTTCTAGCAGTTTCTCAAACACAGAACATAATTAAGGACCCACAAAGGCTTTGATTAATGTAGTTTATATTAATCAGGACTTAATGTATTCAAAACTAAAATTCAAGTACCCCAAAGATTTGTTCCAAACAGCAATAATTCTTCTATAATATGTTAATGTAAATAGCAATAACAGTATATATTCTTGGTTTGTCTTGGGGCCACATCTTGTAGCAGTAGGGGTTTATTCCTGGTTCTGTACTCTGGAACCACCACTGTGGTACATGGGGGATTATAGGGATGCAGGGAATCAAATCTGGATTGGCTGTGCACAAGTCCAGCACCCTACCCAGTATAATATTTCTACAGCCTCTAAGACACATTTTAATAAAACATTTTGAGAACTAGAAAATTTACTGTAGAGAGGAACTTTAAAATTTTTTCAAATTTTCCTCTCATTGAGGAAGATAGCTAGATTCACAAAAGATCTGTTATTGTTGTAAAGCACACCACATAACTCTTGGATTATTTCACTGTGCAGTTGAAGAAAATAATGTAAAACAAAAAATATATTTTTCAAATGATTTGACCTTAGAGACCCAGAAAAAGGGTCTTAGATTATCCTGGAGTCCCTAGTACACACTTTGAGAATCCCTAAGACTGGAACTGACGTAGTACCTCAATATCATCTGTCACTACAAAATTTTTCAAAGTCTGCAATTTGATAGTGACAGTATTTATGCTAAACTCTATCCTTGTTCTTGAGGTTTCTCAAAATTTTTATATTGAAGTATTGACTGAAAATTAGCAAAATCAATACAATTTGAAGGACTGTTTTAAATAAAATTCACATTATAAAGAAGTCTTTATGTATATAGTTTCTGTTTTCAGAAATCCATTAGGAAAAGGTACTCTGTAGCCTCAGTCTATTATTTGCTAGCATACCATAAGATTTCAAGGGTAGTTTTATATCTCTGTGCATAAGATGCACTGCACCAACCACCAAGAAGACCCCTCAAACCATTCCACCCACATCCACTTTCCCTCTAGTAACTTTCATAGATTTCACCAAATATAGGATTTGGGGCTCTCTGAGATTTTTGTGTATATATATGTATATATATCATGCTTTTGTTATATTTTGCATGAGTGAAAATGTCCAGAAATTATCTTAAACATCAAAAGGCAATCATTTTCATTTCAATTTGTATGTTATCATACATGACGTCATTTCAAGTTTAGAAATAATGCCAATGAAGAACTGGAGTTAAGGGGTTAAGACACTTATTTTGTATGCAGTCAGCCTCCCTAGTGTCATCTGTGCTACAGTACCCTAAGAATTATCTGGAGTAGCCCCTGAGCACGACCCAATAAATGTTAGTTAAAAAAATTATTTTCATTATAAAGCTCACTTACTACAACTTGCTTTTACATTCACATATGCACTGATTATATCCTCTTATTAATGAATATGTAATAGATGTGATATCTAATGCATTTTGTTATGCCAGAAATTTCTTTTTTGAGGAGGGTGGGGCCATAGTTAGTGGTGTTCAGGGTTTATTCCCTGCCCTTTGCTCAAGGATCACTCCTGGTGAAGTTTGAGGGATCATATGGGGTGCCAGGGATTGAACCCAGTGCCGCATGCAAGGCACGTGCCTTACCCACTATACTATCTCTACAGCCCCCAAACATCTATTTTAGTAAAGTGATTTTCATCATAATTCTATAAATTTACCAAAAGTTCTTAATATTTGTTTTTGCCTATAATCTGTTAGGTAAGTTTCTATTTCTTCAGCTCTTCAATCCACCAAGTTTATTACTGCCATAGGCTAGTTCAAATTTGTCACTGCAACTTTTTATAATTTAAAATAACAAAAAAATATGAATGAAGGTATTGTAAGAACCAGCACTGCTGATATTCCAGGAATGCAGAATTGGGAGGAAAAAAGTTGTTTTTTTCTTCCCATATTTCATTTCTCCATTACTAGTCTGATAAAATCCTCAGATTTTGGGATGCTATGTATTTATGTCTGAAAGAAGGCTTGCAATGGCTGAATAAGGAGATAATTATTTTGAGACTGGTCCTTCAATACAAAGAACTGTGTGTTGCTCAGAGTAACACAATAGTGTAGTAGGTAATAGAAAACTTATGAATAGAAGGAAAGAAAATAATAGTAGAGCTGTGAGAGAATCTGCATTTTTAGTCAATGACAAAGGCACCCCTGTTAAGCTAGAGTTCAGAACCCAGTGCCACATCTGGTTGTATATCTACCATTTCATCAAGATATAGGTTTGCCATTTAAAAATACTCATTTTGAAATGCTCATGTTTTGTTAAAAATATGTCTGAGGAACAATTAGCTTTAAACTGTCTAGGAAGATTCTTCTTTCTCAAAGTTACAATTTGTTGGATGCTTGAGATATTTAGTTACTTATAGTGTGACTCATCACATAGTCAAATTAAGTAGAAATGAGAATGACAGATTTTTGAGTTTTTTTATAGCCTGAAAATTGAACATCATTGATTCTCCTGAATAGAAATGACAATTGAATATCACAGCAACAATATAGTGTTTCCAATTGCACGGGTATTGCTTAAATGATGGAATTTTTGAGACCTGCAAGATAAAATCGCTTAATTCATGTATGATATAATAAAAATAGTGGCAAAGAAAGTCTTGTAATGCTTTCATTATTATTGAGGTGGCTTTGGTTTTGCTCAGGTTCTCCCTGGACACATTCACTGGGACCAAACCCAGGGAGTTCCTACATGTGCCCAATCACTTAAGCCATGTCACTTGTACTTAATTTCTTTGATCTAATTTGATAGTGGACAGAAAACTCACATTCACCAATTCAGTTTAACTCTGCTGAATGTTAACCTCTCTATTGCGCCTGGCAAGTGGCAAGGTATTTTACAATAGGATTACAAGAGACAAATGATATATTAGTCATGAGTAGTTTGAAAGTCCAGGCTAACAAAGTTTTACAAAGTTGAATCATTAACCATTGACTTCATTCCTGTTCTGAAGCTGTTTATCACAAAACTTCACAGGACTCAAATATCTCAGAATGAGGTTTGGTAACATGTTTTTTCTCTAGGTATATGTGTTTGGCACACTTCTTCATTTATATTTACATGCTTATAAAATGACAGTTTAAATTGTGTGTCTATAACAGTGTCGATGTTCATGGTTTTGATGTACATGGTTACTTCATAACCACAAAGTGTCTCCCACCCTCCTCCCAAGCTCTTGAGTCATCTCCAATCTGCCTATTGCCTCCCATCTCTGGTGTTCTGAGCTTGTACTCCTATCCTTTAGATTTGTTATAATTTGATACTGTCCCTAACCTTACTTTGTTTCTCTGTATATCATAGATAAGTGGAATCTTCCAGTTCCTGTCCTGCCTCTGGCTCATTTCACTCAACTTGATTCCCTCCAATTCTATCCTAGATGCAATGAACTACATGACTTAATTTTTTTCTTGAGGCAGCATAGTATTCCTTCAATTGTGTATATAGGCCACGAATTCTTTATCTATTGGTCTGTTGTTGGATATTTAGTTTCCATAACTTTGCTATTGGACCAAGTACAGCAATGAACATAGATGTGCATATATATTTTTCTGATTAGTGTGTTAATGTTATTGTGTTTCGGTGGTAGATGCCAAGAAATGGAGTCTCTAGGTAATATGAGAGCTCTATATTTTTTTTAGGGGCTGCAGTGAGGTTTGAAATACACTGGATGGTGACCAGGCCTTACTCCTGGCTCTGCATTCAGGGATCATTTCTGGAAGCGCTTGGGGAACCACTTGCTTGCTAGAGATCGAACCCAGGTTGACTACACAAGACAAGTGCCTTACCCACTGTACTACCTCTTCAGTCCCAATTATTCTTACTCTTTTTGAAGAGCCTTCTCACTGTTTTCCATTAAGCTGAACCAAATAATATTCCCACCAATGGTAGATAGGAAATATTTTTTTTACCCTATTCCAGGGGAGGCTGGCAAGCTACAGAGTGTATCTTGCCCGCATGGCAGAGCCTGG
This sequence comes from Sorex araneus, assembly GCF_027595985.1. Classification (NCBI taxonomy): domain Eukaryota; kingdom Metazoa; phylum Chordata; class Mammalia; order Eulipotyphla; family Soricidae; genus Sorex; species Sorex araneus. Next base: position 377,941,542 of record NC_073302.1, on the reverse strand, counting down.
CAAGCTACCCGTGGCATATTCTATATGCCAAAAACAGTAACAATGAATCTCACAATGGAGACGTTACTGGTGCCCGCTCGAGCAAATCAATGAGCAATGGGATGACAGTGACCCCCTTCCAGGCAACAATGGTTATTTCCAGTATTAATTTTTTTTCAGTAAATCCTCAATTACTTAATAACACCATTGTGAAATATAACAAATTTCACAAGGTTTGTTTTACTGCCAAGTTTCCAATATTTTTGAATGTGCTATTCTCACTGCAGTGAGGTACTTCGTTGTTATTTTGATTTAAAATTCTCTGGTAATAAGACATAATGAACACTTTTTTTGTTTGTTTGCTTTTTGGGTCACACCCGCTGAAGCACAGGGGTTACTCCTGGTTCTGCACTCAGGAGTTACTCCTGGCAGTGATCAGGGGACCATATGGAATGCTGGGAATTGAACCCCGGTCAGCCGTGTGCAAGGCAAACACCCTGCCCACTGTGCTATCAACCCCGCCCCTGATGAACACTTTTTGACATGCTTATTGGCAGATTTCTTTACTACTATGGATTGGATATTTGTGTGTATTTACATATGAGAACATATTTTAATGATGTGCTACTTTATAAAAATAGCAAATAGAACAATTACATATATAACACACATATACACAAATATGTAGGTTATGCAAAATCATATTAATGATTAGCTATAATGAAAATTATTGTTAGACAAATTTCTCAGTTAATTTTCTTAGATTTTATTTTTCCTGGTTTTTTTTTTTTTTTCTGTTAATAACATTCATACAGCCACAACAGGGAGATCGACTTTTCTTTGTGTTTTTTGTGTGGGAACCTCAGCCTTCTCCAGCACACAAAGGTTAAATCAGGCCCATAGAGTGTGAATGCTTTGGATAATGCAAGAGCAGTCTAATCAATTTGCTACTGATTAGTGAAAAGGAGAACAAAGAAATTATTTTTTAAGCTGTCTCCTTTATGGGTCTGAATCACCCACTGTGGTAGGTAGGAGTCCCTGTTTATTTGAACTTTTCTAGAAAGAGCAGGGACTCTTTGACACCATGTTTATTTTCTATTGTCAGTTTCAGAGTCCTATGGAGCAAAGACAAACCTCAGTGCACCATTTCCAGCTCCTAGCTAAATGCTTAGACACCCACTTGCCTTAAATTAATTAGTTGGCAGCCAAAGGAACACAATTGTATGTGATATTTATCATCCCAAACTAGATCAATATCTTAATATTCTCCCTTCCCCAACACTAAGTAAATAATGAATTCACTGAACTATGTAATATTTTTCTATCTTCTCATTTTTTTTATGCCGAGGGTGAAATATGTGCTCTTGGCATTTGCAGCACCATTATTACCTTCTTAACCTTCATTTCCGCTCTCTGTCTTTGTGTCACCTCAATAAGTTGGTTGTGAAGCTGTAAAGACTTTAAGGAAATAGAATCACTTGTGAGCTCAAGGAAGTCAATGTTCCTTGCTGAGTGAGGAGTTTACTCTCTAGCACTTTTGAGGGTTTTATTTCTTTTACTTTCAGAAAGAGATTTAGCTCCTTAAGGAAAAAAATTTACCATAATTTTTTTTCCATTTTTGAAAGTGTCATTTAAGTTTAGCTTCTCATACAAATAAGATATATCCACTGATATTTAGAATATCTACATTTTATCAAATGTCCAAATTCATTTTTATGATCTTCCCAGATATTTAATCATTTTTAAATTAATAATAAGGAGCAAATTAAACATGTAAATATATAGCATGTTTAGGAGTTTACTATATGCTAGTTGTGGCCTAATTTTTTACTTAATTTGATTTTTTTCTTTGTTTTGGGGCCATACTCCATGGTGCTCAGGGATTACTCCCAGCTTTGTTCTCAGGGATTACTTGGTGGGGCTCAAGGGGACTTTATGGGATATCCAGGATCAAACTCAGGTTGGCAGTGTACAAAGCAAGCACCCTACCCACTGTACTATAGCTCCAGCCCAAATTTAAACACATGCTAGTAGATAAAAATACAGAAACTGATTAAATGTGCCAAAATGTGCAATTCTTGATTTTATTGCCCTTAATAAATTGGTTCACTTTTTATAATTTTATTTTTCAGTGAGAAGAGAAAATATAGACTTTTTTGGTAAATACTGACAAGATAAGTTTCAGCAAATGGAAATAAAAAATGAATCTAGTATCTTCTTTGTAGTATAGAATATTGTAGAGAAGCAAAGATTTGCCCTCTCAAAATGTGCTTGTTAACTTTGAGATACCACCTCACACCACAGAGACTAGCACACATCCAAAAGAACAAAAGCAACCGCTGTTGGAGAGGATGTGGGGAGAAAGGGACCCTTCTTCACTGCTGGTGGGAATGCCGACTGGTTCAGCCCTTCTGGAAAACAATTTGGACGACTCTCAAAAAATTAGATATTGAATTCCCATTTGACCCAGCAATACCACTGCTGGGAATATATCCCAGAGAGGCAAAAAAGTACAATCGAAACAACATCTGCACATGTATGTTCATCGCAGCACTGTTTACAATAGCCAGAATCTGGAAAAAACCCGAATGCCCCAGAACGGATGACTGGTTGAGGAAACTTTGGTACATCTATACAATGGAATACTATGCAGCTGTTAGAAAAAAGGAGGTCAAGAATTTTGTAGTCAAGTGGATGGGCATGAAAAGTTTCATGCTGAGTGAAATGAGTCAGAAAGAGAGAGACAGACATAGAAAGATTGCACTCATCTATGGTATATAGAATAACAGAGTGGGAGACTAACACCCAAGAACTGTAGAAATAAGTACCAGGAGGTTGACTCCATGGCTTCGAGGCTGGCCTCACGTTCCGGGGAAAGGTCAACTCAGAGAAGCGATCACCAACTACATTGTAGTCGAAGGCCATGTGGGGGAAGGGAGTTGCGGGCTGAATGAGGGCTAGAGACTGAGCACAGCGGCCACTCAACACCTTTATTGCAAACCACAACAGCTAATTAGAGAGAGAAAACAGAAGGGAATGCCTTGCCACAGTGGCAGGGTGGGGTGGGGGGGAGATGGGATTGGGGAGGGTGGGAGGGACACTGGGTTTACGGGTGGTGGAGAATGGGCACTGGTGAAGGGATGGGTTCCAAACTTTGTATGAGGGAAGTATAAGCACAAAAGTGTATAAATCTGTAACTGTACCCTCACAGTGATTCTCTAATTAAAAATAAATAAATTTAAAAAAAACACTCTAGTATAACACATTAAAAATGATCATAAATGTGCTTGAAAAATAGGATAAGGGCGCTTGGCTTCCATGCACCTGTTCACCCTAGAAGCACATCTAAACACTTCCATGAGTGAACCCTGAACACTGCTGGGTGTAATGCAAATCCCCAGCTCCTCTAAACACTGCCATAAGTGAACAAAGAGCAGTGCTGGGTGTAGTTCAACACCCCCACTTAAAAATATATATAATATATATTAAGATATAGAGTTTAGCAAAGTTAAATAAATTGCCCAAGGATGGTGAGTTACTAGACTCAGCTAAAAGTTGAGTTACTCAGACTCAAAGTTTATGTCATTCATTTAACAAAACTTTGGGGGGGGGATTAAAATCAAGCGATGTGAAGAGACAGTGTGGTAGGTAAGGTGCAAGTGTGGAAAGATAGTAAAACAGGTGAGGTACTTGAATTGCTTGACTTGCCAAACTGGGTTCAATTCCCCCCCCACACACAATACACACACACACACACACACACACACACACCATCAGTGCTGAAATTCTCCTCTGAGAACAATCGGATGAAGAATGATTTTGTAAAGATGAACTATCTCAGTGCAGAAAGGGAAAATCTGTGATTATATGTGAATGTCATAATACTAAATGTATATAACATACTATATATTTTGTATAATTAAAATTTATATATTGGAATGTTTTCTTGAATGTACAAATGAGATAGTCCAATTCTCAAAACAGAAGACTAATACAATATAAAAATATAAAGCACCTTTGGCCACAAACAGAGGTCACTTTTTTAAGAAAGAACATGTTAGTAATTGCTTATGTTTCTTTTAATGTTAAAATGAGGATATTTCTGTAATCATTATAATAATATCTATTTTAAATCATGCTTATTATAAAAGTATTTTAATATTTGGAAACAGAAAGTATTCTGAACTGATATGTATCAGTTAAGGTCTTTGCATCAAAACATTTACACATATGTCTGTTTGGTTCACTGCTGATCATTTTTTTAACCAAACACTGGAAAAAATTCAGTAGACAGTGCTATCAAATCAAATTAGGAAGATGCTACTAGGTACAATAGAAGAAAGTATCTCAGCAGTCTTTAAAGACAAGTCAAATTATTGTGGTAAAATTTAATGAAGTTCAACGTAAACAGTCCTCTGAGACTCCAAAACTCAAACACATAGTACATGACAATTAAGACAATAATTGCCATTTATGTGTTAAAACACATAGACAAAAGGTGACAGTAAACTCAATAGTAGTCCATATTGTGATAACAAAACACCTAACTTAATCTGAGCCTCCAGTATTAGAAATGCAGTGCACAAATTGAAGGATGACGTTTGTCATCCTATGTTGATCAACTATGCTTCGTTGATCATATTCTAAGTATTATTTTCACAAATGCGCAAAACATTAAGCACATGGATAGCAGCACCTAGAAAAGATAAAGACAAAGGAAAAAATGAAGTATCCCTAAGGAAAATACAAAATCTGTCTTCATTTATTAGAAACACTGAAACAGCAAAACCAAGTTACTTGGTGCAGAGAGCAGACTTCTGAGCTAACCTAAAGATGAAATTTGCTTATAAATGGGTGGACATGGACTACATCTTGCTGAGTAGAATAATACTTAGAAGAAGAGAGACAAATATAGAATGATTTCACTGATTTGTGGTATGTGAAAAAAAAATAAGACTAATATCCAAGGACAGTAGAATCAAAAGACCACGTGGCTACGTGGTCAGACTTCTTTGTCAAAACCCTGAAAGAACGGTTTGAGGCTCTTCCTGTTCCTGGAGCGAGCAGATACCATTGGGCTACACTAGCACGAGACAGGGATGAATGGAGACATTACTGGCGCCTGCTCGATCAAATCGAAGATCAACAGGATGACAAGTGATACAAGTGATACAAGTTTTGGGGTCACACATAGTGGTGCTCAGGGCTTATTCCTGGCTCTGCACACAGTAGGTCTGGTGGGCCCTATGGAATACTGGGGTAGTACTCATCAGCTGCAAAGCAAGCACCCAATCATTTTATTATATCTCCAGTCTCTACATTAAAAAATAATTTAACTCAAAAAAAAATGTGCTTGTTAGAATATTTCAGAAGAGGAGCTCTGTATTAGCCTAAGTATTCTTCCAAAGAAATGTATACATAAACCTCTTCCCAGTGTACTGGGGAATATCCAATCAGTGAAGGGAGAACTTCCCTTTATATGCCTTTGTTTTCTGATAAGCTTTCTAATGAACATTTCTTTTCTCAGTGTCCTCTGCACAAATAGATACTTAAAGATGATATTTAAAAAATAGATATATAGTTAGCATTTCCTTATTTTGTTTTGGGTTTTCCTATGAATTATAGATCTGGTGAAAGGGTTAGGAGATAGATTAGCAAAATTATTTTGATTTTTATTTCCCTCATTATATTCTAGTATTAAAGTTTTATGTCTACAAGCAATCATATGGCTTAGAGATTTTAACAGTATGTGACAGAATAAAAACAATTCAAGCTCTGTATTGCCCAAATCATCCTAGGAGCCAGTGTTAGAAACCCATTAACTCAATTTCAGCAATAGTAGTCTGTGGTTTGATTAGAGAAAGCAGAGTATTTTTTCTAGAAGGGGATACTCATTATAAATATAATTTTTAATTGTGCAAGTAATCACTGTCATTGTGGAAAATATAAAAAAATACAGTAAAATATGGAAAAACACAGCAAACAAAATAGTCATACTTTTTCCTATTGCAATTTATATAATATTGCTACTTTAAATTTGCTATTTAGATTTCTATGTATCAATTGATAATCTAGGTGATATTGTAAATATTAGAATTTAATGTAAACATGGTATAGCAATCTGATTTATTTACGCATCAACATTTTATATATGATTATTTGCATATACCTTTGCATGGATATGGAGGTTCAAAATTTCACTACATCTCTACCATGATTTTACAAGCCTCTTAATTTTGAATATTTAGGTACTATTAGTTTTTAGAATATATATTTGTTTATAAAACATTAAGTTATATAATAAGTTATAATCAAAGCTCTACATATTCTTTAAAAATCTTGGTTCTTTAAAAATAAATGTTCTCATCCTGTCGTTCATTTCAAATAGTTTCTGAGTGCTGACTATGGTTGGAGGGTTGAGTGCCTTTTGAATCTGTTCTGGGTACTTGATAATTGGGTACTTGATAATTGGTCTGTGAACAATGCCAAAAAATGTCTTTGAAGGATGATCAGGCTAGTGAGGTGACTCAAAGGACTGGGGCATATGCTATACATATGCAAGCCCTAGATTTGACTCTTGCAGCACCTGATCCCCCTAGAATTGCCAGGAATAGCCATGAGAACTGAGCAAGGTGTAGTCACTGCATGCTGCAGGGTGTGGTCTCAAAACAGAACAAACAAAAATGAATGCTTTCAAATGCATGAGAGTATTTGTACTAGTGGGAGAGACAGGTAATAGGACAGGAAAGTAAAATATTAAGAATCAACGAGAAAATGATCATAGAAAAGTTAGTGTGTGGAGAGAGATGAGTGCAAAAGCTGCAATTTTAAATTTGTCACCCTGGAAAACTAGCTTTCTTTCTTTCTTTCTTTCTTTCTTTCTTTCTTTCTTTCTTTCTTTCTTTCTTTCTTTCTTTCTTTCTTTCTTTCTTTCTTTCTTTCTCTCTCTATTTTTCTCTTTCTCTTTTTCTATCTCTTTCCTTCTTTCCTTCCTTCTTTCCTTCCTTCCTTTCTTTCTTTCTTTCTTTCTTTCTTTCTTTCTTTCTTTCTTTCTTTCTTTCTTTCTTTCTTTCTTTCTTTCTTTCTTTCTTTCTTTCTTTCTTTCTCTTTCTCTCTCTCTTTCTTTCTCTTTCTCTCTCTTTCTTTTTCTCTTTATTTCTCTCTCTTTCTCTTTCTTCCTAAGAAACGTAGATGATATTTGGGTAAAAGAATCTAAAGAAAGGAAAAATAACTGTGAGGAAGAGTCTGTGAGCCAGTTATCAGCAAGTTAAAAATACCACAAGTAAGAATGCACCTAGGTTTTGGAAGCAATTTGGAACAGTATGGTGAATGCAAAATAGAGGGAGGCAAAGGCAATGAGGAAGAGAAAATGGGCTTCATAAGAGGGTGGACAGTAAGGATATGGCTGCATTCTGTGCCAGATGCAACACCCAGGGGTGGCAATAGAGGAGAGGAGTGACATCACACTTAGCATTCTGACTGCTGTGTTAAAGATAGAATTATCTAGAATAAGAGCAGAGTAGGGAATTCAGTTAGGAAACTACACAATACCATGGGAGGAAATGAAGCCTGTTGGACATGCAGGTTATCACACAAAAATAACATTAAGTGGCAAGATACTGAGGCTAGATCATCAAATTTTATGGACAGACTGAATGGCAGGGAAACATGAAATGTTTATTTTTGGGTATGGGGCAACTAACAGTACACAGTTGCCGTTAAATTAGATGACAGAGGCTGCAGGAGGAGGCTCAAGGAAAAGTATTAGGACTTGGCTGTCAGTTATAAGATTGAAATAGTAACAGTAATAACTGGATTTAAGATTAACAGAGGCACAGAAATGTTCTGAGAGCATGAGAATCAGCTGAGTCAATTTCTGTACAAGAAAAAGTTACTGATTTACTGGGATGTAATAGTAATATGTCTATTTCTCAAATTTCTACAAATTCATTTTGAGTGACTCATTTAGGCTGGGTTTAGATGGTTGCGCTGCTTAAACTAAGAATTAGGCTGGATTTTGCTCATGTCTAGGGCTTTGGTTTTGGTCTCCTTTGTGTGTATTTGTTCTGGTTCTCTGGCTTAAGGGGTAGCTGCTATTCTCCTGTATTCAGAACAGAGACATGGAAGACTAAGTCCCACAGCTCAAGCACATACCGAATATTATCACATTAAATCAAGTAACAGAGCCAGTTATGAAGTCAGAAAGTTGAGGGTTTCCTTCTAGTTCTTGGAGGAGAAAAGACAGTTACATAATAAAGACTGAAGCTGCAAATAGAAAGGAACGATATAATTCATTTTTATCATAGACATTTACATCATATTTTAAATTCATGAGCCTGAATAAATTTCACAGAAATAGTACAAACTTACCATTATTGTGGTAAATTATTACCATAAGTCATTCAAAATAGTCTGTTTCCTTTAATATTTCCAACTTTGTGTTATATTAAAACTGATTTGTCAGTGTAAAGGATGGAAAATAATGCTTTCTTGTTTTCACCATAATAATTGTAATAATTATTTCACTGTAATCATTTCCAAACCAAGATTGAGGTTATAGAAATTCTTGGAGTCAGTGTGTGATTCTTACTTTCCAGTAAATTTTCTTTTACAGGTTACTTATGTCTTGTCTAGTGACCAGGAAGAAAGATACTCAGTAGATTTTTCTTGCTTTATATTTAAAATAGCCTTTACCCCACTATAGTTATTAAAATACAGTGGGAGGGAATATTAAGAGTGTAGGTTTATCAATCTACTATACACTCTTACAGTTTAACTTTCTTTAATCATAATCTATTTGTCATTGATAATTCTTTTTAGTAATAACTAAAAGAAACAAGCACAGGTGTGATTTTGTATATGACTGAAAATTTATAGAATTTTTCTTTTTTGCTTGTTTTGGGGGTGGGGGTGGGGGCATACTATGCAGTGCTCAGGGATTACTCTTGGCTCTGCCCTCAGGAATTCCTCATGGTCGGCTCAGGGGACCATATGGGGTGCCAAGGATTGAACCCCGGTCAACCATTTGCAAGGCAAGCACTCTACCTAGTTTACTATCACTCTGGCCCTCTACTGAATTGATTCACACATGCATTGTCAATTCCATGCCATATTGCAAAGCTGCTGCAGGAAAAAAAATTAACAATGCTTCTTTGCAGATGGAGGACCTTCTTCAAGTCATCATTCTGAGAAAATGACTGGTGACTTGTTAGTGAGTGAAGGCTCAGCACACCTATTCATTCTCAGCAAATGGCATTATGTGCTATTTACAATGCACACAATCTGTTCAAACCTTTTGAAATTATGTGTGGGATGCATATATTTTCAGCAAGTAGAAAACATCCTTAAGATTATGGATATAATGGTAAAAAATAGATGATTTTAATGTCTGGAACTTTTATCTTAGAAAAAAATTGTAATATTAGGACCTCAGAACTTGCTTATATACATGTTCCACCTGTGTTTAGCAGATAACTTAAAATCAAGCAAATGTCTCAAGAAGGAAGGGTAAAGCTTCAAATAGGAGTGAAAGATTTTGCTTTTAGTAATTGCACTAGAAAGCCATTTTCTTCTTGCATGTGAAGATTTCAGTATGGCATACTTTTAGTGTAAAAATAGAATATCCATTAAGAAATAAAAGCACTACTGAGCCCATTGCTTAAGAAAAATATTCCGTTGTTCATTCACAGTGGGTTTGTTCTTTCAGGAAAAGACACTATGCATTACCTTGAATTTGATTCAAAGAAATAAGTGTGCTGAACTCCAATTAGCTAAACCACAGTGAATGGAATTTTGTATTTAATAAGCAAGAGGTTTATGATTTCATCTCTTTCTGTGCCCAGTTTCCATATCAAACTCACTTGATAATCATCTAAATACTATTGATGATTGTTACTGTTTTATATTCAGAAGCATGGATTTTCTGGGAAATGCAAAAATGTTTAGTACTAAAATATTCCTTTAAAAATAATGAGCAGGTGCACAGTTGTTATTAGACTTGAGTCACTTATCAGGATGAAGTCAAATACAGCTGGATTAATAAGGTGTCCAGATGATTCTTGTGGGAAACTTTTCTCATCAAGTAAAAATGAAAAGGTTTTATATACATGTGAAACAAAAAGTTGAGAGTGACATTTAATTTGGGCTATAATGCATAAAAGAAGTTACAACAAAACAAGTGAAAACATTGCATGATCATTCTCAAGTTATTTCAAGATAAAAGAGAAGCATTTCCATTGACATTTTAGATATTTTCAAAATAAGAATTTTTAAAGCACAAGTAGCAGTTGTATCTGAAGTCTTTATGCAGCTTGGGATATGCTGGGTGGATATTGATAAAAGATAAACACGTAACAACTGAAGATGCATATGTCTTATAAAATTGTCTAAAGAAACTGAACACATGTATTTATACATGTGCATACACTCACCTATGGTAGTAAAAAAGAGTATGTTTGTAAAAGAGAGAAATAACTATGCAAATTATTATAATATATAATGGTATAAATGCTAAGGAAAATATTTAAAATGAAAAGCAGACCTGCCTAAATAGTATACTTATTTTCAAACATTGCTTCTTACAAAGATTCTTAAATTATTGTTCACTTCCTGTTTGTATTGTTATTTTTCAGTTAAAATTATAATCTTCATAATATAAAAGTATGTTTTTGATTTGTCATATCTTCAAATTTCAGAGCCATTTGCAGTTTCCATAGTGTGCTTATCTGATATAGATAGAAAGAATGGTGTTTGATGACTTGAGGCAATTAATTCACATTATTGACCCTTATTGACTCAGATACTCACTTGGCTTGAATAAATCCCAGGAATAAGCTTTGCTCTTAACATTCTCTGGTGTGTTTCAGTCGTATCTCAAACAGGATTTCATTATCTAAATGTTAAATGAACTTATTTTCTCCATTTGTGACTGTAAGAGATGGGGTAAAATGTTCTCACAGCTGCAGGACAAAGAATGACTCTATTTCAAGAGTGGTTCAAAGCACAAATGTTGATTATCTGAATGAAAGAATTTAATTAAGTTTCCTAAAGAACAGGATACTACTGACATCACTGATTGGCAAAATGAAACAAGGAAATACAGTATTTTACATTACAATATTTTTCACTAAGTGATGCCAGTATTAGATCTTGGCTGGTGTCCTGGAATAAGCACAATGGCTTGGCAACAAATTAATTATTTTGCAATTGCAGATGTGGAGCTTTGGGGTGTGAAAGTCTCCTTGCCAAGATGGTTTTGGGAAAAGGACCAAAGTAATCATTTTATTTCATCATCTACACGCACATCCTTGTTTATATATGATGAAAATTCACCAATGGTCGCAGAATTTCAATAATATTCAGCTGTTTCTTAAAAATGACAGACTAAAGATGAAAACTCAATTTGGGTTATAAGCCATAAAAATTGGTAAAGGTTCCTTCACTTCAGATAATCATATATTTATAAAGTAGATCATGCTATTAGACATTAATACTCAATACTTTTTCATATGTAACATCATTAACTCCAACTGAAAATTTTTTGGCCACCAGTATTCATAGAGTTGTAGGGCATATAATTCTTATTAATTTTAAATAAAAGCACATGAAAACAAAGGAGATCACACAGTAGGTAAGGGACCTGGGTAGGCACTTGTCTTGCATGTAGCAAACCCAGGTTCATGTTCCTGGCACTGCAGTTACTCATGGAGTGATATCAGGGATCAATCCTGAGCCCAAGAGTCAGGAGTAGCACCATGAGCACACAAGGTGTGGCTTCAAAATAGAAAAACAGTTTTTTAAAAAATTTTCTAAAAGTTGAGTGGGGTTGGTGGGAGGGATGCTGGAAACATTGGTGGAGGAGAATGGGCACTGGTGGATCGATGGGTAAATGATCACTGTATGACTGACATGCAAACACGAAAGTTCATAAGTTTGTAACTATACCTCATGGTGATTCACTAATAAAATTTTTTTGAAAAATTTCTAAAAGCAAAAGGTGAATGGGTTAGGGTTCTCAACATTAGAGTCACCAATCTGGGGAGAATTCGGAGCAGTATCAAATCTTAGATACCAAATGAAACCTCATAGAGACTAAAACATAACTAATACATGTGTATTTACCTCATTCAGTATTTCATATACTTCTCATTAATGAAAAGTGTGTTTGTGTATATATATATGATGCCTAATAAAAGCCCTATTTTTCCAGCTTTATATTCACTGATATAATTAGATTATTAGATATGACTATACGGGTAAAACTGGTCATGGTATTGAACGGTTTTTTTTTTTTGTTTGCATAGACCCTGAAAACATAGAATGGTATATTTATCCTTATGTGATCTAATGTATGTTGGATTAAATCATGTAAAATTTGTTACTAATCATATAAACAATGAAGCATTAAATCTTTGAATCTATTTTTTGATATGTTAAAGTAAGTTGAAATTAAGATTCACTTTCAAATATGATCAACTTAACTAGAATATATTTGGGTATTAAATATACCCCCAGACAAAGTTTGCATTTTATAAATGTTAGTTATAGTTTTACATATTTCTATTTTCATAATTGCATGACATAATCATGCATAATATTTGACTAAATGAATATGTAGTATAAATATGTACAAATATACCAAATATTCAGCTTTTTTTTAATTGTATATTGCATATGCGCTGGAGCAATAGCACAGAGACAGGGCCTTTCACGCGGCCAACATGGGTTCGATTCCTTCGCCCCTCTCTGAGAGCCCTGCAAGCTACCGAGAGTATCTTGCCCCCATGACAGAGTCTGGCAAGCTACCCATGGTGTATCCGATATGCGCAAAACAGTAACAACAAGTCTCATGATGGAGATGTTACTGGTGCCCGCTTGAGCAAATCAATGAGCAATGGGATGACAGTGACAGTGACAGTATAATGCATATGCTGATTATGTAGACTATGTAGTGAGAATATATATATTTGATTACCCATAGCCAATCACTTACCTTTATTACCACATGAACCCTTATATCTAACTAGAAGGATAAATTCATTACAAACTTTGCTGGGAAATACTCAAACTGTTCAAAATTTCTGCTGTATCTCCACAGCTAATGCAATAACCTATATTTTATTGTTAATGTATTTAGTGTGCAGTTGATATATCTAATTGTAGAATTAGGTAATCTTTTGGAAAACCTCTCCAAAAATCTACAAAGAATCACTATTTTATTTTTATTTATTTATTTATTTATTTATTTATTTTTTTGCTTTTTGGGTCACACTCAGCAATGCACAGGGGTTACTCCTGGCTCTGCACTCAGGAATTACTCCTGGCAGTGCTCAGGGGACAATATGGGATGCTGGGAATCGAACCCCGGTCAGCTGTGTGCAAGGCAAACGCCCTCCCCACTGTGCTATTGCTCCAGCCCCTATTTAGCTTTTTTCATAGAAATCAAGTAAACATTTTTTAGTATATTGCATTTCAATCAACTTTAGTTTAAAATTGTTTTAACGAAGAGCTTATTTATCATTTTCCCCAGTTAAGTTTTATGGGGTATAAGATAAATATATCATTTGTTTTATTTGTATACCACAATTATTAAATGTATTTCTTTTTGCTATTGGAACATCAGGAAGCAATTTGGAAAAGTATGTATGAAATATTTTACTTAAAATCAGAACTTATGAAATTAAATACTTTACGGTTAACTAATACACTGTTATAGGTTCTAGGAAGAAAATCTACTTAATATTAAAATTTCTTGGTCTGTAGTACTGTGAGTAAAGAATTTGTCCTGCATGAGCCCAACCCGGGTTTGATTCCCAGAACCGCATATGATCTCCTGAGCACCCCCAAAGGTAGTGTCTATTGCAGGTCCAGGAGTATGTCCTCAGCAACGCTTGGCATGGCCCCAAAATGAAAAAGAAATGAGAAAATCCTAAAATATTCTTATTTTGCTTTGTAATTGACCATTTTCCTGAATTTAATCTTAGGGATTCTGTGACACCAATCTAAAAATAAAAAATGGTATAAAAATACTATCCACTTGAAGTTATACCTTGAATGCTTTTCTGACTTTCTCTTGCTTATATTTCCTGGAAGTAGTCCTGTATTTCTGAACCATCCCTTTCTTTACATCTTTAGAAAAAGAATTGGAAGTTGGGGCCGGAGCAATAGTATAGCCTTGCCTGCAGTCAACCTGGATTTGAAACCCAGCATCTCATATGGTCTCCTGAGCACTGCTAGGAATAACCCCTGAGCACTGCTGGGTGTGGCCCACCCAAAAACAAAAAGTATTGGAATTTCTGAGCTTATAGGGAAGGTTCAGTGGAAACATTGGTGTTGCAAGTGTGAGGCTGCGAGTTTGGTCCCCAGTGCTGCCCACATACAGAGTGTTTAGTTACGACTTCTCTGCTTTTCGGTGCTTCAAAAGTGTGTGATCTCTAGCACGCTACAATTAGGTGTGTGTCAGCACTACAGAGTAATGTGTGTGATTTCTGGAGAGCCCCATAATAAAGAATAAGTGAGCATCACAGTTGAGTGTGTGATCCCTGCGAGCATGTATGTGAGCACCATACTTAAAAGTGTGCTGAGTCCATGTGCAAAACACTGTAGGTATACAGGCCTCAGGAACACCCAGCTGAGTGTGAGAGTACCACCACAAAATGTGTAACCCTGGGTAACTGCACCAACACTAAAAGGATGGGGAGTTGCGGGGGGTAGTGAGAAAAAATAAACTGGCATATTTGTCTTATTTTTATTGTTTGTTTGCTTTGAGGCCACACCTGGCAATACTCAGGGCTTACTCCTGGTTCTGCATTCAGGATCACTCCTGGCAGGCTCAGAGGATTGTATATGTTTTGTGATTGAACTCCAATTGGCATCGTGGAAAGGCAAACACCCTACCCACTGTACTATCTTTCTGGCCCCTAACATCTTAAGTCCTGAATCAGAAGTATAAATAAATTAATGACTATCTTAGCTATTGAAATAGTAGATATTTTTAATAATTATAAAAAAAAATAAGGCAGGCCATTGCGTTGCTGAAACATTGTGTAACTTACCATAGGAACTAAGTTCTAACATTGCCTGTTCAGATTGTTATAGGATGAGAGCATTGGTGGTTCCAAAATATTTCATGCTAAGTCTGGTTTCCTTAAGGCTTTGTGAAATAGTGATGACAGGGGTGTTTTCTAAACCAGAATATCCTAGGGCTAATCTTAGGATTTCTTTGAATAATCTTCCCCTTGGTCTTTAATGTCTAGATTTGCAGGATGACCTTTAATTTTCTGTCTCTATAAAGGGGATAACTTATCAGAAGTTATCCTGCTTTAGGGAACAGTGTGGAGCAAAGGAGTGATTTACTATCACTGTCAGGAAATCTTGGGGGAGATTCTATTACATCTGGTTGTGTTTAATGTTTTTGTTATTGATATGGAAGAGATGTTTAAAAGCACATTAAATTAATCTCGTGGGAGATAGTGTAGACTACAAAGGCATAAGAAAAACAGCACACACAGGATAACAGGAAGGACAGTATGTTTTCCTTGGACTCATTCTGCTTATTGATTAAAAAAAAAAAACAGACACTCCCCGCTCATTGTTCTCCACTCCAGTCACCCCAGCATCACAAGCTATTCTACTAAAAATAATTGAGTGGTGATAAAATAAAATTCATGTTACTCCTTATAATACTAATCGTAAGGGATATTAGCATCATCTTAATGTAAATAAGATGAGGCAAGTAATTTATCCAGGGACTATGCTAGTGACAAACTCTGAATGTGAACTCTGAGTCATCAAACTTGCTATGTTCCTCTTCCCTGTACTGCTGTGCTTTCCCCGTAATATCTAGAGCAACTGAATCTAGTGTGATTTTACTATCGGAAGACAAAAAAAAATTGTTATATAATTCTTGAATTCCCCAAGCTGATAAAATCTTAATTGGCTGAAGATCTATGAGTAAAATACACAATGCATCATCTGAAGAAATTGTGACAAGTTCTTTACAATTAAAATGTACATAATCTTTTTAATTTCTAAAAAGTCTTGTATCACTGTCATCCAGTTAGTCATCAATTTGCTTGAGCGGGCACCAGTAATGTCTCCTTTTATCCCTGTTTCCTCCTAGTGTAGCTCGATGGTGTATTGGGTCTCTTTCAGGATCAGGGGAATGAGGACCGTTGCTGTTACTATTTTTGGCATATTGAGTATGCCACGGCTAGCTTGCCAGGCTCTGCATGTGGGCAGGATACTCTCAGTAGCTTGCTGGGCTCTCCAAGAGGGGCAGAGGCTTTTGGGGTGGCCTCTAATTGTCTTTGCTGGTATTCCCAGTCTACCGAATGTAAGCTTTTGGTCGACTGGCTTGTTGTAACGATCTGCACACTGACAATCACGCACCTGCCTGTGTCTCTGGGCAGCACCTGGGACATCTGTGGCCTAAGGTTGATCTCCTTGAGGATGATGAGCAGCTGGCAGAGCAAAACCCTATCTTGGAGGGTCTGTGCCAGGTCGAATACCTGCGCTGAGTCCCAGGTCACTTGGTGGCTGGCTGACAGCACCCCACAGTGGATGAGCCACTGCACGCACTGCTGTCACAACTCTATGTCCAACGGCACTGTGACTCGGCCCAGCCAAGGCAGGCAGTGATGCTGCAGCTGCCACAGTTTTTCCATGCCCCGCCGATGCCATTCTGTCTGAATCTTGTAAAACAGTCAGTGATGTCCATCAGGAATCACGCAGAGATTTCCAGCAGGGATCATGCATAGAGTTCCATGCCTGGTGCACCGAGCCATGCGTTGTCTAAGGTGAGATGGTGAGCCGGGTTCAGGAGAGCGCAAGGGGTCAAGGCGGCCTCAGTGCCATTTTGTCTCCAGCCAAATACGGTGTGGTAATCATGGAAAATGAGTAGGGAGTGTCTTACGATGTGTCGCAAAAGGGGTTGCGCGGTTGGGTTGTGGAGGTTGGCTGCTGAGGCTGGGTCCCTTGGGGTGGGGAGGGCTCTCACCTGCTCCCCCCTCTGGGGCACCCCAAGTGAAAACTGCCTGGCTTGGAGTCCAGTGGCATGGTTATCGGGCCTCATTTTATGGTTCCTTCCAGGAGAAGCAGCCATGTGATCTGGAGGGTGGCCAAAGAGGAGATTATGTGGTGCCAGCAGGAGGTGGCTTATGGGTGTGACCCCTGGGCCACCGGAGACTGGGGGAAGCAGGCAAAGGATCTCTGCTCTTGGGTCTCATTGAGCCCAGAGTCCAAGGTCACAAAGTTCCTCATTACCTTTTTATACTAAGGAGTATTAAAAGGACTAAATTATATTTCTGGGTAGGAGAGGAAGTGTCTCCCTACTACTCTGGGTTCTTCTTAGGATGGTTGAGGAGTTTAACAACGACGTAGTAGGAGAAAAATATTCATCATGAGTAGTACAGAAATCTACAAGACAGGTGGATTCCAAAGACAATAGAGAAATTTAATAGTTTTTATCCTAAGTAGATGAAAGAAAGAGGGCCTGGGGCTTCAAGAAGAGAAAGAAAGTATAACTCAAGGAACACCAGATGCTCTGTTTGTTCTACTTATGCATAGATTTCTCTAGTTTAATATAGAAAAGGTTGTTTCTGGTAATAACCTTAATTTTATGTCAGACCCTTGATATAAGTAATTTTAGGTAATTATGGAAATTAAAAGTATTTCTGTGAGTTTCAAGGACTTTGAAAAATTTACCTCAAAATAATCCATATGGAAGATTCACATATCTTGGAATGACCTGTCCTAAATATTTTGAGAAAATATTTAAGTCAAAGTCAGTAAGGATATTATAAGAAAGAAATACAGTATGTGAGGACAGATCTCTTGCTTCTTTTTATATTAGTACTCTATTCAAAATTAAAACACAGTATGGTCTGAGTATTAAGATTATGACTGAGTACTCAGGCTGTCTGTACTTAGGTATTTTACTCACAGTATTTTTATAAGCTATATAGGTGAAACCACATATATGGCATATATAATATACATAGTTTTTTCTTTCTATATCGCATAAGTACAATAGTTATAAGTAAACATTATGGCACAGTATGAATGATTTGTTTAATGCATAGAAATTACTATGAACAAGACCCAAGAATAAGTTATATGGGTTCTATTATTGTGGAAGTGTTAATTACTACTATTATTGGCTATAAATGTACATTTTAAAATTTATGACAACATTACTGTATTCCAACTTGCATGTGTGCTAAACTGAAAATGTAATCTTCTTGACTGAATATCTACAGAGTGCATTACTGCTTATTTACACTATCTGTATGTTTCAATACAAATAATTTCAATTAGTGCTAAAATAAAATGCTTTTATTTTAGCAAGATGTAGCAAGCAAAGACATGCTTCATCTAAAGTAATAACACATTACATATCACAAATGAGGTAGAATACAAGTTGGGCTTGGGTTCTTACCCAGTCGAGAAGCGGTATCTATCCAGGGAGCTAAAGAGATAGTACATAAGATAAGGCCTTGTATATGGCAGACCGAGGTTTGATCTCAGGTACCCTATATAGTCCCCCTGAGCCTACCAGGAGTGAGCCTTGAACACAGTCAGGAATAAGTCCTGAGCGTTGTGCTCAGGGATCACACTTCTGGTGATGCTCAAGGGCCCGAATGTAGAACTGCTGTATATGATCCTTCTGGGAGTACGCCAGGACACTCTGATTTTGCTGTCTCCATTTTGTAGAGGCAAGTCCCCAAATCATCTCCACTGAGATCACTCTTGGGAAAATTTTTTGGCACCTCTTGTGAAGTTCTTTTTCTCAAGCTGTCAAACAATGGGCTGACTTTAAAAGCAATCCCATTTAGGAGACTGTTACTTGTGAAAAGATAATGCCTCTGTTGTTAATTAATTTTGTGCTACTCTTTTGAAAATTGCCAGTGGCACTCCCGAATATTCCACAATGAGTCAGCAACTGATGGTTTTCTCAAACTGAATTCTAGTTCAGACAGACATTTGGAGCCAAGCTTGATGAATAAGGTGGGTGATGAAGATTGGGTTTAATTAAAATAAAGAGATTGATTTCTGTGAGTGACTCATAATAGTTCTGAGAACAATTCCATGTTTTGGGTCATGACAACAGTTCACATGTGTTAACTTTGCCAGAGGCTTTACTAATTCCCAGGATTTTTCAGGTGATTTGAGGGTCGAACATACATGTTTTTACTTTTTGTGTGTTGATAGCCTTGAAGTATCAGTGAAAAAAATCAATGTTCTTATTGTCACACATGTTTATTGTTCCTGATAATCAGGTTTTAAACATATACGGGAAAGGGGCAGGAACTGAGTGGTGATGTTTTCTGTACAAACACAGATGTCTGCCAGTGAGGAGGCCCTGTGGCCTTTTATTCAGTCACTTGTCTGGAGCTGTCATGCCCAAGGAAACATACTGGGAGGGTATGCCATGAAAGAAAGGCAAGCATCCTTCCAGAAAGTCAAGGAAGAATTTTGTACGATGAATCCAGTTTCCCAGGTCTGTGGACAGAGCAGTTGTAAGGACGCTTTGAAAGGCACATGGCTGGATAGCTTCTGAGACTTGGCTTTCTTAGCTCTGGAACATTTTCCTTAAGGACATACTGTCTCCTAGTTGTCTTTTTGCTTGATTGATCTTAGTCTCCAGACAATAAAGCAAGGGTGCTGCTGCATGAGGTCTTCCAAACTGAACATCCTTCGGTTTAATTATTTTGTTTTATTTTGGTCTGGGGGCCCTGCCCAGCAATGCTCAGTATTATTCCTGGCTCTGTGCTCAAAGATCACTCCTGGCAGGGCTGGAGGACCATAGAGAGTGCCAAGGCTGGAATCCTGGTCTGCCACATGGAAGGCAAATACCGGACCTGCTGAAGTATCACCCCAGTCCCAGTCCAATTTAATTCTTACCAGGTCACTGGAAATCAAGTGTTCGGAAATCTTATCTCCACAACTAGAATCAAACTTGCTTTGTCTCCCTAGAAAATGCCTACTTCTGTGTAAAAACGATGATCTCCGTTCTTTTCAAATAACTTAGATAAATCTACCAATTATTAACCTATATCAGCTGATGTATGCCTTGAGAAAAAGACTTAACTTTAGATATAACATGCGATTTCATGTATATAGTTCTTGTATATAGAAAACCTGATGTAAGAAAAAACTTAAAAAAAATCCATGACTTTGTTTCCTCACTTGGGCGTTTTATCTTACTTGCTTTACAGTAGAGTGGATTCTGTATACTGTACTATGGGTTTTAAAACACTCATTTCTCTTTAGCGAAGTCACATAAAAAATATGTGTTCTAGTAGAACTTTTATGTGAAAAGAAAATATTGTCTAAATTAACTGATAGCTTTTGGATAAATTTTGCTTAATAAAAACCATGACACTGGTTCAAAACCTAAATGGATTTTTATCAATTTTTTTTAAAAGCTTATCACTTTCTTAGCAATGATGTCTTTTTTTTATGTGGGTGGGATGGGGGAGTGGTAATCGTAGTGGAAACAGCTGCTGCTATAATTTATAAACATTTGTTTTACCTCTTGCATTAGATCTATAATATCAGGGAAAATGAATATTGGCAAAGCATCTATGGCACATGAGGAAGTCTTGTTTATTTGCAAATGAGAACAAAGACATAGGGACCCTGTCCCACAGAATTTGAATGTCACTCAGCTACTTATATATTGAGCAACCTTAAAATGCTTAAACTTCTAAAAACTAAGTCCTTAAAATCATTTTATTTAAACCAGAAACCCAAATAAAAACAAATGAGGCCTTTAATAGAGACTACCCACCACTCCCAAGGAGCCATATATATGGCCAATAAGCACATTAAAAAGATATCCAACAGTTACAGAATTCTAATCAAGAAATAGTGGCACCCAAGAAATATGATGGCAATAACCCAGTTTTATCACACATGTGGACGAGACCCAGCTGTCTCCAGAAGGACAGAGCCTTGAAGTCAGGCCACGCCCAGCTTTTATAGACAAGTTACAGGCTATACGTGTCAGAGGCAACATTTATCATTTAACATCTACAGTGGTTTGCTAACATGGTTGCTCACAAATACAATCAGTTGCTCACAAATACAATTTTTTTTTGTTCCATACTCACTGTTTCTGTGGCTCTGTTCCTGCTCAAACAACCTGATTAGACTTTCTAACTTGTTCCTTTTCAGTCTGCTTTTGTTCATCTTTGCCCAGCTCCTAGAATGGGTCACTCAGTTTTGTCTCTAGCTGTCTTACTTTTATCTCTAATTTTTTCACTTCACAACAATGCTAGTTGTTAGGAAAATCAAGTCAACACCACAATGAAATGTCATTTCACACTCGGTAGGATGGTTTTTATTAAAGGAAAATAGCAACAAATGAGGTAAGGGTATGGAAAAATCAGGACTCTTGTGCATTGCTGGAGGAAATGTAAAATGGTGGTAAGCACTGAAGAGAAGGAGTTGGGTAAAATGAAGGTAAAAATAAAATTGCTTTGTGATATACCAATTTTACTAGATACATACCCAAAAGTATTAATGACAGGAACTCAGAGATAATTATATATTTGTTTTCATAGTAGCACTGTTCACATTAGTAAAAAGGGTAGAACTGAAATAGGTATGCAAAAACAGGGTACATAATACAGTGACATTTTGTTCAGTATTAAAAGGAATTGTATTTTGACATTATAGTATGGATGAGTCTTTCAGAACTATACTAAATAAGGCAGACATTGAGGGCAAATGTTATACAATTCCACAAATTAGGTATCTGAATAAATATTCTAATAGGCACAGAAAGAAGTATTTAAAAGGTTACTAGGTATTAGAAAAATAAGGCATTTAAAAGATGTTTTGTTTAATAATTTTTATTTTTTATTTTATTTTTAAATTTTATTTATTTATTTATTTATTTATGGTTTTTGGATCACACCCGGCAATACACAGGGGTTTCTCCTGGATCTTCACTCAGGAATTACTCCTGGCGGTACTCAGGGGACCATATGGGATGCTGGGATTAGAACCCGGGTCAGCCGCGTGCAAGGCAAAGGCCCTACCCGCTGTGCTATCACTCCAGCCCGTTTAATAATTTTTACTTGAGCTTATCAGAGAGTCCCAAGTAGTGATGTTGTTTGTTAGAACACTAAGTGTCCTTAATGTCATTTACTTGTACACTTAATAAATAATGAATAGTAAATTGTATGTATGTGTTACCACAAGTTTTTCACTTGCTGTTTTTGGGTCACAGTCAGCAGTGATTGCACAAGGCTTACTCCTGACTTTGTGCTCAGGAATCACCTCTGGAAGAGATTGGGGACTATATGAGATGCAGTGGATTGAACCTGGGTTGGCCGTGTACAAGGCAAGTGCCATCCCTGCTGTACTATTGCTCTGCCCTCCCACAATTTGACTTTAAAAATTGAGATAACAGTCAGAGCTTCTTGAATACTACCCTTTCTGTCCCTCTCTTTCCCTCCCTGCCAAAGCTTGGAAGAACACTCTGTGATTAGAAAAGCTAAAACAGATTAACTTGAGGCCTGTCTCTTGGAGAGTGTGGCAAACTCTCTCTGCCAGAAGCTTCTCTGTTGCATTCTATTGGCTCTGAGTAGGCCAAAGGGGAACCTTAACAGTTATGCACTGATAAAGGCAGCAGGCCCTTTGCTGGAAAATTCTTGGCAGTGAAACTGCTCAGTAGAATTCATTTTGACCTCTGGCCTTCTTGTTTCCATTATCATACTACAATAAACACTCTTGATGACTTTGCTCCATTGTTTCCTGTACATGTGATGCATATTCTAAGTTCCTCAATTACGCATACTTTCCCTCCTCCTTCATGAATATATATGATTAAGTTGTTAAATCACTAATGTGATATGCATTAATTTATACAAATATGCGATTTGTGTATACCGAAGTGTATGTTACTATGCCACACTAATCATCAAATTACCAATATCTTTCCACCATGGTCCATTGCATCTTCTCCCCTTTAATCTCTTCTCCACCTCTGCCTTAGGTATCTTGAGATCTGTGGTCGAGATAATGCATTCCTTTGTTTATTTATTTATTTATTTATTTTTATTAAATCATCATGTGGAAAGTTACAAAGTTCTCAGGTTTATATGTCAGTTATACAATATTCAAACACCCATCCCTTCACCAGTGCCCAAATTCCACCACCAGAAACCCCAGTTTACCCCCCGCCCCCACCCCCCTACCCCCTACTGTATAACTAATGAATTTCACTTCATTTTTTTCTTTACCTTGATTACATTCCATAATTCAACACAAAACTCACTATAGTTGACATAACTCTCTCTCTCTCTTTTTTTTCTCTTTTTCCTTTTCCATTTTTTTTTTTTTTAATTTTTCCCCCTCATCCCCCTTCCTGCGCCTCATAGTATGGTGTACTCCACGCCACGTTAGCCAGCGTGGGGCTTTTGCTTAGCTCATAGTCCAGAGGTGGCTGTTACATTAAGAACCTTCAATATTTCAACAAAAACTTACTGTTATTATTTGGAGTTTCCCCCCCAAGTCTGACCTGTTCAAATGGAACCCTTTCACATTGATGACAATTATAAATGTTAAGTCTTTTGGATTTCTGTATAAAGTCCTGGGAAAATTCTGCCAGAAATTACATATTTCCTCCGTTAGCCGGCGTGGGGCAAAGGCTTAATTCACAGTCTCCATACATGGGTGCAGGCACTTGCTGGAACCCCAATTCCTAAAGCTGTCTCTGGTTCCCGCTTGTTCCACACCCACCGGCTCTGCAGGGGCATGGGCGCCCGGGCCGAAAACCCGGCCGGCCGGAGCCGAGCACGGGCCCGACTAGGGCTGGCTCTGTATCCTGCGGCTGTTTCAAGTTCAAAGCACACATTTTTTTTTTTTTTTTCCGCGCCACCAAGTTCATACCTTCTCAATGGACCCACAAAATGTCGGACACCACGCCTTCTCCCGGAGGGGAGAGAGACCAAGAAGGAAGGTTCTTTCCTCCGTTAGCCGGCGTGGGGCAAAGGCTTAATTCACAGTCTCCATACATGGGTGCAGGCACTTGCTGGAACCCCAATTCCTAAAGCTGTCTCTGGTTCCCGCTTGTTCCACACCCACCGGCTCTGCAGGGGCATGGGCTCCCGGGCCGAAAACCCGGCCGGCCGGAGCCGAGCACGGGCCCGACTCGCATTCCTTTGTTTAGCTCCTCCTTTGTTTCTCTATTTCCCATCTATGAATGAGATTGTGTAATATTTGTCTTTTTCCTTTTGACTTATGTCAGTTAGCATCACTGCCTCAGTTTTATCCACATTTTTGCAAAAGACAAAATTTCATATTTTTTGTAAGTACTGTGTTTATCATCTGTCATTGAGTTCTTGGGTTTTTTCCATATCTTGGTTATTATAAATAGACCTTCAAGGAATATAGGTGCATATAGCTTTATTTTTTATAACATTTTTTCCCATTTAAAAAAATTAAATCACAGTGATATCCACATTTACAAAGTTGTTCGTGATTGGATTTCAGTCATACAATGTTCCCAACACCTGTCCCTTCACCAGAGTACTTTTCACACCACCAATGATTCCAGTTTTCCTCCTGCCCCCCACCCCATCCCACCCCCTGCCACTATGGCAAGGACTTTTCTCTCTGTCTCTCTCTCCCTCTGTTTGTCCCTCCCTCTCTCTCTCCCTATTCTTCTCCCTCTCCTCCTCCATTTCCTTTCCCTTTCTTTCCTTTTGGGCCTTATGGTTTGCAGTATATCTACATGATGGAATACTATACAGCTGTAAGAATGAAGTTATAAAATATATATATGCATGTATATAATGAGACTCATATTCAAAGGGTTAGGAGGACAGGTCAATAGTTGGAAGCTTCCGCTGAATGCGTATGGGATGAAGGGCACAGGTTTACTTTTGAGTTACATTTGGTTCAAGGTCTACTCCCAACCTGATGCACAAGATTACTCCTATCTCTGTGGGGGGTGGGGTGGGGAGGGTCTTGATGGGGTGACATGTGGTGTTTGGGGTCAAGTCTGGGACTCCACATGCAGTAAACGTTACATATTCTTTACATCTTCCCATGGAATGTGCTTTTATTTAAAATTAGTTTTTTGTGTATTCTTTGAAATGTTCAGAGTTTAAAATAAGAAGTAAAATATTATATAAAATTAAGTTTTGGTTCTTGCCTGAAGAGCAGAATGAGAATCACGTCTACAACATGATGATGCAATGAAATAATAGCAATTATGGGGCTGGAGTGATAGCACAGCGGGTAGGGCATTTGCCTTTCACTCAGCCAACCCGGGTTCAATTCCCAGCACCCATCTGGTTCCCCGAGCACCACCAGGAGTAATTCCTGAGTGCATGAGCCAGGAGTAAACCCTGTGCATCACTGGGTGTAACCCAAAAAGCAAAAAATATATATAAAATTAAATAAAAATTTTAAAAATAATAACAATATATTTTATCTTTGCTTTCACTCAGCATTTTCTAGAATGATGTCAGAATCATTAAAATTTTTTTAAATCTGTTCTACCATTCTCTTATTTTAGATAAGATGATTTCTATTATGTGTGCTATTGCTGATAGTGCATTCATTCACTTTCCCTGTTTCTCCTATTCACATCTGAAATACTGTTTAAAAATGTTTTTAACAAAATAACAAACAACATTTGCCTACTGTTCTAGCAGAAAGGGTTTCTGAGGGCAATTTCTAGTGTGGGAGGTATAGTTTCCCCACACATACAATTATTTTCCAGCTGGGTTTTCTATAATTTAATTCAGTTCAACTCCAGGAAGCAATCAATGCTCAGACATCAGCAGTACATCCAAAATTGCACCTTTGTTCAACTGCCTTCTCACACTAACTGGACATTGCACTAGGTTTCAGTGGTTAATGACTTCATCTCCTTTTGAACGCTAGTAGCAAGTCCAGGCTGTTACATATACTCAGAACCAACTAAGATGTCCGTGTCTCTCTCCTTAGTATTAGTCACAAGCTCATGTTTTTATCTCTGCTTTGAACGACAGACTATGAATCAGATGTTCTCCTTAGTTTAATTAATTTGCAAGTCAGCTCACAGAACTCAGAAGATCCATTTAGTCACTGAATCACCATTTTATTTCAAAGGGTGTTTATAAAAAACATACTTAGGAGGATGCCCAAGAAAATATATGCAACAAGGGTACACAATTACTACACCCTCTACCTGCCATTCTCCCAGCATTTTCACATGTTCACCAACCTGGCAAACTCTGAATATCTTCGCTTAGCTCTTTATGGAAGACTCACTACATAGCTATTAGGTCAAGATACTAGTCACTGGTGATCAAATTAACCTTCAGTCAATGGAAGTCTGGGGGGTGGGAATAAAACAGTCACCTTATCACAAAGTTAGTTCTCCAGGCAACCAGCCCCAAACCTTGTATACTTCTGAAAGTCACCCTATTCACATAACAAAAGACACTTTTATCACTCTTCATATTTAGGAAATTCTAATGGTCTCAATTAGCAGAAACTATGAATAAAGACAAAGATATGTGTGCATGTTTATATATATGAATATATTTTTAAATATTTGGTCATCTGAATGACTAAAATATATTTATCATATACTTTTATAAGTTGAAGCAGAATTGCATTATAAGGAACTCTGAGTGTGCTTCATTGAAAACATCTGTGCATATACAATATGCCTTCATTTTTGCTCTTTCTTTATATGAAGTATTTTTGCTATTGGGAATATTTTGTAGTTCAAAATAAACTTCATAATTTTAAATCCTATTTCTATGAAGAAAGTGCCTGGCAATTTGACAGGGATCACATTTAATATGAATATTGCTTTAGGTACAGTGGTATTTTACATATATATATTTTTATACAGTGTTATTTTTTAATAAACAGAATTTATGTTGAACTTGGAAAACATTTAGCTGAGTTACACTATATGATGGAAGGCAATGTGTTTATATTTAAAGAATTAAAATATTTTTAATTATTAAAATATTTCTTAAATCATTATTCCAATACACTTGTTTTATACTCACAGTGCTGCTGTACCACACCCATCACCAGAGCGCCAAGATCCTTCTGCTATTAATCCACAGTCTATTGATCCCCCTTCCCCCACCTGCCCTCAAAACCCTCAGATAACGGTTCTGTTGATGAATATCTTAGGGTTGTTTCTATTGGAATTTATCCACCCTCTTGCTATATTTATTTATATTGTACATTTGTGTGTGATCATCTAGCATTTGTGTCTTTCTTTTCGACTCATTTCACTTAACATGGAACCCTCCAATTACGAGTTACAGCAAACTGCAAGCTTTTGTCTTTTCTCATACCTGAGTAGTATTCTATTGTGTATGTTTACCAAAATGTCTTTTTTTTATTTATTTTTTATTTTTTGTATTGAATCACTGAATAGTTACAGAGCTTCAGTCATACAGTGATTGAATACCTATCCCTCCAACAATGCACATTTTCCACCACCAATATTTCTAATATCCCTCCTGTCACCCCAACCCCATCCCACCCCCTGCCTCTGTGGAAGGCATATTCCTTCTTACTCTTTCTCTGCTTTGGGGCATCGTGGGCAAAATGTGTTTATCAGTTATTTGTTGTTGGTCAATTGAGTTGTTTCTAGATATTGACTATTGCAAATAATGCTGTGAGACAGAAGGGAATGGAAGGATAGAGTACAAAAACTCAATTAAATTTTGGGTTTAATTTAAAAAAACAGACAAGAAAAGAAACCTCAATGAAATGAACACTTCACCATGTACATTCTATTCTGCTAGATATCATTCTAACTGAATAATGGAATGGTATAGAGCTTCATGGTCAGGCAACAGCTTAGGGAATTCATAATCTTGAAACAAGTTTTGCAGAAGCATTAGAAGGGCTCCTTCAAAGAAGAGGAAAAACATCCCAGCATGTGGCACTGAGTATGGCACTCATTCATGGTATATGTGGTGGGTTGCCTTCTACTAACTTAAGAAAGTTATGTTTATTCCTAGTTTGCTAAGAGATTTTATGTATTTCCAATGAGAATTAATGTCTCATTTATATTGAATGTTCTATACATGATCAGTTTTTACATACATAGAGATATTTCCATCTTTTACTTATTAATGCATAAGCATTATGTAATATTATATTTTCATAGTTAATACATAGAAAAGACCATGGTACATTTCTGTGAATTAGATTTCACAGTACAAGTCTATTGTTTCTATGGTCTTTTTTTGTCAGTCTTGTAGGATTTTCTGCATTTATTTGCAAATAGTTTGACTTTTTTTGAATTTTTTTACAAATAGAGGTTGGCTATAACTTTTGCTCTTGGGGCTTACCCAGCGATGCTCAGGATGTGCACCTAGAGATCACTCCTGGCAGACTCATGACACCATATGGGATGCTGAGGATCAAATCTGAGTTAGCCACATGCAAGGCAAATGCCCTGCCTGCTGTATTATTGCTCTGGCCATGAATGGCTAATATATTTATCATTTGTTTTTGCTGCATCTTTGATACAATAATATGATTGGTTTTTCATTGATATGATAAATTATGTGCACATATTAAACCACCTATTATTCCCCTGGATAAATCTTACTTGGACATGGTGTCTGATCTTTTGGATGCATTATTGGATTTAGTTGGCCAGTATTTTGTTGAGGATCTTTTGCATTGATATTCATCAGGGATTTTGGACTATAGTTTCCTTTTGCTGGATGCCACTGTCTGTTTTTGATATCTAGGTGATATTTTGTTTCATAAAAGTTGTTCTACTGGATAATCTTCCTGGGCTACTATCCATTATTAGAACTAAATTCCTTCTAATTTTCATAGTTCCACAGAGTACTGGGATCCACGGCTGGACTTTCAAACACCCTCAATAAGTTATCCGATGCGCTGCCGCCAAGATGTGATCCCAGGGGCCGCACGTGTGTGCAGCCTCTCTGTAGCTGCACAAGCGTGACTCTAGATGCCAGCTAAATTTTTCTGCTCCTCGCAGAATGTCTCCAGCCTGAGAACTAACCGCGGTCCGATGCCCGCCCAGGAGGGGAAAGGTATTTCTCTCTCTCGCCTCTTCCTTGCTGGGGGTGAAGGGCATGGTGACCGCCATATTATGATGACCACAGATGGGGTTTACAAGCTTGCAACGATCCAATATCTGGAAGAAAGCTCCATGGACTTATTTGCTAGAGTACAGAAATCCAAAACCACACAGCCTCTTATCTCTTCACAACAGGTCTGACTAGTGGGGTACTCCTAACAATAATAGTGAGGTTTGTGTTGAAATATTGAATGTAACCAAAGTAAATAGAAAGTAAATTGAAATTTATCAGTTACATGGCGTGGGGGGGTTTCGGGGGGCGTGGGGGGGTGGGATGGGAGGTGTACTGTCTTTGTTTGTTTGTTTGTTTTGGTGGTGGGATATGGGCACTGGTGAAGGGATGGTTGTTTCAGCGTTGTATAACTGAGACTTAAGCCTGAAAGCATTGTAATTTTCCACATGGTGATTCAATAAAATAAAATTATTTTAAAAAATAAAATAAAATACATTATCCAATGCTTCCAATGTTGGTGTGATGGGATCTAGCCATTGGTATCTGGGGGCACTACTGCAGCATAGGTTGGCCCCTCCCAGAGGTTTATGAGTGAGGCTGAGGTCTCTTTTAGCTGACCTGTAGTTGAGGAAGCAGAGACTTTGGCCTACTGGCATCTCTTGTTCAGGGGTGCTGTGTGATCTGATTTGTCTGCATTTAAATGGTAGCAGATGCTGCTGATGTCAATTTATATGTTTTTGTTTTGGTGGTAGTTGGGCCACATCCAGCAGTCCTTCAGGCTACCCCTGGATTGGTGCTCGAGTCACTGCCTGAGGTGCCCTGGGGACCCTGTGATTCTAGAAATCAAACACAATTGGACATGCATAATATGCATGCTACTCCTTTCATATTTTTTCCCCGACCTGATTTTATTTGTTTATTTGAGGCACCGAAACCTAGCAGTGCTCATGGCTTATCCCTGGCTGTGTGCTCAGGGATTATTCATGGCAAGGCTTTAGGGACCATATGGGGTGGCAGGGATTGAACCCATGTCAGCCATGTGCATGGTAAAGGCCATACCCTGCTGTTAAATCAGTTGGTCTCCCTGCCCAGATATCCTACTATCAGTGAAGATGCATGTTTTTAATGTTATTTTATTTTTGTTTCCAGTAGTGCTTTCCAGGTAAATTAACTGAGCTAATAGAATTGAGGAGGGTGCATAGTGATGCAAATAGAAGTCAGAGTCAGTCTAGCAGATTTTCATTGCAAACACTTCCTACTATGTACAAAATTTGCCTTTGGTGGAAACCAGATCTCTGATATAGGTATTTTTAATGATATACTTTTCATTGATTTCCACACACTTTAGAAAAAAGATTCTGTGATTTCTATACATAGACATTGCAGAACGTTTTTGTTTTCTTTTCTTGAAAACGTTTTATTCTGAAATAATTTAGGTTTACGGAAGTATTGTAAAAGACAATATGAAGGAGTTTCTTTTCCCCTTATTATTATACTAAATTGCTAATTACAGAACTAAGAAATTAACATTTGTACCATCTTAGCCATTATTTCTATCAAAGCTTTTTTTTTCTCATTGATGTCCCTTTTTTGTTCTATGATTGAATCCAGGTTAGCGAGCTGCATTTTGTTGTCAAGTCTTGACTCCTGAGTCTCAAAGATATCTTATCTTTCTCTAAACAGCTTCACAATTTTGAAGAGTGCCTATTGGTCTGGAGTTTTGTAGAATGATTTATGATTTGTGTTTATCAGATGTTTTCTCATGATTAGACTTGGATAATGGGACTTAGGGGTTAATATCATGGAGGTTAAACTAACCTTGTCCTCAAAACACATTGAGGTACTTAATATCAACATGAATTATTTCTGTTAGTATTTTAATCATGTGTTTATAATTTAAATTAGAAAATTGAATCACAGCCACTGAAGAAGAAAAAAATCAAAGTTTAAAAATATGTACAATGTATGTAGTAATAAATACTTTGAATGATGTACTTAGGATGATGTAGATATCGTATTTCTTAGTTTTTCTTACTAATTTTAGCATCAGTGTATTTTCTCTGCAGGAATAGATATTACTGTGGCATTTAATGATGATACTTAAGTGTTTTTTTTAATTACAACTACACTTACTATTTGTAATTCTTCAGTAAGGAAGAAGTTATTTTTGGAAACTACTTTTCTGCCTCATTGATTTCAGAGCACTATCCCTAATATTCATCATGAATTTTAACCTAGTGATTTTTAGAAATTTCTGATAATTCTTTCACCTTTCCTGGGGAGCTCCTCCCCAAATAATTAGTGAAATGGTTCTTCTTGGGACTGTACTCATATCTCAGAATACAACCTTGTTTATCCTAACACACATTATTGTTTTTTTAAAATAAAATAATAATAATGAAATGGGAACTCGAAGAGATTAGTTTTCTTTTTCTAGGCATTGAGATAAAAGTGAAACCTGAGAAGGGGGATGGATTGTTAATAGAAACTCTGTGTTAGTGACTTTGTATATTTAGGTATCGTCTTTGGTACATTTAAAGCCTTAGAGGAAATCTACTCTTTCTAAACCTCTAAAGTTGTATTGGGGTATTAGAGCCCAGCACTGTGCTATGTATAAACCTGATTATAAAATAACTGTTAGATATGATAGCTGTAATAATGTCCTCTCACCATTAAGTATAAAATAGGATGATAATAATCACCCCCAACTTATCATATACCATATCAGTTTTTGAAAAACATATTTTGCTGTTTCCTTCTATAGAAAAATAGATTTGGAAGATCACCATAAAATTGTTCATTTTTAATAGCTTTGAATGCCATTTATCCTGCATTAATTTCTACATCTCAAAAACATAACCTAGAATTTTTTTTCAAAACCCCACAAAACCCTGATAGTTATTTTGTCTTGTTTTTCAATTGTAAGTAATCTTACAATTAAATCTAAGCAACCAGTATTTCTCAGAATATAAAATAGCTAATTGGTCTAATGGCATTCTCCTAATTTTCAAATAGTTTTGTTTGTAATTTCTCATTGTACAATGAACAATAGTAGAAGACTTTGGGTGTCTAAGAATGCATGCGAAAGGTGGGTAATGGGATTGAGAATACAAACAGCAATTTGTATACTCAAAAACTCATAAAACTGTCACTGTCATCCTGTTGCTCATCGATTTTCTCAAGCAGGCACCAGTAATGTCTCTCATTGAGACTTACTGTTACTATTTTTGGCATATCCAATATGCCATGTGTAGCTTGCCAGGCTCTGCCACACGAGCTTGATACTCTCGGTAGCTTGCTGGACTCTACGAGAGGGGCGAAGGAATCGAACAGGGGTCAGCCAAGTGAAAGGCGAATGCCCTACCGCTGTGCTATCGCTCCAGCCAACACTTATGCAAACGCAAGAGAATGACACATCTTTATGCCCCAGCCTCAAGTTAAGATAAATAGACTAGTATACAAATAGAAAAGTCTTTTCCTTTTTTCCCCATGTTTTTTTTAATTGAATCACAGTCACATATGCATTTACAAAGTACTTCATGATTTGATATCAGTCATCTAATGCTCCAGCACTCATCCCTTCACCAGTGTACTTTTCCCACCGCTGATTGTCCCAGTTTCCCACCTGCACCCCCATCCCAGCCTACCACCTGCCACTATAGCAATCTCTCTCTCTCGTGCTCTCTCTCACTCTCTCTCGCTCTCTCTCTCAGCCTTATGGTTTGCAATACAGAAAATGAAAGGTTATCAGGTATACCCCTCTACCTGTGCCCTTCACTCCAAACACACTATTGTGGCAAGCTTCCATTGACCTGTCTTCCTGCTTTCTGTTTGCCCTCCCCTTGGATATTAGTCCCATTCTCTATCTATCTATATATCTATCTAATCCCACAAATGAATGCAGTGATTATATACCTATGTTTCTTTATGACTCATTTCATTCAACATGATACTATCTATGTTGATCCATTTATAAGCAAATTTCATGACTCCATTATTTAAAAACATTTTTTTAAATTTAATTTGTTAAAATTTTTATTGAATCACCATGAGATAGTTAAAAACTTTCATGTTTGGGTTACAGTCTCACAATGATCCCATCCCTCCACCAGTATACCCCCCCCCAGCTTTTCCACCCTCCCCCTGCCTCCATGCAGACAATATTCCCCAAACTCTCTCTCTACCTTTGGGCATTATGACTTGCAACACAGACACTGAGAGGTTATCCTGCTTGTTCCATTATCTACTGTCGGCACACATTTGCCATCCCAACTGGTTCCTCCAGCCATCATTTTCTTAGTGATCCCTTCTCTATTCCATCTGCCTTCTCCCTCCCACTCGTGAAGCAGACATGACTCCATTCTTCCTAACAGCTGCATAGTATTCCGTTGTGTAGATGTATCATAGTTTCTTTATCCAGTCACCCATTCTTGGACACTTGGGTTGATTGGCTATTGTGAATAGTGCTGCAATGAACATCAAAGTGCAGATTATATTTTTGCTGTGTGTCTTTGAACCCGCAGGGTATAGTTTCAAAAGTGGTATTGCTGGGTCAAATGGGAGCTTAATTTCTAGTTTTTTGTGGAATGTCCATATTGTTTTCCAAAAAGACTGGACAAGTCAGCATTACCACCAGAAATATCTTTTTCTTTTAACTCATGAGAAAGACCCTAAAAAACAAAATTTTTTTTTATTAGTTTATTTTTAATTAGAGAGTCATCGTGAGGGTACAGTTACAGATCCATACATCTTTGTGCTCATGCTTCCCCCATACAAAGTTCAATAACCCATCCCTTCACCAGTGCCCATTCTCCACCACCCGTAAACCCAACATCCCCCCCCTCCCCAGACCCGTCTCCCCCCACCCCACCCTGCCACTGTGGCAGGGAATTCCCTTTTGTTCTCTCTCTCTGATTAGGTGTTGTGGTTTGCAATAGAGGTGTTGAGTGGCCATTGTGTTCAGTCTCTAGTCTGTATTCCACCCGCCTCACCCTTCCCCCACATGTCCTCCAACCACATTTTACTTGGTGGTCCCTTCCCTGAGTTACCCAGAATGAGAGACCAGCCTCCAAGCCATGGAAATATTCTCCTGGTACTTATTTCTACTATTCTTGGGCGTTAGTCTTATAGTCTATTATTCTATATTCCACAGATGAGTGCAATCTTTCTATGTCTGTCTCTCTCTTTCTGACTCATTTCACTTAGCATGATACTTTCCATGTTGATCCACTTATATGCAAACGTCATGACCTCATTTTTTCTAACAGCTGCATAGTATTCCATTGTATAGATGTACCAGAGTTTCTTCAACCAGTCATCTGTTCTAGGGCACTCGGGTTTTTTCCAGATTCTGGCTATTGTAAACAGTGCTGCAGTGAACATATAAGTGCATATGTCACT
The DNA here is from genome assembly GCF_027595985.1 of Sorex araneus. Classification (NCBI taxonomy): domain Eukaryota; kingdom Metazoa; phylum Chordata; class Mammalia; order Eulipotyphla; family Soricidae; genus Sorex; species Sorex araneus. The sequence goes on along the minus strand of NC_073302.1, from coordinate 377,907,109 downwards.
TCGACTATACTTTTTGGCTTTTCTGGGATATATTCCCAGCAGTGGTATTGCTGGGTCAAATGGGAGCTCAACCTCTAGTTTTTTGAGAATCGTCCATACTGTTTTCCAAAAGGGCTGAACTAGCCGGCATTCCCACCAGCAGTGTAGAAGGGTCCCTTTCTCCCCACATCCTCTCCAACAGCGGTTGCTTTTGTTCTTTTGGATGTGTGCTAGTCTCTGTGGTGTGAGGTGGTATCTCATGGTTGTTTTGATCTGCATCTCTCTGACGACTAGTGATGTAGAGCACTTTTTCATGTGCCTTTTGGCCATTCGTATCTCTTCCTTGGTAAAGTTTCTGTTCATTTCTTCGCCCCATTTTTTGATGGGGTTGGATGTTTTCTTCTTGTAGAGTTCAACCAGTGCTTTATATACCCTTGATATCAACCCCTTATCTGATGGGTATTGTGTAAATATCCTTTCCCATTCTCTAGATAGTCTTTGTATTCTGGTCACTGTATCTTTTGCGGTGCAGAAGATTTTTAGTTTAATGTAGTCCCATTTGTTGATCTCTGTTTTTACTAGATTGCTTAGTTCTGTGTCATCTTTGAAGATACCTTTATCTTCAATATCGTGGAGGGTTTTGCCAACCTTGTCTTCAGTGTACCTTATGGTTTGTGGTCTGATGTTGAGGTCTTTAATCCATTTTGATCTGACTTTTGTGCATGGTGTCAGGTCAAGTTCTAAGCCCATTTTTTTGCATGTGATTGTCCAGTTGTGCCAGCACCATTTGTTAAAGAGACTTTCCTTGCTCCACTTCACATCTCTTGCTCCTTTATCAAAGATTAGATGATCATACATTTGAGGTTGTGTGTGGGGATATTCCACCCTGTTCCATTGGTCTGCAGCTCTGCCTTTGTTCCAGTACCTTGCTGTTTTAATTGTTACCGCTTTGTAGTAGAGTTTAAGGTTGGGGAGGGTGATGCCTCCCATCATCTTAAAAAACAAAATTTTTATCAGAAAGAAAATTGACTCAAAATCTAGGAAATTGTGTGACATTTTCGAGAGCTAAGAACACACTTAAATACACTTAAGACCCCGCACACCAGTGTATTAGATATATTAGATGCACCAATGAGTTCAAAACTCTTGAGTTTTTTAAATTTAGCTTTTGTTCTTGTAACTTGTAGCTATCCAACTAAGAGATCATTTTATTCCTGTGGAATGAGAGAGATAGGATAATTTTTAAAAGTTGGATATAGCTGTCATAAAATACAATAGTAACAGAGCTAGCAGATGCAAAATCATTGGGAAAATTAAATTGTGTCTTCTCACAGAGCCAAGCAGCCTCTGCCCTACTCACCCCAGTAAGTTCTGTTGCGTCCCACTCATGGAGGAAATGGAAAGTCTTTGGTGAGCTGTCCCTGAACTTTCTGCTTTCCCACTTAATTGTAAACTTACCATACCTGTATCCGTCTTTGCCTTTGCTACGGGAAGAGCTGACTCACCGCCAACAAGAATAGCTTATTAGTGTAGTTGTGCAATGTTTTCTTTATACAGAGGGTAGGGCATTTGCCTTGCACGTGGCTGACCCAGGTTGAATTCTTCTGTCCCTCTCGGAGAGCCCAGAAAGTTATCTAGAGTATCCCGCTGCCCGCAGGGCAAAGCCTGGCAAGCTACCATGGCGTATTCAATATGCCAAAAGACAGTAACAAGTCTCACAATGGAGGCGTTACTGGTTCCCGCTCAAGCAAATCAATGAGCAATGGGATGACAGTGATACAGTGATTCTACTTCAGATGTCTGCCTCCCTCCACCATTGTCTCGGATTCCTTTTTCACCTATGCCCTGTGACTGTCCTTGGTAAGCCCAGTTCTGTAGTTCAGTTTTTACGTACTGTTGTCATTAAAATTTGTTACTCTCTTAACATTTTTTTAAAATACTTCACAAAGGAGAGAGATCATTCTGTATCTGTCCTCTTTCTGACTGACTTTACTCACCATGATTACCTCCAGTTCCCTTAGAAGTGGAATTGCATGAATAGCTGAATAGTATTATATTGTGTATATATGCCAGTTTCTTCATCCAGACATCTGTTTTTGGACACTCAGATTGTTTCTGTAACATGGCTATTGTGAATAGTGCTGCCTAATGCTTCAATGCATGTAGTAGAGAGAACAAATTCCTTTTTGAAATAGTGTTCTTGGGCCCTTAGGGTAGATGCTGAGATATAAAATCCTTGAGTGCTATAAAAGCTCGATTCTTAGTACTTTTTTTTAAAGAAGTGCCCATATTGTTTTCCAAGGAATTTGGACCAGTCAACATTCCTACCACGAGTGGATGTGTTCCATTTTCCTCACATCCATGACAATACTGGTTGTTTTTGTTCTTTATGATGTGTGCCAGTTTTACTGATGTGAGGTTTGGTTTGTTTTGATTTGCATTTCCCTAATGATTAGTGACAGACAGCATCAATGAATCAGCAACAATGATTTTCATTGTTTTGATTTACATCTTCCTAATGATTAGTGATGGACAACATTTTTTCATGTACATATTGATCATCTGTATGGAGTGTCTGAGATTAGCTGAATTCTTAACTTAAAACGTATTTTTTTATGCATAATGTTTTATAAAAGAACATTTGTGACTGGGAACAATACTTGAAAATCGTGAAATACTATGACAGTAGAAAAATGGGCAGTGGAAACGCAGGGTAAACAAAACACTTGCTTACTCATATAGTTTTGTCTTGCTTAGGAGCAGCATTTGTTTTGTGAAACTATTTATGGTTAAGGATTGAATAGAATGAATATTTATCTTGATTAGTAGTCATGTTCTTCTCCTACACATAAAATTTCCTATGCAGTCAATAGGAGTTCTAAACCAAAGAGTCATAGTAATTGGAAAGAAAAAGAACAACAGAAAATCAAAACTTTCTTTTGTGGATTTTATTTTTTCTGGTAACCATGGTAATAAAAGACCAAAATGACACTTAAAATGGCACTAAAATGACATTTTTGGAAATTATAAAAATTAAAATTCTTAGTATAATCTTGTCACATTTGGGATACCAATATTTTGTTGCTGGAAGTTTGGGGCTTTAACTAATTGTGGTTTTATATTTTTTGTTTCTTTATAAAACTATAAGTAACAGCAGTCTCAAAAGAAAGGTAAGTTTTACAGATAATTTAATTAATTACAATGAAACAACAAAATTATTAAATAAAGGAGAGAAAATATAATACATAGAATTAAATCAAACTCATTTCAAATCTTCCTGTTTACAATGGTAAAAACACATAAAATGTTTTTAAAATCTGAAATTATGGCATCACTGTATCATTGTCCTCCTGTTGCTCATTGATTTGCTTGAGAGGGCACCAGTCTACATTTGTCCCTGTCGCATTCAGGGTCAGGGGAATGAGGTCCACTATTGTTACTATTTTTGACATATTAAATATGCCACAGGTATCTTGCCAGGCTCTGCTATGCGAGATTCTGCATTGCTCTTTTCCGGGAGATTTATTTTATAGACTTGGATCTTGGCCGTTGATGAGATTACATGGTGCTGGGATGGGCGGTGGCGGAGTTTGTGGGTGTGACAGAATCTCCTTCCCCCTCCCCAGGCTGTCTTCACTAGGACCCTCTTGGAGGGGGGGTGGGTTGATTTCTCCTCCCCGCCCCAAACAGAGCCCTGGCAACTGAAAACCTCCAGAACCCTGCCACAGCCATGTTCAAGGCCACTCTGCACAGGCTCGGATGAGCCTCACCTATAGAGCAACCCAGGTATGTGGGACCTGTGGCTGAGATCTCCAACCCTGCCCAGAGCAGAACTGAGACTCCTCTCCCAGATCCCCAGTTTTCCAGTAGCTTGGTGGTCACACCCACAAACTCCCCCTGGAAATTATAGCACTCACTAAGAAAATAATATTCTGGAAGTGGCACTGATTTTTAATTTATTTTTAAGTTACTGTTGTTCATTTATTTGGGGGGCCAAACCTGGAAATGCTCAGGGCTAACTCCTGGCTTTGCAATCAAGATTATTCCTGGGGATGCTTGGTTGACCATTTGGAATGCTGGAAATTGAACCCAGGTTGGCTATGTGCAAGGCAAACACTTTATCTGTTATACTTTTTTTAATTTTTTTTAAACTTTTTATTAAATCACCATGTGCAAAGTTACAAAGTTCTCAGGTTTATATGTCAGTTATACAATATTCAATCACCCATCCCTTCACCAGTGCCCATATTCCACCACCAGAAACCCCAGTATACCCCCGCCCCCACCCCCTACCCCCTACTGTATAACTAATGAATTTCACTTCATTTTTTCTTTACCTTGATTACATTCCATAATTCAACACAAAACTCACTATAGTTGTTGGAGTTTCCAACCAAGAGAGACAGACCTACTACATTTGATAATTAGTTTTTCATTGCTGGAAATGAAGAGATATGTAGCCCCACTGCTACAAGTACATAACTCTCTCTCTCTCTCTCTCTTTTTTTTTTCCTTTTTCCTTTTCCCTTTTTTTTTTCTTTTTTCCCCTCATCCCCCTTCCCGCGCCTCATAGTATGGTGTACGCCACGCCGCGTCGGCCAGCGTGGGGCTTTTGCTTAGTTCACAGTCCAGAGAGGTGGCTGCTACATTAAAAACCTTCAATATTTCAACAAAAACTTACGATTATTATTTGGAGTTTCCCCCCCAAGTCAGACCTGTTCAAAAGGAACCATTTCACATTGCTGACAATTATAAATGTTAAGTCGCGCAGACGCGGCAGCGTCCGCATGGTTTTGGATTTCTGTATAAAGTCCAGGGAAAATTCTGCCAGAAATTACATAGCCCAGCTCACAGTCCCAGTGCATTGCTGTAAGAAGTCTCTGAATTCAAAGTCTTTAGGTGCAGAGTGTCCGATTCGCGCTCAGCGGCTCCGGATTTATCTGGGATGAGGGCGTGCCGGTTACGCCCCCTTCCCATGAGTTCCTGGGAGCCCCAAAAGTAAAAACCGAATACCTCTGGGTTTGGAGTCACAGAAGATGGCACCTGCCACATGGGTGCCGCCAGCCCGCCACTTTCCATGCAGGAAGACAGGGTGGGAAGGAAAAAAATTCCACCCCCGGCAGCACAGAGTTGTAGCCCAGTTCGCAGTCCCAGTGAATCGCTATCGGATGCTGCGCTGGATGCCCAAATGTGTTACATCTCTGGAATCCAAGTCTTTAGGCGCAGAGGGTCTATCTGTTATACTTTTAACTATTTTATTTTATAGAAATCATAGTTAAAGTATAAGATTACTGAGATTACTGACATCCCTATTTTATTCCTCCATATTGTTAAAATACTAAATTTAAGATATCTTAAATCTAATTAAATAGTGTTTTTGTTGCCAAAAATTTTTATCAAAATGTTGACAAACATTTTTGTAAATACTTTATTTTTAATAAGGCATGCACCTTTAAGGAATTCTGTGCTTCTTAGTCACATGAAATACTGAATTTGGATATTTTTTTCACCAAGGAAATTATGGCTCAAGAGTTCACAATTTCCAATTAGTCTGCTTTCTAATCCCTTCCCTAGTTCTGAACTCAGGAGTTTATTAATTGGATAACTGTGCTATCCAATATACAGCTTTTAAAATCTTTAAATCAGAATAATTCTAGAGCATCTACAAAACCCTAAAACTATTAAAACTGTTTTTACCAATTTAAAGTTCTGTTTAATTTCAGAAAAACTCTGAGACAGCATAGGCAGCATCCTCTCTTTTACAAATAGAAAAAAAAGTGAAATGCAAAAAAAGTGATATAGTGGCAAAGTAAATCAGGGATTCCCTTCCTCCATTCTTCTGTCTCCTTCCTTCCATCACATCCGACAATACTCAAGGCTTAACCCCAGTTCTTCAATCTCCTGACAGGGCCCTATGTGATGCCAGGGATTGAATTTTGCTTGGCTTCACGCAAGTCGAACACCTTGGCTGTACTATTTCTCTGGGTTGTCCTTTTACTTTTATTTTCTTTATGTGACTGTAAAGATCTCTATCTCCGATTAAAGACAGAGAGATAGAGGGCCAGAAATATAGCACAGGGGTTACGGTACTTTACTTGCATCAGACAGACCTGTTTCGACTCCTAGCTCAACATGAGATTCCCCACCTTACCCCCCCAAGCACTTCCAGGAATGATCCTTGGAAACAGAATAAGGAGTAAGTCACGAATATGGCTAGGTGTACCTCCCCACCTAAACCCCAGAGTTTACATAGCTATGTTGACTATAGGTCTCTTGCTCCCAAGCCAGGCTGTCTTCACAGGGGGCCCTCAGAGAGAAGCAGTTGAGTTTCCCTCCTCACCCCAAGCAGAGCCTCCATAGCCGAAAATCTCAGAATCCAGCCACAGCCATGCTCAAGCCCACTCTCCACATGCTCAGATGAGCCTCACGCATAAAAGAACTGGCAGAGGAACCCAGTATGCGGGGCCCGGGGCTGAGATCTCCAAGCCTGCTCAGATCGAGACTGGTCCTCCTCCACCCAGGTCCCCCATTTTCCAGTACCTTGGCAGCCAGACCCACAAACTGCCCCGACACTTTGTAATCCCATCAACGGCCAAGATCCAGAGACTATAAAACAAAGCTCCTGGAAGCACCAGGCCGTATTTGCGGCCATGTGACTTCTTACAGTCTAGCCCACTGATGTACCTAAAGCAGGGCATATGTGTTTGGTTTTAACATACTTGCTTGTATTCTCTTAACCCTCTGTTCTTCTTGGAGAGCCTGGCAAGCTACTGAGAATATCCCACCCACACGGCAGAACCTGGCAAGCTCCCCATGGTATATTCAATATGCCAAAAACAGTAACAATAATGTTTCTCATTCTCCTGACCCTGAAAGAGCCTCCAATACGGCACTTTTGGGAAGGACGAGTAAGGAGAGGCTGCTAAAATCTCAGGGCTGGGACAAATGGAGATGTTACTGGCACCTGCTCAAGCAAATCTGTGAACAATGGGATGACAGTGATACAGTGATATATTGATGTTGACTGTATGCCTTAGCTTTGGTAGAGTCCAAATCTGTGCCTACAGTACAGAGGTAGTTACTAATAGTCTCTTGATTTGAGGAGTAATGTATATGGCTATTTTAACAGATTCTCTAGAAATAGGAACATTAAGAATAAAATTCACACTTAATATCGGTTTTAAAATGAAGTCAATAGCTAAAATATTCTTTAAAATCCCATCAAAATCTATGTTCTTGTTAGAATCTGATTTCAAAAATGATGCTATTTTATTAGAAGATAAGCTTAAAACTATCATAAATCATTCATAAATTTTATGATACCAGTGCTATTTTCAGTTTATGTTTAGCATGCTGATTTCTGGCTCTTGTTCTGGGCAAAATGAGCTAAAAAAATAAAAAGAAAAGAAGATAATTCTCTGAATTACAGTTCATTGAAAAAATGTCAGGTACTAAAACTTATAATCTTTTAAGGGGGGGGGTTCTATTTTTTTTACTAGAGACATTTTTTAATAAAAGATGAAAAATATAATTTTTAGTACAAATCCCTCTTACCCTAAAATAATTTTTCATCAAAATATTATATGATTAATTTTATTTCCCTTTAAATGTTAAGAATGTTAGCATTAAGTTAAACTAGTGAGTGTACAATGTAAAGAACTGTAATCTGTTCAAATAGGCCTAAAATTTGGAATCTCTTTGGTTTACTTTAGCTAGAATTTGCCCCCAAACCAAGGATAGATTTAGAATAATTACAAAGAAAAAAGTTATCAGTAAATTAATATGGTAATTTAAAATTTTATAGTAGATGTAAAGGAAGAAAAGAACAACATTGTACAAAGAAATTTAATTGTCTTAAAAATACTACATAAACAATGTATAATTATTAAAACTGTTAATAGTATAATTCATTTTGAGGATAACAGGATATATACATTGCTTTGTTGAAAATTGCTAGTTTTAATATTAATAAAAATAGCTGCTCTCCGCTGAGATGTGACCTGAGTGGCTGCACATGTGAGGCCTCTCTGTTGCTGAATGACCATATCCTGGAGGTCACCTATCTACTTTTGGCACTAGCAGCTTCTTGCAGAAATGTCTCTAAACTCTGAACTAAGCCACGACCCCATGCCGCCCCAGGAGCAGAAAGGTTTTTCTCTCTCAGCTTTTCCTTACAGGGGGAGGGGGGTGGGAGGGGTGGCATGGTGACTGCCATATTATAAGGACCACTAAAGAGAGGTATGAGCTTGCAATGATGCAATTTCTGGCAGAAATTTCCCTGGACTTAGTTACTAAAATACTAAAACACAGAAATCCAAAACCGACCTCATATTTATTCATTCTCAGCAACGGAAAACAAATTATCAAATGCTTCCTTTTCAGCAGGTCTGATTTTTTTTGGGGGAAACTCCAAACAATAATAGTGAGTTTTTTGTTGAAATATTGAATGTAATCAAAGTAAAGAGAAAGTAAAGTGAAAATTATCAGCTACACAGGCGGGGATTGGAGGGGTGGGATGGGAGGTATACTGGGGTTCTTGGTGGTGGAACATGTGCACTGGTGAAGGGATGGGTGTTTGATCATTATATAACTGAGACTTAAGCCTGAAAGTTTTGTAACTTTCCACATGGTGATTCAATAAAAAAAATATATGTGTATTTGATATTAGAAACCTATATCAACAAAATAATATAGGAAAGGATTTTTACATTTGTACCTAAAATAAGTTATTATTGAGGGGGCTGAAGCATAGGACAGTGGGTAAGTGCTTGCCTTGCATGTGGCAAACCCAGGTTTAATCCTGACACCCCATATGTTCCCCTAAGCATCACCAGAAGTGATTTCTTAGTGCAGAGTCATAACTAACCCCTGAGCATACCAGGTGTGGCCCCCAAACAAGCAAAAAATTATTAGTGATCAAAATACATGGACATGTTTTGACTAGTTTTCCTGAAATATCAATGAGAAATTCATAAAATAATTTGAACTTTTCTTTTGTGAGGTATTGTGTATTTACCTGCACATAGTTTGGAAATATTTTCTGATAGATTGTAGCTTGTATTTCAGTCCTCAGCCTTTGACCTTTAAGAGATCAAAGTTTTGCATATTCTTCTACCTGGAATTTGATTTTGGGTCACTTGCATTTCCTAAACAAACACTCTTATGCGTTCCTGGAAAATACAGAGACTTTAAAGAAGTTGGAAATCTGTGATTTTAGGGGGAAAAAGAAATTCTTGTTTTGAAAAACAAGGCAAACTATCCTAAATCCTACGTCAAATGTTTGCTTATCTTTTGTTCTTCTGATAGTAATAATTTGGAAAGTTTCTCTGCCAGTTAGAAACCGATGACCTCATCTCTGCCTATTTTCAAAAGCAAACCAGAAAGAAACCCCTCACACTATAAACATAAGTGTGCATCACAACTCTAACAAGAGCTGTGGACTTACCTTTCCTGGTGTTATGAACAAACACTTGGATTATTTGCAAAAATAATTAGTATTGGTAACTTTTGATTTATACTGCTTAGCTCATATTAGCTCTTCTTTTCCCTGCTGGCTGTTTCTTCAATTTATACCTTTTTATTTGAATTTACGCCTTCTGATTTTTAATTTTTTCTGCCTCTATCATTTATATTTATAAGCTCAAGTACATATTTATGCTATACTTCTCTCAGTTGTTCAGGAAATAAGTTGTGTGTGATGAAAAATATTAAGTAATCTATATAATGTTATAGATCACAGGTTCTCTGATTTAGTACAAAAGAAATGACAAGTGATCAAGGAACAATTTGTTCCTAGACAAGATTTATTTGTGGGCTTATATTTGAACACAAGAGAGACAGTGCAAAGATAAGCAGCTGCTGGTTGGTTCTCCAGGGAGAGCTTGTTCAGGGCTTTTGTAGAAATCAGGTGGAATTCAAAAGCATTTGTCTGATCCACCAGTTTCCTTGTACATTGTCAGATGATAAAGTATTCTGTACCAGGAAAATTCTGACCACTCTTTGCACATGCCTTATTTGGGATAGTTCTGGACAGCTCTAAAGATGGACACGAGGTTCCACAGTGCTACATCCTAGCAGAGATCAAGAGATCAAGAGCATAAGGTCTGGCTAAGAAGGATGAGCTGCTCATTACTGATACACCAGAACTTTGGTGGGGGGGTTGGGGGGAACAACATTCCTAATACTGTGCAACTTCCGGTGAGTGTGAGGAAGTCACTTCTGTCATGCCAGCAGAGGCAGGGGGAATTTGTAGTTCAAGATAGAGAAGGGATCACTAAGAAAATGATGGCTGGAGGAACCAGTTGGGATGGGAGACGCATGCCGAAAGTAGATAATGGACCAAACATGATGACCTCTCAGTGTCTGTGTTGCAAGCTATAATGACCAGAAGTAGAGAGAGAGTATGGGGAATATTGTCTGCCATAGAGGCAGGGGGAGGGTGGGAAAGGGAGGGTATACCCGGGATATTGGTGGTGGGGAATGTGCACTGGTGGAGGGATGGGTGTTTGATCATTGTGAGCTTGTAACCCAAGCATGAAAGCTTGTAACTATCTCATGGTGATTTAATAAAATTAAAAAAAAATTTTTTTTAAAGACCTGCTTATCTTTCTCAGAATAATTTATGTATTGTGCACTGCTTGTCTGTATAGCCATATGTTAGGATCTATGGCTCTGAGGAATTTACAGGTTGGATTTCTTGATTGGGGTGAAGGTCCAGGTCCATTCCTTATTCTATCTCAATAGAGGTAATTAAATCACCACTCAATCCTGTTCTTAGAACCAGACTATCAGGAAATAACTGAGAAAGTTTAATCTCACCTGCTAGAAACGCCTTATTTACTTCTGAGCTATTGTGAAGGTGACCACTAGTCTGATCAAAGACTTTTGGCTTGTCCTGCTCTAATTGAATGTTTTCCTTGGTAACCTTCCAAGCCTCACATTCTCTCTGGAAAGATTTCTACCTCACTTACCTATGTACCTTCTACTGTGTGTGTGAAGTGGAATTCAGGTCAGTAGTTGGAGGTCTTAGATTTTTGGAGGTCAGAGAGACTGTAGGGTGACTATTTCCATTTGATGGATTCAGTACTGTATCTACACACCTGTACGTGCAAATACTTGGCAGGAACCTTATCATCTATTGCCATTGGTCGGTAGGTCATGCTTTGGGTCACAGTCTTATTTCTTCTGTCTTGTCCTTTGCATGGTGTTGACTGGCACTGACATACTTCACATTAGTAATGCCACATATCCTGGGCCTATTTACTTGAGGTTCCCTATCATGGCTGTGCAGATCTTGGTTCTCCATATAGTAGACTCTGGAAAGGGACTTTATAAAGTGACTAAGCAGGGTTTCCAATTCTATCCACTCACTAATATATATTTTTGTGTATCCTCTATGCTATCTAATCATGTGAGGTACAACTTGCTAATTTTTCCCATTCTGCTATAAAGGATGGCAGCTGTCCCACTTACTCAAAAGTTTTGCTCACTTTTGTTAAAGTTTCAGCATTATTTTTTAAAACAAAATTTGTCTTTTAACTTTAACATGTGTATTGAGGAATACATGTGTATTCTTTTGCTTATTAATTTGAAAATTTTAACATAAAATTTAAAATGGAAGTGTCTAATGATCCTAATTTCTAGTGGAGCTGGATTTAAGAAACCTTTAGTTAAGTATCACTGTCATCCCATTGTTCATCGATTTATTCAAGTGGACACCAATAATGTCTCTATTACACTCAGCCCTGAGATTTTAGCAACCTCTCCTTACTTGTCTTTCCCAACGATTAGAGGCTCTTTCAGGGTTAGGGGAATGAGAACTATCGTTACTGTTTTTGGCATATCGAATACGCCACGGGTAGCTTGCTAGGCTCTGTCATGCAGGCGGGTTACTCTCGGTAGCTTGCTGGGCTCTCCAAGAGGTACGCATATATGTTACTATATTTTGGATATGATTACACCATGGGGAGCTTGCCAGTCTCTCCCAAGTGGGCAATAGACTCTTGGGAGCTTGTCAGGTTCTCTAAGAGGGAGAACTAGGCTATTAGATGTCGATGCATCTATGCAATGCGGACGTGCGCTTCCGGGATTTTGGTTTTATAGTCTCTAGATGTTGGCCGTTGATGGGATTACACTGTGCTGGGAGCAGTCTCTGGGTGTGACTGCCTAGCTACTGGAAAATGGGGGATCTGGATGGAAGAGGCCCAGTCTGAGCAGACTTGGAGATCTCAGGCCCAGGTCCTGCACACCTGGGTTCCTCCACTGGCTCCCCCATGCATGAGGCTCGTCTGAATGATATATAATATATTATATATATTATGGCTATATATAATATAGAATATTATAATAACATTTGTTAATAAAGGAAAGGAGAGACCATTATGCTGTTTCTTAGAAACATAAAAATAACCCCAAAAACACAACACACAAAAGTTGTGTTTAGGAAGCTGATTGAAATGAAAATGGGCTCCTGAGTTATAGATCCTTGTTTCATAGATATCTTGGTCACATCCCTACTAATTCATTCCAGGTTTATCCTGGAAGCTGAGGATGTTCAGTAAAAAAACGAGGTTTGGAGACATTTCTAATAGTATTAATCAATAAGACTTGACCTTCAAACACTAAAATAAGTAGTTTATATTATTCTAATTCTTTAATAACTCAAGAATACTTCACAAGAATATAAAGATTCATATACTTATTAAAGCTATTATATTTTGACATTTAAGTGACAGTGTTCTGCAACTGACTACTTAATTTACTCATTTGCTTAATTTTTGTTTATCCAAAAGAAATTCAAGTGGTAGGACAGAAGGAACCAGTTTTATTTCTCAATAAAACTATATTCTTAGTGGTAAATATATTTGAACAGAAGGAAATTAGTGAAGTAGAGCTAATTAACTCATGGATTAAAAAAAAACAGTATCCCCCTTCCATTATAAATATGAGAAAAGAGATATATTAAAAGATTCCTCTTTGCATACCCTGTGTTGTATAGCCCAAAGATGCTGCTAACATAGGCTTATACAGATAGAGCTCTGAAACATTACCAACTAATATTTTATGGCATTGATTTTTGCAGGTTAATCTGGAAGATAAAATTGTGCTAAAATTGAGACTAAAAATAACACCTATCTATGGCAATACCTAGTGATAGTTGATAGATGGATGTCCAACCCTCTTACATATGCAGCTCATATCACCACTGATTCATTGAGAGTGTCTAATTGGAAAATTAGAAACAAGATATGTAAGATGGGAAATTAGCTATACAGCCCCTGAAAGGCTAATAAGATGTTGGACTTAATTATAAAGATGTTTATGTGAACAAATAAATGGGAGATTCCATGGGGTCTCTGAGAAACAGTCAAGTTGTGGGGTTACCCGGAGTCAGAAAGTCAAAACTACTTCTAGATTAATTATGTGTGAATATATGAATCGTAGCCTAAAAGTGCTGCTGTTGCTTTTATTGTTGCTATTGTTTTTATTTAATAATTTCAGTAAGTTTACAATCCCCCAACACACCCAAACTTCCACTAGTCTAAAGCTAGGAATCTCTTGCAATTATCACTAGACCCATATTTCCCCATAAGTCACACTCCTCCATTGTTGTTGCTCCTGCTCCGAAGGCTGGGAAAAGAACCATAAAAACATCTCCATTTTTACTACCTTGCTATTTCCTGCCAGGGATCTTGATTATAGAACCCAGTTTATAGACTTAAATGGCAAACATATCTAGGAAATATATGTACACATATAGGATCCTCAGGGTGCTAGAAACATCAGAGGTAAAAATGAAGAACAGCTAATGTGCATGATTTGTTACTGTGTTCATCAGTTATTTTTCCAGTATTTTGATATTTTAAGGAGTTTTTTATATGATGAAGCATTCTAACATACAGGAAAAATTGAACGATTAAACCCACATGTTTTTGAACTTTCCTTCATAGCTTTTTATTTTCATAATGTTCTTATATATAGACAAGTTAAAATAATGCTAACATGAATGCTCATTTATTCTTTTCATTGATTTTTTTTGATCATTGGCATTTATACATCTGCTATCACTTATATGGTCCTCTTATAAAAATGCAGAGGTTACATTTCAAGATTCTTATATTTTTTTCCTCAGAGCTCTATGTATGTATTAGTATTATCTATGTATTATGCCAGCTCAGAGATGAATGTTATTAAACATATATGTGCATATAGATATAATACTGTTTCATTGGAAATATGAAAAAGCTATTTAATTTCCCATAATGTTGAAGATGAAAGTTTATGGATGATATCTTTTATATTATTTGAATGGCCATTTATTTTTAAGAGTTGAGAGTCATATGAATATAAACAATTGTGAAAATACATCTGAAATTAAGAGATTATCATCTTTTTTCATTATATTAAGAATTTTTGATAGTTCTTAATGTAATAAAATTATGATTTATGTGATTAAGTATTTGTCTACATCACTAGAAAGATAAAAAATAATTTGATATTGATACACTTACTTATACTCACTTCCGGGAATTTGGTTTTAGTGGTCTCTGGATGTTGGCCATTGATGGGATTACACGGCGCCAGGGTCAGTTTCTGGGTGTGACTGCCTCGCTACTAGAAAATGGGGGATCTGGGTGGAAGAGGCCCAGTCCCAATCCAAGCAGGCTTAGAGATCTTAGTCCTGGGTCCCCCACACCTGGGTTCCTCTCCCAGTTCCTTCATGCGTGAGGCTTATGCGTGTGGAGTGTCGCCTTGAGCATGGCTGTGGCTGGGTTCCAGAGGTCTTCAGCTGCTAAGGCTCTGCTTGGGGCAGGGAGACTCAACCCACCCCCTCTAAGGGGCCCCAGTGAAAACAGCCAGGCAGGGGGGCAAAAGACATGTTATAACCTAGTTCTCCCTCTCGGAGAACCCAGCAAGCTACTGAGGGTTTCCTGCCCACATGAGGGAGCCTAGCAAGCTCCCTGTGGAGTATTCATATGCCAAATACAGTAACAATGATGGGTCTCATACTCCTGACCCTGAAAGAACCTCCAATGTTGCACCATTGGGAAGGACGAGTAAAGAGAGGATGCTAAAATCTCAGGGCTAGGACAAATGGAGATGTTACTGGGCCTGCTTAAGCAGATTGATGATCAATGGGATGATAGTGATAGTGATACTGTTACTCAAATCACCACACTTACAAACAAATGCTATGTGTAGGCATGTAGAAATATATCAATTTATATATAGCTATAAATTATAAATTTCCAAATGCTTGGCAATAATGCTTTAATAATTGAAGTGTTTTTCTTATACTAAAAGGAAATATATGCTACTTAATTGGGTTTTACATTTACTTTTAACATATGTATATAATATTTAGTGATTCAGTACTGTTAGCCTATAACAGAAAGGAAGTAATGTGTTTTTGAAAATAAAAAAACTAAAATAACTTTTAAAAGTAATTGGTCTTTTAAATTCCTTCACTATGCATGGTATATACTGTGAGTTAAAATAAAAATCAATTTGATTTTCCTTGAATTGTATAAATTATAAGAAAACATGCAATATTTGTGTTTCTCATCTTTCCTAAGCAAACATACACTTTCTGTAAAAGCCTCTGATTTTCTAGCGAACAGATCCTAAGGGAAAAAGCAAGCACAGAAGCACCTTTGAATTTTCTTGTAGCTATTCAGGCTCCTAAGTAATGCGATCAATTAAAGGGACTTAAGGTCACCTGGGCAATGGGAAAGTCCGTTTTCATTTAGCTAGTGTCTATTTAGCATAATTTAAAGAAGACTTGTGAAATGCTTAAGGTAGAGGAAACTATTCTAAATTAATAACTATCAAAATGTAATCTTCTAAGAAGATGTCTACATAAGCTCCTAACTTGATTCATAAATGTCATTATTGTTTTATTTAGTCACTTATGCTATGAGATTTAGAATGCAATTTTCTGAACCTTCATTAAGAGTTCAATTAAGACTCTCAATCGCAGTAAAATATAGTGGACAATATAAATATGGTTTACACTGAACTGTAGGAAAACTTCATCTTATCGAAAAATATTCCCTTGTGCCCACTGCAAAGTTTAAGAACTCCAGCATTCTGCTATTCTCAAAAGGAGGCATCTATATTCTTACAGAAGGATCCAGAACGGTTGTCCGTTGCTCAGTTCAACATTGATCAAATTAACATTTCTGACTTTAAGCGTGTGCTCTGATTTTTGGTAAACTGCGTTTGTTAGAAACTATGTTTATGTCTATTCAGTCAATCTGGTCTGTTCATTAAAAACAGAGAGGTTAGGTCCCCTAGTCAGCACTATCCTTAGAGTCAAGCTGCTGAGGCTGTGTTGCCCAGGATGTACAGGCAGCTCCCAGCAAGTCTTATCTCACTCCCTCGATGTGAGCTGACTGTGCCCTCTCTCCTCTGCTTCACTTTTCTTGTGGACCTTGTGTAGAATAAAACTTCCTCCTTTCTTGTCTTATGCAGATCCTCCTAAATGTGGAGGTGGTAAGTGCTCCTCCCTAGACACTTTGACTCAAGATGAAGGTAGATGCTTCTGAGAATGAAACATGAGGAACTCCCTAAATTGAGCAGGAGATGCTCAGCTACTTCATCCTTATGCTTTCTTCCAATCTTTGGGAAACTCTCTGATCCATGTGGGAGTCATCTCCTTCCCTTCTCTCTCAATGGTTTCCTTGAAAACGTTCTCTTCTTGATCCCTCAAAGCTCATCTGGGACTTGTCAAAAAGAAACTGCAGTGTTCACATCATAAATCCTGAGCTTGGTGAATTAGTTTCAGGGATTTTCCAGCCATAGGATCTCTTCTGTTAGGCAATCTATATTAGAGAACACTACTCAACGGACTCAGCTTAGTGACACCCCTGTGATTGATCAGACTTCGGGATACCCAGGTGCTAGATAGAGTATTAAGTACCTCCTGAGTAACCAGATCTTATACTTATCCTCTAATTTTCCAATGAGACCAAGTTAGATCACCTTGGAGAGCCCCATTAACAATAATAATTGCCTGTTTGAGTCTGTTAAAATTATCTATTTCTCTGCTTTTGCTGAAAATTTTCTTTCTGCCCATTCTCTGCTCTTGTGCTCATTAAGCCACTAACCATTACTCTCATGTTTTTTGCTCAGAAATTCTTTATGATATCATATCAATAATCAGAATTATTGTTAGCCTCCTCTGTATTTCTTGAATATAGAGAAAAGGGGAGTTCAAATTCTCCTCAGTAAGAATTTTGCTTTAAGTGCAATGAGGCCCACCACCTCAAGCTCGGCAGACTTAGTCTAGAGCATCAAGTGAACCTACAGAGACTGCATGATTGGTATTTGGTTGGTCTCTCTCTCCTGTTTTATTTGTCCTGCCTCCACTGGGTATGCAGTCATAATCTGCATAAGGAACGCAGGCTTTACTTCATAGGAAAATTTAAACTCTCTCTCTCTCTCCTCTCTCTCACACACCAATTTTACCTTGAAATTTGTTACAATCTTTTTCTTGACTGATGACTCTGGCTTTAATATAATTCTAAATTACAAAAAATCCACTTGCAAACCTTATGCAACCCAAAGATGTTACTGTAACACTGTTTCTACAATTACTTTTGAAATTAGTGAATTATGGTCTTAAGATATTCTGAAGATTTCCAAGATTAAAATAGAAATAAGAACAACTCTGAATGCAAAGAAAACATGCATTTTTAGAAAGGAAAGGCATAAAAATATTCTGCTAAGAAAATTCTGTCTCAAGGAAAAACATGTTGCTTTTGAAATGAAAGTAAAGATAAGACAGATTGTCTAAGTTTAGTTTGCACGTCAAATGTTCCTTCCCTAACATACCAAGGCTTCTCATTCCTTTCCTCTGAGCTGTATATTCTTAGAACTTACTTTAAGGAAGAACACTCAAAAGATATCCTCTATAAACCTTTAAACTTAGATGAAAAGTAATATAAAAGCTGTTTATCTTTAAGCTGCAGAAGACAAAGCTTCATAAATTTCCTTAGCTGACTCAAGGGTTGACCTTAATTGTGGCTTATTTCAGCTGACTGGGAATGCTCAATTAAAGACAGAATGGCTCGTGTGTGTGTGTGTGTGTGTGTGTGTGTGTGTATGTGTGTGTATGTGTGTGTGTGTGTTTGTAGGGGGGTAGGGTGAGTAAAGCCATATTTTTTTAAGTAAAGCATTTTGAAACAGACATGTTTGTTGAAGGTTAAGAATATTTTTTAAAAGAATATATATGGAAAACACTCAAGACGAGCAAAAGGGAAATAAATGTTTTCTGAATAAGGTAAATAAAGGAAAGATAAAGTAATATTTTTCTGAAATATTTATTAAAAGAAATGTACTTAGAAGTCTCACATTTGCAATAATAAAGTTTATGAAGGAATTTAAAAAATTAAAAGCAGGAACCCAGACATTCCTTACAGCCGTGGTAAGAGAGTCCTTCAAGAGCTTTAATTATTGGACTATGGCAGAATAGGATGCAAAGAATAAAAGAATGGAAAAAGCCCTCACCTCATGAGAACTCACACAGGCTGACACAAAAGAATCTGGTGTTAACCACAAGAGTGAATAAAGAGGCCTCTGCTATAACCAGTATGCACACCCCTCTGAAGATAAGCACTGGAAAAGGGACTGTCCTAAAGGACAGTAAACTATCCATAAGGATGCATATATATATATGTGTGTGTGTATGTGTATATATATATACATATATATGTATATGTAAACACAAGTCTCAACCTTTAACAACATGTGAGTGATCTCTTATAGAAGGGCTTAATGGTCCCTGGTGAATGAAATACAACAATCTTCATACTATTTCCTTTAAGGATACTTTTTTGTAGCATTTTCAGCAGTTTTTCATAACAAACAATGCAAAATATATTATTTCGGTTCTGCTTAGTATAGACCTGATTATGATATGGTTGAAGCACTCTGTGACAAATCCCTCTTATGTTTCATGTCATCCCTTCATATGAGGCCAAAGAAAATCTATAGATAATAAAGGTGGTTGCTAACAGGTTTTGTTTGCTTTTTTTAAACCAATGTTGCTATTGTTCTTTTGGGAAAAATTCTAGCATAGTTGACTTTACTATTTTATCCCAGACAGCCAATTTCCTGCTTCACCATATTTGTTACTTTTTGGCCACTTAAAAAAGCCTTTTCCTCTGAGTAAGTGGTCCATATTCCTTCATAAGCTCCTAGTTTTTGCATTGCCCTTTATTAACTCTCAGTTCCAAGGGGACTGCACTCCGGAGTTCTGATCCTAATGGAATGGAAATAATGGGATGGGAATCCATAAAGTAGTTGCAAATAAGCATCATTCCCAACAAAATTCTAATAGAGGCAGGAATGGAGGCAATTCTCAGCTTGAGTATTCCCTGAGGAAGCTTTGCCTAAATTGAAACAACTGTTGGAAATCTCACCCGGTTAATGAGGACTTACTTTTTTGTCATAATTTGTGTTCATCGTAAAAAGTGTTGATGTAAGAAGTTAGGTGCTTGCCTTGCATATGACTGATTCGATCCTGGTACCACATACAGTCTCCTGAGTGCCACCAGAAGTAAGCTCTGACCATCTATCTAGGAGTAAGCCCTGAGTCCTTTTAGTGTCAGGCAGTTCAGACAAGACTTGAGCCTTTTTCTAGCACATTAGGAATGCTTGGTTTTTGCTGGAAGGAAGGAATCCTGAGCGCATCAGTGCTCAGGGCCTAACTTCTAAAGATTGCATAAGTACAAGGTTTGGAGGTTGCTAGACTTTATGAGAGAGTTATAATACAATTATTATGGGACTTGGTATCACTATGTTTATTTCCCCTTCTACTTCCTTTTCTTTTCTTTTTTTTTTTTTTTGCTTTTTGGGTCACACCTGGTGATGCACAGGGGTTACTCCTGGCTCTGCACTCAGGAATCACCCCTGGCCGTGCTCAGGGGACCATATGGGATGCTGGGATTTGAACCCAGGTCGGCCGCGTGCAAGGCAAACGCCCTACCCGCTATGCTATCTCTCCAGCCCCTTCTATTTCCTTTTCATATATTTCTAAAAGAATTATACTCTAGGGGAAAAAAAAGGATCTTCCTCCATTCTTCTAACCCTAGTGTGTTGCCCTACTCTGGTCCAATTAGAGAAATGTTTTGCATGCTTGACACCTGGGTTTAATTCCTTAAACTAAACAGTTCCCCAAGAACTGCTGAGAAAATACCCAAGTACAAAACACAAAATAGCCTCCACGTACTAGTGGGTATGGCCCCAAAACAGAAAAAAAATGAATGTAAAATATTACTAATGTGATTTAATTTTTATGTAATCTTAAGTTTCCTACCCCCTGTTTATGAGTGCATTTGCTTGCAAAAATCATGTTTCTAGATCTTTGTCACTCCATGTTTCAAAAAATAATCACATGATGCAACATTTGATATTCAGAGAATTTCATTTCACACCAGGCAAGTTCTAATCCCCCCTGACACAGGAAGTAGTTATAGAAGAAAGACCTCCATCCTTCTACATCCCCTATGATTAAGGAATGTGATTCTCTAAGGGAATGAGACAGGAGAAATGCCAATGTAAGCATGGTAAACTACTGACATAGGTTGGAAAAAAATCAGAAAACTTAGTGTAAAAATAATTTCCCTTGTATAGATACTGAAAGCTTAACAACATCATTCCGACTTTCTCTTACTCTCATTAAGTAAACAGTTTTTGCTTAATAAAGACTGAATTAAAGGAGATATAGGGATTGTGCTAGAGGGTCATGGATAAATCTGGAACGCTATTATAATCATATAGTCTAAACTATAGTGTTTTTAAAATATGATATGCTTATGTAAGGGGCAATAACTACTGTTTCCTGCCCTTTATCATGTCAGCCATCCACCTCCTTTTCCATATTTGATCAGTTACTATATTTAATCAGGTTTTTTTGAAAGCCTACACACAGAACTCTGTTTTCAGAAACATACCATGATACTAAGGTAATGAGTTACAAGTGCTGGGAACCCAAGGATGAAAACAATATGGACCTAGACAACCTGGCACCAGATGAAAGGACCAAGTGATTGATAGATGACCCCAAACTTCATTATATACTCACCATTTCCATTATAAAAATCACACCCACTCCAGCCATGAAAGTTTACAGTTGCTCTGGGGACCCCAGAAAATGACCAAATATGGTTGGAATCTGGTGATAGATACTCTGGCTCCAAGAAAACTTCAAACCTCCAAACCTCCATTACTGAAATCCTAGCCATATTCCACGCCTTGTTCATTTACTCTGCATCTACTTATATGATGTAGAAATTTGTGCAGAAATATCATCACTCTATCAAGAGAGTATATATAGTCTGAATGTGCTTTTTTTAAAAAATTTATTTTATTGAATCACCAAGTGGAAAGTTACAAAGTTCTCAGGCTTATATCTCAGTTACACAATGCTCAAACACCCATCCCTTCACCCGTGCCCATATTCCACCACCAATAAAAACAAAAACAAAAGAAAAACAAAACAAACAAACAAAAAACCCAGTATATATCCCACCCCTCACCCCCCCAACCCACCCCGTACGTGAGTGATAATTTCACTTCCTTTTCTCTTTACCTTGATTACATTCCAGATTTCAACACATAACTCACTATTGTTGTTAGAGTTTCAAAACAGACTCACTATTTTTGTTGGAATTTTGTTGGAATTTATCCCCTAAGAATACAGCTCTATTAACAGGGAAATATTTGATAATAATTTGATAATAACGGCCGCGCGATTTACAATTTCTGTATTATAGTAATTAAGTCCGTGAAGATTTAAGTTTGAAAATGAATCATTTCCCTTCCTGGAACAGCATGTAGCCAAAGTTAGTTCACAGTCTCCATACATGGGTGCAAGCACTTGCTGGAACTCCAATTCCTAAAGCTGTCTCTGGTTCCCGCTCGTTCCACATCCACCGGCTCTGTAGAGGCATGGGCACCCGGGCCAAAATCCCGGCCGGCCGGAGCCGAGCACCGGCCCCGGCTGGGGCTGCCCCTGAATGTGCTTTTTTAATAAATTGATTTTCTTACCTAGAAACAACTCTACTCCCTTTAGGTTATTCATGTACTCTGATATAAAGTGTTTATTTAAAAAAATAATAAAAATGCTTCCATGCTTCCTGTACTTTATTTTTATGAATAACTGAAATTTTTCCTGTGGCAAAATCAAGAACCTGGATTTCTAAGACAGAGCAAAGAGTTTTAGCCCTGACTGGGTTTCTATTATAGCAATAACTTATAGGACTTTCTTTTTATTTCCTAAAAGATATGGAAAATGTAACTGGAAAGGAATTTATTAGTAATGTCTAATACTAATAAACCTATTAGTATTAGTAATTGTGGACATTATACTAATACTAGTATAAATGAACTCAGTCATTCTCTGTTCTCTGAGCTAACATAGGTATATTTTGAAAAAGTAGCTATTATAATCTATAGCTTTAATAATATTACTCATGACTTCATTTACTTTAGAATTCATCAGAGAATCACTTTTGAGGTCTGGCTTTGTGCTTATAAATTCAGCTCCCATTGATAGTTTATATCACTACATCAAAGACAGAGAGAGAGAGAGAGAATTTGACTAATCTGGCTTCTCAACACTGAGCTTTACCATCCAAGTTTTTCTTAGAAATGACCCCAGATATGTAAGATTACGATGATTGTAGTATCTCTTCAGTCCGTTTGAACTTTATTCCAGCAAACTTTGCAGAAACTAATCTTATCAAGATAAACAGGAATCTCCACTTTGCTAGAAAAATATCTTTCATTATTCCTCATAGTAGTGTTCTTTGCTAAACAGAAAATTAGTTAAGCAATTTGATGCTATTGATTTTTTTCTCCTTTTTTAGACTTACCACTTATGTGTTTCTTCCTACCAATTACTTTAGTTCAGTCTCCTTTGCTTATTCTCGTCTATTTACTCTGTCATACACCAGATTAGTTTTGAATTCTACACTCTTCTCTTATTATACTTTATCTTCTCATTTTTTTACTACCTCCTACCCCCATCCTTAGTCGTCTAACACTTTTGTAGGTTTGATGAAGTAAGAAAGATTTTATTTAAACTTATTTAGAAAGACTTGGGAGAAGAGAAAAGGAGAAGTACATGTTCAAGAGAGAACACAAGCTTCTTTAAAGTGGAAAAAAGGCAAGGAAGGTAATAGAAAGACAGAAAACAAGTTACATATTTAAGGAAGATCACAAGCTTGAAGATTAAGCCTCTACTTCATCTTTAATTTTTTTTATTTCATTGGTTTAAAACAGTATATAATCAATTCTATTGACTCTAAGTTATATGCATGCTTCCAGCTCTAAATCTTTCTTAGAACTGAATTCCTACATAATATGATGTTCAGGTGACTGCCTAAAGGCCATTTTAATCTAAATAAAAACTATTCTTGATAGATTCCCAAATCTGTTCACAGTACTTAATTGTTTGTTCTCACTAGACATCCAAAACCAAATTATAGAAAACACACACACACGAAATACACAAACATGTAAAATAGCAGTTAAATGATGCTATTAGTTTCACTTTTTACAAATAATCAAATAGCAGGTATGACAATATCTCTGTCCCTCAATATCCATTCCTGCCTCTTAGTTTGAAAAAAAATCTATTGTCACCTAAAATTATTTTGTTTCATTTGGGGGACATACCTGAATATGTCAGAGACTACCTTGCTCTATGGTTAGTGGTCACCTATTACTCATGAAAGATGGCTTTGTAATGCTATGTCAATTTTACTAAAATCACAAAATATTATGGAAATATTATGGAACATCTCTTTTCTGAGAACTATAACAGGCAATTTTCTTTATTTTTTTAAAAATTTATCAGTGACTCTACTTTTTTGTTTTTCCAGGATATATTCCCAGAAGTAGTATTGCTGGATCAAATGGAAGCTCAATTTCTAATTTTTTGAGAATCATCCATATTGTTTTCCAAAGGGGCTGGACCATTTGGTATTCCCACCAGCAGTGTAGAAGGGTCCCTTTCTTTCCACATCCTCTCCAACAGCGATTGCTTTTGTTCTTTTGGATGTGTGCCATTCTCTGTGGTATAAGGTGGTATCTCATGGTAGTTTTGATCTGCATCTCCCTGATGATCAGTGATGCAGAGCATTTTTTCATGTACCTTTTAGCCATTCATATCTCTTTCTTAGAGAAGTTTCTGTTTATTTTTTCGGCCCATTTTCTGATGGGGTTGGATGTTTTCTTCTTGTAGAGTTCAACCAGTGCTTTGTATACCTTGATATCAATCCTTTATCGGATGGGTATTGGGTGAATATCCTTTCCCATTCTGTAGATTGCTTTTGTATTCTGGTCCCTGTGTCTTTTGCAGTGCAGAAGCTTCTTAGTTTAATGTAGTCCCATTTGTTTAACTCTGTTTTTACTTGATTGCTTAGTTCCGTGTCATCTTTGAAGATACCTTTAGCTTCAATATCGTGAAAGATTTTACCGACCTTGTCTTTGATGTACCTTATGTGGTCTGATGTTGAGGTCTTTAATCCATTTTGATCTGAGATCCTGCGAGAGGAGGGAGATGCGTACTGAAAGTAGACTAGAGACTGAACATGATGGCATTCAGTGCCCCTACTGCAAACCACAACACCCAAAAGGAGAGAGAGAGAACAAATTGGAATGCTCTGCCACAGAGGGGGGGTGGGGGTATGGGATCGGGGGGTGGGAGGGATACTGGGTTCATTGGTGGTGGAGAATGGACACTGGTGGAGGGATGGGCTCTCGAACATTGCATGAGGGAAAAACAAGCACGAAAATGTGTGAATCTGTAACTGTACCCTCACTGTGACTCACTAAAAAAATTTTTATTAGTGACATACAGTTACAAACTTATGAATTTTCATGTTTGCATTCCAGTCATACAGTGGTCGTTTACCCATTCGTCCACCAATGCCCATTGTCTTCCACAAATGTTCCCAGTTTCCCTCCTGCCATCCCCACCCCATCCCCCACCACCCCACTCTGCCTCTGCAGCAGGGCATTCCCTTTTGTTCTCTCTCCTTTTGGGTGTTGTAGTTTGCAATAAAGATATTGAGTGGCCTTCATGTTCGGTCTGTGGTCTAATTTCGACACGCATCTTTCAAGCAGAATGGGTCCTCCCCACATCCTCTACTTGATGTTCCCTTCTCTATCTCAGCTGCCTTTCCCCAACAGCATGTGAGGCCAGTTTCCAAGCTATAACAGGCAATTTTCAATGGAAAATTCCCCTCACTTGAATAGCATGATCGAATTGCTATAACATGCATTCAAAAGTAAAGTTCAAAATAAGGAAGAGCTATAATTTTTTGTCACTTATGATTGTGTATGGCAGCAATTATCCATGCAGAAAGTATGTTTAAAGAAAATTGTGTAAAAGTAATAAGTTTTTATTAGAGGGACCCCATCCATATCTCTGTGGCACCAGTTCAGGGTTTCAGTCACTCTCAGGCACCAAGGTGATCTGTGTGCCCCACTGGAGCTCCCCAGAGAAGAAAAAAGAAATGCCATAAATACTTCTTAAGGAGAGAGAGAGAAGAGAGAGAGAAGAGAGAGAGAGAAGAAACAGGAGAGAGAGGAGGGAGAGAGAGGAGGGAGAGAGAGGGGAGAGAGAGGGGGAGAGAGGGGAGAGAGGGGAGAGAGAGGAGAGAGAGGAGAGAGAGACTTCTTGAGGAGAGAGAGGGAGGGAGGGAGTTTTTCTGTTTTCACTGCATTCAGATTGCTTAAATTTTCAGTGGTTCAATTTCTTTCTGTGAAAATATTCCATTCTTGAAGTATATTTTGGATTTGGAAAGATTGAATTTAACTCTGTAGGAGTGTACTAAGCACAAACATTCCCAGTAAGTGACCACTGTCTTGATTTCAACAAGCATCTACAAACAAAGTCTCAGCTTGCTCAGCTTATTAGTAATAGTCAGAAAAATCCCTTTCTGAAGGTTGCAGTGCCAATATGTAGCAAATTCTTGATGCTTAAATGAGGTGTTCGATGAACATGTTTTGTAAAGGGTAGAATGTCAGATGCACAAATCACAAAATCTGTTCCACAATATTAAGAAGGATGTTGATGAATGCTCCACAAATTAGTGTAATTAGTGAAGTCAGAAGTCCCAGAATTTAGTGCAGTTTAGAAGTTTTCTCCTGTACTGTGATTCTTCAGATCTAGCAAGGGACAGTCAGAACATATAATGCTCCCTTTTAAAAAAAATTTACAGTGCCAGGGATCAAATCTTGGGCCTCAGGTATAAAGCATGTACTTTCCACTGAGCCACATCCTGCCTTTCGATTTTTTTTTCCATGAATATTCTAAGGTCTACTCACTAGGGGAGAAGGCTTTGAAGTAAAAAATGTATTTATAGTTTCTGAAAAAGTAAGGAAAGAGCCATCATTCTTTCCAAGTGGGGTACCAACATACTTTCTCCCATTAGGAACACTGTAGAGTGCTAGAAATCAGACTATAGCATGGAGATTTTAATATTCATTTAACCATTCATATTAATAAAAATTTGGAAATATAGTGCCTCTTCAGATTAAATAAAAAGAAGATACGTAACTAGGATTGCAAAATTCTGATTGTATTTGGATTAGAGTTTGCTGCATTGTCCCTTTAGTAAGAATGTCTGTCCTGAATTGAGGACACAAAATAGAAAAATATGATTCAAACCTAGTTCTCAAAGACATTTCTTAAACAAATTGTCTTTCTCCTTGGCATGGAAAGGAGTAATATTGTCAGTGCTTTGTAAATAAAAATATTTAGGGTATATAATTATGCCCCACTGACTGTGTGGCTTAAGTATTTGCATTTGCTGTCACCATAGTGTTTTTTTTTAATTTTTTTGTTTTTAAAGGACTCTCTAGATAGTCATTGGTTTTGAAAAATTAGTTATAAAATTTAAGATTCTTTTTATATAAAACTTATTTTTTAAAGTTATTGACAATATTTGATTACATTTAATATTCAAACAACAGTCCCATCATTACATCTTCCCACCACCATATTTTGGATGTTTACATCCTGAACCACAAACCCTGTTCCCAAGGCAGAAGTGAAATCATTTATTTTGTATTGCTTGTGACAGCAAATTTTGTATTGATGACAGCAAATGCAAATACTTAAGCCACACAGTCAGTGGGGCATAATTATATGAATAGTCTGCTAAAAATGATCCAAAAAATGTTTCTTAGAGAAAAATGTGAAGACTGTTGTATTTCACCCAGGAGCCATTAAGTCCTTCTATAAGAGATTAGTAACATTAGTAACATGTGATTAAATATGGAGACTTGTGTGCTTATATATATATATATACATATATATGTATGTATAAATGTATTTCCCCTAAGATTGGTTGCCTTCCACTTTAAAAGCCATCAGATGTGGTGTGACATTCTTGGTATATTGGTGGTGTAAAGTACGAGATGTTCAGGAATAGATTCACTTATGGGTGATGCCCATCCTAATGTGGGGAGAGTGGCTGTGAGCATGGCGGTGGTTGAGTTCTGGAGGTTTTCGGCTTCTGGGGCTGGGTCCATTGGGGTGGGAGGGACCTCACCCGCCCCCTTCTGGGTTGCCCTGAATGAAACAGTCTGGCACAGGGTCTGGCAGCATGGTTATGGCTTATCATCATCATCATCATCATCACTGTCATCATCACCATCATCATCTCGTTGATCGTCGAATTTTTCGAACGATCTCAGTAACATCTCCATTTGTCCTAGCCCTGAGATTTCAGAAGCCTCTCTTTACTCATCCTTCCCAACAATGCCTCATTGGAGGCTCTTTCAGGGTCAGGGGAATGAGACCTATCATTGTTACTGGTTTTGGTATATGAATACACCATGCCGAGTTTTCCAGGCTCTCCCATGTGGGCAGGAAACTCTCAGTAGCTTGCCAGGCTCTCCCAAAGGGCTTATCATTCTGTCAATTTAAGATTCTTAATCGCCCAGTCATGTTTTATACATTGCAGCAGTGCACATTATGTTTAAAATATAATGTAACTTTATATTTATATAAAATATAATGTATCTTGTTACATAAAATATAATGTAACAAGATTCTGTAATCATGTGATCTAGAGGGCAGCAGAAATATCAGTAAAAGTTCATCAAAATATTTTGATAATCACAGGTCTGTGTATTGTTGCTGATCCCTATGCTTCTGGAGTTCATTCTGGTATATCAAACTTGAAGATTAGTTACAGAAGACAGCCTCAATACACTAAAACAACAGGAGAACAAAAAGATAAAATAAGGACACAGGTCATTCCAGGGTCAGAGCCCTCAAATTCTGCCAGAGCAGAACTAAGTTGTTCCTTATAGGAATCACCAAATTGTTCATAAAATGAGAGCCAGGAAAGTGAAAACCATGAAAGCTAAGGCTGCAGGTCTTCCTAGCTGCATTAAATCCCGATCTTGTCAGTATCAGACATTTAGTCCTGAGTCAAATTCAATGCTCTAAAAATCTTTCCAATTTAGTTTTCTTTGATGTCTGACTCATACAGCTACACAGCTGCAGAACACAGCTCTTGGTAGCAGAGATATTTCCTTAAATATGTTTAGAAATGTGTGACTATTTTGAAGATGTAGATAATAAAGTTGGGATTGGGACAAAATCAAAGCAAAAGCAGATGGTTCAGAAGACAATATTTATTTTCCTTAGGATTTTAGCCTTGGTAAATGAGCTTATGAAAAAAAATCAGCAGAGCTACATCCTTATTGTGGGATTTAGTTGAGATTCTATTAGTAGTTTGTAGTTTGTTGCAAACTATTTTAGCTGGATCATCTGAAGCAATTCATCTAGTGATGTTCAAGAGTTTTCCTGTTTTTGTACTAAGGGGAACTCCTCAGGCTATCAGATGCAGGGATCAAAGTATGGCTGATTGCACACAAGGTAAAGTCTTATCACTTGTATTATTGCAAGGCCTGTGTCCACTGATTTTTATTATTTTCCGTAAATAATCTCAAACATTTGAAAGGTGCAATAAGCATAGTTGATACATAGGGGAAAGGAATTAGAAAGTAGTTTAAATGGTAACGATAACCTACACAACCCACACTGTCATCTGTTGCTCATTGATTTGCTCAAGTGGGCACCAGTAACATCTCTCATTGTGAGACTTGTTGTTACTGTTTTGGCATATCGAATATGCCACAGGTAGCTTGCCAGGCTCTGCCGTGTGGGTAAAATACTCTCGATAGCTTGCCGGGCTCTCCGAGAGGGGTGGAGGAATAGAACCCAAGTCGTCCACGTGCAAGGCGAATGCCCTACTGGTGTGCTATAGCTCCAGCCCACACAACCCACACATTCTTTCTAATTTCCATTGTGATCTCTTTTTTCTTTTTTTTCTTTTTCCTTTTTTGTAATGGATTCCCGTGAGGTGCAGTTACAGACTTACAAACTTTTGTGGTTATGTTTTAGTCATACAATGCTCAGCACCCATCCCTCCACCAGTGCCCATTCTCCACCACCAATGATCCAGTGCATCTCCACCCAGCATCATGTCATTCCCCCCACCTCGCCTTGCTTCTGTGGCAAGGCATTCCCTTTTGCTCTCTCTCTCTCTCTCATTTTTGGTGTTGTGGTTTGCAATAGAGGTATTGAGTGGTCATCGTGTTCAGTCTATAGTCAATTTTCAGAACACATCTCCCATCCCGAGTGGGCCCTCCAAGCACCCTTTACTTGGCGGTCCCTTATCTGAATTGCCTTTTCCCCCAGCATGTGAGGCCAGCTTCCAAGCCATGGAGCAATCCTCCTGGTGCTTATCTCTACTATTCTTGGGTGTTAGTCTCCCTTTCTATTACTTTATATTCCATAAATGAGTGAAATCTTTCTATGTCTGTCCCTCTCTTTCTGACTCATTTTATTTAACATGATGCTTCCCATGTTGATCTACATATATGCAAATTTCATTACTTCATCTTTTCTAACAGCTGAATAATATTCCATTGTGTGGATGTACCAAAGTTTCTTCAACCAGTCATCTGTTTTCAGGCACTCAGGTTTTTTCCAGATTCTGGCTATTGTAAACAGTGCTGCAATGAACATAAAAGTGCAGATATCATCTCGACAATACTTTTTTGCCTCTCTGGGATATATTCCCAGGAGTGGTATTTCTGAGTCAAATGGGAGCTCAATTTCTAATTTTTTAAAGTTATTTATTTTATTGAATCACCATATGGAAAGTTACAAAGTTCTCAGGCTTATGTCTCAGTTATACAATACCCAAACACCCATCCCTTCACCAGTGCCCATATTCCACCACCCCAAACCCCAGTATATCTCCCACCCCCCAAACCCCCACCCCACCTGTGTAACTGATAAATTTCACTTCATTTTCTCTTTACCTTGATTACATTCCATATTTCAACACAAAACTCTCTATTGTTGTTGGAGTTTCCTCTGAAAAATGACAGCCCTACTGCCAAGGAAGCATTTGATAATGAGTTTTCCATTGCTGAGAATGAACAGATATGAAGTCGCACTGTTCCAAGTATATAACCCTTTTTTTTCCTCCTTCCCGCGCCACCAAGTTTGTGCCTGCTTAATAGTCCTCATAATATGGCTGACGCCATGCCGCTTCTCCCCGAAAAGGGAAAAAAACTGAGAAAGAAGGATATTTCCCATCCTCGGCCGGCATGGGGCTATGGCTTAGTTCACAGTCTAGAGACATGGCTGCTACTTTGATTACCTTCAATATTTCAACAAAAAAACTCACTATTATTGTTTGGAGTTTCCCCCCAAAGTCAGACCTGCTGAAAAGAAACCATTTCACATTGCTGACAATTAAGAGATATTAGGTCTTGGATTTCTGTATAAAGTCCAGAGAAAATTCTTCCAGAAATTGCATCACTGCAAGCTTTTACTTCCCTTTTATGGTGCTCATAAGATGGAAAAGCTTGGAGAGAGAAACCCTTCCCCCCTGGCGCCGCATGGGGCAGTGGCTCAGTTCACAGTCTGGAGGCATTTCTGTGAGCTGCTGGTGTCCAAAGTAGTTTAGTTGGCCTCTCTCCATTGTGATTTTTTTTAAATTCATAGGTTATTTGGCTTTTGAGGGCCATGTTCAGAGGTTACTCCTGGCTCTGTACTCAGGAGTCACTCCTGGCAGTGCTTGGGTGTACCATATGATATCCTGGGGATAGAGTCTGACTTGGATGCATGCAAGATACACACCCTACCTGCTATACTATTGCTCCAACCCATAACTCATGGATTATTTGGAAGGATGCTGTCTTATTCCCAATAAAATAGGAATTTTATACTTGATTACTGATTTCTAAATTATTCTTTTATTTTGGAAAGATTTTCACAATGTAAAGAATTAATTTGGAATATTTTCTTAGTTTTCAAGGACTCTAAAGATACCATATTCTGAACTTCTTTTTTACATTGATAAATCAACTACTAGTACGTTTTTAATATAGAACTTGTTTTAGACACTTGTCACATACAGTGTTTCTAAAATTAATTTTTTCCTTTGAGCAGATTGACTGTACATGTCATCTATTCTGCTTATAATTTAATAATTTTAATTTTTTACACTTTATGTTGCTTTTTTGAAGATTGTTTTTATCTATTATATCTTTAAATATATTAATTTCCTTTCCAGGCACCTATTGAAGCATATTAGACTAGATGACAGATTTCAAAATTTCATATATTTCCCAATCTCATTTTCTTTCTGTGAACTTCAGTCCATAGGATTACTTATCTTTACATCACATTTGAGTTCTATAATTTTCAAGTGAGTCTGTGTCTATAATTTCTCTTTCAATGCTAGTACTCCCTATTTGTATAATCTTTTGTATGTGAATATTTGGGGGCACCGGAATATAGCTAAATTCCTTGTTTTCTAGTTATAATAAGTCATTTTCCCAGGGTAAGTTTTTACTGTTTTATTCTTTGAAGATGACTTACTCTTAGAATTGAAACAGAATGCATGAGATTCTTACTGAGTATAAGTATGATCCAAAATGTAAACTCTATCTCATGTTATTTCCTGTAAGGGAAACAGTCTCATCTGTTTAATATTCTATCCAGTTGAATTCAGTTCCTTAAGTTTCCCAACCATCAACATTGTATGCTATGGTCCAACAATGAAAAGCGAGATATTTTTTTGTTTAAATTTCCTATATCCCATAGCAAATGCTCTTAAACGTACAAATATGAATGAATTTTTGAGAGGAATATGCATACATGTTAGTATTTTTAAGACTTTAATTCTCTGCAGTTTATGCCGATTTCACTGTTTAAAAACTTTGTAAGGGGGGTATGGTGCCTCCAGCAGGTCAACCTCTACCTGTGGGGCTAGTGCATAAGCAGCCTGATGGTGCCTTCAGACTTCCAGATACTCCAAAACTGCTGCTGTGCCTTTGGCCAGACCCCAAAAACTTGGGGTCAAGTTTACCAAGAAATTAAAGGTCCAAAAGTTGGATATATGGGAGACACACCCACAAACCACCTCTGATTCAGCTATATAAACTCATTTATTGGCCATATTTCAGAGACCTATAAATCTCGAAAGAGATCAAAAGACGCAGTTAGGGCCTATAGCTCAGAGGTAGGCAGGACCCCGTGACTGAGAGCCCCAGGCCTGCTTGGATCGGGACTGGGCCTCCTTCCTGCAGGTCCCCAGTTTTCCAGCAGTTTGATAGTCACAACCACAAACTGCCATGTGCCTGTAATCTCATCAGCGGTAATGAGTAATCATTATTACCTGGTGCCATGTAATCTCATCAGCGGCCAAGACCCAGAGACTATAAACTAAAACTCCTGAAAGAGAGAACCGAAGAATGTCATGACAGCCAGGCTGTCTTCACTGGGGCGCCCAGAGGTGGGTGGGTGAGAGCCCTCTCCACCCCATGGGACCCAGCTCCAGTAGCCAAAAACCTCTACAACCCAACTGCCAACAGGCTCAAGGCCGCGCCCCACATGTTCGGCCAAGCCTCACGCATGAGTGAAGTCCTACAGAACCCAGGTTATGAGGAACTTTGTGACCTTGGACTCTGGGCTCAATGGGACCCAGAGCGAAGATCCTCTGCCCGCTTTCCCCAGTCTCCAGTGACCCAGGAGTCATGCCTATAAGTCACCTCCTGCCGGCGCCAGATAATCTCACCGTCCAGATCACACGGCTGCTTCTCCTGAAAGGAAGCATAAAATGAGGCTCCCATCGTGACTACAGATGCCAGCAAAATTTTTCGGCATAGGCAGCTCCTCGCAGAATGTCTCCAGCCTGAGAACTAAGCCGCGGCCCCATGCCTGCCCAGGAGGGGAAAGGTATTTCTCTCTCTTGCCTCTTCCTTGCCGGGGGTGAAGGGCATGATGACCACCATATTATGACGACCACAGATGGGGTTTACAAGCTTGCAATGATCCAATATCTGGAAGAAATCTCCCTGGACTTAGTTGCTAAAGTACAGAAATCCAAAATCGAGCGGCTGCGGTAGCCTCATATCTCTTCACAGCAGGTCTGACTCTAGTGGGGTACTCCTAATAATAATAGTGAGGTTTGTGTTGAAATATTGAATGTAACTAAAGTAAATAGAAAGTAAAGTGAAATTTATCAGTTACAAGGTGGGGGGGAGGTGCAGGGGGCGGGATGGGAGGTGTACTGTGGCTTTTTTTTTTTTGGTGGTGGGATATGGGCACTGGTGAAGGGATGGTTGTTTCAGCATTGTAAAAACTGAGACTTAAGCCTGAAAGCATTGTAATTTTCCACATGGTGATTCAATAAAATAAAATTCTTTTCTTAAAAATATTTTTTATTGAATCACCATGTGGAAAGTTACAAAGTTTTCAGGTTTAAGTCTCAGTTATGCAATGATTGAACACCCATCCCTTCACCAAACGTGCACTTTTGACATTATTAAAATCACTTGGAATGTATAGAGCTTCCATCAGAATAAAAAATTAATGGGTAGACATAATGAGTTGTCCTACTTGATTTGTTTAGAGAGCTAAAAGCTAGTATTATCAAGTTTCTCCCTGGTAAAGTAGATTGTAAGTGCTTTATATTCATCCTAAAAGTTTTATCTTTAAAGTAACGTTATAAGATGAATGTCTACTTTTCAGGGGAGAATATTGGATCCTGATAATTTTATTAGTATTTTCAGATTTTTTTTTACCACATCCAGTGGTGCTCAGGGCTTACTCCTGTATCTGCACTCAAGAATCACTCCTGGTAGGGTTCAAGGCATCAGCTGTGGTCCCAGGGATTGAGCACAGGTAGGCTTCATGCAAGGCAAGCACCAAACCCACTGCAAACCCACTGTTCTATTGCTCTGGCCCTTAATATTTTTTAATATTTTTAAATTATTTTTAAAAGATAATAAGCAAACAGTGTGTTAATTATAATCTCTTTATTACTGCCATCTATTTTCCAGTTTACTTATACTGCTTTATAAGTAGCCAATTGTTTCCTAATTCACCATAAATATAGTGCTTTAATAAATGGTGGTGACAGAGTTATGATTCATAAATATTTCATGTTATGTCAAAGCTAGTATTCCTTTGATAAAATCCTTTTGTCTATCTAAGGAAGTATCAATATCTGTTTACAGATATTGTAAACTGTTCCTTAACTTAGACACTATAAAGGAGCTCCATGTTTTATCTTATTGTTTTAAAATTCTTTTGTCTTCCTGTTCTAATATTGAAATAGTATTTAAAATGCCTTTTGTCATTTATTCTTAGAGAATTTAATTGATTTATCATAATCATACTTTGGAAGACTTCCACTTACTGTTCTCATTTTGTGCTGGTTAAAACTAATTGATACTTAATCATTTCTTTGTTTTTCTTAATAATCAAACATTGATTGCATGTGCATATTTCTACTAAGAAGAATGAAGCATTATAAGTAAAATACAATAAGATTTCATGGACCAGAGAAATTGGAGACAAATTACAAATGGGCAGGCTATGTGATTAGAATAGTATACTTTATTGTTTTTAAATTTTAATTAAATTTTGGGGGCCACATCCAGTGATACTCAGCAACAACTCCTGGATCTGCACCCAGGAATTACTGCTGGCAGTGCTCAGAGAACCAAATGGGATGTGTGGTATTGAACCTCGGTTGGCCACGTGTGAGGTAATTGCCTTATATGCTGTATTATCTCTCCAGCCTATATACTTTACATTTTTGTAGTTTGTCCTAAGATGGAAGTAGAGACAAAAAGAGGAAAACTAGTACTTAATGATAAACCCTAGCTATTTTGAGATAATTGCCTAGAGATTGTTATTTAGCTTAATTGGACAGGATGCTTTACATAGTGAATTGGATTTCTATTTTTCTGTATGAGAGACAGAACACAAAAAGAACAATGCCAAACAGTTATATTTAAAGTCTTACAGAAGTCTATTGGTATTTTTAGCTCACACAATATTGTGCTAGGAATGGGTATGTATTAATGATTGTTTCCACAGTATCCTTTCTCTTAATTTGTAGCTACCACTCAGAAGCAGTCTTCAGACTGGCCTGGTAAGAAAAGCTCAATTAAAAGTCACACAGAGCAGAACAAATCCCAGATGATCTCATTCATCTGTGTTATAGAGAGAGAGACAAAACCAGGGGAGAGACAGTAACGTATGCTGATAAATTCTTTTTTGTGTGTGTGTTTTCTTTTTGGGTCACCCCCGGCGATGCTCAGGGGTTACTCCTGGCTTTACACTCAGGAATTACTCCTGGCAGTGCTCGGGGGACCATAAGGGATGCTGGGAATCAAACCCGGGTCAGCCGTGTGCAAGGCAAATGCCCTACCCACTGTGCTATCACTCCAGCCCCACTGATAAATTTTTGAACCTTGGCTTTAGATTACAAAACTCAGATTACCAAGCAGTAGTGGGAGGATTTGGGGAGTAACGAGATGGACCAGAGGTGATTTTCACATCAATCCCATAAAGTTAGATACTATTGTAACCATGTTACTAAAATCATAATAAAAATGAAACAAAATTGAAAGTTCAATAACATAATTATGTTTTTAGTGTAATTGATGAAACTCTGGTCCCAAGTCCTGGAACTAATGAGTGGATGGAAAATTAGTTCTTTCACCTTCTTTCCAGTGACCTAAAGAGGTATTTCTCATTCTTAAAAAAAAAAAAAAAATCTTGGCTAGATTAGGTATGTTTCTTGGGTTTATTTTTGTCTCAGAAAACTTTATTTTTCCTCTTGAATAAACTTGAAATGCTATTTATGTCTGCTAGAGCTAGTTGTCTAGGAGAGGGAGCAATTAGTGGTAGTTGATATGCATCTTTATATTTGTTGTTCATCCTTTTAATTTACTTCCTTTTTTAAATTGTACCACAGTGGTTTTTGTTCTTCCTAATAAAGCAGACATACATCTCCTTGTTTTAGGCTCTAACTTCATCAGAGTTTAAGAGTAACTGTGCTTTATGATATATAATTCACTCACTGACCTGGAATAATTGAACAAAGATTCTATTTAGGACCAAAAGATAATACATATAGCTATACTTATTGACTTTTTTAGACACATAGCAGAAAAAACTTGAGAGGAATTTTGACATGTATATAGAGTTGAGAAAATTTTTGAATTAGAAATAAAATAGAAATCATCAGTTTATGGATTTTATTTTTTTAAATTAATTTTTAATTTTTTACTGTGAGACACAAGTTACCAAGCTGCTCATGATTTGGTTTCAGTTATATAATGCTCCAACACTAATCCCTTCAATTCATGGATTATAATTGAAAGAATTATTGGGGTGGATTATCAGGGGAATGTGAAGCAGTGTAAATATGGAATTATTATATTGATTAGTCAATGAAAAATAAAAGATAACAAATAATGAAGTATACCAAAATGCAAATATGTGGGGATTATGCAAGGCATGCAAAGAAAGTATTTCACATTTTAAATTATTCTTAGCAACATAAAATGCATGCATATAATCAAGTAGCATAAAGACCAAAGAATGACATGAACAACAGCAACAAGACATGATTTAGAATTAGGAGGATTTTGGTGCTCCTCGGGAGAGTGACGAGAAAACTCTTTTCTTGGACAGGGGTACAGGGGACAGAAGACAGACATCCAGAAATTACATAGAGGAAAAAATATATCTACTAAATTTGCTAAAGTTGATGGTGTTAACACACAGAAGTAGGGCTGAAAGATGCCATTCTCATGGGCACGTGTTTTAAGAAGGTGTTTTCCCACTATCATGACATGGGAAATTATTATACCACAAATTGGGGATAAAGATATAAATTTGTTGATTTGTCTTATAATTATGAAGGTGTCAAATGTAGTTTTGCAATAGCTCATAATCCCTAAATTAAATGAGAATTAAATCTCCTGAACTGATATAAAAGTGTGCTTATGTGTACAAGTATTACTAAGGAAAACAAATTAATTCAATTTCAAAAGGGGTCTAAAGCCCACAAAAGACAAATAGCCATTTATATAGAGTATGTTCGAAAAGCTGTGTTTGCAAAAGGCATTGCTTTTAGACATTTTTAAAATTGCTGAACAAAAATACAACACTACAATTATAATCTCAATTATACTTATATAGATCTAAAATGTGGGAAACCAAACAGACTCTGATCGGGGCAAGATAATTACAAGCAGCATGCAGAATATAATTGTAGGTGTGAATGCCAAGAACTGAGAGCAGCATGAACAAATGAGGGCTCTAAAAAGAAAATTAATTTAAAGGAATCAGTTTATTTTAAATAGTAGATAGGAGAAGTTGAGTTCTCTGGGATAATAGTATCTAAAAGAGTGGTAAAGCATTAGTACGATGAATTATTACTTGTACATGAAATTGAAAACATTAATAAAAACATTTTCTTAGGTTACAGTGATGTTTATTTTTTTAACTATCAGCTAAAAAAGAAAAATATGATAATTTTATAATTATCTTATTAATATGCTAATCATTATTTGAATCCAATAATGTTTTCTATGTAAATTCAAACTTGCAGATATTATCAAAATTTTAAAACTGCTAAATACTAGATATAATTTTCCTTCCTTTATTTTAAAAAAGAGGCTTAATATACTTCAAAGAGTAGACATCAATGGACTATTCACTACTAGGAAATTTACAGACAGTGGGATTCTATATTTAATTTTTGACATTTGTTTTGTCATTTCTTTCACATATATAGCTCAGTTGAGCCAGATTGTAGTTCTTAGAATAGGAGTTTGAATCAAAAGAAAAATTCACGGCTAGCTCTAAATCTGTTCTGATTTCTTCACAATTCTTTATTAGTTCTATTCTAAACCTTTCTTATTTGTTAACCAAACCCTCCCAGGTGATGTCTGATTTTGGCATTTATTTTTAATTTTTATTTTATTTAATAACATAATTTTCAGTTTTCTTCTTTCATTACTTCCAAATAAATCTGATTTGTTACTGATTTTGCTAAAAATTTTGTCTGTTTATGTACCAACATAAAATAATATATTGGAATACTGTATTTGCTAGTCATAAAATTGAATATTTCTTTTACTCTATTACTTTTACAACAAATTTCTTTACTCAATATTTTTCACATTCAAGTGAAGCCATTTTAAGAATTTGAAAATTTCTTTATCGCTCCTTGTCATTACTCTGCTTTTAATGAAGTAATGCTGTGCAGGTCAGGAGGGCTCAAATAATAAGTAACACATTAATCATTTACCCACTTATTCCTCCTCAGTCCATTCTGAGATCTAATTTTCTAGATCTTAAACTTACTTGATTTTGATAAGATTTACTTTTGGCTTTAGAGAATGAATGTTGTGTTTATAATTGTTCAGAAATCTAAGACCAACTTCTCTTTTCTTGATGTATTTTTTAAATGAACTGATTGAGAAAATAATGGACAAAATTTTTAATAATTTCAGTAGCAATTTAGAAGGTAGTTTTAATGAAGCAAATAGCCAGATATAGTCAGTAAATAGCCTAATAAAGTCAGTAAATAGCCAGATAGGTCCCAAGAAAGAAAAAAAACATGTTATATAGGTATGTTAGAATGTCTCATTTTATTTTTAAAAAGTGTAGCTATATTGTATGTTGATTGTTTAAAAAGTAGTAACCAGACAGAGGTAAGGTATTAAGAAGTTTAGAGGTATAAAACAAATGAAGGCATTGACATTTATTCATTTTAAAGTTTGTTTTTTCTTTTTGAGTCACACCTGGCGATGCACAGGGATTACTCCTGACTCAAGCACTCAGGAATTACTCCTGGAGGTACTCAGGGGACCATATGGGATGCTGGAAATTGAATGCAGGTCGGGCGCATGCAAGGCAAATGCCCTCCCCACTGTGCTATTGCTCCAGCCCCCATTTTAAAGATTTTTATATATAATATATTTGCATGCACTTTTTTGGATAAGACATTTAGTTCCACCAATTGGAAAATATTTCAATTTTCATATCAAATTTTCTACTTTGAGTTACACTAATTGTTTGTGGCTTATTTTGAGCCCTAACATAAGTTACTATCTTTAACTTTGAATAATACATTTTTTTGTTTTTTTGTTTTTGTGGCACTATTTACTACTCATTTCTTGGGCATTCATGTTGTACTCAGTTAACCTACTGCATATTTATAGTGAAATCTGAGATGCTTAGAAAAAATTTACCAAATATATTTGAATTCACAAAGGTACCATGTAGTAATGATGCAGTAAGTCTTTCAAATGTGAAATTTTTAACCCGGGTCTCTGCTGGGGAGTCTATGCCTGCAATGTTCAGAGGATCATGTGGTGCCTGCATGCAAAGCATATACTCTCTCTGAGCCTCATATTTATAATGTAAAATTTATGTTTTTAAATTATGTAAAATTATACATAATGTATAATTAATGCAGACTTTATACTTATAACATAAATTTAGAAAATCAGTTGTTTATAAAATTGCATGAATAATAGAAGATTTTTGAAATATTGGACTTAAATATAGATTTAAGGTTTTATGTCCGAATGTGTACCATGAATGCAAGATCTTATATCTACATATACATAAATTATAAAGCTATCATTTATGACTCAAAGCTTCCCTTTCACAGTTTACTAGTGAATAGAATTAAAATGCATTATTAGTGATTTGTTTAAAGTCATGAAAAAGATTTAATAAAAGTACTTGATTACACCTAAATTAAATGAGTCCCAGTTTATTACTTGTTTTCAGTAAATTGAATTTTGGCCATGAATAGCATTCTTAAATTCAAAGTAGATAAATAACATGGCCTTTTACTGAGAGTCTACTACTATTACTCTAAATTTATCTCTAAATTTCTATCAGTTTTGTTGTGTACATTTTTTTTTAAGTGCTAGGGATTAAACTTAGAGACTCACACATATGAAGAGTGTACCATTGAGCTTTATCCACAGTCTTGCTTGCATTTTTTAATCTTTTCCCTCAAAAGGGATCCTTAACTGTGGGATAGTTGAATTTTAGCTCTATACATACAGTGACATTGAGCCTGGAATTTTGCCCCCTTATTTACTAGAAAAGTACTTTAAGCCATCGAGCCATATTTTCAGACACTATTTCCTTTGTTTTTTTTTAATGTTTAAATCTTATGTTTAAATGTTATGTTTAAATCTGATTTTACCTACACTGCCAAACTATATTCTTATTACACAGTTTATGCTTTTAAATATTCGTATAAAATTCTTCTCTTGTTTATAGATAACAAGTATTAACCATCTCTAGAATTGTTACACAAAATGCAGCTATCTCTTTAAAATGTAATACAGAAAAGCTGATTTAGTAAAAAACAATATTCCAAGAATACACATTAGCAGTTTTATTTTTTTAATGGATGTCAAATAGCCTAATTCTTTTTATACACACAACCACACACATACTATTTTTAGAAACTTCCATTTCAAAACAAATAAATCATGTGTGACCTGACTCAGGCTTAGTGAGACGAGCTCAGACACTAAAGTGGAAGAATAACAAATTAACCTGTGAATTATTTTACTAAATATTAAAAATTATTCTAGAAACATTTTTTAACATCTTTTTTATTTTTAGTTAAAATGTTTAGATTAAATATAGCTCTAATTCAGGGCCTGATTAATAACTCAAAGGTCCACACAAAATAATTCCAGCAAATACTTGCCAGTGTGATGTTGATAAGACTTTTGCAATGACCTTCCCTGTCTTTCTTTCTCTTTTCACTTTTCCATTGACTGCTTTAAGCATGACACTGATGGGTTATAATGGGCTACAGGTCAGTGAGACCAGGGAGGAAAAGCAGTGAAACTAAACTAAAAGAGGCAGTGGGTTATGAAGGAAGTGTTAATGAACAGGTTCCAATATCGTTCTTTGACCTACGTTTGGGAGATGTGGCATTGCGTAATTGTGAGGAATTTGACTTGACTATGGTCAGGGCCAGCTGACCATGAGATCTGAGGTCAGGGCTTATTACAGACTTTGGTTCTTGCCATCCATCCAAATTGCTGCTTTCACTGTGTCTTAGGTAATTAGGATGTCCAGATTTGACTCAAGCCTTTAACACTATCTTCTCTGTCTCACTAAATCCAGAGCCTTAAAAAGGGTAATGAGGGTTGGGAGATATGCTCAGAAGTTTGAAGCATATGCTCTGCATGCAAAGATCCTGGGTTTAGTCCTCACTGCTTGAAACTCTGAGCAAGAGCTGAGAAGTAACCCCAAGCACTGTTGGGTGTGAACAGAATCTGAAAACAAAGGGTAAAAAATAAAGGACTGTAGTGCTTAGAGAAGGGAGAAAGGAAGATACCAGGTTAAGGAAAAAATACATGGACAGCAGCATGATACAAAGTAGGGGGCTAGCTGTAACCTACAGTGAAGAGTGTCTGTTTGGCTAATATTTGGGAGATGTTATGTCTGGCTTGAGTCCCAGGGATCTATCCTGGCAGTACTCAAGGTACCATATGTGGTTCCAGGGATCAAGTTCTGCTCAACCTCATGCAATGGAAGTACAATAACCCACAATCTTCTTTCTCCAGCCTCATTTATGTGTTTGATAGACCAATATCGGTGCAGATTAGGTAGTCCAAGAAAGTTCCTTTATTTCCTAGATATTTCTTGACCCTGATTTTGTGCTCAAATACTTGAGAGTGGAAAACTACATGAACTTTTATTTTGAAGCATGAGAGAAACAGAAAGATGGAATTTTGACACAAAAAAAAATAAAAAGGGAGGAGAAAGAGATAGTAGAGCTTACTGATAACCAACTGTGAACTTTATATTCCCCCCCCATACATCGCACATATTTATACAGTCAAATGGTATGAGTATTCTGGAGTATTCTTTCTTATCCTTATGAGGCCAAAACTTTATAGTTCACCAGGGAAACTCTTAATCACTGCTTGATGTACTTTAAAAAGCTAATCCTCTAATCACTCTCAAAGGGACCAGAAATAAAATAACTCACTAGATCCACTTTGAGATTAGTGGCCTTTTGGTTTTTAATTAAAAATGTCTTGTGGAGTGAAATGATATGAACTTCCCCATCAATTAAAATATTACTTTATTAGGTAATGGATGGCTTTAATATCCTACAAAACACTCATGCATTCAGATATCTATAGGCTGCTTATGAGCTTCTGATTTGCTTTTTAATAAGGGGAATAATCTAACATGTCTTTAAAGTGATTCATGTCTCTGGGAACTTGTAAAGAATCTCATTTCAGTTGTGATCTGTGGGAACTATTGCTTGCTGTCAGTCTAGTTTCTCATCCTCTAATCTGTGAATATTCTTCTGAATATTGACAAATACCCTAAATGTGTGTGCACTATTTCGTGTGTAAATATATGTGCTTTGTGTGGCTGTGTAAATTTCATCAGCCATTTGAAATGATTCATAAATAAAACTTTCAAAACTAATGTAGCAGGTTTATTCAGTCTTAGCTCTGTTGCTAGTTTGGACCGTATAAATTAATGGGGAGTGCATACAAGGTGTTATATTTGTCATCTTCCTTGGACTCAGAGCACTAGATGCCACAGCACCTTTTCCTTTACTCACTAGTTTTAGCTCCCCAAAGAGTTTCATAATAAAATCATTCCAGGTTCAAAACAATTATATGATTGTATAAATGTTATTAGAAGTTATTTTAAAACCAATTGATTGCGGTGTTTTTTGTTTTGTTTTGCCATATCTAACAATGATTTGGGGCTGCTTCAGGCTCTGTGCTTGGGGTTTGCTCTCTGTATTGTTTGGGGGAACCACGCAGCGGTGGAGATCAAATCTGGGCCTCCCACTTGCAAAGCCATAATGTGTATTTAGTCGATTAAGCTTTACCTCCAGCCCTGAATGTCTTTAAATTGTTCTGCAAATGTTATTTGATTCTTGCTATCTCTCACATGCTGTATGAGTTTAGCTTTTTTTTTCTGTCCCTGAAGTAATCACACTAAAAAGTCTTTAATGTCTTTTCCCTAGTAGACAGGAAGGCAAATAGAATCATCATGGCCTATGTTGGAATAAGAAATAAAAGATATCTTTTGGTTTTAGGCTCAAGCAGGACATATTGTGAGATTACATAGCTAAAAATGGTGAACTTTCTCATCTGTAACATTATCAGTGTCAACCAGGACTATTCTGATAGAGTGAGTATTACATATAGCAAAGTACATGAAAATACTCTGAAATTTTTACTATGAAAATATCTTCTTTTAAAATTTACCTCTTGTGAAGATTTTGTTACACTAAAATATTACTGTGAAACTTGTTAGCTCCTGAGTCGGTCCTTGAATTTTGTGTGTAAAATTAGCACACAAAATTCCCAAAGCTTCTTATAAGAAAAATTCTTTGTACAGTTGAGGTAGTTCTGCCTCCCCAAGATCCAGGCCTCTC
The DNA here is from genome assembly GCF_027595985.1 of Sorex araneus. Classification (NCBI taxonomy): domain Eukaryota; kingdom Metazoa; phylum Chordata; class Mammalia; order Eulipotyphla; family Soricidae; genus Sorex; species Sorex araneus. Next base: position 377,863,307 of record NC_073302.1, on the reverse strand, counting down.
TTTACTTTCCATTACAACATCATTCATCCTGTCCACTTGGTGACATTTCTGTGCATGGCATCATTTGTCCTGATATGATGAGAAAGAGGAGGGGGGTAAGGGAGAAAGAAGGAAAGGAAGAAGAGAGCCATGAGATGTTTTGTCTTATGCTGCTTACTTGCTTTGAGGTCTGCTGTCTGTACTCTGTGACCTCCCTTTCAGAGCAGTGGGATTATGGACCTTTTGCACATTTAATTTTCTTCTGTTCTCAGGCCATTTGGGTGAAAACTGCAAATTATTAATGGCCCTTTGCCATTTCTCTATCTATCTGGCTATCCCTTATCTTTGGAAAATTTATTAATAACCAATTAAATTAACTAGATTCCCTGGTGCTCCTTTTCTGTAAGACTAATGCAGGGTTATGACTGCATAAGCATGACATTGCACATCAGCTAAAACATATTTTAATAATAGAACTATAGTAAAAACAAAAGTGGAAACCCTATTAGCCTGGAGAACTTGTGTTCTGAAGAAAACGTGGACATTGTGCCTTGGGGAACATGTTGCTAATTGTAAAACTAGAGGTTTGAACTTTGCTAAGAGTAAAAGCTAGAGGTTCTCAGATTGAGTGATCAACAAGATTACTTTTCATACTTGCAAAATCTTTTAAAATTTAGCTATAGTGTCAGATGTGCAGAATAAGAATTTCCAGAGTTGGAGTTCAGGATCCATGGGAAGCCTTTTTTTCAGTTTTCCTGAAAGAATGACTCTTCTATACAGAAAACCTTTCAGTCTTTTATGCAATATAAAATTTACTATACTATTTTTATATCTATGCTTTACTTTCCAAATTTTTGAGAATTAGAAAGTCCTATGAATTATGGTTTATTTTATTTTTGTAGTATTTTATCTTTACTGAGACATATATTTTTAAATTTTTTAAATTTTATTGAAACACCATGAGATAGTTACAAGCTCTCATGTTTGGGTTACAATCTCACAATGATCAAATACCCATCCCACCACCAGTGCACATTCCCCACCACCAATATCCCAGGTATACCCCCCTTTTCCCACCCTCCCTCTGCCTCTATTGCAGACAATATTCCCCATACCCTCTCTCTACTTTGGGGCATTATAGTTTTCAACACAGACACTGAGAGGTCATCATGATTGGTCCATTATCTACTTTCGGCATGCATCTCCCATCCCAACTGGTTCCGCCAGCCATCATTTTCTTAGTGATCCCTTCTCTATTTCATCTGCCTTCTCCCCTCCGCTCATGAAGCAGTATTCCAGCTGTAGGGAAATCCTCCTGGCCCTTGTATCTACTGTGCTTGGGTGTCAGTCTCATGTGATGTTACTCTATACTCCAGAAATAAGTGCAGTCCTTCTATGTCTGTCCCTCTCTTTCTGACTCATTTCACTTAGCATGATACTCTCCATGTCTATCCATTTATAAGCAAATTTCATGACTTTATCTCTCCTAACAGCTGCATAGTATTCCATTGTGTAGATATACCAAAGTTTCTTTAACCAGTCATCTATTTTAGGGCACTCGGGTTGTTTCCATATTTTGGCTGTTGTGAACAGTGCTGCAATGAACATATTAGGTACAGATGTCATTTCTATTGTGCTTTTTTTGCATCCTTGGGATATATTCCCAGAAGTGGTATTGCGGGATCATATGGAAGCACAATTTCTAGCTTTTGAAGGACTGTCCATATTGTTTTCCAGAAATGCTGGACCAGTCGGCATTCCCACCAACAATGAAGTAGCGTCCCTTTTTTCCCCACATCCATGCCAGCTTTTGTTCTTTTGAGACCTATTTTCTAGGTTTTATCATAACACAATTTTTTAATGGATAGGAACCATTGTGGCCACTAAGCTTGAAAACCCACCAGGCTCATGTTATTCTTCAATATTTGTGAAGAACAGACAAAAAAAAAATCCCTTTAACTCCTTTTGTCTCTCCACATTTATGAAATTAACTTTATATCTTTCTTTTGAATCTCACAAGACTTAAGTAATCTCATGGACCTGTTTTAACCTGTTGCAATTAAGATTCCTGAATTTGGGGAAAAGTAAATAGTGTCAGCTTTGATACAATTCCCAATCATTTCATAGTTGTGGATAAGAGACTTTCTGGGTAATTTTAATCAGGACAAAGTTTTCACAGATTTGGTAGAACCTCTAAAAGGCTGTTGGCTAGTGGTTTGCTGTATTTGCATTACTTCTCAGGTGAAATACATTACATTATAATATGTGCTGCAGGATTTAAGACAATTCTGTTTTAGTGTCAGAGATAGCATAAAGGCAAGAGAGCTTTCCTTGTATGCAACATAGGCTTCTATTTCCTGATCTGGATGGTTCCCTGTGCATCACTGTGGAGCCATGCTCCCCCCAGGCACAGATTGGGAATATCACTGAAGCACCACTGGCTATGATCAAGCTCCTTCGCTCAAACAGAATATTCCATTTTACCTATAAAAATAAGAAAAATAAATTTATAAAAATGTTTTTTTAATATGTTTATTCTTATTTTCTTAGAGTCTAATAGTGGAATGTGTTGATAGAAAGAAATACACATCTGTATGGCTAGAAAGGATGGGAAATTTTTTTATTATTAAAGAACCATGATTTACAAAGTTACTCAAAAGGAGCCCTTCAAGTGAGGTTCTAGTTAGTAAGAAACATATGTAAAATTATTTTGTTGTTAAGATGAAAACATTCTATGGTTAAGCTCAGTACAAAGAAGAGATACTGCAATGCAGAGAATCAGGAAAGAAGTTCTAGGAATTACAAAAATTAGTTAAAATATGATCATGCTAGATGCAAATAACCAAAAACTGCTGAGTAAGATAGAAAATAAAGAACTCAGGAAACGGAGCTAGAGAGAACCCCCATTCTTTTGATGATAAAATTTTTAGGAGTTTTGTCTGTATAATTTAAAGGTGTACATGAAGATGGACTTTGAGGAGTCAGAGCTAAGTGAGGTATATCTTTTAGGAGAGGTAATGATTCTTTGCATTAAAAGACCACAACAACTTTATAAGGTATGAAAGATGTTTAGGAGGCAAAGACTAAGACTTTTTGACTGACTAGGTTAGAGATAGAGGAAGAAACAATTCAGATAAGTTCAGTTTTCTGGATTGGTTCACATAAAGGATAGAACTGTACTTATGCAAGAATGCACTGTAGCACTGTCGAACTGTCGTCCCATTGTTCATCGATTTGCTCTAGTGGGCACCAGTAATGTCTCCATTTTGAGACTTGTTGTTACTGTTTCTGGCATATTAAATACACCACAGGTAGCTTGCCAGGCTCTGACATGCAGGCGGGATACTCTCGGTAGCTTGCCGGGTTCTCCAAGAGGGACGGAGGGATCAAACCCAGATCAGCTGCACGCAAGGCAAACGCCCTACCTGCTGTGCTATCACTCCAGTCTGATGCAAGAATATAGGACCAAAATGAGGAAGGTGAGACTAGGGTGCCAGTGAAAGTGATGTAGGCAAGTAGATTAGGGAAGGCCCCCCACATCATGGCAATGAAATTTTTGGGAATTAATAAAGCCACCAGTCCTAAGTCTGACCTACCTTGTGGATATAGAAAGCAAGACCTAATAAGACCTTCAGCAGCTGACCCTGAGGAGACTGGACCCCTCCCTATAGAACGGGTATGAAAGGAATTCCTCAAGAACCCTTAATTCTTCCTTTAATCTGATTAACCTTCAACTACCCCAGACCAGAGAAGTCTGAACCCACCTGCTGGAGAGAAGATTCAGCAGTAGCAAAGGTCAATAAATGTAGTTTCAATGAAAACCACTCCCAATTCTACTCCCTTGGCAACAACCCTCGAAATAAACTCTTATCTAGCTGGAAAGCCCCACATGGGGGCAGCTTAGAAAAGCCCCATGAAAGCCACCTTGATCCAAGGAAGGGTGTGCATAATGCTGCCAAGCTCATGTGCTGATTGTGCCCATGTGGCCAAGCACATGCACCCGAGCACATGTGGCCCATGTGGCCAAGCACATGCACCCGAGCACACGTGGCCCCCGAGCACAGGTGGCACCCTCATGTCCCCTCTTGAGATGCATACCTTGCTATCCAATGCTGGGATGTGTGTTGTGGCTCTCTCTGCCTTTGGTGAAGTCTGGGTTCTCTTTTGAGCTTATTACTCTCTCTCACTTTCCCTCCTTCCCCTTCTTAAAAAACCTCTAAATCTGTTTTTACTTCACTGCTCATCTACTATCGAAATTCTTTTCTGTGAGGCAAGACAAGCCTGGGTCCCAGGTGGCAGAGGCAGATTGGGAGAAAGTGACCATATTTCTCCTCCAGCCTCACATAAGCCACCAATGGGGGCACATGGACTTCAAAAGGTGGAGTTAATTTTGGTATTGTTTCTTTTATTGGGGGAGTTCACACCTAAGCACGGTAGGGGATACTCCTGGAACAGTGCTCTGGTGCTTGGGGATCCGTGCTGTATTAGGAACCATTCATCCAATGCATGAGCTCCAAACTTTTGGACCATTTTTCCAGTTCTGACATCTTTCCTATGATAAGAATTAAAGATCGAAATCATAGATTAATTCACTAAAAGGAAGAACTTATGACATGTCACTTTATCAATTGTACCTAAATATTTTATTTAAATATTATCTTTACTATTCATTTTTTCTAAGATTTTATGTTTTTATCTTGTTTGATAGAGAGTCCAAATGATTGAGCCTAAATAAGACGGTTAAGCTTAATATTTTAATGGGGCACTTATATCCACCAAATAGCAGGAAGAATTGTATGAAAATAAAGTAGAAATATTTTATACCTTATAAAAATGTATATTTTAAATTATTACCATTAAGCACATGGCATTCAATCTCTAACATTGTGACTAATTTTGTGAAAAATTCAATGAAGGTAATCTTAGAAGTTTTAATAGCCCCATTGCTTATCATTTGTCCTTTAACTATCTGGATAAAATGGAGGAGGTAGACATTTAGTTTTTATTACATTCTCATTTTACTGGATCTAGCTTTCTAGTATTTGAGATAAAGAAAAATGGCTTGGGGAAGGCAGGAATTACCTGGTCTTCTATTTTTCTGTCTCATATTTTTGTCTTGCTTTGTCTTTGCCCTGTCTTAATCTCCCTCTGTCATTATCTATATTATCTAGTTGACCTACTTTTGCCTTTGCTCTGTCCCTATATACTTCTGTCACACTATAGTCTGCCTGAGTCTTCTGGAGCTGGGCTTAGCATTATAATAGCATCCTCCCCGGAGTAGTCATATCTTGTTTTAGCCTCTGAGCCATCTCTGGGTGGGATTACCTCCCTCGATCTATTGTTTATCCAGAAAGTTGTATCTTCTTCCCCTCCATCTAACTTTCATGTTCATTTACATGGAATCTTGTCAACCCAGAGTTTCTCTGCTGTGCTCTTGAAAGCAGCTATTTCCCTGAAATATGAGATATTTTATTCTTTCCCTAATAGAATAAAATCTATTCTTCATGGTAGCCCCCCTCCAAAAAAATAAAAAACCAAAGAAACAAACAAAATGCAGGGAGGGAGGGAAGGAGGGAGGAGATAAAAGAAAGTATTCTCAGTATTCTCGTTTTTGTTTTAGAAAGAGAAGTATCATCATAAGCATGTGGTATTTTAAGTCAGTTTTTTAAATTTTTCCCCAAATGCATGTGCTCTCTAGTTCTTACATGGTAGCACTAGAAAAGGTAAGATTGATGGATGGCAGTATAGACATGCTGCTCCTTTTCCAGATAACCTTGGAAAATACCTAACCCCATTGTTGACTGATTTCTCTCAAATGCGGAGTATTCACTAGAGGATACATCTTTCTTTATCCTAAGCTTTGAGATTTAGAACTAATACCAGGATAACAGGAAATGTTCTATTCAACTCCGTTACCAAATTTAACACGGAGAAGGACTTACTATGATTTGAGGAGAAGCTATTTAAGAACTCTCATACTGAAGGCATCTCTAAGAATGTATTCTCTAACTGAAGCATTGTTTTCACTGTTAGAGACAACAGAAAAGCAGGGAGTTGAATGGAAAGAGGGGGAGCCTAAAAGCTGGCCCATTTATCTTGGGTCATTCTTCAGCTGCCTTGTGAGCAAATGACTCTAACTTCTTCATCTTTGATCTTTGTAGCTTGCATCTGGAACGGAAAGAATATCTTAAAATATTTGAATATTTGATTCAGATTTGTGATTTTAATAACTGTATGATTCTCCTGGGGTATGGAAGATGCAGGTAGACTTTTCAAAAGCTGCTTCCCCTTTGCTACCTGACGCAGCACATTAATATCCTTTCACAGCTGGGTTTAGCATATTGATTTGTATAAAGTTGAAATTATATTTTTTTCATTGCAGATTTTACCGGTCCCATTGTGCATAGACATTAACTTAAGAGTCATTTCCAGTAACATTAAAAAGCTGAAACACCATTTGAGGCTAATTTACACATGGGGGGAACTCAGACATTAAAAATATTCAGCTCAATAAGTAGCAAGCAATAACAATAACTGTTCCTAAAAGTCAGATGCAATTACATCTAGGTTTTATAAATTTTACTTATCTCTATATCTGCCCAAAGATATGTGCAGCCCACATCTCATTATAATTGTTAATATTTTACATATATATTTAATATTAATCTGTATTTTAATATTAATCTATATTATATGTTATATAATATAGAGTGATATAATATATATAAAAATCTACTCTGAAATAACCATTTTTACAATCTTTGTAGTCCTTTATTTTTCTTCTGAAAGCAGAAATTATATTTACAAATGTCACTTAATAGAATGAATATGAAGGTGATGTGGAGAGAGATTATGTATCAATCAAGTATTTTTTTAAATTTTATTTTATTGAATCACTGTGATAAAAGTTACAAAGTTTTAAGGTTTACGTCTCAGTCATATAATGATCAACCCCCCATCCCTTCACCAGTGCCCCTATTCACCCACCAAGAACCCCAATATACCCCCCTCTCACCCCGCCACCCCTCGAAACTGAGTGGCCAATGATCTTCACTTTATTCTCTTTATACTTTGGATACATACAATATTTCAACAGAGAACTGACTATTATTATTTGGAATTTTCCCCCAACAATCAAGCCTACTGAAAAGGCATCATTTGATAGTTTGTTTTCCATGGCTAAGAATAAAGATTATAGGAGTTCGCATGGCTGATATTGCGGCTGAGCAGTTTTGGATTTCTGTTGTTTTAGCTCAGTTTACAGTCTAGATGATTTCTATAAGTCTCTGGGTGCCAAAATGGGTTAATAGAACCTCCCAGATCATAGTCTTTAAGGAACAGAGGGGCCGTGTCCTGCAGGGCTGCTCCGGATCTCATCTGGGCCGAGGGCATGCCGGTAACACCCCATCCCATGATCTCTTGCGTGCCACATCACTACAAAGCAAGTACCTCTGGGTTGTGAGTCCTAGAAAATGGCGGACGCCACATGGGTGCTGGTGCTGCTGCCGCTGCTATCTTCCCCGTAGAAAGAAAGTGCTGGAAGAGATAATCCTTCCCCCTCCCTGGGTGGTATGGAGTCGTAGCTCAGCTCACAGTCTATATGCATTTCTATAAGTCTCTGGGTGCCAAAATGGGTTAGGAGAACCTCCCGGATCATAGTCTTTAAGGAGCAGAGGGGCTGTGTCATGTGCAGCTGCTCCGGAACTCACAATCAAGTATTTTGAACAAAATTGATAAAGTAGATTTTGTCCAAAACCCCACTATATTAGTATAATTTAGAAGATAGTCGCTATTACTACTATTTATTTGTACTACTACACTAATCCCATAGCCTATATCTATATATGTATACATATGTACACACATATTTGAGCAATGTTTTCTATAAAGTTGTTGATTTTTAGAAAATTTTACTCTATAAGAGTTGACAGGAAAAATAGTGACATTTAAGTCATTGACAGTTGAAGTTTCTTTTTTTTTGATATTTTATTTTATTTTTTATTTTATTTATTTATTTTTTTATTGAATCACCATGTGGAAAGTTACAAAGCTTTCAGGTTTAAATCTCAGTTATACAATGCTCAAACACCCATCGCTTCACCAGTGCACATATCCCACCACCAAAAATCACGGTATACCTCCCCCACTCTCCCGCTCCCCAGCCCCGCACCCAGCATGTGTAATTGGTAAATTTCACTTTACTTTCACAGATGAAGTTTCTTTTACCTTCTCTTTTCCTTTTTTTATTGAGTTACATTGAATTGCAAGGTCACAAAGATATTTATGATTGAGTTTCAAGAGTATATTGCCTCAATATCAATACCTTCACCAGTGCCCACTACTGTCCACCAATGTCCCCAGTTTCTCTCTTGCCCTCAGTCTGCCTCAGTGGAAGGCACTTTCCCCCCTCCTCCATTTTCTTAGTGTTCCATTCCTTAACTTTTCCTTCCTTACCTTGCCCCAGTGGCAAGCTTCCTACCAAAGGCCAGTTATCCTGCTCTTTATTTCTATTGCATTTGGCATTTGATATTTCCCTGAAAAATTTATATACATGAGAGAGATCATTCTGAGTCTTCTCCTCTCCCTCTATCTGATTTCACACAACTTCCATGTCACACCAAATTGCATGACTTTTTTTTTTTAATGACTGAGTAGTATTTCATTGTGTATATGTATAATAGTTTCTTCATCCAGTTGGTGGGCATTTGGGTAATTTTCAGATTTTGGTTATTGAACGAAGGAGTGCAGATATCCTTTCTGTGTTGTATTTTTGGGCCCTTAGTGTATATTCCCAGAAGTGGAACTGCTGGGTCATAGAATTTTTTCACAGCTAAATTTATAGTTTTTTGAGGAATGTCCATATTGATTTACGACAAAATTGGACCAGTCAACTAGTCAATGTCCCTACCAGCAGTGAATGAGGGTCCCATTTTTCCCACATCCTTTCCAACAGTGGTTTTTGTTGTTATTTTTGATGAGAACCAATCTCAGTCGTGTGAGGTGATATCTCATTGTTGTATTAATTTGCATTTCTCTGATTTGAGGGCAGAAATGGTGGGCCAAGAGATAGTACAGCAATCGAGGCACCTGCCAGTGCCCCAAGATTTGACTGCAGACTACTGGAAGGATACTGTCCTGGTGCCCTGGGTATTCCCACAAAGTATGAGCAGTATCATAGCCTCATGTCCCTGTGCTGAACCCATAACTCTGTTAGCCTAGAATTGCAGGCAGAGACCCTAGACTTCCTGAGCACCACTTGGGAGTCTTCCCAGATTTTTTTAAATGAAGAAATTGGCATTTAAGTATCAGGAACCATAAACAATCTTTGCTTATTCCATGACTACTGCAATGAAATTTTGTTTTAGAAGGAGCATTGTAGGCTTAAACTTACAAATATTTATCTTGAACATTTTCTACTTCAATAATCTTTGTAATAGGAATGATTAGTAAAATGAGGAGATAATTAAATTATAGTTTTATATAATTATATATAGTCATTACTATACAATATGTGTTAATCACAATATTTTATAATAAAGCTAGCTACAAAAAGTAAACATATGGTTCTAGCCTGTTATAAGAGCTTGAAAATAAGACAATTATTGGGGCTAAAGAAATAGTTCAGTGGGTAAGGCACTTGCTTTGCATGTGGCAGACCAGTTTGATACCTGGAACCTTAAAATATTCAATATAGTACTGGAAGTACTTGCAATAGTAGTCAGGCAAGAGAAAGATATTAAAGGCATTCAGATAAAAAAGAAATCCTGGAAAGGAAGAAATCAAACTCTCACTATTTGCAGATGATATAATGCTATATTTAGAGAACCTCAAAGCCTCTACCAAAAATCCTAGAAACAATCGACTTGTATAGTAAAGCTGCAGGCTATAAAATCAATACCCAAAAGTCCATGGCTTTCCTATACACAAATAATGAGAGAGAAGAAAGTGATATGAGAAAAGCAATCCTGTTCACAATCATGCCTCAGAAAATCACATACCTCAGAATCAGCTTAACTAAGGAGGTTAAGGACCTGTACAAATAAAACTAAAGAGCACTACTTCAGGAAATAAAAGAGGACATGAGGACATGGAAACACATCCCCTGATCATGGATTGGGAGAATAAACATTGTGAAAATGGCAATACTCCCCATAGCATTACACAGATTCAATGTGATCCCTATATGAATTCCCATGAAATTCTTAAAAGAAATTGATCAAACACTCCTGAAATTCATATGGAACAACCAACCCCCACGAATAGCTAAAGCAATTCTTGGGAAAAAGAAGATGGGAGGCATCACTTTCCCCAAACTCAAACTCTACTTCAAAGCGATAATAATTAAAACAGCATGATATTGGAACAAAGGCAGAACACAGACCAATGGAACAGGTTGAATATCTTTACACACACCCTCAAATATTAGACTATATAATTTTTATTAAAGGAGCAAGAAATGTGATGGGGATCAAGAAAAGCCTCCTTAACAAATAGTGCTGGTAAAACTGGACAGCTTCATGCAAAAAAAAAAAAAAAAAAAAAACCTAACCTCTACCTAACACCACGCACAAAAGTGAGATCCAAATGCATTAAAGGCCTCAACATCAGACCAGAATTCGTAAGGTACATAGAAGAAAAGGTCGGCAAAACCCTCCATGACATTGAAGATAAAGGTATCTTCAAAAATAAAATGCCACTGACCAAGCAAGTGGAAAAAGAGGTAAACAAATGGGACTATCTTAAACTAAGATTCTTTTGTACCTCAAAAGAAACAGTAACCAGAATACAAAGACCATGTACAGAGTGGGAAAGGGAGATGCAGATCAAAACAACAATAAGATCATCTCACACCACAGAGACTGGCCCACATCCAAAAGAACAAAAACAACCGTTGTAGGCGTGGATATGAGAAGGGGACTCTCCTTCATTGCGAGTGAAAATGCTGACTGGTTCAGCCCTTTTGGAAAACAATATGGATGTTTCTCAAAACATTAGAAATTGAGCTCCCATTTGACCCAGCAATAACACTTCTTGGAATATATCATGGACATGCAACAAAGTACAGTAGAAATGACATTTTCAATGTTTTGTATTGTTTTTTTTTGGGGGGGGGAGGACACCAAATGGTACTCAAGACTTATTACTGGCTCCTCACTGAGTGATCACTTCTGATGAGCTCAGGGGACCATATGGGGTACCAGGGGTAGAACCCAGGTTTGCCATATGCAAGGCAAGCACCTTACCTGTTTTACTGTCACTTCAGTTCTGGTAGTTTCTATTTTAATACTTTGTGAAAACAGTCTTTCCCTTTACTATGAGGATCAACATGTGAGATAATTTTATTTATATAAAATTCTTGATTACTTATAATAAAAATTAAAATGAAAATATTATTTTCTTTTCTGATGATATCTTATATTTATATAGTAACAAACAGTGTAAAAATGAATATAACAATCATAATTCTATTCCTTCATGTATATGCTTTAGAAAAATATAATATTCCTCAGTTTACAAAATGAGTAAAGAAAGCCAGGCTGATTAAGTAGGCATTATGATTTACTTTCTTGAGTTCCATTGTAATAATGAGGAAAAAAGGCATCATTTGTTAGGTGACGATTTTCAAAAAACTATTGTGATAGTCTAGATGTAAATGAGAATTTAATAGGCCAGAATGATAGTATAGCAGGTTGGGTGTTTTTCTTGCATGTGTGTTTGATCATAGAGATGCCATATGCTCCATAGACAATGTCAGGTGTAATTCCTGAATAACACCAGGTGTACTCCGCCCCCCAAATTTAAGTACTGAACATAAGTACTATTAAGAGAAGTGAAATATAAGTGATAATAATATATATTATGTATAAATGTATTCATGCATACATGTATATAAATTTATTTCTGTGTAAGTAATTAACAAATGCAATATTTTATACAAGCATAGGCGTATTTCCCATTGTTACAGAAAATAATTTTAACAGCACAGAATTTAGTAGTGGCAAGTTATGTTTCATGTAGTCATCTTCTTTAATCATTCTCAGAGTACCTTGCTCTCACTATTCATTATTTCATTGCTTTCTTGTGCTGTACCTTATTTTCAGCAGTTTATAGTTGATTTCACAAGGTAAGAAGAAAATGGTTCAACTTGCTTTAGTTTGTCCTTATGCTGAAGCATCTGTGTTTTTCTCTTTTCATTATCTATTTAGACATTTTTCTATACTTATACATTCTCCATGTTCCAGAGATATCTTTATGATAAGGACAAATAATGCCATTATATCTATTCATGAATTTTCAGTTCATTTTTGGACCACAAACAGTGTGCTACTTGAGGGACCCTGTGGTTCTGGAGATTAAACCCAGGTAGACCTCATTTTTGCATAGAATGCACCAGTCCACTGAGCTGTCTCCCAGGCCCCTCCTCATTCTTTTAGTGTGACAAATATTTACTGAGCAGTTTCCAATGCAGGTAGTGTTCTCTCATTGGGGATTGATTTGTAAAAGGAGAAATCTAGGTAACTACTAAGTTACCTGGAAGTTAATACTGAAGACAGAGCATAAAGAAAAAATTTTTCGTGAAATTTCCAAGAAATTAGGTAGCCAGTAAGAAAAAAATATATAAAGTATAAATTGGAGGCAGGACATTTAAGTAATAGGAACCCAAATTTTCCATAAGGTAACCTAAGAAGTCAGTAAATATGTAAAGTATATTTATGTTTGGGCTTACTAAGTATTGTCCAAGACACTCAAGGGCTCTACACAGTGATTTTTGTCCCACTGGGCTGGTGCTTCAGGGGCCTGAGGATATAGTGTTGTTTGGGTTCTGCTGTGTCAGGGATACTTGGGCCACTCTGCTTGGGGAGCTTTCAGGGTTGCACTCAGAATTCTTTGGGGGACTATGGGGTAACAGTGACCCAATCAGGATACACTGCAAAAAAAAAAAAAACACATTAATCCCTGTACCATCTCTCTGGCCCCAAAACACGTAGAAGTTAAATCCCAATTCAAAAGGATTGTGAGTATAAACCACAGGATACAGAAAGTAAAGTATTGGGGAATCTCCAGAGAGAGCTCCTCATCAAAAGAGATCAGTCAAGCCAGCAGTTCAATGCAGGGGTGCATGAATGCAGGCATGCTCAGACCTGCCATGCTGGAGATTGCCTGGGTCTCCCCAATGGTGCTTCTGGGGACTCAAGGTTGCTCTTCTGGTTGGGGGACCATGTGGTGCTGGGGACTGAACCAGAATTGGTCACAGGCAAGGGTTTGCCTTAACTCATGTACTATCTCTCCAGTTCCTATAGAATAGTGTCTAAAATATTTATTCCTTGGATGCTTGTTGTATGTTTATCTGTAGAATATGATACACTATATAGAATAGATTATTCCTTAAGGTTGAAATTTAGATTTTCACTTATTTGAAATGCCCCATCTGTCTTCTCTTGTGGCTCCTAAAACTTACACTTATAATCTCATTTAATTCTAGAATGACCAAAAAGCATATTTTAAAAAAGAAAGCTAATCTTTTTATTAACTGAATAAGGATTTGACTAAAAGTTACATGACCAAAAAATAACCTTTCCCTCTGCCTCTCTATCTCTCTGCTGCTCTGTCTCTCTGCCTATCTCTCTATCTGCTGCTCTCTGTATTTCTGTCTCTTTCTGTCTCTGTTCTGTTTCTCTCTCTCACACACACAACACACACACACACACACACATACACACACATAAACTTACAGTCAATGGCATTGGTTCCTTGCATCAGCTCCACTTCTAATCAGGTGTGCATGAATGCTGACAGGCCACTTTAGGAAGTATATTAAATTAGTTGGCTCTTGAGATCAATTTAAAAAAATTTCAATTTGTGATTCTAAAATAGAAGAATGCAAAATATTTTATCTTTTTAAATAAAAAGACCCTCAATTTTGAAGCATTATTAGGAAAACGTGTACTATAATACAAATTCCATTAAGATCAATCAAAATGCACATATCTTTTTCTTCCTGGTGCAATATATGACTAATTTCAGGCTTCAGAGGCATCAGAATATGTTGAAAACTTGAAAAGTGAGTTTGTTCAAAAGTGTTCATAACCAGGCCAGAGTGATTGTACAGTAGGTACATGTATACATCCAACCCAGGTTAGACCCCATTCAATCCCTGGCATCCCATCTGGTCCCCCAAGCACCACAAGGTGTAACTACAGAGCACAGAGCTAGGAGTTAATCACTGAGCATCACTGTGTGTGGTCCCAAAACAAAAACAAGCCTCTCCCCAAAAGAGAGTTTGTAAACAGAAAATTAATGCCAAAAGTTGTAATAGAGTATGTCAACACTTAAGGAACTTCTTTACTAATTATGTAAAATGTAGCAAATACAAACCATTATCAAAGCTTAAACCTTATGTTAAATTATTACAAAAGACAGTGAGGGATACTTACCACCTGCTGTGTGGATGTGAACTTAAAATTCAGATAAATTGTGGAAAAGGGCATTTTTGTTACATTTAATTAAGAAATCCTAAAATAGAAAAAAAAAACATTTGTATTCTCACCACAGAAGGGACCATAGAAGAGACTAAAGGAGAAAGTGTCTTAGATTTTGATTTTGACTTAGATAAGTGTTTAACCATTTCCAAGCACAGTTCCCCTTCAGATCTTATGTTTTTCCTATCAGTTGGGTCCCTAGTCTCATGCCATGCTGGAGCCACATTGTCCCCACCACTTATGACCATGTTTGTTTTTTTTTAAAAGCATGTTCCCTTAGAATATCCTGGGTGCTCAGAGGACCATAGTTGGAAAAAAAAAACACCAATTTATATGACACTGAAATAGATTCATATAAATATATTAAAAAGCATAATTATAAAATTCTGGACAACTTTTGAACTTGAGTGCTTAGCAACAACAGAAAAAAAAGTGTCCTCTAAAATCCTAACTAGAGAGTACAAAAACAAATAGAAAATAGGCACAATTTATACATGGACAACATAAATCATGTATAGCAGAATACTTATACAAATTCCACCTAGAGTTTTCTTGCAATAAAATTTTAAGTAGCATATGCCAGCTTGTGTGTCAAAATGAATTTCAGATGTCACTTGGCAGTTCATAGAAATTACTTAGAAGGCTCCACAATTTAATGTCAAACAAAAAATTCAAGGGCAACAAAACACACATCAATACTATTGCACCCAGACTTAACACTATACTTGTTCTTTAGTCAATATTCTCTTTTTAAAAAGTAACATTTCCAGTCCTCAAGAGCTGAATTAAAAAAGAAATGATTTGGGGCTGGAGCAATAGCACAGCAGGTAGGGCTTTTGCCTTGCACACAGCCAACCTAGGTTTGATTCCCGCATCCCATATGGTCCCCTGAGCACCTCCAGGGGTAATTCCTGAGTGCAGAGCCAGGAGTAACCCCTGTGCATCGCTGGGTATGACCCAAAAAGCCAAAAAAAAAAAAGAGAGAAAGAAACAATTTTGGGAAAACTGTCCATTTCCCATTGATGGGTCCCATGAATTTGCTCTGTGTACCTGGGAAACGTTTGGCAGGCAGTTCTTGGTGACTGAACAGGAAGCACCTGGCTGCCATGTATCTCAGTGAAAGTGGGAAATTGGGGAGTTTACTACAAACTTTTTTCAAGTTGGTAAAAGTATTCTAAATCTATCCTTTGCTCTGGATTTCAGGCAAATGACTTCTATGCTCTGTGAGATAAATTGTCTCCTTAGTGGATGATTAATAAAATGTGTTTTCCTATTTCATTTTAATAAGAAAGAAGCAGCACCACCTCATTGAAGGGGCACAAGATTACAAAGTTAATGGTAGTGCTTGAAGTTGGGGGCTGGGGGTGGTTTACTTGAGACAAATAGAAAAAAGTCAACAAAATAGAGCCTTGGTAGGGATTGCGGTGTAACTCTTGCCTTGACTCCTTTCTTAGATCCTTAGCTTTGTCCTTCATTTTCTTTGATTGTTCCACAAGTTTCTCATTCTTGAACATTGCAGTATTTGCTGTCGTGTGCAGATAACAGGATCAAATACAAATTTCCAATTTTGTTTGGCTTTATTTGGGGGGAAGAGAAGTAAGTAGGCACTCCCAGAAAAAACTCGGGTCATGTGGTGCTCTGGAACTAAACTCAGGGACTCACACATAAGTATAGGGCCTGTGCTCTATCGTTTCAGTCTGTCCCTTCTCTTCCACAAATCCCTGGTTTGAACACTTAGTCTTTCTCCTGTCCCTGTCTTCTAATATCCATTCTTTACCTCTACCTGTCCTTGGCCGGGGGAGATAATTCTCCATTCTTCATCTCACAGCTTCTTTAAAATCACTCAATTCTTGTCAGTTCAATTGTCAGAATATGTCCATTCTCTGACAGCTTCTGTTGACTTATTCTTAATCACCAAGCCACCATCATTTGTCATAGAGGATTAATGAAAAAAGGCAGAGTTTGTACTTTAATCCACATCTCCTGATTTTAATCCAGAATTTATAGTAAGCATTAAGAAAACGTGTAGCAGAACCATCTGGACTCTGTACAACAAAGCACAGAGAGCCTTAGAACACATTTCACCACACAATGTATATTTAAATAGACTTCTCAGAGACTCCAAAGGAATTTAAAATTGAGAAGATAAGACACATCTCCCCTCCTACTTTTTTTTTTAAATAGAGACAATATGCCATGTTTAATACCCAGATGCTGTTTATAGTCAGACATTAGAAAATGAGAGTATATTGCTTAGGACTTGGTGTTGCCAAATTTCTTTTGAAGTGAATTGTGTTGTGGAGACTTAAAGAAGAGCCTCAACTCTGCCATACATTTATAAGTTAAAGATTCCAGGCAGCTGAAACATTTGGGGAATTCAGCTGCCTGGGATTAACGGCATTTTACAAAACAAAACTCTCTACTCAATCACTTCTTCCCCCTCTCCCCCCAACAGAAAATTTAAATATATTTGCAGCAAATGTGAGAAATGGCTAACTATTGTAAGAGAAAGGGGAAGAAAAAATGACTCACGCATGTTTCTAATTTACTGGCTATCTAATAATTCACTTCTCTGGAAAAAAATGTAAGTCTCATTTGAATGTTAAATTGTAGATGCTTCTTATTTTTATAGAAGACTTTCATGCAGCTATAGCTAGTTTCAGTGACAAACAGTTCTCCATATGGAATTTTAAGTTCTGTAACAATTTTATCACTATCCTTATGATCCCAGAGTCATTATTGTACAGAAGTGAAAACTGACAAACTGTGTTTGCCATATGCCAAATGTCAAAGAGAAATAATTGATGGTCAAAATGTGCCAAATGGCAAAGAGAAATAGTTGGATGGTCAAAATAGAGGCAAGGGGTGGTGTAGACTTTAGGGGACATTCCTAGAGTTACTATGTTGACTAAATGAGCTGCTTGGAATACTTGGTACTAATTAGTATGCTTTCTACTTTCTATGTCATATAAATGAACCAGGAAATTTATGAGACCTCTTTTTCTATTTTACTCTTCTGGGGAAAATGCAAAGAACTTTCTTAGTTTCGAAGCAAGTTTAGAGAACTGTAAAGAAATCTAAGACCAGCAATGTTGAGGAATAGTTTTCCATTACATTGACCCACATATTACATTTTCTCACATAAAATATCTGCAATACCTCATAATGGCATTTTATTTTCATACAATCTGTATCAATTGTTCTTTTTTTTTACTGTTCAAAAATCACAGTAGAATAATTAATTCATGTAGGTTCATTAACCTTTTAAGATTCTAGTAAGTTTTCTCCCATACTCTCTAATCATGTTAGTGATCAGATGGTATATAGTCCTTTTTTGATCATATATATAATCACAGCAGTTTTTGATTAATCATATATAATATTTATATATTTTATTGACTATGTATATAACCAAAAATGGTTGTGCATATATATATATATACATCATACATTCTAGATAAACTGCAAATTCATAGATTTTTTTTAGTCAACAAAGTCATAAAGTTCAGTCTTAATATCTAAGCAATTAACAATAATGTCTACTAGTGAGTTCCTTTACTAAAAATATTTTGGAAGAGTGATTTCAGGGGATGGGGGTATAATATCCTTCAGGTATCAATAATTATGACTTAAAGTGCTTGAGCTACAATGCCACCCTCTAGTGGCCTACTTATGTATGCCCCAGGACATGTCAGAAGTTTGGCAAATTCGAGGGAAATGTATGTAAAAAATTAGAAGGAATAAATTTTTTGAAGTTATTTCTTTTGATAATATATGTCAATACAGAAGAAATACAATATTACTGATCGTTTGGGAGTATTTGGCCCATATTGCAAATAGTTATTATTAAAAACATGAAACACAGACACCTGGTTTTTGAAACTTTGACTTCCTGAAAAACAAGCTAGACAGCATATTTTCTGACATTAAGAATTCTCTTAAGTGCATCTATATTTCACTGAATATGAAACGTGAAAAATTAAAATTTAAACTGTTTTGAAATATCAACCCATATTTGAAACAATTCTCAATGTGAGTGACAAGCAATTAAATCTAATTTGCATGAGATTCAATGTAAAGTGGAAATCAACTGATTCTTTAAAGAGCAAGAAGGAAGGAAAAGAGCAAGAAGGGAGAAAAACATGAGCTATCTAATGTTTGGCTGCATGTATACTGTAGTTCTTGAGGGCAGAGTTGTTATCATAAACAAACTGGTAAAGATTTTGTTCAACTGACAGTCCCTGCCTTAACAATGGCTTGAGATACTGAGTTATTTTTCTAATACTTCTTTTATCTTATATTCTGCAAAACTTTCAACTTTGTTTTTATTAAATGTGCTAGTATGAAGTCAGATTCCACGATACAGGAATAATAGTTACATTAAAAAATCTGATGAAGATAATGCGATCTACTAGAATATGAATATATTAGGGCAAGAGTGACAGTACAGTGGGTAAGGCACTTGCCTTGGATGCATATTACCAGGCTTCCGTGCCCAGCTTCCCACATGGTCCTCTGAGTCTCAGTAGCAGTAATCCCTGAGTACAGAGTCAGAAGTAAGTGATGAGCACTGCTGGGTGTGATCGCTGACTCCAAACAATAACAGCAAAACTATATATATATGTGTGTGTATATATATATACATATATATATATGAGTGAGAGAGGAGAGAGAGAGAGAAAGAGAGAGAGACAGAGAGAGCCTTGCCCCCGCACCTGGCTGTCTTCGCCAGGGCCCCTTGGAGCGGGGCGGGTTGAGTTTCCCTCACTGCCCCAAGCAGAGACCCAGCAACAGAAGACCTCCAGAACTCAACCACAGCCATGCTCAAGGCCCCTCTCCACACGTTTGGATGAGCCTCACACATGAAGGAAACAGCAGAGGAGCCCAGGTGTGCGGGACCTGGGGCTGAGATCTCCAAGCCTGCTCAGATCAGGACTGGGCCTTCTCCAGTCAGTCACCCAGACACCTCCGTTTTCCAGTAGGTTGGCAGCCACACCTATGAACTGCCCCTGGTGCCATGTAATCCCATCAATGGCCAATATCCAGAGTCTATAAAACAACACACCTGGAAGCGATCTCTTATAGCCTAGTTCTCCCTCTCAGAGAACCTGGCAAGGTACCAAGAGCATCCTGCCTGCATGGCAGAGCCTGGCAAGCTCTCCATGGCATAATCATTATGCCAAATACAATAACAATGGGTCTCATTCCCCTTACGCTGAAAGAGCCTCCAATGTGACCCTGATGGGAAGAATGAGTAAAGAGAGGCTGCTAAAATCTCAGGGCTAGGATGAACGGAGATGTTACTGGCACCCACTCAAGAAAATCGATGATCAACAGTGTGACAGTGATACAGTGATAAAGCACTTGCTTCACATGTTTAAGAACCCGGGTTCAATTCTTTGAGCTGCAAAAGTAAATAAATAAAAAATAATAACAGTATATTTGTGGAACAGCAGAGCCTGGCAAGCTCCCCATCATGTATCCGATATGCCAAAAACAGTAACAATAATGGGTCTCATTCCCATGACCCTGAAAGAGCCTCCAGTGCGACATCATTGAGAAGAACGAGCAAAGAGAAGCTGCTAAAGTCTCAGGGATAGGACGAACAAAGACGTTATTGGAGCCTGATTGAGCAAATCAATGAACAATGGGATGACAGTGACAGTGATATATACAAGTACATATATATTCTGAAAATCATGCAATTTAAAAGCTCTTGCAGTTTCCTGACCACAAGGAGATTGCAGGCAAATACATACTTGTTTCCTGTAAAAACATAACTTTGTAAAACTATACCTTTTACTTTCAGATTTTAAATTACTTTAATATAAAATTCAGTGACACTGGTACCATTGGTATAAATAACTGGATTTTTACTATTCAAGTGCTAAGAAAGATACCGGATGTATGTGTGTGTGTGAGTGGTGGTTGTTGGACGAGAATGGTGTAGCTGACAGGGCATCAGTTGAGTGAGGATCTTGGACACTTTGGTTAAGAGGTGAGGTTACTGTGTACATCTGCACCATAAGATGTACATCAATTAGAGTCAACACTATTTTGAGCGGGTGATTCAGACTATCATGGTATGATTTTGCTAAGAAGGCAGGATAAGTTTAGGAGGGAATGTTGGGACATGGGTGGAAGGAAGTCAGTTACCTATGACTTCCACCATGTTTCTTTTTATAACCACTGTTTACAGTTCTAGAAAAGACTAGGAAGTTTCTTCTAGAATGACATGCAGGAATGATTTTAGATACAGTTGTTTTATATTATCCTGTGTCATTTCCTGAATCTATTCTCATGTATCTTAAATACATAAGACTGTACAACGCATTTTAGCTTCTCTATTATAATTGGCTTTGGGAATTTTGGAGAATTGTGCATGAAGGTGGTGACAAGTGGAACAGGTATAAGGAAAGCAGTTATGTACATTAATATTTGAGGGTCACCTTGAAAGGGACTGTTGAAAATAGGAGTTTTTAGTTGCAATACTGTGGAGACAGATTGCATTTACTATTGAGTCACAAATATTACATACATGAGAAAGTTATTGATGGGAAAACATTGACTTTCATGCAATATTATATGTAATTATTTGCTTCAAACTTTAATAATAGTATAATTATCACATCTCTTTGTCTTATGGGGAAATAACCATTGAAAGAACTTCAAGCTTTCATTCAGTTTATTTCTAAAGTAACCAATTGGGATTAAGTGCAGGTTTTTGTTCAGCTTTATTCTGAAGTGCAAAATATTTTATTATTTAGTTTATTAATTATAAATCTTAATATGTCTTGGTTACATGAAGGAAAGCTAGAAAAACTTGGGATCAGCTTACAGGTTTTGTGTAAAAAAAGCCATTGAATATTATATTAGCTATATAATAGAAATAAGAATATAAGAATGTAGGAGATGCAACAATATTCATTAGAAGATAATTATCTGAATATAAAAAAAATAGTTTCTGGTTGCAAATACAGTAATACCTGAGAAGTAACCAGTTATTTGGTACTTAATTTTCGAAGAGGTAAAAATCTAGTCTTAATCTGTGGGAATTAAGAGTGTAGACAAATGTAAAGATAATCAAATGAATGAATGTAATAAAAGTGCCAGAAGTGGATACATGCCTATAGGGATAACTAAATGAGTTTAGACAAAGGTACAAAGGCATGCATTGAGGAAATTATACTTTTATCAACAACTGATAATGTGGAGAAACTGAAATACCCACATATAATCAGTGAAATTTTTAAATAGGTTACTTTAAAAACAGTGAAAACCTCTTAAATTATATACATAAAATAAATGACTTATTTATTCCTTAGGCATTTATACTATAGAATCAAAAGCATGTGTCCATGTAGAACTTGTGTGTGAATATTCACAGTAACTACATTTAATGTAGCTAGGAACTGAAAGCATTTCATTTTATCTACCACTTATGAATAGGCAAATTAAAATGAATTGGCATAACTTGCAATGAAATACTCCCAGGAATTAATAGGAAGGGGTTTTGATGTCTATCACAGCATGGATGAATTGCCAAATAATTAAGTTTTAAAAGTCAGACAATAGAGAACAACACTGTATTTGAATGCATTTATATAAAACAACTAATTTATAATGACAGAAACTATGTAATATTTGGATACAGATCTGTAGTACAAAAATGAATAACAACAACCAAAAAGAATTGTGTCTACACTCCATATCCTCCAAATTTAAAAACTATATAAGGGAACATGAGGAAACTTAAGGTGATGAACATGTACTATATTATTTTGTTTTTTCTTTGTACTTTCTGTGAGTAAAACCAAAAATTGTTTTTCTCCATTGTCTTATTTCTTTGCACTTAGGTTCATCCATGGTTTTGTAAATGACAGTATTACATGATGTTTATATGCCTTATGTTCTTTACCCACTTATCAGTTCACAGGTTGTTTTCACATCTTGATTATTATCAGTAATGCTTCAATACAATATATTTATTCAAATTGGTCTGTTTGAAGTATTTTCCTCCAAAAGTACAAAGTAGTATAATTGGACTGTATAAAATTCTATTCTTAAGTTGTTGAGAAATTCCCTGCTACATTCCACAAAGGCTGTACTAATTTACATTTCCATTAACTGTTTATGAAAGTTCCCTTCTTATAGCATGGGTATGAGATGATAATTCATTGTTATTTTGATTTGCATTTTCCAAATAATAAGAAACACACATATTTTCATTTGTCTGGATAAATATCTTTTCCTTTGGGACTGGGTCATCTCAATGATAATATCAACAGAGGGAAGAGGGTGAAGAAAAATGGCAGTAGATGCTTATTAGTTACTTCTCCAAATAGAAATACAGATTACAAACACTCCTTAGCTATATTAACTTTTTAGTTGTAGTTCTTGCACATGTGCTTGCCAGAGGTCACACTCTTTAGTAGTTGTGCTCATGCAGTGACAGGGAAGCCAGAAACCTATCAAGCCACACATATCTCATCATAAGTACTCAGCATGATGAGCAGAGATACCCAGACCTATTTCAGTGCATGGGGGCTGAATCTGTAATTAAACTAACAGTCTCATTCTTGGAAGTCAGGTACTTTAGCCACTGTGTTATGCCCCAACATGCCCCTCCCCCAAAACTGTTATTTAATAGGATTGTTTGTTCTCTTGTTGACGTTTATGAGTTGTCTGCATATTTTGGATATTAGTACTTTATCAGATATCACTGTATCACTGTCATCCCCTTGATGATTGATTTACTCAAGTGGGCACCAGTAACATCACTATTACACTCAGCCTTGAGATTTTACCAGCCTCTCCTTACTCGTCTTTCCCAACAATTGGAGGTTCCTTCAGGGTCAGGAGAATGAGACCTATTGTTACTGTTTTTGGTATATCAAATATGCCACAGGTAGCTTGCCAGGCTCTATCATGCAGGCGGGATACTCTCGGTAGTTTGCTGGGCTCTCTGGGAGCTATATATATATCTTTTACTGTATTTGGGATATGAATATGCCATGGGGAGCTTGCAAGGCTCTCCTGTGCGGGCAATAGACTCTTGGTAGCTTGTCAGGCTCTCCAAGAGGTAGAACAAGGCTATTAGATGTCATGGGAGCTTGGTCTTATAGTCTCTGGCTGTTGGCCATTGGTGGGATTACATGGCACCGGGGCAGTTTGTGGGTGTGGCTGCCAACCTACTGGAAAATGGGGGGTCTGGGTGGAGAAGGCCCAGTCCCAATCCCAGCAGGCTAGGAGATCTCAGCCCCGGATCCCACACACCTGGGTCCCTCTGCTGGTCCCTTCATGCGTGAGGCTCATCCGAACATGTGGAGAGTGACCTCGATCATGGCTGTGGCTGGGTTGTGGAGGTCTTCAACTTTATCAGATATAGAATAAGCAAATATCTCATTCTGCAGGTTTCTCTTCACTTTGATGTAAATATTTTCCTCTGATTTTCTGGCTGTTCTCTTCAGTTTGATGTAGTACTGTTGGCTTATTTTCAAATACGTTTACTCAATTTCAGTGTAAAAACATCCCAATCACTTCACCAAGCCTGATGTCAGAGGATGCATATGCAGTGTTACTATTATTGATACAGTTTCATGCATAAATATCCAACACTTCAACAATCACTAGAGTATCTGCATTCCTCTACCATTGTCCCAGCATTGTTTCCCCCTCATCCCCGATCTACCTCACAAACCATGGTAAATTTCCTATTGATCAGTTCTCAGTTTCTCATTTTTTTGGCATTTGTAGTTCCTCTAATTTTTATTTATAATCTCATATGAGAGATCATTCTATGTTGTCCTTCTCCTTCTGATTAATTTCACTTGCAATGATACTCCTCAGATATATCCTCATAGCAAATTGAATGATTTTATCTAACAGTTAAGTGGTCTTCTGTATATGTACCATAGTTTATACAGTCATCTGATTTTGAGTATTTGGGTCATTTTCAGAATTTGGCTGTTGTGAATAGTGCTCAGTGAATATGGGGATGCAAATGTCTTTTCTGAATAGAGTTTTGGGGCTTTGGGGTAAATGCCAAGAAGTGGGATTGCTGGATAATATGGAAGCTCAATTCTTAGTTTTTTGAGAAATGTCCATGTTGTTTTCCAAAAGGACTATACCAGTTGATGTTATCACTGGCACTGAATGAGGGTCCCTCGCCCCGATATCCTCAACAACACTGGATTTTTTTCTTTCTGTTGTATGCTGATCTCACTAGAGTAATATCTCATTGTTTGGATTTTTACTTCCCTGATAAGTGTTGAAGAACATCTTTTTCATATACCTTTGGCCATCTGTATGTCTTATTTGAAAAACTTTCTGTGCATCTCCTCACCCCATTTAAAGTTTTGTTTTTCTTATACAGTTTTACTAGTGCTTTCTGTATTTTGGTTATTATCGCTTTGTCAGACAATTGATGGGCAGATATTTTCTCTCATTCTGTGGGGTGTGTATTTTGACTCTGGTCTAGTTTCTTTTGCAGCAAAGAGGCGTTTTAGTTTGATGTAATTTTTTTTATTTTTGTTTTCATTTGCTTAGCCAATAGCATTGAATCTTGAAGTTGCTTCTAGATTTAATGTCACAAAGGGTTCAACGTATAATTTTCTCAAGGTAATTTATGGATTTAAGTCAGATATCAAGGTCTCTTGCCCGCACGCCTGGCTATCTTCCCCGGGGCCCCTCCGAGGGGATGGGATCCAGCTTCCCTCCCCACCCCGAGCAGAGCTCCCAGCGGCCCAGGGCCACTGGAACCTAGCTACAGCCATGCTCAAGGCCCCTCTCCACACATTCGGACAGGCCTCACGCATGAAGGTACCGGCAGAGGAACCCAGGTGCGTGTATTTCCTGAGTTCAACGGTCAGCACCCAGAGACTTAAAAGCAAGCTCCCAGAAGTGATATCTTGTAGCCTACTTCTCCCTCTGGGAGAAACTGGCAAGCTTCTGAGAGTTTCCTGCCCACATGGGACAGCCTTGCAAGCTTCCTATGGTGTATTCATATGCTAAATCCAGTAACAAGCTGGATCTCATTCCCCTGACCCTGAAAGAGCTTCTAGTGGGACATTGTTGAGAGGGAGGAGCCAAGAGAGACTTTTAAGATCTCAGGGGAAGGACGAATGAAGAGGTTACTGAGACCGCTCAAGAAATCGACGATTAATGGGGATTTCGTGATTCGTGATCAAGGTCTTTAACAATTTTTATTTGACTTTTGTACATGGCATTAGAAAGATGGTCTGAGTTATTTTATTGATTTTGCATGTGAGCAGCCATTTTTTCCCAACATCGTTTGCTGAAGTAACTTCTCTTGCTCCACTTCATGCATATTCTGCCTTTGTCAAAAGATAACTGGGGCTGGACTGATAGCACAGTGGTAAGGTATTTGCTTGGATGCAGCCGACCTGGATTTAATTCCCATCATTCCATATGCTTTGAGCACAGCCAGGAGTAATTCTTGAGTTCATGAACTAGGAGTAACCCCTGTGCATCGCCAAGTGTGACCCAAATGCGGGGAAAAAAAAGACAGTTCATATAACTGAAGATTTGTCTCTGAACTCTAGTCTTCTCCATGGGCTTAAGACTGTCCTAATGGCTGTTTGGGGTGGGGAGGTGGGTATTGTTTTGTATAAATTTTAGGAGTGCTTAGAAGGTAGAGTTGCTATAGCTCTTTCATCCCCAAAGTCTCTTACTGGGAGAAAACCATAGCCTATACATTCCCCACCCTAAATTTTGACCTTCAGTGGTCAGATGGTTGAAGGTAAAAGTCTGAAGACCCTTTGAATCCCTGCAAATGCATTCAGTAATGATTTCTGGGGATGCAAGGAAGTGAATCAGTGTCATCACTTTAGGGATAATTATTAGTAGGTATTGTTTTCCACCTCTTCTCGACCTTAGTTTTAATAGCTTCATGAGAATGTATATGTACAAAATAAGAGGCAGAAAGGAGGCAACAGGGCAAGGGTCAGGAGCCTTAAGCACATCAGTGGTGCAGAGGTGTAGTATATGTATATATCTAAACCACAGCCAACAATACTACAAGCAAGAGACCCAACCTTAACCAAACTTTGAAATGTTCTGTCAAGCAGGCTGGTAGAAGGATGGAAGGAAACCTGGAGACAATGTTGGAGGGATAGTGATCATAGTGGTGTTACTGGTGTTGGGACATTGTAGCCCAACTCTACTGTGAACAACTTTGTAAACATGGTCCCTTAATGATATAAAAATAATCTAATTGGGGTCTGGAGCAATAGCACAGTGGGTAGAGCATTTGCCTTGCATGTGGCCATACTGATTTTGATTCCCAGCACCCAAATGCTCCCCTAAGCACCGACAGGAGTAATTCCTGAGTGCAGTGCCAGGAGTAACCCTTGTGCATCACCGGGTGTGACTCAAAAAAAAATAAGCTAACTGAATTATTTTAAAATATAATGTATATACATATATACATAACTATTGAAAACAGCCATCAGGTGCTATAGATATAATGTACCTGATGTAGATATAATATAGTGTGGGAAAGGAGCTTGCCTTACTCATGGAAGACCTGGGTTTTATCCCCTGAACTCCATACAGTTCTCTGAGCTGTGAGTCTTGAACACAGAGCACAGAGCAATGAGAACATTTTGAGCAACTCCGGGTATATCCCCAAATTTATACTTCCTTTGTTAATTTTGTATCCCTTTGTTCATTTTGTATTATTTTCTCCTCTTTTCCTTTTGCTACTGTTGTTGTAATGACCTGAGCTTGAATACTGGTGGTGGTGCTCACACACTTAGATGTACTCACCAGGGATCACAACTCTGAGTTGTGATACTTGAGTACAGTTGGCTATTTTGCCAGACATATGGCACTGTTTCAGTTGCAGTTCCAGGTCCCAAATCTGCAGTGCCATCCGGATCACACTCTGCAAGTGGGATGATACTGGGAATCTTATCTGGGCTCTGTTACCTTCACAGAAGATGCTCTACCAAAACTTACGCTGTGCTCCCAGCTTTCTCTAATGCTCTGAATTTATTATTTTTTTCCTTATATTTCTGAAACCATATGTTGTGGGTGCCGTACCTGTGTATTCTCACAAGCCACCAGGGCCACATCTGGTGTTATTTTTGACCATAAAGTGCTGGGAATTAAATTTAGGACTATGTATAGTGCCTGGCTTATGCTTTACCCATTGAACACAGTCATTCTTTTCTCATTTCTTTGAGAAAATATGCTGAGTGAATTATTCTAGGTTCCATCCTGTCAAAATACAGTGCCCAAAGTAATGAATATTTATTCATTTTATGAATATGTATAAGGATGTATTTTATTGTTAGGTATTTGTGAACATATTGTAAACATATTAAGAAATATTTCATTCTGAGGATAATTACTTATGGTTCGTAATTCATCAAATAAAATATTATTAAAATATTACATTTAGGCACTAGAAAGTATATTCAATATCTGTGATGTTACAACTCCTAGTTTTATTATTAAAAATGTTATGAGTTGAATTAAAAAAATATTCAGACTACAATAGATGTTTCCAAGCATATAATATAGCTTTTATAGATTATTTTATATCCTTTACTTTCACTGTTCTATTTCCTAATTATTGATAGTATCTTTTCATTTTGAGGAGATAGAAAAGCATGTTAAAGTCGAACATTCCTGTTAGGGCCTAACAATACAAACTCTATAGTTAGAGAAATTGCTTAAGAAAATTTGCTGCATGTTTATAAAAGCAGAGGTTTAAAAAAGCCTGTTTTGGGGCTGGAGCAATAGTATAGCTGGGAGGGTGTTTACCTTGCACACGGCCAGCCTGGGTTCGATTCCCAGAATCTCACATGTTCCTCCGAGCACCGCCAGGAGTAATTCCTGAGTGCAGAGCCAGGAGTAACCCCTGTGCAATGCCAGGTGTGGCCCAAAAAGCAAAAATAAATAATAAATAAACCTATTTTATTTTTGATGTGGTTTGTTCGGCTTTTTTTTATTTTGAGTACCTGTGGCTATGTGCTTAGGAATCACTCCCGTTGATACTCGGGAGATTAAATCAGAGTTACCTCCTCAAAGAAAGTGTATTCATCTCTGTAATTTCTCTCCAGTCCCAAACTTTGAATTTTAAATGTAAATATCCAAGTTGTTTATGTGTATATGAGTGTATATGTGCACACAAACTCGTTTTGTTTATATTAGCATTGCAATAGATTCTCATGCTCTCAGTAAGCTTAGAAATTTTTTTTAAAATCTGACTCTAGTTGTTCTTTTTACATTGTTCTATATTCAGTATCAATGCTGAGTAATCTGGTTAAATGAAAACAAGGGTAAATTCTATCTTCATAATCCATGTCATACAAATACTAAAGGAAATTACAAAGGATATTTGACCTTTATTTCCAAAATTATATTTTCTATGTATTCTTCTTTCTGAAGATACCCTACATTATTTTTAAAAATGTAAATTACTTTCAATAGCTGAAAGAAAATCTGTCCATTGGTTTATCTTTAAAGAGCAGAAGGCACTCTACTCACAGCATGGGATTGAGGTCAAGAATAATAGCATTTGAGTAGCTGCCTCTGAGGGTTTCAAACAATTTCTTAAAGGAAAAAAATTGGAAATAACATGAAGTCTTTTTATTTTTTCCTGTTGAACTCTGAGAGGCATTGAACCATGGATTAAATAGTTTATGTTCTCTATTTGTGCTTTATATTCTTGAATTTCTGGCTTAGCAATTATAAAATTCATTTTGTTTCTAAATCTTTAATATGTAATTTCATTAAAAAGTAATTATTTTGAAGTTTTAAAAACTGAAAACTAATCACACTGCTTTGGATATTATAACCATACTTAAATTTTCCCTCTCTAAGCTTTGTCCACCATCAAGAAAATAATGTAAAAGTGAGACACTTGGCCAAATGTAGAGTACATATATAGCATGAGGAGGCCCTAACTTCAGTCCCTGGCAATGCATATGACCTCTCCCCAGAACTGCTGTGTGGCACTTTGGACCCCCAGTACTACCTCCAGACCTGAGTAGCACCAGGAGTGTTCTCCATAAAACAGTAGCAATAGAGTTATCAGAACATGGTAATTTGGAGCCAACAGAGATTTGTCCTTGATGTTTGTGTTAGAATATAAAACTGATAATACTTCTAGCAAAACCCAGACTTGCCTTACTAAAAACAAAAAAATCAATAGAAATGGTATATGAAAATCAAATTATGAATGTGATCCAGCATAATTGAAATATTTTATTTGTTTTTATTTGTCTCTTTTCTGTGCTTTTCCTTCCCCTCGTTGTTTTTAATCATTCTTTATGGAGGATGAAGATGGATAGATACACCTTCATGACATACTAAGAGCAAAATGTATTCAAGTGTATATAATTCATGCAAGATATCTTTCCCCTGTCTCCTGCAAAGCAAATTGCATTAATAATTACTATAATAAACATTAGAAGGATACAGGTTTACTCTCAGAAAAGAAAAAATATAGTACTCTGAATTGTGGGGATAGCTAATGCATTCTTCAGCAGAGGTTTATTCCCATTCAGGCAAGTTTTACAAATTTGGTGATTGACATCAGCACTATTAAGCTATTTGGAACTCCTGAGTTCTGATCTTCAGGAAATTCCATTGCATTTTTCAGCAGTAAACTCCAGTTTTAGAAAAAAATGATACTGGCATTTCAAAATAATGTATTTGAAGAATAATTTCTGGCAACTCAGAATAATTTATTTTTACCTCATTGAATTATTTATTTATTTTGCTTTTTGGGTCACACCTGGTGATGCTCAGGGGTTATTTCTGTCTCTGTACTCAGGAATTACTCCTGGCAGTACTCGGGGGACCATATGAGATGCTGGGAATTGAACCTGGGTCGGCAACATGCAAGGCAAATGCCCTACCCACTGTGCTGTTGTTTCAGGCCCCTAACTCATTGAATTTCATACATCATAACCATCACCTAAATTAATAAACACAACTTTTCATCACCATCATCATCCCGTTGATCGTTGAATTTCTCGAGCGTTCTCAGTAATGTCTCCATTCGTTCTAGCCCTGAAATTTTAGAAGCCTCTCTTTACTCATCTTTTCCCTATTGTGCCGCATTAAATGCTCTTTCAGGGTCAGGAGAATGAGACCCAACTTGTTACTGGATTTAGCATATTAATACACCATGGGGACCTTGTGAGGCTCTCCCATGTGGACAGGAAACTCCTGGTAGTTTGCCAGTTTCTCCCAGAGGAGAAGTAGACTATAAGATGTCGCACAGCCATTTCCAGGAGTTTGCTTTTAAGTCTCTGGATGCTGGCCAGGGATGGGATTACACGGTGCTGAAGGCAGTCCCTGGGTGTGACCACCTACTACTGGGAAATGGGAAATCTGGGCATAGGAGGCCCAGTCCCGATCCGGGTCTCAGCCCGGGTCCCACACACCTGGGTTCCTCTGCCGTACCTTCATGTGTGAGGCTTGTCTGAACATGTGGAGAGGGGCCTTGAGCATGGCTGTGGCTATGATCCAGAGGTCTTCGGCTGCCGGGAGCGCTGCTCGGGGTGGGAAAGGAAGCTGGAACCCATCCCCTCCAAGGGGCCCCAGGGAAGACAGCCAGGTGTGCAGGCAAGAGACTCTCTGCCAACAACATAGTCTCTGTTTTTCCTTATTCATCATATTCTTCTTCCATTAGAATTCTATTTCTTACAGCCTAATTTTTATCTCTGGTGTATCATAGCAATAGAATCATATTGTGTCCAAAATCTCCAAAAGCATTCTCAAACTCTATAATTTGCTAGACTGACTCACCCGATTTAAAAGGTATTTATGGTGACACTATCAATTTCCTCAAATCAACATAGAACCAGCAAAGGGAAAAGAACGATAAATGGATCAGTCCAAGTGGTGCCAGACACAAGCTTCAAGGTATTCATTTTTCATGGAATTGGAAGGAACAGGTTCGATTTCAACAACGATGCAAGAAATGCGTGAAATGTTGCCAGCCTTGAAAGCTCACAAGAACCTTTGCAGATCAGGATTGACACCACTTGACTAAATTCAGCAACTCAGAGAAAATGCTTGTTCACGTCAAATCATATCATTTTAACTTATGATATTATACTTGTGCATCAAATTTAAGAACTCAAACATATACAAGTTGGGCAATTTTTCATAATAACCATTTGGACATTCTTTTCATAAATACTCAGTCAAGCTTCATTTCAATTTTTTCTAATTTGTCTTTGTGCTTCTTACAAAATACACATTATGTTTTTTCTGCCATTCTGTGGACTCCACCTTTCAGTGCTCAGGTATTATTCCTGGCTTTGTGTTCAGGAATGACCCTCAGTGGTTCTCAGAGAGACAGAGTCTAATCAGGGCTGACTGCATCCTACGGTAAGCATCTAATCACTCTACCACCTCTCTGGCTCCTATTTCCTGTGTTTATTCTGAGAAGTTCTATATTTATATATTGCAAAAGCCATCGTAAACTATAGATTTCCTGAATCTAAGAACACAGTTTAGTACAAAACATATGGTAAATATTAGTATGGTTTAGGGGCTGGAGCAATAGCACAGCGGGTTGGACATTTGCCTTGCATGCAGCCAACCCGGGTTCAATTCTCAGCATCCCATATGGTCCCCCGAGTACTGCCAGGGGTAATTTCTAAGTGCATGGGCCAGGAGTAACCCATGTACATCACCAAAAAAAACCCCTGTGACCCCAAAAAAGAAAAAAAGGGGGAAAATATCGCTTAAAGTTGACTAAATATAACCAAGGGGTATAAAACACATAGCATAGTATAAAACACATGGTAAAAAGTAATATTTTTTATTGTTTACAGGTGACTAGCTGCAAATGTTAATATAAAGGACAATTACAGTTCTGCCTGGAACTTATATTCTTACAGTATTTGATTATAATACTTTAAAATACATTAGGCATGTATATATTTCCATGCTATTGAGCAATTGGGATGTTCTGATATTATCAGCAATACTGAATTGCCTATTTTATTGCAGAATATAGCCAAATTCAGAAAGTTTATTTCCATGTTTTTCGGTTTAATATTTTTTTAAAAATCTGCATATTTTGGTCTGGTACATCATCAAACTAAAATGTATAGACTAGAAATGAGAAAACCGAGTTTAAGGAAATTGGGAGGTATTTAAAAATATGGAGGGTTACTCAGATCATGATTTATTTTATTTTTATTTTGCTTTGTTTTACTTTTTGGGTCACATCCAGTGATGCCCAGGGGTTACTCCTGGCTCATACACTCAGGGGTTACTCCTGGCTCATACACTCAGGGATTACTCCCGGTGGTACTCGGGAGAACCAGGGTCGGCTGCATGCAAGGCAAATGCCTTACTTGCTGTGCTATTGTTCCAGTCCCTCAGCTCATGATTTAAAATGGAAATAAACATTCTTTTGAAAATTGTTCCAAGTGACTTTAGTTTTGAAATGTATTCTATTAACAAACTAAAATTGACAATAGCATGGCAAAAAGATGGATAATAACATGAATGTTAATAGACAAAGGTAAGTACAAATCACATAGAAGAGAACGTAAAATCGTATATCACTTTAATTACCAAGTCTTTTCGTGGAAGCTTACATGGTAAGGGAAACACACAGACCCTGATTTAAATTGTAAATGCACAATCTATACTGGGACATGGACACATATGAAGGCCACAGGGAATCCTGGGTGTTCAAGGAGTCAAAACCTGAAGAGAGTGGACACAAGAATTGGCAGATGGGTTTGCACTCACGGCTGAGTTTCCATCTCCTTTAATGACATCGCCGCAGTCAAAAGAGAGCTATGGTCTCTAAGAAACACCAGCTGTACTCTCTGTGGCCAAATTTCAACACAACCAAATAAATCAAATTCTAAGACCAGGGCAAGTAATAAAAATAAAGGCATTTGATTATTGTAGAGATAAACTATATTTAGGAGAAAATGAGAATAAAACTGAGGAGTAAAATCTGTTCATAGGATTGTTACTATTTAAGATTGTTAAGCATCTTGGGCAAGTTCTTAGCCTCTTTAAAATTCAGTTTGAAAATGGTGGTGGGACATGTACACTGGTAAGGGGACGGGTGTTGGAACACTATATGACTGAAACCCAGTCATGAACAACTTTGTAACTGTGTATCTCACTGTGATTCAATTTTTTAAAAATTAATGAAATGAAAGTGTTTTATTGTGCACCTCAGGTAGCTTATATGAATAAAAGATGAATTGATATATGGAAAAATTTTCTGGCAAATATATAATTATGCACAACTCTTGGAGGAGTCTTACCAGAAATGCTGTTTATCTTGGCTCTGGTAAGAGTCTTAAGAGGCTTTTAAATCTCTGCTTTGTCACTGACTTTGTGGGGTCAGGACTTACCTAATTTTAAACTAACATGTTGTTAAAAATACCCATACTCTACATTTTTCACTGCAATTAAGTGAAACAGTATAGGCACAAGCATTCATTTTAGTGTCCAGTACATAGCAAATTCTACAAAATATTGTCTGCTGCTATTAAAACCTTTTGGTCAATGGTATGTTCAGAAGCCCAACTTCCATAATAATAAGCCTACCAGAAATGATTACAATGTTTATACTTATTTTCTTTTGAAGATTAAAAAATATTATTTTTATTTGAAGCACCATGTTCTACAATGAGAGGGTTTTATACATACAACATTCAATACCACATCCTCTACCAGGGTGTTTAGTTCCCTCTGCCATTGTTTATTTATCTCAGCATTCTCCCAAGATCCCTCCCTATTACCCCCACCAGCCCCCACCTTAGTAAACTCAGTTCTATAAACCATTTCTAAGGTTCTGTTGCCTTTGACTGTTTTCTATTCCATCATGTAGAAGGTATTAGAACATGTACCATCATATGCATGACCCTCCTGTAACTAAACTATTCAAATCTATTTGATTTGAACTGTTGTATGAAATCTTTGGTAACTATAAATAATTGTCATAATTCTACATGAACTGGAAGATTCTCATAAAATGTATTATCTGCTTTTTGTGATAACTTTTTTCCAGATAATCCAAAGGGCCTCAAAACTATCAGTGACAAAAATTGTAATGCATATTCATAATCTGAGATTATTTTTCTTTCCATTTCTAAGTTGTACATACATAAATGGTTTTGTTCTGTTTTATTTTTTTGCTAGCTATTAAAAGCTTTCAAATGAAATGAGACTGGGGAAATTTGCCCGCTTTTTGTGTTTCCTTTCACCTTTGATTTGATATTTTTTTAAAAAAGATATTTTACTACTGTTTCACGGAGTGGTCTATGCATCAGAATAGCAGGGTTTACTCTCTACTCCCTAAATACAGAAACCAACACATGGAACTACTGAATTCCCTTGGTTTTCATGGCAAAAGGATTCCAAAAACTTGAATCCAATGTTTCTTAATACTATAGCATAACATTTTCCAACAAAATGTCCCAGAAAATTATTTGCCATATACGAAAATTGAGGACTCATCACAAACTTATAGCAGCTAACATCTTTGGAACACTGAGTAGAGGTTACCAGCATAATTTAAAGCCTGTTTTTATCCTCATCCCAATCCATGAAGTAGGTGTCATTGTTAATGTTCTCATTTTAAAGTTGAAAAACTGATGTATAACCAGGGAGGCAAAATAATTGATTTAGGTGCTTTCCTGTTAGCACTGAAATTTGTACACTAGTAATATTATTTCAAAGTGCACTCAGGCAGTGAACTGTTTTTCTTCTGTTAAAAACCCTAAAAACTATTGTCATAGGCATGTCTGTTATGTAAAATCTTGTACAAAGCCTTATTATATTACAGATAATATGTTGTCAGTCACTCACTAAAGAAATTCTTCTTCAATCTGACTTCAATTTATGCCTCAGCATAGTTGCATGTTATTATAGGTTAGTGGTTCATTTGATACATGGAAAATAGGAATTGTGAAAATTATACTTGTAATTTTCATGAGTAATCCTCCATATTAATAATGATGGTTTCAAAATTATTTGGAATAACTATAGTTTGCTGTTGGTTAGTAACATGTTGACCTGTATTTTAAATGACAGCTTTAAAATGTCAAGTAATAAAATTTAAGATTTGATGGGGTTTCATTTGTACCTTTGTAAACTGTAGAAGAAAATGAATAATTTTATGTTCTCTCCTTTTCCCCAATCATCCTTATAGACTGAGACATATCTCTAGCATTGTCTTAGACAACAAAGCGCCAATAGGTATATAGGTCAAACTTTCATTGAAGATAAAAAAGTCTCATTACTGTTTTTTTCTGTTTATATTTTCTCTCATCCTTTTAGATATGCAGGATAGAACTTGAATGACCTTTTATCTTCCTTCCTTCCTTCCTTCCTTCCTTCCTTCCTTCCTTCCTTCCTTCCTTCCTTCCTTCCTTCCTTCCTTCCTTCCTTCCTTCCTTCCTTCCTTCCCTTCCTTCCTTCCTTCCTTCCCCTCCTTCCTTCCCCTCCCTCCCTCCTTCCTTTTTTTTTTTTTTGCTTTGGTGCCACATCCTGAAGCACCCAGAACTTACTCCTAGATCTGACTCCTGCATGACTTACTCCAGGAATCACTCCTGGCAGTCCCTGAGGACCATATGGGATTCCAAGGATGGAAGCCCTATCATCCCTGTGCAAGGAAAGTGCCCATCCAGTTGTCCTATCCCTCCCTGGGGCCCCTCTCTCTTTGGACTATGTATTCCAGTTTTACATGTTCTTTAAGACTGAGATGAGGATGGGAGAAGAGGTTCAGGCACAGGGTGGGTGGAACCTCAATCCGTGTTTGCTGTATGACTGGACCCACAAGACATACTGCCACAAACCAGCACATTTGGAATGTTGAGCATCCCTTAGAATGGTCACGGTGACCGGGTGTGTTGGCATTTTATCTGTAGTGGATAAAATGATGAAGGGACTGAATTTCTATGATAAGGGAGGAGTCAGAGGAAGCATTATGATACAAGAGTTCAGTCAGAGGAATTTGGGTATATGAAGCATTGATACTTTGATCTTTTAATGTTTCGAAGCTTTTTATCTCTTATCTCTCCTATTCCCCCTCCCTCTCCAACCTCCCTCAAAAATCTAGGACTCTGGGATTCCAAAAGCTAAATCAGACTGGCCCCAAATGCATTGTTTGGGGATATAAGACAACCTCACAGATTATATGTCTTTCACTCCTGGAAAGGAGCATAACATGACACTTGCTATAACCATGCGGCCGGACCCAGCACCAAGCTGTTTTAGGGCACCTCAGAGAGGGGCTGGTGCGACTACTCCAAGCTCCAAAGGACCCAGCCCCGGCAGCCGAAAACCTCCAGAACTCCACCACTGCCATGCTTATGCTCTCCACATTCTCTGGCCGAACCTCACCCATAAATGAACATTTTTCTAGACCATGCGGCTGCATTTGTGGGTGCATGACACTTTATAAGACACACTCTGCCCATACTCCAAGAGTAACACACCACATTAGATACAAAGTAGGAGGCAACCAACCTTAGAGGGAAATACTATATTATTTTAGTTCTGCTTTGGGGCAGGGATTGGAATTCAGGATAAAAACATCCAGAATATGGTGGTTAGAGGTGTAATGGTGGTGAGATTGGTGTTTGAATATTAAATTCAATCAAATTGTGAAATACTTTTTTTTTTTAATTTATTTATTTTTAATTAGAGAATCACCGTGAGGGTACAGTTACAGATTTATACACTTTTGTGCTTATACTTCCCTCATACAAAGTTTGGGAACCCATCCCTTCACCAGTGCCCATTCTCCACC
Source organism: Sorex araneus (assembly GCF_027595985.1). NCBI lineage: Eukaryota > Metazoa > Chordata > Mammalia > Eulipotyphla > Soricidae > Sorex > Sorex araneus. The sequence goes on along the minus strand of NC_073302.1, from coordinate 377,826,065 downwards.
ACCCGTAAACCCAGTGTCCCTCCCACCCTCCCCAATCCCATCTCCCCCCCACCCCACCCTGCCACTGTGGCAAGGCATTCCCTTCTGTTTTCTCTCTCTAATTAGCTGTTGTGGTTTGCAATAAAGGTGTTGAGTGGCCGCTGTGCTCAGTCTCTAGCCCTCATTCAGCCCGCAACTCCCTTCCCCCACATGGCCTTCGACTACAATGTAGTTGGTGATCGCTTCTCTGAGTTGACCTTTCCCTGGAACGTGAGGCCAGCCTCGAAGCCATGGAGTCAACCTCCTGGTACTTATTTCTACAGTTCTTGGGTGTTAGTCTCCCACTCTGTTATTCTATATACCATAGATGAGTGCAATCTTTCTATGTCTGTCTCTCTCTTTCTGACTCATTTCACTCAGCATGAAACTTTTCATGCCCATCCACTTAACTGCAAAATTCTTGACCTCCTTTTTTCTAACAGCTGCATAGTATTCCATTGTATAGATGTACCAAAGTTTCCTCAACCAGTCATCCGTTCTGGGGCATTCGGGTTTTTTCCAGATTCTGGCTATTGTAAACAGTGCTGCGATGAACATACATGTGCAGATGTTGTTTCGATTGTACTTTTTTGCCTCTCTGGGATATATTCCCAGCAGTGGTATTGCTGGGTCAAATGGGAATTCAATATCTAATTTTTTGAGAGTCGTCCAAATTGTTTTCCAGAAGGGCTGAACCAGTCGGCATTCCCACCAGCAGTGAAGAAGGGTCCCTTTCTCCCCACATCCTCTCCAACAGCGGTTGCTTTTGTTCTTTTGGATGTGTGCTAGTCTCTGTGGTGTGAGGTGGTATCTCATGGTTGTTTTGATCTGCATCTCTCTGATGATTAGTGATGCAGAGCACTTTTTCATGTGCCTTTTGGCCATTCGTATTTCTTCCTTGGTAAAGTTTCTGTTCATTTCTTTGCCCCATTTTTTGATGGGGTTGGATGTTTTCTTCTTGTAGAGCTCAACCAGTGCTTTATATACCATTGATATCAACCCCTTATCTGATGGGTATTGTGTAAATATCCTTTCCCATTCTGTGGATAGTCTTTGTATTCTGGTCACTGTATCTCTTGTGGTGCAGAAGCTTTTTAGTTTAATGTAGTCCCATTTGTTGATCTCTGTTTTTACTAGATTGCTTAGTTCCGTGTCACCTTTGAAGATACCTTTATCTTCAATATCGTGGAGGGTTTCGCCGACCTTGTCTTCAATGTACCTTATGGTTTGTGGTCTAATGTTGAGGTCTTTAATCCATTTTGATCTGACTTTTGTGCATGGTGTCAGGTCAAGGTCTAAACCCATTTTTTTGCATGTGGTTGTCCAGTTGTGCCAGCACCATTTGTTAAAGAGGCTTTCCTTGCTCCACTTCACATCTCTTGCTCCCTTATCAAAGATTAGATGGTCATACATTTGGGGTTGTGTGTAGGGATATTCCACCCTGTTCCATTGGTCTACGGCTCTGCCTTTGTTCCAGTACCATGCTGTTTTAATTGTTACTGCTTTGTAGTAAAGTTTGAGGTTGGGGATGGTGATGCCTCCCATCATCTTTTTCCCAAGAATTGTTTTAGCTATCCTTGGACGTTTGTTATTCCATATGAATTTTAGGATTGCTTGATCCATTTCTTTGAAGAATGTCATGGGTATATTTATAGGGATCGCATTGAATCTGTATAATGCTTTAGGGAGTATTGCCATTTTGACAACATTGATTCTCCCTATCCACGAGCAGGGTATATGTTTCCATTTCCTCATGTCCTCTTTGATTTCATGGAGTAGCGTTATGTAGTTTTCTTTGTAAAGGTCTTTTACTTCCTTGGTTAAGCTGATTCCGAGGTACCTGATTTGCTGGGGCACGATTGTGAATGGGATTGCTTTTTTCATGTCCCTTTCCTCTGCCTCATTGTTTGCATATATGAAGGCCATGGATTTTTGGGTATTGATTTTGTAGCCTGCAACTTTACTGTATAAGTCTATTGTTTCTAAGAGTTTCTTAGTAGAGGTTTTAGGCTTCTCTAGATATAGTATCATGTCGTCTGCAAATAGTGAGAGTTTGATTTCTTCCCTTCCTATCTGGATGCCCTTAATCTCTTTTTCTTGTCTAATAGCTATTGCAAGTACTTCCAGTACTATATTAAAGAGGAGTGGTGAGAGTGGGCATCCTTGTCTTGTGCCTGATCTCAGAGGAATTGTGAAATACTTTATAATCACTGTCATCCCGTTGTTCATTGATTTACTTGAGTGGGCACCAGTAACATCTCCATTCATCGCAGCACTGAGATTTTAGCAGCCTCTCCTTACTTAGTTTTCCCAATAATTGGAGGCTGTTTTCAGAGTCAGAGGAATGAGACCTGTTATTGTTACTGTATTTGACATATCAAATACACCACAGGGAGCTTGCAAGGCTGTGCCATGTGGCAGGATACTCTCAGTAGCTTGCTGAGCTCTCTGAGAGGCATTTATGTATATATACTTCCTACTATGTAGCAGCCGCACACAATCCAGGAATATGTCCATTCATGCGTGAGGCTCGGCCAAAGCATGTGGAAAGAGGCCTGGAGCATGGCAGCAGTTGGATAGTGGAGGTCAGCTGACAGGGCTGGGTCCCTTTGGGCAGGAGGGCTCTCACAAGCCCTCCTCTGGGGCACACCTGGTGCAGAGTCCAGTTAGTTAAAAACTCAGTAAGAACTACTTTATAAAAATAAAAAAAAATTAAGAAACAGAAAACAAACAAAAAGACAACCTCATTCAGGGTGAATCTTCCTATTGTGTTCTGTTGGCTCTAAGTGGGCCAAAACTGAACCTTAAGAGTACTGTTGTGTTGGTAAGGACCCCAGCACCTAGTCAAAGGTTCACTTTTAATGGAATTGAAAAAATACTGGCCAGTAGAGACCGCACAGTGAAGCCCTTCTCACCTCTAGTTGCCTTCCTCTTGATAAACAGAACATCATCCCACAGATGAGATCTTTTGACCATTGCCTGTATATATATTTGTTGTATCTCACAAAGTTTTGCGTGCATATTTTTCTCTCTCATGTGTAAGACTTTTCTGGGGAAAAAAAACCACCTCAAATATTTTATAAGTTATTCTGTTTCTCTATCTCTGGTAGGCATAGTCCCCCACTCCCACCCCCACCCCTCAAGCTTCCTCTAGCCTATACTGGCAAACATCCTTTCCAGCTAAAGTTGTTTTCTTAGTAATAAAGCATCTGTATTCTATTGAGTTGTTCCTCTGCTTTTTAAAGGATGAAGATTAGATATAGAATCAAGAATATGAAACCCAACCAATAGTGTTTTTCAATATCATTATTCTCCTTTTCAGTATCCTTAAAAGATTTATAGAATATTGTGAGGAGAACAGATTTCGTGTTGTTAGCAAATTGTACCAGTGATTATTTGGTATGTGAATTAGTTTTAATTGTCCTGTATCTGTAAACAGTCAAGTTTAGAAGACAGTTTAGGGGCTGGAATGATAGCACAGCGGGTAGGGCGTTTGCCTTGCACGCAGCCAACCCAGGTTCGATCCCCGGCATCCCATATGGTCCCCCAAGCACTGCCAGGAGCAATTCCTGAGTGCAAAGCCAGGAGTAACCCCTGAGCATCGCTGGGTGTGACCCAAAAAGCAAAAAAAAAAAAGAAGACAGTTTACTGAAGGAACCAATTATGGAGTTGTCAGTATCCAGTTGGACATGGAAATTTATGCTACAGGTGAACATGTGAATATGCAATGGGTGAACATGTGAAAGGAGAATGTTCATAGAAACTTTAGGAAGACAAAGCAAACGGATAACTAATTTAGATTACTGGGAGCAAAGTCACTGCTATTTTTGTGTTATAGATTATTTTATTTTTATGAAGAGAATTCCGTTCACCTCTGAAGAAAGCTTACTCTGTTTTTTAGCAGTTCCATTGACAGCATCTGTTTAACTCTCCAGAAGGCAAAGAAAAATAGATCGGAAATGTGAAATTTCTTGTCCATTGTCCCAAAGGATTGGAAGACCAGGTTCCTAGAAAATGTCAAATACCATTGTCACAGGTACACAGATAATTTTTAAAATGAAGACAGTTATTTTGAGTTAGAGTTGCTTTGAAAAAGATTTGTAGCTCCAAGTAAGAGTGGAGAAAGTGGTCCTTTCTTTACGTGTTAGTTTAGTGTTCTATGGTAATACTTTTTAAAAATCCTCAACAGGAAAATGCAATACATATTCTTCTTAGTTAAAAAAAGTCATGACTTTTTTGGGAAAGTCTATAATACTGTATTAAAATATAAGTCATTAGAAAATTCTATTTTCTCCCTTAATATTTTAATGTTTACATTCAGAACAGATATAATTAAAATAAATTAACTTTGTGATTTGTACAGGCTAGAAAAGTGGCCTCAATTTATTCCTTTAAGGAGCTGGATCGATAGCACAGTGGGTACGGTGTTTGCCTTGCACTCAGGCCACCTGGGTTCGATTCCCAGCATCCCATCTGGTCCTCTGAGCACTGCCAGGGGTAGTTCCTGAGTGCAGAGCCAGGAGTAATCCTTATGCATTGCCAGGTATGACCCAAAAAGCAATTTATTCCTTTAAAAAATTGAGGTATTTTTTGGGGGGGTGAATAATTGCAAATTCCGTTCTCATTAAAAGAGAAGGACATCTATAGATTTTGTAGAGCTGTTTATTTTATTCATTCTGACCTATCGCTTCAAATACCATAACACTTCTCATCTATACCTAGCAACATAAATCTTCTTTGCACAACATGAATCTTCTTTTCTGGAGTTCTGAGGGGGGAAAAAGAGGTAGGAACAGGATATTTTGATCTCTGGACTAAACATATTAGTTAAAACTGCATGGTTCAAAAAGGGAAAGTTCCTAACTATTGGTTGCTGAAAAATTACAAGATTTAAAAATATTAACAACATTCCAGCTTATTATAACATTTGCTTTCAAACATATGTCACACCACATAAAATTTCTGGCTGGATAGAGAACAGAACACATTTTGAAAACACCTATTTGGCATGTTTCAACAAAATATGTGCCAAAGAGCCTAACTCTGTAAGCGTCTATGATTTCAGGGACACTTTGTACATTCGTGAAGTATAATCATTAAAATATCCCTAAATAGAAGCTTTCTCTTTCACTAAAGCACACCATTTAAAAGAAAGAATATAATGCTGTACATGTTATTACTCAGAAGTATAACTTTTCAAATTGTTAATATGGTAAATAAAAATGAGCACTTTAGTTTCTACATTTTTTTTGCCATTAGGAACATTGTCCAGTGACTGCTTTCTCAAAATGTTTGTGAGGAAAAAGCACTGGTTAGACAGTTATCAACTGTTCTTGACTAAAATGTAGTAGTTTAGAATTTTTAATGTTTTTTCACTGATGTTTTGCTTTGCAAAATTTTTATTCTTTGAGAGATCAAGAAAACAATTATACATGCATGATGTATACCTACTTGCTAACTGGTTTTATTATGACTTGAACAAGTATAAAGAGGACATTAGAGAATGGCAGTGTGACATTATATATATTAATGAAGTATATAAAGTTATGCACCAACTGTTGGTATACTCCAGAAAGACATGGAATTGAACTCAAATATAAAAAGTTTTCATTACATACCTAAGCATGTGGCAGGGATATTACAGAAGAAACCTTAACTTTTGCATATCTAGAGACTTGCTAATTTTGGTAGAATGGGCAAGTGAATGGTAAAAATAGTAAGGACTAATTAAGCCATGAAATCATGAACTTGAATATCTTTGTCTCATGTACATCTCATTGGGAGTTCATAAAGGAATTTAAAGATGTGTGATGCTATGACTTCAATACTCTGGCTAATTTACATAACTAACAGCCACAAACTTTTTCTTTTAAAGGCATCAAAATTTGATCTTAAATAATATGCAACTATCAGGAGTATACTGTAATATGTATGTATGCATATATAATTTGGAGGGCACATATTGCATATTAGGCATTTAATTAATTTAATTGTTTAACTAAATTCATGCAAATTTTATTTTTAAAGCCATGAGTTTAAGATTGCAAAAGCTTGAAGAACTTGTTTGAGAGTTATAACTGACAAAGATCTGAATTAGGAGTCTGAATTAGAACCTTACTTTTTATTCTTTTAATGTTAATTCTAGTGGAAACTGATCTTGGCATTAAAACAGCTATAACATGAGTAGCTATGAGTCATCTTGAACACTTGGCAACATTTGTTTTTCACTTACTAAAATTTCATAGACATTATTATTGGTTAATTTAAATGTAACAGAATAGAGACTTAGAAAAGCTCCATTGAACTGTTTTAATTATTCTGGTTTTGTTTTCAATTCTGAGGGCTCAGAAACCAGGGCCTTTACACATGCAAGACCAAGTGGATAAGATAATTTCTTTACCTGTCTGTCAAGACTTTAAATAAGCAAAAGATAGTCAAGAGATGATTGCGTCTTATTTTAAAAGGTTTTTCAAGTTGTCCTTTTGACTTTAAGTTCATATTTTTATATTGATACATTTTATATAATTTTCAGCTAATTAAGATACTTTTGTTTTTACAAATCTCTCAGCATCTGTGATATTGAAAGTATTTAATATCCGTGGCCTTTGGTGAATAGTTAACCTTATCTGGTCTGAGGGAGGGCATTCTAAGCGATAGTAATAGGGTACAAGAAACCCTCCTATGGTGATCCAGGATCCTATTTTCTGCTTTCACATTGTGATAGATAGAGGTTGCTAAATTTGGCAATAAACCTAGGTTATACTAAGTTAACCCCAGGAATAGGATGTGTTTTTAATCACACTCAGAAAGGGTGCTTGAGATGGGCACTAAAAAAAAATTTGCTTAGATTCACTTTGGAGATTTAGAAGAAATTTGTTCAGAGGAGAGTGGTAGTCAATTTCCTCTAGGTTTAATAGAATTTAGACTATCGATGAATGTAAGCCACTCTTAAAGAACAGATATTTAAATGTCTTGTGTTACTAATGAGTTTTATAGAAGAAGGGATGTGTTAGAAGTAAAAATAATTTAAAATTCATATGAATAAATTCATTAATTATGGGGGGAACTAATTATGTGGGAACCCAGCCACAGTCATGCTCAAGGCCACTCTCCACATGTTCAGACAAGCCTCATGCATGAAGGGACCAGCAGAGGAACCCAGGTATGTGGGACCTGGGGCTGAGATCTCTAAGCCTGCTTGGATTGGGACTGGGCCTTCTCTACCCAGACCCTCCATTTTCCAGTAGGTTGGCAGCCATACCCACAAACTGCCCCCAGCACCATGTAATACCACTAATGGCCAACATCCAGAGACTATAAGACCAAGCTCCCGGAAGAGAGCGACACAGAGTCTCTTTCCCCCCATGCCTGGCTGTCTTCACCGGGGCACCTCGGGAGGGGATGGTTTGCCTTTCCCTCCCCACCCCAAGCAGAGCCTTGACAGTTGAAGACCCCCGGAACCCAGTCACAGCCATGCTCAAGGCCATTCTCCACATGTTCAGATGAGCTTTAAGCATGAAGGGACCAGTAGAGGAACCCAGGTGTGCAGGACCCGGGGCTGAGACCGCCAAGCCTGCTCGGATTGGGACTGGGCTTCTCCACCCAGAACCCCCATTTTCCAATAGCTTGGCAGTCACACCCACAAACTGCCCTCGGCACCATGTATTCCCACCAACAGCCAACATCCAGAGACTATAAGACCAAACTCCTGGAAGGATATCTAATATCCTTGTTCTTCCTTTTGGAGAACTTGACAAGCTACCAAGAGTCTATTGCCCGCACAGGAGAGCCTTGCAAGCTCCCCATGGCATATTTATATGTCCAAATCAGTAAAAGATATATATATATATATATATATATATATATATATATATATACCTCTCAGAGAGCCTGGCAAGCTACCAAGAGTATCCCACCCACATGGCAGAGAGAGCCTGGCAAGCTACCCGTGGCGTATTCGATATGCCAAAAAACAGTAACGATAGGTCTCATTCTCCTGAAAGAACCTCCAATCATTAGGAAAGACGAGTAAGGAGAGGATAGTAAAATCTCAGGGCTGAGTGTAATAGAGACATTACTGGTGCCCACTTGAGTAAATTGACAAACAACAGGATGACAGTGATACAATGATGGGGGTTGGAAGGACCACACAGAACTGGCCTACTTCACTCTCTAAGCTGTCTCCTTCTTAGAGGAAGTAGGGGCATGTAATTGCAGTTTTATATTCTCCTTCCTATTCATTTACTTAGCCCTTTTTAAAAAATTTTGTTTAAATTTAAACAAAATTGTTAAAATTTGAGCTACAATCGCACAATGTTCAAACACCCATCCCTCCACCAGTACACATTTCCCACCACCAATCTCCCAGTATATGCCCCTCCCTTTCCCACTGTCCCCCTGCCTCCCTAACAGAAAATTTCCCCCATACTCTCTCTCTACTTCTGGGCAATTAATACTGAGAGGCCATCGGTTGGGAAGGGAGATGTGTACTTAACCCTTTTTAAAGATGCTGCTACCATATTGAGGTTTGAATATTTTGCTCTGTGTAACTTAACCAATACAGAAGCTGTTTCTTGACAATCACATTAGTATAGTATTTCCTTCATGAGAAAAGGCCCAGTTGTTTGATACTCTATTTGCTTTCAGTGACTTGAGGTTAACTTTATTTTTCCTGAATCCTTTAGAATTTGTTCAATTTGACTGTGAAATTTGAATCTGACTCTTTTAGACTTCTCTTTCCTAGTAATCCTTCCTATTTTCAATGTTTCTAAATTGAAATAGATATGAATATAGTAGTTCATCAGCTATCTTCATTTGATGTCAATATAAAAAGGAATTGGGGGGACATTTTGACCAGAAGAATACAGCGAATCTGTGATAACAAAAAAGGGAGGCAATTTCTATCCTGACATTAGGAAGCCTTTGATTAGGAGGTTGCCAACCCATTGCCAAAACCACACTGTTACTTGAGTAGGTTGCCACTGCAAATACCTTACTCTTGTTTCTTCCTTTGTCGTCTATTTATTTTTTATCCTGATAGAAATAAATATTAATGCAATTGATAAAACAGAGAACTAAGATCTTCAGAATTAAAAAAAATGCCCCACAAATTAACAGCCAAAAGTAGAGCAGAATATAGAAGGCACATGTGAGAATAAGCAATCTAGAATATATCTTGTAGATTAAAGTTAGACCTGCAGGTAAGAGAGGTGGTACAATGGTTAAAGTCCTTTAAAAAAATCATCATGAGATATATTTAGAAAGAATTCATGTTTGTGTTTCAGTCATACAATGATCGAACACCATCCCTCCACCAGTGTACATTTTCCACCACCAGTGTCCCTAGTATCGCCCCTCCCCCATTCCACCCTTACTCTCTGTCTCTATGGCAGACAATTCCCTCTTACTCTCTCTCTCTCTCTACTTTGGGGCATTGTCACTGTCACTGTCATCTCGTTGCTCATCAATTTGTTCGAGCGGGCACCAGTAACGTCTCTCATTGAGAGACTTATTGTTACTGTTTTTGGCATATCCAATACACAGGGGTAGCTTGACAGGCCCTGCTGTGCAGGCTCCATACTCTCAGTAGCTTGCCGGGCTCTCCGAGAGGGACGGAGGAATCGAACACGAGTTGGCCACGTGAAAGGTGAAAGCCCAACCGCTGTGCTATCGCTCCAGCCCACTTTGGGGCATTATGGTTTGCGATACAGATAGTGAGTGAGAGGCCCTCATGTTTGTTCCTTTATCTACTTTCAGCACACGTTTCCCATCCCGAATGATCCCTCTAACCATCATTGACTTAGTGATTCCTTCTCTATTCCAGCTGCCTTCTCCCCCCAGCTCATGAGGCAGGCTACCAACTATGGAGCAATCCTTTTAGCCCTTACCTCTACTTTCCGAGAGTAGGTCTCTAATCTCCTATTATGTTATTTTATATTCCACGAATGAATGAAATCATTCTATGTCTATCCTTCTCTTACTAACTCATTTCAGTTAGCCTGATACACTCCATGTCCATCGACTTATAAGCAAGGTTAAGGTTCTTACCTAGCCTATCACTGTGGTGCTGGTTCAAATACTAGCACTGTGTTCCTGCTCCAGCATAGGCCCTCCTATGACCCGTAAGCACCATGAAGTGTGACCTTAAACTCAGAAAAATAAAAAATAAAGTTAAATCTGTGATAGTATTTGCACTCATCATTCTCTTCCTCCTTAATAGTCTATAAATTCATTTATGAAACCTGTCTCTACTGCACATTCTGTACTTACCTTCATATTATTTGCAGTGCTCATTTCTCTACTAATTTTTTTTTTCGGACTGCCTGTCACAGTAACATTGAGTAGAAGTCTGACAACTGAAAGCATGTGTTGGTGACAACTATGATAGAATTTTATGGGAATGACTTGTCATATTAATGACTAGTGTTTTTCAACCTTTTTTTTTCTGTGTTTCTGACTTGGACTGGACCCATAGCACAGCGGCAGGGCATTTGCCTTGTACGCGGCTGACACAGGTTCGATTCCTCCGCCCCTCTCAGAGAACCCGGGAAGCTACCGAGAGTAGCTTGCCCACATGGCAGAGCCTAGCAAGCTATTCATGGCATATTTGATATGTCAAAAACAATAACAACAATTCTCACAATGGAGACGTTACTGGTGCCCGCTCAAGCAAATCGATGAGCAATGGGATGCCAATGACAGTGACAGTTTTTCTGACTTGCTCTCTGCTGACCACTTTTTCATTCCTATGTTTCCTCTGTCTTATAAGTTGATTCCTAGTGATGTGCTATTCCCCCCTATTTCTGGGATTTTTGAACATGCTGACCTCTTGGAATATCTTGTGGGCTCTAGTAGGTTGTATGGCCTTCAGTTGAGAAGTACTGTTACAGACCAAAAGAAATACTTCACAATTGAAGTATTTCCTTCCAAGTGATTTATTTAAGTGGCATAGGATAATTAAGAACAGAAATACCTGGATCCTACTGTTATTAGCACTTTGTAATGTACTAGCACCAGAATGCACTAGAAATAAGGTGACTTAAAAAACTACATAGATGAAACTACACTTATTAGAGGGAAGACTATTATAGCTACTATATGTTTGTCGTATTATTTTCCCAATCATAGATTTCATGTTAGAATTTTATTTTAATTTATTCAGTCTTTCAATATTTATGTTTTTTTTTTTTTTCATTTGTATGTATACTTTATTGTCCCATTTTGAATTTTGTTTTAAAGGGTTATAAACTAGCCATGATTGAAAACACCTTAATCAAACATGCCTGCAATATCAAAATGAGTTGTTCGCAAAATGCTCACACAGCCTGCACCCATGCTTTTCTATGCTTTATGCTCAGGACATCAGCCATGTGTTAAGCTTAGCCAGACCTACTGACATATGGATTCTCATCTGGCCACTGTTTTTCCAGCCCTTGCTTCTGTTAGTGATTGCCAAGTGCCCAAAAGTGGAACAGTGTAGAGATTTTGTATTTGTTTTTTTTTTTTTTTTTAAATTTTTATTAAATCACCATGTGGAAAGTTACAAAGTTCTCAGGTTTATATGTCAGTTATACAATATTCAAACACCCATCCCTTCACCAGTGCCCAAATTCCACCACCAGAAACCCCAGTTTACCCCCCGCCCCCACCCCCTATCCCCTACTGTATAACTAATGAATTTCACTTCATTTTTTCTTTACCTTGATTACATTCCATAATTCAACACAAAACTCACTATAGTTGACATAACTCTCTCTCTCTCTTTTTTTTCTCTTTTTCCTTTTCCATTTTTTTTTTTTTTTAATTTTTCCCCCTCATCCCCCTTCCTGCGCCTCATAGTATGGTGTACTCCACGCCACGTTGGCCAGCGTGGGGCTTTTGCTTAGCTCATAGTCCAGAGGTGGCTGTTACATTAAGAACCTTCAATATTTCAACAAAAACTTACTGTTATTATTTGGAGTTTCCCACCCAAGTCTGACCTGTTCAAATGGAACCCTTTCACATTGATGACAATTATAAATGTTAAGTCCGCGCGGTTTTGGATTTCTGTATAAAGTCCAGGGAAAATTCTGCCAGAAATTACATATTTCCTCCGTTAGCCGGCGTGGGGCAAAGGCTTAATTCACAGTCTCCATACATGGGTGCAGGCACTTGCTGGAACCCCAATTCCTAAAGCTGTCTCTGGTTCCCGCTTGTTCCACATCCACCGGCTCTGCAGGGGCATGGACGCCCGGGCCGAAAACCCGGCCGGCCGGAGCCGAGCACGGGCCCGACTAGGGCTGGCTCTGTATCCTGCGGCTGTTTCAAGTTCAAAGCACACATTTTTTTTTTTTTTTTTCCGCGCCACCAAGTTCGTACCTTCTCAACGGACCCACAAAATGTCGGACTCCACGCCTTCTCCCGGAGGGGAGAGAGACCAAGAAGGAAGGTTCTTTCCTCCGTTAGCCGGCGTGGGGCAAAGGCTTAATTCACAGTCTCCATACATGGGTGCAGGCACTTGCTGGAACCCCAATTCCTAAAGCTGTCTCTGGTTCCCGCTTGTTCCACATCCACCGGCTCTGCAGGGGCATGGACGCCCGGGCCGAAAACCCGGCCGGCCGGAGCCGAGCACGGGCCCGACTAGACTCTATTTATGTTTTTTTTAAAAAATATTTTGAGTCATACATGACAGTGCTCAGGGCTTACTCCTGGCTCATGCTCAGAGATTAGTACTTAGTGCTCAAGATATTATTAGTTGCCAAGTACTAAATCAGAGTTGTCTAGTCAGACATTCTCTTCTTTCCTTTCTTTAATTGTGGTGGACAATTTCACTACAGCAGGCATTGCACATATGTCATTATGGCCAGGTAGGGAGGGGGAAAAGAAAGAGGAGAAAGAGAAGGAGAACAAAAGGAGGAAAGAGGAAGTGGTAGAAGGGAAAAGATGAAAAACTGGAGGTGAGGCAGATCATTAAGAATTAGCAAAATGTTTCATAATATATCAGAGACATCACTAATCTATGAGATAGGATAGAGGGAATGTAAGAAAAAGCTGCTGAAAAGATGATGAGAAAGTAATGAACCCAATCTTAGCTCAAATTCAAATAACACCAATAAAAACAGCTTTCTATAATGATCTGAGAAATTGACATAGTTTCGAATGATAGTTGACATAAACAAAATGACATATTTAGACATTTGTCTTTGATTTGTTTAAAGAATGATATAATTTCTTTATTGTCAAAAGGGATAGTTCTAAAGGTTAAATTATAAGCCAAAAAAGGCTAGACTAAAGGTACATTACATCATTCATCTTGGTCATAGCAAGTTAACAATTTTGGTTAGAAAAAATGCTGCTATGTCTGTGTCAAATCTTGAGTAAAGCTCACTTAATACTTTTTCCAAAAAATGACTTCAGAAAGAAGTTTTGATGACTAACACAGGGTGGGAAAGCATATTGGAACACATAACTCTTGGTAAGTTAGATAATATAGCTTAGCTTTTTTTTTTTAAGCTCAAACTTGGCTTTCTAAGTAGAACATGTAATTCATCTCAAACATCTGTGCATATAAATACCTAACAAAAATCTTCTATTTTCAGTAATATAAGGTTCTTTGAATGTTCCAATTCAGCTCTCTACCTGCACTCTCATTTTCATCAGCTTATAAAATTCAAAGATATTGAAAGGAAGAAATTTGACTTGTATTAAATCTCATTTAATTTTGACAACCTAATTGAACAATATGAGAGTGAGAACAAAATGAGAAGCACTTTTGAGTCTTTTTTAGATTGGAGCTTTTATAGCACTTGTTTTTCACTTCAAAACCTTTTCACATCTGAACTTACTTTCACCTATAAATGTTCAAAACACAAATTGGTCAGTGATTCTTTTATCAAAATTTTGCTAATTTTTGTCTCAGTTGAGTAAGTAGTCTTAATTCTCTTCTCAGAAATTCTAATCCATAATTGTACACATTTAATTCATTTGAACCAAATATAACCAAATTTCATAAATTTGTGGTTATATTATACTTGATAATCTATATTTTAATTTTTATAATTAGTAAACAATTTCATAATATTTTGTTTCTATTTCATCAAGACATTTTGTTATCAACATTTGGAAGCTGTGGTTTAAGAGTGGAGAATTCAAAGACTTACTCAAAATGCTAATACATTTCTCAAAATCAAAAGATTCAGAGTCTAAACTTATAATTTCTAGACTTAAATTTACTTGGTTCTCTAATTTTTAAAGGGCACCAGCATTGGAGGGACTGATTAAGTAACTAATGTTCTAAGTTCATTTTTTTAAGTTTGCATATCATCCCAATTAGCAATTTTTAATTCCTTGGTGTTAAGTCTAAATAGCTAGCGTCATCAAATTGTGAGAAAGGTTTATGCTTATGTGTAATGGAGTAAACATGGCCTGTTCAGATCAGATAATAATGTTCTCTGTTCTGGACTAAAATCCTATTGCAAATAAATAATTCTTTTCCTTTCTTCATAGTATTTAGTGCTGAATTTGAGTAGAAGGTAAACTTGCTTTTTTAAGACACTTAAGGACAAGCTAATGGAATATTTCTTTAAATATAGGCTCTAAAATAATTTCAGCAACGATTAAAGATTGTTGCCATGGCAATCAAATGCCTTTGCCTAAAACTAGCATACCTCTTCCATTCATACTTAATTAGTCAGAGGTACATAAAATCAACCTATTTCAATAAGGGCAGTCAAACATGTCTTATTACAGATATAGATAGAGGAAAACAGGATAATCAAAGTCCATCATTAGACTGTGATTCACAACTTTGTTCTTCACAAGTTCCCTCAAGCGTGGCTACTCTTCTCTTGGCCCTGACAAGTATTTATGATCTGATAAGATTCTAGGGATATATAAACTTCCATTTCCACAAAGAATGTTATCTTCCTAAGTCAAGATAACTACCTAAATTAGATTAAAACATAAAACAAATTTATTTTTTAAATGTCACTTTTATTTTGACTAGTATTCATTCATTTGGCTAAAATGTGAAAATATGATTGAAAATAAATGAAATAATGTGTCATTTTTAGTTTGTGTGGGCAGAATTAGTAGTAATGAAGACAGGGACAGATAACCATGTTTGTTATTTTTTGTATATCCTTCCATTAGCTTTCCGGTTTCTGCATAAATATATATAAATATATTTTCATAATTTATATCTATATCTCATAATAATTAACATACAATAGCTATCTTCCTTACCTTACATGTTTTTATGTCATTACATAAAATTTTCATGACCTTTTTGAGAAAAAAGTATTCTACAGAATTAATATTCCATAAAAGAGACATTATTGTTTCCATTCTTTAGTTACCACAAGTGTTACAACTCCATGCAATAGCATAGCGGGTAGGGCGTTTGCCTTGCATGCAGCCAAACTGGGTTCAATTCCCAGCATTCCATATGGTCCCCTGACCACTGCCAGGGGTAATTCCTGAGTGCAGAGCCAGGAGTAACACCTGTGCATCACCAGGTGTGACCCAAAAAGCAAAAAAAAAAAAAAATAGAATTATCAATCTCATAAGAAGTTGATTATAGAGATTTCAACAGGGTAAAATAATCTAGTAAATAGTCCATGTTCAGAAAAAGTATGTATATACTTAACTGCTCTCAGATTAGAAATTCTTGGGCAATTGCTAGCAACTTTACCCAAAACATGGAGTAGGATCAAACCTTCGACCAGCTCTCATGACGCTATCATTGTTTAGGCAAACAATTCTGTGTATGTTAGATTTTTTTGCATTTTAATATTGTTTCAATAAGAATTCACATTATTAAACTTTTAAAAATTTTAAATAAATATTTGTGTCCTAAGTAACAGAGAACAGATGCTAGGATTAGCCCAGTGATAATGGAAGTGGAAGGAATATGAGATGAGTTGGAATACCTTCTATCTTCCTTTACACGTAAACTTCTACTAGATCTATGTTTAATGTAGGAGGATTTTTTTTTTTATAATTCAAAAACTCCCAGTTTTCCTTTTTTACTTTCCCAACAAAGCCTCATTGAAATGAAAAAATTAATAAGCTTTAGTCTCACTGCAAGACCTTATTACACTCTATACTCTGATTGATGCTTATTTGGTAGATCATCAAAAAGGATCCAAAAATTCTCAGATGTTCAAATATTGCCTCTATCTCTTTTAACAGTATAGAAATGGTGTGCGTTTTTACTTTATGAAAAAATCTTTTTCAATGTTCCTTAGGAAATATTTTCTTAATTTAAATTTGTGATGTTATTCATTTAATTCACCATCCCATATAAGATTGTTTACTTACTCATGGTTACTTAATTTGTGCATTTTAAGTGAATTAGTGACCCTGCATCAGTCATATGTTATGTATTTTTTCCTTTAGTCATTCATCATTTCTTTACTGAGTCATAGTGAATGCTTCTTTTAGATTTTAGCATAGTTCCTGGAATATAATAAGCACCTAATATTTGTTGACTGACAGACTAAGTGAATTAATAACTTATTAATCCTTTAGAGTTTGTTGAAATAATATGTCTTGTTTTATCCATGCTTATATGAAATTTTTATTTCTTGCTATGTTTGGATTTCTGCCTCCATTCTAATCATTCATGGACCAGAGGAAGAAAATAAAAAGGATTAATTTTTATATATAGCATTAAAAAATAGCTGCTTTATGTGTCTTCAATGTCAATTATAATACATATAAAGAAAGTCAATTTTTATCTTTAGAAATCAGACACTTAGAGTGTATGAAAACATATAGTTGGTAGTTGCTGTATTCTTGACAGTTAAATCATAAAGTATTATGTAATATTGTTCTTAGGAGAAGATTCTCTCTTCTGTTTCTGAACTAGTTTTTGCAACCTAGTTCTTTAAAACTAGAAAAGTGGATAAAAAGATTTTAAGAAACTTCTGATCTGACAAGAATAATTATTTTTTAAATACTATCATCAATATAACTCAATATTCTTATAAATCTTTTTGGTGGGTACCACCAAGATATAATTTAATGTATTACCAGTCTGCTGGAATTTGAAATTATGTATAATTATCATTCTGTCTACATTATTTTTTCCCCCTTTGAGTAGTAAAGTGATAGAAATCCCCTCCAGAGATTCAAAAAGTTCCTTCCAGAGATTCAAAAAGAGTTATTTTTCTTCTCCAGTGTTTCTATTCTCGGACTTCTATTAGTCACTTCTGACTTCTTGCTGAGGAATAACTGCTAGCTTATGCATGATCGCCATGGAGCCGAGAACCTAGGATTCATTCAGTTCTACTGTCCCAGCAGCCAAGACTGAGTCATCACATTTGTCCTATCAACCTTTGAGAGGCCAGACAGGACTGTTTCTTGTTTCCTTAGCCTCTGCTGAGGGAAAAAGAGCTCTAAATTTTCCTATATCTCTTTGAAATAAAACTATTTAAAGGAAATATTTGGATTAATAATTCTCCTAATAAATTGACAAGTTGAATAAATAATGTTAATATTTTTGTGGTTCATTAAGAAATGATTTACATTCTTTGTTTTTGGTACTAAAAATTAATATTCAAGATTTTTTGATCATCTTGAATTTATCAAAGCATGTATTACTCATCCTCAAAATTTCAAAGGGTGTCTTCTATTGTGTTTAATTACAAGATAATTACATTCAAGTCTATCCCATTGATAAATATGTTGATGTTTTAATTTTTGTGACTGCTAGTGCTTCCCATGTGTATTGGAAAGTCGGGTGTGGTAGCCCACCCCAACTCCGTGAAAGCCAGGAGATTTCAGTCACAAAACCCGAAAACACGAATTTTCAGCAGATTATATCTTGGTGAGGTCCATCCTGAGATGGTGAAGTCAGGCCAGGGGTATGGCGGTGATTTTGGATTGTGGAAGCAAGCGGCTGCTGGGGGCTCTCCTTGGGCAGGCACAGGCCAACATGCCCACTCCTATTTACCCCAGTCTGTTCAGCCATTCGCGGGTCCAAGATTAACTGTGGCTTTTGATCTCTTTCAAGGTTTATCTATAGGTCTCTGACATAAGGCCAATAAATGAGCTTGTATAGATGAGCTGGAGGTGGTTCCCACACACCTAAGTTTTGGCCATTTAATTTCTTGGTAAACTTGGTCCCAAGTTGTGGGGGTCCGGCCAAAAGCACAGTGGCAATTTCGGGGTGTCAGGAAGCCTGAAGGCACCATCAGGCACTATTTTTCTCTCTCCCTCTCCTACTCCCCTTTCCTCCTCCCCTACTCCCTCCTTCATTCTTCCTCTCCCCCCCCCACTCTCTCCCTCTCTCTTTCCCTTTCCCTCTCTCCCTCTTTTGGGTATTGTGGTTCTCAATATTGATACTTAAAGGTTGTAACACAATATTTTATACTAAAAATTTTATTTTTAAGACAAAAACTACTGTTATTGATTTCTACATAAGATGCAGATTTATCATGTTTAGTAGAGATTTAGAATGAGAAATCAATTTGTTTCTTGTTAACAACAAACTCTTAATTAAACCCTATAAATGTTTTATAGCTCAATTCCTAAACAGTTAAAAGACTGATATCATAGTTTTTGTTTTCTTTTTGTGTATGTGTGTGAAAAAATTGTGAAAGTTTAATCAGAAGATGAAAATACACACAAATATATTAGAAATTGAAATCTGTAACTATTTACAGATATAGCTCAAGTGGTTGAGCACAGACTTTGCCCTGCCTGAGTTTAGTCCCTATCATGTCCCAGTCATGTCCCAGCATTTCCTGTTTTGTCTTTTGTCATCCCCAAATATTATTCAGTAAATTCACTGCCAGGAGTAGTCCCCCACAAGACAGGCCCCCAAAACAGCAAGGCTTAGAATTACAAAGAATTACTCCTTGGTCTTTCTTGGGAGCTTTCCTCTTAAAAAAAAAAAAAAAGAGCAAATGTAAATAACTCAGTGAAAATTTCATTAGGAAATAATTTAATTAAACATTTATTGATTCAGGGGCTGGAGAGATAGCACAGTGGGTAGGGCGTTTGTCTTGCATGCGGCCAACCCGGGTTCAAATCCCAGCATCCCATATGGTCCCCTGAGCATGGCCAGGGGTAATTCCTGAGTGCAGAGCCAGGAGTAACCCCTGTGCTAATGCCAGGTGTGACCCAAAAAGCAAAAAAAAAAAAAAAATTTATTGATTCAGTTAAAAAATGAAATGAAGTTAAGTTTAGTTAAATTAAGTAAAAATTTTCTATACCCCCAAAGATTTGGGGAGGAGAGATAGTACAGTGATAGGGTGCTTAACTTGCATGTGGTCAACTCTAGTTTGATCCCAGATTGACAGATATTCACCCCCATAACTACTAAAAGTGATCCCTGAGCACACATATAGGAGTAAGACCTGAAAACTGAGGGATGTGACCTCCCTCCAAAAACATTTTTTCTGTTAACTAAATAGCTAATTTTCATGGTTGACACTACCCTTGTGGTATGTTATTTATACACTGCTGAATTGAAAATAATATGAAAAAATTTAAAAATGATTTGTGTACCATTTCTGGATCTTTTTCACACATCTTCCTTTTGATGAGGAGAATCACCAGTGTAATGAAATCAGATTTTCAGATTGTTATATAAAATAATTCATCAAAATAAATTAAATTAAGTTAAAATTTTTAATATTAAAAGCAGCATGAATATTTAGGAGAAAAATTGAAAATTGCTTTTTCATCATTCGTTTAAAATTATTAAATGTGAAACAAAATACAAAACCAAAAATATTGGCAAATCATGCACATATATCTTCTAGTTAAGATAACACATATATCTTGTTATCAAAAGACATTATAATAGAATATAAAAAAGCAATTGATATGTGGTAATTTTTGAAATATATATTAAACTCATTAAATAAATCAAAAATTAAAGCTCATCATAGAAAATAACCTAATGATTTAATAAATGGGTATTTAACATATAAAAATAATAGAAAGCAAAATACATTCTAACTCACCAATAATTAGGCATATAAGAATAATTGCAACTAAATCCTATTTATTTTGATACATGGTAAATTGATAAAATGATTAAACCTTATGATTTTTGATAAGATAAACTACAGTAAAAATTGTACATAGTTAGTGTATAAATATATTTAAAATTCTTAGGGCACAATGAGATGGAACAGTTAGTAGGGCACTTGCCTTACATGCAGCAGACCTGGGTTTAATCTTAAACTTCCATATGGTCCTCTGGGCACTGCCAGGGGTAATTCTTGAGCAGAGAGCTAAGAGTTACCCTATGAGCATCACCAAATATGGCCCCCCCAACCAGAATAACCAGAAAAATTCTGGAAAACATTTTTGACATTAAAGTTAGATACAAGTAGCTTTTGAGTTAGAAAAATATATACATATCCTTTGACACATACTTGGAAACAAACTGAAACTATTTCAATTAAAAATCTAGAATAATACAAATTCTCTTTGACAAATGCTTATACATACAGACATTTTATGGTGCTTAATGGAATATCACCTTAATTTGAATCAATCTTATTGACAATTTCTGAGTAAAAACAAGCAAGATTTGGATAAATGTAATTGACCTAAAATTTAAGTATGTAAAAAACAAATAGATTCATTAAAAGAGATGTTCATAGAGTAAAACTACAGAGGAAGTATAGGTATACATGCTGATTTTTTTTATCTCTAAATACAGATACTGGTATTTTATAATTCTCATGAACGTAAGAGTATCAAATTGGAAAAGAGCATAAAATAAAACCTGTTGATAGTGTTTGCTCTTCTTTTGTTGTTGTTTGGTTGTGGACTACAATTGGCAATGTCCTGGAGCTACTACTAGCTCAGGGGCCATTCCTAAAAGTTCTCAGAAGATCAGATGCAGCACAGGGATCTGCCAGGGCCTCCTACAGGCCATGTTCGCACTCCAAATTCTCTCCCAATCCCCATGTCAATCTATTAAGCTAGACAGTATTTCATTTCACCTTATATTTTATATATTAAGTAGTGATATTCACGAAAGTTTCATAATAATTTTGAAAAGAACAATATAAATGTATTGAGATTTATATAAGAACAATATAAATGTATTGAGATTGTGGTTTTCACAGATTAATTTCTTTACAAATATAGCCTTTTGTTAAAACTGGGTGGCATCCTATGCAGTTCCCAGAGCCTGCCAGGAGTGATTCCTGAGTGCAGAGTCAAGAGTAAGCCTTGAACACTGCTGGGTGTGATGCTCAAACAAATAAAACTCTTCTCGCTGCAATTCAGTTCAAAGCACAGTGAATAGTACAATATAGTTAAGAAACACTGAACAACAGAAATGCATTCTAATAATTGCATCCTCAGGCAACTTCATCATTGTGCAAGCATTAGAGTTTTTACTATATGCAAACCTTTGGGGTATGTATCTACAGCACACCTAAGTTATACACCGAGGTAGAACTTTGGTGCCATTGTTGTATATGCAAGTCCCTTTTTAAATGAAACATTTTTAAGCTTTGAATTACTATACATTAGTGAAACCCATCACCTCATTTTTCAAATATTATATATACTGTCTAATTGTTTATATATTTTAATGTCTTTTAACAGTCTTTAATTTTTCTACATGTTTCAGTATCTTCCATTTTGGTATGTTAATTCATTTTTTAGTAATTTGGAGTCTTTATTTTACTCTATTTTTTCCCCCATTTTATTTATGATAAAGAACCATATAGTATCTGACTAATAGTAATTTTGTGTAGAGAAGTTTTGTACTTTTAGAAATACTACTTAAAAGGAGAACAGTTTTTATTACTCGGGTGATTTAGGCAATGGTCTATCACCTCTGAGAATGCCGTAAGGGGAATCATCAAAACAGCTCAGCAAAGGTTTAGATAATGTAAGTCCTAAATCCTAAATCCTATCATTACTTCTAAGTATTCAGTAAGCAAAGTCTTAGGGCTAAGAATCTTAAATTCATGTTCACTTTCAGCATTCTATGTAACTATTAGTATATAAAAACTCATAAAGTCTATATTAAAGTTAAAGATATGCAAATTATGAATTTATTTTATTTGTTGAATGAGAAATTGATGAAGGTTAAGATTAATTTATGACAAAATGACACTATGACAAAATTAGATACCCCACAAATTATTTCAGATCAGAAACTTCCATAAAGAGCAATTGTTCCAAAACCCATTATTCATCTTAGCAGATAATATCAGAAAAAATATTATTACATACATAGAACTTTATCAGTGCCATTATCTGTGACTTTAAGATTTTTTGTATATTTACTGTAATGTATTTAAATAATGCTATAGACAAGCATATTATCCCATTTTCCCTTTCCACTGGGGTGGTGGTAGCCATCAGTAAATACTTCACTTATTGTGTAATGAAATCTGTCTGACTACAGTATTCTCTTGAGATAAAATTGGATCTTTTTGGACACCTTCACAGTAAATTCAAATTAAATGCTATCATCATATTATGTTCGTATCACTGCCAAATGACGGTGAGGAAATGGAAAATTAAATTAGAAGGGAAAAAATGGAGAAAGTTTGCGAGCCATAATTATTTTTTAACTTTTTTCCCAAGTATATTTTCCAACATACCGTCTAGGGAAAAGACATCACATTGAACAAATCTGGTCTCAATTTAACTTTTAGCTTATTCTCTAGATTTGACTAATAGACTCTAAATTTAACAAATACAAATGCTGACATCAGAATAACAATTGTACTTACCAGCAATCATCATAGCTTTACTTCTTTTTTCAATTATAAAGTTATGGAAAAATGCAGACAACAATGTACACTTTTTTAAAAAAATAAAATTTTTGGAATGGTACATGCTTTACTTTAACACATTAGTCAGATTTATGAGGGAAACTTGTTTGAATGCCTTAAACCCTAAAATTAATATTATTACCTAAAATTTAAAAAATAAAATAAAGCAATTCAATAATCCAACATCACACCCTCCACCATGAATTTACTTTAGTCTGAGATTGCATGCCACAATAATTTTGTAAGGATGGTAACTATATCACTAAAGATAACATAGGGACAAAACTCATGGTAGAAGCGTAATGAGGAGATCCAAAACCTAAGCATACTTCCAAAGAATAAAAGCCAAATTATTTCCCCATGTATTTGTATTTAAAACATCACCCTTTTGCCAATCCTTTGTAAGTCATTGAAATAAAATCAGCATTTCTTTTTAAACATTAAAAGATTTAAATCTTTCAAATATATTCAACTTTGTGATATGTATATTCTAAATTTCTTCTTATAAAATAGATATTTTTTTCACTTTGGTTTAGATTTTCCATTGCATTTGGCCTCAAAACTTATTAGATAATTATTTTCCTAAGTATCATAAGTGTGAGTTTTGCAAAGGAGAAGGAAGTATTAAGGTGAAAATTGGACGAAAAACCTTTAATAGTGATTATACATGCATCACATTTGAATTCCCCACACAGATAAATAAACAAGTCTGCAGGTCCAGAGAGATAGTGTAGCAAAAGGGTGTTTGCTTTAGAAGTTCCCAACTGGGGTTCCATCCCCAGTACCCCAAATGGTTCCGTGAGTATCACCAGGGGTGATCCTGAGCACAGAACCAGGAGTAAAACCTGAGCACCACCAGATGTGTCCCAAGAAATCTCCACAAATGGAGAACAGGTCATGATCACTTCAGGGATTCAGTGCACACTAGTTCCTCAGACTGGCTGCACTTTTCCAATTTCTCCTGTTTTGTAATGTTTCCTGATTTTAGGTGATACTATCCACAAAAAAAATCATAAAATATATCATTCACTGTAATCCCAGCATTTTTACAAGATATCTTATAAAAACACTACATTAGCTAAGAATAAATTTTCTTTTTAACACTTTCAGTGTTACCCAAATTTCATACATTGTTATAATTTATTAAGGAAATTGATAAAAAGCACATTTATAAATTTTCACTTTATTCAAATATCTCAATAAATTTTCCAATATTCATGTCTTATGTTAAGTATCTACTATTTGCTAGCTAATATGCCAGAAATCAATATTAACTGATAAACTACAAACACAAGATATCTGCTACTAAGAAATTAATTCTCTAGTAAAACTAATGAAAGCCTATTTAAAATTTTGGAGGATAAATGCTAACGTTTATTCTTCATGTATTCCACCAAAAGTTATTTGAGGTTAAAATGTACCTGACTATTAAGTTAGAGAAACCATAGAAATGGTGTCTTAAGGATGAATATTGAGCATATGTACACAGTGAGTTCTCTAACAAATAGGGCAAATAATGATGCTGGAGGCCTAATCTATCTATTTGCTTATAGCAATATGGGGTGTACGGGGTCAGGGATACTGTACCATAGATAGGGCACTTGCCTTGCACACTGCTGACCCAGTTGTGATCTCTGGTTACCTGAACCAGCCAAGAGTAATACTAAATATAGAACCAGGGATAATCCTGAGCACCATCAAGTATGGCACACAAAACAAACAAAAGAATATGCATTGAATGAAATGCTATATTAAGGAAATAAATTTTGAATTTCAAAATATGTATTAAAGTAACACACAAAGTTGTGAGACCTACACCTAGTGTGCTTCAAGGAGTTTGGTAGATGAAATAATGAATAATGGTCAGCAGATGTCCAGCACAGTCAGAGGACGAGATTAGCATCAATTACTAAAATTGGGCCTAACTCTATAGTTTATGCACTGTTTAAAAATACTTTGAATTCAGAATATTAGATTTACTTCATTCATATTATTATATAACTAATAGAAACATTCAGGCATGCAATGTAAAACACAACTATAATGGGATATGGAGATCCCAATTTCAGTTTGCAGTAATTCAAGGTATCATGAAGATGTGTGAGGCTGGATCTGTTGTCAATGGTATAATGGGATTAATCTTTCCAGAAAATGATAAGGAATAGCAGCTATATCTTAAAAGCCCAAAGGACTGCTATTACTGCCAATAAATGCAATAAACCTCTTGCAATTATACTCTTGCTAACTAATATATTCACTGTATCACTGTCATCCTGTTGCTCAGTGATTTGCTCCAGTGGGCACCAGTAATGTCTCCATTGTGAGACTTGTTGTTACTGTTTTTGGCATATATGCCATGGGTAGCTTGCCAGGCTCTGCCGTGCAAGTGAGATACTCTCAGTAGCTTGCCGGGCTCTCAGAGAGGGCTAGAGGAATCGAACCCGGGTCAGCCGCGTGCAAGGCAAACGCCCTATCTGCTGTGCTATCATTCCAGCCCAATTCATCATTATCATCATCATCATCATCATTATCATCATCATCATCATCATCATCATCATCATCATCATCATCCCATTGATCGTTGAATTTCTGAGTGGCCTCAGTAACATCTCCATTCGTCCAAGCCCTGAGATTTTAGAAGCCTCTCTACTCATCCTTCCAACGATGCTGTACTGGAGGCTCTTTCAGGGTCAGAAGAATGAGACCTAGCACGTTACTGGTTTTGGCATATTAATACACCATGGTGACCTTGCGAGGCTCTCCTATGTGGGCAAGAAACTTATAGTAGTTTGCCAGAATCTCCCAGAGGGAGAAGTAGGCTATAAAATATGCCTTCCAGGAGCTGGCTTTTACATCTCTGGAGGCTGGCCGTTGACAGGATTACACAGCGCTCGGGGCAGTCCCTGGGTGTAACCGCCTAGCTGCTGGGAAATGAGAAAGCTGAGTGGAGGAGGCCTAGTTTGGATCCGAGCAGCCTTGGAGGTCTCAGCCACCATTCGAGCAGCCTTGGAGGTCTCAGCCCTGGGTCCCACACACTGGGTTCGTTTGCCAGTTCCTTCATGCGTGAGGCTCGTCCAAACGTGTGGAGAGGGACCTTGAACATGTCTGTGGCTAGGCTCCAGAGGTCTTTGACCGCTGGGAGCTCTGCTTGGGGTGGGGAGAGAAGTTGGAGCCCATCTCCTCCAAGGAGGCCCTGGGGAAGACAGCCAGGTGCACGGGCAAGAGACTCTCTGCCCAGCCCAATTAATATTTATTTATATTTGATTTTTGTGCCACACTCTGCAGTTATCAGGACTTACTCCTGGCTCTTCACTTAGGGATCACTCCTGGTGGGCTTGGGAAACCACATGGGATTTCAGGGATTGAAATCGGGTTGGTTGCAAATAGGGCAAGTGCCGTACCCACTGTACTGCTGCTCTAGCCCCCTCTTGTTAATTTTTAAAATAAACCCCAGCTTGTGCAGCTCTTCTGTTCATCTGAAACTATTAATTTCAAGGTTTTCTGAACTTGTTTTGAATTTTTATTTGCATTTCCTTTTCCGAATAACTAAAATGGACTGAATGACCTTTGAGTTTGACTGAATGTTAAGCAAGTTCTCCCCCAAATTTTGGCTGCTGACTTTCCTTTTCTTAGAACTTTAGAAAACTCACAACTATAAAAATTTTTCATACCTGTTAAAGGTATCCAGTTTCCTGATAGATTTATAAATAAGGATATCTATTTTACCTGCAACTGTGACTCATTCCTTTGAAATGTAGTAACTAAGAAAAATAGTCCCTGTCTTCCAGTTTCTGTGGCATACATATTCATGACTTTTGTATGGGACAATGGGCAAACATAACATAGACTATTGTCCTTGTGATCTGAATTTAGTTTAACATTTTACATCTTTGTCTCTTTTTATGGTTCTTATAAATAATGTTGGATTTGCTCTTAAAATTTTTTATGTAACATTGTAGTTGTCTCTTTTAAGATGCATATTAACATATGTATCCTTTACCACCTCAAAAAGTATAGAAGAAAATTGACAGAGATATCTGATTATAGATGTTATTATTATATTATGATATCTATAATATATATCTCAAAAATATCAGTAAAATTTTGTAAATGATATATTGCTGTGACTGACTAGGGAATGCTTTCATTGGTTATCTTAATTTTGTTTTTCAAATTCATAATCTGCTTATTCTACTTGAGAACTTGCATCATAGGCATTTATTATGCATAAAGTTAACTGCAAAAACTTCTTCAGAGACTCTGTTAACAGGCTGTTACTTAATATGATTTTTTTTTTTTTTTTTGCTTTTTGGGTCACACCCGGCGATGCACAGGGGTCACTCCTGGCTCATGCACTCAGGAATCACTCCTGGCGGTGCTCAGGGGACCATATGGGATGCTGGGATTTGAACCCGGGTTGGCCGCGTGCAAGGCAAACGCCCTACCCGCTGTGCTATCGCTCCAGCCCCAACTTAATATGATTTTTATGACCCTACTTTGTCATCAAGTTTTGTAATCATAAATCTATTTCTCTTTACCAATAAACAGAGATCTTTGTGTAAAAGAAGGGAAGGGTGTGCAGGAATTTGTTCTACTTTAATCTAAGAGCTGATTCTGCTCACCTTTTGAATCCCACTTTCAATAATGCTGCCTCCTATTTTGAGATTACTCATAAAAATCAGTACACACTGTAAAATGGGATCCACCATTAGGAGTATTGAGGATTAAATATTTAATTTTAAACCTCTAAACTACATGGTAGCCATAATCCATGCAGCCATAATGAGAGTTTGTGGCTGATAAAAATGCATCATAAAATGTTGCTCCTCCTTACCTGAAAACTTATCCAAATTTTGGAAACATTTGACATAATATATTTATATATTTGTATAATATTTGACAAATTTGACATAATAATAAGACAAAGATGTTGATAATACTTTTGAGAATTTTATCATGCTCTAGCTCTGTTCTGAGTGCCTTGAATACATTAACTCATTAACTCTTCACAATGACCCAGTGAAAATATGTAGAAGAGGATTCTGTTTCTAATTCCACTTTTACTTGTTTACATAGGACTGAGAAGAAAACAATGATGCACATGCACAGATAGGAGCTATAAAGTTATAAAGACAAAACATTTGAATAGGATTAAATATGGGTAGTTATACTTTTGTTAAGTATTGATAGTGACTACCTCAAACTTCTTTCAGATATATCAATAATTCCTACAGAGAAAATATTTGTGAATGCATGCCAATTTTATAAAGTTTTCTATACTAAATTCTTGCATGTTTATTATTTTGATGCATGAAGAACTCAACCTAACTTCTACTTGTCATTTTTGGCTTTTAATATAATTCCTAGTAACCACTGGTCTATAACAGTTTGTAATAACTTTACTTATTCGATTACTTTGATTTATGTACAACAAGAATCATCTTTTTAAATCACATGACATGATTCAAATTAGTATACTGTTGATTTTTCCTTTACTTCTTGACAACCCATCAATAATGTTTATGTTCTCCTTACAACAGGCAGTGTGTTTTATGAAGAATTTTGTGCTGTAATTTCTTACATTCTCTTTCAAACTCACAGATACAGTATTATAAAATGATTTTTCCAATAAAATAATGTACCAATTTATTGATACAAAGCAAAAATGTCTAATAATATGTTACTTATAAAATTTTATGTATGTCAGCCTCTGCAGAAGTGATAGTAGGGCCAATGAAAAGAGAAATTTCATTTTACATTGCTTTTTATATACCACTCAATAAAAATTTCAAGACCTAGCATGTCTTTTATGAGCATGAATCAATATTACCATTAAATGACTGGATATATCCCTGCTCTTGTGTTCCATATTTGTCACTGTGGACTGGGGTTGCAGTTCTCTTTGAATCTCAAGAATTGATTATGTAGATTAGGCTCACAACTCTCAGTGATCCATTGTTGTAAAAAATAAAGTTAAAATGTGATTTTACCATAAGCTTTCTAGATATGCAAGAAATACCTATCTGGCTTTTAACTAAAATCTCACAAATATTACTATTGATTAATTGTTAACTGTGGCAGCAATTGTATCAATAAAATTGTTAAGAAATTATTACTTAAAAATGAGAATCTTCCATCAGTGTACTAGAATATTAGCTTTTCCCCTAGTCTTTGGATGCTTATTATAACTTCATATAGACATATTTTAGAGTTATAAATGTTATGACTGACATTATTACCACTCAGTGTATATGGATAATCTCATTTTCTGTTTTTTGGCCACACCAGGCTATATTTGGGGATTATTCCTGGCAGTGTTGCATGGACCAAATGAGTTGTCAGGTATCAAACCCTGGTAGGCTACTTGCAAAATAAGCTCCTTACACATTGTAACATCTGACTATGGATAATACCAAGTCTTTAAAGTCAAGTGTATACCCCAATATATTTGTAGGATAACATTGGTTTGTCCTTTATGCCTTGTCTCAGAGAGCTTAGGTTTACTGGGTTACTCCCATCATAGTGCTCTATGTTTATTTGTAACCTCTTTCTTTGTGTTCTGCTTCCCCAAGTGGTCAATCACTTTTATCTCCCAATCAGACTCAGTTAACTTGTAAACATCACTCTTCTCTTCTCCTTAAGTCCTTTTTACAGTTCATTCAGAGCAATGTCCTTTTTGTATAGACACAGAAAGACAGTTAATGCTACGCTTTTGTAACTTGGGAGTTATTGACTCCAAATGATATTCACTCCTAGGCATCTGTTCCCTCTACTTAAGCCTCAGTTGCCCTTCCTTCCCAGCACCCCAAAAGCAGGGTCCCTATGAGGGACTGGATGGACCCAGGGCAAGCTGTGAGCTACCCTGGCATCGAAATGGGACAGGTCAAAGAGCCATAATACTTAACTATAAGTTAAGAGCATGGTTATGGATAAATTCTGTCATGACCCAAAAAGTAACATCTAGATTAGGACCTTGCTAGGGTTAGGAAAGTTTAATCTGGTCTGAGCACTGTAGTCTGGGATCTATAGCAAGATGTCCCTCAGGAGAGCTACCCTACAAGCTTAATGTATCTCTTACTGTGTCCATACAAAATAACTAATATCACGAAATAGAATTAATATGTTGATTAGGTTGTTAATTAAGTTATTGGACTAAGGAGAGTGGTATTTTGCCCTTGAGTAGAAGAAGGGCTTTCATATGTTGATTGGACCTGGGTGTGGTGGCTACTGTGAGGTTGGGAGTTGGTGGGAGGCTAGAGAGAGACCAAGGCTTCGAGATGGAACGCAGAAAAATGAACAGGAAAGACAGGAGGAGGGGCAGCGTGAAATTAGAATAGGGAGCTTAGTGAGATTGGAATAGGCACGTGACGAGAACAGAATAAACAGCAACTGATTACCAACCAGCTTGGCCCTCCTTTCCTCCTTCATCTGCCCATAAGATTGGCCATCCCGGGTGGGAGACCACTGAATGCAGGCGGTGAGAGAGAGCCACTGGGTCCCTAGCCACCTGGAGATTACACATATATTGACTCGCTGCATCCTTCTAAAATAATACTTGCAATTATATTTAATTGCAATATAAAAAATTATATTGAGCAGAGCAGAAAGTCACAAATCTCTAGAGCAGTGTTTCTCAACCCTTTTTCAACTGTTTTATTCTCTGATCTCGTTTCCTTCCTGTGGCACCCAACCTGTTCAACCAGTTGGACTCCTTGTCTTGCGCCATGCACTCCCATTTTGGTATTTCCACCTGTACCCCTTCTCTCTGGAAGGCCCTGGAAACCCATGGGGACAGCATGGCTCCAAATTGAGATATTGATCTAGATTTCTTCTAGCTGATATAACCTTAAATTTTATGAAGAAAAAAGGAGCTGGTGTCTAATTTCTATAAAAGACAATATATTAAATGCTATACTTTGAGGGAAATAGATACATTGTAAAAATATTATGTAGAACAACAATGGTCACTTAAAATGTAGCCATTTAAAAAATATTAAAGATGTGGAATATGGCTCAATGGTAAAGGACAATCCTCACATGTGTGAGACTGGGCTTGATCCCTGGAATTACGCATGCAACATTATTAAAGTCATTTTTAATTTGTCACACTAGGGTATTAGTCTCTGGATAAGAACATCCTAAAAATATGGTGAAAAATGCTGGAGATACACTACTTCATCTTAACATGAAGTACAGAAAGCTGATCTCTTCCTTTCCACTGTCTTGTTATTCTCCTTTTTTGAAAGAGTTTAAGGAGTGCATTTCTTTTAAGTTAATCTTAATGCAGAAAGAATATGTCCCAGATTGTGAAGGGGCTATTGTTATAGATTGTGATCAGAATCCAGGATGTGTGTCTTAATGGAGGAGAGTGGTCACAGGTCACAGGTAGTGAGTTTTTTACTTTGCTATGGTAGACATGCAGGCTCCATGCCGTGTTTCTCTTCATGAAGATTATCATGTGTGGCAGGGTTTGGGATTTCATGCTTATTTGACCCTGCTCACTCTACCACTTTTCTGCAGAAATTTCAGTTCACACATTTCAATTTCCATTTAAAATGTGTCCACAGGAAACTATCTGAGGATCTAAAATTTCTGTCACAAAAATAACATAGAAACGCTTTCCTGTTTTTCTCTCTGTTTGGGTAAGCTCAATGTTTCTCAATTCCTTAGACCCCCTAGCCTTCTCTATTGTTGCTTTTGCTCTTCCTAACTTCAAAATATTTTAATATAATCCTTTTATCCTAGAAAGTTCAGAACTTCTTATTAAATAGGTATAATACCTGCTTAGACTGCAATTACACAGCAGGAATTAAAAAAAAGTCAAACCTCTGCGAAAACAATAATCTCTATGACAGTTATTCCAAGACAAGAGGTTTTTTTCTTCCTGTACTTGTGTGAGCATTAGACTAATTTTTCATAGCGTATAGACATAAGAAAACTCCCATAATCACCTCAAATAAAAGTTACTTGGATTCTGTTTTGCTACAGGCGATTTCAACACAAATTTACTGTGAAAAAAAAATTGCACAGGCATTATAAAGAGTGAGAACCAAGAAAACATGCACATAGGAAATAAGTTTTATATAGAAATCTGTTATTCGAGGTGCAGTTAGTTTTTGTAATGATTGATGTTTGTAATAATAATTTTGGAAAGTTTGGTGGGGATCTCTAATTATAATTTAATATTTTCACAAGGCTAGATATTTCACAAAAGGTATTTTGCAAGGGTACTAAAGGAACATGATGATATGATCAGTAAATTTTAGCTTCTGTAAAGCTGCAAGTTTGATTCCTTATGATTTATTGTGAACACAACTGATTTCTGTATCAATTCTTTTATAATATTCTCTTTAAGCTGCTTATTAAAAGCACTGTTTTAGAGAAGAAGCTATGTGCAAAGACGATAATATTATTCGCTTAATTTGAGGGTCTGTCATTGACTTTAGAGTGATATTATGTTGTTATCCTAAAATTCTATTTCTTTCACCTCAAAGTATAACTTGTTTTCTCAAATCTGCAATCACTTGTATCGCTTGTCATCCCGTTGATCTTTGATTTGCTCAAGCAGGCGCCAGTAACGTCTCCATTTGTCCCTGTCACGTGCTAGTGCAGCCCAATGATATCTGCTCGCTCCAGGCACATGAAGAGCCTCAAATTGTTCATTCAGGGATTTAACAAAGAAATCTGACCATCTAGTTGATGGGCGGTGACAAGGTCTTCTGACATCCCGTGGAATCCAGTCCGTAACAGCTCTAGTCCAGCAGTCGTCTCTGACCTTCCCATCTGATTTTTGATGCTTTGGCAAACGAGACAGCATTCCTGATTCTTGACCGTTGACGGATGTTGGAACTCCGTATTCCTTCTCTCACTTGAGTGAGATGTGATACTCCTAGCATAGCTCTTTCCATTCCTCTTTGGGATACCCGAATAGTGTTCTCATCCTGTTTGCATAGGGCCCAGGTCTCTGAGGCATATGTTAGTGCAGGAAGAACGGTGGAATCGAAAAGTTGTGCCCAGAGTCGGAGGTTCTTCGTTCTCTTAACCACTTCTTCGATGCTCTTGAAGGCATTCCACGCTGCTCTCTTCCTCCTGCAAAGTTCTGGCACTAAGTCATTCCTCTTGTTGATTTCTCAACCCAGGTATACATAGCTGCTGCATTTGGAGATGTTCCTTTCATTGAGAGCAAATGGAGCAGTTCATTTTTCATGAACATCGTCTTGTTGAGATTCAGCGGCAATCTGACCTTTCCACACTCGTGGTCGAAGTTGTCAGCATTTGTGCCACTTGGCTAATGTTTGGTGTTATGAGAACAATGTCATCAGCGAAGTAGAGGTGGTGTAATTGCCAACGTCTATCTTCACTCCCATTCCTTCCCATTCCAGTCGTCGTATGATGTTCTCGAGGGTGTTATCAAATGTTATCATATCTGCAAACTTGATAATATATCTTTATTTTATAATTGTGTACTTAATGATGGGCTGGAGCGATAGCACAGTGGTTAGGCGTTCGCCTTTCATGTGGCCGACCTGAGTTCGATTCCTCTGCCCCTCTTGGAGAGTCTGGCAAGCTACCAAGAGTATCGAGCCCATGCGGCAGGGCCTGTCAAGCTACCTCTGTGTATTGGATATGCCAAAAACAGTAACAATAAGTCTCTCAATGAGAGACGTTACTGGTGCCCACTCGAACAAATTGATGAGCAATGGGATGACAGTGACAGTGACATACTTAATGATAATCACATTCTACAAGTACCACTTAGCATTCACCTTTATTAAATTTCTCACTGTATTTATATTGCATTTTTATTATTAATGAAAAATAACAGATAAATTCATTTTTTTCTATCTGTATATTTGCTATTACTTTGCTCTAGTCTTTAACAACCACTTGGTAATGTTTTTCTGTTGTACACAGGTATTTTAAGCTATTTAAAAAATTAATAACATTTGAAACATAAACTTCCTAGTGATCCTTTTTTATCTATTTGTAACCTTTATTTTTAAATTTAAATTTTTTTATTGAATCACTGTGAAATAGACCATTGCAAAGCTGTCCATGATTGATTTCAGTCATACAGTATACAGTATTCCAACACATATCCCTCCACTAGTGTACATTTCCCATCACTAGTGTCCCCAGGTTTCCTCCCATCATCCCCCATACCGTGCCTGCCTCTGACAAGTGCTTCTTTCTCTCTTTCTACATGCACACACACACACACACACACACACACACACACACACATATATACATATATATATACATATATATCTATACTGTCTCCTCTCTCTCTTCTCTCTCCTCTCTCCTCTCTCTTTCTTGCCTCCCCTCTTTCTCTCTCTCAACCAGCGTGATCTTGTCCAGTATGATCATTCCCAGCTATTGTTGTCACAGCAGTCTCCTCTCAATCTTATCTACCCTCAGCACCAACGCCCGCCCCACATTGGTTAGTTCCAATCATTGAATTTTCCTCCTAACCACTGTTTTTGCTGGCCATAGATATTAGTCTTCTACTATATCACTGTATCATTGTCGTCATCTCATTGTTCATCAATTTACTCTAGCAGGTACCAGTAACATCTCTATTCCTCCCAGCCCTGAGATTTTAGCAGCCTCTCCTTACTCGTCTTTACCAATGATTGGAGGCTCTTTCAGGGTCAGGGGAATGAGACCTATTGTTACTTTTTTTGGAATATTGAATGTACAATGGGTAGCTTGCCAGGCTATAATTTCTTGCCTACTGTCTGAACTCCATCAAATATGGTGTGGTATTATGTAAAATGGGTAGGAAGTGTCTTATGTGTCCAGAAAGTGACCTGGAGCATGGCGGTGGTTGGGTAGTGGAGGTCAGCTGCCAGTGCTGGGTCCCTTGGGGCAGAGAGAGTTCTCACCTACCCCCCACTGCAGAGCCTTGAGTGAAAACAGCCTGGTGTGGAGTCTGGTGGCATGGCTATGTGTATATATTTGTGTATATATATATTTAAATAGATCATAAATGAATGCAATCATTCTATATCTTTCCCTTTTCTTCTAACTCATTTCACTCAGCATGATACTCTCCATGTCCATCCACTTATAGGTAAATTTTATGACTTCATTTTTCCTAACAGTCTGTAGCGATCTCAATTAACAAACAGTCTCAATGTATAAACATATCTATAGAAAGCTCATTAAGTTCTAGGGGTGGAGCAATAGCATAGTGTGTAGTGCATTTGCTTTGCATGCGGCTGACCCAGGTTCGATTCCCAGCATCCTATATGGTCCCCTAAGTACCTCCAGGAGTGATTTCTGAGTGCATGAGCCAGGAATAACCCCTGTGTATTGCCAGGTATGACCCAAAAAGCAAAAAACAAACAAACAAACAAACAAAGGAAGCTCATTAAGGTCTAGCAATATTTTCTTAAAATGTAAATTAAAATTTATATATTAAATTAATTTTATTATAAAGTCAAGTTTACATGAGCTAGAGATAGTATTAATTTCTAATTTTCATTTTTACTTGAATCATCCTCATTAATTCTTAAACCTTAGAACATACAAGTAAATACTATTTTTGTTTATGTAAGTGAGGAAATTTATGAAAAAGGAATTTAAAAAACTTGCTAAAATTAGAAAGCTAATAAGTGGCAGAACCAGGATCTGCATTCAGAGCCAAGATTCAAAACAAGGCTAGCTTACTCTAGGGTCAGTCTTGTAAGCAATCCTGCTTCCCAAAAATCCAGAGTAGAACATTAAAAATAGGTCACTATTTAAGTTTCTGATAATCTAAGTTTGTATTACATTGTCTTCCAAAGACTATTTTTCTCATTTGCACACATTCTTTGGATTAACATGCATATGGGCTGAAGCAATAGCATAGCAGGTAGGGCGTTTGCCTTGCATGCGGCCAACCCAGGTTCGATTCCTCTGTCCCTCTCGGAGAGCCCAGCAAGCTGCCCGAGAGTATCTCTCCCACACAGTAGAGCCTGGCAAGCTACCCATAGCGTATTTGATATGCCAAAAACAGTAACAACAAGTCTCACAATGGAGACATTACTGGTGCCCGCGTAAGCAAATTGATGAACAACGGGATTGACAGTGCCACAGTGCTAACATGCATATATTATATTGTAACACACATATATGTATAGACACGCATACAATGGTTTTTCACAATGTATTAGTTGGGTTACTTAATTTTGGTCCTCCAATTTCAAGTTTTGTTAAAGACAGTAAAGAAGGTACACAAAAATGCCATACAGGCCCATTTGTCCCATGCTAAAATATACATCATTAGAGTGCTGATTTAAATCAGGAAATGTTGAGATTATCACATGGTTTAAGATGTATGTTGCTTTGAATCACCTATTTCTTGTTAAGATTTAAATCGTACAAGTAATTCACAAAGATCAGGCCCTGTTAAGGGCCCATGTTCATGCTGCTGAGTCTTTTACCACTTATTCATTTTCCCATGAACTATTTTGATGTCTTCACCATCACAGATGCAATGGTAGTTGAGAGTGGCACTATCAACTGTCATCTGCTTGAGACACTTATCAACTACATTAAAGTTATATGCTGTGAAATTCTGAGCCAGCAAACAGGTCTAGTGGCCTTGACCAATAATATTTAGAGATAGATTGTTCCTAAAGATTAGCACAGTATGAATCTGTTTAGTAAAAGTACACTTATTGAGTATTTACTCTATGTCAGGTCCTGTGTTGAAGCTTTTATGTTCATGATCTCATTCAATATCTTATGGCACATCTTATACTTAATGTTATTTTATAAATAATAAAGCAGAAAAGAAATTTTAATTATTGGAATCAAGAATCAGGAGTCTCTTTCCCATGTGTTTGCCTAGAGTCCAGACTTTGCCATCACAGTTTCACACTTAAGCTGCCCCCCTCCAAACGTAGGGAAGGCCCATTTTCATACCATTCAAATGGAGAATGAAATCTATTTCTAGAGTCGCTGTGATAATTGCAATCACAAATACATGCACAAGCCTCAATATGATAGAAAGCAGCCGACTCGAAATTTGAACCTATCATATTTCAGAGCCTGTTTTACTCCTATAGTGTTTTATTCAGTGCAGAACTGGCCATTGATTGTCCTGCCATTCGGTACACACAGTAATTGTCTTGAAAGCAAATTTAATTACCAGCCGACCCTTCACCCCTAAAGGTGGTGTTGCTTCCTCATTTCAACAGTTGAATATATTACCGTAATCCACATATCATAGCCCAAACTTTATAGCTCAAGAGTTAGTGAGAAGAAACTGCAGCCTTGTGTTATAGACTTGGGAAAACTGTCCATGCTCAACGTTGGTGGTGGGTAAACGTGCACTGGTAGGGTATTGGAACATTAGATGACGGAAAGCCAATAATGAACAATTTTGTAACTGTGTATCTCATGGTAATTTAGCAGAACAACAACCACTGCCCATGCACAATTTAAGTACTTAAGGAATTGGAAATTTCTGAGAATGAGAATTTCCTGGAAAGGTATAATATGAAAAAAATTCAGATAACAAAATCTGCTAATACTTCTGATTTGTACTAGACCTCAGAAACAAAACAGGGAGTCAAATGTATTCCCCTTTACCAAGTACCTGAACTCATAAATACCTGTATGTTTGATTCTTTACCTGAGAAACTCATTCCTGCTATCAGACCCCATATTCATACCTAATTTTTCTATATAAAGAATTATTTGGCTACCTCATATTAAAATAAGGTCAGTTTGAGATAAATTATATAAATTTTTTTATAAAAAAATATTGTCCTATTCAAGTACTTCATATGTTCTTTTGTAGAAATACTAGAATCTAATCATCAATTTACAAGGTACGACTGATGCCCAAGACAGTTATAAAATAGTGCTATAAGCTCATGTATTTAGTTTATCTTGCACTCTTTGGTGTACTCACATCCTGGGTCACTAGTATTTTGTCTCATCTGTGTCACTCCACTGATTGCAAAATCTAAGAGTGTCTTCTTTGGCTTTACTTTCCTCTTGCAATCCAAAATAGCTGTTCTCCATCACTCAATAGCAGATTTACACCACATGCCAGTGAGCTGAATTTGTTATCCTGCATTGGCTTTTTCAGTCAAGTCTGGATCTGGAAGAGAAGCCATTGTGGTGAATATTAGCGATTGCTTACAAATTGTTTTTAAAGAGCAAAATAACTAATGGTAGTCAGGGAGTTACTTGACTGCTCCATTTTATACAACGAGCAGCTGCTGGCTTTGGCTGTGCATTGGACCAGCCTGAATTTGTCAGGGGAAAAAAATGACTTGGCTCATCTTTAATGGGGATTAATGAGCTAGGGGTTCTGAAGAGGAAATTTAACCAATAATCAGTTCTAACAAGACTTTCCTCTAGGGAATAACAGTTGCTTACAGGATTGCTCATATTGAAAAATTTGAGTGTATTGAAAACAAATCCAATTCAGGGGTCAATTGAAGAATTGTATATAAAAAGATCAGGAAATTATTAAATGAATCAAATTAGAAAGCACCTTAGAATAAAATAACAGATTGGTATCCAAGTATAAATATTCAGATTGGCAAGGAAAAATATTTATTATTTGGTAATTTACTTAAACTGGTCATTATATATAATTGAATCTACCTAGATTTAGCTGACTTGGTGCTAAGAAACATGTAAGTGCAGAAGCAATTTTAAAAGCTCTTCTTTTGATAACCTATGTGATAAATTTGCCACCCTAAGCATCAAGAAAAAATTTAGACATCTCTACTACATATATTCTTCACACAATTTTAACTCCCTGAAATTGACTATGTTGTTCAGGATAGTGGCCACTAATCACACATGGAACTAAACATTTGAAACATGCTGCATCTGAATTGAATGCATGCTACATATATAGTTTACATTGTATGTTGAGACTTTACAGAAACAAAAATTGCATCAATTTTAAAAATTAAGTTTATTTTATAATTTTAGGAATAGTCCATTTCCAGATAGAACATATGATAAAATAACTCTTAAATTTGTCATAGAAAACTTACTAATGTTGTATTAAAATTGTATGTAAGATAGCTTTTCACTAAACTTTTTAGGAGTATAAGTGAAGAACTGTCACAATTTGAGGTAGGAATAAAACCACTGACCTTGTCCTCAATAAAGAAATCTGTTCCACTTTTCCGTCTGTCCCAGAAA
Source organism: Sorex araneus (assembly GCF_027595985.1). Taxonomy (NCBI): domain Eukaryota; kingdom Metazoa; phylum Chordata; class Mammalia; order Eulipotyphla; family Soricidae; genus Sorex; species Sorex araneus. Next base: position 377,787,135 of record NC_073302.1, on the reverse strand, counting down.
GTAATTTCTGGGCCTCTCCCCTGACCACCACCAACAGGAAAATCAACAAAGGCCAAAGATCTACACAGCACTACAGAGAAGATAGCACAGAGATAGAAATCACATGAATTTAATGTCCACTCGGTAAGCTGTCAGACAGTTTTATGTCCATGAGTAAAACTACTTAAGTCATAACAAGCATTATATATAAAAATATTTCATGTACATACATAAATATTTAGATCTAATATGGGAAGGTATGTGGGAGGAAAGGAACACCACATTTCTCTTTCCTTCCTTTCTATGAAACAGAAATTCATTCATCTAAATATTTATGAGTCTGTTTCTTCCTAATTTTATTTTTCCAGGGAATTAGGTTAAAAATATTTCTCAGAAATAGCAGTTAAATAGTCTGTTACATTAAGTATATAAGTTGTCATGTGAGTGATGCAATAAATTAGAGATGAGTTTGTAGTTAAACTTGCAATAAAAGAGTTTTAAGAATCCATTTAGCTAATGTATCTACATAAACCATAAAAGAATGCTTAGTAGTTTTATATGTATCTCCCAGTATAAATACTAACACTTTCTGAAACATGTTTTGCTTCATTTCTATCAGTTTACCTGATTCAAATAAATGAAAATAAAAATTTATAATAAAGCATTCAAAGATATGACAGATATTTTTTCATCTCACAAATGTGCTTGGAATAAATTCTGGATTTCAGATCAATTTATTTGTACTGATCAAAAACATTAAGAGAAGTTTTTTTACTTTGGGCAAAGAAATTTGAAGTTTCTAAGATCAAACTACTTTATAATCTAAACATACCTTAAATCATCTTACCATATCTCTCCATAGTAAATGAGGAAAAAACATTCCTTTGTTCAGGATCATCATGATCAGAATTCTATCTTATTTTGAAATATAGGACATAAATAAGAAAAGATAAATTGACCAGGAGTGTACCAGGTTGAGTGAAATTAGTCAGAAGGAGAAAGAAAGGGAATGATCTCTCTCATATACAAGATATAAAGAAACATCACTGTATCACTATATCACTGTCATCCCATTGTTCATCAATTTGCTCGAGCATGTGCCAGTAATATCTCCATTTGTCCTAGCCCTGAGATTCTAGCAGCCTCTCTTTACTCATCCTTCCCAGCGGTGCCACATTGGAGGCTCTTTCACAGTCAGAGGAATTAGACCTATAATTGTTACTGTTTTTGGCATATCAAATACGCCACAGGGAGCTTGTCAGGCTTTGCTGTGCAAGCAGGATACTCTTGGTAGCTTGCTGGGTTCTCTGAGAGAAAGAACTAGACAATAAGAGGTCGATGACATATGCTTCCAGTCGGTTGGTTTTATAGTCTCCAGATGTTGGCTGTTGATGGGATTACACGGCACTGGGGGCAGTTTGTGGGTGTGACTGCCTAGCTACTGGAAAATGGGGGATCTGGGTGGAGGAGACCAGTCCTAATTCAAGCAGGTTTGGCAATCTCAGCCCTGGGTCCCGCACACCTGGGTCCCTCATAATAATGGGTTCATTATTCCTTCATGGAATAATGAAAGCCAAAACAAAATGAAAACAAAACACATGAGAACTGATACTCAGTAGTTAACATGCCAATTGAGAGGACTGGTGTACAGGACAGGAAGAGGGCAACGTCTCTGATAGAGGAAAGTATTCAACAGGAAGTAGGGGTGGTGCTAAAAGGTGGTAAAGTGTTATGTAGTGTTATGAAACCCAATTAGCAACAATACTGTAAACCACAGTGCAAAAACATTAAAATAATAAAAAGCATCTCTCCCCGGAGCATACTTGTGGGTGGGAGGCAAATGGGGGTAGGGAGGCATTGGTAGAGAAATGTGGACCCTGGTTAAGGAATCAGTGTTGAAACATAGTATACATCTGAAACCCAATCATGAATAACTTTTTAGTTTTATGGTGGCTGAAGTAAAAAGAAGAAAACTTGTTTATGGCAAGTGGTATCAAAGGCAGAAACACAGTTGCAGTAGTGTGTTGAACAATGTGTATTAGAATAATTTTTGCTAATGGATTATGTAATTGGATTTATTTTAAAAATAAGTCAAATCCATATAGAAGAGAGAAAGTCCAGTGGAGTAGGTGATTGCTTTGCATGTGGTCAACCTGCATTTGATCCTTGGCACCCCAAATAGTCCCCTGAGACTGACAGGGGTGCAGAGCCAGGAGTAAGCCTTGAAAACCACTGGACATGACCCCAAAACTAAATAGTAGTGATAATAATAATAATAATAACAACAATAATAATGAAATTATTAGATTCTTGGTTAACCTTGCAGAAAACATTGAAAAGCTAGTAAGCTTCTTAGGAATTATTAGGGTTGTGATGAGAAGCCACTTAGTGCAGAGGATGAATTCTCCCAGATTATATGATTATTTTCTTTGTACTCTTCCTTTGAATGCTATTTGCAAGTTCACTCAAATTGAATAGAGATGACAGGTAAGAATGAATGTGGTGATTTCTCTGACTTGTGTGCACTTAACTGGCAGTGCTCCAAGCACATGCTCAATAGATGTCCAGGTGGCTTGTTCTTTACTTAGCAATTAATAGCTGCTGATAGCCAGGAAGCTTTCCCTTTTTTTATGTGTTCCTTCTTTTCTCCATTTCTCACAGACATTAAAAAAAAAACCCAACTTCCTCACTTACCATTAGTACCAGAGACTTACAGTGTTGCTAAGACTAAAATCTAAACTAATGTGGAATTAAGTGGTAGGGATCAATAGAATACTAATGCATAATCATTTACAGCCCCCTCATTTCACATAATTTTTGGAAAAGACACTGAATTTGTTTTACTTTTGGAGAAAACTCCATTTTAAGTTAAAAGAAGCTTAGATTAATAGTAATTTTAAGTGGTTTAGAGGCACTGTAGTTTGGAAAATACTTTGTAGTGGTACAATATGTTTGTAGAGAATGTGTTGTTGCAATATTCAACATTGATTCTGGAATGAATCTGCATTGTCTAAAATCAGTGGTGTTGAAATGATACTATGCTTTTTTCTGTTTCTAATATAAAAGGGAATTGAAATATATTACAAATTTGTCGCTTGAGTAACCTTGCTTTGGATATGGTTTAAAAGCCACAAAAAAATTCCTGATGATGAAAACTAACTGCAGGGCCTAGAGAGATAGAACAGGGATTAAAGTTTGTTGCCTTGAAAACAACAGAAGGGTTTGATTCCCAGTACCACATATGGTCTCCAGAGGACCACCAAGTGTAGTCTCTGAACACAGAGTTAGGAATAAGCCCTGAGTACCTCCAGGTATGCCCCAAACTCCCATCCCCAGAAAATAAAACCCTGACTTAAAATAATAACAAACAAATCATATTCACTGGATATCTTACTGAGATATGTCTGATTATACTTGGTGAGAACAAAAAATAAGGTGGGTTTTCCTATATTTTGTGAGAATATAGTTTTATTCCAGGATCAGTTTTGTTGTATGTGGCCAATATGGTTAAATATGAACAATGTAGAATATATGAATTTGTGAGTAATTAGACTTCACTCTTGTATTACTCTGTTTATCAATTAGACTAGCAATTCTAAAATCTAAGAGTCAAACAATACATGTCAATGTGTCTGCAGGTTAAATCTCATATGTGTCTCAGAGCAAAGAGAAAATACAGCAAATATGTCTAACTATCTTACCATTTCAGAAATATAGCACTAAAGATACTTTCATATTGTCAGTGACATATTTGCAAACTTGTAAGCAGAACTATTTTGACAGATAATTTACAACATGGGGAAAATCAATGTCTTTATATTTAGCTGTTTCCAGGGAACCTGAGTAAGAAAACAGATTTATAGTCGATTTTCCTATGAATAGAGAGAATCATTTATTACAGATTTCAGAATCTTAGAAGCTTTACATAATAAGCTCTTACTGCTGGCATTAAAGAAATACTTAAATTTAGAACTATGTAGGAGGTAAAATCCAGACCACCTGCCATAATCATAGTTATAGCACAGACTTTTTGCATTAGTTGTATTGGCTAGTTATATAAAAAGGAAGACATTACTCAGTGTGTACATCAAGTGTGAGGTTACTATTTAAAGTGAAAATTAATTTTTAGATAGCAATTAGGTTTTTGAAATGTTCATGATTTCTTAATATTTCAAAATATACTAACCCTTGGTCTTATGAATCACATATGTGCAGTGTAAGCTGTGTGAGTTGAGGGGATCAAAGAAACAGTTCAATGTGCTAAACTGTAATCAGAGTTAATCTTCAGAATATGTAATGTGATTGTATTATTGTTACCTGTCACACAGAAGGACAAAACAATAGAAATTCAGCTTCCAAATCATATCACTGGTAAATGAAATAAGTAGTATTGTATTAATATCAAACCTCTTGCAGTACTTTGGATTTTACCCTAACAAAGACATCTGTTATTTAATTATGAGTTATCTAATTTTTATAATTAGCAAGACTGTTGAAAAATATCAGAATGTGGGTCTATTACTCTTAATTTATTCTTCGTGTTAGATAATTTTCACTAATTGATTTACTAACTTTTCTCTCAATGACAAATTTCTGAAATTTAGCAATCTTCATAAGAGCTATCAATTCATTACTTTTCTACAGTCATTTTAGGTTTGATGTATCAGTTGGAACAAGTTGAAAGTTTTTTATTATATATACGTGTACATATATAATTTACTGAAACACCATGGTTTACAAAGTTGTTTGTAATGCAATTCTTACAAGTTTTCAACGTTTCAACAGCAATCCCACCATGGAAGTGACCTTCCCTTCCCATTTTCCCCAAGTCTGCCACTTTAGCACATACACAATTATTTATTTTATGTTGCCTTGTTACTACTAAGTTACTAATGGAATTATAAAAATATGTAAGTAAAAGAAAATTTGTGGAGATTGTTCTATCTCAATATGGGGTTGTTAAATCTTTGTATGACATTTAACTAAATTGTTTGCTTCTAGTTGAACTTTCTATGTTATTGTTTTACTTGGTTGCATTTATTTGCCTTTATATTACTTTCCTATCTAAAATCTGTGTGCTCCTACTGGAATGTCAGTATTGTGGAATTTGGAGGTGCCACAGTCTAAAATTTCAGGTTCTCTAGAACTGGGCCATGAGTTGACAAAGCAGTGGCATGAAAAGTGGGCATGGGAGCTGGGGCTTCCAGAGGGGTGGGGGAGGGGCTTGAGAGAGGAAGCTCTTACTCCAAGAAGACCCGAGGGTTCTCAGCCTGAAAACCAGTGTGTACCTGGAATTTTCACCGTTAATTGTGTCTGCGGAGATTATTCATATGACTAAGCAGAATTGGGCCAATGGTATAGAAGCAGCTATGGGTTGTGGGTGTGGCTTCACAGGCTTTGGTGGGATGGGATTCAGCCTGCCTTTCTCCAGGAGGTACCCCAGAGTTTTTAGCCAGAAGACGGGTATATTCATTAATTGTAGGGACGTGGCTTAAGTGTACTCAGAGATTTAGTCATGAATCTGAAGAACAGGGCTGGTGAGTGAGTAAAAAGGGTGGTGGCTTTGGAAAGTTAGTTGTTAATAGCTTTAATGGTATGTATCATTTTTCATAAATAACATGTTTTACGTCATAGAAAGACATATTGCTCACCATTTTAAGGGAAAAATTATTCTTCTAGATATATTTTGATTAAGATGTCACAAAACTGAAAATACTTTCCAAGTCATATTTAGAAAGTATTATGTAAGAAGCAGCAAAGAATTGAAGGGTAGTGTACTGGCTGAATTATCAAAACTGCAGTTGTGGAGCTGAAGAGATAGTACGGGGGTTCACTCCCATACTATTACTCCTGCAGTGCTCCAGGGATCATATGGGGTTCTGGAAATCAAACCTGGGCAGCAACATGCTATACAAGTGCCTACCTACTGTATTATCTCTCTGGCCCCAGAATTTATCTTTTTTTAAAAATATATATATTAAAGCACCATATTTACAAAGTTGTTCATACTTGGATTTTAGACATACAATGTTCTATCACCAGTCCCAGATTTTCTCCAACAGTGATCCCAAATCCCCTCCACCCCCACCACACCAACCCCCACCCTGCGCTCTTGACAGGCACCATTTTAACTTTTTCTATTGAAGTTTCAGTCTCGTGATTTCAGTGTAATTAACCCTAGATTTATCTTTAGTTGTAGTATATAAAGTTATCTTGTAACTTTGAAGTGGCACTTGTTGAATTTTGTTTGGTGTAATAACAATACAATGATAATTATCCTGTGACTAGGGAGAAAACTTAGGGCTCAGGGACAAGTAGCATCCCCAGCACTGCATGGCTCCTGGCATGGTGCCCAATTTACCAGCTTCATGTACTGAGCTGTTATGCCAGGCTAGTCAGGTATTTCTGGGAGTGATCCCTGTGTTCTCTGAGCATTGCTTAAAACCCCTAACAAAATTATTATCTTTTATTTGTGATTGTTATCATAGCTATTTGTAACATTAAACTATGAGTATTTTGTAGCTTCCTATAAATTACTTAATGCTTCTATAAATGCAGAGTGTTTAGGTTAAAAATATATCCTCTATACCAGTGAGCAATATGCTATATTTTAACAGTTTTTGTTTATAGAAAAGAGGTATATACTCAACAGGTATGTATCAGCTGTAGGTAGTTATTTATCTTAGAATATCTGACACCTTTTATGTGTTCTTATAGCATAGATTTTTACTTAGGAAAAGTGTGCTTATACATATTAATAAAATCTTTCTTCTCCCTCATTAGGAAATACAGTGTTACACACACTTTTTATTATATAACTATATTTTTCAACAGAATATTTTGAGACACTGAAAACAAATTTATATATATATATGGCAAAAGGTGAAAACATTGTGATGATTTCTAGATACCGATACTTTTCTTTGAAATAGATATTTAGCATATTTCCTACTTCATCTAGTAATGCTTTCTCTTTTTTTAAACATTTTGAAACAATGTAAACATCTGTGTGTGGGCCTGATATTGAACAAAAGCAAATTTATATCCAAACCTGAAGAGATGAGAAAGAGTTCTATTTGTAATCACTGTGTCAGAGGAAGTTTCCCTCTCAGCTTTTTGGAGAGTATTGCTAACTATAATATGAAATGCTTCATCCCAATTGAATTCCACTACTTTTAGCTATTCAAATCTAGAATAATTTTGCTGAAGATTGGGGTTTTTAAAGATGCACTTGAATATCTTCTTTAAGAGGTTCTAAAATGAGCTTTCATTATCATTAAGGGGGAAAATTGCAAATATAATGTCCTGTGCTCTCTACTTAAATTCCAGCATAAAATATACTGAGGATTCAATTATTGAATTCAGAAATGAAAGACTACTAAACACATACTTCTAAAAAGACAGTGTATATTCTGGCAGAGCAGAGCAATTCTTTCACTTGATAGCAATGAGTGACTCAGGCTAATTATCAGCTTATGTAATAGATATTTGGCACAGGCCAACAAAAATTAGAGCGAGGTATTGCTGTAAGGAAAATGTTAGTCATAATCTACTCAGAGAAGTACTTAGGCTCCTAAACGATGGCAAAAATTCATTTGATATTTAGAGTTCTTGACAGCTTTTTGGTTGAGATATGGATCAGAAATGGTGAGGTTTTGGAATGATCTTGAGTGCTAGGATCATAAGTAGAGAAAGAAAAAGGTTATTTTCTCAACACTGATCCTCCACAGTCTTCCACTTTCCCTTAGGTGCTCAGGAAGTACAAAGAATGTATAGTCTAAGGCTAGAGAGACAGACAGGGTTTAGGCACTTATCTTGCATAAGACCAGCCCTGATCTCATCCTGGCCCCCAAGCACTGCCAAAGACCCGTGGGCAATAAAAGGCAACAGAAACAGAGAACATGAGCACTGGTCTCTAGTAGGAAGCATGCCACTGCAGGGGAAGAGAGGATAGGATGGGAAGAGAACACGAGAGCAATGGTGGAGGGAAATGGTCAACCTGGAGGAGGTGGGGTTGCTGAAAGTGAGTAAAGCAATTAACACATGGGACCCTATCAGTAACAGTACTGTAAATCATAGTGCCAAAAGTTGTTTTTAAGTGCCTGTCATAGAGGCAGTCTGTCAGGTGAGAATAAAGGGTGAGAGGGAAACAGGGATTATTGGTAGAGAGTAGACACTAGTGAACATATTTGAAAACCTCCAAAACCAAAAGGCAAACAAAATGATTAATCCCTGAACACAAAGCTAGAAATAAACCCTGAGTACCACTGTGTGTTGCCCCTAAGCCAAAAAATTTTTTAAAAGACTACATAGTTGTAATAAACTTATGTCCTGCCATTCTAAAATGTATTTCCTTCCTGAACTTCTTTGTGTGAATGGTGGGGGCAGAGGTACAGCCTGTGTTGCTCAGGGCTACTCTGAGCTCTGTGCTCAGGTGTCATGCCAGCAATACATGAGGAACAAAATGCCCAGGATCAATCAGTCCAAGATCAGCCACATTTAAGGCAAACGATCTCTCTAGACCCCAAGTCAACCCATTATTTAGTCATCTATCCTAGTGATGCTGATTGAAATGGATTAGTTCATAATTATCAGTTGACCCTTAATCTTATAGTTACTTAAAAATTTAAATATTGTATGTATAATATTTAACCTTTCTTTCATATTTTCTCTTTTAATAACTATATCTTTGCTGTATCCTATATATACCTTAAATTAAATAAGGCATTCTGGGGGAAAAAGTCTGGGAATTAACTGGCAAATACATATGTTATCTTAGTCGATATTTAGACATATCAAAGTTTCAAGTTATATCCAAGTGACATCAGAGGAAATGAGGAGATGTTGGCATGAACAAGGCAGATTTAGTCCTCAGACAATTCTGAGAAATGATTTAGAACCTGGAACTAGCCTTTTCAATGAACTAACTTCTAATTCTTATTATTGATGACTCACCCTGATTTCCTTAACTGAAGCAAAAAATGTTTCGAGCTTTTAACTCTTCCTTTCAAGATTTTACTACTTGGCACACTATTTCAAAGGGAAAAGGTGACCAAAGGAGAGAGGTAGGGAAAACCAAAAAGTCTTCCCAGGTCCTCTCTTTATCCAGAACCTTTTCGGGAAGGTATATCTAAGTGCTCAATTGAGAAAAGGAGGTTGCAAGAGTTTCTTTCTCCTTGAAACCTACATGCCTAGAAAGAATATGACAGGTGAGAAGGAATGACTGGTATTAGTCACGCTTTTGGGTTTTTTTTGTTCTTATGATATCCAGTCATTTCATAAGTCTTTCAATAATCAGTCCATTGTTGCTATTAACTGGCAAAAGTACAAGACCAAATTTTAAATTCAGAACTGAAAATTACATGATCATTGAGAGAAAGAGCTCTTCCTAGGTAGTGGGGATAGCTGAGCATTCAGTTTTGTGTGCTTATTTCGATTCTGGATCACAGCAATAATAATGACAGTAGTACCATCTACCCTACCTAGTATTAAGGGGAAGAGATGATCACAGTATGTTGGAAAACAGTGACCTATTACTACCCGATATCCATTACTACCAGAGCCTTTAGTTCTACAACACTAGACTCACATGAAGTGTACCACAAACCTGCTTGGAAAGAGGGGCACTGAGACAAACAGTGTACATGTAAATTGTAATGGTGATTACCACCGTTCATAGAATAAGGGAATGAAAAAAATGACCTTTGTGATCCTATTTAATGTCTATGCAAGAATTTTAGCCACACAAAGACTATGATTAAGAGTAACTGCAATAGGCTCCTGGATGGTGATGATCCCAGAGGCACACAAACCAATCTCAGAACCCAGCAGCTTCTGGAAGAAATGCTCTGGACTGTGAACTATGCTACGGCCCCGTGCCACCCCGGGAGGGGAAAGGAGTTTGTCCCTCTGCCTTTTCCCCTTGGCAGCACCATGGTGACCACTGTCTTTCAGAGCCTATTGGACAGAAAGGTACGAGCTTGCAGTGATGGGGCATGTTTCCATGGAACTCAGCGAGGGGGGTGGAACCGGCCCTACTCCCTGCCCAGAGAAGACCCCGAGTGGCTGCCCACAAACAGCTCCTCCGCTCCTGAATGGCCATGATTCCAGAGACACACAAACCAATCTTGGAACCAATCACCTTCTGGCAGAAATTCCTCTGGGCTTAATTACTAAAATACCAGAAATCCAAAATTGCACAGCCACTGTCACAGCCCTCGACATCATATGCTCTTTATCAGCAATAGAAAACAAATTATCTAATGATACCATTTCCGCAGGCCTGATTGTTGGGGGGGAATTCCAAATAATAATACTGTGTCTTCTGTCAAAAAATTGAATGTAATCAGAGTAAAGAGAGAGTAAAGTGAAAATCATCTTCCACACAGGCAGGGTGGGGGGTGGGGGGCATACTGGAGTTCTTGGTGGTGGAACATGCACTGGTGAAGGGATGGCTGTTTGATCATTGTATGACTGAGACTTAAACCTGAACGCTTTGACACTTTGTAACTGTTTTCACAGTGATTCAATTAAAAAAAAAGTAACTGCAGCAATGAAACTGTGTGGGTTTTAAAACTATAATCTGCCTTTTATGTTCCTCCCCCCCGTCAGTTCCTTCTGACAGGGTCTTTATTGCAGAGCAGTAAAGTATTTAGGAGATGAACTCCAAATTCATTTTCACTCATTACTCAATCCTGATTTGATTACAATAGGCTCTGTAAGACTGTTCAACTTTGCTAGTTGTCATGGATTTTTATTTAATCATGAATTTTTTTAAACAAGTAATCTAGAAGTCTGAGCTCTGTGTGGGTGTATGTGCGTGAGTATAGATTTCTATTATATCTGTGTTATTACAAATGAGATTTGACCTATTCTTTATCATTTTTATTTGCCTTTTTTATTTTCTAACAAAGATGTCAGTATCTATAGTCACAAATCAATTTGTTTTAGAAAAAAATTTGAAAGTCACATTAAAACTATACTTAGATTCCAAATTAAAATGACTCTGAATAAGTCCAAACTTCTGTTGTATCTAATATATGAAATTTATGAAAACAAAATAAAATCTAAAATGCTTATAAATCTGAAGTTTTGGAATCAAAGCATTTAAAGCTTTTATTTTATTAAATCATATTTGTTGCTTTCTTTTATAAAATGTCTGGCCAGTTAAAACATTAATGACAATAATAATTAGCTTAAGATAGGAACATATGTCATAAAACTATCAGGATTTGAATAATGGAGGCTGGAACTTACCCTCAAGTTCATTGGGGATTGGAAAGAAAAATTCAAAAGCAGTAGCCACTGTGTCCAAAGCATTGTTTGGGGTATTTATTTTCTTAGGAGGGAGGGTGAGGAGGTTGTTGTAATTTTTGGTTTTTTGATTAGGGATCACATCTAGCTGTGCTCAGTTCTCAGGAGACCATATACAATGCCAGAGATCTAACACAAGTGAGGCAAGCCCCAAACCCTCTATGCTATCTCTCTAGCCTCAACTGGTTACCTTTTTAGTGGTAGGAGGGCGAACCTGGATCAAAATAGTGTTTTATAGACTGCAATTTAGATCAGCCTCAATAATATTCCAAGGCCAGAAATTTACTACCAACTATAAGAACAATAACTTGCAGGAATTAACTTCAGATTCACAATGCTCCATCTAATGGGTTTTACTGAACCCTGAGCACCAAAAGTAATCCCCAGCAAGACACCTGTCCTCTCAAGCAGCATGCTTGGGCTTTGCCATTGAAACTTGGTCTCAGTTGGCTTCGAATTGCAGGGAGAGACCCCCCCTAAGGACCCTAGGTACCACTCGGAAGGCCATCAGCACCTCCTGACAAAAAGGAGTTCTATAAAAAATCCATCTATGGAGTCAGAGTAATAGTACCGTAGGTAAGGTGCTTGTATCACAGGAGGGTGAACTGAGTTCCACTCCCAGGACTCACACATGGCCCCCAGAGCCCCTCTATAAATGATTCAGAGCACAGAGCCAGGAGAAATCCCTGAGTACTGCTGGGTGTGGCCCTAATATAAAATAATGGGTCAAACTGCTTGGCTTCTACTGAGTTGGGAAACTCTGAAATAGTCTTAACTTTTTCCTTAAACTTTTTATTTTGAAAATTTCACCATAAATTGTTGAATTCTATTTCCAGTTTCTACCAATGTTCAAATCTTGCAGAATTACAGCACCATACCTTATTGATTCAATACAATATTTCTACCTTTTAATTTTTTCATATCCTATCTATTTTGCACACATACCCTTGAATGTGTGTGTTTGCTGCTTTGAAAGTTTTTGAAAATACATATGCATATTTTATGGCATTCATTGTAGGCCATATACAGAATAATTCAATTTTTTTTAGTTGTTCTTTTTATTTAACTAAAATACTGTGATTTACAAGGTCGTTGAGAGTTGAGTTTTAGGTTTATAAATTTTCAACACCAATCCCATTACCAGTGTCAGCTTCCCTCCACCAGTGTTCCCATAGTCTGTCCGCCTCCTGACCTGTCATCTCAATAGGCACATTACAAAGTTTCAGTGGTTACAACTAAGATCTCATGTTTTCAATGTTGTTGAGTCTGTGTTTCAAATACATCACCTTTTCACATCATCAATATAATCAAAGTCCTTTCTTTTTCCATCTTCATCACCCCCTTAAGACAAGGGTCAAGGGTATTCTCAGCACCCCCCCTTTCTTATATTACATTTCTTTATCCAGTTAGATTAGTTCTATTTTAAAAAATAAGATTTTCTAAGATCTCCTCTGATATCATTTTAGAAGCACAATTACTTCCTTTTCTCCCCGAGAAAGACTTGCAACTACTGTTCTTTTCCTTTCTCTGGCATTTTAATAGCTTAAAGTAAATGAAATCATAGAGGATATAATCTTTGAGGATTTTTCTTTTACAAAAAGCAGTAATCTAGAGATTTATCTAGATTTTTATTTGTGTTTTAACAGTTAGTGCCTTTTGCATGCTGAGTAATATTTCATGTCACCCTAGTTCCACAGTATGTCTACTTATTAGTCACTAAAAAACATGTGTTGCTCCAATTTGGGGCTATTCACAGATAAAGTTGCAGTAATTGTGTGTGTGTATGTTAATGGGTATGTTTTTATCATGAAAGCATCCATACCTATGTGTGCATTTATTAGATTACTGATAGTTTGATATTGCTTAAAATTTTTTTCCTAATTTTTAATAATTATGAACATATTTTCATGTGCATACCTGGCATGTCTTTAATACTGCATTGGCAATTTTTAATTTTAAGCTTGTGATTGTTTTGCATATATGGTATTATGTATTATGAATCTTTTTGTAGGAACTCCACATCTACTTTGTAACTGGAAGTTGAATGGGAGACTGACCTATTTTTTCCCTGGCACCAATCCCACCCTGAGTTTCTAAGGCAGATCTGCCACTAAATTTAGAACTTGTTGCCTGGTGCCAGAGAGCTGTACCCTCACACCACAGTTCAAAACATTTTCATTAATTTCTTTGGTAGTTCCCCCTGGGACTCTGCTGTCTCCCAAGCTACACGTTGTCTGATCCTGGAGACTCTTCTGGTGTTCTCTTTGGAAGGTCTTCTATTTTAACTGAAGTTCCTATTGAGTTGTCATTTGCTTGCCTCTGTGGGGTTTCTTTTCCAATTAAATCCCATCTGTTTTATCCCTTTAAGAATTTCTCTAATATTTATTCCCCCTAAAGATATTCTTTTTGTTTTTATAGGATATTTTTGTCATTTAAAAGTATTTTAGAGAGAAAAATAAATTAAAGTTCAGGTAATCAGCCATTGTGACCCAGACATAAATGATTATTAAGAAAAAAATTCTTACTATGTGCAATCTAAAGCATATAAGTGAATATTCCTTAAATAGATTGCTATTCAATGGGGCTGGATTGATAGTACAGCAGGTAGGGCATTTGCCTTGCATGCGGCCAACCCAGGTTCGATTCCCAGCATCCCATATGGTCCCCCCGAGCACCACCAGGAATAGTTCCTGAGTGCATGAGCCAGGAGTTACTCCTGAGCTTCTCCAGGTGTGACCCAAAAAGCAAAGATAAAAAAATAGATTGCTATTAAAAAGAGACTTAATATCAAATATTTAGAAAAGTAGAGCAAAAAAATATTTTGTTACATTAAAATATATTTTAATTTTATTAAAGTTTTTGTTTTGGAGTTTAGGGATCCCTCTTGGTGGAAATAGAGACCATATGTGGTTCAGGGAATTGAACCACAGTTAACCCCATGCAAGGCAAGAACCTTCCCTACTATACTGTAATTCCAGCCCCCAAATATATATATATTTTAAACTTTTTATTAAATCACCATGTGGAAAGTTATAAAGTTCGCAGGTTTATATGTCAGTTATACAATATTCAAACACCCATCCCTTCACCAGTGCCCATATTCCACCACCAGAAACCCCAGTATACCCCCCGCCCCCACCCCCTACCCCCTACTGTATAACTAATGAATTTCACTTCATTTTTTCTTTACCTTGATTACATTCCATAGTTCAACACAAAACTCACTATAGTTGTTAGAGTTTCCAAGCAAGAGAGACAGACCTACTACATTTGATAATTAGTTTTTCATTGCTGGAAATGAAGAGATATGTAGCCCCACTGCTACAAGTACATAATTCTCTCTCTCTCTCTCTCTCTCTCTCTCTCTCTCTTTTCCCTTTTTCCTTTTCCCTTTTTTTTTTCTTCCTTTTTCCCCCTCATCCTCCTTCCAGCGCCTCATAGTATGGTGTACGCCACGTCGCGTCGGCCAGCATGGGGCTTTTGCTTAGTTCACAGTCCAGAGAGCTGGCTGCTATATTAAAAACCTTCAAAATTTCAACAAAAACTTACTGTTATTATTTGGAGTTCCCCCCCCCAAGTCAGACCTGTTCAAAAGGAACCATTTCACATTGCTGACAATTATAAATGTTAAGTCGGTTTTGTATTTCTGTATAAAGTACAGGGGAAATTCTGCCAGATGCTGGAACCCCAATTCCTAAAGCTGTCTCTGGTTCCCGCTCGTTCCACATCCACCGGCTCTGCAGAGACATGGGCACCCGGGCCGAAAACCGGCCGGCCGGAGCGGAGCCCCGGCCCTGGCGGGGCCCAAATATATTTTTATACTTGCAAATATGTAATTAATAAAATGGAGCATTTAAGTCAGTTAAATAATTTGGAGCAGTAGAATGTTTTAAGACTTAATCTTGACATAAATTCAAATGAACTGATTTAAAGCTGCTTGAAATTTTAATAGTAAAATCTTTAATAAAACTAATACAATTATTTAATAACCATTTAAATACCAAATAGTTATTTTTTAAAAAATGCATCCATACAAAAATATGGGAGGATGTATAGTAGCTTATTTATAATGCCAAATAATATGGAGATAAATAAAATTCTAAAATAAATGGATAAATAAGTGATGTCATAGTCACATAATAAATTATTTGATGCCAAAATAAAATGTGTACCTATGCATTAAAATATATAGAGGAATATGAAATTTCTATTACTAAGTGTTAGCCTGGCTGCTTTCAATTACATAGTACAGTATTATTTCAACTGTATTTCTTCTAAGGTGAAGGGCTGTGGAGGCAGGAAAGGAATAGCAATTATCAGAGGTTGGTGGGAGGGAATGAAAAGAGGAAACAGAAAATGTGAAAATATCCAGTGTGATATAAACTGCTAGAGAGTGTCATAATGTACTTGACAAACCTATTATATGTACAAAACAATGTGATCACACATAGTTCACTGCATCACTATCATCCCATTGTTCATCAATTTGCTTGAGCGGGCACCAGTAACGTCTCCATTCATCCTGTCACGTGCTAGTGTAGCACAATGGAGTATTGGGGGCTCTTTCAGGGTCAGGGGAATGAGGACCATCATTGTTAGTTTTTGGCAAATCGAGTACTCCACAGGTAGCTTGCCAGGCTGTGCTGTGCAGGCGGGATACTCTCGGTAGCTTGCTAGTCTCTCTGAGAAGGATGGAGGTTTTGGGGGCAGCCTCTAATTGCCTTCACAGGTGTTCCCAGTCAGGTATATATATATATATATATATATATATATATATATATATATATATATATATTCTCTATGATTTGTTGCCTACTGTCTGAACACCATCAAATATGGTGTGATAATTATGGAAACTGAGTAGAGAGTGTTTTATGGTGTTTCACATGGCCACGAAAGCAGCCGTGTGGTACAGGAATATGTTCACTCATATGTGAGGCTCGGCCTGAGTGTGTGGAAAGCAGCCTGGAGTGTGGTGACGGTTGGGTTGTGGATGTCAGCTGCCGGGGCTGGGTCCCTTGTGGCAGGGAGGGCTCTCACCTGCCCCCCGCCCCCGGGTGCCCTGAGTGAAAACAGCCTGGTTCAGAGTCCGGTGGCATGGTTATGGGGGCCTCATTTTATGCTTCCTTCCGGTAGAAGCAGCTGTGAGTTCTGGACAGTGGCCAATGAGGAGATTATCTGGCACCAGCTGGAGGTGGTTTATGGGCGTGACCCCTGGGCCACCGGATACTGGGGGAAGCAGGGAGAGGATCTCTGCTCCCAGGTACTGTTGAGCCCAGAGTCTAGGTCACAAAGTTTTGCATTACCTGGATTCCGTGGGACTTCCTCATGCATGAAGCTCGGCCTGAGCATGTGGAAAGCAGCCTGGGGCATGGCGGTGGTTGGGTTGTGGAGGTCAGTACTGGGGCTGGGACCCCTGGGGCAAGGAGGGCTCTCACTGCCCCCCTCTGAGGTGCCCCAAGTGAAAGCCTGGGGAGGAGTCCACCACTCCCACTCATAGATATATGTGCTAAATGAGACTGAGAAAGAAAGCATTTGTTCTCACTTATCTGTGAACTCTGAAAAAGGGAAACTTATAGATAGCAACATATGGATTGTCAGGGCCCAAAGAATAGAAGGAATGAGTAGGGTGGTCAAAGGTGTTATAAGATGAATAACTATTGGATATTTAATCTATAACTAGTAATAATAATAATATTTTCATATACTTGAAAGTTGCTTTTAAATGTTATAATGTGAATAATAATTATGCTTACTATGTAACCTCTTAATCATACTTATAGTAAACAATTACATGGTATACTCTTAAATTCTTATGGATTATTCAGTTCATGATTCTTGTGACTTAAAATATTTCAGGATGAAACTATTTTCATTCCATCAATTTTATAATGGGAAAATTATTTTTCAGATTATTTTGTGTAAAAGAAACTCAGAAAAATAAAGCCTGGTTATTTATTCTTTATGAAATGCATCAGTTAAGGGGCCAGAAAGTAGCCTAAAATACATGCCTTGCTTGTAGGAGGCAGTAGGTTTTAATCCTGGCATCAAGCTCATAAAACACATGAACACACATATATATTTTTACTAATGCCTTGGTTCATTCATGCATCGATTTATACTTATTACTGATGACCTACTAATGATGGTCATTATAATAAGTGCTAAATATATTATGAGGGACACTTCAACTTTAAAGAAAGAATCAAAGATTTGTGTCAACAATGAAGGATTTTTTTTCACTTTTTATCTAATTTTCCCATTCATACATAAATGACACAACCAATGTATAAAGAGAAATGAAAGCTCACTTTTCTTGGTATTATTTATTATTTGCAAAGAAAAAATTAGATGCACTGAAGGATGATATGTAAAATAATTTCGATTTTTATAATTTTTGTATGCTAACAGATATTTTTAAAAAATACTTTTTAAAGAAAATATCTTATTTCTGATTTTACAATTATCTCACTGCTTCAAGACTATATAATTAAAAGTAAAATTATGGATGCTTATGAAAATACCTTAGAAACAAAACAGAATTATGATATTTTTATTAAAAATATTTAGATTCTCGGGGCCGGAGCGATAGCACAGCGGGTAGGGCGTTTGCCTTGCACGCGGCCGACCCGGGTTCGATCCCCGGCATCCCATATGGTCCCCCAAGCACCGCCAGGAGTAATTCCTGAGTGCAAAGCCAGGAGTAACCCCTGAGCATCGCTGGGTGTGACCCAAAAAAGAAAAAAAAAATATTTAGATTCTGTGTCTTACATACTGTTAAACTGGTTTATCAAACACATAATTTTAACACTACACCCATCACCATTGCACCCACATCCCATCCCAAGGACCTTAATGCCCCTCCATTTCAAACCCCACCATCAACTCAATTATTTGGATTAGTTCTCTCATTATGTTACATTTAGACCTTTTTTTGGTACCTTGTTATGTATCTTTAAGTTCCACATATGAGAGAGATCATTGTGTACTTATCTCTTTCTCATTGACTTCACTCAGCATGATATTCTCTTGTTCCATCCATGCTGATGAAAATTGCATGATTTTATTCTTTCTTACAGCTGCATAATGTTCCATTGTGTATACCACAACTTGACCCATTCATTCTTTATTTGGCATTTGTGTCATTTCCATATGTTGGCTATTGTACTATGCATGGCAATAAACATTAACATACATTTATCCTTTCAAATTAATGTTTTTGTATTTTGGGAAATTGTATTGCTAGGTTGTGTGGTAGTTCTATCCCTATTTGTTTGAGAGGTCACCATCATGCTTTCTTCAGAACCTGAAGCAGATAATATTCCTACCAACAGTAGTTGCTCTGGTTTCTTTCTTAGCACAACCTCACTAACACTGGATGTTTCCAGACTTTTGTTTAGTTTACATTTTGCATATATTTGAATTACTGTGAGATACAGAGTTAACAAAGTTATTAAAGGTGGGATTTCAGTCATGCAATGTTCCAACACCATCCCTCCACCAGTATACGTTTCCCATCACCAGTTTCCCAATTTTTCCTCCTCCGCTCCTCCAATCTGTATCTATGGCATACTTCTTTCTCTCTCTCTCTCCTTTTGGGCATTATGGTTTGCAATACAGGTACTGAGAGGTTATCATGTTTGTTCCTTTACCTACTTTCATCATGCAGTTATTATCCAGAGCATGCTGTCTTCCAACTATCATTGTCATAGTGGTCCCTTCTTTATTCCAATTGCCTTCGTCCCCAGCACTTGTGGCAGGCTTTCAACCATGGATTAATCCTCTTGGCCCTTGTTTCTACTGTCCTTGGATATTCGTCTCATACTATGTTTTCTTTTATATCTCACAAATAAGTGCAATCATTCTATGCCTGTCTCTCCCGCTGACTCATTTTCATTACTCTCCATGTTCATCCAGAAATAAGCAAATTTCATTACTTCATTTTTTTCTGGTGCATAGTGCTCCATTGTGTAGATAAACCATAGTTTCTTCATTCATTTGTCTCTTCTCAGGCACTAAGGCTGTTTCCAGATTCTGGCTATTATGAATACTCCATATAACTTCTTCTCTCCCTAAAACTGACTTTTGGGCACACACATCTTATTTGTGCTCTCAGGCTAACAATACGGTGGTTGGATAATATCTTATTCCAGAAAATTCCCAAACTATTAGCTTCTAGGCACATTAACTTCTCATTGAATTTGCTTGCTTTTCCATGTTTCAAATAGACTACCTAGGGAACCACTAGTTTTTCCCAAATCTTTTCAAACAAAATTTATTTCATTACATTTTGTTACTATCTTAAAATAGTTGCGAATTTGAGCTCATTCTCCATATCCTATTGACAAATAGGATTTTGTCAAATATTCTTTCACTTATCTTCAAAATAAGAATTTAAGGTGATTTGAGTGAATCTAATATTAAATAATTCCTTTTTTATTATGTCAATATAATTATACTAGCAATCTTGGCAAGAGAGACTTTCCAGTGCAGCTGCCATTATATTTTATTTTTATTAGCTTTTTAAAAATCACAAAATTATTATTCCATGTCTATTGGACAAATTTCAATAACCATCCTGTTAGTACTGAAATATAAAAAGGAGGCCAAGCACATCTTTAATAACTCATATCAAAAGCAGAATAACATAGCCTTCTTTTTTTAGATTCTAGCCTTTTAAACAGGTCAGCCAAATATTAGTATTGGATTATAATACAGAACACTATTTTACATCCAGTCACCCCATAATAAATATCAAAATGTCTGTACAATTTCCTCATGGTTTGGAGTTCATAAATTGCACTGTTCCGATAAACACATTTGATATGGACACAGGATATTTTTGGCAAAAGACTTACTGAGCAAGGAAATGATTTTAGGTCTTTTGGGAATCGCATGCACGTCTGCATTTCATTTTTTATGCAAATTCAAAAATATCATTCCTTTTGAGTTACTACTGTGCTGTTGTCTTGAAACCACATTTTTCATTTCTGGTTGGTAAAATAAATTGCCTGAAGCAAAAGTAATTTGTAGAGAAGAATTTTGTTCCATCTCCTGTGGATTCCTCAAACTTCATCTCTACCCTGATGAGAGGTTTCTAAATGGTAAAGTGGTAGTGGCATGGTCATAGGAAGATCTATCTATCTATCTATCTCTATTAATATATCTATCTATATCTGACATAACCTGGGAATCACATTTTAATATCCCTAGGTTAATATTTAAGCATTGATAGTAAATCTTCGAGAACTTTTCATATAATGAAAATCTAAAAGTACTTTAACACAAAATGAAATCTTCCTAAGGGTTGGAGAGATAGTACAATGGGTAAAACACGTACATCAGATGACCCAGATTCAATCCCTGGCACCCCATAGCACCCCAGGAGTGATCCCTGAGTGCAGAGGCAGGAATAAGCCCCGAGCACCACTGGTATGGCCCCCAAACAAACAGACATACAAAAAATAAGCAAAATCCCCTAAATCTAATCGATTTATGAAAATTTGTTTCTGATATTAGTAAAATTAACAAATGATATTTTAGCCATAGCATCTCATTTTAGGAAATACTCTAGCATTTTCACTTAACTCATGTATTATAGTATTATCTAGCCTAGTAAATTTCAATTGCTAGTCCCCGGACTCATTCTGTATAAAATAAGGTTTTATAACCATAACCTTTTCAAAATATTAATATATCTATATATACATTTAGAGACCTAAAACTTAGGAAATGTTTGTGTTCCTTCAAACTCCTGTTTGAAATACTAATCCCCAGTGTAATGGTAGGAACCTGAGGGGTCTGTTTATCTATTCTGCAGTGAGAGAACACTGGGAGAAGAAAGCTGTTCAGAATGAGGAAGTAGAGCAGGCATTGGCCCATTGGGTTTGGACTTCCTAGTTTCCAGATCTCTAAGAAGTGAAGTTTTGGTTATCCCAGTCACAGTACGTATTTATTTTAGTTTACTTCAGTTTTGAATAACAGAAGACAAGAGGTTTGTAGATTTGGGAAAAAGAGTATTAGGAGTGTGAGGGCAGGGCTGCATTTGTAATCCAGAACATACATATATGTTATACAAAACTCCAGGTGATTGGGAGAAATGGAGTTCTAATTTCTGTGCTACTGTACTTGTGGAAATATTATTTGAACTGTTACTACTTTCAGTATTTTTTTTCTATGTTCTGTAGTCTCCTGACCCTGAAAGAGCCTCAATGCAGCATCGTTGGGAAGGATGAGTAAAGAGAGGCTTTAAAATCTCAGGGCTAGGACGAATGGAGACACTACTGAGACCACTTGAGAAATTCGACGATCAATGGGATGATGATGATGATGATGATGATGATGGTGATGGTGATGGTGATGTTCTACAGTGCTCAGGGCTTATTCCTGTCTCTGTGCTCAGCGCCTGGAAATCTGGTTTTAAAATATAATGTTTGACTGCAAGAGAGCATCAGAGGGAGCTGGAGTGATAATGCAGTAGGTGAGGTGTTTGCCTTGCATGTGACCCACTGGAATTTAATCCCTAGCACCCCATATGATCCCCTGAACCTGCAAAGGAGTGATCCTTGCACATAGAGTGAGGAGGAAGGAAGCCCTGAGTACTGTCGGATATGGCCCCCAAACAAAATCAAACAAAAAAGAGAATGATCAAGGATAAAACAGAATGTATATGCTTTTATTTGAAATGGGAAGATTGTTGGCTCACTAAAACATAAGAAGAAAAAGATCAAAAACTTAAATAGTGAAAGCAGCTTACCTAGATTGTTAATGGAGTCTTTAGGAAGGAATGAGAAATACCCACAACTGTATCCAGTTGATTTATACTGGATATAGTTTATCTTTGTGGTCATTTTATTAAGAAAACCTTTCTCTGGGTCCTGAGTGATGGTATAGCAGGTCGGATACTGCCTTGCCCACAGTTAATCAGGGTTCAATTCCTGGTACCCTATATGGTCAAGCTACTGGGAGTATCCCGCCCCCACAGCCGAGCCTGACAAGATACCTGTGTACCTGTGTCGCATTGGATATGCCAAAAACAGTAACAACAATTCTCACAATGAAGACGTTACTGGTGCCCGCTTGAGCAAATCGGTGAACAACCGGACTACAGTGCTACAGTGCTACAAACATCTGTTTTTACATGAATTTTAAAAGTATATGTACTGTATGTACCAACAAATAGAACAAAGTACTTTATTCACTTGAATAAAGTACTTTGAAACTAATGGAATTATTTTCCTGAATACTTTCTAGAGAAAACATTGACATAAAGATTAACTACAATTCTTGGGGCTGGAGTGATAGTACAGCGGGTAGGGTATTTGCCTTGCACGAAGCTGACCCCGGTTTGATTTCCAGCATCCCATATGGTCCCCTGAGCACCGCCAGGGGTAATTCCTGACTGCAGAGCCAGGAGTGACCCCTGTGCATCACCAGGTGTGACCCAAAAAGAAAAAAAAGGGAAAAAATTAGCTACAATTCTACACTTTATCAATCCTTTATCCACTTAGATATATTTAACTAAACAATTTTCACTTCTGTAACATGTGTCTAACATTAAGTGTACTTTTAATATTCTGATTAAATCTTATACTTGTATCACAAAAGCTATAAAATGTTCAAATATAACTTGGTGAGCTATTACAGGCACTCACTGTAGTGAGATGGAATATGAATAGCTATTGGAATTTATTTCACTGCTCTCCTTTTAATAGATATTATCCCCCTGAGCTTTATCTTTTTAAAAAGATTAATTTTCTTCTCAGTAACACACTTCTAAATTTAGTGTGTTCTCATTTAATGATCACTGTATAATTGGGATACTGTTAAAATTGATGAAACCTACAAGTTTGTTGAGTAATCAAAAATTATTGCACATCACAAATTCAGAAACCCCTTGATTCAGAGGAAAGCTTCCTGAAGCAAGGTACAACAGGTTTGTAATTAAAATTTGGACCTTCTTGGGGACCATAAACATATTGATTTTGGCTGAAACATTTAATGATGATAAATGGCCATGAGTAGTTGGTGACCATGGGAAATAAGGTAGTTGTATATTTGTCAGGCAACTTACCTTGTCTGCACTGTGATGTTCTCAGTGGAATGACTGCTGTTTGATATAATGAACTTTAGGACTAATGTAATGATGGCTTCCATGTAGAAAGGTGTGAGGTAAGGATCTGAATTGCTTTTGCCAATTGTTCCAGTACTTACAAAACAATCACACTTTATCTCCCAATTTGATATGTAGCCATTTATAAGATATAAATTCCTTTATATGTGTGAACCTATTTCTGGAATGTCTAGACTGTATTTTTTTATGCCTGTGTAATAGTGTAGCTCTACTACAGATATTTGTACTTGGAGTAACTTCCTTTTTTTTCTTCAGAAGTTGTATATTGTCTTGCATTTTAATTTTTTCTTAGCTAATCTAGGGCCTCTTTTCTTCCAAAATATGCTTTTTGTCTCTTTATGTTGGTAGTGTAGATTTTTACAAAGTTTTAAAGACAATTCATTATTATATCCTGATATCTTATTGATATTAGGTTTCTAGATCCTCTGAGATCATTTAAAAATTATTGTAGTGTAGGTAACATGATTATGAAAGTGTTAAAGTTTGTGGTATTAATGCATAAAGTTACTGTATCATTGCTTCCACCACAAGAACTGTAACCCTTCATTATATATTGTTGATAAATACAGGTAAGGTTATTTTATCCTTTTAGTTATATATCACCAATGCATGGAAAATAAATACTTTTAAATTTTGTTTTTGTTTTGGGGACACATTCTGCTATATTCAGGACTTAGTCTAAGTTTTGCACTCAGGAATTATTCCTGATGCAACCTAGAGGCCCCAGGGTGCTGAGGATTGAACCCAGGTCCGCTGCAGGCAAAGAAAGCACCCAAGTGACACTGTAATGGCCCCAGTCCCTGAAAGGAAAAGAATTTTATGCATGAGAGTTTCAGTTTAAGGGTTGTTTCCTTGGGAAGACGCTTACCCAAAAGATTTCAGATTAACCACATCTCTGATTTCAATTTATATGCAATTAGAATAAAGTTGTAGAAGGAATTCTCAGATGTGAAAATTTTGTATTAAAGTAATTGCTTAAATAGAAAAAACCATGTCTTTAATGGATATGTGACATTTTCTAACATTCTGCCTCAACTTGTTCCAACTAGATATGTTAATATGATTAACATGGTTTGTAAGCACAGTTGATTTGGACCAACAAAGTTGAAATAATAATTTAATGACCTATCTTCAGACCCAAGGATCTTTTAAGTAAAATTAAGTAATATTGCATGAGGAGAAAAGGAAGAAAGTATGTTTTTAGTATTTTAGTTTAGGGCCACCCAAAGTAAGAAGCCAACAGAAAACTTCTGATTGGTTGTGTCCCCTTCTCTTCAAAAACAGGGCATTTTTGGAATCATGTAATTATCTTTATGTGTTTTTGGAATCAGTTGATGGCTATGAGAGGGTTTTGAAAACTACTAATCCTGGTTGAACAACAACAAAAACTTCATATTCTGAATACAAGATCACTCCATCCTTCAGGAGGAGTAAATGAAAATTAAGAGATAATTCATCAAAGTAATTAGGTACATGGATCTTTCACCCGGGTCCTTATAGCACTATATTTTGCCAGATTTATGTACTTGCTGCTAGAATTTAGGTAGACTGGGATTGACTGCAGAAATTTTTCTCAGCCTAAAATGTTATTTTTTTTTTCACTTTAGGGCTGAGCAAAATAACTCTGAAAATTTTCCTCCTCTGTGACCAATTTTATTCCTCAATTGTATTATAAAAGAGGCCTCATACTTACTCTTAAAGAAATGATAGCGATCCATCAGATTGAACAAAAATTTTTAAACCTAGCTATATGCTGTTTTTAAAGTACATCAATGATACAGAATTTGATAATAAATATGAATTATTAGAAATTTCTAGAATTATAGAATAAAGCATCTTTATGAAAAAGAGTTTATGGTTTAAGAACAAAAAATATTTTGGGGTGGGGTGTAGGGGTTGGGCCACCCCTGGTGGTGTTCAAGGCTTATTCCTGTCTTTGCACTTCTCTCCTCCATGCAAGACACTTAACTGTTAAATGAAATCTGGAAATGTATTGATCAACTTAATCATGTGCACCTTTACCTTTGACAATCCAGAAATATTCCTTCAAGCAACATCCTAGAACAACAGGTGGGGCAGGTGTATATTTGGAGAGTTAGATGGATCTAATTTCTTCTACCTACAACAAACTATTATTCACTTTAAAGTTGTATTTTTACCATAAAATTAAAAATGTAGTTTTGATAATAGTTTTCCTGTATTGAACATGCTTTCCATTTGTGAGCCACAAGTACATAGTAATTAAGAAAACATAGTTGAACTAAAAATCAAACTTAAAGGTGTTTATAATTTGAATTCCTTTTGAAAAGTTGTATGAACTATAAACATGATTTTAGATAATTTAATACTAATTTATATTGAGCTTAAAATCTTAATTTCTCAGAAACTGTGTCTGCATGTTTATATTTCCTAATACAATGGATAAATGTTACATGTACATGCAGATATTAGAGCATTTTAGGCATTCCTGTCATTCTTGTTATGTCCTTATATGGTATCATTTTTTCCTTTCCTTTTCTATTTTCTCTTCTTACACACTTAGCCCAACCCCTACTGCATTACTTTCTTGATTCCAGAAAGCTTCGCTCTAATTTTCTCTTCTTATTTTCTCACCCTCTCAACTCCTCTTTCTTTCCCCCTTTCCTTCTTGTTTGGTAATCATTTACTTTTACTCAGCTCTGTATATTTTTTAGCTTTTATCTAGTGAAGCCAAATAATTTTATTTGCATGAATTTACTTGGGAAGTTGAGCAACAGGGGTGGGAAACACAGGCATCCTCAAATTGGATAACAGAGGATGGCGTTTGTGATAGCTTCTTCATTTGCTTTGCTCCATTCGTTTTCAATTATCTTCTTGTTCTCCTTGTTTTACTCTTCTTCCACAGGGCTTTTATCTACTGTTTTCAGTTTCCTTCTTTCACTTTTCTCCTTATAAACATTAGAATTTATCTTTATTTTTTACAATTTAGAATTAACAATATGATTTTTAAAATTGAAAATGTTGTAGTCTATATGTTGTAATGGTATATTGTTTCTGTAATTAATTGAGACTTAAAGATATTCTCTTTATTTTGTCACATCTGCAAATAGTCATAGTTTAACTTCTTTTGCAACGTGGATGTTTCGAAAACTTTTTCTTATCTGGTAACTTGGTGACTACTTGCAAAATAATGTTGTATAATAAAAGAAACAATGGACGTACTTGCTTCCTGCCTTTCTCAAGGGAAAGTTTTCAGGTTTTTTTTTTTTTTGCCATCTGAGTATATGGATTGTTTGTATATAGCCAATACTGCTTGAGATATATTACTTCTTTCCCTATTTTGTTGCAATTTTTTTTATCATAAATGGTTGCTTAATCTTTTCAAAACTTTTTCCAAGCTACTAATCTAATCTTATGATGATTATTTTACTTTTGTTGATTTAGTATATTGTGTTAATTGATTTGTTTAAATAAACCATCTTTGTATGCATAGAATGGAAACTCATGTAATCATAGTATTTGATCATTTAATCAATTGTTGAGTTTAGTTTCATAAGATTGTGAGAGGACTGAGATGAGGATTGAGAGACATGCTAGGAAGAAAGAGATAAGGTAGGACCCTCAAAAGCTGTCATTGCCTACTACTTACTCTTATGGCCTGAGGTATTTTGCTACTAGGTGCCACTAACTACCACCTTTTGATTTTGTATTCCACAGAAAATTCAGCACCAAAATAGAGCCCACAACTACTTCAGAGCATCCAATTAACAGCAAGCAGGCAGAACCAATCTCTTTTGGGAAACAAAAGACAGAAAAGAAAATCTGTCCAAGGAAAAACCAGTTAGACTCCAACTGATGACCCTTTTAGGCCCCATCCCTTGGGAAGCTTTTTGTTTTTTGCTGACAATAAAATCTGCCCTCTGCTATCCCTGTCTCCATGTCTGTTCATCAGACTGAAGAATCTGGAAACACAGCAATTCTAACAGGAAATTATTAGTAATGCAGATTTTCACTAGAAAACAGGAACAAGGATCAAATAAATAAACTAATCTCAGAGTCTACTAAGCTAGTAAGAGAACATCAAATGAATTCCAGTGTAAGTAGAAGGAAACAGAAGGTTGGAGTTCTGAGTTAGTACAGGGTTTTTTCCCCTTATGGTGACCTGGTTTTATCTTGACTACCATATGCTCCTTCAAGCACTGTGGGGTGCACCTTAGAGGTTCCTAAATATCGCTGCGTGGCCCTGAGACTAAAAGCATTTCCCCAGACAATCATTTGCCTCTGTAATTATTTCTGACCTTTCACCCTCAGCCTGTAAACAGCAGAAGATTGTGTTTTGTTCCCTTACCCATTCCGCTGAGGTAGGAAGCGCCTGGTTAGGACCACACCAGTTAGGTTCCAATCTGGGTGTCAGGGTCCTTTGACTTGAACAGAATCCAAATAAGAATCAGGAAAAAACAGTACAAATTCTTTAAGGGGATACAAGAAGTAATAGTACACACTCCCTAAGACCAAGTTCAAGTTCACTCCAGAAATAGCCCAGCCAGCTACAAAGTATCAGGCTATATAGGTATAGAAATAGAGGGGATTTAGGAGCCGTAGTGATAGCAAAGTGGGTAGGGTGTTTGCCTTGCATGTGACCGACCCAGATTCGATTCCCAGTATCCCATATGGTCCCCTGAGCAGTGCCAGGGATAATTCCCAAGTGCAGAGCCAGGAGTGACCCCTCTGCATCACCAGGTGTGACCTGAAAAGAAAAGAGAGGGATTTAGTTAGGGGTAGAAGACTTATGGAAAAAGGAGGAGGACTCAGGAACAGAGATTTCCATTTCCAGAACTAAGGGCGCCACCCAGATTCTGACTGTACTTGGTCATTTCCAGGATTTGTCATGGCAATTGTAAATTGTCATGGCAGAGGTGGGTGTGATTTTGTTATGCAAATATATTATAATAAGATGTAGGTTGACCATCAATTACCTGGTTCTTTATCCTTGATTTTCTACCTTCCAACAAGTATACAAATGTTTTCATTGTTTTATCCTCTTGGGTTGTTTACCATCTATAACATATTAATTCTTTGGACAAAGCATGTGATTGGTACACAAAATAAGTGTAATTACAGAGAAATAGTGATCTATGCATAAGAAAATATTCTCTTACCAGTAGGTTTCTATTTTTTATATATATAAATGTAACTCAGGTCACTTATACTTTGTTATACACTGGCCATCTTTCTATCTTACAGTGCCTTTTGATACAGGACTCTAATCTATTGACATTTAAGGAAATTATTGATATAAGGAACTGTTGCCCAGAGCATAAAATGTTGCAAAATTTGAGTTTTTGCAGTCTGATGTTTTCTTCTATTCAGGCCTCTTGTGTTTTCTTCCCCTCTGTGCCTTGGTGAAGTAATCTGCTTTCCTTCACTTCTGCTCCTTTCTTCTCATTGTTTTGGCATTGATTTTACCATGACATTTACATCTGAAATTCTAAGTTTATTTTCTCATCCAGTTTAAAGTTTCTAAGTCTACAGCTCAATCTATGATCCTCCTTCTATGCCATCTTTTTTTTATCCTTGTATTTTATATATTTTTGTACTTCTAACATGGCTAACCTTGCTTTTTGAAGAATATCGTTTAGTATTGTTTAGAGGTAAAGAATGCCCTCAGCTCTTGCTTGTCTGCAAATATTTTTAATACTCCCTCAAATATAAGCGATAGACTTGAATCTTAGAGGCTTCTTTGGTAGTAGTTGCTTTCATAAGTACTTTGAATATGTCTTTCCTTGATTTTATTTCATTTCAAAAATCTTATTTGACTTTTATGGGAGAACCTTTAAATGTAAGTCTTTGTTTCTCTGTTGTTTACTTTAGGAGGCTGTGTCTCTTTTTGATTATTACCATTTTGACTACAATGTAAAAGGCTATATTTGATTATTAAATATTTATTTTCTTAAATACATAAGCCAGTTTTATTTCTTATATGATTTCTATAATTATATACTTTTATATAAAAATAGAACAGGAATAGTACAGCAGGAGGACACTTGCCTTGCACACGGTCATTCCAGGTTCCATCTGCAGCATCCCATGTGGTTCTCTGAGTTCACCAAAAGTGATCCATGATCTTTGGTTACTAAAAAGCACTCCCACTTGTGCTCAGGGAGCTTCAAACATTTCTGGCAATACTCAGCCATATGGCACAGGCCTAAACATTCAGTATTTGGGCCCACTGATATAAATTGTTTGTTCCTTGTGGTGCTGATGGCCACCAGAGCTACATCTGGTATGGAATACGAGTCCTAAGATGCCAGATATTGAACTTTGTAAGTTAAACTGGCATCTAATTCATGCAAGTCTCTATACCCAGGTTTTTAAGCTATCTACCAGATTTAAAAGGCCACATTTTTACTATACAACTCTTACCATTTTAGTTCATTGCCTACAGAAATTAAATGATTATTTACCAACTGGTATAATAAAAATGCTAGAATTCTGATACATGCTCCATCAAATCTGAATTAGAATTTATATTTTCAGTACCCGAGCTATAGTAAAAGTGAGTAGGGTGCTTGATTTGCGGATGTGGGTTTAGTTCCAAACACCCCATATTGTCCCTTCAACCCTGCCATGAGTCATCCCCCCAAGCACAGAACCAGAAGTAAGCTCTGAGCACTGCATGGTGTGGTCCAAAAAAAAAATTATATTTCTTAATTCAGTATCTTGGCCATTGATGAGATTACATGGTGCCAGGGGTGGTTTGTGGGTGTGGCTGCCAAGCTACTGGAAAACTGGAGACCTGGGTGGAGGAGGCCCAGTCCCAATCCAAGCAGGCTTGGAGATCTCAGCCATGGATCTCGCATACCTGGGTTCCTCTGTCTGTTCCTTCCAGACACTATAAAAGAAAACTCTAAGAAGAGAGCGATGCAGAATCTCACATGGAAGAGCCTGGCAAGCTACCTGTGGTGCATTCTATATGGAAAAAATAGCTAATTAATGGGCCTCATTCCCCTGACCCTGAATGAGACAGCGACAAATGAGACGTTACTGGCCCCTGCTCAAGCAAATCGATGAACAACGGGACTACAATGACAGTGAATTCAAGTATAAAGTCTCATTTTACCTTGTGTCTTCTAACAATTAGGACTTTTCTATGGTAGACATTTAGCCCTTTGTTTTTGGAATTAACCAAGGAGCACAATAATACAGACACATGCTCATAAAAAAGTATATTATATATATATGTACATGTGTATGTATATATACATATATACATACATTTTTGTGTATATGTGTGTGTATATATGTATGTATTCACACAGAAGTTTCCAACCTTATTTGGTTTATCACCACCTTTCATAAAAAAAATGACTCAGTGCCCCAAATGTTACCTGAGATTTCCTGTCCCACCATGGAACATTTCAGTACCCACTTGATGTATCATCCACTTTGGGAAATACTGATACAAATTCTCAAGATAAACAGATATGTATATTTTCTGTAAATTCATTGTGGGAATTAGCTAGGCTTTTGGTTTGGTTTGGTTTTTCTCTTTGAGACTTAGATCTTGAGTTAAATATTTAAGGAGAGTCCTGTAAACTTTGACCCTTGCTAGGTTTGTTAGTGTGCAGTTTTCCCTGCAGTTGGAAGCACTTTAGTCTCCAAAGGAGGGTGACAACTGTTGGACATGCTCTTTTGGAGACCAACAGAAAACAAAGCAGAGCCTATGTACAGTATCACGTGAAAAAGTCAGAATCTAATCAGAATGGTCTTCCAAACAGTGTAGCTTTCATTTTCCCACATCTGCAAAGAACAGCTTATTTGTACTTTTAAACAGGTTTTTTAACATTGTGTTTACACTTAAGGAAGCACAATGAATTTCTTGCAAGTGCATTCCTTTCTGAAACATCAATCTTTTGATAAAGTGTGAAAATTAATCAATATGTAATCTAGAAATATTTGCATTCTTTTTTGAAGCTTCTGTGATACAATTTAATGTTGCAATTGGATGTTTGTTTTCTAGAGAGCTCTCAGCCTCTCATTACTGTGTGATTATTATTTAACTGAATGAAGCCCCCAAAAGAATCTAATCAGTTCATTTATCCTTTTGAGTTGTACTTGAAGGGCTGGGTATCCTCTTGAAGAAGATAATATCTATTGAGTTAACTAGATTATTCCGCTGTCAATAAATGCCATCAAGACATAAACTACAGGATTTTTTTCTATTCATGAAAAACAAAAGTGTCTATGATCTGGGTTTTATGCCTAGTTGACCATACCATCTTTAAATCACAATATTTTTCCAATTCCTATTTGTTACTACTACTTTCTGCTACTATGTTTTCATACACTATTTGGCAGGTTTTTATTTACCAATGATGCAAATATTAGTTTATAAGTTTTTTCTTTCCTGTCATATATAGTTCCTATAACTTTTATTCCCAGTTTTCCTTATTATTTTTTTTTTTTGACGCTCAGGCAGCAGCTTTAATGGGGCTGCCTCGGTCCCCACTCTTCCCTCCAGCCCAGCCTGGGGGAATCCTGTGATGGGGGGGCCAGGGCCGGCTGGCCTCGGTTGGAAAGGTTTTCGCCCCAGAAGGTCCGACTTTGCTTGGGACCAATGAACACTGAGGCAGTGTCGGGCAGGGGAGCCTGTGACTGACGTCCCTGGGTTCTGGCTGGTGGCGTCGCTACAGCTTCATGCCGCTGCGGCGCCTCGAGTCCTGCCGGGTAATGGGGCTGAAGTTCACGATCTCCTTATAGTTGTGCTGCTTCCACTCGTCCACCGTGAGTTTCTCGTGCTCCAAGGCATCTTCAAAGGGCTGCAGGGCCACCGTCTCCTCCTCGGGCTCCAGGAAGGGCTCGAAGAATGGATGGGCGAGGGCCTGCGTGGCCGTCAGACGTTTGTCCACATCCAGCAGGTCGGTGGTCTCGGGGCTGGCACGTGGGAAGAGCTGAGAAAAGTCCTTCTTGGGGCTCTGGGGCAGGGACTGGATGTAGGATTTGGCCGCCTTATCCTTCAACTTCTGGACAAACTCTGCGCCCGGCACCCGTGTCACCTTCAGGATCCGCGACAGCTGGTCCAGGTAATCTTTCCCCTTGAGCAGAGTCCTGTCCGTCAGCATCTCGGCCATGACGCAGCCCACAGACCAGATACCCACCGTCTGGTTGTAGTGCATCCAGCTGAGGATCACCTCCGGGGCACGGTACCAGCCTGTCACCACGTAGCCCGTCATTTCCGCATCCGCGTGCCGTGCCAGCCCCAAATCCAAGATCTTCAGTTCACAGTCCTCGTTCACAGCCAGGTTGCCCGGCTTCAGGTCCCTATGGACAACCCCCGCCGAGTGGATATAACTTGAGACCCTTAAACATCTGATACACCAGGTACTGGACTTTGTCCTCACTGAACTCCACGCCCATGAGCTTCTGCAGGTCCGTTTGCATAAAAGGCATCACTAGGTAGAACTCCTGGAAGTTGCGCAGGGAGGAGGCCGGCGTGAAGACATCCAGGAGCCCGATGACCTTGTCGTGCTGCGTGTGTTTGAGCAGCAGCAGCTCGCGGTAGGCCCTCTTGGTGAACATCTCACACTGGAAGGGCCGGCACAGCTTCTTGATGGGCACCTTCTCCCCTGACCAACTTGTCGCTGGCCGAGCAAACGGCGCCATAGGCCCCGCTGCCAATGTGCGTTGGGGACGGGTAGGTCTTGGGCAGCTCCCAGGCTGTCTTGTGCACGTCCTGCTTGTAAAAGCTCTTTCTCCAGGTGAGGCTCATCCCGGGCGCTCCGTCGTTGTCGCGGCGGCCCCAGCGCGGCCTTATGTTTTTTTTAAAAAATATCTTTGAAGTTAACTTACCTCATTCCTGGCTCTACAGATTTCCATACATTCTGAAATACCAACTGTACTGAAGACAGAGTTGGAATGGTTAAAGGAGGAAAGAAAAGTTACCTCGTTCAACTTTAAAAACCAGGGAGGAAGAGTTGTGGAGGTTTATAGAAAGAGGTTGTTAAGAAAAGGTTGTTAATAAATGTGTGATTGAGATATATTTGTTTAGCCCATGTGAGTTATTTTTCAGGCTTGTAAAATGAATACTATAATGTTGAATGTGCACATTTACTAAGATTAATTGAGATGACACATATAATAGGTACACACATTATTCAGACATTCCCAAGACAGCAAGATATAATTCTTGACTTTCTTCATTAGTCTTTAAGGGCTTGACCTATTTTAAATAGTATCTCATTGAAACTGAAATATGAATATTGTCAACTATTCTGTATACAACACAATCTCTCTCAATCCTCTTTTAAACCAATTACTCATCCTTACATATTCACTGTGTGCTAAGGAGTTATCCAATTAGTATAACAGTTTGGTCCTAATTGTGCCATTGAATTATTTTGCAAGAAAAAAGTAGAATTGAGATAATTTAAGTGTGCTTTTATATGTTTAATCAATATAACTTTAATTCCTGTCTATTAAACTTTGAGTAAAATCCTGATTAGAAGTTTATATCTGGTTTAAATTACCAATTTTATAATTCTTGATTTTATTTGGTTTTGAGGCCACACCCTGCAATGTTCACTCCTGGCTCTGCACTCAGGGATCACTTTGGTGCTTAAGGGACCATATGGGGTATCAGGGATTGAACCAGGGCCAGCATGATGCAAAGCAAACTCCCTACCCGCTGTAGTGCTTTCCTAGTTCAACAGTTCTTTAATATTTATTTAATCATACCATATTATGGAGATATAGCACAGTGGTTGGGCTTTCACCTTTCGAACTGACCCGTGTTCGATTCCTCCGCCCCTCTCGGAGAGCCCGGCAAGCTACTGAAAGTATGGAGCCTGCACGGCAGAGCCTGGCAAGCTACCCATGTGTATTGGATATGCCAAAAACAGTAACAATAAGTCTCACAATGAGAGACGTTACTGGTGCCCGCTCGAACAAATTGATGAGCAACAGGATGACAGTGACAGTGACCATATTGCTAAATATATAGTACTAAATACTACTAAACACTCTATAGTTTTATAAAAAGTTAGCACTTTCTCTCTTTTGAAAAAATATTAAAACAGATATTTTACAATTGAATAGATTAGACTATCATTGCTCTCTAACAGTCAAAATCCTCACTTGCTATTTTGTAAAAATTTTTACAAGCTGGTTTTAAAATTTATATGGAAAAGAACCCAGAATACTGAGTTTAACCTTGAAGAGCAAAGTGTGAGAATTGATATCACTCTGCTTCATGATTTGCTAAAGATTTAATGATAAAGAGAGTGTGGCAATGTGGCAGTGATGAAACACAAAGAGATCAGGAAACAGAAAATCTCAGTATTAGATGCACAGACTTGGGCACCTTTAACAAAGTGGCATAATCAATGCAATGGACATAAGATTGTTCATACAACAGCAGAATTGAACAGCTAGCTATCCATGTGGAAAAATTTGAATCTATATATAGAACTTTCACCCTTCACAAAAATTTACTCAAGAATATAAAACTGTTAAATGTTTGGAAGAGAACATAGGAGGAAACCTAGATGGTCTTGCATATTAAGGTGATTATAGATGTATTATCAAAGAAATGATACATGAAAGAAAAGTTAGGCTGGACTGTGTTAAAATTAAAATCACATCCTATAAATGACACTATCATGTGGGGCTGGAACACTGAAGTACTTGTCTTGCACACAACCAACCTGAATTTCATCTCTGGCACTACATATGTCTCCCTGAGCCCAGAGTGAGAACTTAGCCCTGAGCACTGCCTGGTTTGGCCCAAATATTAATTTAAAAAATCCCTCTATTATTATGAGAAAGAATAAAGAAGTCACAGACTGGGCAGAAATATTTGCAAAGAAAAATATTTGGTAAAGTACTTCTACCAAAAAAATGTGCAAAAAAATTCTTAAAATTCAGCTATAAAGAAAGGAAGTACCTAATTCAAAAAGTCATAAAACCTGAATTGGCATCTGATCAAAAAGTAACAACAACAAAAAGTAACAGTAACAACAAATCTCACAATGGAGACGTTACTGATGCCCACTCGAGCAAAACGATGAGCAACGGGATGACAGTGACAGTGACTTGCATCATCAGTTTGATTTATCATATACTAAGCATTTTTTACTTTACTGTATTTCTCATATGCAAGATTTTATATTCAAGAATAAATTTAATTTGTTTCTATAGTCAGTTGCATGTTAGAGTGGTAAATCTTAGGAAATCATTTGCTTGCTATATTTCTAAAATATTTATAAGTAATTTACTTTTACTAGTTCAATCAACCCTTTTCATAGGTGACAGTATTAATAGTCACACTAAAATCACATTTAAAAATTATTTGTTTATTTTATTGAATCATGAGATACACAGTTACAATTTGTTCATGATCAGGTTTCAGTCATGCTATGTTCCAACAGCCTTTCCTTCAGTGGACACTTCTGACCACCAATGTCCCCAGTTTCCTTCCCGACACCTCCTAGCTACCCTGGCCTCTGTGGCAGGTACTTTTCTTCTTTCTCCCTTTTTCTCTCACTCTCTTTCTCTTTCTTTGCTTATGGGCATTATGATTTGCAGTAAAGGTACAAAATATAATCATGTTTATTCCTTTACCTACTTCCAGCATTCAGTTCTTGTCCAGAGTGATCATTTCCAGCTCTCCCATAGTGGACTTCTCTATTCTAACTGCCATCCCCACCCCCTCCACCACTTGCAGTAAGCATCCAACTATTAAGATTTTATTAAAAGGAAATGAAGTACCAAAGCATTGATTGCACTATTCAATTTAGAAAATCTAGAAAATACTATAGCAGTAAGTTGGATCCATTGGATCTTCTTGTTTCAAAAGTCTCATAGTAACAAAGTGACATAATTTTCTGAAGTTGAGCAATGTACAACCTGTATAGTAAACTTTTGGCTACTCTGGGTATGGCCACTCAAGTTAAATAGACTGACATATTTCCCATTAGAAAATAAAAACATATGCATCTATTTGTATGCTACAAGGTATCAGTGTGGTTGTATCAATTTGTATGCACCATTTAGAAATTCTCAACCATACTAAATTTTCAAACATACTAAAATATCACTGTATCACTGTCAACATTTACTAAAATATGAATAAACTTAATACTTTTTAAGAACTATATGAGGTTAATTTTTCAGGGAGAAGGGAATTCTGTGGCAAGCGAGATAATGGGCAACCTTTCAGTTATTATATCTTCAAAGTGTGAAATATGATATAGCCATAGATGGGTAGACTAAATTGGAATCATCTTTTCAAATAATTATTTCAGTATGGAAAGTGCACACAGAGCAGACTGTGTGGACAATGACTTTCAGTCTCATGAGCAGGTGCAGGAGCAGGTGCTGATTTGGTCCTGGATATAGAAAACTAGCATTATTTCCCCATGTTAAGGTATTGACTGACACTTTTGACTGACACTTTGCAGTCTTGCTAAGAGAGTCATAGATTTTTTTTCTTTTTTGTTGTTTTTTCAGAACACATAAAACCATACTTTAATTAATAGGTTTGAATCAGTAGACAACAAAAAATAAGACAGTTCCAAGACAATAGGAGTGTAAAATTGCAACAGATTAATGCTCTTACCCAAAACTCCTCTTGGCACACATGCTCTAGAGCACTGTTTTCTTTCGAATTCACATTTACAAAGGTGCACAGGAATCTAAGCAACAAGCAACTTAAGTCAAATACAAACCTGCTATATTACTGCCGTCAATACTGGGATATGTATCCTGAATAAGTTCCTCACCAATATTAGCTTAAAAATAGACTAGAGGTATAAATTAGAAAGGTGCTATCTGTATTTTAAAAGCAGAAAACACCTTGAAAACACAAATTCTGTTTACATAAGGCTTTCTGTAATGATTTGTTCAAATTTAAAATGAAGTGTTGGGATTTGGGGAAATTATGCAATTTGATGACTTGTTATGTTATAAATAATAATATGCTATTCTGAATTCACAGAAATAAAGGGCTTTAATTTTGACTCTCAAAAAGAGAAGTCATGAGTTGTTTCTTCTACTACAAATCAGCTTGGAAGACTTGAAAAACCAATCCAGTATAGAGTAAAATACTACTTTTGAAAATTATGCTTTAGAGCATTTGAAGTTGATGATCTCTGGTTAGAAAGTCTTTAGGTCACAAAAATACTGAAAAAAAATTGTATTCCTTTCTAATCAGCCTGAATGCCTTTACTTTTCACTTCTATAAAACTCTGTGGAAAAGTTGATTTCCTTGGATTAAATCCTGTGAAACCGAGGTAACTAGAGAGAAGATACATTTTAAAAGCCTTTCTAAAATATAACATTTATCAGTAGGGTTTTTTAAAATTGCATTATATTATTAGCACAAAGTTTTTTTAAAGTTTTTTTTTAATTGAATCATTATGAGATAGACCCTAACAAGGTTTCAGTCATACAGTGTTCCAACACTCATCCTCCACCAGTGTACATTTCCCAGCACCAGTGTTCCAAATTTCCATCCGATTACCCCCACTCTCTATGACTGGCACTCTCTCTCTCTCTCTCTCTCTCTCTCTCTCTGAGATTAGATACAAGACAAGATTGTCCATTATTGCTAGTTCTATTCAATATTGTACTGAAAGTACATGCCATAGCAGTGATGGGAAAAAAAAGATATTAAGGGCATCCTTCAGAATTTTTTGCACACATTTTATTGTAGCTCATCAGAATAAATGTCTCTCTAAATGTTGTTTCTCAACTGACAAGACATTCACTGTATCACTGTCATCCCATTGCTTATTGATTTGCTTGAGCAGGCACCAGTAACATCTCCATTTTGAGACTTGTTCCTGTTTTTAGCATATCGAATATGCCATGGTAGCTTGCCAGGATCTACCGGGTGAGCAGGATACTCTTGGTAGCTTGCAAGACTCTCTGAGAGAAATGGAGGAATCGAACCCAGGTCGGCCATGTGCAAGGCAAACATCCTACCTTCTGTGCTAATAG
This sequence comes from Sorex araneus, assembly GCF_027595985.1. NCBI lineage: Eukaryota > Metazoa > Chordata > Mammalia > Eulipotyphla > Soricidae > Sorex > Sorex araneus. Next base: position 377,748,734 of record NC_073302.1, on the reverse strand, counting down.
ATTAATATTTTATATACATAATATTTTGGTTATAATGAGTAATCTTATATAATATAGGCCCAATGGTCAACAGTTTCCTTTATTATTGCTATTTTTTCTTACTAAAAAAAAGTGTGAAGATCTCAGAAGCAAATGAGATGGTTTGATATATCAAATTGAAGTTTCTGCACCTCAAAGGAAACAATGACCAAAATACAAAGCACCCCAAGACTAGGAAAAAATATTTTCCACCAGTCATATGATAAATGGTTGATATTCAAGATAAAGAACTGTTAGAAATTTATAAGAAAAAACAACCAACCCCATAAAAAGTGTGTTTGGAATGGGAGATATCATGAACAGAAATGATCCCAAATGGCCAAAATGTAATGAAAAAGTGCTGTACATCTCTTATCTTCAGAGAAATGCAAATCAAAATCAATGATGAGATATCTCACCTAGGAGACTGGCACACATCACCTACAGCAAAAACAACCAGTGCTGTTGTATAGTTTGGGCGAAACGGATCCTAATCTACTGCTGATTGTGAATATCAATTAGTTCAGCCTTTTTGGAAATCAATATGGAATTGTAGCACTGTAGCACAGTTGTCCTATTGTTCATCGATTTGCTCAAGTGGGCACCAGTAACGTCTCCATTGTGAGACTTGTTGTTACTGTTGTTGGCATATCGAATACACCACGGGTAGCTTTCCAGGCTCTGCCATGTGGGAGGGATATTCTCAGTAGCTTGCCAGGCTCTCCAAGAAGGACAGAGGAATCGAACCCGGGTTGGCTGCATGCAAGGCAAATGCCCTACCTGCTGTTCCAGTCCAAAATTAAAGAAGACAAATTTGAAAAATGTCGAAGGAAAAAAAGTCACACCTCTTGCAGCAATATGGACATTTCTAAAAAAACTAGGAATTGAGTTTCCATATTACTTAGCAATTCCACTTCTTGTCATCTACCCAAAAGGCCCCAAAATTCTATTAAAAAAATATGTTTTCAACCCTCTGTTCTCCGGGCACTATTGACAATAGCCTAAATCTGGAAACAACCCAAGTGTCCAAGAACAGATGACTGGATAGAGAAACTGTGGTACATATACACAATGGCATACTACTCAAATTTAAAGAAGGATAGAATCATGCGTTTTGCTGCTACATGGATGGAACTGGTGAGTATTATGCCAAGTCAAATCTGTCAGAGGGAAAGGGATAGACACAGAGTGATCTCTGTCATAGGTGGGATATCATAAACATGGGAACATAATAGGAGGATAACAAATGCTCAAAGGCAAGAGAAACTTCCTAATTCAGTAGGAAGTTTATCACAGCATGGAATTGGAGGGCAGCCCTAGGACAGTGGAGATAGGAATTGGACACTGGTGGAGGGTGTGATGCTGGAATATTTTATGCATAAAGTCCTGCTGTGTTAACAGTTTTATAAAGCATTATGCCTAAAGTAAAATTTTAAAAATATATGTAAGTCTACTATTTTAGGTAATGAAGTATACAGATTTTATACAGATACTTAATATGTCCAGAAATATTACTAATTTCATTTTTTAAAGGAGCACTTGAAAGAACAGGGTATTTTCCACAATTACTTTTTAAACTAAATGCATTAAAATATTTTTGTGGATTTCCGTTTTATGCTAAAGAGTGCAAAATATGAAAATGTTTCAGATTGCTTTCTTATAAACTGTAGAATTGAGTTAAAAACTTTGCTTTCCAATCTAGTAAAAACAGAGATCAACAAATGGGACTACATTAAACTAAAAAGCTTCTGCACCGCAAGAGATACAGTGACCAGAATCCAAAGACTATCCACAGAATGGGAAAGGATATTTACACAATACCCATCAGATAAGGGGTTGATATCAATGGTATATAAAGCACTGGTTGAACTCTACAAGAAGAAAACATCCAACCCCATCAAAAAATGGGGCGAAGAAATGAACAGAAACTTTACCAAGGAAGAAATACGAATGGCCAAAAGGCACATGAAAAAGTGCTCTGCATCACTAATCATCAGAGAGATGCAGATCAAAACAACTTTGAGATACCACCTCACACCACAGAGACTAGCACACATCCAAAAGAACAAAAGCAACCGCTGTTGGAGAGGATGTGGGGAGAAAGGGACCCTTCTTCACTGCTGGTGGGAATGCCGACTGGTTCAGCCCTTCTGGAAAACAATTTGGACGACTCTCAAAAAATTAGATATTGAATTCCCATTTGACCCAGCAATACCACTGCTGGGAATATATCCCAGAGAGGCAAAAAAGTACAATCGAAACAACATCTGCACATGTATGTTCATCGCAGCACTGTTTACAATAGCCAGAATCTGGAAAAAACCCGAATGCCCCAGAACGGATGACTGGTTGAGGAAACTTTGGTACATCTATACAATGGAATACTATGCAGCTGTTAGAAAAAAGGAGGTCAAGAATTTTGTAGTCAAGTGGATGGGCATGAAAAGTTTCATGCTGAGTGAAATGAGTCAGAAAGAGAGAGACAGACATAGAAAGATTGCACTCATCTATGGTATATAGAACAACAGAGTGGGAGACTAACACCCAAGAACTGTAGAAATAAGTACCAGGAGGTTGACTCCATGGCTTCGAGGCTGGCCTCACGTTCCGGGGAAAGGTCAACTCAGAGAAGCGATCACCAACTACATTGTAGTCGAAGGCCATGTGGGGGAAGGGAGTTGCGGGCTGAATGAGGGCTAGAGACTGAGCACAGCGGCCACTCAACACCTTTATTGCAAACCACAACAGCTAATTAGAGAGAGAAAACAGAAGGGAATGCCTTGCCACAGTGGCAGGGTGGGGTGGGGGGGAGATGGGATTGGGGAGGGTGGGAGGGACACTGGGTTTATGGGTGGTGGAGAATGGGCACTGGTGAAGGGATGGGTTCCAAACTTTGTATGATGGAAGTATAAGCACAAAAGTGTATAAATCTGTAACTGTACCCTCACGGTGATTCTCTAATTAAAAATAAATAAATTAAAAAAATAAAAATAAAAAAAAAATAAAAACTTTGCTTTCCACATGTTGCCTTTAGGACCACTTTTCTTTGGGGAGTGATTGCTTTTTTCTATGTATCTAGGCAAGTGTGTTATTACAAGCCTAACTCATTGAGGGTTTTTGTGCAATGGCTAGTAATTCCAAAAAAAGCAGTCAGAGGGCAAGCAGTAAGAGACAGGGACTTGATGAAGAAGGCCAATCAAGAGAGATCACACATGAACATTTCACAGGAACACGTGTAGTAGATCAAGGAATCAAGGACACTGACTTGGTAGCAAAGAGGGAGGTAGAGTAAGTCATTATTTGGAGAGTAAATTCTACAGCGAGAACAAGGATCAACTTCCATTAAAGAAACCCTGAGATCCAGATGGATATTCCCATCCACTTCAGTTATACTAAGATGCATACATCCAGTGCTGGTTCTACTCCTATTAGTTCAGTTGGGTGGAATAAAATTCCACAGAAAAGGTGCTGAAGCAACAGAATTTAATTTTCTCACACTAATGAAGTTCACGCATGAGTAAACATATTTCTGGACACACCATCAATAAGGGAAATATATATACATATGGCTCTCGGAGAGCCGCAAGCTACTGAGAGTATCCTGCCTGCATGGAAGAGCCTGGCAAGCTCCCCATGGCATATTCAATATGCCAAATACAGTAACAATAACAGTCTCATTCCCCTGACCCTGAAAAGAGCTTCCAAACATTGGGAGAAATGAATAAGGAGAGGCTGCTAAAATCTCAGGGCTGGGATGAATGGAGATATTACTGGCACCTGCTCAAGTAAATTGATGAACAACGGGATGACAGTGACATAGATCAAGTTCAAGGTCAAGTTACCATTAGTATTTTTTTTTTTTGGTGAGAGTTTTCTTCCTGACTAGCATTATCGCATGGCCTTTCTTTCTGTGTGAACATCGAGAATAAGTGTCTCTGCTGTCTTTTCCTCTGCTTATAAAGTCATTAGATCTATCAGATTAGCACCCTAATCTGTTTACATTTAATTAATGTAAACTCCCTTAAACCCCTCTATTCAAATTAGTCACTTTTAGTATCAGGAGTTCAACATATGAGTTGGAGGGGCACAATTCTATCCACAAATCCACTACCTAGCACTTGAATAAATGGTCAAAACAAAGGATTAGTCTTTGCTGTAATAACATAGTTGGCAAGAATATTTTACTCTTGCTGGTGATGTTAGTAACAGACCCTCTTGTTATACCAGCATGAGTTATATTTTAGGCTTCCTTCTTACTGCCTTGTTTTTTAGTTCATCAGCCCAGGAAAAAACGAAGTATTTTTCCAAGATATTTACAGCTTGTTCTAGAAGTTACTTCATAATCTCTAATTATTCCCCTTTCAACTTCAGTCAACCTGGATCAATATCTTTGCAGCTTCTAATAACTCTGAGAGAAGCAGAATTTTTTTTTTTTTGTTTTTGTTTTTGGGTCACACCCAGCGATGCTCAGGGGTTACTCCTGGCTCTGCACTCAGGAATTACTCCTGGCGGTGCTTGGGGGACCATATGAGATGCCGGGGATCGAACCCGGGTCGGCCGCATGCAAGGCAAACGCCCTACCCGCTGTGCTATCGCTCCGGCCCCGAGAAGCAGAATTTTTAACCTGAAATAAAAATAATGTCTCACTACAGATATAATAGATGATTGAAGTTGCATGTCTCTGATGAGCACTTTCATCTATTACAGGTTAATTGTTGAGAGAACTCTGATAAGTAAGGTAGTGAAAATAGTCTCATGCTACAAAGTTAAATTAGAATGATGGTTTGAGGTGGCCAAGGATAAATTGTTTGAATAATAGGAGTTATTTTGTAATTTTGGCATACATTCTTCTCTCATTTATGTGCTTATTTGTGAATGATTAAACTGTATTATCATATTACCCTATCATTACAAACATGTCTGTACTTTTCTGTTTTACCCAGTTTGCCACTGCATTGATTTCACATCTCATACACCAATAATACATTAGCACTGCACTGTAGCACTGTAATCCCATTGCTCATCGATTTGCTCAAGCGGGCACCATTAACATCGCCATTGTGAGACTTGTGTTACTGTTTTTGGCATATCGAATACGCCATTGGGAGCTTGCCAGGCTCTGCCTTGCAGGCGGGATGGTCTCGGTAGCTTGCTGGGCTCTCTGAGAGGGACAGAGGAAACAAACGTCCTACCTGCTGTGCTTTCACTCCAGTCCAACAATACATTAGTGTGATAAATTAATATCTCTTATTATATGTTCTATGTATTACAAAAACCAAACAAACAAAAAATGACTCTAGGGCCAGACAGTACAGCAGGCAGGGTGCATGCAATGGAAGCTGTTTGCCTCTCTCAGGCATTTCCCAACAATAGAGGATTCATAAATCAGATTCTCTGTGTGTATGATATTTACCCAAGAGACTGAGCAATCACTGCTTTATCCTTTAGGGTAATTTTTCTCCTGTGGATGTTACCATAAGCGTGCTTACAACTCATTTACTGGCTTCCCATTTGGATATTTTCATGTAACATATGGCTCCACAATCTTCAATATACTGGAGCCTTGTTAAATTTAACAAAAGTATCATTGAAGATCTTCAAAAGTAAAGAAGCTGTAATATCATTTGGACCTTTGGGCTCACACCATTGATATATTTGATCTTAATGAAAAATGTCAATTTAGAGTCTGCAAATGCAGAACATTTTCTAACTTTTCTTACTATCATAGCCATTCAAATTTCTGTTCTGTACATATGCCCATAGTCCTCATAATAGTTATCAATGTTTTTATAGCTAGGCTTCTCATTGCCTCTAAGCATATTTTGGACAGACTTCTTTCTGAGACACTTGATTACCAGTTCTGCAAAATTCTTGTTTTTTTGTTATGGGTCTCTTGTTCATCAGGAACCTTCATTTTCTTCCCCTCTTCACCTTTTATGGTACCAGTTAGAAAAATAGAAATTTATTATCTCTTTATTGGTAGAATTATGGACTCTATATTTTAGGTCACTGATTCAATTTTAACTTCATTCTGTTACTGTCACTCGATACTATATGCTTTAGATTTTTTACTTCTAGTAAGATGAGTTCTTTCATTTTTTTCCCATCAGATTCACTTAAAGTATATTTATTCTCTGTTCAATTGGTATTTTTGTTGGTGGGTTGGTTGATTTGTTGGTCTTGTTTGGTTTTCAGAGACAAAGCATCACTTGGATTATTGTTCTAAAGTATTCTTAACATAGTTAAAAACATAAGTCTGATATAATTGAGAATCTCCTGGAACTTTTGTCACCCTCTGTTGATACGGTTGAATGTCTTTATTTTTTATTGTTTCTGGTGCTCCATCATGATCTGAAGTGTGAGATTTTTGACTGCTCCCAACTGACTACAGTCCTCTCTTCACTTGGTGGGGCTCTGCTGCCTTCTTCCCTGAGGTCAGTGTGTGGTGTACTTTACCTGTGCTATCTGCAGGGCTTTGCTCTGGCTCTTGGCACCAGAGGCATCATTTAGTATGCCTCTATGTGGCCTCACATAACTTTACCTGGCTAGCATCTGACACAGGATGAGGGTTCCATCATTTTTCCTCACAAGTTGGTCACTGTGTGGAACTCAGCAGGGTTCATTCTAATGTGGGTAGGAGTTGGTATAGGTGCGGTGGTTCCTGGACTTCTTGTTGTGGCTTGGCCAGGTGGCAAGGAACTCACTCTGGTGTTACTTCCAATCTACGTGGGAGTTGGAACAGGAGATGGGGTCTGTTGGCTTAGCAGGCAGTGGAAAACTCTCAGCAGAGTATGTGAACAAAGAATTTCAGTCTACTGTAGTCAAGGTCAACTTTCTTAGAACTCAGATTGGAAAAAAAATACGATGTAATAGTAATTCCATAAAGTTCCAATTTCAAGATTTATACATGGCTTCTCTCATATCAGGTAGGGATACATGATCAACAGAAATATATCTAAAACATAATACAAATTTTATTCTTCTTTTATTTCTCTCCTTAGCACTATTTAGCCCACCCTTTTGCTAAATTTATTAGAATTGCTTCTGCATACCCTAACTCACATATAGCTTTCTTTCTTTTTTGATGTCTTCCTCATTCTGCACCACAAAGCAGCAATCTGGCAAAGCACAAAACTTATGGAGCAACAGCACAGAAGGTCAAGTGATTGCCTTGCACATGGTCAACCTGGGTTCAATCCTCGGCATCCCATATGGTCCACTGAGCATTCCCAGGAGTGATTCCTGAGTGCAGAGCCAGAAATAAACCCTGAGCATTGCCAGGTGTGGTTCAAAAACAAAAACAAATGTATCAAAGTATAAGCAGGGAAAGGATGAGACTATATCAAATCATAATATTCTTTAGGAAGTGTCAAGAGAGCATATTCTAGGTGCATTCTCATATTGATAATATGCTGCTTCATTAAATGTCAGTACACAGAGAACATCTAAAACCTTAGGAATAAAAGTGTGACTTAGTGACTAAAATAAAGACACAGTAATAAAACATGTTAAAACTATGGAATTATAATGCTTCCCATTAGAACAAATTGGTCGTTAATTGCTCTGAAATCAAATTTTAAGTTTGAACATAAAACACTGTCATAATTAAAACTACTAACTTTTATAATAAAATAAATTTTATTTTATTATTATAATTTCCCATCTGCTCTTTGGGGACTTTCTCTGGAAACAATATCCCTAGGATACATTCTAGTTATAGGATCCCAACTTAGTATAAATGCAAGGTCCTAGTCTGAGGCCCACTGTATTCATCCTAATCACCTTACTTGTGGTATTTTAGTGCTGACCTTTGAATACACTAGAACAACACCACCCGCACTTCTTAACTCCAGTATTTGTCTCTAGAGATGAATACGCTAACCTGAAATTTTCCTTTTACAAAAAAAGAATTTAGTATGGAACTTGAAATATGTTAGAGGTCATTGGAAGGGAAATGATTGAAGCCTGCATAATAGGAAAATGAAGCTTCTGGAAATTTGTCCTCTTGGAACCACATTCTTCTCAGTCTGCAAACTGATAAGGTGAAGATTTTCAGGTGAATAGTCACCTAATACACAACCAAGTGAAATATACAACCAATAGAAAAATGAACTTCCTGGTAATTAAATTACTTTCCAATTAAAATTATATTTAAATTAGACCTTTTAATACATAATGTTTCTATTGTTTAACTACATGGTTAAAGGCTGTAAATCAATTTGTGTAAAATTTAAAATGTTCTGGGGCTCCCCCTGCTGCCTTAATATAAGTTACAGCTTCATGAATAGCTGCAATTTCAGGCTAAAAGTAACTCTTCTCTTTGTGACCTTTGCCACCTAGCTTAAATGTCTGTACCCTGGATTTTCTCATCTATATACTAAGCATTTACAATTCACGATCGATAGTATTATTAGAAGGACATGGGTAAAGTAGTGTAAGACCTTTATACAATATATTAGCGGGCATAAATTCTTTGGTAGGAAAGCCCTTAAAGTCAATATCGAATTTTTAAAAATATATGTATATATAAAGTCAGTTATAATTTTGGAAATATTTTCATTGATACTGCTGAGACGGTTGGTAGTAAAATGCTACACCCAATTACTTTATGAAAGGCATTTCTCTCTCACAACTACAGGAACTATAACAACTAAGGAGCAGTGGTTAACTTAGACCAATAGAGAACTAAGAATCCTACACTTTAGACTATCTGGTCAATGTATTTTTGTATTTAAATTTGTTTCTAAAATGACATTTTACCTGTCAACAGCTGGGAATGATTTACAAAGTCAAACCTATTTATCTTCTGTTGACAACATTCAAAGTTTAATTAAAAGAAGTCATTTTCATTTTGTTTGTTTTAGCCAACTTTTCTGTAATGCAGGAGAGATTATGAAAATTCTATATCCAATTTTAAAACTGTTTATTAAATAAATTTATTAGAATTAGATATGTATATAACTATTGATAAATGATACTTATTAAGAAAGAAATGAATTTAGCAATTTTTATAGTAGTTTTTATTAAAATCACATTAGAACATTATTTTAATTTTTGTCACTTTTGTCCTATTTTGCATATGTTACAATAGTTTACTTATGTTTTGTGGTATGATAACATTAACTCTAAGAGAACTGTCCTTATGTTAGTTATCACTTTGAGCAAAACCTTTTGATTTGGTTATGAGACTCATGTCTCCTTTATAATATTTTTAGGTTTGTTATCCATTACAATCATGACATAAAGCTCAAGATATAATTTTAGCTTAATCTTAGAGATTTTAAAAATAATTTTAAAAAGTATATGGGAATAGAAACTGTAACCCCTGTACAACCTTTCCAGCCACCTAAAGAAAATGTTTAGAAGATTTACAACAAATCAAAAATAAAATGATAAAAATAGACTTTTAAAATTATATCCAGAGACTTATCATAGCAACTTTTATTGTTTTCCCTTTTCTGAGTCCCAACTATCATTTCCTTCAATCTAAAAAATAATTTTAGCATTTTTTTCCCCATAGGTTGGAGAGGGCACGGTGGTTTGGGCTACACAGGGCAGTTCTCAAGAGTTATTCCTTGTTCTCTGCTCATAATTCACTAGGGTCATTACACAGGTGGGGATCTGTGTGTTTTGGGGCCTCAAACCTGGGTCTTCTGCATATAAGCATGCTCTCAGCCCATTAAGCTACCTCCCTAGCTCTTCCTTTAGCATTTCTTACAAAACTGGTCTCTGACAATAAAATTTTTTTCCTTTTGCTTGAAATACCATTTTTCTATGTTTCTTCAATATTAATTTCTGAAGAAAGCATTTTTTTTAACTGAATCATAGTGAGACATATGATACACAGTTATAAAGTTGTTCATGATTGGGTTTCAGTCATATAATGTTCCAACACCCTGTCCCTGCACCAGTTTACATTTCTCACAACCATTGTCACCAGTTTCCAACAGGTACCCCTTTCCTGCCTCTATGGCAGGCACTTCTCTCTCTCTCTTTTCTCTCCCCTTGTCTCTTTCTCCTCTTCCCCTCTCTCTCTAAAGAGAGCATTTATTAGATCAAATATGTTTTTCAATAAGTTAAGGTGTTCATCTACTCCTTTGTGGAGTATATAAACTATTACTTCATGATCAATATGATTAGCAATTTCTCCCTCTAGCTTAGTTTATATAGTAAATTACATAGGGTGGTTAACACAAAGGTGGGTTTAATGTTAACAAATCAACAAAGAATGATAAGACCAATTCTTGAGGAGATTAACAAAATCTCATCTAAGGAGATTACTAGGAGATCCATTCAAGGGTGGGGTCCAAACAAGGTGTGTCAGAGTGTGTCCCTTTCTTCCTTCCTCAGCTAGTAATCCGCTTAAATAGTTACAGAAAATTTACTTCTAATATTTCTAGAATGTCATTTTGTATGTGCACAGTAAGAGATATATCAGACTTAAAGTTTGGTTCTTCCTGAGGACATTCACTATATATTCCAGACCACAGTCCTCAGGCCAGGTTAGTCTTCCTAACCCCAGCAGGGTCCTTGTCTTGTCGTTACTTTTGGATCATGGCAGCATTTGTCTATCATGCTCTCAACTTATAGTTGAGTATTGTGATGCTTTGACCTGACCCATTTCGATGCCAGGGTAGCTCACAGCTTGCCCTGGGTCCATTCTGTGCCTCGTCGGGTCCTTGCTTTTGGGCTGCTAGGAACTAAGGGCAACTGAGTTGAGAAAGCAGATGCCCGGGAGTAAATATTATTGAAGTTAATCAGCTCCCAAGATACAAAGTGTAACATTAACTGTCTTCCTGTGACCATACAGAAAGGACATTGCTTTAAGGTAAACTAAGTTCCCTGCGGCAATGCTAAAAGGACAAACCCCATGTAATCCTACAGTTTTGTTTAATTCTACATACAAGCAAAATAATAGTCTGTCTTTCTCTGATGTTTCTCACTTAGCGCAATGCTTTCAAACTCCATTAATTTTTATTGCAAGTGGCAGAACTTCCTGATTTTCTTTGGTTATGAGGAATAATTTAATGCATATTAAGCTCAATTTGCTAGTATTTAGTTTTTGGGGGACACACCCTCCAGTGCTTAGGGCTTATTCCTTAGTGCTCAGGGGACCATGTGCAGTACCAGGGATCAAATCTAGGTCAAGAAAAGTTTCTTACTAGTCATAATTTCTTTCTTTTCCCTGTAAGAAATTTTGCATCTATATCAGAAATGTTAATTTATAATTTTTTGGTATATTTTTGTCAGGGTCCTGGCCAGTCGATCCTGGCAAACTGGAGTATGAGCCCGGAAGTCACCGGACTTACTCCCTATAGAAGAGGGAGTGGGAAGGGGAGAAGCCTCTGCTCTGGCCGTCTGCTCGCCACAGGATTCCTACTGCCGAGAAAGAAGCCGACCAAGAAGGTCACCGAGCAGAGCATGTATCATATTTTCCTCGTGGAACTCAGTACAGATGCTAGTTAATGATTTGTATTCCACAATCTCAGGGCCGGGTTAACTAGCTCAGGTAAATGTTAACTGTCACACCCCTCATCCCATTGTCTCCTCAACCAGGTGCCTGTGTGTGGAATGCTGGAGTGTATGGAATGCAGGGCCCATGGGCCCCTGTAACAGGGTTGGCTCTTGCTTTCAGGGGCAGGGTATTAAGTCAAAGTCTCAGGCCGGCTACTGAGACCTCAACATATACTTGTCTGGCTTTCAAATCAGGATAATATTTGATTCATAGAAAAGGTGGTATTAAAAGACAGTACCATGGTTTAGATATTGGCATTGCTGGAAGATCCCTGGCACCATTCATGGTCCCATCAGGAGTGATTCCTGAATGCAGAACCAGTACTTAGCCTAAGCACTACTGGGTGTAGTTACCAAACAGAAAAATATATTAAAAATAAGAAGAGAAATATGCCTGAGTTTTCTATTTAGTCATGATTTAGTTTTGTAATATTGTCTATTTATAAGCATTTACCCATTTCTTCTAGGCCAGTGTGTCTCATATAATATTGTTTCATATGTTATTAGTAATCTTATGATCCTTTGTATTTCTGTGGTACATATTGTAACTTCTATAGCACTGTTTTTCCATTGTTCATCGATTTGCTCGAGTGGGCACCAAAAACATCTCCATTGTGAGACTTGTTACTGTTTTTGGCATATCGAATATGCCATGGGTAGCTTGCCAGGCTCAGCCATGCAGGCGGGTAGCTTGCTGGGCTCTCTGAGAGGGATGGAGGAATCAATCCCAGGTAGATTGCTTGCAAGGCAAATGCCTACCTGCTGTACTATCACTCCAGTCAGTGCATATTTATAGATAAACACTTTTATAATTTTAAAACTATGATATTTTGACGTAAAAACAATAATGAGTTCATTTTTGTTTTCTGTAGTTATTCCAAATTATTTGAAACTATAGATATTGCAACTTCTCAAAATACAAAATTATTTATTCTATAATATATGTAAACCTGCCCTTTTGGCACCGCTGCCGATCGAGCATGATGGAAGAGCCTGGGAGAGCGCCCTTGGACTCCAAGCAGCCCACTGATCTAATTCCAGCATGGGAACAAAGACCCTACGCCGGGCTGCGACAGTGGAAGCTGGGCATTCCCCAATTTTTTTAACCTCTCTCTCGCAACCCCTTCCTCCTGAGCACAGCACAGGTTCCGGGCTTTCTGAGCGCAAAATGGAGATGCCGAGCCAGCTCTCTCTAGGTTTCTCCATCTTATGAGCACCATAAAAGGGTAAAAGTTTGTAGTGATGTTATTTCTGGTTGTACTTTCCCTGGACTTTATACAGAAACCCAAAACCTGATGTCATCTAAGCATCAGCAATATGTAATGGTTCCTTTTTAATGGGTCGGACTTTGTGGGGAGATCCTAACAAGAATAGTAAGTCTTTCGCTGAAATATTGAAGGCAATCAAAATGGTAGCCATCTCTCTAGACTGAACTAAGCCATATCCCCACACCGGCTGAGAAGAAATATCCTTCTTTCTCGGGAAGAAACGCGGCGTGGCGTTAACCATAGTATGATGTCCATTAAGCAAACAGACCTGGTGGCGTGGGAATGGGATATAAGGGGAAAAATTATGTATATGGAACAGCGGGACGCTGGTGGAATCTCGAGCCGGAGCCAATACCAGCGCACTACTTTGGGTTCCAGAAACTGCTTGCAGACATTCTACTAGACTACCAACTAAGCCAGAGCCCCACGCCGGCTGATGATGGAAAATAACCATCTTTTTCAGTTTTTTTCCCTTTGTCAGGCAGCGTGGTGATTACTAAACAGGCGTGAACTCAGTGGCGCGGTGCAAGGGGGGAAAAATGAAAAGTTATGTAACAAACAGCGGGACTTAATATCTCTACATTCTCAGCAATGGAGAACTATCAAATGCTTCCTTGGCAATAGGACTGCCTTTCTCTTTTTTGGGGGAAACCCCAGCAACAATAGTGAGTTATGTGTTGAAACATGGAATGTAATCAAGATAAAGCATAAACGAAGTGAAACTTATCACTTACAAAGGCGGGGACTGGGGGGGTGGGAGGGGGCGGTAAGTATACTGGGGTGGTTGGTGATTGAATATGGGCACTGGTGAAGGGAAGGGTGTTTGAGTATTGTATAACTGACATAATCCTGAGAACTATGTAACCCTCCACATGGTGATTCAATAAAACTTTAAAAAAATATATATGTAAACCTATGTTCATTGTAGCACTTATTACACTAGCTAGAATATGGAAACAACCTGTGTCCAATGACAGGTAAAAGCATAAAGAAGTCTTGGTATATACTAAATAATGCAACATTGTGCAGCTGCAAGAAAAGATATTGCAGTTCACTGCAACTTGGACAAAGGTATGTTAAATGAATTAAGTCAGAGGAAGAAGGGCAAACACCCATTGGTCTCAATCATTTGTGGAATATAGAGAGGCACCACAAGGGAATATAGAGTATCTAACAATGACAAATATTTTTCCTGAGATAATAGAAATTATTACCATCCAGTGAAAGAGTAATGGGAGGAATAAAACTGGACAAGAGATTCAGTGGTGGAAGGACAATGGTAGAGGGTCCTGGGTCCTTTGCTGGCCGTGAAGTACAGTAACTTTGAAGACTAATGTCACAGACTTTAACACTATTATAACCATCTTACCTAATCAATCTTAAGTAACAATATCACCTGTTTTATTTTACTTATTTATTTTTTTAAAGCCTTTAAACCTGGCATATAAACACAACATGGTCATCTAACTAATTTAGATGTACACTGACAATTGCACACATTTTTAAAAAGTTATGACTCCTAGAGGTCATTTATTAAATATTAAAAATATGTTGTTATTATTATTGTAAATTCTACCAAAATATGCATTTTTCTTTTATGAATTCATTGCCATTTAAGGTAATAACTTTGTTCACATGGTATAATAATTTAGTTTCCTTACAGCTTAATCGTCAGGTTATTTTAAGCCTGACTTAAACTTGAATATACTCAATCATATAGACATCTTTTTCTTTATTCGGGAAACTCATTTTGTCATTTCAGAGGAGATTTTATTTTGTTCCTTGCTAAGGGAATTGTATGACACAATATGGAAATAGCACCTTCCTCAACCTTGCAAAAAAAAAATATTTCACACAAGTAAATTGCAAAGCTGGAAAGTTGATACTGAGTCTCAACTAGTGCAAAAGGCAGAGAGGCCTACAGGGAGTGATGACTTACCAGGACCTTCCAGAAAAAAAGAAATTAGACATGTTAATAAGAGTCATCACTCACTGAGCACTGTTAAGTGTGGCCCCCAAACCACTACTCCCCCCAAAAAAAGAAAAAGAGCTAGCACTCTTGAACCTTCCAAGGTTACCTCAAAAATTTAGAGCCATTTTATATGCACTGTAGCATTGTCGTTCCATTGTTCATCAATTTACTTGAGCAGGCACCAGTAATCTCCATTGTGAGACTTGTTACTGTTTTTGGTGCATCAAATACTCCTTGGGTAGCTTGCCAGGCTCTGCCCTGCAGGTGAGTAGCTTGCCGGGCTCTCCAAGAGGGACAGAGGAATTGAACTCCGGTCAGCCGTGTATAAGGCAAAGGCCATACCTGCTGTGCTTTCGCTCTAATCCAGCTATTTTATATGTCACCAGAAAAAAAAAAAGAGACAAAATCAAGGGTAGGAGAGACTTAGCACAGTTGAGGACACAACCCTGTCATGCACCTGCCCCAGGCTCCATACCCAACACGAGATTCCCTCCAGCAGACATCACTGAATTCAAAGACTGAATTTAAACCCTGGACACCACCAAGTGTGTCCCCAAAGCAAACAAACAGCAGAATCAAAATCAAGGTTTTCCTTAAGGATTTATCGAAATGAGAATTGTAGTGAATGAGAAGACTATATAAATGGGAAAACAATAGTGCTTTCACCCTCCATCAGGATTGAAAGAAAGGAATCAATAACGTGTGTTATTCCACTTCCATAAATAGGTCAATAGATTTTTATGAAATTAATAGGTAAGCATACACATCTACATATATATGTTTATATATTGTTAATTTAAACAATTAGTTAAGAAAAACTTGTTTATCAGGTAATATAAGTAGAATTTTCAGCAACACATTAATATTTTTAGTATCTTTTCTAATTATGGTGACATGATAAAACCTATAGCGCCTTTACAGGACTTCACAAAGTGCATCCACAAGATACTATCCATATCACTTAACACAAAAATAAAGTCTTAGGTTTACATTATTATATATTAATGTATCTGAAAATAATTTTTACTGTATATATTAGCTTATATATTAACTGTCACTGTCACTGTCATCCTGTTGCTCATAGATTTGCTTCAGCGGGCACCAGTAATGTCTTCATTATGAGACTTGTTGTTACTGTGTTTGGCATATTGTTTGGAATATAAATATTTTACATTTATATTTTATATATATAATGTAAATATTGTATTTACAACTATATATAAATATAATATAGTTGACTATATTTCAGAAACTATTCTAAAAGTTATTTTTGCTCTGGAAAATTTTTCAAAATATAACCAAGAATAAAGCATAATCAAAATGAGATTCATTTTTTTCTCATATATTAGAATCATCTAAATTGCACTCATCCTATTTAGCTATACTTCTTATTTTTAAAAATTTCCTCTTGTGTTTCTCTATATTTAATACTGAACTTTGTGTCTTAGGTGAAAAAAAACATGAATTTTTCTTCTCAAAGAATGAATTAAGGTGTTAAAACTATATAATCCCCAACTTCTCTTTGAAGGCAAAGAAGACTCTTACAGTATTTCCTTCTAAAGTAAAAAAATGCTTCCATATACCCTCTATAAGTTCGATTTGCCTATTTAAGTAGTTTTACTCCAATCAGGCTTATAGAATTGAGGAATAGTAATATTTTATAAAGTTTTGAAGAGTATGTTACTATTTACCTGAAGTTTTGAACAATATGTGTAGTTGTACTGTAAACACATGCTTTTGTAGAGTTCACCTGGTTACCCTCTTGCATACTCTTATTTTCCTGCCACATAAAGCAGCATTGTACTATCTAATACTTTTACCATATGCATTGTCACTTGTATTTGTAAGGCCAAAACCAGTGTGAGAAATAAACTACTTTTCCTATTTATATTTTAAATGCAAATTTAGAGAGACTAACTTGTTTTAAGTAGAATGCTAAATAATGAATAGATAAAAACAGTTATATATGTCTTCTTAAATTTTCCTTAGGGTTAAGTTGCCTGACTGATTTGGGGGAAATTCTTTTGGAGGGACTGTTGTTTCACACACTTTTTCAAAGCCTGCTGAATAAATTTAAGAAAAATCAATAATTCTAATTTTATTTTAGTGTTAATATGCTTTAGAGAATATGTAGTCATATACAAAAGATATAAAATGTTTAGAGTTATAATTGTGAAAACATTTGCATAAACTATGTGAAGGTAAAAGGAGGCATAGCATTGCCATCTTAGCTGATATTTTGGAATTTAACTTACTTCCTTCATAAATTAGTCTATCAAACAGAAAAATACCTTCAGTTTGAATTAGGTAAGAAATTGGAAGATTTATGGGGAGGAAAAAACATAATAGTAAGCAGCAGTTTCCCCTGTGATGCCTGCCTCTACTAATTATTTAAATTTCAATAATATATTAAACCAAGTGTTTGCTTATCTCTGAAAAGATTTGTTATTAAAAGTCAGTATAGAGGAGTATAAAATATTTTATTATGAATATTAAAAATTTATAATTCTCTCAAACAAGACTCCAAAATTGCTTGTACAAAAGCCTACATACTTTTTTCATTATCAAGAAATGATGCCATGATTTTTTTGTTTTTTGGGTTTTTTTTTTTTGGCTTTTGGGGTCACACCCAGCAATGCTCAGAGGTGACTCCTGGCTCTGCACTCAGGAGTAACTCCTGGCAGTGCTCAGGATTATATATGGTTATATATATATATATACATATATATATGCATATATATGCTCAGATTATATATATATGCTCAGGTTATATATATATGCTCAGGGTTATATATAGGATGCTGGGAATCAAACCCAGGTTGGCCGCATGCAAGACAAACACTCTACCCACTGTGCTATTACTCTATCCCCATGATGCTATGATTTATTAAACCATTTTTATTCTCTTCTACCTTAGATCACATCCATGTAAATATTAAGACAATCATTCTTAATCCTGGGCTGGAGCGGTACCACATGGTAGGGTGTTTGCCTTTCATGCAGCCAACCCGTGTTCGATTCCTCCACCCCTCTTGGAGAGCTTGGCAAGCCTCCGAGAATATTGCGCCCGCAAGGAAGAGCCTGGAAAGCTACCCGTGGCGTATTGGGTATGCCAAAAACAGTAACAATAAGTCTCACAATGAGAGATGTTACTGGTGCCCGCTCGAGCCAATCAATGAGCAACAGGAGGACAGTGACAGTGACATTGTTAAATCCTGAAACATATTCCAGAAGAGTCATGGTCTCTAAAATATATACATCAAAGTAATTTTTTCATAGGAAAAAATATAAACAGTTATTTCATCTCTATGTGGAAATATTATTTATTCTACCATAGCCTATATATAACTCACTCTGATAGTGTCAAATCAATTGGGCATTTAAAAGGAAAAGAATCAAAGACAGAATGCGGAGGAGTTAGTGAGCAAGTGATAATATCACTGTTAGGGAGATGTTTGGGATGGACTCCCTGTATTCTAATGTGTGGTTGGTTCTTATTCATTCTTCATTTCAAGGAAGCCTATGTATCTGTAGTTTATTATTGTCATGCCTAGTAGATAAGTAGGAACTCAGCTATGAAAAGATACATAATGTTTAGTGTTGTAGCATAGGTAAAAGTCCACAGCGAAAAGATTATTGCGGGGCTGGAGCAATAGCACAGCGGGTAGGGCATTTGCCTTGCACGCGGCTGACCCGGGTTCTAATCCCAGCATCCCATATGGTCCCCTGAGCACCGCCAGGGGTAATTCCTGAGTGAAGAGCCAGGAGTAACCCCTGTGCATCGCTGGGTGTGACCCAAAAACCAAAAAAAAAAAAAAAAGAAAAGAAAAGATTATTGCCAGAAAGTGGGCACCAGACATCAGAGTGAAGAATGATCATCAGGACTATTTACTGAGGACTGATTTGTTCACGGAATGTTTTTGTTGTGCGATAGCCATAGTGGATGCTGTAGGGGCATAGCCCAGCAAGGTTTACATTCCTTAACAGCAGTGAGCACTGCTAATGGCTTAAACCTCTCTCTTCTCAGTGCATTTCCTCTATTTTCTACAGCCATCTCTCAGAAATGCCTTGGAGTTTTGTCGCTCACAGCCCTGGTTGCTGATGAGCAGGAACACATTTGTGTGTGTCTGTGTATACCCTTTATTTGTGTGTGTCTCCCATTTGACCCCTGTGGGATCAGTCAGAAATTAGATATAACACACTTTATCTATTTTTGTTCTTCTGGTGGGGGGTCTTGGAGGGAGGACGGCACTCCCATCTGTGTCTAGGGCTTACTCCTGGCTGAGCTCAGAGATCAACCTTGGCTGTAATCAGGTGTATAAATGTGGTGCTGGGGTCAATTAAGAAAGGAAAAATTAGCAAAGGTTAGTAATGTCTAACTACCATATACAAGGTCAAGACCCACCAAAAATGACTCTCCCGCTAGAAATGGTCCAAGCCATTACCTTAATTACTATTTCCAGCTAAAAATTAAAAAAAAAAATGTTGAAAATGGTGCTGGCACAACTGGACAACCACATGCAAAAAAATGGGCTTAGACCTCGACCTGACACCATGCACAAAAGTCAGATAAAAATGGATTAAAGACCTCAACATCAGACCACAAACCATAAGGTACATTGAAGACAAGGTTGGCAAAACCCTCCATGATATTGAAGATAAAGGTATCTTCAAAGATGACATGCAACTGGCCAAAAAATGGGGTGAAGAAATGAACAGAAATTTTCCCAAGGAAGAGATATAAATGGCCAAAAGGCACATAAAAAAATACTCTACATCACTAATCATCAGAGAGATGCAGATCAAAACAATCATGAGATATCACCTCACACCACAGAGACTAGCACACATCCAAAAGAACAAAAGCAACCACTGTTGGAGAGGATGTGGGGAGAAAGGGATCCTTCTACACTGCTGGTGGGAATGCCGACTAGTTCAGCCCTTTTGGAAAACAATATGGACGATTCTCAAAAAACTAGAGGTTGAGCTCCCATTTGACCCAGCAATACCACTGCTGGGAATATATCCCAAAGGAGCAAAAAAGTATAGTCGAAATGACATCTGCACTTATATGTTCATCGCAGCATTGTTTACAATAGCCAGAATCTGGAAAAAACCCGAGTGCCCTAGAACAGATGACTGGTTGGAGAAACTTTGGTACATCTATACAATGGAATGCTATGCAGCTGTAAGAAAAAATGAGGTCATGAAGTTTGCATATAAGTGGATCAGCCTGGAAAGTATCATGCTAAGTGAAATGAGTCAGAAAGAGAGAGACAGACATAGAAAGATTGCACTCATCTGTGGAATATAGAATAATAGACTAGGAGAGTAACACCCAAGAATAGTAGAAATAAGTACCAGGAGGTTGACTCCATGGCTTGGAGGCTGGTCTCTCATTCTGGGAAATTCAGAGAAGGGAACACCAAGTAAAATGTGGTCGCAGGTCATGCGGGGGAAGGGTGACACATGTAGACTAGAGACTGAACAAAATGGCCACTCAACACCTTTATTGCAAACCACAACACCTAATCAGAGATAGAGAACAAAAGGGAAAACCCTGTCATAGTGGCAGTGTGGGGTGGGGGGAGATGGGACTGGGGAGGTGGGAGGGATGCTGGGTTTTCTGGTGGTAGAGAACGGGCACTGGTGAAGGGATGGGTTCTCGAACTTTGTATGGGGGAAACATGAGCACAAAAATGTATAAATCTGTAACTGTACCCTCATGGTGATTCACTAATTAAAAATAAATAAATTATAATGAAAGAAAAAAATGTTGAGTAAGGGGATGAGAACCAGCCTTAATACAGTATCTGATAGAGCACATAAAACAATGGTATGGCATTATGGAGATCATAGTATTGTTATCTCATCTTTTCCATCCTGATCATAGAAGTGGTCACACTAAAAAATGGAGTTTTCACTTGTATATATAAATGTTCACGCAAAAAGGTAACTTTTTTTAATTAAAAAAAATTTAATTGAATCATCTTGAGTTACAGTTACAAAACTTTCATGTTTGAGTTTCAGTCATACAATGATGGAACACCTATCCCTCCACCAGTGTATATTTCCCACCACCAATGTCCCCAATATCCGTCCCACTGCCTCCCCCCCTTCATTCCCCCCCTTTCTGATAGACAATTTCCCTCTTACTCTCTTACTCTATCTCTACTTCTCTACTTACAGGTATTGGTATTATGGTTTGCAGTACAGATAATGAGAGACCATCATGTTTGGTCCTTTATGTGGGAGATGTGTGCTGAAAGATAACTTCCTTATTTTAGCTTTCCCTATCTGTTTTATACTTTAAAATTGCCAGCACTTGGTGAGCAGAGAGCTAGTAGAGGGGTGAAGGCGCTTACTTTGCATACAGAAATTCATGCCCAATGCCCTGACACCACAGCAAGTCCCTGGGCATAGCAAAATCATCCCTATTTCAAAGAGGCATTTTGGGGGTCATAAACTCTACTCCCTGTCCAGATACCTACTAAGAGATCTCAGAAATAAGCTTGATGTTTCCTTCAGTTGTCCTTTAGGGGTCCAATATATTTAGAGACAAAGAATCTTTATTAGAGGCAAGTCAGCAAGATCCCAAGAAGCAGTTTACAAATAAAACCAAGAAAAGTTATTTTCAGGAAACGCAGGTTTTCCAGACTGCTGAGCACTGAGGCACTCCGTGATTTCCCTCTGTACAAAGGTCCTCTGAGGCATCATCTGTGGTTTCTGGAAAATATAAACCAAGATTTCTGGCTCAGTACTCAATCTGTTTGTTATCTTGCTTAAAAAGGTTTTTGGAGGAAGGCAAGATAACATTCTTAACAGTTTTAATTGCCTCTGCTGGGAAGAGTTTTCTAGTTTCTAAATTTGAATATGGAACCACCTTTCTTTTTGTCTAGTTTCAAAGAGGCCTATCCTGCCTCTTCCCTCAGGAAACACAAACAGGAAAAGAACTCTGCTTGGATTTAATAGTGCCCCAGGATGTTCTTGCATTTGCAAGAGTTGAGAAGTGACCTTTACTAAATTAACTCCCTTAATTGTAGGGTCCTAGGGTAATATAGCCTTAGGAAAGAGAGGGTGTGGTGATATTATGTATTTACAGATAAATATTCCTGAAATTAAGTGGTTCTTCAATTGCTGTAGGTGAAAAGCAAAAGAGCCTTTTTCTTCAGAATCCTAATTGTGTCTACCCAAATCCAGTGGCTTCATTGTAAGAAGAGAGTATATTTTAGGAAGAGTATTTTTTCCTTCTTTCCTTCCTATTGTATAAGGAGATGGAGTGAGGAGAGCAAAAGAATTACAAGTTCCATGACCTTTACAAGGAGTCAAGATTTTGACATATTTAACAAGAGCTCAGAATTGACTTGCAGTATCTGTTGTCCACTACCTTTCTGCTTCCGGAAACAGCCTTTGAATAGGACTGTAATAGAACAGTTCCCAGGATTTTTAAGATTAAGGTTCTTTTTATTTTATGTGCCCATGCATTAGTGATCATTTCTGTAAATCTGTAGTAGCCAAAGTAGAAATCAGTAGGGGAAAATTGAAGGGTTGCTTTTTATTTATCCTTCTATCTATTAATTTTGGATTTATGAGCTTTCTCTTGGACAATTAGTAATAGGAGTCATAAATCTGCAGTGCTCTACTGCCACCTCGTGGATAACAGTCTTTAGGAAGTATGTTCACTGAAATAAAGAAAACAAAGTGTATTTCATATTTTGAAACAGATATTTGTGATAAGAAATGAGGTAAATAAAAAGCCTATCAAACTTAATACTGTTGATCTGTTGCCATCACTTTCTGTCTTTGAACGATATGATTTTTAATTGTTGGCTGGCTACTTTTTCCTCCCTTTTGTATAAAACTAATGTGCAAAATAGGTATATTACTGTGACTATTACAACCATATAAAATTTGAAGTTTCAAACAAAAATTACCTGTACCTTTTGCCTTATTTTTCAAAAAGCACCTTATTTCCTGTCTGTCCTAACAGAAACTCCACTGAGAAAAATAATCTGCTCTTTGCTGCACCCTTGGTGAGGTCTTTCTCAACTGAGTCTTTCAATTACTCTTTCCTGAAAGAATTTAAACATATTTTCTTGCATTTTAAAGCATTTTCCCCCCTAAAAGCCCTAGTTTCAGAATAACTGGAGTATCAAGAACCCACATCATACCTCTCTTCTTCCTCCCACTTCTTTTTCCCTTTAAATTTTTTAAAAGGACAAAGTAATCTAACTTTTAGAACTTCATTACTGTGAACATTGAGGCACAATTGAGTTTTATTTTAGCCACATTCTTCACAGGAACAATTGGCCTTACCCTACTCTGCACGTCTCCTGAAGGTCGCAATTGGCTTCTGCCCGCATTTCGTGCTTTAACAATGATCTTGTTGAATCATTTGCACAATATTTAAAAATCTACAATACTTTTTCATCTCCAACTATGTTCTCTTAAATGTCCTAGAAGTTGCTATTTTCTCATTTTACTTCTGTGTATCTGGCTACCCATTTAGTCCTCCTCTCTTGTATTCTTCTGCACTGCACTGCAGTGTCTGTAACACTGTCATCCCGTTATTCATCGATTTCCTGGAGCAGGCACCAAAAACGACTCATGTGAGTCTTGCTGTTACTGTTTTTGGCATGTCAAATACGCCATGGGTAGCTTGCCAGGCTCTGCCATGCAGGCAGGATACTCTCAGTAGCTTGCAGGCTCTCCAAGAGGAATTGAGGAATTGAACCCAGGTCGGCCATGTGCAAGACAAATGCCCTACCCACTGTGCTAGTGCTCCAGTCCTGTATTCTTCTACCCAAAACTTAATGAATCGTATTCCTCAATATCCTCAGCACTCTAATAGTATATGTTGATGACCTCAAATTTCTATGTCTATGTCTATTACTAACTTTCATTTTTATATCATGAGACCCATTCATTAAGGCTGACTCAATGACAAAGTCACATTCTACCGATGCCATTTTTCTGTTCTTAACCACTAGATTAATGCACCTCTTATGTCTAGTAACACCATTTAGCAAGCTTTATTGTAGTAACATCTGTCAGCATATTTTTTTGGTCTTAGTTTGATTATTTTTTGAAAAAATACAAAAAACCTATTTTGCAGTCACTTGTCTATGATCCAAACATTGCAGGGGTATATAGAGTAGAATTTAACATTATTTTTCTGTCTCCTGATTATATTTTTCTCCCAACTTTATTAGTGCATATTTGGGTTACTTTAACTCTAATATTGGTATTCTTATACACAAACCATATGTATGTGTTGGAATAAACCATAGATACTTTCCTAGAAGCTAATAATAGGTGAACTTTTGAATTTGTATGATACTGTTAAAATACCTCAGATAAACTCCAGTAGCTATCAATACTAGTGCCAAACAACCAACTCACCAAAAAGATTATGCTGAATTATTATCTCTTACTTGATGTATCCTTATATCTTGAATATTTCCTACTAAGATAAGCATCCTCTGTGTGCTGAAAGTAGATAAAGGAGCAAGCATGATAACCTCTCAGTATCTGCATTGCAAACCATAATGCCCCAAAATAGAGAGAGACTATGGGGAATATCGTCTGCCATGCAGATAGGGGGAGGGTGGGAAAGGGGAGTATACTGGGGATATTGGTGGTGGGGAATATGCACTGGTAGAGGGCCAGGTGTTTGCTCATTGCATGATTGTAACTCAACCATGAAAGCTTGTAACTATATCTCATGGTGATTAAAAAAAATAAAAAAATAAAAAAGATAAGCATTCTCAATTCAAAATATGTCTTTTATTTAGCTAGAATTCAGAAGCTAGACATATTTAGAGATACAGATTCTGTAAGCATACATCAGGGATCTAATTTTTTTATTTTGAAATGAAATTATTTATATGACGTAAGTGGTCTTTTATTGAGAATAACTGACCTGTCACAATAGTTTATACATCATAGTGTGCTTTGGGCAGGTGGTTAAGTAATTAATAAGAATTCTTTCTAGTTGGTTTCTTCTTCCAGGCAGTCCTAAACTTTATTTAATCTTTATATATATGTATATATAAGTGTATATATGTATATATGTGTGTGTGTGTATATATATGTATATATATAGTTTTTGTGGCACATTCAAAGGTGCTTAGGGCTTAGCCCTGGTACTCAGGGATCACTCCAGACAGGGTTCAGGGGTACAAATGGGGTACCAGGAATTGAACCCAGTTGGTCACGTACAAGGCAGATGTCCTCCCCGCTATGCTATCACTCTACCCCCATAACTCATTCTCTTTACATTTTTTTTAACTAAAAGAAATATTAGATGGATCTTGAAAAAATATGTAAGTATTTAATGTTAAAAGAAATTTCATCTATGTTTATCAGTGAAAAGCAGCAGTGTAATACCAAACATCTTGATTCAAACATTTAAAATATATAGGTATCCAATTTGAATAATCTCTTGCTCCCTTTCTATAATACACTCTCACTGGGAAGTGCATTAGAATTAGTTGTTTCCCTCCTTAACATATGTAAACTAATAGATCCAGTGTGATTAAGTGTCTTGCTTGAAGTCATATTTTACAAGACTAGTTAGACTCAAAATCTCAACTTTCAGTTAAGAGCTCTTCTTATGGTTATGTCTATTTTTTTATATCCATATATAAATTAAGAGACAAAATAATATTTCCAAAACCTTGTGATTCTCTTAAAATTATTTATTCAATATGAATGTTTGTAAAATATTATATAGTTTAACATACATTTATTTATACAACCAATACAAATGCTTATTCTTCATTTATTTTAATGTATTGTTATGTTAACATCACTTCAAGTAAGAAATTATGAATTAGCCCCCGCCCCACATGGAGAAGCTCTCCCCTCGGCCCCTGCCCGCGGTCAGGGGCTAGGTCGGAAGCCCCCAGCCCCGCCTGGCAGCGCTCAGCCATCTCGCCCACCATTCCTGACCCCACCCCCGTCCTTCAGTGAACACATCAAGCGCAAAAAAAAAGTCCTTTTTAAAGACATCATAGCCCCATGTCTTCAAATGAGGCCCCTCATAAGCTAAGGCAGTGCGCCTGACAGTAAAGCCCATAACAACAATAAGAAAAAGAGAAAATCCCCACCACCAGGAGAAACAGAAGAGAGGATCTCAGAAACCCCAACAGGGACTTCCCAGAAATACAATCTCCTCTCAGATAAAGAATTCAGAGAGGAAATCGTCAAGATGGTTCACAAACTCAAAGCAACTATGGAACGAACATCCAATAAATTAAGGGAGGATATGGATGCAGCATTGGAACGGTCCACTAAGATAATCCAGGAAGAAATAAGAGCAGAAATCTCAAAGCTATGAACAGAAGTGACACAATTAAAAGATTCGGTAGATGAAATTAAAAACTCAGTAGGAGCCCTCAATAATAGAATGGCTACAGCCAAAGACAGAATCAGTGAGCTTGAAGATGACTTGCAGAAAGCATATAGGCAACAATAAATAATGGCAAAAGATCTCCAAATGGCTCTAGAGCGAATTAGAGTCCTAGGGGATGACCACAAGAGAAGCAACAGAAGAATCATTGGAGTGCCAGAACCACAGGGAACCAATCCCAATGAAAAAAAAACACAGTCAAAGACATCATTGCTAAGAAATTCCCAGAGCTAGAGAGTGCAGGCATCCAGATCCAAGGAGTCCGAAGGGTGCCAGCTAAAAGGGACCCAAATAAAAAATTCCCAAGGCATATCATAGTCAGAATGATGGATGCCGTGGATAGAGACACAATACTGAAAGCAGCAAGATCAAAGAAAGAAATCATATACAAAGGAGCACCGCTTAGATTCACAGCAGACCTATCAGAAGAAACCTTCCAAGCCCGAAGACAATGGTGGGATATAGTGAAAAAACTTAATGAAATCAATGCCTCACCAAGAATACTTTACCCAGCTAAACTCTCAGTTAAACTTGAAGGAACCATACACTATTTCACGGAGAAACAACAGCTCAAGAACCTGATAGACTGGAAACCAAACCTAAAAGAAGCACTAAAGGGGCTGTTGTAAGCAAGAAGAACCCCTACAAGCAAAACAAACCCTTACACAAAGATGGTGCAAAATCCCATAACAATAATCTCCCTTAATGTCAATGGTCTAAATTCACCAATTAAGAGACACATACTGGCAAAATGGATTCAGAGACTGAACCCAACATTCTGCTGCCTGCAAGAAGCACATCTGAATAGACAGAACAAACACAGACTCAAAGTCAAAGGATGGAAAACAATCCTGCAAGCAAACAACTCCCTCAAGAAAGCTGGGGTGACTTTACTAGTATCAGACAACATAGACTTCAGGTTGAAAAAAGATTAGAAGGGATAGTGAAGGACACTTTTTATTAATCACGGGATATGTACATCAGGAAGAAATCACTCTCCTAAACGTCTATGCACCCAATGAGGGACCAGCTAAATTCCTCCAATAGCTGCAAAGAGACCTTAAGAAGGATATTGTGAGCAACACAATAGTAGTTGGAGACTTCAACACCGCCCTATCACCTCTGGACAGATCAAGAAGATTAAAACTCACCAAGGAAATTCTGGCTTTAAAAGAAGAAATAGAAGAGAGAGGGCTAATAGATCTATACAGGGCTTTATATCCCCCCAAAAAGGAATACACATTCTATTCCAGTGCACATGGAACATTTTCCAGAATAGATCATGCGTTGGGCCACACAGCATACCTCAACAGAATCAACAAGATAGACATTGTACCAGCTATCTTTTCAGACCATGGTGCACTGAAGATAAAATTTAATCATGGACAGATGCAGAAAACCAAATCAAACACCTGGAAATTAAATAGCTCGATGTTGAACAAAGAGTGGGTCAGGAAGGAAATCAAGGAATAAATCTAAAGGTACCTGGAAACAAATGAGAATGAAGACACGAGCTACCAGAACCTGTGGGACGCAGCTAAAGCCGTATTAAGGGGAAAATTTATAGCTCTGCAAGCATATCTCAGGAAGGAAGAAAGGGCCCACATAAATAACTTGACTTCACAGCTCAAGACCTTAGAAAAGGACCAGCAAAAGGAGCCCGAACCAGGCAGAAGGAAAGAGATAATAAAACTTAGAGCAGAAATTAATGACATGGAAACCCAAAAGACAATTCGAAAGATCAATGAAACCAAGAGCTGGTTCTTCGAGAAAATAAACAAGATTGATAAACCACTAGCAAGACTCACAAAGAAAGAGAGAGAGAGAGAACCCTTATAAGCCAAATCAGAAATGAAAAGGGGGACATGACAACAGAAACCAAAGAAATTCAAAAGATCATCAGAGACTACTTTGAAAATCTGTATGCCATGAAACAAGAGAACCTAGAAGAAATGGATAAATTCCTGGACTCCTATAATCTCCCAAGGCTGAACCAAGAAGACCTGAAGTACCTGAATAGTCCAATTAACATCAAAGAAATTGAAATGGTAATCAAAAGTCTTCCCAAAAACAAAAGCCCAGGTCCAGACCGATTCACTAGCGAGTTCTTCCAAACCTTTAAAGAAGACATATTGCCAGTCCTTCTCAAGCTTTTCCAGGAAATTGAAGAAACAGAAACCCTCCCAAACAGTTTCTATGAGGCTCATATCTCCCTAATACCAAAAGCAAACAAAGATACCACAAAAAAAGAAAACTAGAGGCCAATATCCTTCATGAACACAGATGCGAAGATTCTCAACAAAATATTAGCAAATAGAATTCAACAACTCATCAAAAAAGATCATACACCACGACCAAGTGGGATTCATCCCGGGGATGCAAGAATGGTTTAACATACGGAAATCAATGAACATAATCCATCATTTCAACAAAAGAAAAGATAAAAATCATATAATCATATCAATAGATGCAGAGAAAGCATTTGACAAGATCCAGCACCCGTTTATGATGAAAGCGCTCGCCAAAATGGGTATAAAAGGGACCTTCCTCAATATAGTTAAAGCCGTGTATCACAAGCCTACGGCAAGCATAGTCCTCAACGGGGAAAAACTAAGACCCTTCCCTCTGAGAACAGGGACAAGACAAGGATGCGCACTCTCTCCACTTCTGTTCAATATAGTACTGGAAGTACTTGCAATAGCGATTAGGCAAGAAAAATATATTAAGGCCATTCAGGTAGGAAAGGAAGAAATAAAGCTCTCACTATTCGCAGATGATATGATAGTATACCCAGAGAACCCTAAAACCTCTACCAAGAAACTCCTAGAAACAATAGACTCATATAGTAAAGTTGCAGGCTATAGAATCAATACCCAAAAGTCCATGGCTTTCCTATATGCAAATAATGAGAGAGAAGAAAGTGACATGAGAAAAGCAATCCCGTTCACAATTGCGACTCAAAAAATCAAGTACCTCAGAATCAGCTTAACAAAGGAGGTAAAGGACTTGTATAATGAAAACTACAAAACGCTACTTCAGGAAATAAAAGAGGACATGAGGAAATGGAAAGACATCCCCTGCTCATGGATTGGAAGAATTAATATTGTCAAAATGGCAATTCTCCCCAAAGCATTGTACAAATTCAATGCGATCCCTATAAGGATACCCTTGACATTCTTCAAAGAAATGGAGCAAGCGCTCCTGAAATTCATATGGAACAATAAGCCCCCACGAATAGCTAAAACAATTCTTGGGAAAAAGAAAATGGGAGGAATCGACCTCCCAAACTTCCAACTCTACTACAAAGCGGTAGTCATTAAAACAGCATGGTACTGGAACAAAGGCAGAACTGCAGACCAATGGAACAGGGTTGAATACTCTGACACACACCCCCAAATATATGATCATCTAATCTTTGATAAGGGAGCAAGAAATGTGAAGTGGACCAAGGAAAGCATGTTTAACAAATTGGATGGCAAAACTGGACAGCTGCATGCAAAAAAATAGGCTTAGACCTCCACCTATCACCATGTACAAAAATCAGATTAAAATGGATTAAAGAGCTTTCTGGCCCCGCGCGAGATCGACCCTGGAGGCAACTGAAACACTTTGGACACGACCGGCGCCCCCCAAATGCCTCCAAACTGTGTGCTCGGAGCTTCTGGCCCAGGTGCTGCCGGCGGGGTATGGGCGTTTCTCTCTCAACTCTTTCTTTTTGAACGCAGCGAGGCAATAGCCGGTTTTTAGACTATGCAGGAAGCCCGGGAAAGCCGATGGGGCGGGACTTCCAGATCCGCCCTGTGCCGGCCGACATTTAAGCACAGAGCCATGTGGGGACGCTCCTTTCCGGCGCCGCGCGAGATCGACCCCGGAGGCAACTGAACCACTTTGGACATGAGCGGCGCCCCCAAAATGCCTCCAAACTGTGTGCTCGGAGCTTCTGGCCCAGGCGCTGCCAGCGAGTGATGCAATTACCAAAAGAATTTTCCCTGGACCTCATATAAAAATCCAAAACCGCGCGACCTAATATCTCTTGATTGTCAGCAACGTGTAAATGTTCCTTTTTGCCAGGGCTTACCGTGGGGGGAAACTCCAAACAATAGTACTGAATTTTATGTTGAAGGGTAAAAGATTGTAGCGATAGAATTTTAGGCAGAATTTTCCCTGGACTTTATATAGAAACCCAAAACCGTGCGGCCGCGGCAGCCTAATGTCATCTAATCATCAGCAATATGAAATGGTTCCGTTGTAATGGGTTGGACTTTGGGGGGACCATAATAGGGTTAAAGTTTGTAGCGATGTGTAATTTCTGGCTGTACTTTCCCTGGACTTTATACAGAAATTCAAAGCCGCGAGGCTGCTGCCATGGCTGCGCAACCTATTGTCATTTAATCATCACCAATATGAAATGGTTCCTTTTTAACGGGTCGGACTTTGGTGGGAAATCCTAACAAGAATAGTAAGTCTTTTGCTGAAATATTGAAGGCTACCAAAGTGGTAGCCATCTCTATAGACTGAACTAAGCCATATCCCCACGCCGGCTGAGAAGAAATATCCTTCTTTCTCGGGAAGAAACGTGGTGTGGCGTTAACCATAGTATGATGTCCATTAAGCAAACAGACCTGGTGGCGTGGGAATGGGATACAAGGGAATAAATTATTACGTACTTGGAACAGCGGGACGCTGGTGGAATCTCGAGCCGGAGCCGATACCAGCGTATTACTTTTGGTTCCAGAAACTGCTTGCAGACATTCTACCAGACTATCAAATAAGCCAGAGCCCCACGCCGGCTGATGACGGGAAATAACCATCTTTTTTGGTTTGTTTTCCCTTTGTCAGGCAGCGTGGTGATTACTAAACAGGCGTGAACTCGGTGGCGTGGGACGAGGGGGGAAAAAAATAGAAAAGTTATGTAACAAACAGCGGGACTTAATATCTCTACATTCTCAGCAATGGAGAGCCATCAAATGCTTCCTTGACAGTGGTACTGTCTTTTCTTTTTGGGGGGGAAACCCTAGCAACAATAGTGAGTTATGTGTTGAAACATGGAATGTAACCAAGATAAAGCGTAAACGTAGTGAAACTTATCACTTACAAGGGCGGGGACTGGTGGGGCGGGAGGGGGCGGGAGGTATAATGGGGTGGTTGGTGATGGAATATGGGCATGGGTGAAGGGAAGGGTGTTTGAGTATTGTATAACTGACATAATCCTGAGAACTATGTAACCCTCCACATGGTGATTCAATAAAATTTAAATTAAAAAAAAATGGATTAAAGACCTCAACATCAGACCAAAATCCCTAAGGTACATTGAAGACAAGGTCAGTAAAACCCTCCACGACATTGAAGCCAAAGGTATCTTCAAAGCTGACACGCCACTGTCCAAGCAAGTGAAAACAGAGATAAATGAATGGGACTATCTCAAACTAAGAAGCTTCTGCACCTCAAAATAAACAGTGACCAAAATACAAAGACAATCTACAGAATGGGAAAGGATATTTACGCAGTACCCATCCGATAAAGGGTTGATAACAAGGATATACAATGCACTGGTTGAACTTCACAAGAAGAAAACTGCCAACCCGATCAAAAAATGGGGTGATGAAATGAACAGAAACTTTCCCAAAGAAGAAATCCGAATGGCTGAGACACACATGAGAAAATGTTCCACATCACTAATCATCAGGGAGATGCAGATCAAAACAACAATGAGATATCATCTCACACCACAGAGACTGGCCCACATCCCAAAAAACAAATGCAACCGGTGTTGGTGTGGATGTGGGGAGAAAGGGACTCTCCTTCACTGCTGGTGGGAATGCCGACTGGTTCAGCCCTTTTGGAAAACAATATGGACGATTCTCAAAAAGTTAGAAATTGAGCTTCCATTTGACCCAGCAATACCACTCCTGGGAATATATCCTGGAGAGGCAAAAAAGTATAGTAGAGATGACATCTGCATTTCTATGTTCATTGCCGCACTGTTTACAATAGCCACAATATGGAAAAAACCAGAGTGCCCCAAAACAGATGACTGGCTAAAGAAACTCTGGTATATCTACACAATGGAATACTACGTAGCTGTCAGAAAACATGAAGTCATGAAATTTGCGTATAAGTGGATCAACATGGAAAGTATCATGCTGAGTGAAATGAGTCAGAAAGAAAGAGACAGACATAGAAAGATTGCACTCACATGTGGAATATAAAGTAGCTGAGAGATACAAGCTTACAATGTTGCAATTTCTGACAGATATTTCTCTGGACTTAGTTACTAAAATACTAAAATACAGAAATCCAAAACGGGCGGCTGCTAGTGCGGCCTCTCGACCTCATATCTCTTCATTCTCGGCAATGGAAAACAGATTATCAAATGCTTTCTTTTCAGCAGATCGACTTTAGGGGGGAGAAACTCCAATAATAGTGAGCTTTTTGTTGAAATATTGAATGTAATCAAAGTAAAGTGAAAGTAAAGTGAAATTTACCAGTTACACATGCAGGGTGGGGGCTGGGAAAGTGGGGGGAACTGGGGAGGTATACTGTGATTCTTGGTGGTGGAATATGTGCACTGGTGAAGGGATGGGTGTTTGAGCATTGTATAACTGAGACTTAAACCTGAAAGCTTTGTAACTTTTCACATGGTGATTCAATAAAAGTATAAATTAATAAAAAAAAGAAAAAGAAATTATGAATTAACCAATTCCGGCTATTGTGGAGAGCCTCCACAGGACCGTGCTTCGTGGACACCTGTTTCTTGTTAATTGCACCGTGCTTTGTAGACAACACCTGATAAGGAATCAGGATGTCCTGTCATGCCAGGAGCATAACTAGTCTATCAGCTGCAGACACTTGGGCGTAAGCAAGCAGTGAGGGGTATATAAGGAGGGA
This sequence comes from Sorex araneus, assembly GCF_027595985.1. Lineage (NCBI taxonomy): Eukaryota > Metazoa > Chordata > Mammalia > Eulipotyphla > Soricidae > Sorex > Sorex araneus. Next base: position 377,715,661 of record NC_073302.1, on the reverse strand, counting down.
AGCTGCCTAGCTAGGGGGTTCCTCCTCGTTCGTCCCTCGTTCCTCCTCTTTTCCGTTTGCATGAGAAGGTCTCTGAATAAATCGCTGCAAGAAGAATCTCTGGGTTGCGTGTTTTTTACAGGCTATGATTTAAAAAAACACATTGACACCTAGAAGAATAATTTATCTTCCATATTAAGGACAATGGTTTTCACCTTTTGATTTTGGGAGCAGAATTTGGACCACACTCAGCAGTGCTCAAGGCTTGCTCCTGACTCTGTGCTCAAGGGTTACTCCTGCTGAACTCAGGGAACCATGTGGGGTGCCAGGGATTAAACATGGGTCAGTTTTACACAAGCAAGCATCCTACCCACTGAACTATTGCTAACGACCCTCAACTTTGATTTTAAAATGTGAAATTGAGTCAATCAATATTTTATAGGTATTAGTCACATATAAGTAAAAAAAGTCAATACATTTTGTGGCATTAAAATTTTGTAGCTATAATTTATCTGAAAAATCATTTACATAAGCCATCTAGAAAAATTGTTCCATTCCCTTAGTCATTTTTTTGTTTTTGCTTTTTTAGTCCATACCTGGAAGTGCACAGGGCTTACATCTAACTCTGCTCAGAGATCACTTCCGGTGGGGGCTCAGGGAACCATGTGGGTACCAAGGTTCAAAAATCTGTTGCACTCAAGGTGAGTGCCTTACCCACTGTATTATCAGATCTGGTCCTCCCATACTCTTCTTTGACGTTTTTTCTTATGATTATTAATTTTTAAAATTTACTTTTAGGGCTGGAGCAATAGCAGAGCGGGTAGGATGTTTGTCTTGCACGAGGCCAACCCAGGTTCGATTTCCAGCATCCCATATGGTCCCCTGAGCACCGCCAAGGGTGGTTCCTGAATGCAGAGCCAGGAGTAACCCCTGTGCTTCACCAGGTGTGACCCCAAAAAAGCAAAAAAATAAATAAATAAATAAAATATACTTTAAAAAATTTTCCAACTCAATTTCCACATATGCAAAGAAAATCAGCTGTAAAAGATAGGAACTGTGCAGTTAATCTCTTATTCATAAATAATATTTGTAAAAATGTTTTATAGTGTGACAGTATTTGAAAAGGTATAAACTGTAATCCTGCAACATAGTGTTATAAACCATTGTCACCTCAAAAATGAAAACATCTATTTAAAGCTGGAACAATTGATTGGATTAATAAATGTATGAGCAACTATCTTCAGATTATTTGGAGTTTTCTAAAATCACTATCACTATCATACTGTTGATTGCTGATTTGCTTGAGCGGGCCCAGTAATGTCTCCATTCGTCCTAGCCCTGAGATTTTAGCAGCCTCTCTTGACTTGTCCTTCCCAGTGGTCCCGCATTAGAATCTCTTTCAGGGTCAGGAGAATGAGACCCATCATTGTTACCGTATTGGGAACATGAATATGCCACAGGGAGCTTGCCTGGTTCTCCTGTGCGGGAAGAAAACTATCGGTAGCTTGCCAGTTTATCCAAAAGGGAGAACTAGGCTATAAGGTGTTTCTTGCCCCCGCGCCGGGCTGTCTTAGCCGGGGCCCCTCAGAGGGGGTGGGTTAAGTCTCCCTCCCCACTTCAGCAGAGCCCCAGCAGCCAAAGACCTCCAGAACCCAGCCACAGCCATGCTCAAGGCTACTCTCCACACACTTAGATGAGCCTCACATATGAAGGAACCAGCAGAGGAACCCAGGTGTTTTCTAAAATGGGAGTCAAATATCTGTACTTTTTTTGAGTGGGTATCTCCCAGTATAAGTAGTGGAGCACTGTTCCTAGCACAGGGTTCAGAAGCCACTCAAATAGGTACTTGACCCACCACGAAATGCCTATGATAAACCCCAGAGCTTCTGAATATAAAGTGTATGTTCCTATTCTTTGAAATATGTCCCTAACCCAATTCCTGTACATTTGACTTTTCAAGTTGGATTTCTAGTCTTTAGAAGTAGCAGATTCAAATGATATTATGAGGAATAGTGTAGAAAAGAAAAAAATACATGTGTGTACTCTTTGTGCATCTTTTCTTATGGTAACATCTTTTAAAACTACTCTGAAATCACAACTGCAATGTGAAATTTGGTATAATTTCTTGATGCTATTTGTATTTTTCCAGTTCAGCTTGTTCGTGTGTGTTAAGTTATATATATATATACATATATATAAACATATATAACCTATATATATTTATATGTGTAAATTTCTGTATCACTTTTGCTATCAAGGGCAACTTATCAGCACAAAGATTTCATTCACTGTCATCATCTTCTGTCCCATCTCTCTTCCCCTTATGCATCATATTTAATCCTGGACTACCTCTAATCTGTTGCGCCTGTAATTTTGTCTTTTCCAAATGTTATGAAGATAAAAACACAGAGTGTAACATTTCCAGAGGAGCTATTTGTATTCTGCCCTACATCTTGGAAATGTACCAATGTTGTTACAAATAAGAATAGTTCCTACCTTCTTATGGCTAAATTACATAGTATCACAGTTTTTGCATTGATACCCTATTGAGATGCTTTCATCATGACTTTTATGAATAAGGCTTCCATGAAGTTATTTATGTGCAATACATGTGCAGTTACCTATGTGAAAATATTTATATGATTGTGGAATTCATGTCTAAGAGGACAATTTCAAAGCTGTATTGTAGTTACATGTTCAATACTACAAAAAATTGCCAAAAGTGGGGCCGAGAGTAGTATAGGGCTTAAAGTGCTTGCCTCACATGAGGCCAATCGCAATTCAATATCCAGCACAATATATGACCCCCTGACTGCCAAGAGTGATCTCTGAGAATGTGCCTGCCACAGTGTCGGGGGAGGCGGGGAAGATGGGGAGGAGAGAATTTGGGAAAAAGAACTGGTGGAGGGATGGGTGACTGAAACGTAAGCATGAAAGTTTGTGAGTGTGTAACTGTACCTCATGGTGATTCATTAATAATAAATAAAAATAATAATTCAATTTTCATATTTAAAAAAAAGTGATCCCTGAGCATAGAATCAGGAGTAAGCCCTAAGCACTATTAGATATTATGCAAGCTCTATTGGATATGGCCCCAAACCATTCTTTAAAAATGAATAAAAAGAAGTAACCAGTGTTTTATAATAGCTCTACGATTTTATATTCTCATCAGCAATGTGTGAATGAACACCTTTTTTCACACTGACTGATATTTGTGTAGTTACTACGTTTTTCTTCTAACTATTCTGAGTAAGTGTGTTGATAGCTCATTTTGGTTGTAAGTTACATTTTCTTAATGAGTAGTGATGCTAAATATATGTCATCTGACTATTTTCTACAGTATTGTTTATAATATTAGCAACATAGAATTAATATTTCATTGTCATTAGTAATGTTGATTGGCAATGTGGCACTTTTAGAAGTCTTTGTATATTCAAAATGATGCTACTTTCTTTGAAAATGTGATTCGAAATAATTTTCTCTTAGTCTGAATATAGCGTTTATGTTCATTTCTTAGAGCATAGATTTTGCCTCATGTCTAGACAATTTATCTCTTATGATTTTATGTTAACAGTTTTATTGTTTGTTTGACATTTGGGCCCATAATATTTTTTGAGTTTCATTTATATTTTTTATTCTTGTTGTTCATATTTGTTGTTTTTAAATACATGAAGATAGATCAGTATTCTTTTGGGGGGCATGGATTCCATTTCTCCAAATATTTATAAATATTACCTTTTCTCCACTAAATTGTTTTTGCATCCTTTAAAAATATTTGAGCAACCAAATATATGTTGAGATTATTTGTCTTAAAATAGGATCTGTCTGGCCCTTTAAATCATGTTTCTTATCTGTAGCCACTAGATGGCAAGATAGGCTTTTATAAGTTTCTACTAGCAGTAAAACTACTGCATTTTAAAATATATTCTTAGTCATGTTCATTTTATACCTAGAAGCTCTCATTTATTAAGGTTACAAAACAAAGTATAAAAATGAACTCTAAATATTTAACTAAGGACAATAAAATTATTCATATATTTTGGAATTTTGGCAGTAGCACTCAGTTTTAGCGGTGAACTTTGAAAGGAAATGAGACAAATGTCCCACATGAGAATACGATTCAAGAGAAGCCTCATATGCACATTTGCAAAGTTTTATTCTTTCAAATTTAGTGAATTAAAAATAAGAGGGTCAGAAAGATAGTATAGCAGGTTAGGTGTTTGCCTTGCTTGTGGCAGACCTGTTTGATCCTGGCACCATATCAGATCCCCTGAGTGCCACTGGGAGTGATCCCTGAGCACAGAATATAGAAAAGTCCCTGAATGCAGCCTAGTGTGCCCTCAAACTAAAACAACAGCAATAATAATAATAACTACTTCATGAATATTTTCATAGAATGATGTTGGAAACATTTCTTGCCATTACAGAACCACACTAATATACTAGAGAACTGATTCACAGAAAATAATCTTTCAATTAGGATAGTGCTTACTGGTGTGACTCTTAAGAGATAAATGAGTTTTTTTTGTTAACTGAATAAAATATAAATAAACCTACCGGGAAGTATTCCTGACTATAAGATACTTGGTTAAACATCTATTTGTTTCCAATCAACTATTTTAATTCATTTCTTACTATAAAATGTTGCTAACTGCAATCTATGTCAGTAAAATTACAATGTGCTATAATCTACTTTTATTTATCATTCTCCAGAAAAGGAGGCAATTACCTGTCAACTTGAGTAACTAGAGAGCAAAACCTGATTAAGTAAAATAAAATAATCTTTGTGTTTTTCTAATAGCTCAGCTCGTTGACCTGTAAATACACTAATTATTGGCGATCGGTTTAACTTTGTGATCAGAAGAAATTGCTTAATTAACAGGGGAACTTACAAAGAGTGGTACTGAGAGAGGAATAGAGTTCTGCTACATTTCATGCCTACGAGGCCAGTGTTTTCTATACTTTTTCTGACTGTCCACCCCTTCTGACCCCTCTTCCAACCTTATTTGCTTGCTCTCTTCCTACCTGTTGCTCCCTTAGTCCTGTGCCTTGGCCTCTATGTATGCAATTTGTCACCTGTGGCTCCCTTGGCATATCCTGGGGATGCACCATGAGTCCTATGGACCCTGAGTGAGAAACACTGTTATAGACAGCAGAGCCACTGCTCCTGGCTCCTGTGCCTAGCAAAGGGTCAAAAAACCCCTGCTCTAGAGGCATGTGAAATTTGTTGCGTATCGACTATCATAATTAATCTTACAATTCTGTGTGTGGACTGGAGTTTTTAAGTTGTCAGATTTTAGTCCAACTGGAGAAGGATAGGTATTTGACTGCTAAAGCTGCAATTGGTTTATCTCACAATACTTACTTTTTAAGAGATAATTTGCAATTGTTATTAATAATTTCTTTGTTTTCCTTCATCATTCTATTTTCGTCAGGAAGTCTTTAGAAGATCAAAGTATGGTCCTGACATATAGTGAAAAATCTTGCTTTAACGCTTTGATTCAGTGCCTGGGTCTCATCTGTCTGTTTTTATGTTTGCAGAAGAATTGTAGAAGCCACATCCTAGGCAGTCAGGCCATCAGGTCAACACTGGGCGGTGTTTGGGGGGTAATTCAATTTCAAGGATAGAACTCATGCCTGCAACTGCAAGGTATGTGTTTGACAAAATGAACTGACTTCCAGGCTCCTACTTCACTGTATTTTATTTTGACCTTCTTTATAACAAATAGTTTCTTTACATTCATGCTAGCATGTTCCAGACACTATAGTAAGCACTTTATATGTATATCTTATTTTCATTTAATAATCCATGCTCCATGCTGTACTATTATTCCAAATTTATAGCAAAGAAATTATGACTCAATAGATAAAATTATGGCCTGGGATATTAATATTTTTATATTATAGATTACTTTTGTCATTCTGACATCCTCAGTTTCATCTTATATTCTTCTAATGCTCCGTTCTATTTCTGCCTTTTTTATCTATTAAAATATGTACTCCAATATTCCTCTGGTTCCAAACTTTAACCTCTGGTGTTGTGAGAGTTAGACCTTCAGATCTTGTTGAGTTTACTCAAGTTCACAGAGGTATTACTATTTTACCAAAGCAACACTCACAAGGTCACAATGAAAACCTTGCAGGAATTTTCCAGATGCAAATAACAGAAATTTATACTTGTGTAAAAAAGAGTAATATCCTCCTATTATGTATAATAGCACTCATTATTTATATAGCTTGATATAAAACTATCCAGTAGTAGAAAACAAGAAGAGTAGAATTTATACAATAAAATTATTAGTAATCACTGTATCACTGTCATCCCGTTGCTCATCGTAACTTTTCTCAAGTAATGTCTCCATTGTGAGACTTGTTGTTACTGTCTTTGGCATACTGAATTCGCCATGGGTAGCTTACCAGGCTCTGCCGTGCAGGCTGGATACTCTCAGTAGCTTGCTGGACTCTCTTCCTGGTCATTTTGTGGAACCAGATAGAAAGTATTATACCAATAAGCAAGTAGATGGTGGAAACCATAACTAAGAACCCAGTTTCCAAGACATATAATTTATAATTCAGGAGGAAAATTTTGTTGCTTGAACCAGTTCTTTAACAAAAATATTTTATATTGCTTTATACTTTAAAAAAAAGAAGACTTTCTTTTATTGATGGGTACTGGGTTTGCATGTCTAGCTATGGGGATCATGTCTATCTATGGGGATCATTTCTTATGATGTTTAGTGGTCATATGCAGTGCTGGTATCAAGTGGGATCAGCTGCATTCAAGGCAAGTGCTTTACCTGCTGTACTATCTCTCTGATGCTTGTATAGCATCTTTTTGTTCATTGTTATTTCACCAGACTATTGAACCCACAAGTTGAAGGTCCCAACCTCAAATCTTTACATTAATACCTCAGGGACTTGGTTTCCTCCATCAAAATAGGGTAGAAAGCCAAAAAAAAAAATTCAACCATAGTATTAAGTATATATAATATGCTTTATATGTAAATACTTTATATGAATCAGTAATGAGACAGAATTGTACTATGAGCTCTTTAACCACTAGATGGAGAACATGCTTTGCAATATAATAAACAGTAAGGCCTGGGAAATCGAGCCAACTTGCTGTCTGGGCAAAGTTTGCTAATTTGGGTCATATATTAGACTTTTCTGTTTTAGTGGTCAACGTGGTTCAATTCCAAGCGAGGGCATAATTTGCACAATAACTAAAGTTAAAATTAATGCTTAGAAACAAACCATATTCTATTTAGAACTAAAATCCATTAAGTTGTCTGCATTAGAGGAAGAAGCTGACCAATGGAGATAAAGCCGATTTGTTATATTGAAATAGCTGAACTGGTGAAAAAAAAATTAATCTAGCATGCAGCAATCGGAAGATAGAATTATATTTCACTGAGGTCACTTTATTTCATCTTAACTCTTTCAAAGGATATAGTTCCAGTTTTATCAGTGGTGCTTGGGTTAAAACGTTATACTGTTTTTTTTTAATTTTAAAACACTTGACAACTGTTCAATATTTTTAAAATTTCAAACAAATTAATTTGGACCTTAAAATTAACGAATTAAATGTATTGTAATCTATCTAATATATAGTGAGTGTTCACCTTTCAACAAGTCCTAATCAGGCAGCATTGTGACAGATGTCTTATTAAATGAAACTATGTCAACAAATTCCAATGCTTGGTATATCAAAATAGAGATAACTCAGGATTTCATTCTGGCCTTCAGAGTTAAGTGTTTATCTTGAGAGTCCATATTGGCAACTTGTTTTTTATAGAAAAATAATCTCTATGAATAGATGTGCAGAGTTGTTTGGTTTTGGTGCCAGTGGACATGCTGCATGTTTTGGGCAGTTTTTCCAGTTATTGTCCAAGAATGGAAAAGTAGCTGTTGCCAAGATAATTCAATGTTCTACAAGCATAACACCATATGTATATGCTGGAGTCAAAGTAGCTTACAAGTCTCAGATATGTCATATAATCTTGTGTTGATTGTCATGATTACCTATTTGCTGAATGGTACCAACAACCTTTACATAAACACACACACACACACACACACACACTTACACACATACAAGCATAAATTGGAGCATCAAAGTATTTGAAGAAAACAAAACCTTAAAAATTTAAACTACTCAAAAATGACTTTATTGTCTTCATTTATGTGTTTTTTATATTATTGTATCTCAGGAAAATGAACACCGTGAGCATCTACTAAAAATAATGGAATATAAAAGAGAAAAATTCTGACTGAGTTAGTGTAAATGTTTTCCAAGCATTTAAGTTCTGTAAGACAATAGACTTTAATACGTTCTGTTTTTGCACTAATGAAAGACTCATGATTAGAAAATCATTTGGATAATCTGAAACAACTTTTTCTGTTTTATTTTCTCTTAATACCTTGTAGAGAACTTTAAATATAGTAGTAAAACCATATCTAAGGAATAGCCCAAGATATTCAAGCTTGGAAGCTCTGCATTATACCATAGACTTAAATATGTATTTACCTGGTCTCACACTGTAGCCCCTGTACTTAATTTTGGTCAAGGTCCAAAGCAAAAACCTAATAAATAAAAGATGAACAAATAGGGCTACTCTCCACTGGGTTTTACTTGCTATCATGTGAATATTTAATTTTCTGTATTCTTTATTTTCTCACTAGTGAGTTCCTAGAGTTTTTGTATGGTCTATATTATAGAAAATCATTATTCGCGGTTGTTTAGTAACTAAGTGAATGTTTAGAATGGCTCTAATACTATCCTAAGAACCCAAATGTGACCTGGTCAGATCTATAATCAAGCTTTACTGATTAAAGTTGTCATGTTTGTACTTTCATTGAAATGATCTTCAGCAACCTAAATCATTTCACTCCCAACAGATTTTTCCTGTTTCTCAAAACCCAGAAGAAAATATTGTAATAGAGTAACCCATAACCAACATGTTGCTAGTCATTAAAAAAATAAAATTGTTCTTTTATTTTTGTTTTTATTGGGGGCCACACACCAGATGATGCTCAATGCTTACTCATGGCTCTGCAATCAAGAATTACTCCTGGTGGTGCTCGGGAGACAATATGGGGTGCCTTGTATTGCACAGAAGTCAAGTATCCTACCCACTGTACTCTCTCTCCACTCCCAAGAAAAACAGAATTGAAATGCGATATTTCATCTTCTAGTTTTTTATTAATGTGCATTTCATGTTATAATGTGCTAACAGAAAAAAACTATTATATTTGTTATACTTGGCTACATTGAATTCTGTTAGACTATTTGGTGTGAGGGATATAAAACTATTGCTAAATTGGTCATATGCACCATGCAATTTTATAATTTATTTGTCAAAATGAAATTCTGCGGTTAAAAACAGTTACCTTATAATAAAAAATGAATCTTCATGAATAAAATCTTATTCCATGGAAAGACATTCATTTAAAGTGGTATCAATTGATAAAGTCTATTCAAATTACTCTATCTGCAGAGTGCGGTCTTAATGTAGTTTATTTTGAAAACAAATAAAAAGAAGAAAAATCTGCTAGAAAGTCTTCATATATTCCTTAGAATAGGTAGTTAGAAATAGATGAATATCCCCAGTGGAAAATAAATACCAAGTTCTTCAAGAAGGAATATAAGAGATTTTGTAATATAAGAACTTAAAAAATAAAGATGCTCAACTTATGTCTGTAATATGACATTTTAGGAAACAGTTGTTTAGTGAGGATGAGATTAAATTTGGATAGAAGCTTATGCTGAAATTGACTTATAACTACTGACTTATAACTATAAGCAAATATAATGGTAGAGCATCATGGAGTATAATGTTGAATGTCTACTAAAATTTTCCAAAGTGAAAGAGAAGTGACCACTAAGTCAATGATGGTTGGAGGTATCACTCCGGAGGGACATGTGTGCTGGAAGTAGACAAAGGACCAAACATGATGGCCTCTCAGTATCTGTAATAAAAACCATAATGCCCCAAAGTAGAGAGTAAATAGTGCCAGTCATTAAGGTGGGGGCAGTGAAGAGGGCATGGTAGGAGGGATACTGGAGACATTGGTGGTGGGAAATGTACACTAGTGGATGGAAGGGTGTCCAATTGTTGTATGACTGAAACTCAGTCATGAAAGTTTTGTAACTGTATCTCCTGGAGATTTAATAAATAAAATTGTCAAAAAAAACCAAGACTCCTCTTCATTTTTCTGCTATTTCATTGAGGATTTTGGTGAATGGCCACTTTGCATCACTAGCAATAGCATGAGCACTGTCGTCCATTTGTTCATCAGTTTGCTCGAGCGGGCACCAGTAACGTCTCCATTGTGAGACTTGTTACTGTTTTTGTCATATCAAATATGGCAATACCTCACTTGCCAGGCTCTGCTGTGAAGGCCAGATACCTCGATAACTTGCCAGGCTCTCCGAGAGGGATGAAGGAATTGAACTCGGGTCGGCTGCATGCAAGGCAAATGCTCTACCCGCTGTGCTATCACTCCAGTCCACTTAGCATCACATGAATGCAAAATTTTAATTCAGAGTTCTTTAAACAAAATGTTGTTTCATAAAAGTGTTTGCAATTTTTATTATTTTAATTTTATTAAACACCATGGCTTACAAAGCTGTTCATAATATACTTCTCTTGGGCATTCAATGTCCCAGTACTAATCCTAACACCAGTGTGACTGTGACTTTCCTTCCAGCATGATTTCCAGGTGCCCATCCATCTCTCAAGCCTGCCACATCAGCAGGCACAAAATTGTTTATTTCACATTGCTTGTTACAACAAAATGGTAAGTGGAATTATCAAAACTAGTTCAGTAAAATTAAATTTGTGAAAATTGTTATATTTCATGATGGCATCACTGTCCTGTATCATATCTTATGCTCTATTATTGAGTAGTAAAATGTAATAACTGCACAAAAAGTGCATAGCTATAACATACCAATGTTTAATTGCTCAGATTATAACTTTTATTTTAAAAGTCCATTGCTTAATACATTAGTTGTTCAACTTGTATATTACAGCATTCTGTAGGTACGACTTCCAAGCCTGCTTGGATCTGGACTGGACTTCTTCCACACAGGTCCCCCATTTTCCAGTAGCTAGGCAGTCACATCCAGAAACTGTCCCCAGCGCCGTTTACTCTCATCAACGGCCAACATCCAGAGACTATAAAGCCAAACTCCCAGAAGCACATGGCCATATTTGAGGCCACATGACATCTTACAGCCTAGTTCTCCCTCTCAAAAAACCTGGCCAGCTACCGAGAGTTTCCTGCCTGCACGGGAGAGCCTGGCAAGCCCCCCATGGCATGTTCATATGCCAAATGCAGTGACAATGATGGGTGTCATTCCCGTGACCCTGAAGGGCCTCTAATGCCGCACTATTGGGAAGGACGAGTGAAAAGAAGCTGCTAAAATCTCAGTCTGGGATGAATGGAGATGTTACTGGGCCCGCTCGAGCAGATTGACAATCAATGGGATGACAGTGATAGTGATGACAGTCTCCTGTTACTTTATATTCCACAAATGAGTGCAATCTTTCTATGTCTATCCCTCTCTTTCAGACTCATTTCACTTAACATGATACTTTCCATGTTGATTCACTTATATGCATATTTCATGACTTCATCTTTTCTAACAGCTGTATTGTATTCTATTCCATTATAGATGTACCAAAGTTTCTTTAACTAGTCATCTGTTCTTGGGTACACGGTTTTTTTCCAGATTTTGGCTATCATAAACAGTACAGCAATGAACATTCAAGTGCAGGTATAATTTCTACTGTACTTTTTTTACCTCTCCAGAATACATTCCCAGAAGTGGTATTGCTGGGTTAAATGGGAATTCAATTTCTAATTTTTTGAGAATTGCCCATACTCTTTTCCAAAAGGGCTGAATCAGTTGATATTCCCACCAGCAGTGAAGGAGAGTCCCTTTCTCCCCACATTCCTGCCAACACTGGTTGCTTTTGTTCTTCTGGATGTGGGCCAGTCTCCATAGTGTGAGATGATATCTCATTGTTGTTTTGATTTGCATCTCCCTGATGATTAGTGATGAAGAGCATTTTTTTCATGTGCATTTTGGCCATGATCTTCTCTTTGAGAATGTTTCTGTTCATTTCATTGCCCCAGTTTCCGATGGGGTTGGATGTTTTCTTCTTGTAACGTTCAACCAGTGCCTTGTATATCCTTGATATTAACCCCTTATCAGATGGGTATTGGGTGAATATCCTTTCCCATTCTGTAGACTGTCTTTGTATTTTGGTCACTGTTTGTTTTGAGGTGAAGAAGCTACTTAGTTTAAGATAATCCCATTTGTTTATCTCTCTTTCCACATACTTGGCCAGTGGTGTATCATCTTTGAAGATACCTTTATCTTCAATATCATGGGGGGGTTTGCCGACCTTGTCTTCAATGTACCTTATGGTTTGTGGTCTGATATTGAGGTCTTTAATCCATTTTGATCTGACTTTTATACATGGCTTTAGGTAAAGACCTGAAGCCATTTTTTGGTATGTAGCTGTCCAGTTTTGCCAGAACCATTTGTTAAAGAGTCTTTCCTTGCTCCACTTCACATTTCTTGCTCCCTTATCAAGGATTAGATGATCATATGTTTGAGGGTATGTGTCAGGATATTCCATCCTGTTCCATTGGTCTGCAGCTGTGCCTTTGTTCCAGTACCATGCTGTTTTAATTATTGCTGCTTTGTAGTAGAGATTTGGGAAGGTGATGCCTCCCATCTTCTTTTTCCCAAGCATTGGTTTACCTATTCGTGGGGGCTTATTATTTCATATGAATTTCAGGAGTATTTGCTCCATTTCTTTGAACAATGTCATGGGTATCCTTATAGGGATCGCATTGAATCTGTACAATGTTTTGGGAAGTATTGCCATTTTGACAATGTTAATTCTCCCAAACCATGGACAGGTGATATATTTCCATTTCCTCATGTCCTCTTTTATTTCGTGAAGTAGTGTTTTGTAGTTTTCTTTGTACAGATCCGTTATGTAGGTACCACTTCTTTTGGTATTTCCCTAACATATGTTGATTACATTGCAATAACTGTTCCCATGATTCATTAACTTCTTAACATACTTAAAGAACAATGGCTCTCAACTTATGTGTTTAAATTAAATATAAGAGCATACATAGTCTTAATTAAAGATTCTGTGTTAAACTGTATTTTTACAAATGTATTGGGATATTTCAAAGTTTTTAAAGTAATACCAATAGATAGCCAGTGTTAGAAATTGTCATTCATTTAATCTCATATTATCTTAAGCATTCTTTTCTTGTGTCTTGACTTTCTTGTGGTCCAAAATTTTGTGGTGTCTTAAAATATTTTCTTAGAATTCAGCACAGAATTGCAGTCAGTATGAATTAATTTGCTAAAAATCATTGATTACATAACCTATGTTAACTGGGGAAGGCCTTGAAAGAAGAATTTTCAGCAAATAAATCATGAGAAATTTTCTAAAATGTTGAATGTGAATGAAAAGAACCAAGGTCATTGGGTACTGAAAGTTGTTTCTTGAGTTATAACATGGCTTACCTATTTATTTGCTGAAGGAAAGAAGAGGAAAGTCTGCATTCAGGAGCATTTTAATTCACAAAGACTTCTGAGACATTTACCAATTAAAAATTATTTACATTTAAAATTTTGCTACCATTTACCTCAATTCAAAATAATGTCTTCAGGGGAAGATGTGTTGCTACCATTGACTTTTCTCATTACAAGCAAATCTCAGTACTGGCAAATAACAAGTAGAAATTAACAATGATAGTTATAACATTAAAATGCAAATATCAACTGAAAGTTTAGTAAGTAATATACAGAGCAATATATGTGTGACTTTATTTTTAAGGAACTATGTTTGCTATTACCTCATATTTTCCTGTTTATCCTATGCTCTCTGTTTTTGCTTTATCCTTTCCTTCCTCTTTTTTTAAAAGTCATCTGAGATACTTAATTTGCAGAGTAGTGAAAAAAGATTTAACTGAAAATTGAGGAAGTAAACTGAAATTTAAGCAATGACCTTCCCTTCCTCGAGACAAATACACATGTAACAGATTTATTTGCCTTATTGTAAACATTCTGTTACAACTTTCCTCCACCTGCTACTAGGAGTTAGAGAATCTGCTTTTAACAAGAAAGATAAATGCACCAAATGTCATTGAGCCTCAGGGGGATTGGAGATGGTAAAACAAGTAGTTTAATGCTCTGATTTCCTTTTTCTAATGCATGTACTGCATTATATTTTCAATCTGATGTCCAAAGCCACACAAGCAGAGTCTGGCTTTTGAGTAGGCTAAGAAACATTTGCACTGATAAATTAAGAAAATTAATAATTATTTTCTCATTTATAGTTATGTGAATGGTCTGAAAGGAATGATACCAATATATGAAGACATAATTTTGCTACAGTGGATTTGGACTATCATTAATCACACAGAAATGGTGTTTGTAATATTTCTGATATTGATAATGATGTTTGAAATATTTCTGATATTTCTTTAAAGCTATTTCCAACATAATATAGCAAGTTGTTAGTGAACACAAAAAAGCTTTAGGACACTGTAGTTAGTGTGTCTTTGTGTATTTCAAAAGTTACTGCCATAGAAGAATATGGAATTTACTTGAAAATGAAGAAAATCCTTATCAGTTACAAACAATATTGAGTCTCACTGAAGAAAGAAAGTCAGAAATTCTGAAATTCTGAATCAGAGTCAGTAATCTATAAAGAAAACTAGATCATAAGTCAGTTAAACAGAAAGTAAAAAGAAAGAGGTGGAAGGAGATCCAAAGCTAGGAATGGAAACAGAACGGTAACAGAATAGAGGTATATTTTATTGAAAGAGATTGGCAGAGGTAATGTTTAAGTGAAGTTTGGCAGCTTGCTGTAGCAATTCAGTCAGGTAATGATTAGAGGCACAAAGATAATTATGTTCATGAAATATCCCAATTTCAATAGCAGGTAATGTGTGTGGAGCAATTTATGTCATATGACCAGGGTCCCAAGTACCTAGTACTAGCAATTTGGGGAGTAAATGGAGAAGGGGATTACCATTGAAATTGAACCTATCAGAGATATGATTATGCTTTAAAAATGGAGTCCATATCTCTTCTTGGATTTTATGTTAAAAAGTCTTAACTTAGTATTAATTGTGCACCTTTCACTTTATTACTTATGCAATGAGATTTTAATTTTACACATATAAAATATTTCTGTTAGCTACTTGATTAATACATTAAAGGCAAATTCAGTGCTATCACAGGAAAATACTACATAAACCATGGAAGTGTTTATGAAGACAGCCATGGTTTTATCCTTTTCTACCATTTAAACATTGTAAAAGAATAGTGCTATCAAAAGTGTTGTATCTAAGTTTCACAAATAGAGTAAACTGCACCCGGAGATATACTTTAATGGTATAAAATGTTGGCTTATTCTCAATTTATATGGGTATATAATTTATTAATATGTAACTGTTTTAAGGACTGAGTTAGAAAATAGTACAGGGAGATCTTATAATCATTTAATATCAGACTTAGCCTTTCATTGAATAGGATTTATTTTAGGATTTAGGAATCCTAAAAATAATTAAGATACTAAAACAGTAATCTTATAAAGTCAAATTTAACAGTATGCTAAATAATCTTGCCTCATGAAAAAGGCTTCATTCTGGGGACACAAATCCTTATGTCCCCATAATAAATTTAACATACATATGTAAATTAGTTTAAAACACCTCATCAAGAGAAGAAAATAATCATATCATTATATCAATTTATGTAGTGAATTTTTTTCTTTGTTTCTGAGGCACACTTGATGATGCTCAAGGGCTATTCCTGCCCCTGTGCTCAGGAATTATTGCTGGTGGTCCTCAGAGGACCATATGGAATTCCAGGGATCAAACCTAGGGCAGCTGGGTGCAAGGCAAGTGCGTTAATAACCTGTGACACTATCTCTCCAGCCAGACAGAACATATTTGACAAACTTTAATCAGTATTTATGACATAAGTTCTTTATAATGGGGATACAGAACAACCAAAGTCAAATGAAAACAAACTGATGTGATCTCACCATAGCACTGTGTTTATCTGAGAGTACAAAGGTATGATGGATTCTGCTAGAGATAATTACTTCAGTAGAGGTTGTGGGTTGCTAAGCATATACTGAAACTATGTGAAATTCTACCTTAAAACACAAACAATTGTGAGAATTAATGCTATCTCCATAAGCAAGTAGTCACGTTCACTGGTGCTTTAACAGTCAAATATTTCTCTTGCCATAAATTAAAACTTTCTGATATCAAATTAGAATTCAACTAGTTAATATTGAAATTGATGTTGTTAAGTTCTGTTCTATTGTATTCTGCTATAGTTTCTAATAAATCCAAATTCTATAATTCAAAATTTTAATATTTTATTGAGGTAATGTTTGATTACATGGCTGTGTACTTTGAGTAAAATTTCACACTTTTTAAAAAAGTGATAGCACAGTGGGTAGGGCGCTTGCCTTGCACTCAGCCAACCTGGGTTTGATTCCTCCATTCCTCTCGGAGAGCCCGGCAAGCTACCGAGAGTATCCTGCCCACACTGCAGAGCCTGGAAAGCTCCCTGTGGTGCATTCTTTTTTTTTTTTTTTTTTTGCTTTTTGGGTCACACCTGGCGATGCACAGGGGTTACTCCTGGCTCTGCACTCAGGAATTACTCCTGGCGGTGCTCAGGGGACCATATGGGATGCTGGGAATTGAACCCGGGTCGGCCGCGTGCAAGGCAAATGCCCTACCCGCTGTGCTATTGCTCCAGCCCCTGTGGTGTATTCTATATGCCGAAAACAGTAACAACAAGTCTCAGGGAGAGTTACTGGTGCCCACTCAAGCAAATCAATGAACAATGGGATGATAGTGCTACAGTGCAGTGAAGAATTCAGAAATATTCCTGGTGACTCACAGTTCCATGGGCTGACTTTTTGTGGAGTCACCAGGTCTATACCTAGTGATGCTCGAGAACTATATAGTGCCAGAGATCAAACTCAGAGCCTTGCACATACTAAGCATGTGCTCCACCAGTTGAGCTGTCTCACATAGTCTTTATATATTTTACCACATAACAGTATCGATATACCTCCAGCACAGTCTCTTAGGCCCCATCTGCCTTTTGATCCTCCGTACTTTACCCCTCTGTTAGCTGCAGTTCCGAGTCCAAAGTTTTGGGGTATATTTTAAGTGGGGGGAATCGATTGTATGATCTCTTGTTTCTCTGCATCTATCCTATATAAGCATGTGATCACCTGGCATTTGTGGCATCATTTTTCTCCTTCTGGCTTATTTCTCTTAGCATGTTTCCTTCTAGGTTTGTGTTTTCCTTCTTACATCAAGTGTGGATGGGAGAATTTTTCATTTTGAGGGTTTGGGGAAGTCGGGCCACATCCAGCAGTGCTAAGGGCCTACTCCTGGCCCTGAGCTTAGGAATCATCACTGGTGGTGCTTGGGGGAGGGGTAATGAATGCAGTGTCAGGGATCACAATGAGGTTGGTTGGCTGCATGCAAAATAAGCACCTTAACCCCTTTGCTCATTCTCTGATACCGCCCTTCCAATTTTATCCATGTTTTTCCAAAAGGTTAGATTTTTATCTTTTCTTATTCTGAATAGCATAGTATTTTGTATTTATATCTGTCTCCTATATCCACTTATTTATCACTGGGTACTTGTTTGTTTCCACATCTTGGTTATTATAAAATAATGGCATAATGAACAAGTATAGAAAACAAACAGCGTCATCAATAAAAAAGGGGGTGTGAGAAACAGATGAACTAAACATATTTTACCGAATAGTACTTACAGTTTTCCAATAGTACATAAAAAATAAATTTTCGTCATCACTTATTATCAACAGAATGAAAATCAAGAACACTATGAGATATTACTTCATACCTGTGAGAAGAGTCTACACAAAAATGCCAGTAATGAATATTATGGAGAGGGGCTGGAGAGATAGCACAGCGGGTAGGGCATTTGCCTTGCACTCGGCCGACCCGGGTTCAAATCCCAGCATACCATATGGTCCCCTGAGCATGGCCAGGGGTAATTCCTGAGTACAGAGCCAGGAGTAACCCCTGTGCATCGCCAAGTGTGACCCAAAAAGAAAAAAAATATTATGGAGAAATATGAACTAGGGAGAAAAATGGCTTTCCTTCACTGTTGTTTGAAATATTTATTGGTCCAGGCTTTATGTAATGTGAATGAAGGGTATTGAAAATATAAAAAATGGTTATTCCATATGATGTGGCAAGACAATTCCTGAGTATTTTTTGAATGAAAAATGCCAAATGAAGATACTTTGCTCTATGTTACTCTATATAACCATCTTGAACCTATAATTTTCCAATCAAAAGATTTTAGGAAATTCAATGTAAAATATTCAATATTTGTAAAATAGTCTTTGTTTTTTATTGCAATGTGCCATATTAATTTATTTTTCTGTGCCAATAACTTTTCCCTATTCTATTTTCCGTCTTGGATTTTTATTCATTTACCTCTACAAGTAGAGGGGCTTCTTGTATGGTTACTTCCTGATTCTGTTAGGCCATAATCCACAATCCTTCACAACATTCGAAAATTTACACACGGCACACTATTTTTAAATTTATCTAACCTATAATTTACATATTTGATAACAATAAATCTTTCATATAGACTATGAAAGTATGACAAAGGAAAGTATTTTATTGCTTGTTGAATATGTTTTAAAAAGTTATGGGTGACAATAAGTCTAGCACTACATTAATGTACACATGTGTGTGTCTGCTACCTATGAGCTTTTTTGCATATTTCAAACATGTACTTTCCGATGTTAGATTTTGTTAGCATCAGTAGTGGAGGATAGATAATATTCAATTGTCTATCCTGACATTTTTGAAACATACTCAGTTATTGTTATCATTTTATTAGTATTCAGAATCAATGGAAATCAAAAGTGCTCAAAGCAGTCATGTGCCCTGTCTCACCCATCAGCATTTTAATACCTTGAAAAATCCGAGGATTCTCTTTGACTATTCCCTAGCCTTTAAGCTCTGTCTATATTAAATGCTAAAGTGGCTTGAGTTAGTGTGAACTCTCCATTACTAAATTTCAGAAAGTTTTCTTTATTTTTCTAATACTTCACTAAGAGTAGATATTTTATAGTGATAACAAAAATGTAGAATTAATAAGGAAATGCTGCAAAATAAGAAATGTCTTTCTGGCTACATAAAAATCATCCTGTTTTTGCTGACAAACGAGAGAGATGATTGTATGCAATATCTGAAAAAAATATTTTTTATTGAATCAGGGATAGTCTCAGTCTTCCTAATAATCAGAAGCCTTCAATTTCAAGTAAATATAGAGATTTTTATACTCTCCTCAATACAATCTCTTTCCTGATGTAAGTTATATTTTTCTTTTTACAATGTAAATATTGTAGCTGCTTTGAACTTATCATTATGTTTAGTACTACAGATATTAAATACATAAAATAAAAACCTATTTGTATAATCCTTGGATTTGAAATACTTTGTTTTTATTTTATATATATTTATATTATCTCTGACTAGTACTGAATTATTGAATATCTGAGTACGGAACTTTTTAATTAACCAAATTTTGACTCACATGTCTCTTATAGAAATCCATTTATTTTTCTTGAATTAAGTAGAATAAATGTCAGTTTAATCAGGGACTTAATATGTTTACAGTAAGGAAATACACCAGCATCTGATGAAATATTTGTTTACTACTTTGGATCCAATTTTTGTATCTCTGTTAGTACAACTTTAGATGATACAGTATTGTACAAATAACAAAATTTAATTTAAATTTTCTTCCTATTATGAATAAGTTATTCCTTCATTATTATTTTGTGATAAAATATGTGTTTGGTCTCTTTATGGATATTAGCCCTGATATTAAGATATCTAGTTAAATAGAACCTGATTTATCATATGTGTACATTTAAAAATTTCATTTCATAATTTATTTATAATTGGTTTACAATATTATGGAATTTTAGGGGTTTAGCCTCTTCTGAATGGATGTTATTGTTACCAATATACTACTAAGATTTATTTCTTATAAGAATACAGATGTTTGATGAGACATGTACACTAAAAAAATATATTTTGTAGAGCACAAAATTTATATTTCAAATCAGTTTCCAGCTGCTTTATTATTTTCTTGTTCATGGTCACATAATGGAAAATGAATGATATTTAATCAATTAGGAAACATGTGTCACTCTATGGTGATGAAAAATGGGCTAGACATAAAATGTCATCAACTCAACTAAGTATAGACATTCCATCAACCTTAGGAACCGAGTAAGTCTGTTTAGGCAGCTAGACATGTTTAATGGCTGTCAGGTGTGCACTAAAAATTTGGTACTCTCTGAGGGAATTGATAATAATCTATCAAGATTTAAATTGGTGTACCTTTGAACTTGTGGAGATCATTTGGCCACATCCTCAGATTGGTATACTGTCAGTTGACTATTCATAAATTAAAATGATTGAACAAGACTTTGCTTTTGGATTTGTAAAGGTACTTGTGGTCATTAAGGAGCTTGTAGTATCATTCACATTCAGCTCACTGAATGTCTTCACAATAGAATAACTAAAAGAGAAAGCAAATGGTTAAGTAGAAGCAAAATGATACCTAATACTCATTAAAAAGGGCTATAAATATTTCAACTAAATAGAATACTAAGAAGCATCTAGCTCCACTATAAAAGAGCAAAATATTCTGTCTTTGGAAATACCTGTCTTTAACATCTAAGTAAAGCTATATTTTGACAATAATATGCTTCTTATGGAAATCATAATTCCTCTATTTTTTCTTTAATAATTTATGGAAGGAAAAGTGAAGATTCTAAGATCAACTTTGGAAATAACTTTGACTAGTAACAATGGAAGAGGAATTTCAAATAGCATAAAGTGTGCAGTGGACATAATAAAGATATAAAACTGCATTTTATATATATGTATAAAATAAACATGAAGGGTTTATAGTGAACTGTGTACTATTCTCTTTATCTAACAGTTTTACAATTCTTTCCTGCACAGTTTAAAAAATATAAACCTATTTCATAAAAATAAACTTATTTATATTTTCAACCGAACCTATAGTTTCTACTACTATCTTGGTGACAAGTGTTCTGGTTGCTCCTACTCAGTCTTATTTAAAAAAATACCATTCTACTATTGATAGAGGGAAGTGGTACCACTGGATGGAGGCAAAGTGATATATGTGAAACCTTATCAGTAACAATACAGTGCCTACAAGGAAAGAAAGAAAAAGAAAAAGTGTACGCCATACAGGCAGTTTGGGTGCTGGAAGAAAAACACCGGACATTGGTAAAGAAACATGGACATTGGTAAAGGATCGGTGTTGGAATATTGCACAACTAAAACTCGATCATGAATAACTTCGTAACTTTGTAACTCAAGGTAATTCAATTAAATTAAAACAAGCTTCTTTCCTGCATGACCAACATTTTCTACTACCCCTTCATTCCCCCGTCAACACAATAACACACACATACACACACACAGACATTCCTCTTGCCCCCCATTTGATAATCTGAATTCTGCAATCCAAAGCCAAAGGATTTTCACACTTACTATTTTTTTGTGCCCATGTTTTGTATTTATAGGTTCCAGAGATCAGAAAGATCATTTTTCATCTGTCCTACCTCTGACTGATGTACACCAATTCCACCAAGTGAATTGCAATGCTTCATCTTTTTTCTTACAACTACGTAGTAGTTGTGAGTGTGTATATGTGTGTGCATTTTACAATAGGTATTTTGGTTTTGCCAAATCCTGACTATTATATTAAGTGCTAAAATGAACATAGGTATATACATATATTTTCAAATTAATGATTTTATATTTTGGGAATAGAAGTCAAGAATCGCAATTGCTGTCATATAGGAGCTCTAGTCTAACATTTTTGAAGAACCTCTGCACAGTTTTCTGTTCCAACTTATCCAGATAGCATCCACACCTCTTCACCAAGTCCTCGCCAACACTGGTCACTTCATGTCTTTTTTGATACATGCCATTCTCATTTCTTTGTGGTGACATCTCATTGTTTTGCTTTTATTTTTCTGATATAGGATGAAGAATGATTTTCATATTTAAAATTTAAATATTTACCAGATAGACTATGTCTTTAATACTTTCCCTTATCTACCAAAGTTTAAAGTATCAGCTGTGTAATGGTCCCTTAAAAAAATATTGACTGGGGCTGATGTGTTAGTATTGCCTGTAGAGTGCTTGCCTTGCATGCAGCTCACCCAGGTCCATCCCCAGGACCACATACGGTCCCCAGGTCCCCACCAGGACTGATCCCTGAGGACAAAACTAGGAATAAGCCCTGAGCACCACTGTGATAAACCCTGAGCCCAGACACCAAAAGTAAAAAAGAGGCCTTACTGTTCCTGTCCTAGAATATTTCACTGTTACTTAATAGGTGATTGAGAATTAGAATTCAGCAACCACTCTGAGAGCTGGGCATGATGGATAATAAAGTTTCTTAATTCTATGATTTTTCATTTTATCTCACCTATATTGAAGACATAAAAAATTATTAAAGGTAGACAATTAGTTACTATGCTTTGAAGCTTGGTTCTTTACATTTCTAAAACAGTTTGAACATTGGGAGTTTCTCTGCAGATAAATACATGTATACAAACACATTGCATTTTTATTACCTTATTTCCATCAGGATCTAACATTATTGCTTCCTATCAGTAGATGTCACAAAGGTTAAAGAACATTAATTTGAAATTTCTATCCTGTCTGTACTGCTCAAAAGTTCATTGTTTATTAGAAGTATGATAAATGTAATGTCTGTAGAGACAGAATTTTTTATTTGCATTATCTATTTTCCTTTTAAAGAGGGGAAGTAAGCTAGCCTCAAACAAGAAATTGGTTGATAGACATTACTAATTCTGAAGTTGAATTTAGTTGCTCATCTTCTTTCAGTGGCAAGATATTTTCAAAAGTAAATTATAAATAAGAACTGTATAGGAAGTTATATTATAATTTTACAATTGGATTCCTCATCTTTCATTTGAATATTAGGGAAGCAAAATATTCATGTCAAAGTAAAACTCTAGATAAAGCTTTCAGGATTTTACTTAATGCACTCCAACCTCATAAAATTGGCTCCATTCTCTGAAGCTGAGAATAGCTGACAAATAGTTTTCCAGCACTGCCTGAGTTTTATTGTATTTCTGTTCTATTTGCTGGCATTCACAATATAGAGAGATGATATCATATCTACTAAATCTTTCTCCCATTGAAAAACAACTCTTTTTGAGATACTTTTGTTTTACTTTATCCACAGTTGTATACTTCAGGATTGATATACAAATTAAAAATTCCTTTAATTATAAATGTAGTAAAAGGGCAGGTATCTGACATGGCTAATACACATGCATTAAAGAAATATATCTAGATATATCTATGTATTTCTAGATAGACACAAGACTTTCTCAGTAGTAGGAATCTCTTTAATATCTACTTGATAGAAGTATGAAAATCCCATAAGTGTGTTTGCAAGAATAATTTACAGTGAATCTTTCCAGTTCTGTGAAAACCAGGAAGGTGTATTTTAGTTGAAATAACCATTTCTAGGTGTAAGAGATTTCCAGTTGGCCCTTCCTTTCATGAATGGATATTTGAGTAACCTTAATTTCTGTGAATCATTGAAAGACTATTGAAACTCAATCTATCTGTAGTTCAGAACAGAAGGCTTTGAGAGAGTGCTAGACTAAGTCTCTTGGGATTGACCACTTATTCCCTGTCCTAACACCATTTTAAAGTTAATATGAAGAATTTGCAATTCAACACACACTTTTTTGCATAAACTTTCAGCGAATTACAAAAAAAGCATCCATGGGAGGTATAAAAACAAAAGAATAAACCTTCTCCTTCAGTTGCTAAGGAAGTCAAGAGAGAAAGGGTACATATGTGAGGGATCCAAACATTATGCATAAAAGATTTCTGTTAAAAGTTGACAACTCAAATTACAGTAGCCTCAAATGATTGAGGTAGATATATCTGTGTCCCAGAATGAAAAGATCATCTTCCAGCAGATGCACTTTCATTATTTACTGTACCTTTTGCTGCACTTGATTATGTACTGATTTAAAAAAAAAAACTTGTGAGTCTTTAAGAGTGTTCAATTTCATTCAAAAGGTAACTAGTTTATGGTGCAGTCAGTATTTTAGCATTGCAATTATCCAATCTGTGACCAGTTTAGAATCTAAACATTGGTCCTAATCTATACAGTGGTTTAGTTTCCTGGTTGTAGTGTTGTAGTATATATATGTGTGTATATATGTACATATATACATATATAACATAAATTACATATAACCTATATATATGGAGGTTTATATTTTTTTAATTAGAAACTAGCTGGATATTGCTTGTTAAATCACTTTCATTTGTCCCACTTAACCATAGAGACAATGTAAGAAAGTACCTACAAATAGCACTTACAAATGATGAGAGAAAACCCAGCAACTCATGACTCTGTGCTCAGGGGTCACATTCAGTGGTATACCTGCCGACCATGCATGTCATGCTGGCAGTCAAACCTGGGCCTACAAAACTCACAGAATATTCTCAGACCATAAAAGCTGGATCTTTCTAGCCCTCTATATCTTTTTAACCTAAATTTCATTTTATTAAAGCACTGTTATTTACAAAGTTATTCATAGTTGGGTTTTAGACATATAATGTTCCACCACTGATCCTGCTACCAGTGTCAAATTCCCTCTCTCAGGGTTCCAAATGTATCAAAAAATGTATGTCCTATATTGTTATTAAAATTTAATTTATAGCCAAAAAATCTAAGTACATGAAATAAATAAACATATCTTCAACCAATGGTGCAGATAATAGTATAGTAACATCACTGTATCACTGTCATCCCATTGTTCATCCATGAACTTGAGCGAGCGCCAGTAATGTCTCCATTTGTCCCAGCCCTGAGATTTTTGCTGCCTCTCCTTACTCGTCTTTCCCAATGATTGGAGGTTTCTTTCAGGGTCAGGGGAATGAGACCTGTTATTGTTACTGTTTTTGGCATATCAAATATGCCATGGGGAGCTTGCCAGGCTCTGCTGTGTGGGCGGGATGCTCTAGGTAGCTTTCTGGGCTCTCCAAGAGGCATTCATTAATGTTAAGACAACAATGAGTTAAATAAAAGAAAATTTATAAAATTTGGACTATATCAAGAATCACTAAATCACATTGATCGTCAAGTGGCTCGAGCGGTCTCAGTAACCTCTACATTCATCCTATCCCTGAGATCTTAGAAGCCTCTCTCTTCTCGACCATCCCAATGATGCCGAATTGGAGGCTTCTTCAGGGTCAGGGGAAGAAGGGTCATGAGATTCAGCTGGTTACTGGCTTTGGCATATAGATACACCATGGGAAGCTTTCGAGGCAGTCCCATGTGGGCAGGAAGCTCTCAGTAACTTGTGAGTTTCTCCCAGAGGGAAAAGTAAGTTATAAGATATCTGGGAATTTACTATGACGTCTCTGGATGTTGGCAGTTGATGGGAATACACACACCTGGGTTCCTCTGCTGGTACCTTCATATGTGAGGCCTGTCCGAACGTGTGGAGAGGGGCCTTGAGCATGGCTGTGGCTAGGTTCCGGTGGTCTTCAGCCACCTGGCGCTCTGCTCGGGGCGGGGAGGAAAGCTGGAGCCCATCCCCTCTGAGGAGCCCCTTGGAGAAAAACTTTTAATTTTTTAAGAGAGTCTTTTGGAGAGAGTCTCTTGGACTATATAACACTGAAAAACTTTTTTAGTGAAAGAAAAATATAAAAGGACTAAAAGTACAGTGCATTGGATTGAAGAAAAATACATGTATATCACACATTATCCAAGGTATGTAAGGAATCCATAAAATTTGAAAATTCCAATTAAAATGCATCTTTGTATCTTTTAAAGTAGATTTTCCTCCATTGCTTTCTTTCTTTCCCCCAAGATAAAAGGCATACTGTAGGACATATGACAAAATCAGAACAGTTCAGCATGAGGTGAGATAAATTTTTCCATATAAATGAATTGTAATAGCATTCCCAAACCACAATATAACATACCAAGTAACACCAAATAAAAATAGTATTCAACTTTTAGATAGTGGGGGAATAATGTTAATGATTTCCAGGAGTCAGTGTGAGGAGAGGAGTAAGTGACTTTGAAAGGAGAGCCTGGAAAACTTCTCTGGGGTAATGTCTCATGTCTGATTTCTGGCAGTAGTAGACTCCCTTCATATTAGCTCTATATGTGATAAAATGAAAATGTTATGTGTGATAAAATTTGAATACAGTATATGTTGAAATATGAATATCATGTTAAACCAGAGAGATAGTACAAGGTGTAAGGTGATTCTATGCATATGGTCAACCCCTATCGATTGTGGAACCTCTGATGATCCCTCAAGTATTGCTAGGAGTGATGTCTGAGAACAGAGTCAGGAGTAAGTCCTGAGCACTGTAACAGGGACCTCTAAACCCAAATAATAAATTGGCCTGCAGTTATAGCTGAAAAAATGACATAACATTGTTAGTTTTCTATATGTTGTTTTTTGCAGTTCTAAGGATTTAGCCTGGGACTCAGGCACATAAGCTTTTTACCATTGAGCCTGGTTTAGTTTTCTGGTGTGATAATAATCTTTGGTTATATAAAATATTATTACTGATAGAAGTTGGGTAAATGATCCAAAGATATTCTAATAATTCCTTTTGGAAGATGCTATTTGAAACTAAATTTTTAATTAACTTATTTCTTAGAAATGTTCACATATTGTCTCAATGTTTTGCTAGCATATTGCAAGCCTTCCAATACCTGCATGCATGTTATTTCTCTCTATCCAATTATAATCTTCCCATCAAGAGCAAGTTCCTTAAATGGACTTCAATTTATAATTCTCTAGTATAGTAACAGTCTTATAAAATATACATCTTTCTCTCACCTGAATCCTTCCAGTGAGTTTACAATCCTGCTTAGAAAAATACCATCCTTTCCCAATGCCATCCTATTGCTTTTCCCCATTGTAAAAGGCAGACTTCTTGAATACATATGTACACACTCACAGCATTTACCTACAACTGGTATTTCAGTCTGCATCAGTAATCATGTGCATTTCACAACCATAGTGAAAGAGTCTGGTAGAGGTATCTCATCAATAATGCTCACAATAGTCAATTCAGTGTATGTTGTCATACAACTACTATTTATGTCTTTTGTAGTAATACTTACCTCCTGGATTTGAACAGATTATAGTTTCTGTACTCAAGCCAGTGAATACTTAATTATCTAAACCTAATAATAGCATCTAAACATAATCATGCAAAAATACAATTCTTCAGTTCAGAAGAGCTTGTTATTGAAGAGACAAACACATAAAATACATTCAAAGATTATATACATATGCATATATATGGTTACTACATAGTTTATATATATTCCTTTGATATCTAGTTGGTAATCTCAAGGACAATTAAAACTTGAGATCAGTCTTTCTCCAAAAAATATTCATGTTCAGTATGCCTATTAAAGGATTATCACTCTCACGTATTCAGTTATACAAGTTATATCTCAAATAGAGCAGATTTTTCTCTTGATTACAAGTCAGGGTGTTTGGTTCTCAAGTTTATGAGCGTTTAAGCAATTGCCTGACAGTATTCCACAAACTGTACTATGAGCAATGCAGAATTAACTGTAATTGACTTTTTTCACAAAAGTGGTTAACACAATAGGCTTCTTTTATTTGTTCTCATCAGCGAGTTCAGATGTTCATGTGTGGGGCTGTGTGTGAGTCTGTAGCCTCTGGTGACTGAGATGTTTACAATCAATCGGAATCAAACACCTCACAACAAGTATTCTCCAAATGATGTTCATTAAGTGAAGCTTTTCTCCTCTCACAACCTGAAATAATCTTGTTTTGTAGAAATAAACAAGAACCGTGGCCTCGGGATATTCAGAGAAGATTCCATCACAGAAAACAGAATGTGGAAGTTAGTCTTTTTTGTCTCTATGAGCTGTTATGATACCTCGAGTTTAAAATAACAGACTGACAAAATCAGCTTACCAGGAGCATGGGTACTGAATGCAACATCTTGGTACCCTCCCACTAAAGCAGCTAAAAGAGCTTTGTAGGGTTGATTTAAAGTTCTCACATATTTAATTTGTAATTAAGGGATTTTTTTATCAGTTCAACTCAGGCTTTTTGCTTGAAATATACTAAGATAAATTTTTTACCGCTAGGGTATTCTTAAGGGAAATTAAAATTTCCTCTCCATTAATGAAAAGCATCTTTTTCCACAGAGATTTTTTTATCTTTGCATATTAACCTAATTGTAAAAATATTTAGTATTTTGACACTTTGTATCATTGACCACATATCATATCTAGGTAAGAGAATACTTAGCATGTGGCCTTTAGTAACTGTAAGTCCTAAATCATTATCAATAAATATTATTTCCATAGGTTTTTAATCACTTTTTCATATTTCTCAACTAAGGAATACTGATTACTTCAGGAAAAAAAGCAAATAGATACACAGAGATTTTATTTCCATTTACAAATCTATTTTTATATAAATCATATATGTGGGTGGGTAGAAAAATGGAATAGATGGAATAGATGATTTGACAGGTAGTTAGATAAATATATATGTAGGTTTAATGTTCATAGAAATAACATTTATCATTGGAGAAGTTTGGAGTTTCAATATTTTTCTCAGATTGAGGAATTCCATGTCTCTCATCATATTTTTTCCTTACCATCAGTGTCATATAGATCTCTACCTGGTAGGAATTTTGCATCATATGTTTTGCAGGAGAATAATGTTTTCCTCTAATATATATTATATTGGAGTTATATTTTGTATGCATATATGTATGCTATGATATATATATTTAGAGACTGCCTTTATTAATAGAAGTAGAAGAGATAAAAATTTCCTCTTTTTGTGTGAAACAGTGATGGCAATGTTGATTCTAAAAGTTAACAGTTGTTTTATATATATGTATATGTACTGTATATATAGGCTGGAGCAATAGCACAGCAGGTAGGGTGTTTGTCTTGCATGTGGCCAACCCAGGTTTGATTCCTCTGCCCCTCTCAGAGAGCCTGGCAAGTTACTGAGAGTATCTCGCCCCCACGGCAGAGTCTGGCAAGCTACCCGTGACATAAACGTATACTTAGGAATACATTATTGAAACCAATTACATTTAATATCAAGAACATTTGCACAGACAAAAATATATTTCTTTATAGAAATACCCAGAAGAATTCTTTGTAACTATCATGCAAATTTTCTTAAAGGTTTTACTGACTATATTGCAGATACTTTACTGTATTTTCAACTTTCATGTAAACATAACTTAGATTGTTGATGATAGAATACAAAATTAGATTTTACATTTTATTTCTTTTATGTTCCCTTTTATAAAGAAAATTTAATCTACGTACCACCAAAGTTCCAGTGCCAGGCTATTAATCAAAATCACCCCTCTGGTGGGGAAGTACTGGTCTCCGCCCACCGCGGACACTTAAGGACAGTGCAGCCACGTGGGCTTCCCAGTCGCTGCGCCCGCCGCTCCAGTATGACCGAGGAGGCCAAAAGAGCTACTTTGGACACTAGCAGCTCACTGAAAAACTTGTAGTATGTGAACTGAGCGTTTCCGCCAGGCTGCCCCTGCGGGGGCCCAGCGTTCCTCTCTTTTTTAATCTCTCTCTCTTTCTCTCTCTCAACCTCTCCTGGGCACAGCACAGCCTCCACACCACTTCTCTGAGCACAAAATGGAGACACGGACCCAAATGCGTGGCGCGGCTTGCAGGAGATGGAGGGAAGGGGAAGTACCGGTCTCCGCCCACCGCGGATACTTAAGGACAGTGCAGCCACGTGGGCTTCCCACTCCAGTATGACCGAGGAGGCCAAAAGAGCTACTTTGGACACCAGCAACCCACTGAAAAACTTGCAGTATGTGAACTGAGCATTTCCGCCAGGCTGCCCCTGCGGGGACCCAGTATTTCTCTAGGTTTTCCCATCTTATGAGCACCATAAAACAGTAAAAGATTGTAGCGATAGAATTTCAGGCAGAATTTTCCCTGGACTTTATACAGAAACCCAAAACCGCACGGCTGCTGCCGTGGCCACGCGACCTAATATCATCTAATCATCAGAAATATGAAATGGTTCCTTTTTAACGGGTCGGACTTTGGTGGGAAATCTTAACAAGAATAGTAAGTCTTTTGTTGAAATATTGAAGGCAATCAAAGTGGTAGCCATCTCTCTAGATTGAACTAAGCCATATCCCCACGCCGGCTGAGAAGAAATATCCTTCTTTCTCGGGAAGAAACACGGCGTGGCGTTAACCATAGTATGATGTCCATTAAGTTGACATGGACCTGGTGGCATGGGAATGGGATACAAGGGAATAAAGTATTATGTACATGGAACAGCGGGACGCTGGTGGAATCTTGAGCCGGGGCCGATTCCAGCGCACTACTTTTGGTTCCAGAAACTGCTTGCAGACTTTCTACCAGACTATCAACTAAGCCAGAACCCCACGCCGGCTGATGACGGGAAATAACCATCTTTTTTGTTTTTTTTTTCCCTTTGTCAGGCAGCGTGGTGATTATTAAACAGGCGTGAACTCGGTGGCACAGGACGAA
This sequence comes from Sorex araneus, assembly GCF_027595985.1. NCBI lineage: Eukaryota > Metazoa > Chordata > Mammalia > Eulipotyphla > Soricidae > Sorex > Sorex araneus. The sequence continues at coordinate 377,684,919 of NC_073302.1, read as the reverse complement.
GGGGGAAAAAAATAGAAAAGTTATGTAACAAACAGCGGGACTTAATATCTCTACATTCTCAGCAATGGAGAACTATCAAATGCTTCCTTGACAGTAGGACTGTCTTTTTCCTTTTGGGGGGAAACCCCAGCAACAATAGCAAGTTATGTGTTGAAACATAGAATGTATCTAAGATAAAGCGTAAACGAAGTGAAACTTATCACTTACAAGTGCAGGGACGGGGGGCAGGAGGGGGCGGGAGGTATACTGGGATGGTTGGTGATGGAATAGGGGCACTGGTGAAGGGAAGGGTGTTTGAGTATTGTATAACTGACATAATCCTGAGAACTATGTAACCCTCCACATGGTGATTCAATAAAATTAAAAAAAAAATCACCCCTCTACTTAGTCTTCCAAGCTTTTGTTTTGAGATACCTTTTAAAACTCTTAAAAATTTTTAATGTTATTTTGTATCTTATTTGAAATGCTCAATTGCAATTTTTTCCCACTAGTTAAACATGATTGTTTACAAAGTTGTTTGTGATGATTTGTTGTAGGCATTCAACATTCCAGCACCAGCCCCACCATCACTGTCACCTTCCCTCCACCATTGTCTCCATTTTCCCAACCATCCCTCAAGTCTTACCCCTGTACCACGCCCACAACAATTTATTTTATATTGCACATTATCACTAAATGGCTAAGAGAATGGTCAAAAAATACTTCCATAGAATAAAATTTGTGAAAATTGTTGTATCTCACCATGGAGAGAGTAAGTCTTGTCTGAGATTTCACTAAGTTGTTGTTGGTGCAATTTTAGCCTTCTGTGTTAATATTTTTGCTAGTTGAGATTGGCTTATGTGTGGCATTCCACCCAGTTTGGTTGCTACTATTGGGATGTCAGTTTTGTAGCATTTGGATAGGTTACTATAGAACATCCAGAATGTTTAACTTGACATTTCAGCTAGAGACATGGTGACAGCTTTGGGGTATGAGACTGGCTGCCAGGGCTTTGTAGGTCAAGAAGTGAGCCTAGCCCCTCCAGAGATTGCCCTAGAGGTCACAGCTGGGAATAGTATCTGAGAAATTTTGCAAAAGAAAAGGTGTCCTCTTTTGAGATTTATTTATGGGACCTATGGAGCAAGGCTGGTAGATGAGCTTACATGGAGGTAGTGGGACATGAGCATGGATACTGGTTCTTTCAGAAGTATGGGGAAGTGGATAGAGGTCACACATTCTGACTCCGTGGAAGCCTGAAGTTTTCAGCCAACCTCCTCCCTCCACCCCACCCCATGTACCTTAAATTTTCAGCAGATTAGATTTTCTGTGGAGTTCAGACCTGAGATGGTGCGTTCCAGCCATAGGCATGTTGATGACTTTGGGGTGTGGGAGCATCTGCCAGGGTATTTTTAGGGCAAGAGCTAGTGGAAGTGCCCCCCTCCTCTATCCCATAATTGCCCCCGGAGGTCTCCACTGAAATATATCTTTTGAGGTCTATTTATGAACCTCTGGATCAAGGCCAGTGGGTCATAGACTCAAATGCAATTTCTCTATCTGGTCTGAATAATTCTTCTTTTAGTAGGCCAGTTAAGACATTTTATATTTGTCATGTCAACAGTATGATTTGTCTCAATTCTGTAATTATTTTATCATATTAACACTTTTCTTCTATTTTAATATTTTATTAAAACATTTCATAATATTTTCTACAATCTATTGTAATTTTCCCCCTTATTTTTGCTGTATTTTCTTATTCTGCAGTTGTGTTTATGCCAATAGTAATCTGCAGCATTGCCATTTGGTAATATAATTGCCCCTTCCCTTTTTTGTTGGTCCTTGCTTATTGTTTTACTAGAATTTACTAAATGACTGCCATCCTTGTGTTACATTTTTATATAGTTGAAGTAGAGAATCTTATATGCCAAGTTATTGTCTTGAAACCCAACAGCAAAGTTACTCTTCATTTATATGTTTCACTCACCTCAAATCTTTCAGTGCTTCTACATTGACAAATATTAATTAGTCAATGTAGAAGCGCTACATGGCTCTTCCTTTCTCCTTTCTCCCACTGTACTCTATCCCTTTTTTTAATTTTTTTTTTATTTTTTATTGAATCACCATGTGAAAAGTTACAAAGCTTTCAGGCTTAAGTCTCAGTCATACAATGATCAAACACCCATTCCTTCACCAGTGCACATGTTCCACCACCAAGAACCCCAGTATACCTTCCACCCACAGCTCCCGCCTATGTGGCTGATGATTTTCACTTTACTTTTTCTTTACTTTGATTACATTCAATATTTCAACAGAAAACTCACTGTTATTATTTGGAACTTTCCCCCACTATCAGACCTACCAAAAAGGCATCATTTGATAATTTATTTTCCATTGCTGAGAATGAAGAGCATATGAAGTTGGTTTTGGATTTCTTGTATTTTAGTAATTAAGTCCAGAGATATTTCTGCCAGAAGTCGCATCACTGCAAGCTCGTACATCTGTTTAGTGGGCCTGATAAGATGGCGGCCACCATGCTGCCGGGGAAAGGAAAGGCCAAGAGAGAAAAACCTTTCCTCTACCCGGGCTGCACAGGGCTGTAGCTTAATTCACAGTTTAGAGGCATTTCTGCAGGAAGCCGCTGGGTGCCAAAAGTAGTTAGTTGGCCTCCAGGATCATGGACGTTCAGAAACGGAGGAGCCATTCATGTGTGTGCGGCTGCTTGGGGTCACATCTGGGTGAACTGTACTCTACTCCTCTTATCCCCTTTGTTTGGTCATTAGTCTTATGGATAAATCTATAGTTGATAAGTTTTTATTGTGAGTTGTATTCACTCTGTGCTTTGGAGTTGGTCCTGAAAGTGCTCAAGGAATCATATGTCGCATCAAGGACCAAAACATACCAGGCATGCAAGGCGAGCATCTTAACCCCTGTACTGTCTTTCTCTGTCACTTGTGTCTTAATATATGCAAGATTCCGATTTCTTTGACTGTATACATTCTCAAGTAGGTTTTTCTTTCATATTTATTATAGTTTGTACACTACAATATTGTGTGTGCATCACAAATATCAGTTTACCTGGATATAAAGTATTTAACTCACATGATATTTTTGTATATATTAAAAATATCACCTTTTGTTATATTTAGTGTCCCTGTTGAAAATTCTAATATAGTCTAGTATTTTCTGTATTAATAATGACTTGATTTTTTTGCGTACATAAAAATATAATTGCTTCTGTTCTTTTTAATTGTCTAGTTATTTCTTTTAACATTCTCATTATTGGTTTCATTTGGACCAACACTTATGGTGGCCTTTAGTATAAATTTTCAAGGGTTTTACCTTTAATATTAATTTAGAAAAGTTTCTTTTTTTTGCAAAGCATTGAAATTTTCTATTAAAAGAATCAAATGATAGGAAACTATTTTTTATTTTTTTATATTAATTTTAATTTAATTTTTTGAAGTATTTATTTTATTGAATCACCGTGAAAAAAATACAAAGCTTTCAGGTTTAAGTCTCAGTCATATTATGATTGAACCCCCATCCCTTCACCAGTGCACATGTTCCACCACCAAGAACCCCAAAATACCCTCCTCCCACCCAGCTCCCACCTAAGTAGCTAATGATCTTCACTTTATTCTCTCTGTACTTTGAATACATTCAATATTTCAATAGAGAACTCACTATTATTGTTTGGAATTTTCCCCAACAATCAGGCCTGCTGAAAAGGCATCATTTAATAATTTATTTTCATTGCTGAGAATGAAGACTCTATGAACTCGTGTGGCCGCTGTTTTGGCCACGTAGTTTTGGATTTCTGATATTTTAGCTCAGTTCACAGTCTAGATGCATTTCTGTAAGAAGCCGTTCTGGGTGCCAAAATGGGCTAGAAGACCTCTGGGATCATAGTCTTTAGGAGCAGAGGGTCCCTAGAGAAGTTTCTTGAATTAAAGTTTTCTGTATTCTTTTTCTGATACTTTGTCTTTTAGTCTTGGGTCCACACTTGGCCATGCTTATAATTTAGTTTTGATTCTGTGCTAAGAAATTTGGGAAGTGGGAACCATTTATGGTGCTGAGGATTAAAGCCACGTCCACCACATGCAAGGTTGTAAAAAACTATGCACGCTGAGGGGCATGTGAGTTCACAGGCTCTCTGGTCAGCTCTGTCTCACCGCCCAAGTTCGGTGCTCTGGAGCCGCTGTGTGTGGCTGTTGGAAAAGGGCAGGCAAAGGAAGGAAGAAGGCCAAACCGGTTGCTCAATCAGTTGTTGTTGTTGTTGTTTTTTTATTTCATTTTATTTTTTTTATTTTATTGAATCACCATGTGGAGGGTTACATAGTTCTCAGGATTATGTCGGTTATACAATTCTCAAACACCCTTCCCTTCACCAGTGCCCATCTTCCACCACCAACCCCCCCAGTATACCTGCCGCCCCCTCCCACCTCCCCAGTCCCCACCCTCGTAAATGATGTTTCGCTTCATTTACGCCTTATCACGATTACATTCCATGTTTCAACACATAACTCACTACCGTTGTTGGGGTTTCCCCCAAAAAAGAAAAGCAGTCCTATTGCCAAGGAGGCATTTGATAGTTCTCCACTGCTAAGAATATAGAGATATTAAGTCCCGCTGTTTGTTACCTAACTTTTCTTTTTCCCCCTTGCCCCGCACCACCAAGTTCACGCCTGTTTAGTAATCGCCACGCTGCCTGACAAGGGAAAAAAAAACCGAAAAGGGGGGTTATTTCCCGTCATCAGCAGGCGTGGGGCTTTGGCTTAGTTGATAGACTAGTAGAGTGTCTGCAAGCAGTTTCTGGAACCCAAGGGTCCTGCACTGGTATCGGCTCCGGCTCGAGATTCCACCAGCGTCCCACTGTTCCATGTACATAATTTTCCCCTTATATCCCATTCCCACGCCACCAGGTCTATTTGCTTAATGGACATCACACTATGTTTGACACCACGCCGCATTTCTTCCCGAGAAAGAAGGGTATTTCTTCTCAGCCGGCGTGGGGATATAGCTTAGTTCAGTCTAGAGAGATGGCTACCACTTTGATTGCCTTCAATATTTCAGCAACAGACTATTCTTGATAGGATCTCCCACAAAAGTCTGACCTGTTAAAGAGGAACCATTACATATTGCTGATGCTAAGATGACATTAGGTCGCGCGGCCGCTAGTGCGGCTGCGCGGTTTTGGGTTTGTGTATAAAGTCCAGGGAAAGTACAACCAGAAATAACATCACTACAAACTTTTACCCTTATATGGTGCTCATAAGATGGAGAAACCTAGAGAGAGACTCGGAGTTGAGAGAGAGAGAGGTTAGAGGAATTGGGGGATGCCCGGCTCCCACTGTTTCAGCGCCGTGAGGTCTCTGGTCCCGTGCCGGAATTAGTTCAGTGGGCAGCTTAGAGTCCAAGGGCGCTTCCTTGGGCTCTTCCATCGTGCTGGCTCCGCAGCAGGTTCCAAAAGAATCAGTTGTTGTTTATTTCATTCTCCTGTCTCTTCCTCCGCTTCTCTCCTGGCTCCAGATCTCTCCCCCTTCACTCTCTGGATTCCTCTCTGAATTCAGCTCCTTTCACTAGTCTCTCCCCCTACTTGTCTCTCTCCACCTTGCCCTTTAGGCTACACAGTCAGGTAGCAAAATCAACATAAGAAAGCCCTTCCTCAGGGCCAGGCATTCCAAAGCCCTTCCTGACAGCAGCAGGCAAAATACCTCTTAAGGTTTTTCTCCTTCTTTAGTCCAAGAACTCATTAACATCTTAATACTAGTTATTTTTGTATGGACACAGTAAGAAATACATTGAGGCTTGTAGGGCAGCTCTCCTGGCAACATCTTGCTACAGACTCAGACTGCAGCATTCAGGCCAGATTAACCATTCTACAAGGAAGTGATCATTAATGTAAAGAGAGGGGTGCGGCAGGGTGGTACCATTTCACCGAAACTCTTCAGTGCCACCCTTGAGAACATCATTCCATGACTGAAATGGGAAGGAATGGAAGTGAAGATAAACGGTCGGCAATTATACCACCTCCGTTTCGCTGATGACATCGTTCTTATAACGCCAAACATTAGCCAAGCGGCACAAATGCTGGCCGACTTCGACCACGAGTGTGGAAAGGTCAGATTGCAGCTGAATCTCAACAAGACAAAGTTCATGAAAAGAGAACTTGTCCCTGAAGCTCCATTTGCTCTCAATGAAACAAACATCTCCGAATGCAGCAGCTATGTGTATCTGGATTGAGAAATCAACATGATGATGACTTGGTGCCAGAACTGCGCAGGAGGAAGAGAGCAGTGTGGAATGTATTCAAGAGCGTCGAAGAGGTGGTTAAGAGAACGAAGGACCTCTGACTCCAGGCACATCTTTTCGATTCCACCGTTCTTCCTGCACTAACATATGCCTCAGAGACCTGGACCCTATGCAAACAGAATGAGAATGCTATTAGGATATCCCAAAGAGGAATCGAAAGAGCTATGCTGGGAATATCATGTCTCATTCAAGTGAGAGAAGGAATCTGGAGTTCTGACCTCCGTTGACAGTCAAAAATCATGGATGCTGTCTCGTTTGCCAAGGCATCAAAAATCAGATGGGCCGGTCATGTAATGCGCTTCAGAGATGACTGCTGGACTAGAGCCGTTACCGACTGGATTCCACGGGATGTCAGAAGACCTTGTGGCCGCCCACCAACTAAATGGTTAGATTTCTTCATCAAATCCCTGAATGAACGATTTGAGGCTCTTCCTGTTCCTGGAGCAAGCAGATATCATTGGGCTGCACTAGCACTAACAGGGATAAATAGAGATGTTACTGGCGCCTGCTCGAGCAAATCGAAGATCAATGGGACTACAAGTGATACAAGTGATGCAAGTGAGTACCAAATTATGCCTTTTATCAATTGCATTAATATTCTGATTAATAATTATTCTTAAATATTAAGTAATTGGAAGCCAGCCACAGCCATGCTCAAGGCCACTCTCCACATGCATGAGCCTCATGCATGAAAAAAACTGGCAGACAAACCCAGGTGTGTGAAACCGGAGCTGAGTTCTCCAAGCCTGGTCAGATCTGGACTGTGCCTCTTCCACCCAGATCCCCCATTTTCCAGCATCTAGGCAGTCACACCAAGATGCTGCCCCCAGTGCTGTGTAATCCCATCAATGGCCAACATCCAGACAATATAAAACCAAGCTCCCAGAAGCACAAAGCCGCAACATCTTATAGCCTAGTTCTCCAAGAACCTGGAAAGCTACTGAGAGTTTTCTGCCCACATTGGAGAGCCTGGAAAACTCCCCATGGTGTATTCATCTGCCAAAACCAGTAACAATGATGGGTCTCATTCCCCTGATCCTGAAAGAGCTTCCAATGCGGCATCGTTGGGAAGAACGAGTAAAAAGAGGTTTCTAAAATCTCAGGGCTAGGATGAATGGAGACGTTACTGAGGCCTCTCAAGAAAATCAAAGATCAACGGGATGATGATGATGATGATGATGATGATGATAATGATGGAAATTAAGTTGAATAAAATTGGGTAAATAATGCCCATGATAAAATATAAGGAAGTATGAGACCAGTACATAATGAAGTTATTTGTTAGAAAATAAGCTAAATTACAAATGTATAAAACTGATCTTAACTTGTCATAACTCTTCCTTTAAAGTCCATACTTCTTTAACAAAAAATAAGCAATGTTGAGGATAGAGTAAATCTGATAGTCGAGATAAAATTATTCAGTTTAAAATTGCTGATATTTCCATTTGTCCTACATTTCCTTGTAACTTTAACTTAAACAGAAAACTGCAGAATTTTTACTGAAACCCTTCTGTCTCCAAGGCTGATTATTTTGTAATCTGATTATTCACAGTTTGCTAATTTGTAATTGGGTTATTACAACTAGAAAACCTTTAGATTTCAGAGAAACTAATTTATTTTTTTCTTTGGTTAATTGTAGTGTTCACACTCAAAACAGTAGAGTGGGATTACTTCTAGCGGATTTTGTGCAGTGTTCTGGAACCAATAAAATACATTATTGATTGTCTAATGAAAAGCACCATGTTCATACAAATTTACTGTTTCTGGGCAGGGATACAACTGCTACTTTTATTCTGTTTAAAAAAATCTCCTTCCATTTTACTCAAGTCTATGGCTACATATCAAGCAAGCTTTAAATTAGCTTAGGGTTACCTACAGGGCACTTTGTAAGGTGCCCTTATCCTTTCCTTGCCTGCAGAGATGCCTGTTGCTTCTAATTTAGCCAAAAGATCATCACAATTAATTATGATTGAATGGTATTAAAATTGAAACAAGGTACAAATTAAGCAACTTAGACACTTTTGAAATCATGGAATAGAGTCTTTTATTCTGCTCTGAAAGACAAACAAATGGACAGTATAGACAGATTGGCATTGCTAAGTTGAATTGGCATTGCTGAGTTAAAATAACACTTAGATAATACAAGCAAAGCTGAACTTTAAGATAAAATGAAATTGTTAGAAAATTTAGATCTGATTTAATCAGAATTTTTACCAATCTGATGAAAATATGATCATAGAATTTTCACAGTTAGGAGAAAAACAATTCATTTATGCCACATGTCTAATGTAAATTTACATGGAACATCTTTTTGTGAGTTAATTCAGAAACCTACCTACTGAGTGCTGATAGGAGGTATAAAGAGCCTAACATAGAGGTTGGCTTGGTGGGGTTAGGGGAATGTAACTGCAGACATTGGTGAAAGAATTGGTGTTGGAGCATTGTATGCCTGAAACGCAATCATAAATGACTTGGTAACTTTGTAACTAACAGTGATTCAATTTAAAAACAAAACAAAAAAATGTGTTATGAACTTAAAACAGTCTTGGCAGTCTTGGGCTGCAGCCCATACTAGCTTGCGCTCCGCCAAGATTCGACCCAGGTGGCCACGCTTTTGTGCGGCCGCTTTGCTGCTGATTGACCAAGATCCGGAGGCCAGCTAGACTACTTTTGGTCCCAGCAAGTGCTTGCAGTCATGTCTCTAGACTTTGAACTAAGCCATAGCCCCACACTGGCCGAGGAGGGGAAATATCTTTCTTTCTCGTATTTTGTTTCTGTTTTCGGGGAGAAGCGGTGTGGTGTCTGCCATATTATGAGGACTATTAAGCAGGTATGAACTTGGTGGCACGGGAAGGAGGAAAAAAATAATAAAAAGAAAACCAACAAAAAACAGGAAAACAAAGAAACCAGCCTATTGTTAAGATGTTGAGGGGCTGGAGCAATAGCACAGCGGGTAGGGCGTTTGCCTTGCATGCGGACAACCCAGGTTCGATTCCCAGCACCCCATATGGTCCCCTGAGCACAGCAGGAGTAATTCCTGAGTGCAGAGCCAGGAGTAAATCCAGGAGTAAAGCCAGGAGTAAAAAAAAAAATAAGATGTTGATATATTTTTGTGTATCCTGAGCATTTTTCAAATTATCTTATGTTGAGAATAGGAAGGTTGTAGAATTATGGGATTTGGGGAAAATAACTTTGTAGAAGTTAAAGAAATTAAGTTACAAACGGGATTTGTGCAATAGTAAATTTTCCTTTTATTAGTAATTTCTCCCTTTTTTATGATACTTTAACATAATGTGGAGAGGGGTCTCCAGCACAGCTGCAGCTAGATTCCGGTGGTCTTCAGCTGCGGGGAGCTCTGCTCGGCGTGGGGAGGGAAGCTGGAGCCTGTCCCCTTCGAGGAGCCCCAGGGAAGACAGCCAGGCATGTGGGCAAGAGACTCTCTGCATTACTCTCTTCTGAGAGCTTGCTTTTAAGTCTCTCTCTCCACACGTTCAGACAGGCCTCATGCATGAAGGTACCAGCAGAAGAACCCAGGTGTGTGTAACCCCATCAATGGCCAAAATCCAGAGAGACTTAAAAGCAATCTCTCAGAAGCGATATCTTTTGCCTACTTCTCCCTCTGGGAGAAACTGGCAATACTCTGAGAGTTTCCTGTCCACATGGGACAGCCCTGCAAGCTTTCTATAGTGTATTCATATGCTAAATCCAGTAACAAGCTGGATCTCATTCCCCTGACCCTGAAGACCCCCAGTGCAACATTGTTAGGAGGGCCGAGTCGAGATAGACTTCTAAGATCTCAGGGAAAGGACGAAATGAGATGTTACTGAGCTTGCCCCAGAAATCGGTGATTAACGGGATATCATGATCGTGAACATAATAACTTAGACTTCTAATGCTCTAAGTTAAAGGAAATTAAAAATAACCTCTGTAATGTGACAAGGTTCCAGTAACTCCTGAGAAGGCAAAGAAAAATCCTATCTTATAGTTTAGTGGAAGACAGAATTTCTGTAGATGGCTGGCAAGGATTGCCTACTGGATCAAACACAGACCCTTCAAACTTCCTGTTAACCAACAACCTCATAAATATGATCTATTTGCAATATGTTCTGATGTATTTAGTCAAGTTGATGACAACATTCCGGATTAGAGTGGCTCCTAAATCCAACGTGATTTGTCTACTTAACAGCAGAGTAGGAAATCCAGGAGAATAAAGAATAAAACAGTGGGGCAAAGCTTCTGAAACACTTTCCGGAAGCCCTAGGAAGCATTCAAATAGGTTAATAATTAATAGGTAGATATTTCTGGCTACAAGGTTTGTATAAACAAGAGACTACTTACATATTTTTAGTAATTTATTTAGCTACCTAAATTCTTTTCTAAATTCTGAGTTCTGAGTTAATTGATTGATTTATATAGTGAATATATAAATTTATATAGTAATTTATATAGTGAATGGATTACTGTAATGTGTATTGCCTGTAGCCATTTACAAGACAATGTATAAATTTATGGGGTACAACTAAACTGATGACTGTTTATGTATTATTAGATAATTTATCTGTGCGAGGTTCAAACTGGCATTATAAAAACAGATTTAAAAACAGATGATATAACAAAAGGAATTTCAAAGAATAGAAAGACTTGTTTCCAGTATGGCCACTTCATTTATAGTTGTATGACTTCTGGCTAACCTACACATTTTTTCTTGTTCAGTGATCTAATGGTCAATCTCATAGAATCATTCAGAAAGTAAACAGACCATTCCCATAAAATTTTAAAATTATATGTTCTAACACATTTATTATTGATTAGAACAATACTATTTTGAAATTACCTTATTTGCTAGAATTTTCTATTTGTCAAAATTTTTAAGAGGATACTCAAATATGTGCAATCACACTTAAAAACAATGTATTTCAGTATGATAGCAAATCACTGTTCAATAGAGTATCTATATTCAAGACAGAGAAGAGCTTATCATGGACTATATTTATATAATAATTTATGATGCTATTCTCATAACATTCTCTAGAACTATTTTGTAGACCTGAAAAGAATGACATGAGTGGCATATGACCTGTTCTTTGTAATTTACTGGCTTCAGAGTCTGTGAATATAGAACCTATTATTTATAATATCTGCAATTTACATGCACCCTTTTTGAAATATCTCTGAAAAGTTTTTTTTCTCAATAGTGACAGAGTATCTTTCCAACTTGCTTTTTTAGAAAGAATGTAGATGGTGTATATGCTTGATAACCATTTCCTAGGAGAACTGATAAGATGACAGCCTGGTCATCTGGTTGCTCTTGTGATCATGCAGAGATCAATTTTTCCTGTTCATATTTAGACTTTTATAAAACTCCATGTAAAACATGACAAGTAGAAAGGAACAATAACATCTGCATGTATGCAAAATTCACAAAATTTAGGAATATTGGTACTTTTCAAAAGATAATTTGTCTCCATTTCCATCATTTTGTGTGTACTACTAGCATTTTGACACCTGCAGATTTTGGCTGGGCCTGTACTGAGCAGATGTGCTCTCCATGGCACATGGGTGTGGTTTTCAGACTTGGCACTTCCCTTCAGAAGCACTTTTTTCCCATGGTGCAGAGATGAATATTGCCATTTAGCATGTGTATTTTTTAGATCATTCTATGTAATTTCTGTTCAGTGATATGATAATCAGGAAATATATCTTCACAACCCAACCTCTGTAAAATCTAGGATTTAATATTACTTATCCCTCTCCACAGTTATTCCTTTAATTTCACTGATAAGGATTTTAAAATATAACTGAGTGAAAAATACATAAAATACCTTTCAGTTAAGAATATTCTTTATTCTCTTTTAGATATATAGTAACACGGAGAAAACTAAGTGCCATTTAATGTTAACCTACTTTATGTTGAATGTAATTCTTTGTTTTTATGACCTTGGTTCAACTTTATAGATATGCTGTGCTACATGATTTATAAACTTAAAGGGTATATTTTAAAATAACGTATTATTACAATGTAAAGTGTTTTATTAAGTAAACCTTAATTAGAAAGAACTGTTTGGGCAGGCATGTATGAAATCAATGTTTTAAAATATTTAATGAAATAGAAGTACTTTGCAATTAATATGGTTAAAAAAAATTTAAGTTAAATATCATTATAACTATATTGTTTAGGAGTTATAAGTACAGAATATATACCCTTCGATTCCTCTAGATGATCAATTTTTTTTTCTTTTTTGCTTTTTGGGTCACACCCAGCACTGCACAGGGGTTACTCCTGGCTCTGCACTCAGGAATTACTCCTGGCGGTGCTCAGGGGACTATATGGGATGATGGCAATCAAACCTGGGTGGGCCGCGTGCAAGGCAAATGCCCTATCCGTTGTGCTATTGCTTCAGCCCCTGGATGATCAAATTTTAAGAACCTTGAAATAACTAAATGTACCTTGTGTAATTTTTTAATGCATAATTTTTCACTTTTTAAAAATTAAGCTGCTTTAATAGCCAGTGTGGTAAAAATAATATCTGAAAGTTAAATATAAGGAAATACAAAGGAGGGGCTGGAACAATAGTAGAGTGGGTATGGCACTTGTCTTGTACAAACTGTCCAGATTCTATCCTGGTATCCCATATGGCCTGAGAGCACTGTCAGGAATTATTCTTGAATGCAAAGCCAGGAGTAACTCCTGAGCATCTTCAGTGTCACCTACAAACAAAACACAAAACAACATAGAAATACAAAATAGATTTTTGGATAAGGAATATAATGTCTACTAAAGAAACCACATAGTTATAGTGAACTAATTTTTATCTTGGTGATGGGAGGAAGTTGGAATACCTTCCCCTGTGTTATTTCTGATTTCAGCTGTTAAAATGTGGCATGATATGTGAAAGAAGGGATTGATCATGATTACTACTGATGAATAGTATTTTAAACAAAAATATCACTTGTAGTGACTGGCTTACTTTCAGGAACAGCCTTGGAGATAGATGCTCAGATTATCTGCCAAGTTTAGATTCCTTAGGCATTTTTGTCAAGGATGTGATTCAAAATGCACTTAGCATCATTAACAGGCTCTCTTTCTGATTGCTCTGGATTCTGCAAGCAATCCTTTGGTAGAACAGGGATGCTACAGAATGTACAGATGGTACATGCTTTGACTGAGTACTCTGATTTAGGATATTTGGCTATGACTAGGACAGGCTGAAGCAATAAGGCTAAATGATTGAAAGGGCCCTCTCTGTACCCAGATGGATTTAAAACCAAATTTCCAATTCCTTATTTAGCCACCTGTGCAACCTGGGACAGTTTATGAACCTATCCATAACATATCATAAGTTTATTACAATAATTAAAAGTTTAACTCAGTATTTAACATAGAGCAAATTTTACAGAATTACTGACATTTACTATTATTTATTTTAGAATTTTTTTTTTGCTTTGTCTTTTTGCTTGTTTGTTTTTGTAAGCATTACTACTGGCTCCGTGCATCATTCCTGCCAGGGCTCAGGGGACCATATGTGGTTCGGAGAATCAAACCCAGGTTGGCCACATGCAATGCAAGGGCCCTACTTGCTGTACTCTTGGGCTGGTTCTTATTTTTCTCTGAAATTAATGCGCATATACATATTAATCAGATCATTTATTTTGTACAATTATATGTTAAGAACCAATATGCTCTATTAAGCATAGCATTAGGTATCATGTAAGCTATTGCAACAAGGCAATTTCTAGCTACAATACTCTTTTGTAAGTTTCTTGTAAGTTCAAAATGTCATAGTTGCATAATTTTGAGAGTCAAACTATCCTGGACTGTGTAATTACAGCTACTAAAGACAATGTTTATAAGTACTGAAATAAAGAACAGAGGAAACTAGTGTATCTTAAGGAAGCTCTGTTATATTCCAGGGAAACCTCTGAATGAAGCCTTGTTGTACTTCTAGATCCTATTCTAGAGGAATTTCTTAGAATTTTATCATTTATATACTCAAAATACTAATTACAAAGAAGATAGATGTCTATCATTTAAAATATGCGAATATAAAATGCATGTTTTATGTGCCTTTTGGCCATTCGTATTTCTTCCTTGGTAAAGTTTCTGTTCATTTCTTTGCCCCATTTTTTGATGGGGTTGGATGTTTTCTTCTTGTAGAGCTCAACCAGTGCTTTATATACCATTGATATCAACCCCTTATCTGATGGGTATTGTGTAAATATCCTTTCCCATTCTGTGGATAGTCTTTGTATTCTGGTCACTGTATCTCTTGCGGTGCAGAAGCTTTTTAGTTTAATGTAGTCCCATTTGTTGATCTCTGTTTTTACTAGATTGCTTAGTTCCGTGTCACCTTTGAAGATACCCTTATCTTCAATATCGTGGAGGGTTTCGCCGACCTTGTCTTCAATGTACCTTATGGTTTGTGGTCTAATGTTGAGGTCTTTAATCCATTTTGATCTGACTTTTGTGCATGGTGTCAGGTCAAGGTCTAAACCCATTTTTTTGCATGTAAAGTGTTCTACATCACTAATCATCAGAGAGATGCAGATCAAAACAACCATGAGATACCACCTCACACCACAGAGACTAGCACACATCCAAAAGAACAAAAGCAACCGCTGTTGGAGAGGATGTGGGGAGAAAGGGACCCTTCTTCACTGCTGGTGGGAATGCCGACTGGTTCAGCCCTTCTGGAAAACAATTTGGACGACTCTCAAAAAATTAGATATTGAATTCCCATTTGACCCAGCAATACCACTGCTGGGAATATATCCCAGAGAGGCAAAAAAGTACAATCGAAACAACATCTGCACATGTATATTCATCGCAGCACTGTTTACAATAGCCAGAATCTGGAAAAAACCCGAATGCCCCAGAACGGATGACTGGTTGAGGAAACTTTGGTACATCTATACAATGGAATACTATGCAGCTGTTAGAAAAAAGGAGGTCAAGAATTTTGTAGTTAAGTGGATGGGCATGAAAAGTTTCATGCTGAGTGAAATGAGTCAGATAGAGAGAGACAGACATAGAAAGATTGCACTCATCTATGGTATATAGAATAACAGAGTGGGAGACTAACACCCAAGAACTGTAGAAATAAGTACCAGGAGGTTGACTCCATGGCTTCGAGGCTGGCCTCACGTTCCGGGGAAAGGTCAACTCAGAGAAGCGATCACCAACTACAT
This sequence comes from Sorex araneus, assembly GCF_027595985.1. Taxonomy (NCBI): domain Eukaryota; kingdom Metazoa; phylum Chordata; class Mammalia; order Eulipotyphla; family Soricidae; genus Sorex; species Sorex araneus. Next base: position 377,669,445 of record NC_073302.1, on the reverse strand, counting down.
TGTAGTCGAAGGCCATGTGGGGGAAGAGAGTTGCGGGCTGAATGAGGGCTAGAGACTGAGCACAGCGGCCACTCAACACCTTTATTGCAAACCACAACAGCTAATTAGAGAGAGAAAACAGAAGGGAATGCCTTGCCACAGTGGCAGGGCGGGGTGGGGGGGAGATGGGATTGGGGAGGGTGGGAGGGACACTGGGTTTACGGGTGGTGGAAAATGGGCACTGGTGAAGGGATGGGTTCCCGAACTTTGTATGAGGGAAATATAAGCACAAAAGTGTATAAATCTGTAACTGTACCCTCACGGTGATTCTCTAATTAAAAATAAATAAATTTAAAAAAAAAAATGTCAAAAAAAAAAATATGAGAAAAGAAAAGATACAGAAGTGTTTAATATTTCATAGTGTAGGTAAATACTGCCATAAATTCCAGCCATAATGGAAATTCATTTTTATTAAAATTTTATAACATTAAAAAAAAAAAATGCATGTTTTAGAGTAAAATTATGTATTTAATCAAATTCTGTAATTTTAAATTTAAATTTAAGTTAAAAAATTGAAAAATCAATCAAGATTGAAAAATAATGAGCAGATTAAAAATTTCATTTTTTTAAATGTTTTTTATTTCCTTGCAGGGGTCACACTCAGCAATACTCAGCGCTTGCTCTTGGCTGTATGTTTGGGAACAATCCAGGCAGTGGTTGGTGGGAGCACATGTGGTGCAGGGGATAAAATTTAGGTGAGATGGTTTTTTTTTTTAATTTATTTGTTTTATTGAATCACCATGTGGAAAGTTACAAAGCTTTCAGGCTTATGTCTCAGTTATACAATGCTCAAACACCCATCCCTTCACCAGTGCACATATTCCACCACCAAAAACCCCAGTATGCCTCTCACCCCCCTGCCCTCCCACCTGCGTAGCTGATAAATTTCACTTCACTTTCTCTTTACCTTGATTACATTCCATATTTCAACACAAAACTCACTATTGTTGTTGGAATTTCCCCCCAAAAAACAGCGCTGCTGGCAAGGAAGCATTTGATAATTAGTTTTCCATTGCTGAGAATGAAGAGATAAACAATAGCGGCCGCGCGGTTTAGGATTTCTGTATTTTGGTATTTTAGTAACTAAGTCCAGGGAGATTTATGTTAGAAATTGCATCATTTCCCTTCCTGGGGCAGCATAGTTCACTGTCTAGAGACATTGCTGCAAGCAACTGCTGGTACCAAAAGTAGTCTAACTGGCCTCCAGATCATGGTCGATCAGCATCAGAGCGGCCGCACAAACGTGTGGCCACCCGGGTCACAGCTCGGCAGAAAACTGGGTTAGACGGTTTCAAGGCAAGCACCTTAAGCTCTGTAATATTTCTCTAGTCTGGAATTTTCATTTATTAAATATTTCTTCAAATGTTTAATGATGGCTTACTGAATGTCCAACTAACTGTCCTTTAGTTATCTGCAAATACACTAGTGAACAAAACTGATCAGTGGCATAAAGTTTGTGTTCTACTAAACTATGCAAATAAATACCTACGGAAAGTTCCAGAGTAGTGTTTTCAGAAAAATGTGTCACAAAGAGGGAAACAATAGAAGAGATGAACTTGGTTGTTTCAAAGGAAACAACCTTTGTTATTAATAACCTTTTCTATAATAACTTTTTCTAGTTATTATGGCATCCGATGTATATTCTTTACTAAATCATCTGCCAATAGTGATAGTTTAACATTTTTTCCTAAGAATATCCCTTCTCACCTAATTGCTTTGACAAGGGTGTCCAAATACATATTGAATAGCTGTGAATAAAGTGGGCTTCCTTGCCTTCTACATGACTTCAGAATGAAGAATTTCAGTTAATTAAGTTTATTAATCATGATGTTGCTTGTGTATTTCTTGTATATGGTCATTACCATCTTAATATATATTCATCTGTCCAAGTTTAGTTTAGGGTTATCTAAACATATTTATTTATTTTTTATATTTAAGACACCATGGCTCACAAAATTCTTCATGATAGTATTTCAGGCATCCAGAGTGCCAATACCAAACTAACTACCATGTGACCTTTCTTCCATCATATACATAGGTTTCCTCCAGTCTGTTCCTTGACAGACACTTTTTTGGTTTAGTTATTATAGTTTGAATCTCCTGCTTCAAGTGTTGTTGTCTCTGCAATTAGCACATCAGTGGTACAAAAGTGAGATATATGTATCTGTCTAAAATTCTTGGGTCTTGCTCATGTTACCTCTCATTTGCCTTGCCTTACACCTTCTATCTCTTCTCCTTTCATGTCCTTCTCATACTTATAATCTAGGGTCTAGAGTAATATAGCCATCCCTCTTTGATAACCTGCCTTTCCTTTTCTTGTTGCTCTATATACCACAGATAAATGAGATCTTCTGGTAGTTGCCCTTCCTCTGGCTTATATCACTTAACATCAGAGCCTCCACTTCCATCCAAGTCTTAGAAAATTACATTAGTTATTTTTTCCAGCTACAGAGTACTTCGTTTTGCATATATATATATGTATATATATATATATATAACAGCTTCATTATCTACTCATCTGTAATTGGATACTGGGTTGATTCCATATCCTAGCTCTTGAGGTATTGTGTTATGTGCTGCAATGAATAATGGTGTTCATATGTCCTTTATTATTAATGTTTTGTGTCTTGAGTGTTGAATTTCTAGGCCAGATGGCAGATTTTTACTTTTCTTACTTTTCAAAGAAAAGTTCCATATGTTTTCCATAGGGATTAAACCAGGCATCATTGCCACCAGCAACGGATCAACTTTTCACCACATCTCTAATTTACATACTTTGAATATTAAGCCACTATTTCATGGTTTCATGCAAATACTCTCTTCTATATGATTGATTCTTTTAGTTTTAGCCTGAATTTCTTTTACCATGCAAAAGCTCTTTAATTTGATGTCCCTTTTGTGTGTTAGCTTTCTTTCTTTTTTTTTTGAACTATATGCCAATGGAATCATATGATCGAAAACCTTTGTGGTCTTACCTTGGAATGGTCTGCCTATATTTTATATATTTTATGTATTGTGGTCTGAATTCAAGGTCTTTAGTCTACTTTTAATTAACCTTTCTGTGAGATATGGATGGTTTCATTTTCCACATTTTTACCAGATTTTACCAGCACAATTTTCTAAAGACACTATCTTTACTACATTTTGTGTACCGAGCTACTTTGTCAAAAATTAGTTGCTCATAATTTGGGGGATTTATCTTTGAGTACTTGTTTCTAACCCACTAGACAGAGAGAGTCTGTTCTTATTCCAGTTCCATGCTGTTTTTATTACTATTGCTTTATGGTATAATTTGAGGTTAGGTAATGTGATACCTCTCAATGGTGAAAAAATTATAGCAAATCGTAATAGTTTGTCTTCTTCATTTTACAATATATGCCCCTTTTATTGCTTTTTATTGACTGATTACTGTTTCTAGAGCTATTAATCTATATTGAATAATAGTGGAGATACTGGACATCCTTGCTTTGTGCCTGGTCTTGGGGGAATGATTTTAGTTTTTCACACTGAGAATAATGCTAGCTGTGGGTTTGTTATAAATGGACTTTACTATATCAAGGAAAGTTGCTTTAACTATATATTTTGTTGATGACTTTTATCATGAATTAATGTTGCATCTTATTGAAAGCTTTCTTTGTATAGATTCATATAGTCATATATGTGATTTTTTAACCTTTATTTTTATTGATTTGGTGTATTAATTGGGATATGATAAGCCATCCTTGTAAGTAAGTCTGTTTGAAGGTGTTATAAAACTTATTGGTAAACCCATCTGGATGAGGACTTTTCTACTTGGGGAAATTCTTGATTCCTGTTTCATTTTTCTTGTGTGTGATTGGCCTGTTTGATTTTTCTATTCTTTAAATCATGAACTTATATTCTATCTTTTCTCTGGGGCGGGACAGTGTTCAGGAGTTACTGCTTTCTCTCCACTCAGGAATTACTCCTCATAGTACTTGGGGGACCATACAGTTGCCAGGGACAGAACCCAGATCAACCATGTGCAAGGCAAGCACCCTATTACTCTGGTCTCTGTATATTATATATATGTATTTTAGGTGAAGTTTTGGTTTATTTCAATTGTGATAGGATTGCTTAAAAACAGGATTCAACAATTATATTCAATAATTATAGAGATTATTTGGTGAAATATAATAAGCTTTTTTCTTTTTCAAAAAATTTTCTTGAATATCCATGAATTAGTTACAAAGTTATTTTTCATCATTCTTTTCAAGCATATGTATGTTTTTTCTTAACTTTTGCTATTCCTCTTTCATTTTATTTGAAATGTGATTTGCAGTACTATTAGCGATTAATTCCTATATATATTGTTTAGACACCATACCCACTACCAGAATGTCCACTTATTTCCACCAGTGTCCCAAGGACCCTTTCAACCCACTCTCTTCCCCCTCCAGGTAAGCTCAGTTCTGTAGACAAACCTCCAGTTCTATCTCCATTAGCCACTTGCTATTCTCACATGATATATCATTTATTGAATGCTCAAACCCTTTTCTAGAACCCCACGAAACCCAAATCACTATTTTTACAAAACTGTTCAAATAACTTGTAATAGCATCCGCTGCCCAGGTGGTAATTACTAGGAAGTTATTACAGAACCAGAACCAGAAGGAGGCTCTACAAGCAGAACCATGTTTTTATAAATTGTATATTATATTTTGTCAGAAATTTTCTCTGCACCTATTTATATGATCATATGATTTTTTAAATCTTTTGTTAGGTGTATATTGTGTTAATCAAATTGGGACTGGAGCGATAGCACAGCGGTAGGGTGTTTGCCTTGCATGCAGCCAACCCAGGTTAGATTCCTCCGCCCCTCTGGGAGAGCCCGGCAAGCTACCAAGAGTATCTCTCCTGCACGGCAGAGCCTGGCAAGTTACCCATGGCGTATTTGATATGCCAAGAACAGTAACAACAAGTCTCATGTGGAGATGTTACTGGTGCCTGCTTGAGCAAATCGATGAGCAACAGGTTGATAGTGATAGTTATAGTGATAGTGATTAGTCAAATTATGTATATTGAACTATCCTTGTACTCTTGGAATATATATCCCTCTTGATCCTGGTTCATGGTCCTTTTGATATATTGTTAGATTGATTTTTGCCAAGACTTTGCTGAAGTTCTTTGCATTAATGTATATTAGTGATATTGGCATATAATTTTCATTTTTAGAAATAATTCTGCTTTTTATATTAGAGAAATGTTGACTTCATAAAAGCTATTAGTACAAATTTTATTTCTCAGGCTGTAGTTTTTCTAGTGGCATAGCTTTTCACATTAACACCTTAATGATCTTTTGTATTTCTGAGTGAGGTGTCTGTTTTAATTTCTATTCTTTCATCTCTTAAGTGATTTGTTTATTTTCATCTTTTTTTCCTCATGAATCGAACTAAGGAATTATTTTTCTTGGTTCTTCATTAGATAATGCAACTGCATGCTTAATTTAATGTTTGTATTGCCTCAGTGTTTTACATATCCTCAATTTCTTTTTTATTTTTATTATTTTCTTTCTTCCTTCTTCCTTTGGGATTCTGTGGCTATCTTTTTCTAGTGGCTCAAGCTTTGAAGTTAAATTATGAATTTTATTGTAAAACTTTCCTTATAATAGTATTTTTGCTGTGGCGCATAAGTTTTGATAGTTTGTGTCATTAGTCACATTTGTCATGAGGAATATTTTAATTTATTATTTTTTCATTGACACATGATTTATAGTTAATTGATTAGTTTCCAAATGTTATGAATGTTTCTGACTTTCATTTTATTTCAATTTGTACTTCCTTGGTTTTGTGGTGTGAAAAGATATGTGATATGCTTTCTATTTTTGTGACATGATTTTTGGAGACATTCAAACTATACTGCTGTATGTAGTATATCCTGGAGAATTTTTCTTGTGTACAAGGGAAGAATTTGTTTTCATTCTTTGGGTGGTGTACATTTTACTTCTAGTTCTTCCAGTTCCTCATTTGAGGCTCTTGTTTCTTTACTCATGTACTGTCTGGTGGACAGGAGTGATAGCACAGCGGTAGGGCGTTTGCCTTGCAGGCAGCCAACCCAGGTTCGATTCCTCTGTCCCTCTCAGAAAGCCCAGCAAGCCCAGCAAGCTACTGAAAGTATCCCACCCACACGGCAGAACCTGGCAAGGTTCCCGTGGCATATTCGATATGCCAAAAACAGTAACAATAAGTCTCACAATAGAGATGTTACTGGTGCCTGCTCGAGCAAATCTATGAGCAACTGGACAGCAGTGCTACAGTGCTACAGTTCTTCTGCTTGCTATGTTAAATAAGGAGGGTGGGCAATTAAAATCTCACTTTAAAACTATATTGTCATTGATACATAACCTCTGATTTATTATTAGCAATTGCTTTATAACACTTCTTCCCCTTCAATAGTAAATATATTTATAATAGTTAAGTGCTCTCCATCTATTGATCTTTTAATTAGTATGTAATTCCTATTAGTATCTCTAATTATTTTGTAAATTGAGTTTTATCTGACCAAACATGCCTTCTATTATGGAAAACTCCCTATGCCTTTGAAAGGAATATATATTTTGTTGATGTTGTATAAGTTTCCAACTTTGTTCAGCTACAGATCTTTGGGGGTTTTATTACAATGTAATACTTCCCCTTTCTCATCTCTGCCTTTGTGTAAAAGCATGTAGAACTAAGAACTTAACTGTGGCTAGGAAGATTTCATTTAGTGGTGAATATTTTATATATTGAGACAACTGCAACATACTCTTTGCTTGAAGATAGTTATTTGAGAAGACTTATTAACTTGCTCTTAGAAAATGAACAAATTACTCATAAAATAAATCAAGTGACATATATATATATATATATGTATATATACATATTTTGGGATATACCCAGTGATGCACAGGGGTCACTCCTGGCTCTGCACTCAGGAATTACTCCTGACGGTGCTCAGGGGACCATATGGGGTGCTAGGAATCGAACCCAGGTCGGCCGCGTGCAAGGCAAATGCCCTACCTGATGTGCTATCGCTTCAGCCCTGCAGATGGCATTTCTGCTGTGTAATTTGGCAGCATTATTTTTGCACAGATTTTATGTATCTTGTATAAAATTTAAGTGAAGCAGATTTTAATTTTCCATAAGCTGAAAGATAATTTAGTAGAAGTAATTTTACAGGTAGAAATTTGTATATTGTAGGTCCAGATAGCAATGTTTGCCATTTCTTCAATATGAATGCCCATGTTGTCATCCCCCCTCATCTCCCCACTGACTAGAGTACCTGCCACAGGAAGCTATTCAGAAATTAATCACAGACCCACCTTTTAAAATGGAGCCCTTGGTAAACATAATCTTAATTTAAATAAGGTGTTATAAAACCATTATGTTCTATTTAAGATGTTGCTTTAAAAAATATGATATCCCAGAACCATATTTACACCAAAGTTGATTTGAGTTATAATGATAATTAAAAAGTAAATGATAAAATAGGAGTTTAAAAAAGGTGGCACTACCCTTTCAACATTTATATATATATATCCATCCTAATATTTATATATAATACCCGTCCTAATAAATTTTTTCTAAAAATGTACATATGTTGATTTCAAAATCAAATGAAAATTTTATTGTTGAGCATTACATAATTCATTGCAGATTTTCAGAACACATTGGACTAATCCTTAAAAGAATAAACTCTCCATTGTTATTGTAATTAATCTCTATCTTATGAAAATAGTCACTGTCACTATCACTGTCATCCTGTTGATTGTCAATTTGCTTGAGCAGGCCCAGTAACATCTCCATTCATCCTATCCCTGAGATTTTAGCAGCCTTTCCTTACTTGCCTTTCCCAGCGGTGCCGCATTAGGGGCTCTTTCAGGGTCAGGAGAATGAGACCCATTATTGTTACTGTACTTGGCATATGGATACACCACGGGGAGCTTGCCAGGCTCTCCTGTGCAGGCAGGAAGCTCTTGGTAGCTTGCCAAATTCTCTGAGAGGGAGAACTTAGGCTAACTAAGATGTCTGGGAGCTTGGTTTTATATTGTGTGGATATTGGCCATTGATGGGATTACACGGCGCCAGGGCAGTTTGTGAGTATGACCGCCTAGCTATTGGAAAATGGGAGATCTGGGCGGAAGAGGCCCAGTTTCAATCAGAGTAGGCTTGGAGATCTCAGCCCCAGGTCTCGCACCCCTCAGTTCCTCCTCGGATTCCCTCATGCTTGAGGCTCATCCAAGCGTGTGGGGAGTGGCCTTGAGAATGGCTGTGGCTGGCTTCTGGAGGTCTTTGGTTGTCAGGGCTCTGCTCAGGGCGAGGAGGGAGACTCAACCCACCCCCTCTGAGGGACTCTGGTGAAGACAACCAGGTGTGGGGGCAAGAGATTGCCAAGCTGGAGTGATAGCACAGCAGGTAGGGCATTTGCCTTGCACGAAGTTGACCCAGGTTCAATTCCCACCATCCCAGATGGTCCCCTGAGCACCGCCGGAAGTAATTCCTGAGTGCAGAACCAGGAGTAACCCCTCAGCATCGCCGGGTGTGACGCCCCCACCAAAGAAAATAGTGATGGTCATAAACAAGATATGGCTTATTGAAATAAATAGAGAAAGGGAGGCAGTTAGCTTCAGGTGTTTTATTCAGCAAAATGGTACTCTAGTTGACTAAACAGGAAATAAAGATGGTTCAAACCTTCCAGAGAGAAACTACTCAAATATGGATTGAAAATCTACACAATTCTTAGTCCCGGGTAAGTGAATGCTATGAACACTAACACCCATCAGTTCCACTGAGCAGGTTAAATCAGTTAGATGTTTACAGATGTCAGAAACCAGTTATTATACCCAGGTTTTTTACAGTATATCTTTATGAAAGGGTAAGAAATGGAATTTGAAATATATTCCAGATCTAGAAGAAACATTCAGGATAAAGAGTTATCTATATTGTCCAAGAGAGGTAATAGATTAAGCTACAAGTAGCTGTAAAACTTCTACCACATTGAAAGTGGTCTGTACAAGTCACATGACTAACTAAATTGATAGCTTCATTATGAAAATTGACTGTGTAATTAATGGCCAAACTGCAGCAGATTTTAATGAAAGTCAAATTAATTATTATAAGTAATATTGAAATTATTATGATGTGATATATAATTAATTTTGAATTTTATTGAATTATTTTAGGGTCATCTTATAAGAAAAACACTAGACTCAGTGATAGGCATCATAATAGTACATTTAAAATATTAGTATTACTGCATATACATTTTTATTTAAAAAAATTCATTTTTCTAGAGGAAAAAATAATGGCCTTTTAAGGACATTCTCTATTATAAAATATGAAATATAAAATGGATTTTTAGTTCTGCTTGTGGAGGACAGGATAATGGTTATTTTACTATGGTGACATCGATGTATATTAAAGACTGGAAGGATTTTTTGAAACATGCAAATGTAAAATAAAATGTAGTATCACACACATAAAATGTTGGTGTTGAATTTTCAGACATGTATTTCTCTATATCCACAACCATACTATATTACGTGATGGTGTTTAAAAATATTGTCTAACAAACAAACAAAAAAAATCAACAACTAGTTTGGGTTTGGGGCTGGAGTGTTAGTACAGGGGTGTTGGCAGTTATCTGGCAAGTGGGCTATCCTGTTTTAATTCTCAGCATCACCTATGGTTTTCCTGAGCGCTCATAGGTGTGATCCAAATCCCTGTCACACTGTAGCACTGATATCCTATTGTTGTTCATAGGTTTGCTCAAGTGGGCACCAGTAATGTCTCCATTGTGAGACTTGTTGTTGCTGTTTTTGGCATATCAAATACAACACGGGTAGCTTGCCAGGCTCTGCCGTGTGGGCGGAATACTCTCAGTAGTTTGCAGGGCTCTCCAAGAGGAACAGAAGAATTGAACCCAGGTCGGCCACCGTGCAAGGCAAATGCCCTACCCACTATGCTATCACTCCAGTCTGACCCAAATTCATACCCCATCAAAACAGTACAAAGGAAAAACATTGGGCTTGATTCTGACTTTCATGGGAGTTATTCACAGTCTTCCATGGCAGAGTAATCTTGTGGGGGTACACAAAGACAAAGCCATTAGGGTGTCACCATCACTTGAGCTTAGGAAGTATTTCCAGGTAACAGTCAGAACTAAGTTGCTGGCCTGGTTGGGCAGAATGCCTGACAGCATCACCAGTTTTTCCCAGTGGCTAGAAAGGAACCAGCATAGAGAAAATGGTGTGATTCCTGTCCATTGTCCCTTTTCTCACTACCAAAATTACTTTTTAAAGGGTACACGTGGAATATTTCTTGTGCCAGAATTTGACAGCAAGACACATTCTATAAACATATTATAATTAATGATACACAGAATCCAAGTAGTGAAGTAGTCACTGTTCAAAGAATTCAAAAATTATTTTTCTGGTTACATTATAAAAATACACAGTTTCAACAGATACCCAGTTTGCTTTTGCTTTTGTTTTATTTCATTTAAAACCAGTAACTCATGTTCCTTCAATGGTGACTCCACATCTGCCTTTGAATTGCAAAACACATTACTGCATATTAAAAATCTCTAGATCAAGTTTAATAGCATTTCTCTCTATAATAGTTTCCAAATATGTATGTGTTTTAGTGTTCAGTTGCAGACTATAAATATGAAATTTTTTATATGTATGTTAGGCTCTTCTAGTTTCCTAAGTCCATGGCAAATATGTCCATTATTATTGATAAGTAAGGGCTTTAATTATTGCAAACAGTATTTATATGCATGCACTTCTTATTGTAAACAATGAAAGTTTCATTTATTTAATATTTATATACGGATTAAAGAAGATACTTGTCTGAATGATTATTAGATGTCTATAAGATGATCTTTTTAATTTTTCAATTGACTCAATTTGTAAAAGAAATCTATGAAAATAAAACCTCAAATAATCTAAAAAAATAAAAATAAAAATATTGTCTAAACTACAAATAATTTAAAACTGATCAATCATAAATTAGAAAGCCAACTAATAATAATGAGACTAAACTGTTGCTAAAATTTCTAAGAATGTAATTATAATTATATTATTTATTATTTTATCCATTTAGTAAAAAAATTCTTTTAAAATATACTATTGCCTAATATTGTAGTAATTGTCTGGAAATAAGTTATATTTGCCCTGAAATACTTTTGACATTCTTATTTGATGATTATAATTTATTGAACCTACACTATTTTCTGAGGACAAAGTAAATTGAAAGGTAATTTAAATTTTTTCTTCTGATTAAAATAATTTGGCTAAAATACTTGTATATTTTGTATATTTATAAATAGTGACAGTGAACAATATAGCTATGTCAAATAATTATAGCATCACAAAAGAAGAGGAAATGCTTTCCTGCTATAACTATTGCAAACTGAATCCATTACATTATCCTTTAGCTTCTGTCACAGAAGTTCAGAAAATTCAAATGAAATAAGCATTTGTTCAATCTGTACACTGTATCACTGTATCACTGTCATCCCGTTGCTCATCGATTTGTTTGAGCAGGTACTAGTAACGTCTCTCATTGAGAGACTTATTGTTACTACTTTTGGCATATCCAATACACATGGGTAGCTTGCCAGGCTCTGCCCCTCGGGCTTGATACTCTCGGTAGCTTGCCAGGCTCTCCGAGTGGGGCGGAGGAATCGAACTCTGCTCGGCCGCGTGAAAGGCGGACGCCCAACCGCTGTGCTATCGCTCCAGCCATACCAATGATACATATGTGTCATATTTTCAATCTTTGTCGTATTAATAACTATAAGCATTTAATTAAAGCTAAATTTTTTCATGAATAGAGATGCCTATTTTATTTAACATTTTAAATGATAAATGCTATGAAGACCTGATTACCTACAATGAATACTGGTATTTTTAAAATTTTCCTATCTTCAGAAATACTTTTTATGAGAGAACTGAGTAAAAGCAACAATTGAGATTAGATCCTAAGATAGTATCTCAATTTGAAATTTCTCATCTTGCTTTAAGACTGGACATTGTTATGCTTTTATCTATAAAAGGGTCCTGAGTCACAGTTAAAATATGTCTGCTACATAATAGGTACTCAAGTTATACGTTTTAAATGAAGAATGCCTTTAAGGCATGAAAAGGTGCTATTGGGGAGTTCAGCTAAAGAGAATATTTTATATATTTTAATATGTTACATATCACTAAATTTTCTATCTGAAAAGTAAAAGCAAATTAACCTTTAAGCAGTAGTAAAATATTTCTCTTTGAACTTAGAGTCAAATATTTGATTCAAAAACTTAGATTCAAATATTTTTCCTATATATAAATGGTCACTTTTACACCTATATTTTTTAGATCAAAGCTACATTTCAGTCACTGTTTTTTGCTTCTCAACATTTATGATATCTGAAATTCTACAGTAATTTTGAGAATTAGGTGTTTTCACCCCTGATTTGAAAATGAAAATTAGTATTCACTTATTTAGGCTCATAGCCAGACTTCCTCCAATGCCCACCCTCAAAGTAACTTATAAATTAAGCAAAATAATACTACCCTGAATAATCATAATGTATAAACACAAATAATAGCAATAGGTAAAAAGCAAAAGGTGGCATACAAATGAATGTTTAAAAGTGTCAGAGGAGTCTTCAAGGAAGAATTAAAATGAAGAAGTATTTAGTTGAAGATAACTGGTTGACACAGAGGCTAAATTTTTGAAAGTTTAAAAAAATACTATGGATGTATTTGATGGATAATGTTGTACAGCAAGTATAGAAATCAGACTTATTTTTATAGCTGAAAAGAGCCAATAACATTTTTTAAGCAAACAACTTACTAAACTTTAGAGGACAAGTGGTTTCTGTTTATGCTCTTATGAAGCAAGTTTGGAGGTACACCACTTTAAGCAGGGATACAAAACTAGACTAAAAAGGGAAGAATGGTACTATGGAAGGAAAAATGGTACTAGGGACTGGAGATAGAGATAGGAGTATGGTGGTTTAGAATTTGCTCATCCAACATACCTAAAAGCCTGAATATTTCAAACAGGTATTAAAGCTCTCCCTCCCCGCTAGTTGGCAGTGACATGTTGCCAGCTGCTCCCTAGATAGTTAGGAACTATGCCAACATTTTTGTCTACTGCAGGAGCAGTAATGAATTTATTCCAGGTGTTTATGGAGTGTGATGGAGTAGAAATTAAGGTACAGAGAATGTCATCTAGAATGGCCACATTCAGTGAGGTGGTCCATTGTGGCTTGGATGTGATAGGAATGCTTTCTTTCTCTGTCTGGAAATGGAATGAAGTGAAGAAAGATCAGAATGGCCATTGGTGGTGGAGAATGAGCACTGGTGGAGGGATGGGTACTTGAACATTATTTGACTGAAATGTAACCACGAAAGTTTGCAAAACTGTGACTGTATCTCAGGGTGATTCATTAAAGTAATAATAATAAAAAGAATGGCCATTGTATTAAGTGAAGACCAAGCAAGTGTGCCCTGAATTTGTTACAAAATAATCTAGATTCCATACCCACGTATAGATTCTATTGCACAGGAGAATAAAAAATTTAATATGTTTCAAGATTTTGTGGTTTTTGTCTAGATATTCAGTTTGATTTTGTTTTTATTTCCTAAGTTAGAAAAACATGCAATTGGGAACTACAGACACAGATTGTTTTGGTCATATGGGATTATGTACTTAAAACTTTCCTATTCTTAAATAATGACATCAAATTTTATGATCATGACTGAAACTTCTTTCTTTTCCTCACTCTCTAATTCACTATACTTAGACACACATGCCCCAAAGAAGTGGTTTAAATATTGATCATATCTACTATGAAACAAGACCACTATAAGTCATCTGTGCTCTGTTCCCTAAATGTATAGTCCTCTTAGCAGCCACTTTTACATCATCATAGGGACATGCCTGAAACTTCAGAATACTAAGCTCTAGAATAGTGACCTGAATCAGTCTATGCTTGGAAAGATCCTCAGGAATTCATGTTTATTTTAAAACAGATGCAGGACATTCCTTAGGTTACTTTACTCATCACTTATTTCCAGCTTATATTCTCAACCAACATTCAGTGATATCAACAGTTTAGTTCACTTCTAACTTTCCTGAACACATTTTTAAAATTTTACCTTATTTTATTTAAATAAAGATGTAAGCTACACTTAAATAAAACTTTCATGTTTGAGTGTCAGTCATACAATGATCAAACACCCATTCCTCCATCAGTGTACATTTTCCACCACCAATTTCCCCAATATTCCTACCCAAACCCGCCCCATCCCTCCCTCTGCCTCTATGGCAGATAGTTTTCCTCTTTACCTCTACTTTATGGGCATTATGGTTTGAAAAACAGATAATGAGAGGCATCATGTTTGGTCCTTTATATACTTTCACCACACATCTCTCGTTCCAAGCAATCGCTTTAACCATTATTGGCTTAGTGATCCCTTCTCTATCTCAACTACCTTCTCCCCCAGCTCATATGGCAGGCTCCAGCCATGGAGCAATCTTCCTGGCCCTTGTCTCTACTGTCCTTGCGTGTTAGTCTCATATTATGATATTTTATATTCCACAAATGAGTGCAGTCATTCTAAGTCTGTGAGGTCCCTTCTTGAGGTATTTTACACTCTTATGACAGGTTTTATAGTACCGTTGCTGTGGTAACTCTATACTACCAAGACTACCAAGGATTGGGGCATAAGTTGCTTTTCTTCACACCCTGAAATGTCCTTAAATCACTAGAAAACTAGGTGCACATTATATGTAATTTTCAAAATACTTTATTTATAGATCTGGATTTTTAATATAGTAAGTCTCATAATTGATAAAATTGGAAATTTCTTTGAAGTATCAGCTAGATTCAGTGAATCAGCCCAGGGTATTTTATAGAATCATTTCTCAAAAGTAAAATATTTAACCTAAAATTATTTAAGAAAAAGTTATAGAATGGCTGGATGGATATGGATTGTGGTTAAATTAAGGCCCTCTTAACTACTAGAAGAAAAATACTTAACATTGCTTGTGACATCACATTAACAATGAATAATTCAACTGCATTCAGTGTAAGAAAGATGTTTAATTTGAAGCTTTGCACATGAAATAAAAATATGTGTCAAGGAAGTCAGTTCCAAATAGCAAACATCAAAACTGATCATTTTCCTAAAAGACTGTATAGAATTGGAAGACAATGCAAAATATATTAAAATTGATTAAATATGTTTCATATATATCAGTTATACATATTATTTCTATGGAGTTTTTAGCAAGCAGGAGTTTTATGCTATATTGCATATAAATCAGTATTTAAAGAACTATGTATATAGACCACAGAATTATGCATATAAACCACAGAATTACCAAATATATGTAGAACCAAATTCTAAACCATAAGACCCCACATTTCAAAACCGGCTGCTGCTAATTTGACTAGTTTATATTTCTCTGGCAACAGCAGCAGTTCTGCTAAGGCAAAGTAAATGTCATAAAATGTTTTGTTTTCCAGCAGCCATTGGCAAATAATTGGCATCTGTTTTCTGTTGTCTAGCTGCAGTTGTGTTTTCTGAAACAGAAGCTTTCATTCCTCATCTAATAACTTGTTGATTTAAGACCCTCTAGGGAAAAAAAATTCAAAAAAACTTGTGTGAAGGAAAGGAAACCATGAAAGCATGTGGGCTTTCGAAACATGGAGTGATGCGTAAAACATTCTACCATAAGATTATTTGGACTCATCCATGTCTTTAAAAAATTAACAAAAATAGGAAATGAGTACTTGATTTCCTCTAAAAATAAAACAGTGGAGATTTAATATTTTGAAGTTGAAATAAGGGAAAGCGTCCATTTCAATTACTTTTATTCTTATTCACCTTCTACTACTTTGATGACAACCAACCCTACTAATTGTTATGAAGAAAAGAAAGGGACAAAAACCTCCGCGTATAAATTGGTTTTACCCTGAATTTAAACATTTTTAAAAGCTCACTTAAGTGGGGGATGTGATTATTTGTAGAGCAGGAAAGGCACTTACAAATGCAACTGTAGGAGGCTCTGTTTTAATGTTGAAGAGCAGATAAAACACTTTCACTGACTTCAGGCATTCTCTGGCTGAGGACTAGGCCATTAATAGTCATTAACACTCTTTCAAATGTATTGCCAGAGTGGTAATGAAATCAACACCTTCTAATTTTTATACTGAAGCTCTGCCAAAGCGCATTTGGTCTTGTCACTACATAGCGATGTGCAATGTGCTTGTTACTTAAGATATCAACATAAACACTGAATAAAAACATAAATCTTTTATGATGTTGAGACATGATGCTATTTTATTGTAAATCAATGGGGATCAATTATTCAACCTTGCCCACTCTTTACTGAATAAAGAGAGGACAAAGCACTAGCAATGTAAAATGGGGTCTGTTATTTTGAGTTGACCATTTATTTGGATTTTTCCAACAAATCAGTAGCTAACAAGCTATACATAGAAGTTTGATTCAGTAACTTGTTGCCACCATTTGTCATTTAGGGGAAATTCTCACAAAATCACTTACCATTGTGTACATTTAATTTTCTCTAATACAATACCTTATGTAAAGTATTCATATATAAAGTGAAATGAACAAATTTAGCAGTTGATGCCCAAACTTCCTTAATAATTATGTTCTATAAGTAATTTATTTGAACTTATTTGTATCTCTTTCTGATAGAAGTAAAAGATAGATGTAGAAAGACATTAACAGGACAGATAGAAGGATGGAAAGAAAGATGGTTCTTTTTTAAGTAATTTTATTTGCATTTCATATTATTTTGTGTTGTTATTTTGGTGCTGGGGATCAAAAATAGGCAAGTACTCTACCACTGAGCCATAGCCCAGAACCCTAGTATTTTATATTTTTTCCTTCCTTCCTTCTTTTTTTCCAAGCTTTATTATTGAATCATAATTACAGGTTGGAGATATTTCTTTATGGAAGTCACCCTCTATGTGTGACTGGTAGAAAAAAGAAAAACAAGTTAATTATCAAGTGATATGTGTTCACCCCTTTACCACACTGATCAAAGGTACTTAACAAATTGTGATATTTGTACTTATTTCTTTCTGACCTCTTCTTCCCTCATTTCACCCTGGAAACTCCAATATCCACCTCTTTTAAGGAAAAATGTTTAGGATACTCCACATATTCGTATTGTCCTTAGAAGAAATTATGTTATCTTTTTTTCCTAAACTTTGCTTTCAAAGGCTAATAATCAGGAAGACTTTGTGCAAGCATAAAGTTTATCTCTGCATAGAAGGCTAAAAATTAAATAGAAAAACTCCAAGAACATAATATGAACGTTTTTCCCCCTCAACTACTATCCTCTATAGTAGATACAAATAATAACCTTAAGAAAATTGTTATTCTTATAGGTCATTTCTATTTATTCTTATTTCACCCTGAATGTTTCCAGGGTAAAATGAAGGAAGAAGAGGTCAAGAAAGATAGGACCCTTAACCACTGTCCTATCTTTACAGGCCTAAAAGTAAGCATTTTTATACTAGAATTTCATATTCTAGAGAAAAAAAATCAGTAACAGATTACAATATTTTAGAATTTAATATATAAATTCTAAATTCTAATTCTTACTGGTTTACTCTTACCACAGTAAGGAAGCAGTAAGAAAGGCAAAGGTCTCTTATGATATTTAACTATTCTACTGCTTTTAAATACTGATTAATGCATACATTGTCAGAGTCAATGAGGAGCGAAAATAGTCAGCTTTGAGGGGGGAGAAAATTGTTGAATTAGAAATATGAAGACATTATTTTTTGGAGGAACTTTATTGAGAAAAACAAAGTCAAGCATGGAGAGGACCTGGTAAAGAGTTTACATGCACAATTAAACCCTGTTCCATGAGTCTGCCACTAAACCAGGGTATAAAGTATCAATGATACAGGTTGACAAATTACTATAAACTTTTTTGTACAACTAGAGGTAGATATCAAAACTCATACCATGTTCTTACTTTATGGAAAGCCTGTAGTCACTATGCTACATGTCTTTAGAATTAATGCACTTGGGAAATAATTATAATAAGATTAAAGAAAACCTCTTCAGTATCTGTACTAAAAGGAAATAAGTCCCTTAAAGATTGATTATTAACTCACCAGAATATTAATTGCTATGATAGCTGGTCAATAGCATTGTACAATCTCAGACTGAAAATATTTTTAAGAGCAAATCTGTATATATGTCCTGTTCTAACAAGTATTATTTTAAAATATTATTATTAGTCCTCCAAGGTTTTCTAAAACATAAAAATAAGAAATATGAAACTAAATTGATTTTCTCTATAATGTAATATTTACTGTTTCCCTGTTAAGTAAAATAGATTTAACACAATGATCCCTTCCAAACACAGTTTTCCTGATTCCTCTTAGCTTTGATTTCAAGTATGTGCACTCTAAGTTAGAGTTTTTCCTTTTCTTGAACTGCCTAAGTGAGCAGAAGAGAAGAGTCCTTCAGGATAATCTTAGAGGATATCTACTTAAGTATGAAAAAGAGAATATAGCAACTCTAATATATTTCCTGTAATTATTAATACATGACTAAATTTCAAGGATCGCATAAAGATGTTTTCCATAGTCACAATATTCTTGTATGAATATTAGGTATATTAGATAATAGATGGATAGATCAATAGCTAACATTCTGGAGCAAGGGAGGGGACATGTGAATAATCACTATGAGTTATGCATTTGGCTACTTATCTAAACATTCTTATGAAAACATGCTGAATTTCATACATGTTTGAATGTATTCATGTGTGTGGTCATATTGTAGAGCTTATTTCAGATAAAACATTTCTATTTCATTTTTTTTAGAGAATACCATATTTAGAAAAATATTTTGATTTTTAATCATTCCCTGGTAACATCGTCAAAGTTTTAGACTAATCTTAATATTGATAGTCAATGATCAGAAATTGATATAAATTTTGATATAACAGAACACAATATAACTATTTTCAACTTTTACATTTCTACTACAAAGAAGCAGAACACAATTTCTTGCAGTTGTAAAAATGTTCCATATTATACTCATAATGCTACAATGCAAACCTATTGATCAATGAGATGATTTTTTAATCTTATTTTGACCATATTTTTTATTTTTTAATCTTAGTGTTTTTTTTTTTTTTGCTTTTTGGGTCACACCTGGCGATACACAGGGGTCACTCCTGGCTCTGCACTCAGGAATCACCCCTGGCAGTGTTCAGGCAGGAGACCATATGGGATGCTGGGAATCGAACCCGGGTCGGGCGCATGCAAAGCAAACGCCCTACCTACTATGCTATCTCTTCAGCCCCTAATCTTAGTTTTTTTAATGTATTTAAATTAACCTCGATATGGCAAAATGTAATGTAAAGTAAAAGAAATACAAAATGAACAAAAAAGGAGAGCTAGGGTATAATTTTGAATTATTTTGTTATTTTGGGGGGACTTTGAACATTGGTCAATGGATACTTTAAAGTTAAGGATTTTCATTTATGGATGTTCAAATGTCAATACAAGTAGGTATTTCTGACATCTGAAGAAGCAACACCAATTTTAGTCAGAATATAATGGAAATGCTATAATTTGCATTGAAAACAAAATGCTTTTACCATCTATCTTTGACTTTTATTTGTGTTTCTTCCCATTCTACGCAAGTTATGCGGTATTACAACATCAAGAAAACAGTGACAATTTAACAAGCAATAACAAAATTCTTGTTTAAATGAAATGAAATAGGAGTATGTGGTCAAATTCATCAACAGACACTTTGAGAAGCTAAGAGTATAAAGATGATTCCAGATATCTCCTTGGGGTATGGGATGGGGTGCCTAACAAGAGGTGCTTAGTCTAACAGATGGTTTACAGCAAAGGGCTGGAGGATGCAATGCCTCTGGGGTCCTTGTTGCCGGAGTTACCCATCAATCCTAACTGTGCTGGAGTTTCCAAGCTGTGTTGTCAGTGGCTACAGAACTGCCTTTAGTAATGTTGGTTTTATCAGATGGGGCCAGAAATCTAACGCAGGTTATTCGCAGGCCAGCCATTCACCCCCTCACAGTTATGTTATCTCCTAGACAGATGCCAGATTATTTTAAGGTAACCTTTAGCGCCACATTCAGTTATGTGAGTTTGTTCTTAAAGTCTTGGGCAAATTCTTGGTGGGTTCTAGAAACTAAGAAGACATAGTGTATGCTTAGAAGGATCTCATCCACAGCTAGTTGGAAAGGAAGGACTAAATCAGAATCACAAGCTGGCCTTGTGGGTATAAGCAGCAATTCTCCAAATACAGAGAATAGGGGCCTGCAACAGTGGTAGAATGTAGAGTAGGGGAAAGGAAGAGAGCTTAAAGAAGTGTCTTTTAAAATTTTTATTTTAGGCTCTGTAATTTGCAATATTGATAATGCAGCATTTCATTCATAAAATATTCCAACACCACACCCTCCCGAGAAGGTCAGCTTCCTTCCACCATTGTCCCAGTTCCCCCCACACCCAAGTCCTTCAATGAGATGCTTTTTACTAAGGATCAATTCTCTAAGTGTTATTATGTGATTTGTATATATCTCAGATACTTCATAGGAAAAATAGCATAAAAAATTATTTTATATATTTTCTTGGTGACAGGCATGGCCAAGTGTTATGTGACTATATAGATTGAGTTTCTCAGAAAGTATCTATATCTTTCATTGATTTTGTCATGTTTTTATGTTTTAATGTTAAAGGAAATTTAGAATGTTCAGTAGTGAATAATTTTGTTTAGAAATCACCAGATCATAGATAGTAAATTTTAGCTTAAGATTTTACACTGAGAATAGCCCTCAAGCACCTCTGGGTTGTGGTCTCAAAACCAGAGAAAAAAAAATTGAAGGCCAGAACCCAGATTTTTCATGCTAGAGGCCTGAGTTTAATCCTTTACCACATGGTTTCCTTGAGTATCACAAGGCCCCACCCCTGAGCACAGAGCCAAAAGTGGTCCAGCTTTAAGCAGTATGGAATGGAGTGTGACAAAAAAACCACCAAAATCAAAATAAAGAAAAATAAAATGTTATAACCAAATCTTCAGTTTCACATTTTTATATAATATTAAACTCAAGCTTGATAAATTTGGGGAGAAAATCATGAAGAACTGAAAGTATTCCTTTTTAGAAAAAAAATAAAACAAAAACAAGAAAGACTTTTTAGTGTAGTATGCTCGCTCAGTATTTCTAGGAATATACTATTTTATTATAGAATCTTAACTCTACTAAATTTAAGTTTTAGAATTATTTTCAAATAGAAACTGAATTATATTTTATATTATCTGAAGATTATTTTAAATGTCCTCTTTGCCTTTGCTCACATGTTTTCAAGCTTATGAAACCTGGTTGATGAGCAAGTTTCATTTATTGTGACTTTATATTTGTTCCTCTGTAAATATTGTGAGTGAAGTAGCTGGTTTTATTAAAATATTTTTATTGTGTAGGAAATTTAGTGTTTTATTTATTATGTCTAAAACTGATTTATAAATAATATGCTAATGAATGATTTGCTTCTCATTAGCATAATTTAGCCTGAAGGTTGTCTCTATTTCAAGACTTAAAAACTTTGGTTAAGTATTTATTATTTTACCCAAGGACAGTAGATACAAGGGCCAGGAGGATTGCCCCATATCTGGAAGCCTGCTTCATGAGCGGAGGGGAGAAGGCAGATAGAATAGAGAAGGAATCACTAAGAAAGTGATGGTTGGAGGAATCAGTCAGGATGGGAGATGCGTGCCGAAAGTAGATAATGGACCAAACATGATGACCTCTCAGTGTCTGTGTTGCAAGCCATATGCCTAAAACTAGAGAGAGAGTATGGGGATTATTGTCTGTCATGGAGGCAGGGGGAGGGTGAGAAAGGGGCACATACCAGGGATATTGGCAGTGGGGAATGTGCACTGGTGGAGGGATAGGTGTTTGATCTTTGTGTGATTGTAACCGAAACATGAAAGCTTGTAACTGACAGTGGTTCAATAATTTTTTAAATTATTTATTGTTTTGTAAATTTTTGTAGTTTTACCAAAATTTTCCTAAATCTACATACACAATTATTTATGTTCACTTTTCCAAATAGTTTCATCTTTGATAAAAAAATAATTATTTAAATCTATGTTATTTTACTTGTTAATTCCAGAAACTACTTGGGCATATAATATTAGAAACTATAATTGGTATTAGACATATAGTATTTGTGTAAATAATTTTTTTTATCAAGCAGGTAGCACACATCCCTGTCTGTCATCTTGCATAGATACTTCATTGATTGTACAAATATTTAAGTAGAAACTTTGAATTGGTGAAAAGTTCATTTAAGTATATTTGCCATCACGAAATTTATTCCAGCAGGAGAGAATTATACACATAAACATAATATATTCTATAACATAATTGATATAATTAAAATATGAATCATCATTATAGATGGTTATAGGTACCATGCAAAGAGAACAGGTTAAGAATAATTGAACATATTGGAAGAGTAGGCAGGAAGAGTAGGAAAGATATAGTATTAATAGAGTATGGAGAATAACTAATTGGAATAATACTTTAGACTTGACTGATGTGAGAGCTAAGAAGTTGTCATCTGAGAGATAAATATTTTAGGCAGAATAAATGGTCAAAGCGAAGAATTTTAGGTAGAAATAGTGACATGGTAGAGTAATATCAACGAAATCAGATTGTCTAGAGGAGAGTAAACAAGGTAAGAGTAGATGAGAAATCAAAGCCAAGGCCAACAAAACAAATCAGAATGAAAACCCTACAGGACAGTGTATACCTGTTTTTCCCAAGATCTCCTACTATATTTTATTTCTGTGTCTTGCATTTTGATCAGAAAAGTTGCTCTCTAAAGTGTTAGTGTGTTTCCTATTTTTGACTCTTCCCTCAATACAATGAACAACATGTTGCAGA
This sequence comes from Sorex araneus, assembly GCF_027595985.1. Taxonomy (NCBI): domain Eukaryota; kingdom Metazoa; phylum Chordata; class Mammalia; order Eulipotyphla; family Soricidae; genus Sorex; species Sorex araneus. The sequence goes on along the minus strand of NC_073302.1, from coordinate 377,646,433 downwards.
GATGCCACTGATCACAAAGTCACCATCTAGTTAAAAATTTAATTCTAGCTGTATCACCCTATTTAAATTCTTAGAATTTCAAGAGCAACATCTCATAGTCTATTGTATAGACTTAATGACTCCAGTGTGATACAACAATCTTGACACATTTTACTCTTAGGAAACTTTTTTTGATCGTTTTTAGTGGATTATTCATAATAACAAATACAAAATAAATTATTTAGGCCCTGCTTTTGGGGAAGGATTTGGGGATAATGGTGGAATAATTCAAAATATGGTGGTGGGAAGGTGTAATGTTGGTGGGATTGATGTTGGAATATTGAATGTAGTAAATTATTGTGACCAACTTTATCGAAATAAAATTTTTAAAATGTTGAATGAATTTACAACATTCTTCAAACCTATGTAATCTGTAAACACAGAGTCACTGTCTAATAGTGTCTACTATTTGGTAGACACTAAATCAAAAAATCAAAATCAAAAAAATAGTTTGAATGAAATTAAATTAATGTGATTTAGTTTTAATTGTGCTCTCAGAACAAAATAGTTGTCAGGGTCTACTTCAAGAATCTATTTGTGCTGCTTCTCTTTTATTTGTTTCTTTGATTGGCCTGAAAACCAGCCAAAATGATAGTAGTTTCCAAATAGTTACAAAATAGGTAACTGATTTTTAAAAACCATGGATTTTGTGTCTTGCTAAGTCTGAGCCAACAATGACAAAGAAAAAAGATGATATATTGTCTGAAAACCTAAATAACATATTCTGGAACTTGGACAAAGAAATATTTTAATTCACTAATTTTTGAAAAAAAATTCACTGAGAGTTTATCCTCTTGGAGAACCCAGCAAGCTACCAAGAGCATCCTGCCTGCACGGGCAGTGCCTGGCAAGCTACCCATGTCGTATTCGATATGCCAAAAACAGTAACTATAGGTCTCATTCCCCTGACCCTGAAAGAGCCTCCAATCATTGGGAAAGATGAGTAAGTAGAGGCTGCTAAAATTTCAAGGCTGGGAGGAATAGAGAAATTACTGGTGCCCGCTCGAGTAAATCGTGAACAATGGGATGACAGTGATACAGTGACAGTGAGAGTTTATAGTAGGATGCTTAACAGAGTATCCATGGAGAAGTTTCTAGGAGGAATCACCTTACAATAATTCTCTAATCTCTTATAAACATTTCTTTAATTAGTATAGCAGAGTAACTTGTGGAAGAAAATCAAACTGGCCTTCACTCCAAGCTCTCAGTCTGGCTCTGAGGGCTATCAGAGCCTGCGTCAGGGTTGACCCAAGTTTGTCTTTAACTTTGACTTCCTCTAGAGCTTTTTAACTAACTCCTTCCTTTATGGCATAATGCAGTTCCTTCCCAAGTCCCTGATATTTCTAGTGAGGGTCACTGTATTTATTCAGTGCCAATAACTGAGGAATAAATTCTTACATGTGGGGTAGGATCTTCACTATTGTTTTGCAAATTAACTGACTGAAACAAAATAGTGATAATGTGTTATTATGGTAAAGGTTAATAAGCTGCTGATTACCTCTAAAGGATACAATTGCAGACACATTATTTAAAAGGCCTATTTTGTTGAGCTAACTGGTAAATGAGCAAAACATTGATCTGAATCATATGGTAATAGAATTTTGAGCCAGGTACAACTAGCTCAATTTCTTTTTTACTCCTCTCTACCCTCTCTCTGATGTCAACTTCATCATGAGATCTGGAACATTCATTGTTCATCTTTCCCTTAAAATTCATGTGATAACCAGCAAATTACTTTACCGTTCTGAACCTCAGTCAATTTAGTTTCCTAGTTTGGTAATATCTACCCGTTTACTGCTAATAAGAGAAATTGCTCTTTTTATGTTTACTTATAAAAGAAAATTTCAACTTCTTCACATTGATTATAATTTATTTGATATAACTAAATGATACCATCACCAGAGAAATCCTGTCTGTTCAATGTAGTCAAGGTGTGGTAAGTTCTTCCGATTTCTTTGGAATTTCTGTATTTTTTGTGTTTCATATCACAATTTTTTTCCTTCAGAATATAGTACTACTTCAAGTATTCTAGTGTACTTCAAATCTGGTCATTATAAGGTGAAAATGCATTATTTAATTGCCCCCAGAATAATCTTATGCCTACTAAATAATCTGTGCAAGTGACTTTTATTAACAATCAAATTTAAATTTGTGATGACATTGTTGCTCCAATAAATGAGCAACTGTTTAAGATCTATGAAAATAAAGAGTCAATAGGAAGTGTATCTACCATTGACCACCTTTAGTTTGGCAGAGAAACATACAAAGATTTCTCCTGAGTTGAAGGTAGATGTAACTATTATCTTTTGCTCTATGCTGTGTTGGAAGGATCTGTGAGGCAGGGGCATGCTTTAAAAAAATTTCCTAACAACTTTTTTTTTTCCATTTTGCTCACACCCAGCAATGCACAGGGCTTACTCCTGACTCATGCACTCCGGAATTACTCCTGGCGGTGCTCAGGGAACCATATGGGATGGTGGGAATCAAACCCGCATCAGCCATGTGCAAGGCAAATTCCCTACCCACTGTGCTATCACTCCAGCCCCAGCAAATACTTTCTTTTTTTTTAATTTTATTGAATCACTGTGAGATAGTTACAAGGTTTCATGTTTGGGTTACAATCACACAATGATCAAGCACTCATCCCTCCAACCAGTGCATATTCTCCACTACCAATATCCCCAGTATACACCCCCTTTCCCACGCTCCCACTGCCTCTATGGCAGACAATATTTCCCATACTCTCGTTCTACTTTTGGGCATCATGTCTTTCAACATGGACACTGAGAGGTCATCATGTTTTGTCCATTATCCACTTTCGGCACACATCTCCCATCCCGACTGATTCCTCCAGCCATCATTTTCTTAGTGATCCTTTCTCTATTCCATCTGCCTTCTCCCCTCCGCTCATGAAACAGGCAATGAGGCAAAATGGGACAAAGCTATGGGGCAATCCTCCTGGCCTTTGTATCTACTATCCTTGGTTGTCAGCTTCATGTGATGTTACTCTATACTCCACAAATGAGTGCAGTCCTTCTATGTATGTCCCTCTCTAACTCATTTCGCTTAACATGATACTCCCCATGTCTATACATTTATAAACAAATTTCATGACTTAATCTCTCCTAACAGCTGCATATTATTCCATTGTGTAGATGTACCAAAGTTTTTTTAACCAGTCATCTGTTCTAGGGCACATGGGTTGTTTCCAGATTTTGGCTATTGTGAACAGTGCTGCAATGAACATATAGGTACAGATGTCATTTCTATTGTGCAAATTATTTCTTTCTTCCTTTGATATATAGGCCAGACATCATTTATAACATAATGTCTATTGTTGAACTACACCTAGAATCTACTGTATCTCTTCACTTTAATATAATTTGGGGTTTCTCTTCACATATTCATCTTACTTAGATACCCTCTCTATTTCTGAAGATTGGCTTGTTGCTTTAAGTCAATCAGTTCACTCCATTTGCTGACCCCCATAATATCAAGTATTGACATGTCACTTAATTTATGTAGTTCATGGGCATAAATAAAGACCATCAGGAACATAAAATATAATTTAAAAAAAATTCCAACAATTCCTTTATGTGAACCTAAAGCAGCATAACAAATCACACTTTAAATATGGTCTGAGACAGAGAAGAGATTGAGATAAAGACCAAATTATTGATGATTTCTAGAGCCTATGCACCTTCAAACATCGAAATATACTATTATTCTAAAATTCCAGCAAGAAAATCACTTTAATTTCTTGAATATAACTGAACACATTTATTGGGACTTAAAAGCAATATTTGGTGTTATCAAGATTCAAGGGAAAATCCACCATCTCTCTGAATTTTTCTTAGGCTAAACAAGTAAAATAGTATCTGATGGATTAAGCAAAAGGAAAATCTATTTAATAACATATATATGTAAACTAGCTGTAAGTTCTGAAGTAAATGTAACAGGTGTCACAAACCAGAAAGGCTATATAGAGATATTTATATTAGCACAGACATATAATACTCTGAGGAAATATAAACATCATGTTTAGGCACTTGGGCATCAAGGAGAGGAGGGAGACTACAAAATGGAAAAACTTTATTTGTTTGCTTTTAGAATAAACATGAGTGTCTTGGTGTCAGAGCAATAGTACACTGGATTGGGCACTTACCTTGCATGTGGCCGACTCAGGCTCTGTACCAGGCATTCTATATGGACATCTGAGCTCACCAGTAGTAATTCCTGAGTACAGAGTCAGGGGTAACTCTTGACTACTGCCGGTGTGGTGCAAAACCAAACAAACAAATGAGTGCTTACTCAGCAAAGACATGCTCATGATAAAATTATACCTGGATGAGACTCCCCCAAGTGTGTCCTTCTAAGTTAAATATATATGTGTACATATATATATATGTATATATATATATATATATCTGTGGGGTTATGAGGTGGGGGAACAGTGGTTGCTAATTCAGTTAGGCAAAAGAAAAAAGGTAGAGAAAAGAACAGATTTTTTTCAGACCCCACAACGATCACTGCTCTTAAAATATCCTCCCTTTATCGAGCAAAAGTAACATTTCCCTGGCCAATTGCCATTCTTTCCCAGTAGCTGGGTGAAATGATCGAAGAGGCTTAGTCTAGGACTTTTGAGTAAAGCTGCTTTAACCATTTGTGGGAGACTATGGCATGGGGAGTTGTGCTTGCGCATGTGTATCGAGTGTGTTGGGGCAATGGTGTGACTGTGCAATGTAGGTCCTCCCATGTCGATAACAGTGTCCTCATAAATTCTCCCTATGACTTATGGAAAAATTATTTGGGAATATCATCGAGATTCATCAATGATTTCACCTTTTCCGGAATTGGGAATTATACAGCCTGCTTCCACAAAAAGCAACTCCATACGAAGATGAAAAGTGAAACCTCAGCACAATTTACAGAATTTTCCAAATCATTAAAGTGATCCTATTCACACAATTGTCATATTATTTTCATGAACACTCATGACATCAATATTTATTGAATTTCTCCTTATAAAAATAAGCCATGGCTTAGTAGTTACATTTTCAAACTGACCTGTGACTCCCGATGCAGCTGACACATCTTCATTTAGACAGATTCTCTGTGTGTTGCAACAGTGGCAACATCTGGTTTAAGGATTGGCCTGGATCTGTCTGCAGATAGAGGAATAGTAAGATTTAGACAATAATTGTAGCACAATAATCACCAAATTTGAAAAAAAAACTTACGACTTGTTAGTAGGTCAAATTTTGATAGCTTTTGTTATTAGAGCATCATGCACTACTCTTTCTTAGCATATATTTTGTGTAATTATGGTAATAATGCTTTAGTGACTTTTATCAACTAATTCTTATCTTCTAAAGTAAAAACAGTTATTTAGAAATAACCATCATTGGTTTTCCAAAGTCTAGCACAGTGGAAGACATTTCATAGACTTATTAAATACATAGGTTGAATAATAGGAAAAGGAAAGACTATACAGGAGTGTAGAATTTACTATGTAAATGTAGGAAGCTTACAAATAACAAAAATATTGTGCAAGAAGCAAATGTCAAGTGATAGATTCGTAACATAAAAAACCTGAATTGCTTTAGTTTAATAATTAGAACAATAACAATGTAAGAAAATACATTTTACTAATGATCTAGGTACAATGTGAGACAGTAACTATGTTAGTTTTAATTTCATGTGAATCTATTTTTCTTTTCTATTTTATATGTAAGTAGCAGTGATAGCTCTATATGGTTTAGTTTCACAGGTGTTATATTTATATGCAGTCCAATGGTCTTTTGAAAATTAAATCAAATGTGAAAACTGCATTTCTTACTAAAACTAATGCTGAAATTGAGCCAGAAGTCATTTCAAATGTAGAGACCGCTAGGTCCTTCCTTGATTCTTTCATATTGCAAAAGATTTATACTTTAATACTATTCAGGATCCATACCCCCCACCCTCTTCCTCCCTCTATCTTCAGCACACATCCAATCTAGATAATGTGCTTATTGTTTGGTTGGGGAGAGGGGACATGTCTACTGGTGTTTCGTGGCCCAAGGTTAGTCTCAGAAATATTTGATGTAAAAGTGAAGATCTTGTGATTTGGAGACTCTGTAACTGGGACAAGCGGTAACCAGCAAGACCACAATCAACAGCACTCAGAAACCATGAGAGCTACACCCATTGATACAAGATACAATTTACTATGATGTCAGGGATCAAATAGAGCACTTCTTGCGTGCAAGACAAATGGAAAACTCTTTGAACTTAGTCTACTCAGCTAAATCATTTATCTCATTTGTATATACAAACTAGTGGGAAAAGGTGAAAAAATAGTGAAATGAATTTTTTTTTTTTTGCTTTTTCGGGTCACACCTAGCGAGGCATAGAGGTTACTCCTGCCTCTGCACTCAGGAATTACCCCTGGCGGTGCTCAGGGGACCATATGGGATGCTGGGAATTGAACCCGGGTTTGCCGCGTGCAAGGCAAATGCCCTACCCACTGCGCTATGGCTCCAGCCCCATGAAATGACTTTTCAAATGTTACAGCAGCACTGTAGCACTGTTGTTTAGTTGTTCATCGATTTGGTCAAGCTAGTACCAGTAATGTCTCCATTGTGAGACTTACTGTTTTAGGCATATCGAATACGTCACAGGTAGCTTGCCAGTCTCTGCCATGCAGGCAGGATACTCTTGGCAGCTTGCTGGGCTCTCTGAGAGGGACAGAGGAATTGAACCTTGGTCGACTGCATGCAAGGCAAGTTAAAATACTTAAATAATACCCCAATTACAAGCCTCACATGGAGATGGGTAATTTCTCTTTTCATTAATTATTTAACATTTTTTATTGTTTAAACTTGAATTAAAAACTTTCCATAACAAGGGCCAGACAGCAGAGACTGGACTGATTAGATAATCCTTAGGCAAGAAGTAACAAATGTAACCTTGATGAACTCAAGCCCTTATTTCCTCATTGCAGTCACTCACTGTAATGGTTTTCACACACCAAGTCTATAGCGTCATTTCTGTGGACTATCTCAACCTCCAGTGAGTTGTATTTACATGGGCATATCAATGGGTTAAAAAAAATCTCACCAAGCTAGACATAAAAGACTTGTACAATGCCCTAAAAAGGAACTTGTTACAGTAGTAATAATGATACAGTAGTAGCTAAAAATGTTTCAATTTCCCTTGAGTTAAATTTCTCATTAGTTTTTTGTTTAGAAATATTTTCATCACAATGTCTGTATGTGTGAGTAATGATAAAAATAAAATTTGTTGCTGCTTGTATATGACACAACAAAAGTTGACTTTTAATTTGAGGTAGTAGTTACTGTAGTATAGGATTCCTTCCCATGGTAATTCTATATTTAGACATTTAAGAAGTACTCAGGTTCTGCAAAGGAGAAGGAGAAAGAGGTGGTCACAGAGAGTCTTTTATTCCTTAGATTAACATGCTCTATTCTCTTGTTACTGCCATTTACTTGTCAAAGCAGATAGTGACTACGCTGAATTACTGGCAACAGATTTTGAAACATCATTTGGGTTCCAAAATCTACCTTCCTTACTGTGGTTGCTATTATTTGTCTATTCTTGGCTCATAATTTTGATGTTTTGTTGCACAATTATTTTTATGCTTGATTTATAATGAAAGTTAATCTATTCATAATTTTTGGCATATTTCATGGGTTTTATATTTACTCAAATATATTTACTCATATATATGTAATACATATTTGCTTCCTGTTGTTTCTCCCTCTGGACGATTTCAAGTTAAATTAAAAGAAACAGAATCACATGCTTTTTAAATTATGGAGTAACTTTGCACTTTATGCACACTTAAGAAATCTAAACTATCAATAATGGCAAATATAATTCAGAGGATCCTTTAGATAATCATTCAGTATTCAAGGTATTTCTCAGATTAGAACTTTATGCCTTTTCACTTTGAGGTATCAACGTTTTTATAATTAAAAATCATTTCACCCTTTACCTGTCATATGTTTTAGTAATCCTTCTGTCAGTTTATCTACTTATGCTTCTATGCTAATTAACTATGGTGCATAAACATTATTCTATGCTGAAATAGGTATTCTTACTGACTCAGTTACTAACAGATTAGTTTTTTGTTTCAGGCTTGTCATAGGTAGCTAGCTTGCCTGTGGATTGACTTCTTTTATGACATATCCTTATTCCTCGTTCAAAGTGCATAGAAAGATCAACATTGCATGACTTTTTTGAATTGATCTCTAAGAGGTCATGAAATTGTACCCCCTCTCTCCCTCCCTCCCTCCCTCTTCTTTTCTCTTTCCCTCCCTCCCTCCCTCCGTCCCTCCCTCCCTTCCTCCCTTCCTCCCTCCCTTCCTTCCTTCCTTCCTTCCTTCCTTCCTTCCTTCCTTCCTTCCTTCCTTCCTTCCTTCCTTCCTTCCTTCCTTCCTTCCTTCCTTATTTCTTTCCTTCCTCCTTTCTTCCCTCCCTTCTTTCCTCCCTCCCTCCCTTCCTCCCTCCCTCCCTCCCTCCCTCCCTCCCTCCCTCCCTTCCTTCCTTCCTTCCTTCCTTCCTTCCTTCCTTCCTTCCTTCCTTCCTTCCTTCCTTCCTTCCTCCTTTCTTCCCTCCTTTCTTATTTCTTTCCTTCCTCCTTTCTTCCCTACTTCCTCCCTCTTCCCTCGCTCCCTCCCTCCCTCCCTCCCTTCCTTCCTTCCTTCCTTCCTTCCTTCCTTCCTTCCTTCCTCCCTTCCTTCCTCCCTTCCTCCCTTCATTCCTTATTTCTTTTTTTTATTTCTTTCCTTCCTCCTTTCTTCCCTTCCTTCCTTCCTTCCTTCCTTCCTTCCTCCCTTCATTCCTTATTTTTTTCCTTCCTTCCTTCCTTCCTTCCTTCCTTCCTTCCTTCCTTCCTTCCTTCCTTCCTTCCTTCCTTCCTTCCGTTCTTCCTCCCTTCCTCCTTTCTTCCCTCCTTTCTTATTTCTTTCCTTCCTCCTTTCTTCCCTCCTTTCTTATTTCTTTCCTTCCTCCTTTCTTCCCTTCTTCCTCCCTCCTTTCCTCCCTCGCTCCCTCCCTCCCTCCCTTTCTTCCTCCCTCCCTCCCTCCCTCCCTTCCTTCCTTCCTTCCTTCCTTCCTTCCTTCCTTCCTTCCTTCCTTCCTTCCTCCCTTCCTTCCTCCCTTCCTCCCTTCATTCCTTATTTCTTTTTTTATTTCTTTCCTTCCTCCTTTCTTCCCTTCTTCCTCCCTCCTTTCCACCCTCCCTCCCTCCCTTCCTCCCTCCCTCCCTCCCTCCCTTCCTACTTTCCTTCCTTTCTTCCTCCCTTCCTTCCCTCCCTCCTTTCCTTCCTCCCTCCCTCCCTTCCTTTCTTCCTTCCTTCCTTCCTTCCTTCCTTCCTTCCTTCCTTCCTTCCTTCCTTCCTTCCTTCCTTCCTTCCTTCCTTCCTTCCTTCCTTCTCTTCCCTTCATTCCCTCCTTCTTTCTTTCCCTCCCTCTCTCCCTCTCTTTTTCTATCCTTCTCTCTGTGGTGTTGTGAGCTACCCAGCTGTGATGAGGGCAGAAACAGGAGCCAAATCAAGCAATATTCAAGTGGGATGAACCACAAAGATACATATTATCATTTGTTTAAATTACAGACTTAGTATCTATAACACAAATTATTAGCAGATTCAAAAGAATGGAAGTTTATATTCCTCTTTGCAAAACATTTTTGCTAATATGTGTCTTTCTTTTCTTAAACTAAATTTGTTTTTTGTTTTTTACCTTGCTTTATCTTTTTATTATGCTCCTTAGAGTCAATGTTAAGTGAAAATTCTGATTTAAAAAAATTATTTGTTTTTTTAATGTATCACTGAGAGGTACAGTTAGAGACTTACAAACTTTCATGCTTATGTTTCAGTCATACAATGATTGAGTGGCCATCCCTCCACCAGTGCCCATTCTCCACCACCAGTGATCCCAGTTTCCCGCCCATCACCACCACCCAATCCCCAACCCCACCCTGCCTCTGTGGTAGGTGCATTCCCTGTTGCTCTCTCTCCTTTTGGGTGTTGTGGTTTGCAATACAGGTAGTAAGTGGCCATCATGTTTGGTCTATAATCTAATTTCAGCACACATCTCCCATCCCGAGCAAGCTCTGCAGGCATCCTTGACTTGGTGGTTCCTTCTCTTGTTAAGTGAAAATTCTGGTATAAAAATATGATAGTAGAGTTCACAGATGATGGTATGGGCAGATATATGATAAATAAAGAATAAGGGGCTTTCATGCTAATTCCTTTTACTGGTAGGCACAATAGGATCAGCCTACTTCTATCATGCACCTGGACAGTACCAGGTCTGATAAATGATAAATCTTTGAAAAATGGTTTTTAAATTTCTGTATAAGGGGCTTTCATGCTAATTCCTTTTACTGGTAGGGACAATAGGATCAGCCTACTTCTATCATGCACCTGGACAGTACCAGGTCTGATAAATGATAAATCTTTGAAAAATGGTTTTTAAATTTCTGTATAGACATTGGAATATCATTAACTTGTTTTGATTCAAGTAATACATTTTTACACTTAAAGAAATAATTTAATGTTCTAGTTCTTTACTTCTTTAGAACCAGGATGTTTTCACTCAGGGCGCCCCAGAAGGGGGCAGGTGAGAGCCCTCCCCACCCCAAGGGACCCAGCCCTGGCAACCGACCTCCACAACCCAACTGCCGCCATGCTCCAGGCTGCTTTCCACACCCTGGGGCTTAGCATCACACATAAGCTCCACTGGACCCAGGTAATGCAGAACTTTGTGACCTTGGACTCTGGGCTCAACAAGACCCAGGAGAAGAAATCCTCTGCCTGCTTTCCCCAGTCTCCAGCGGCCCAGTGGTCATGTTCATAAGTCACCTCCTGCTAGCACCAGATAATCTCATCATCGGCCACTGTCCAGAACTTGCATCTGCTTCTCCTGGAAAGAAACATAAAACGAGGCTCCCATAACCATGCCACCAGACTCTACACCAGGCTATTTTCACTCGGGACACACCAGAGGGGTGTGGGTGAGAGCTCTCCTTGCCCCAAGGGACCCAGCCCTGGCAGCTGACCTCCACAACATAACCACTGCCATGCTCCAGGCCTCTTTCCACACGCTTGGGTCGAGCTTCATGTATGAGTGAACATATTCCTAAACACATAATAAGACACTCCCTACTGATTTCCCATAATTACCACACCATATTTGATTGGAGGCAAGATGGCACTGATGCTGCCTGAACCCCTTGCACTCTCCCAAACCCAGCTTACCATCTCGCTTTAGACAACATGTGGCTCAGCATGCCAGGCATGAGTGATCCCTGCTGGAATGCTACACAAGATTCCTGATGGACATCGTCAGCAGTTTTGCAAGATTCAGACAGAATCATGTCACGGGCATGAGGAAACTGCAGCAGCGGCTGCAGAATCACTACCTGCACTGGCCAGGCCAAGTCGCAGCACTGTCAGGCATAGAGATGTTGCATCAGTGGGGTGCTGTCAGCAGAACGCCAGGTGACCTGGGACTTTGCACAGGTGTTTGACCTGGCACAGACCCTCTTTGATAGGGTCCTGCCAGCTGCTCAACAACCTCCAGATGCATTGCATCAACCTCAAGGATATCAACCTGAGGCTGCACATGTCCCAAGTGCTGCCCAGAGATGCAGTCAGGTGTGTGTTTGTCAGTGTGCAGATCATTACAACATGCCAGTGGACCAAGAGCTTATGTTCGTTAGACTGAGAACACCAGTAACGGCGATTAGAGGCCACCCAAAAAGCCTCTGTCCCTTTTGGAGAGCCCGGCAAGCTACTGAGAGTATCCCGCCCTCATAATAGAGCCTGGCAAGCTACCCGTGGCATACTCAATACGCCAAAAACAGTAACAATAATGGTTCATATTCCCCTGACCCTGAAAGAGCACCCAACATGCCATTGGGCTACACTAGCACACAATAGGGACAAATGGAGATGTTATTTGTGCCCGCTCGAGCAAATAGATGAACAACGGGATGACAGTGATACAGTGATACAGTTCTTCAATTATCATGGTCATGTTTTCATATTTGTCAATTCCTTCTTGTTTAAATGAATTAGTAGTCTTTTAATTTATCCTACCACTTCTGGGTTTTAAGATAGTATGGTAACTTGTATTCAGTAATTATACCTACTATTTTTATTATGAATCACATAATTTAAATGTTATTAATGAATGATTTCTAGAAATATTGTATTCTGCTCTGAGAGATGTTCTCATTTACCAATTACTTGGTACGCTATAATTAAAATAAGTAGATTTAGTTCTATGACCTAGAATATTTGAATCAGAGATTCCAAAACTGATTTTGTCTACTCTCACACCTTTGCAGAATTAAATGCTATCTAGATGTTGCTATAAAGTTATTTGCTGAATAATCTAATAAAACAGTAATAATTAATAATCCAAACTAAGGATTTTTGAAAGGACTAAAAAAAGGACAAATATTTCTTAAGAATAGTTGTAAAAAGAAGAAAACCCAAAATTTTGTAATATAAAAGCAAGAATCTCTAGTTAATGGAATTATACTGAGAATTATAATTCAGCTTGTTTGCATAGTTCTAGCAATTTGGCAATCATGATAAATTTATTTTTATTTAAATGTAAATCATCTAAATTGATCTAGTAAGTTAGAAAATATAAGTTCATCTATAAACATAGTGCATATTGATGAAGGGCAACAGGACCAGATGGATTTCCAATTCAGTTCTATTTGATCTTAAAGGACAATTTTTAATTGGAGTCATTTCACAACAAACCTTAAAAAAATACTTAGAACTTATTCTATTGAGCAATGTAACTTCAAAATAATAATAATTTTAAAATGGACAAGACAAAAATAATGACAATATTTTTAGCTTTAGAATTTTATTTGAACTTCTAAAATATTATCATTTCAACATAAAATCTAAGGCTAGGAATTAGTAAAATGATTACAGTTCTAATTAGCCTACCAGGTTCTCTTCCAAGAATCCTATGATCTCTCAATATCTCTAGTTGCAACCTTGGAGGCCACCATCACCACTGGGATTGTCCATTAATATCTGATACCTCAGACCCAAGCAACATTATATTCATAGGATCTTGAACTGAACCCTAGGACTGGTTGGCTAAGAATCTTTGATGGGACCCCTGGATCTCTTGAACGTCACTTGATAGGCAAGACCAAAATGAAATTACATCAAAATGGTAAGTGGGATATGATCTATCTTTTTCTTCTTTATGAACCTCAAAATACTTTGTTTTTCAGCTATAGGACATTTCAATCCAAGTTAATTATTATACATTATTTATAGTTACACACTATATATATATACTAGGATTTTATAATATTTGACTTTATCAGAGAACATTAACATAACCATGTTGTCCAAATAATATTTAAAAATATTCTAATAGCTGAATCAAGGATTAATTTTATAGTAGAATTAATAATAGTTCAGATAAATTTAGTAAAAAATAAAATCCCATCACAGATAAAGTTGAGTAGTATTCCATTATTTGGAGTCAACACTTACAAACAATTCAGTCTTTGAAAGACATTTGTGTTCAATCCAACTTTTTACCATTATGAATATGGCTGTTAAAGATCATATTTCTATTTTGTGGTAATAAGTTTTTCTTACATAGACTAAATTATCTCAGCAGCCAATCTCATGTTTGATTAATATATTAAAAATAGTTAATAGAATTCAACAATAATATTAAGCCCAATGATTATCATCCAAAACAGGCAAGGGGTGTTCAAAATTAAGATATTAGACTTGCAATCAAGATTGAAGAGTTATATACATATCAAGTGTCTTGCTCCAACTCATTTGTGGAAATAAAACAACATAATATGAGACTGATACCCAAGAAAAGTAGAGACAAGGACCTGAAATATTGCTCCATGGTTAGAAGCCTACCTCATGAGCTGGGAGAGAGGCAACTGGAATAGAGAAGGGATCACTAAATCAATGATGGTTGGAGGGATTGCTTGGGATCAGAGACGTGTGCTGAAAATAGATAAAGGACAAGTATGATGGCTTCTCAGTATCTGTATTGCAAACCATAATGCCCAAAAGTCAAGAGAGAGCATGGGGGAAATTGTCCGCCATAGAGGCAGGGAGAGAAGTGGGATTGGAGGTGAGGATACTGGGGACATTGGTGGTAGAAGATGTGTACTGGTGGAGGGATGGATGTTCAATCATTGTATGACTGAAACTCAGTCATAACAGCTTTGTAACTATCTCAGGATGATTCAATGAATTATTTTTTTAAAGTGTCCTCCTCAATACTTTGCATATAAGTGGATCAACATGGAAAGTATCATGCTAAGTGAAATGAGTCAGAAAGAGAGGGACAGACATAGAAAGATGGCACTATCTGTGGAATATAAAATAACAGAGTAGGAGACTAACACCTAAGAATAGCAGTATATAATACAAGGAGGTTGGCTCCATGGCTTGGAAGCTGGCCTCACATGCTGGGGGAATGGCAGCCCGGATAGAGTAGGGAACACCAAGTAAAATGTGGTTGGGGACCCGGCGAAAGAAGAGAGAAGCATACTGAAAGTAGACTAGAGACTGAACACGAAGGCCGCTCAATACCCCTATCGCAAACCACAACACCCAAAAGGAGAAAGAACAAACTGGAATGCCCTGCCACAGAGGCAGGGTGGGATGGGGGTGGGGGACAGGAGTGGAGGGTGGAAGGGATACTGGGTTCTCTGGTGGTGGAGAATGGACACTGGTGGAGGGATGCGTTCTCAAACATTGTATGAGGGAAACACAAGGACGAAGATGGGTAAATTTGTAACTGCACCCTCATGGTGACTAACTTATTAAAAAATAAAATTAAAAAAAAAGAAAAAGATGTGTCTTGCTCAAATTAAAAATGAAACATGAAGAATAAAACTATTTGCATCCTTAATGTTTACTCAAAGTCATAGTAAATGTAACAAATGAAAATGGCATCACTAAATAGATAACTTGTGAGGAAACCTCTCTGAATTCTTAGAAGTTAAAAGTTTTATCTTAAAATTTTGTTTTCAGTTATTTAGTGTTAGTTAAAGAAGACACTTGAAATTCCATTTATACCAGGAATAAAATAATTTCTTATTTTAATTGCAAAATAAAATGGTTTCTTCTAATAAATATGAGTAAGTGAGTAAAAACATGAGCAAATAGAGACTGTTTAGAATTTGACGTGAGAAAGATAAGACTGGGTACTAAACACATGATATACACTCAGCAAAAGTAATAGAGGAAGAAAATATACAAGAAAAGGTTTTCCAAAAAGTCAAGGGCTAGGCTAAAGAGAAGCAGAAGTGGCAGTATTATCACTGTGGAAGATGAATGTAGTGGCACTTCTAATTTATTTAGTATTCAGGATTTCAACCTTAATTAGGATTCCTTTGTCACATCATTCATCAAATATACTTGAAGAAATGGAAATTAACCTCAAAGTTTCTGTCGCCTCAGGCATGCTTTTTAATACTTTTACTCATTTCAGTGTATTGCAAAGTATAGTGAGTTGACTTGGAAATGTTTTAGTTGGAGTAAGTAACATCCAAATGAAGAAATCACACATTATAAGCAATTCTGGCAAGGATATGAAAATGAAAAAGCAACCATTTAAATGGTTACTAACTTGTCTTTCTTTCCAACGGTGCTAGAGAACATTAAATTTTGGTTCCAAAATAGTCTTCTTTCACCATCTTGATAATTTGGTTTTTCAAAGGTTTTTTTTGCTTATGATATTCTAAAAATATTTATTTATTAACAAGACTTTATATTTTTACATTTTATTTTTTTTTAATTAGTGAGTCACCGTGAGGGTACAGTTACAGATTTATACATTTTTGTGCTCATGTTTCCTCCATACAAAGTTTGAGAACCCATCCCTTCACCAGTGCCCATTCTCTACCACCAGTAAACCCAGCATCCCTCCCACCCTCCTCAGTCCCATCTCCCCCTACCCCACACTGCTACTATGGCAGGTATTCCTTTTTGTTCTCTCTCTCTGATTAGGTGTTGTGGTTTGCAATAAAGGTGTTGAGTGGCCATTGTGTTCAGTCTCTAGTTTACATTCGGCACACATCACCCTTCCCCCGCATGACCTCCGACCACATTTTACTTGGTGTTCCATTCTCTGAGTTTCCCAGAATGAGAGACCAGCCTCCAAGCCATGGAGTCAAACTCCTGGTACTTTTTTCTACTATTCTTCGGTGTTAGTCTCCTAAGGACTTTATTTTTTTTAAGGGAATGTGTCTATTTAATTTATCAAATAATGTAAAATTAGTATCATTAAATTAATAAACATCTTTATCATATACAGAATTATTTCAGACACAGGGATAATTCCCTTTTAATTTCTCCTCTAGCATAATTCCACCTGTCCATATATATTTTTTGTTTGTTTGTTTGTTTCCCTCTTTGATAACTCTGATCAAGCAGAATGGATTATTGTAGACAATTAGTGACATTACTCTTTAGTGCACACATTTTATATGATTCATCCACATGCATAAACTAATGACACATTTGTTCTGTATGTGGATCCACACATAATCTAAACATTAAAAAGGTAGAGAGAGTATGATGCACCACATTCAAATCACCAAAACTAGAACTTCGTAAACATTCAATATTTTTGTCATCTTTTGATTAAATGAATGTAATTAAATTCTTAGCACTCTCAACCATTATTAGCATAGTAATACCATACTTGTTTTTCGGATTGATGTAGATCAAAAAAAATTTTGGTCATTTAAATTTTATATCAAATTTTGTTGGTTTCATCCTGAGTGTTTTTGAATTTATGCTGTAATCGCATAATTAATGCAACAGTTGTCTTATGATTAAGTGCAGGTTCAGAAACAGTCTGGAGCCCTGGTTTGCTATTCACGAGCTATGGTGTCACCCTGAACATACTTTCAAACTTTTCTGCAATTAGTTTATGTGGACAATATAAGCAATATATTTATGTGGACAACAAGCAATATATTTAACAAAGCTATTTGTTAAAATAAGGGAGATGTTTCACTTATTGTAAAAGCACTATAGCACTGTCATCCCATTGTTCATCAATTTGCTCACGCGGGCACCAGTAACATCTCCATTGTGAGACTTGTTTCTGTTTTTGGCACATTGAATACTTATTAAAATTAGTAAATGTGTAAAATGTTAGATATGTAAAATGTTATTAGTTTTATAACAACTAATAAGAATATTAGTTGTTATTTTTATAGATTTAGCAAGTACTGCTAGGTAGATTCCTTCTTTCACCTGTATATTAGATTAGATTACTAATGTCTAAAACATAAGAAATGGTATTTCATGTCATTTTAGAAAATATGAGAATTCTTTCCCTCCTGAATTCTTACATTTTGTCCCCATAATTGATAAAATCATAATGGCAAACAAATTGACTAATTTTCTTAAAAGAACTCTGGAGCCTATGTGATTATTTCCAAAATAGAATAGAAGCTTTATGTATATGATTATCTAGTGGAGAAAAGCTCTTAACTAACTTTGTGGGGCTCTTAAAAACTTTGAATATTGGCTTAAGAAACTCTGAGAATATTCTCACTCCTCTGAGAATATTCCCTGTGTCTTATACTTCAGAGCTGTCAGTCAGTATTTTTGATCATTAGCCATCTGTGATTATTTTAATTTTTGCCAGCAGGAGAAGGAACTCTTTGCCACCCAGGAGCTCTGTTATTACAATTTAATTTATATGTAAAGAGCTCATTTCATCAGTGAGAGAAACTTTTACATAGTTTTATTTTTTTGAGGTTTGACAGAATTTCATAGCATTTTTTTTCCTTTCTCCAAGTCTACATTGCTGCATTCAGCCATGCTTCACATTTATTCTAGCATTGCTCCAGATAGAAAATTTCCCTCACTGAGCTAACAGTTAAGAGAGCAAGATGAAGCTAAACTGATCTCCATGTGTTTAGAAATAAAACCTCATATTTATTATGAGGTCACTATGATTTAAAATGTTCCAAATGCACCAAGAAACTGTTTTTTCTTGAGATCATACTATAGGTTATTAAGAATTACAAAAATGATGCTATAGGTAAAATATGTAACAAGGACAGGCTTATAGGAAGGAGGAAAAGATACATTACTTTTTTAATTTTGATTTTTCTTTGTTGTAGTTAAGAGTTAAAATCATGGAATTACATTCATACCTCATTTTCTTCTAATTTCAGTTTGACCTTCAGCAAGGCAAAAAACTCAATTACTTTACCTATAATGTGAGATAATAATATTTAACTGAATATGTTACTGGAGAGATTAATGTGTTATTGGTCATAGGATGCAATCCATGACTCAAAATCTTGAAAAGACAAATCTCTGCATCATTATTACACAGTATTTTGCGAAGTGAAGTGTATTATCGATCAACTACGCACAATTTTAGGCTTGGGTTTTTGAACTTTGTGTAGCAACTTTCAAATATCAGAATAGATACTTACTAGAAACTAAGCCATCCGTTAGGTTCCATACTAGTATCATGGAATCAGAAAATATATAGTTGTTATATTTTCTGGTAAAGAACACATTACATACTTAGCAGAGTTGATTTCTTAGGAAACAATTAATGATCTGTATTTTTCTTCTCTTATATTGACTTTTTCCTTTCCCATTTTTTAACTAAAATTTGATTACTTCTTTGTCTATACTTTTATTCCAGAAAATAAACTTTCAGAACTTACACAATTTCAAAGCAGTAATCTCAGTGTACTACACAAAAAATACCAAGAACAAAATATATTTTAGGGGCTGGAGCAATAGCACAGCGGATAGGGCATTTGCCTTGCACAGGGCCAACCCGGGTTCGATTCCTAGCATCCCATATGGTCTCCCGAGTACCACAAGGAGCGATTCCTGATTGCAGAGCCAGGAGTAACCCCTGTGCAATGCCAGGTGTTACCTAAAAAACAATATCTATCTATCTATCTATCTATCTATCTATCTATCTATCTATCTATCTATCTATCTATCTATCTGTTATTTCTTCATGAACTCAAATGTCGAGTTTAAAAATTAATTGAAAAGTGGCAGCAAGGGGCAAAAGTATATTATAGTGGGTGAGTTGCTTATCTTCTTCTCCCACTAACCTGGGTTCAATCCCTAGCACCCCAGATGGTTTCCTGGGGATCACACTTCAGAAGTGATCCCCAACCACCTTAAAACACACAGACACACACACACACACACACAAAGTGACATCAAGTGTTTCAGGAAATTTTAGTTTTTGTGTTTTTGTTTTTTGTTTTTTGGCTAATTGCTTCTCAGATTCATTCATGAGTCTCTGGATCAAGGCCATTAATGTGCTTAAATGGCAGAGAGTCTCTCGCCCCCATGCCTGGCTGTCTTCACCGGAGCCCCTTGGAGGTGGTGGGCTTCAGTTTCCTTCCCTGCCCAGAGCAGAGGCCCCACGGCTGAAGACCTTCGGAACCCAGCCACAGCCATGCTCAAGGCCCCTCTCCACACATTCGGACAAGCCTCACGCATGAAGGAACCGGCAGAGGAACCCAGGAGTGTGGGACCGGGGGCTGAGATTTCCAAGCCTGCTTGGATCAGAACTGGACCTCTTCCACCCAGACCCCTCATGTTCCAGTAGTTAGATGGTCAAACCCAGAAACTACCCCCGGCGTTGTGTAATCCCACCAATGGCCAATATCCAGAGACTATAAAACCAAGTTCTCAGATGAACTTATAGTATAGTTCTCCCTCTGGGAGAACCTGGCAAGCTACCGAGAGTTTCCTGCCCATATGGGAGCGCCTGGCAAACTCCCCGTGGTGTATTCATATACCAAAACCAGTAACAATGATGGGTCTCATTCTTCTGACCTGAAAGAGCCTCCAATGTGGCACTGCTGGGAAGGACAAGTAAGAGACTTCTAAAATCTCAGGGCTAGGACAAATGGAAATGTTACTGAGACCTCTTGAGAAAATCGACGATCAACAGGATGATGATGATGATGATGATGTTTTTTGGCTATTTGGGTCACACCTGGTGATGAACAGGGGTGACTCCTGGCTTTAGCACTCAGGAATTACTCCTGGCGGTGCTCAGGGGACCATATGGGATGCTGGGACTTGAACTGGGTTGGCCGTATGCAAGGCAAACGCCTTATCTGCTGTGCTATTGCTCCAGCTTCTATTGAGGAAGTTTTTACCAAGAAGCTGAATCAGTTCCAAGAATAGAGTATCAATATATCTTAGTTCATTTGTTACCTGCTACTAAAATAATGCCTTCCTCTTAATCAAAATATTAATTTCTAAAAGAGTGATCAGTTGGTGAGGAAGCAGCAGCAAATTCTGAGAAATAACTAGGAAGGTAGCTAGGAGACTAAATAACCCTAAGTTACTAGGTCCACTCCCCTTGAAAATTAACCTAATCTGTATCCAATTTAACATCTGAACTTAATTTTCTTAACTCTAATTAACCCAAAGCATCTTCCCCACAGAAGCCCTAAAATAACTTGTATCACTGTATCACTGTCATCCCTTTGTTTGTCAATTTACTCAAGCGGGCACCAGTAACGTCTCTTTTCCCCCAGTCCTGAGATTTTAGCAGCCTCTCCTTACTCGTCTTTCCCAACAATTGGAGTCTCTTTCCAGGGTCAGGGGAATGAGAACTATCGTTACTATTTTTGCCATATCGAATATGCCTTGGGTAGCTTGCCAGTTTCTGCCCCTGCGGATGGGATACTCTAGGTAGCTTGCCGGGCTCCTGAGAAGTGTGTGTGTGTGTGTGTGTGTGTGTGTGTGTGTGTGTGTACATATATATATGATTTGTTGCTTACTCTCTGAACTCAGTCAAAAGTCAAATATGGTGTGGTAATTATGGAAAATGGGTAGGAAGTGTCTTATAATTTATAATGTGGCCGATGAGGAGATTATCTGGTGCTGGCAGGGTGTGACAGGGTGTGGCTTATGGGTGTGATCCCTGAGTCACCAGATTGGGGGATAGCAGGCAGAGCATCTCTGCTTTCGGTCCCTTTGAGTCCAGAGTCCAAGGTCACAGAGTTCCGCATTTTCTGGGTTCTGTGGGACTTCATTCATACATGAGGCTCAGCTGGAGCATCCAGAAAGTGGCCTCGAGTGTGGCAGCAGTTGGGCAGTGGAGGTTGGCTGCTCAACGGCTGCTCCTCCCACACGGGAGTATAAGATGAGGCCCCCATAACCATGCCACCGAACTCTGCACCAGGCTGTTTTCACTCAGGGCACCCCAGAGCAGGGCAGGTGAGAACCCTCCCTGCCTCGGGTGACCCAGCCCCGGCAGCCAACCTCCACTACCCAACCACCACCACGCTGCAGGCTGCTTTCCAGACACTCTGGTCGAGCCTCATGCATGAATGAAAATTACTTTTAACACCCAGAAATGTCAAAATAATGGCAAATAATTGGTAGATAACTGTATCACTATCATCCCGTTGTTCGTAGATTTACTCAAGCGGGCACCAGTAATGTCTCTATTATACTCAGCCCTGAGATATTAGCAGCCTCTCCTTGCTCCTTTTTCCCAATGATTGGAGGCTCTTTCAGGGTCAGGGGAATGAGAACTATCGTTACTGTTTTTGGCATATTGAAAACGCCACGGGTAGCTTGCCAGGCTCTGTCGAATTGGTAAATATATCTTCAAATAAGTTGCTTCTTAGAAGTGGCTTCTTAATTAAAAATATGAGAACCAAAGCACGGGCATTTTATGTGGCAAACGTAATATTTCTATATGGCAGTCATTTAAATAAGAATGGGTGTGGAGTCAGTGCTGTTTTAGAGACTTTTGTTCCACTCACGGAACTAATGGAGTTGTTATTTAAAATCAAACATACTCTAGCATACATAGATGCTGTAAGATTAAGATAGTTTTGCTCACTCTCACAGGAGTTTTCCTGACCATATCTGGGACTGCTAAAATTATCTGACTCAGATAAATTGTCAGGCCAGCTAGCCCAAGAAACAATGAGACATATCACTGTCTCCTAGAAACTTCACTTTATGGTCTGGAAAACAATTCCACCACAAATAGTAAGAATTATAAGAACAACTCAGTTAAATGTGCCCTCCTAACCAGAGGTGAGAGACAATCAGGTCAAATAACAAATAAACTATAATTAAGCTTTGGAAAATTTAAAAAACAAATGAGTTAATGACATTATTTCTATGCAAATAGCAAGTCTTTGGGACAGATAAAATGCATTTTTTACTTCCATATTGACAAACTTTGATTTGATTGATTCTATATTTATCCCCATGTGGCAGCTGGAGCACTCACTTTACAGGGAAACTTTACTAATTCCAATCTATCAAGGAAAATCTGCAAGTTAAAAACTCACTTTTATCAGCAGGCATTCAGAGAATGGCAGGTGGCAAATAAAGCTCTTAGTGGATTATTCTAATTGCATTTTCTTTTACCTTCATGTCTTAAAAAGTTGTAAGAAAAGTGAAAGGGCAACTTTCTATGGTTTTGACAGTTGTGCTGCATCTTCCTTTAATCAACACTGTTTGAAGTTTTCACAGACTCTAAGTGGAAGCCAGTTTGAGAGTGTAACTTGTATAATGATATAGAAAAAAGAACTAGAAATAATTGGATGCATCACATATGTAAAGGTTTTGACTAGTTCATTACAAATTGGGTGCCTTTTTCAATTTGTATTTATTTATGAAAATTTCTTTACTGATTCATTACTCTATTTCGAGAACTAAGGAGAAAAACACAAAACAATAAAATAGAATCTAATAAGAAAGTGAAAAGCTAAGATGAGTAAATCTTAGTGTATTTAAGTCAAGCAATGACATTGCATTTCTTTTTAAAATAAAAATGTTAAAATTTAAAAGACCTTAAATCTCAGTTAATACGGTTAGTCGATTTTTTATGTAATATACCTGAAAATAATTATCAAATACATTAATTGGTTAAAGTATTTGAGTGTTTCTGAGAACCATGGGCAATATAAAACATTACAGAATGTTTTATACATATATTTAATAGTATTTTATGAGATTTTTTTAATTGCTTTATAAAATGAAGAAAGTTTTGGAGAAATGTCAGAGCCAAAATGACCAAATAGGGAGAAATTTTGCTTCTTCTTTTTACAACCATGACAAATCTATACCAAAATTTGAAGTAATATACATAGAAACTGTCCTGAAGTCTTTTTTTTTTAATTTTATTTTATTGTATTGAATAACTGTGAAAAAAAAAGCTTTCAGGTTTAAGTCTCAGTCATATAATGATCGAACCCCCATCCCTTTACCAGTACACATGTTCCACCACCAAGAACTCCAATATCCCCCCTCCCACCAAGCCCCCACCTAAGTAGCTAATGATCTTCATTTTGTTCTCTCTATACTTTGAATACATTCAATATTTCAATAGAGAACTCACTATTATTGTTTGGAATTTTCCCCCAACAATCAGGCCTGCTGAAAAGGCATCATTTAATAGTTTCTTTTCATTGCTTAGAATGAAGATTCTATGAGCTATGAGCTGTTGCGGCCGTGCGGTTTTGGATTTCTGATATTTTAGTTC
The DNA here is from genome assembly GCF_027595985.1 of Sorex araneus. Classification (NCBI taxonomy): domain Eukaryota; kingdom Metazoa; phylum Chordata; class Mammalia; order Eulipotyphla; family Soricidae; genus Sorex; species Sorex araneus. The sequence continues at coordinate 377,622,826 of NC_073302.1, read as the reverse complement.
AGTTCACAGTCTAGATGCATTTCTGTAAGAAGCCGCTCTGGGTGCCAAAATGGGTTAGAAGACCTCTTGGATCATAGTTTTTAGGAACAGAGGGTCTGTTTCGAGCGCAGCAGCTCCAAGGGCGTGCTGGTACCGCCCCCTTCCCATGATCGCCTATGAGCCATAATATTGCAAAGTTCCTACCTCTGGGTGGAAGTCTTAGGGGGTGGCTTTCGCCACATGGATGATGCTGCCACTGCCATTTTCCGCGCAGAAAAACAGGGTGGAGAGGGAAAATCCCTCCCCAGGTGGCACATAGACGTAGCACAGCGCACAGAAATACAACATGCATTTCTGTAAGAAGCTGCTCTGGGTACCAAAATGGGTTAGAAGACCTCTTGGTCTGTGAAAACTTAATGAATAACACTTCAATAGCAAGGGTTAGAATAAAAGCATCTAGATAAATTGAAGACAGAAATAAATGTGCTTTCCCAAGGGAAAACGGAACAAAATAAAGCAAAAATCCAATGGGGAACAATAAGCTGCGATTTTAGTAGAAACTTCTAATGTCTCTATGGGTTGTCAAATGTATTGAGAAGTCAGTTGGAGGAACTGGCTCTCATACTGATGCATGCATCAAGACTACATTTTGTAAATAACTTCAAATACAGTAGAGTTATATAAGCTATCTAAAGACTCCAAAACTGGAGTGGACAAATGAAGTAACTGGGACTCTCTAATTATATTCATTGAAATTAGATGAATAAAGATAGATAAAGTTTAAGAGGTTAAAATATAAACTGAAAAATTTCGCTGAGGTAATTCATTGGGCAGAGTGCTTGTTTTTGTATGCAGCCTACCCAGGATCCTCCGCATCCCATATGGTCCCCAGAGCACTATGTGGAGTAATTTCTGAGTGCAGAGCCAGGAGTAACTGCTGAGTATAGCTGGGTATGATCCCAAAATAAAATAATAATAAAATAAAATCAGAAATCAGAAAACTAAAACTTACTGTAGCAGAGCTAAAATAAGTGTCAAAGAGAGTCTCAATGGTAAGATTAAAGAAGATAAAAATACAAATAAGTTTAAAGATAATGTAATGAGGAAGACACTGAAAACAACCAATGAAAGAATTAAAAACAATGCAGATAGCATATGAACTAAATGGGAAATCAGAAAATAGGGCAACATTCTTATCATAGGGGTTTCAAGAGGAGAAGACACAATACAAAGGGGAAATTTTTTCATTTGCTTTTGTTTATTTGGTTTGGGTCCATACTCCATAGTGCTCAAAGGCTACTTCTAACTCAATGCTTGGGGCCACTGATGACTGTGCTCAGGTGTCCATGGATAGCCATCTGAAATAAACTTCCTGCATTGTTTGCATCCAAGGACAGAGCTTATTTAAATAAATAATTGCTAAGAACTTCTCTAAACTGAGAAAGTAGTTAGACACTCAGATCCCAGAAGCTCAAAGATTTCCAAACAAAGCAAACCTAAATAGTTGGACACTAATATAGAAAACTAAAATGACAAAAATTAAAGATAAGTAAACACTAAAATCTGCAAGAGAAAAGCTTGTCAAATATGAAAACCTCGTAAGACTCACAAGAGAAAGTTCTACCAAAATTATACAGGCCAAAATAAAGACTGATATGGAGTATTGAATGCATGTCCTTCAGTGAGGAATACTTTATCCATCAGCTAGATTATCACTCAGATTTGAAGGAGGAAAAAAGAGATTTTCAGACAAATAGCTAAAGTAATTCATTGCTATTAAACTGACCCTTCAAGAAATACTCAAAGAACTTCTGTAAAAGAACTGTAAAATCCACTTGGATGTAATAAGATACGTAGAAAATATAAGATACGATAGGGAAAGAACATTAATGGGGTATCTGTATTTTCAAGTTTACTAAGTGGTTCCTTCTCTGTTCTGTTAAGAGAATTTCAAGATATGTGTATTTTTAACTTTTAAAAATCTGTGTTTGATACTATAAATTAGCTCTAATGTTTCTGTTGAAATTTCATGTGTATTAATTTTATTATTGTAGTTTTCCATTCCATCATTGATTATAGTTCTAAAAAGTATTTGGTGTCACTTGTTTAATATGTGGCTGAAAATAGTATTGGCTTATATTGGTTCTATTTACTTTTAGAAAAGGTCATGATGCACTAATTTTTCTTTTGTTGAATAATTTGGATTGCATCCCAGGTGTCTTCTATGTTTTAGGCTGAATCTATAAATTCTAATTAATTCTAAAAAACAATGCATTTTGTTTCTTTACTTTCAATTTCAACTCAGTTTTTTTAAGTTAACTTTTATGTTCAATTATTTTATTCCTTATTCAGATGAAATAAGAGGTATGTATGACTTGTATACATGTAATTTAGTGACCACTAAGATTTTTAGGTCTAGTTCACAAAATTTTTAAAAGATTTGTTAAAAATCTTCCCATTTTCCCTGATTCCCATATTTCAAATTGTTGAAATACTACCCTAAATTATCAGTTGCTCCGTTTGTCAAGAATTTTTTTTTTTATTTCCTAAAGCCAAGGAAATGTCAAGTTTGCAACTGGAGTTTAATGCACTGTGTGCTGAATGTGTCCTGCCCTTAGCTGAAAACTTTAAAATGAAAAGACCACCTTGTACCATTTTTTAAAAAAATTTTGACATCTTTCCAAAATCTACCTGCATTTCTATATACTACAATGGTTTCATATAGTTGTAGTATTTGTTTTGGTTTATAATTTGTGCAGTTCACATTTGTGGAAAGTGAAAATGCAATATGACCTTATTTTATCTCAAAAGTAGGGCTCTCAGTTAAAATATTAATCCCCTAAAAAACTGGCTGGTAATATTCTTGTTATACAATGACAGATTTTGTGATAATAGATAATTTTACCACATGACTGAAAAACCATCTCAATCTGCCAAAAAAGGTCTGTGTTAAAGTTGCTAAAGGTAATATAACATCACAGGTTCTGAACAAAGAATATAGGCTTGAATCCTGACTTTAACATTTATTTGTGTGACACCGGGGAAAATTATTTAATCTTTGTGCTTCTGTGCTCAGATTACTTATCTATAAAATAGATAAATTGATAGTTATCCTATTTACTCAATAATATTGTGGTAAGAATAAATGGCATAAATAGCACATATGTGTATGTATACCTACACACAAATATGTACACATACATATTTATATCTATACACATGTATGTATGTTTATATATACACATAAAAATCAGAAAAATGTGTATATACACATGTGAGAAACATATATAATGTGTGCATATATTTGTATATGGAATGAACATCTCCGAATGCAACAGTTATGTGTATATACGTCGAGAACTCAACATGACAAACATCCTGGCACCTGAGCTGTGCGGGAGGAAGAGAGCAGCTTGGAATTCCTTCAAGAGCATCGAAGAAGTTATTAAAAGGATTAAGAACCTCTGGCTCTGGGCACAAATTTTAGACTCCACTGTTCTTCCTCCACTAATATATGCCTCAGAGACCTGGGCCCTACGAAAACAGGATGAGAAACCTATTTGGGTAGCCCAAAGAGGAATCGAAAGAGCTATGCTTGGAGTATTATGTTGCACTCCATATATGTGTGTATCTACACACACATATATATATATATATATACCTATATGACTACTGAAAGAACTAAAAATAGTGGCAATCATACTGTGGATAAATAAAGCTAATTTTGCTCTAATTTCCTATACTGTCTTAAATTTTATAAAAATTAATCAATGTATAGAGAATATAAAAACTAAACTTGAAGGTTTATGTGGGTGAAAACTTTAAAATGACCTGCTATCCCATAAATGAATTCTTTGTAAAATCAAGAAGTTATTTATGCATTCAAAAATAAGCAGTCCTATGTATTTCTCTATTAGCTGGAATAATCTGAAAAGAAATTAACTAATCTACTTTAGGTCAAAATAGGAAATGAAATTCCAGTAAAAAAAAATTTGCTTCACATTGGATTTGTTTAGGTACCTCACAATGTATTGGGCTTTATTTATAGAACACATTCCCCCTTAAAGTTATATTAAACTTGTTTTTTATTCATCCTTAAACAGTAATTAAAGGCCTATATTTTCAGATTTTAAGAATATCTACTTTCTGGATGGGCATGAAAAGTTTCATGCTGAGTGAAATGAGTCAGAAAGAGAGAGACAGACATAGAAAGATTGCACTCATCTATGGTATATAGAATAACAGAGTGGGAGACTAACACTCAAGAACTGTAGAAATAAGTACCAGGAGGTTGACTCCATGGCTTCGAGGCTGGCCTCACGTTCCGGGGAAAGGTCAACTCAGAGAAGCGATCACCAACTACATTGTAGTCGAAGGCCATGTGGGGGAAGGGAGTTGCGGGCTGAATGAGGGCTAGAGACTGAGCACAGCGGCCACTCAACACCTTTATTGCAAACCACAACAGCTAATTAGAGAGAGAAAACAGAAGGGAATGCCTTGCCACAGTGGCAGGGTGGGGTGGGGGGGAGATGGGATTGGGGAGGGTGGGAGGGACACTGGGTTTACGGGTGGTGGAGAATGGGCACTGGTGAAGGGATGGGTTCCAAACTTTGTATGAGGGAAGTATAAGCACAAAAGTGTATAAATCTGTAACTGTACCCTCACGGTGATTCTCTAATTAAAAATAAATAAATTAAAAAAAATAAATAAAAAATAAAAACTTAAAAAAAAAAAAAGAATATCTACTTTCTACATAATCCTCACAAAAATTTTCTCAAAATAACATCTACGTTCTCAAACATTTGCAAGACAACATTGCCATAGTAGTGATAAATATGGTATGTGATAGAAATATGAATTTTTAAAACTCCCACAAATAAGTGAGATTTAAGAATAGTTGAAAAAAACAAGCAAAATTCAAATAGGTTGCTCTTTTGCTAAGTCTCTCTGTTCTAACAAAGGTTGACAGAAAATTTCAAGTAGCAATGTCTAGAAATATAGAAATGTAGTGTTATGAGGACTAAAACTAGCTCTTTATTATTTGATTTATCTTAAATTACCATATTTTGTTCATTAATAATCTTAAAACCTATTAAATACATGCAAGAATTTTGTGTCCAGAGGGGCATCTAAACATCTATGTACTTGTGTAGCTTGTAAAGAGATTCAGTCTTATCCGTTATTATTCTTTAATTCCTTCCCTCTATCATGCCACTTATGTTTAAAAAGCAATAAATTACATATTAATCTATAGAGATTTTCTGTCAGTTGGGTCTCTCTCAAGTGACTCACATCCTTTAGTATATCTTTCTTCAATAAAATGCAATTTGTTGTCCTCCTGTGTCTAATTTATTCATCATAGAACAACCAGGTTTGTTCATGTAGTTGCAAGTAACAGAATTTTTTCTTTGTAAAGAGTGAATGACGGCTGGAGCGATAGCACAGTGGGCAGGGCGTTTGCCTTGCATGCAGCCAACCTGGGTTCGATTCCCAGCATCCCATATGGTCCCCTGAGTACCGCCAGGAGTGATTCCTGAGTGCAAAGCCAGGAGTAACTTCTGAGCATCGCTGGGTGTGACCCAAAAAATAGCAAAAAAAAAAAGAAGAGAAGAAGAGTGAATGACATTCCATCCACTGTGTAGGTATATAACATATATTACTTAAAATATTTTTATACATGAACATTTTTGTTGCAACTATTCCTAGAAGTAGGAACATTTGTAGCTTCATTAATTTTATTTTTAGTAATGTCTTACCATTTTCCCACAAACGGATTCCAGTTAATTTCTAACAACAACATATGTTTTAGCATTGATGTGATAATACTTTATAGTTTCAATTTATATTTCTCTGATAATTTGTGATGTTGGGCACTTTTTTAGCATACCTATTTGTCATTTGCATGTTTTCCTTGGAAAAATGTTTACTCAGTTCCTTTGCCTATTTTTAAAATGAAATTACTTTTACTACTGAATCATTGGTTTTCTTATATAATTTGGATATAACTTTATCAGAGCTTAAAAATATTTTCAGCCACTTTGTATGTTTTTAAGGAACTTTTTCCTAATTTTTTTGTGAAAAAGTCATTAAATTATAACAAAGATTATTATATTACTTTAAGGAGTATGAACATTTTCAAATTTTTAGTTATTTTACTCTATAAGCATGGGAATCTTCATTTACTCATGTGATTTATTTATGTTCTAATTGATAAAATTAATTTTTTTCTTTCATTCAGCTCTGATTAGCTATTTTCCTAAATATTTTAATACTAGTATAAATAATGGCATGTTTATTAAGCTATCAGGATGCTTAATAGTATTAATGTTAATCTTTTAGTCATATAGTCTTACTTCACCATACTCACACTGTATCAGTATAAATGGACATTTTAAAATTTTTTGCATAGTTGCTGATATATAGAAGTTGTGCATATTACATATATGTACATCTTGTATGCATATTATACTGAAATTACTCAATTTATTTAAGTTAATACATTGTTGTATGATCTTGATGCTTTATCATCATCATCATCATCATCATCATCATCATCATCATCATCATCATCATCATCATCATCATCATACCATTGATTGCCGAATTTCTTGAGCGGTCTTAGTAACATCTCCATTTGTCCAAGCCCTAAGATTTTAGAAGCCTCTCACTACTTGTCCTTCCAACGATGCGGTACTCGAGGCTCTTTCAGGGTCAGGCGAATGAGACCCAGCTTGTTACTGGTTTCGGCATGTTAATACACCATGGGGACCTTGCGAGGCTCTCCCATGTGGGCAGGAAACTCCCAGTAGTTTGCCAGGTTCTCCCAGAGGGAGAAGTAGGCTATAAGATATTGCGTGGCCACAAAGGAGCCGTGCACTTCCGGGAGCTTGCTTTTAAGTCTCTGGATGCTGGCCATTGACAGGATTACCGGCGCTGGGGGCAGTCCTTAGGTGTGACTGCCTAGCTACTGGGAAATGGGAATCTGGGTGGGGCAGGCTTGGAGGTCTCAGCCCCGGGTCCCACACACCTGAGTTCCTTTGCCAATTCCTTCATGCGTGAGGCTCATCTGAACGTGTGGAAAGGGGCCTTGAGCATGGCTGTGCCTTGGCTCCAGAGGCCTTCAGCTACAGGGAGCTCTGCCCGGGGTGGGAAGGGAAGCTGTAGCCTGTCCCCTCCGAGGAGGCCCCGGGGAAGACAGCCAGGCATGCGGGCGAGAGATTCTCTGCCCGTTTATACATAAATTATATTGTCTGTAAACAGATAATTTTTGTAAACACATAAAAATTACTTCTTTCATGATTCAATTGACTCTTATTTTTGCCTATTTGATCTGTCTAGATTTTTTACTATGTTTAATTGCAGCTGTAATTGTGTAAATCTGTGTTGTTTTTTTTTTTAAATTTATTTATTTTTAATTAGAGAATCACCGTGAGGGTACAGTTACAGATTTATACACTTTTGTGCTTATACTTCCCTCATACAAAGTTTGGGAACCCATCCCTTCACCAGTGCCCATTCTCCACCACCCGTAAACCCAGTGTCCCTCCCACCCTCCCCAATCCCATCTCCCCCCCACCCCACCCTGCCACTGTGGCAAGGCATTCCCTTCTGTTTTCTCTCTCTAATTAGCTGTTGTGGTTTGCAATAAAGGTGTTGAGTGGCCGCTGTGCTCAGTCTCTAGCCCTCATTCAGCCCGCAACTCCCTTCCCCCACATGGCCTTCGACTACAATGTAGTTGGTGATCGCTTCTCTGAGTTGACCTTTCCCCGGAACGTGAGGCCAGCCTCGAAGCCATGGAGTCAACCTCCTGGTACTTATTTCTACAGTTCTTGGGTGTTAGTCTCCCATTCTGTTATTCTATATACCATAGATGAGTGCAATCTTTCTATGTCTGTCTCTCTCTTTCTGACTCATTTCACTCAGCATGAAACTTTTCATGCCCATCCACTTGACTACAAAATTCTTGACCTCCTTTTTTCTAACAGCTGCATAGTATTCCATTGTATAGATGTACCAAAGTTTCCTCAACCAGTCATCCGTTCTGGGGCATTCGGGTTTTTTCCAGATTCTGGCTATTGTAAACAGTGCTGCGATGAACATACATGTGCAGATGTTGTTTCGATTGTACTTTTTTGCCTCTCTGGGATATATTCCCAGCAGTGGTATTGCTGGGTCAAATGGGAATTCAATATCTAATTTTTTGAGAGTCGTCCAAATTGTTTTCCAGAAGGGCTGAACCAGTCGGCATTCCCACCAGCAGTGAAGAAGGGTCCCTTTCTCCCCACATCCTCTCCAACAGCGGTTGCTTTTGTTCTTTTGGATGTGTGCTAGTCTCTGTGGTGTGAGGTGGTATCTCAAAGTTGTTTTGATCTGCATCTCTCTGATGATTAGTGATGCAGAGCACTTTTTCATGTGCCTTTTGGCCATTCGTATTTCTTCCTTGGTAAAGTTTCTGTTCATTTCTTTGCCCCATTTTTTTGATGGGGTTGGATGTTTTCTTCTTAAATCTGTGTTTTGTTCAGATCTTAGAGGAGTAATTTTTAGAATTTAGCACTGACTTGTATGTCAACTATTAACTTGTCATATGATATTTGTTGTGTTAAAATACATTCCCTATACACATAGATAGTTAAAAGTTTTAATTTTTAATGGTTTTTAGTTTTGTATATAATTTTTCTTCTTCTATAAAGTTAATCATATAATTTGGAGACTGGGTGTTTGGGCCACATCAGCCAATGCTCAGGGCTTTCCCCTGACTGCTCTGTGATAAGTCTTGGCTGTGCTGTTGACTATATAAAGGCAAATACCTAAACTCCTGTTCTCTCTCTGGTCAGATCATATGATTTTCTTACCCTTAATACTTTTGATCCTTGTTAGCATATTGATTAATTTGCATATGTTAATGTTCCCTTGAATTCTAGGAGTAAATCCCACTTGGTTAGGATGTACGATCTTTTCAATATGCAGCTGAATTAAATTTGCTAATATATTATGTACATGATGATATAATTGGGCTGGAGCGATAGCACAGCAGTTAGGCGTTTGCCTTTCACACGACCGACCCGAGTTTGATTCCTCCGCCCCTCTCGGAGAGCCTGGCAAGCTACCCGTTCATATTGGATATGCCAAAAACAGTAACAATAGGTCTCTCAATGAGAGACCTTACTGGTGCCCACTCGAACAAATCGATGAGCAATGGGACGACAGTGATCATATAATTAACCATTATTATTTAATAATTATAAATGATCACTGTATCACTGTCATCCTGTTGCTCATCAATTTGCTCGAGTGGGCACCAGTAACATCTCCATTGTGAGACTTGTTGTTACTATTTTTGACATATTGAGTACGCCACAGGTAGCTTGCCAGGCTCTGCCGTGTGGGCGAGATACTCTCGGTTGCTTGCTGGACTCTCAGAGAGGGATGGAGAAATCAAACCTAGATTGGCCGCATGCAAGGCAAATACCCTACCCCCTGTGCTATCACTCCAGCCCAATATAAATGATAAACTATGAAAATTATACAAAGATTTTTCTTCCTTTATTGTCTAGAAATCATAGTCACTTGTCAAATTGATGAAACTAAATTGTCTATGACTATATATAAGATTTAAACAGAGAGATGAGTCTTCAACTTTACCATGTAAATTAACACAATTAAAAATGAAGGTATAGTATCAATAAGATATGCAGGTTGCTAATAGAAATTCAACTGCTTATTCATTTCATTCAGTTAAGCAACATATCTAACATGAATCTAATAAATACAAACAAACACTTAGACCTCAACAAATAAGTATTGATATTTATTGATACTTGGGTAATTTCTAAAATCTTTCACCTAATATGTTACAAAGAAACTACCAAAAATTAAAGAATTTGATGTAAAATAACATTAAAATCAATGAGATTAGGGGCTAGAGCCATAGCACAGTGGGTAGGGCATTTGCCTTGCATTCGACCAACCTGAGTTCGATTCCCAGCATCCCATATGGTCCTCCGAGCACCGCCAGGAGTTATTCCTGAGTGCATGAGCCAGGAGGAACCCCTGGGCATCGCCGGCTGTGACCCAAAAAGCAAAAAAAAAAAAAAAAAATCAATGAGATTAAATTAACTCAATGGAATTAAACTCAATATTGACATTTAAATAACAGTAAAACAATGAAATAAATTATAAAATCTTAGCAATCAAAATAAATAAGTCTAAACTTATTTATATATGAATATGTTAATCAGAAAGTTTATTATAGTTTTTATAAATAAAGCAAAGATATATCACATACTAATTCCTATGGAATCATGCTGAGTTGCTTCTCAAAGGTGAATGTACAATCAGAGAGAATAAAATGACAAAACCAGATATTCATCAATTAAATAATAAGGTATTTAAAGAAAAACTATTAAATAAAGAATAACCATTTCAAAGAAAGAAGGTAAGTTGGTGAGACTTGCTTTACCAAGCATCAAGATACATTTTAAAGAAGAATAATTAAGACTTGATAATGACATATGGTTAGACAAGTGAGAAATAGAGTACAAATTTATTATTCAAATTATGCTATGAAAATTAACAAGGAAAAATTCTTATCCAAATAAGTGTCAGATCAATCATCTATTCAATAAATCAATGGATATGTATCAAATAAAAAGAAAATGTGTTTAAACTAGAAGTACAAAATTTTCTTCATCTAATAATCAAAAGTTCTTCAAACAAATTTCTGATGAGTACTTCACTTGTATCACTTGTTGACCCATTGATCTTCGATTTGCTCGAGCGGGTGCCAGTAATGTCTCCATTTGTCCCTGTTGCGTGCCAGTGCAGTCCAATGATATCTGCTCGCTCCAAGAACAGGAAGAGCCTCAAATCGTTCATTCAGGGATTTGACAAAGAAATCTGACCATCTAGTTGGTGGGCAGCCACAGGTTTTCTGACTTCCCGTGGAATCCAGTTGGTAACAGCTCTAGTCCAGCGATTGTCTCTGAATCGCATTACATTACCGGCCCATCTGATTTTTGATGCCTTGACAAACAAGACAGCGTTCCTGATTCTTGACCGTCGTCGACGGAGGTCAGAACTCCGGATTCCGTCTCTCACTTGAGTGAGACGTGATACTCCTAGCATAGCTCTTTCGATTCCTCTTTGGGATATCCGAATAGCATTCTCATCCTGTTTGTGTAAGGCCCAGGTCTCTGAGGCATATGTTAGTGCAGGAAGAATGGTGGAATCAAAAAGATGTGCCCGGAGTCGGAGGTCCTTCGTTCTCTTAACCATTTCTTCAACGCTCTTAAAGGCATTCCACACTGCTCTCTTCCTCCTGCGCAGTTCTGGCACCAAGTCGTTCCTCATGTTGATTTCTTGACCCAGGTACACATAGCTGCTACATTCGGAGATGTTCATTCCATTGAGAGCTAATGAAGCTTCAGGGACTTGTTCGTTTTTTATAAGCATTGTGATGAATACTTAGAAATAAGAAATAATCTATATCTAATTCTTGAATTTTTGGTAGTTTCTTTGTAACTTAATAGGTGAAACATTTGTGTAAATTATTCAATTATTAATAAATATAAATATTTGTGATGAGGTGTAAGGGTTTATTATCTCTATTAATTCCATTTTAGATATGTTGTTCAACTGCTGTTGCTGTTAGGCAACTGTGACCCAGAACCTCTAGTCACACTCCAGGTATGATGGGTCTGCTATCACGGCATCATATCAGGTACCAGCATTGTGAAATCTGAGAAGTTCACAGTCTGCCCTGAGAGAGGAAAACAAAATACTCCTAACACATCAGAGCCTAGTAAACTTTCTGATAAAAACTCTAATAAACCTCATGATGCATATTGAAGTAAGAAAATAGATGGAAGAGTACTTAAAAAAAGCCAGAGATCTGGTGTGGTGCTGCCAGGTGGTCAACCTATAACTGAGTGCATCAGCAACCTAAGGGTGCCTTCAGGCTTCCTGAAACCCCCAAATTGCTATTGTGCCCCTGTCTGGACCCCAACAACTTGGGACCAAGTTTTCTAAGCGATTAAATAGCCAAAAAGGTATGTGGGAGTAATGCCACAAATCACTTTGGTTCAGCTGGAAAGCTCATTTATGGGCCTTGTGTCAGAGACACATAAATAAATAAATCTTGAAATTGATTAAAATCCATAGTTAATCTTGGACCTATGTAGGGTTGCTCTTTCTGGGGAAGAAAGAACCAAGGCAATTGAAATACCAGTCATGGCAGAGACTTTCCATTCCAAGCCAAAAGACCATCCTGCTGGTTGAAGTCAAGTTCTAGAGCAAAACAAAATAAAACAAGCCCAAACAAGCTAACAAGAACAAAAAACAAAGACCAACTGTGTTAGGCTTGCATTAATACACTTTCTATATATCTTTCCTCTCTCCTTCAGGAAACAGCATGGCAATAAGTTGGTTATCCAGAAAAGAAAAATTACTAAACATCCTTTGGGCGTAAATAGATGTGGGGATTGTGAATCAAACCCACAATGAGATATCAACTCACATCTGCTAGAATAAATTGGGAAAAAATGTTGGTTACATTGTAGAAAAAAAAAGGAATGTTGGTACAATCTTGATGGGATTGAAAATTGCTACAGCCTGGAAAAGGGTATAAGATACATTTTAGAAAATCAAGATCGAAATTTTGTATTTTCCAGCAGTGCCAGATTTAGGCATATATCTAAAGAAAATGAAATTAATGTTTTGAAACACTATTTGTGCCCTTTTTCTCACAGTAATATTTTTCACAGTAGACAAGCACGGAATCAACCTTAGTGCTTTATTCTATAGCCCATCACAATGGCAATGACTGGATAAAATGATAAAAGCTGTGCTATAGTCACTCAATGAAACATTACTCTGCTGTTTAAACAATAAATTTTGCTCATATTATGAATCCTATGCTGAATGAAATAAGCAAAAAATGACAACTACTGAGAGTTTTTACTCAGGTAAAATATGAATGATTATGGGAATAAACTGGTAAAACCCAAAATACTACCTCCTAGACCCAGCAAAAACTATAACTTTTATCAAAAAGGCACTGCGGAGTGGGAGGAATGTATTGAAGAATACTTTGGGTCCTAGGATGCCCCAGGAAATTTGGCAGTAGTTGTGGTAATTATTACTTTGTTAGAATCACGATCACGATCACAAAATCCCGTTGATCATCGAGTTGCTCAGGTGGTCTCAGTAACCTCTCCATTTGTCCTATCCCTGAGATTTTAGAAGCCTCTCTCTTCTCGGCCTTCCCAACGATACCGCATTGGAGGCTCTTTCAGGGTCAGGGGAATGAGATTCAGCTGGTTACTGGCTTTGGCATATAGATACACCATGGGAAGAGGCTATCCCATGTGGGCAGGAAGCTCTCAGTACTGCAAGTTTCTCCCAGAAGGAAAAGTAGTTCGAGGCCACGCTTCTGGGAGCTTGCTTTTAAGTCACTGGATGTTGGCCGTTGATGGGATTACACACACTTGGGTTCCTTTGCTGGTACCTTCATGCATGAGGCTTGACCGAACATGTGGAGAGGGGCCTTGAGCATGGCTGTGGCTAGGTTCCGGTGGTCTTTGGCCACTGGGAGCTCTGCTCGGGGTGGGGAGGGAAGCTGGAGCCCATCCCCTCCAAGGGGCCCAGGGGAAGATAGCCAGGCGTGCGGCCAAGAGACTCTCTGACTTTGTTAGGATAACCCTTGAAATTCCATTGCCTTTTTAACCAGTGATAAATAAGTACATTCAAAAGAAAGTAAAAAGAAGTGTCAAAAATATTTAAATATTAGGAAACTTACAGTTTCATGCAAATACAAAGTAGAACCCCATTTAATACTAGTCACAAAAATTAATTATAAATAAATTAAAGACTTGAATGTAAAACCTGAAATATAAAATATCACATATGGGATATGTTCTTTAACATTGATCTTTGTGGTGTGTTTGTGGAGTTGATTGTAAACAGCAAGGCAAACAAAAGCAAAACTAAACAAATAGGACTACATTAAAGAAAAAACTTCTGTTCAACAAAAGGAACTTGTATAAAAATGAAATGAAAGCCTGCTGAATGGAAGAATTTATTTGCTCATAATTTACATAAGGGGTTAGTATACAAAAATACATAAAAAACTTTTAAAAAACCTAAAAAAAATAAATAAAATAAAAACAATGAAACAACATGATTTTAAAAATGGACTGAGGATCTAAAGCACATATTTCCACAAAGAAGACCTGCAGATGGCCAAGAGGCATATGGAAAGATGTGCTTCATCTTTTATTATTAGAAAAAGCACACAAATTAAAATAGCAATGAGATAATACCTCACACCTGTCAGAATGGCTCCTATCCAAAAGAAAAGAAACAGTCCTGTTAAGAATGTAGAGAGAGGGGAATATTTGTAAGAGATTCTTTAGCAATTAAAATTAGAGATTGCACATAATCTAGTCATCTTCTGTATTATCTTTACCCAAAAATATTCTAAATAATATATGTACTCTCATATTTATTATGCATCATTTACAATAGAACTAAATTGGATTAAGGAATTACTAACCTCGTGTCTGGTGAATGGAAAAAGATGTGCTATATATGGGCTTAAAGAAATACTATTCAACTATATGCAAATATGAAAGTTTTTCATTTGAATAGCACAGATTTACCTAGGAGATACTACACATAGTGAAATAAGTCAGGCAGAGGTATACCCCATATATAATTGCATTCATGAGGTTTATATAGAAGACAAACATGAAATTTAAAAATAAAGCTTTTAGACATTCATAACCAGTTAGTAGTCACCAAAAAGAAGACAAAATGAAATGGATCTATTAAGTAAAAGGGGTCAGTTTTCTGGTAAAGGATAGAATTTGAATTTAGTGACAAACTAAATGTATTTATACAGGGTAATTTTAATGAGCCCAAAAACTTCTGTTCAGTAAAAGGAACTTGTGTACAAATGTATAAAAGTATTGCATTATATACTATTATACAGTATTGTCAGCAGAGCCTGGAAAGCTACTTGTGGCATATTTGATATGCCAAAAACAGTAACAAGTCTCACAATGGAGACGTTACTGGTGCCTGCTCAAGCAAATCGATGAACAAGTGCTATGTACTATATGCTTTTGCATAGTATTAATAATATTATTGTATACTATGTACCACTATATACACTATACACTATAGTATATATACAATATACTATTGCTATATACTATGTAATAGTACATAATAATGATATTGTATAGTGTTTGCTATTATATAGTAATAGTAATACTATTATATATACTATATATTACTGTATAGTATATAATATATATTAATGCTATATATTGTATATAATTGTATATAGTATGCATAATATAACATATGATAATATATAGTAACACTACACTATATAGTAATCATATATAGCATATATAATAGTATATAGCAATTATAGTGTATACTGTATACTATTTTTTATTGTAATAGTAAATAATACTGTATTACTGTATTACTACAATAGTAATAATACTGTATTACTATCATTTACTATAATAGTAAATACTATTATGTAATATACTATTATATGGTATTATAATGCAATGTTCACTCAATGAAACAAAATATTTTGAAAGTGAAAATGAAATGTGTATCAGAAAAATAAATAAATTATACAATATATTGTTCCAACCAAGATATCACCTTTATAAAGTTACATTGACCAAGTTTATTGTTATTTTAATAGTTTTATACATAAAAATATTGAACATTTTGCAAAATTATAATTTAAGTGAGTTCTTTTTAGTTTTCTTCAAATTTTTTGACCCCAAAACTTTCCATTAGTTCATGGTTTATGGCTTCATAGGCATTAACGACTAGAATCTCACTCACGCATTGTGAGGATCACAGTTTCTGTCTGAACATATGCTCGTGTTGGGAAATTTATACTATCAGATAAAGTTAAACAAGTAATGATAGCCTAAAATTTGGCTGGGGAATATTTTTATTCTTTTGCCAAAGTTCCGTTGACATTTGGAAATAATTGTAAGGTCATGCAGTGTTAACAGGACCTAGAGTGAGGAGAAGCGTACATATCTGTCAGTACTCTGGGACAAAGTCATGTGACCTCATGAAGCTTGTATAACCTGTGGGACGGATGTTTCCTAACCATGGAAGTCTTGCTAAAAATGTACTCAAAAAAAATAGCTTTCAGCTTTCTTATATATAAGTAACTCTTATTTTTCCTTTTTTGGGGCACACCCGGCAATGCACAGGGGTTACTCCTGGCTCTACACTCAGGAATTATTCCTGGCGGTGCTCAGGGGACCATATGGGATGTTGGGAATCAAATCTGAGTCAGCCACGTCAAAGGCAAATGCTCTATCTGCTGTACTATCACTCTAGCCCCTACATCAGTAACTCTTTAAGAGGATGTGTCCATCTGTTTATGATGTTTATGATTATGTAAAATATATGTACACTGATATACTTTAGAAATCCACTTCAAAAATTCTACAAGAAGCAAGCATAAGTTATCTATCCATGTTAAACTTTCACCATTTAACATGGATAGATTTAGATTTCAGATCCGAAAACTTTAAAGTATATAGATTCTAAAAAATTAGAATATAAAAGGACTTTAAATGTGATGCAGATCAGCTTGAGAATATCTCCACGTCTAGCCACTGACACGTTATTTTTTAAAGAAAGCAAACAAATCTGTAACAGGTTATAAGCATAGTGATATAAAGTAGTTCCTTGATAGAAATTTGTCTCCTTTTCCAAAGCACTACAAAATTTAGAACGGTTGGCAGTCCTTGCACAATAGATGCCAAGTCATATAATAGTAGGGATGTCACAGATTTGATGTGAAGGCATATATGTGATGAGGAGGAGGCACAATCCTGGAAAGTAGTTATGTACACTTATCTGACTGTGCCAAGATTATCAGTGTCTAAGTCTTGTGAGCACCAAATTTTATTAAATTTATTTATGTTATAAAAATATATAGTTAAATATAGACTGGAATAAACATCTGTGATTACTGAAATCAACACATTTCCTTTATTAAATATGCTTTCCCTAGAGAACACTTCCCTACAGAGCAAGAAAATTATTCCAAGGACTCTTTAGTGTTGCATATGAAGAAAGTCTCTTTTATGAAAGATGCTTGAATGTCTGTCAAAAACATTATTTGTTTTTAAAATAACAAATATAATGTGATGTTTCCAAGTTAGAATTTGGGCAGTGTTGCAGAGAGAAATATGCACAGTGTTCTTTTCTGAAATTCATTATCATATTACATCTACTTTTAATTAACTTTTATCAATTGGTATAAACAAAGGAATCTGGATTAATATATCAGTTATTCATTAACATTTAGCGTTCATCTGCTCTCTGACTTGCTTAGTTTTTGCCATTTGGTTAAATACTGCTTTTCAACGTGCTATACCCCCACTTTCCAAAGTCTATGCAGGGTTTTGTACTGATTGTTTAGAATCACTGGACCTACAGCCCATTAAAACCGTGTCCTTCAGAAAAATAATGAACAGGACAAGCGAGTCACATAGAAAAGTTTTTTGTTTTTTCCTTTTTCTTCTGAAACTTTTCAATATTTTCAGAATTTTTGCCAGATTAATTATTCACATCCTTTTCCTCCCTGAAATGATAGAAAATCAGCCTTTCATGATCTGAAAAGTCAGAATACTGGGTGTGTCATATGTATTAAACTACAGTATTATATATAATATTATACTATGAAATATATATAATACTGTAATGTGGCTAAATATGTTTAATGAGATTTTACATTATGTATGGGCTTTGTATGGTTAGAACCAGAAAAGATGTATAGCTACACTCAAATCATTTTTGATAAGGTTCTGTTTTAAAGTTAAATATTGTTATTTAAATAGAACATAATCATCCTAGGGCCAGAATGATTGTAATAATGCAAATAATTTTTTAAATAATGTGCTTGCCTTGCATATGGCAGACTGGATTCAATCCCCACCATCCTAAATGGTGCTCAGAGTACAGCCAGGAGTGACTGCTGAACACAAAGCCAGTAGTAAATGCTGAGAAAAATAAGGTGCAACCCAAACAGAAATAAATCATTCCATCCATCATTTTAAAATGTTAATCTCTTTAAATACCTAAAGTAATTGAATTTTACAAATGGGGAGATAAAAAGGGGAAAATTATGTGTTTCACCTAAATTTCCAGAAAATGGGTTATGACTTGTTCAAGAACCAACTGCAATTAAGAAAATATACAAAAAATTTAGTTTGTAGTAATTGATTATATGACCTTGTTGTAATTGATCACATATTTATGTAATTGATTGGTAAAAGACTTGCAATTGACTACATATAAAACATCTGCACTGTAGCACTGTAGCACTATCATCCCGTTGCTCCAGCGGCACCAGTAACATTTCCATTGTGAGACTTGTTACTGTTTTTGGCATATTGAATATACCATCATGTAAAATATTAATATAAAACATCATTAAGCAGAAATCAACAGATAATTATAAAAATGGTTTTTTCCTGCTCCTATAGTTGAAGAACTAAATATTTAATTTTGATAAATGACCAATTTTTAATATTTAATATGTCATAGATGACCAATGAGAAGATAATGATAAATATTTTTGTGTGATCGTATACTCATTTAGCTAATTATCTAAAATAAACAATGTCAAATCTATTTTCTTTTCAATAGATATGAGTGGTATCTCACTATGGTTTTATTTGCATCCTTCGCCCCTCTTGGAGAGCCTGGCTAGCTACCAAGAGTATCTTGCCTGCATGGCAGAGCCTGGAAAGCTACCCGTGGCATATTTGATATGCCAAAAACAGTAACAAATCTCACATGGAGATGTTACTGGTGCCTGCTCAAGCAAATTGATGAGGAACGGGATGACAGTGACATGCAGTGACAGTGACCTAACAGCTAGTGGTTGGGTGTGTTTGCCATCTATACATTTTCTATAGTGAAAAATATTATAACACTATAGCACTGTCGTGCCATTGTTCATCAACTTGCTCGAGTGGGCACCAGTAATGTCTCCATTGTGAGACTTGTTACTGTTTTTTGGCATATAGAATACGCCACGGGCAGCTTGTCAGGCTTTACCATGCGGGCAGGATAGCTTGCAGGGCTCTCTGAGAGGGACGGAGAAATTGAACCCAGGTTGGCCACATGCAAGGCACATAGCCTACTGCTGTATTATCATTCCAGTCAAAAAAAAAAACCCCTATATCATATATATTTACATTTCACCAAAATATTTATATATTTATATTTTATTAATTCATTAATTAGCATTGTTGAATTTTTTATATATTCATTATACAAGATCATTTTTATGTATCATTTGCAAATTTTTTTCTCTAAACTAAAACATATTATTATTCTCTAAATTTCTTTTAGAACATTTTAGTTTTGTATAATCCATTTTATTATTTTTAATCAGATATTTGGTCTAATTTCATATCTGAGACCTGAAGTTAAACATTCTATTTCATTCTAAAAACATATTTTTTATTTTACATTTCAATGACTAATCTATTTTGACGTAATTTTAATATCAAATGCGAGTTAGCATTCATTTATATTTTATTAATGTGAACATAAAACTATCTTAAATATACATGGAGGCGCAGAAAAAAATTATACAATTTTTTTCCATTTTCATAATCTAGGTTTAATACATCTTAATATCATGTAACATTTGAGTTTATATTTAAAAAAGATATACATTGTCTAGATGAATTGAAGATATATTTCCCACCCTAACCTCATTGCCTGAGAGGTAACCATTTTTCAATCTAATAAGTGTTAAAAATATTTTGTGACAAATATGTGTTTATCAATTACTATTTTGCACTTAAAACTATAATATGCTATTCTGCAATTTTATGTATTTGCTGAAAAGAGGACATTAAATTTGCCAGTGGATTTAGACCCAGTTAGTTCCATTTGCTATTATATCAAAATTTAACCATTTTCCCAGTAACAAATAATTTTTGTTTGCATTTTTTAATCTAAGAAATAGTATAATAAGGAAAAGTTTTCTATATGCTAGCTTGTTCATATTCGTAAGATTTTTATCTAGGGGCTAGAGTGATAGCACTGCGGGTAAGGCGTTTGCCTTGCACACAGCCGACCCAAGCATCCCATATGGTCCTCTGAGCACAGCCAGAGGAATTCCTGAGTGCAGAGTCAGGAATCACACTGTGCATCACCGGGTATGACCCAAAAATCAAAATGAAAAAGAAAAGAAAGATTTTTATCTAGATCTTATGCTCAAAATTAGAAATTCCGAATATCTTTATTTTGATGTTATTGACAAATTACATCGAAGATCAATGGATCAATTTACTGTCTTACAATCAGAACACAATTTCTACACAAATAAAATAATATATAATATCTTAATTATAATCATAAAGAAGTATTTTTAATGGGATTTAATTTATGAGCACCTTTACAAATGTTTAGTGGTCATTTATATTTCCTCCACTATTAATCATTAATAAATTTAATTCATTTATCTGTTGAGTTATTAAGTTGTTTTGGGGAATGTTCTTCACTGTCATCCCATTGCTCATCAATTTGTTCGAGTGGGCACCACTAACGTCTCTCATTGAGAGACTTAACTGTTTTTGGCATATCAAATACGCACAGGTAGTTTGCCAGGCTCTGCCGTGTGGACAGATACTCTTGGTAGCTTGCCGGGCTCTCTGAGAGGGGCGGAGGAATCAAATTCGGGTCGGCTGAGTGAAAGGCGAACGCCCAATCACTGTGCTATTCCTCCAGCCCAGGCGAATGTTCTTAAAGATACTAGTTATGTTCCAGTAAATGCTTTGCAGATATTTTTTGTTGTGTATTACTTTTTAACCATTTCTTTCCTTATCAGTCTTTATTAGTTTATAATATTACATAATTCAGGAATTTAGGGCCATGCCTCTCACTCAGGTGTTAGCACTTACCCATAATTAAAGTGTACCCAAATGTACCCAAGAACCAAAATGTACCCCTTTACATACTACTACACTACCTTTTTTCATTTCCTCTGTTAATTGCCAAGTTTTCTCTCAGTCTAAGAGTAAGTGATCTTGTTTCTTTGCAAGTTTGTTTGCTTCAGTTACTGATATTTCACACAGAGTGAAAAATATCTAGTAATTCTCTTTGATTTCTCTACCTTAGTATGACTGCAGGAACCAGTTGGGATGGGAGATGCATGCCGAAAGTGATAATGGACCAACCATGATGTCTTCTTAGCATCTGTGTTGTAAACCATAATGCCCAAAAGTAGAGAGAGAGTATGGGGAATATTATCTGCCATGGAGGCAGGGGGAGGGTGGGAAAGGGGGGTATACCCGGGATATCGGTGGTGGGGAATGTACACTGGTGAAGGGATGGGTGTTTGATCATTGTGAGATTGTAACCCAAACATGAAAGCTTGTAGATATCTCACGGTTATTCAATAAAATTTAAAAATAAATAAATAATAAACTGTCAAAATAAACATAGTCACCTCAACATCCATTTCTCTCATGCCAGTGATTCATAAGGTGTTTGAAAACATCAACTGGTTGACCATGGTATTGGGGTGGGGTCCAGAAAATGAATTTGAATCTGATCTCCACTGCCTGCTGCCACTTTCATCCCTGGTATTGTCAACAATTTGCCTTATACCCTCCTCCCAGTCCAGTGACTATTAATCAAGAATGGATTTTTGTTTTGGATGGCTTTGTGTGTGTGTATGTTATGTTTGTGTGTTGTGTGTGTGTTAATCCTTGAGTTAGGATTTTTTCTAGACACAAAGTCTTTGAACGGTTAAGTATTATTTCTATACTCTTTTTCTTCATGACAACAGTAAAAATTGTGATAGTGGCTGGTGTGCATTATGTTGTTCTTGGATCTTTCCAGTTTCTCCTACCCCTCTGATTCCATTTTCTGCCACAATCACCCAACACCAGATAAATGAATACATGTGCCTCTCAGAAAAAAAAGACAGTAGATAGTCGATGTGGCTTTTTCTATAATATATTGCTGAGTTCTAGTTGAACTTTAGAAGAAGCTTTGTTACCAATTTGTTTTTTACCATTTCATCATAAGTTCCAAACATTATTTCTTGAGTGAATTATTTCCTTCTGATTTGCTTTCTCCTTCTCAGTTGCCCATTGTCATTTTGTTGTCTTCCTAGTAGCAGATATACTCTCAGTGTGTCCTCATTTTAAAAATATTTCTTATTTTCTCTCTCTACCAGTCATTTGCATACTACTATTATTATTTTTTATCTCACTGATTCATTTCTCCATTTGGTCTGATTTTTTAGATATGTCTGAAAATTTTTATATCAATTATTGAATCCTTTTTATACTGAATTTCTATTTTTTTCAAATTTGAAGATTCAATTTTCTATAGTTTACTATCTAATTTTATATCTGATTTTCCTGATTTGTTTCTCTCTTGTTTGTTTTAAGTTCGATTGGTTTTTCAGTTTTCTTATTTTAATTTAGTTTTGCAGAGTCTCTTGACCCTGTGCCTGCTGTCTTCACTGGGGCCCCCCGGAGGGGGTGGATTGAGTTTCCCTTCCCACCCTGAGCAGTGCCCCAACAACCGAAGACCTCCAGAACCCAGTCACAGCCATGCACAAGGCCCCTCTCCACACAACATCTTATAGCAAAGATGCCACGCTACATCTTATAGCCTAATTCTCCCTCTCAGAAAACCTGGAAAGCTACGGAGAGTTTCCTGCCCTCGTGAGAGAAACTGGCAAGCTCCCCGTGGTGTATTCATATGCCAAAACCAGTAACAATGATGGGTCTTATTCCCCTGACCCTGAAAGAGCTTCCAAGGTGACACCGTTGTGAAGGACAAGTAAAGAGAGACTTCTAAAATCTCAGGGCTAGGACGCATGGAGACGTTACTGAGACTGCTCAAGAAAATCAATGATCAACGGGATGATGATGATGATGAGTTTAGTTTTAGAGGTATTTTTCTGGAGCCTGGCAACATTTTGATTTTCTTTATTGGTGCAATTTTGAACTCTAACTGATGGAGAATATAATCTTTCATGTCTTTCAGATTGTGTTCTGGAGAGCTTTTCTTTCCCTATGATGTTCTAGATCCCTGAGATCTCAGGTTGATTGCCTAGTTTGTATATTCTTTTTCCTTGGATTTCTTTTTTTTTCCAATTTTTCTCTTTTCTTCCTAATTTTTGATGGCAAGTAGAAAACTGAACAATTAGAAAACTAAACCAATGTTTTTCTTTTGTATTTTCAGCTTGTGGGACTGTGGCATTATTTTATACTGTAGCACTGTAGCACTGTCCTCCCGTTGTTCATCAATTACTCGAGCGGGCACCTGTAATGTCTCCATTGTGAGACTTGAGGGTAGGGCATTTGTTTTTCACGTGGCCAAGCTGGGTTTGATTCCTCCATCCCTCTCAGAGAGCCCGGCAAGCTGCTGCCTGCACAGCACAGCCTGGCAAGCTACCTGTGGTGTATTCTATATGGCAAAAACAGTAACAAGTCTCACAATGAAGACATCACTGGTGCCTACTTGAGCAAATTGATGAGCAATGGGATGACAGTGATACAGTGATATTTTATACAATTTTTAAATTTTTATTTCTCTTGGTTCCAGCTGGTTCCAGCTAGACTCTTTAGGATCTTTTGTGTTAACTGTTATTTTGTCAATTATGTGAGAGAGAGAGTTAGGGGAGCCGGACGTTGCCATGAACCGGTTTGGGCACCTGTTTCATGTTTATGGCAGTGCTAACATCTCTCCTGTATTGGATGTAGAAATGAAACTAATTTAGTCTATCAGATGTCAGTACAAGTTCTTAGGATACAAAAGGAAATTTTATTTAAAAGAAATTTCTTTGTTGTCCTCTTTCCTGGGATGCCCAGCTGTGTAGAGCACATCAGTCAGACCTTCCCCTATGAGTTTCTCCTAGACTGTGAGGTGAGAGAGGGAAATGTATTATCTTATGGGCTGTATAAGGCTTGTGAAATCATGTTCTTTGGCCTTGCTATATGACAGGATTGACACACACATGCTTTTTGCAGACTGCCTGCAGCCTGTGTGCATGTATTACAATATTTGACAAACAACATTATAAATATCTAAATAACACCCTTGGCAGAATCAAAAAGTTCCCTATCCCTAACCTAAAAAAATGTTTAGCCATCTTTTAATAAGGTTATTTTTGTGGGGTAGGGGCATTGATGCTGAGTGTTACAAGCTCTTTTATTCTTTGGATACGTGAGTCACAGATACCTTCTACTATTGGATGATTTTTATTCTTAGTTTTAGTGCTGTTAAAAATATTAGATTAGTGAAGATTTATTCAGCATATATTTTATTGTGTTCCTTTTTATATATCTATGAATAAAACATTTTACAAAAATGTTCCATGAAAATAGTAGAAAAAGTCTGGATATATTAAAAAACCATAATACATTTCACATTGTACTAATTAGATTTAAAAAAGCAAAGACACATTAGCAGTTATAAATATAGGTGATTATTATCAAAATAGGAGAAATGTAGTTTTTTTCTTTGTTGATGAATATTGGTTTATTTTCAGCTCCCCCAATTACTAGAGGAGTCAATTATACTGATTGATTTACAAATCAACATTTTTTTTCTGAAATTACTTACCCTAATTGATGATATTTAATAAGAATGGTGTTTCAAAAGAAGTGTTGTCATTCTCAATTTTTATTTGGTATTCACCACAATCCAGTAGTTTAACAGTTTTGAGAGAAATAAAATATCTTTGTCACCAAGTTAAATTTTCTTTGTTTAAATGTTAAAACAGTAAGTTTGCCATTAAATTGCACTCTACTGAACAACAGATAGGAAGTCATCCAAAATAAATGAATATTTATAGTTTCTTCTCAATTTAGTTTTAGTAGTAATTTCATAAATGATATAGAAAATATATAAAATGAATCTTTAAAATTGCAATCATTTCTAGAAGTGGTAAATGATTTATGGACTTTAAAAATTTATGATTGAATATTGCATGATGCTAGGATTCTCCCAGTTATTCCTTACTATAGCAAGCAAGGTAAATAACAACCTATACAATCATTCAGTAAAGGTTAGATTCAGTAAAGCTTAAATTTAGTAAAACTAGATCAATTTGGGTGTCAGATAAAGTTTACAATAAAATTTTTATATTTTAACTCTAACCAAAAGTAGTGTTAAATCTACCATTTAAAAATGCACTTCTAAATTTCTTTGCAATTTTTCCTATTTTGTTTTCCTCTCTATTTACTCACAAATTGTAAATTGGTGAGCTTCTAAAAGAAAGTAAAATTAAAATTGTAGAATAGAGAGGAACAGAATCACCTTAAAAGCAGTTATGAAGGTCTTGGCTTCATTTGTCATCACATGTCAAAGCAGAAAGTGTTTATTTTAAATCATAAATTATGGACTCTGACAAATTTACTTTATCTTGTATTCTTAACAAGACAACTGTTCATCAGTGTTTGCATTTTTCTGTTTAAAATGCCCCCCTCTTTGCTCCTTTTATTTGTTTTTGTGTATTTGGTTTGTGGGGGGTGGGTGGGAAGAGAACACCCGGTGGTGCTCAAGGGTCACTCGTGGCTCTGCATCCAGGAATCACTTCTGATGGCTCTGGGGACCATATGGGATGCTGGGAATAAACCCCAGGTTGGCTGCATGCAAGGTGAGCGCCTTAAACACCATTTTCTCTCCGCCTGTCCTTTTTAATGACGTTCTCCTTACAAGACTGCACAAATGTCATGTACTCTGGTTCTTTTCAACATAGAGTGAATATAGACTTATTTTCAGCCACATCTTCCTGATTTCTTCTTACCTGGTGCTCAGGATAATTTGTTCAGTGTAAATGAAGACTTCAGCAGTAACTTAGGGAAATGTTACAAACAAGATATTGTTGTACAACATCTACTATAAGCAATCTGTACTTAAAAACAGGTCAGCTGGGGGACCAGAATGATAGTACAGTGGGTAAGACACTTTCCTTGCACACTGCAGACCCTGGTTCCATCCCTGGCACCCCATAAAGTTCTCTGAGCCACTAGGAGTGATCTCTGAGTGAAGCACCAGGAATACATCCTGAGCACCACAGGTTGTAGCCCAAAACCCCAAAAGGAAACAAACAAAAACAGTCAACAGAATCAATGTACCCAAAGATTATATGAGATATTTGTGGTTTCAGAATTCTAACTATACCCACCATATGTAAATACCACAATCTAAAAATGCATTTGTTTTGACTGATTTTGTGCTATGGTTGTATTGGGCACCAAAGTTCAGGTTCTTGTCAAGCAGTCCAAATTGAAAGCAAGGTACCAGAAAACAAGTGTCTGAATTCAGTTAAATACTTTGTTTAGGGAAAGGCAAAGGAAGGGAATGGAATATAGGAAAGCTCCCAGATAATAGAGGATGTTTCTGAAAGCAGGACTGTGGAGAAATGCTGGTCTTTACACTTTTATATGCTTTGTCCAAAGGTGGGTGGGTGGGCACTTCTTTATTATGTTTCAAGAACATTTGCCACTAAAGAAGGGAAGTGGATGCTGAGATGATTCTTTTCTGGGCCAGAACCTAGCAGTGTCTGGGTCGTTTAGGTCATCCAGGTTATCAGTTTACCACCTAGGCCTCCCTATTAACATTCCATTCTGCTACTTCTCACACTTCCAGCCATGTCCCTAGTCTCCCCTGCCTGTTTCCTTTGGTCTCTTTTATCTTCCTCTTTATCTGATCAGGAAACCTAGAAAACTGTTCTTACTTGTGGAAACATTGTTGAAATTTCACTTATTCAAAAACAAATATAATCTCTGAAAAGGACTTAGTGTACAGTGGTGAGGTAATTATTGAGCTTGGTAAATTCTTTGAAGTATCTGAAAAAATGTATAGAGATTCTAAGTCTTTAGAAACAATAAAGTCATATTTTTAGTCAAATGCAAAATCAGATTGGTACGTGGAATATTCTATCTCTGTCTCTATTTCTGACTTTCTCTCCCTACTTGAACTCACCCTTAATCTCAATAAATAGTATAATTGTAATCTGACTAAATCAGACTGCATTATTCGAGCTCAAAAATATTTTATATATGCCAGCTCCACCCAGCCTGGGGGACTACAAGGGCGGGGGTCCGGGTCCTCGGGCCACCTGCGTCTGTGCCCGCCGTTCTAGTCAACCACTTCCCTCCCCAGATAATCCTGGGATCCAGCCCATTGGCTGGTGGGGGAGTGCCCTCTACGTCAGGGGGCATGGCCTCAAAGGGGCGTGGCCTAATTTCAGAGGGCTGCAGTTATTTTTCCTCCTCTCCTACACTTCACACTTAGCTCACAAATCTCTGTGATCTATGTACTCGAAGAATAAGCTGGCCATCTCAATCACTATATGCCAATAAGCCATTAACCCATCCTAATTCCAGAAAAAGTGTCAGGAATACAAGAAGGTACACAAAGCTCTCATAAACAGATCATAGCCTCAAGCCTTGACTAGAAGCCCTACACAAACCAGGAATATCACAGTAATGTAAGGAACTATTCTAGAAGGGGGAAAAGATTACCATTATGGACTTAGCTAATGTATAATCCCCTCCTGGAGCAAGAGGAATAGTGATATAGAATCGAGAGGTTTCACCTGTGTTGTTCCATAACAACATGAAGAAACATCGGAAAAACACACCACAAAGAGAAAATGAAGAGATTCCAGAAACCTCAATAGAGGGCACCCACAAATACAACCTCCTCTCACATCAAGATTTCAGAGAAGAAATTGTGAAGATGGTCGAGGAACTCAAAGCAACCATGGAACAGACAACCAATAAACTAAGGGAGGATATGAACACAACCATGGAACGAACAATCAATAAGATAAGGGAGGATATGAAAACAGCCTTGGAAGGACCACCAAGAAAATACAGGAAGAAATAAGAGCAAAAATTTCACAGCTACGAACAGAAGTCACACAATTAAAGGAATCGGTAGATGAAATAAAAAGCTCAGTAGTAGCCCTCAACAGTAGAATGACTGCAGCAGAAGACAGAATCAGTGAGCTTGAAGATGAGCTACACAAAGCTGACAAACAACAACAAATAATAGCAAAAGACCTCAAGATGGCTCTAGGGCAAATCAGAGTCCTAGGGGATGACCTCAAAAGGAACATAAGAATCATGGGAGTACCAGAAGCACAGGGAACTAATCCCAATGAAAAAAAAATACAGTTAAAGACATCATGCTAAGAAATTGCCAGAGCTGGAGAATGCGGGCATCCAGATCCAAGGAGCCCGAAGGGTGGCAGCTAAAAGGGACTTCAACAAAAAAACTCCAACGCATATCATAGTCACAATGATGGATGTTGCGGATAGAGACACAATACTGCAAGCAGCAAAGTCAAAGAAGGAAATCACATACAAAGGGTCACACCTTAGATTTATAGCAGACTTATCACAAGAAACCCTCCAAGCCCGAAGACAATGGTGGGATATAGTGAAAAAGCTCAACAAAATGAACGTGTCACCAAGATTACTCTATCTGGCTAAACTCTCACTTAAACTCAAAGGAACCATAAACTATTTCTCAGATAAACAACTCAGCAACTTCATAGACTCAAAACCAAACCTAAAAGAAGGTCTAAAGGGGCTTCTGTAAGACAAAGAAAAACACTAACAAGAACAACAAACCCTACAGAAAGATGGCACATAATCCCATGACAATAATCTCTTTCAATGTCAATGGGCTAAATGCACCAATCAAGAGACACAGAGTAGAAAAATGGATTCAGAAACTAAACCCAACTTTCTGCTGTCTACAAGAAACACACCTGAACAGTCAGAACAAACACAGGCTCAAAGTCAAAGGATGGAAAATAATCCTACAAGCAAACAACTCTCTCAAAAAAGCTGGGGTGGCCATACTAGTATCTAACAACATAGATTTCAGGCTGAAAAAGATTAGAAGGGACAGTGACAGTCATTTTCTATTCATCAAGGGATAGGTAAAACAGGAATAAATCACATTCTTAAATGTATACGCACCTAATGAGAGACCAGCTAAATATTTAAAACAACTCCTAACAAACTTTAAGGAGGACATCATTAGCACAACAATAGTAGTCAGAAACTTCAATACCACCTTATCACCTCTGGATAGGTCAACAAGAACAAAACTCCGCAAGGAAACAATGGCCCTGAAGGAAGAAATAGAAGAGAGAGAGCTTATAGACCTATACAGGGCTTTACATCCCCCAAAGAAAGAATATACATTCTTCTCCAGTGCATATGGATCATTCTCCAAAATAGACCACGTGCTGGATCACAAAACATACCTCAATAGAATCAGTAAGATAGAAATTGTATCAACCATCTTCTAGGACCATGATGCACTGAAAATAGAAGCTAAGCACACACAGACACAAAGCACCAAATTGAACACCTGGAAATTAAACAACTCCATGTTGAACGACGAGTGGATCAAAAAGGAAATCAAGGAAGAGATCAAAAGATACTTCGAAACAAATGAGAATGAAGACACAAGCTACCAGAACCTATGGGACGCAGCTAAAGCTGTGTTAAGGGGAAATTTTATAGCTCTACTCTACAAGCATTCCTCAGGAGGGAGGAATGGGACTACATAGAGAGCTTGACCTCACAGCTCAAGATCTTAGAAAAGGACCAACAAAAGGAACCCAAGCCAGACCAAAGGAAAGAAATAATAAAACTTAGAGCAGAAATTAACGATAGGGAAACCCAAAAGACAATCCGAAAGATCAATAAAACAAAGAGCTGGTTCTTTGAGAAAATAAACAAGATTGATAAACCGCTAGCAAGACTCACAAAGAAAGAGAGAGAGAGAGAACCCTAATAAACCAAATCAGAAATGAAAAGGGGGATATCACAACAGAAACCAATGAAATTCAAAAGAATGTCAGAGACTACTTTGAAAATCTCTATGCCATGAAACAAGAGAACCTAAAAGAAATGGACAAATTCCTTGATTCCTACAATCTCCTAAAAATGAATCAAGATGACTTGGAATACCTGAATAGACCCATCAATATTAAGGAAATTGAAACTGTTATCAAATGTCTTCCCAAAAACAAAAGCCCAGGCCCAGACGGATTCACTAGCGAATTCTTCCAAATATTTAAAGAGGACCTGCTGCCAGTTCTCTTCAAGTTATTCAAGGAAATTGAAGAAACATGGACTCTACCAAACAGTTTCTATGAAGCTCATAACTCCCTAATACCAAAAGCAAACAAAGATCCCACTAACAAAGAAAACTACAGGCCAATATCCCTGATGAACACGGATGCGAAGATTCTCAACAAAATACTAGCAAATAGAATCCAACAACTCATAAAAAAAAATCATACATCACGTTTAAGTAGGATTCATCCCGGGGATTCAAGGATGGTTTAACATTCGGAAATTAATCAACATAATCCATCATATCAAAAAAAGTAAAAATAAAAACCATATGATCATTTCAATAGATGCAGAGAAAGCATTTGACAAGATCCAACATCCATTTATGATGAAAACTCTCACCAAAATAGGCTTAGAAGGACTTTCTTCAAGATAGTCGAAGCCATTTACCACAAACCCATGGCAAGCATTATCCTCAATGGAGAAACAATAAGGGCCTTCCCTCTAAGATCAGGGACAAGACAAGAATGCCCACTCTCACCACTTCTGTTCAACATAGTAGTGGAAGTAATTGCAATAGCAATTAGGCAAGAAAAAGACATTAAGGGTATACAGATAGGAAAGGAAGAAATCAAGCTCTCACTATTTGCAGATGACATAATTCTATACCTAGAGAATTCTAAAACCTCCACCAAGAAACTCCTAGAAACAATATACTTGTACAGCAAAGTTTCAGGATATAAAACCCATACCCCCAAATCCATGGCCTTCCTATACGCAAATAGCAAATCAGAGGAAAGTGACATTAAAAAAAATCCCATTCACAATTGTGCCCCAGAAAATCAAGTACCTAGGAATCAGCGTAACTAAGGAAGTAAAGGATATCTACAAGGAAAACTACAAAACGCTACTCAACGAAATTAAAGAGGACACAAGAAAATGGAAACATATTCCCTGCTCACGGATAGGAAGACTTAACATCGTCAAAATGGCAATACTCCCCAAAGCACTATACAGATTCAATGCGATCCCTAAAAGGATACCCATGAAATTATTCAAAGAAATTGATCAAACACTCCTGAAAGTCATATGGAACAATAAACGCCCACAAATAGCTAAAGCAATTCTTGGGAAAAAGACGATGGGAAGCATCACCATCCCCAACTTCAAACTTTACTACAACGCGGTAACAATTAAAACAGCATGGTACTGGAACAAAGGCAGAGCCACTATCAATGGAACAGGGTGGAATATCCCTACATGCAACCCCAAATATATGATCATCTGATCCTTGATAAGGGGGCAAGAAATGTGAAGTGGATCAAGGATAGCCTCTTCAACAAATGGTGCTGGCATAACTGGACAGCCACATGCAAAAAAATGGGCTTAGATCTTGACCTAACACCATGCATAAAAGTCAGATCAAAATGGATTAAAGACCTCAACATCAGATCACAAATCATAAGGTACATTGAAGACAAGGTCGGCAAAACCCTCCACGATATTGAAGCCAAAGGTATCTTCAAAGATGACACGGACCTGAGCAATCAAGTAAAAACAGAAATAAACAAATGGGACTATATTAAACTAGGAAGCTTCTGCACTGCAAAAGACACAGTGACCCAAATACAAAGGCAATCTACAGAATGGGAAAGAATATTCACCCAATACCCATCCAATAAGGGGTTGATATCAAGACTATACAAGGCACTGGTTGACCTCTACAAAAAGAAAACATCAAACCCCATCAAAAAATGGGGCAAAGAAATGAACAGAAACTTTCTCAAGGAGGAAATATGAATGTCTAAAAGGCACATGAAAAAATGCTCCTCATCACTAATCATCAGGGAGATGCAGATCAAAACAACTATGAGATACCACCTCATACCACAGAGAATGGCTCATATCAAAAGAACAAAAACAACCGCTGTTGGCGTGGTTCTGGGGAGAAAGGAACCCTCTACACTGCTGGTGGGAGTGCCGACTGGTTCAGCCCTTTTGGAAAACAATATGATCGCTTCTCAAAAAATTAGAAATTGAGCTCCCATTTGACCCAGCAATACCACTGCTGGGAATATACCCTGGAGAAGCAAAAAAGTATAGTCAAAATGACATCTGCACCTGTATGTTCATTGCAGCACAGTTTACAATAGCCAGAATCTGGAAAAAAACAGATGACTGGCTAAAAAATCTTCGGTATATCTACACAATGGAATACTATGCAGCTGTTAGAAAGCATGAAGTCATGAAATTTGCATATAAGTGGATCAACATGGAAAGTATCATGTTGAGTGAAATGAGTCAGAAAGAAAGAGACAGACACAGAAAGATTGCACTCATATGTGGAATATAAGCAGCAGAGTGGTACGAGCTAGCAATGATGCAACCTCTGGCAGAAAGCCCTCTGGACTTAGTCACTAAAATACTAAAATACAAAAATCTAGAAACTCGAGGCCGCTACGGTGGCCACACGACCTCATATCTCTTCATTCTCAGCAATGGAAAACAAATTATCAAATGCTTCCTTTCTAGCAGGTCCGACTCTGGGTGGGGGGGAGGGAACTCCAAACAATAATAGTGAGCTTTTTTGTTTGTATGTAATCAAAGTAAAGAAAAAGTAAAGTGAAATTTATCAGCTACACAGGTGGGGTGGGGGGCTGGGGGGGGAGGTTTACCGTGGTTCTTGGTGGTGGAATATATGCACTGGTGAAGGGATGGGTGTTCAAGCATTATGTAACTGAGACTTAAGCCTGAAAGCTTTGTAACTTTCCACATGGTGATTCAATTAAAAAATATATATATATATATTTTATATTTCAAGCTCATAATGCATTGTAAAAACAATATTAATTACAAAATAATTTTATTTTCATTGCATTTAATCTCAATATTATATGCAAAAATCAAAGCCAATATATTTTGAAGAAACTTTCAAAAAGCCAACATAATTTGAAAGCATCAAAACATATACCATTAAAGAAAAGCAAGTGTCTTTAACCTAAATTCACTGACACACAGTATGAGCTTCAGTGATTGGAAAGACAGAGAGGATCCCCAAATTAGTTTCCTGGTTCAATTTTCAACATACTTGATTTTGTATGAGAGTGTGCACATCAAAACCCTGAAGACTAAGTAAGCTATACTTTTAATAGTAGAAATACATTTTCTAATAAAATCAAATGTTGTCTATGAAATGAATAGGAGCAGAACTGAATCTTTTTGTAATGGCCATTTGACTATATTTTAAGTCAAATATCAAATAATTTCAATCAGTTTCATAGTCCTGCTTTTTAGTTTGTGTTTATTTAGAGACATATATGAAGGTCAATATGATTTTATTTTAGACAAATACTTTTTAAAAGTATTATTTGAAATATTGTGTCTAGTGAATCTAAATACTGCGACTTTATAAAATCACACAACTCGCCAATTTTAAAACTGACAAGAACTTAATTTTCACTAAGTACTGGGATAGAAAACTTAGAACTTCATGACATGTTTCAAGGACTTTTTTCTTTTGGTGTTCTTTCTCCCTTTTTCCCATTCATATTCTTATTTATTGCTGCTGTTACCTTGTACTGTCACTGTTGCATCATTATTTTGAATGACTGCATATATTTACACATAAACAGCGCTAACTCTCTCTCTTCTCTATGTATCTTTATCAACTTTCAATCTTTCTTCTTTCCTTGATATTTTTCTTTCTCTTTTATCTCTTTCATTATTTTTCTTTTTCTATTTCTCATTTGTTCTTGCTCTATTTTTCTTTAACTTTCTCCTATTCTTTCCCTTTCATTTCCTCTCCTCCCCTCCTCTCCTCTCCCTAATCCAACCTGTAACTTTACACATGCCAAGCATGAACTCTGTCACCGAGCCACATCTCTGGCCATAGTTAAACAATTTCTAACCTGGAGGCAAGAGGGGCTTAAAAATTACTTATTTATTTTTTGTTTTGGAGCCACCTCTGGCAGTGCTCAGGGGTTACTTCTGGCTCTGCACAAAGGAATCACTAGTGTCGGTGTTTGTGGGATCACATGGGAATCTGGGTTGACAGTATGCAAGGCAAATGCCCTATCTGCTATAACCATCACTAGGGCCTCAGTCCTCAAAATGTGATATTTAAATTTACTACTGAAAATTGCCCAAATGATGAAACTATCAATGATTAACAATTTTATTAAGCATGCTAGCTACATTTTAAGCCCCCAGTAACTACATGTGGATCAAAGGTACCATACTAAAACTTAACTTGAATAGTAACATTTTGATAAACAAATTTTAGAAAGGGAAAATGTCCTTCTTATTGAGCAACAATAAGCCAGTATGCCAGATCTTTTCTGTTTATTGTTTTGCTTTTGTTTTTTGCAAAATCTTCACCTAGACGATGTGGTTCTAAATATTAATTTAATGGCATATGTATCTCCTTTATGCATTTTAGAAGACCATGTTCAATTTTTTTTTTTTTTGAGTGGAGGAAAGGCTATGCTTAGGCTGTACTCTTGGCTTTTGGCTCAGGTATTACTCTAAGAGGAACTCAGGAAACAATGGGTGTGGTAGGGATCAATGGGATTAGCCATGTGCAAAGCAAGTGATTTATTCACTGTACTATATCTCCGGCACAACCATACTTATTCTAAATAACTAACATAAGACACTCAAATTTGCTGAGACATGTGTTTGCTTTGGTCTTCATAGCTTAGGTTTGGCCAACATGAAACTAATTATAAATACTCCTTTTTGCTTGTCTATTTTTCAATTTTCAATGTATCTAAGTTACAACAATATTCATTTTTGTGATCTTTCTAATGTTGTTTTGAATTTATCTTTCTTCTAATCTCTTATAAAATTGATCGCTCATATTCTTTTTCTTCATTCACTTAATGGATATTACATCTTGTTTTGGTGAAAGCATAAAACAATCAATTAAAGAAGGACATTTAT
Source organism: Sorex araneus (assembly GCF_027595985.1). Classification (NCBI taxonomy): domain Eukaryota; kingdom Metazoa; phylum Chordata; class Mammalia; order Eulipotyphla; family Soricidae; genus Sorex; species Sorex araneus. Next base: position 377,587,751 of record NC_073302.1, on the reverse strand, counting down.
ATTACTCATTCTCACAATAATGTAAGATGATTAGCAGAATGGATGTAAATTAATAGAATCTTTACAAATAAATTTACATCTTTTTTAAAAAATTTTAATTTATTTATTTTATTGAATCACCATGTTTAAAGTTACAAAGCTTTCAGGCTTATGTCTCAGTTATACAATGCTCAAACACCCGTCCTTCACCAGTGCACATATTCCACCATCCCCCGTATACCTCCCACTTCCCCTACCTCCCCACCCCCACCTGCATAGCTGATAAATTTCACTTCACTTTCTCTTTACCTTGATTACATTCCATATTTCAACACAAAACTTACTATTGTTGTTGGAGTCTCCCCCCAAAAAACAGCCCTGCTAACAAGGAAGCTTTTGATAATTAGTTTTCCATTGCTGAGAATAAAGAGATACAGCAGCTGTGCGGTTTGGGAGTTCTGTATTTTAGTATTTTAGTAACTAAGTCCAGGGAAATTTATGCTAGAAATTGCATCATTTTCCTTCCTGGGGCAGCATGGGGCTATGGCTTAGTTCACAGTCTGGAGACATTGCTGCAAGCAGATGCTGGTACCAAAAGTAGTCTAGCTGGCCTCTGGATTGTGGTCGATCAGCATCAGAGCGGCCGCAATAATGTGTGGCCACCCGGGTCGCATCTCAGCAGAGAGCGAGCCAGTATCGCCCCAGTCCCAAGATGGCCCACGCGTCCTGCTGTTGCAAGTTCATACCTCTTTTTTTTTTACTTCCCGAGCCACCAAGTTTGTACCTCCTTAATTGTCCTTATAAAATGGCAGACGCCACACCGTCTTTCCCCAAAATTAACCCTTCTAATACTAAACATAAAATAAGCTGGGTCAAACTTCCCTTAAAAGTATAGTACACAGGGGGCTGGAGTGATAGCACAGTGGGTAGGGAGTTTGCCTTGCACACAGCTGACCCAGGTTCGATTCTCAGTGTCCCATGTGGTCCCCCGAGCACCGACAGGAGTGATTCTGAGTTCAGAGCCAGGAGTAACCCCTGAGCATCACCAGATGTGACCCAAAATGCAAAAAAAAAAATATAGTACACTGAAAATATTTTTAAATTTACATGAAATTTGTAACAACAAATATTTTATAAACAACTTAAATATTTTCACTCTAATTCTAAAAATCATGGCCTGAAACTTATAAAAGTAAACAGAATATTGTAACATGATACTTGTAGGATGACATTACTTTGTCCACTCCCCCCTTGCCACGAGGAGCTTGTCCGGGTTTTTCCCGGAGTTTAGGCTTACCCCAGTCTCACCCATCAAGGTGTTCCAGAATCACTCCTATCCCTTTGTTTAGCTTGTAATCATTTCTCTATGCTCTCTTCCCCAAAACAATTAATCTGCTTTCCCTTAATCTGACTCTGCTAATTTGTAAGGTCAGACCTTCCTAGGACACTGAATATTATAACATTACCTTTCTCCCCTCTTTATGCCTTTTGAATAATTTACTTTAAAGCTATGTCTTTTTTGTATAGACACAAGAAGACAATATTATGTTTTTGTGACTTGGGACTTAATTGGCTTCAAATATTATTCCCTCCCGGGCATCTGCTTTCTCCACTTAAGCCTCAGTTGCCCTCAGTTCCTAGCACCCCAAAAGCAGGGTCCCGATGAGGGAAAGAACGGATCCAGGGCAAGCGGTGAGTTATGTGCTACCCTGACATCGAGATGGGCCTGGCCAAAGTGCCTAATTCTTAACTATAAGTTAAGAGCTTGATCATAGACAAATGCTGTCGTGATCCAAAAGTAATGATGAGATTAGGACTCTGCTAGGGATAAGAAAGACTGATCTGGCCTGAGCACTGTAGTCTGAGATCGAGATGGCCCCTGGAGAGCAATTCTATAAGCTTTACTGCATTTCTTATTATGTCCATACAAAATTATTAATATTATGAATTCTTATATGTTTGCTGGCTGAGGAGAGGAGAAACACACTCATGGGACTCCACCCTTGGGTGGATCCTCCTGCTGAAATGGAGTCAGTACTAGGAGAAGCATCCCCTGAGGTTAAGGAACCTCAACCCTATTGATGGTGATCACACGTATGTGGACACCCCATCCCCCTCATGCTGGGGGGATTTAACTAGGCTGTAAGAGTGCGTTGGGGGGCCAGATCCAGAGATCCAGAGAGAGATCCAGAACCGGGAGAGAAGCAGAGAGAGAGAATGAAACAAACTGATCAAGCAACCAGTTTGGCCTTCTTCCTTTTGTCGCCTGCCCTTGACTGACAGCACACACAGCAGTTCCAGGGCACCCAACGCAGGTGGTGAGACAAGCCACCCCGGAGAGCCCATGAGTGCACACGCCCCTCGGCATGCTTTTTTTTTTTACAGATACTGATATTCATATTTCCAACTTTACTATTTTCCTGTATTATTGCATTCATATATTGATTAAAATTTTTAATTATATCAAAGTGTTTAAGTTTACTTTGATGAATAACATATAAATATAGCTTTTACTAGCCATTTTCAGATTAATTGATAAAGTTAACAATGTAGTCATATCAGTAAAAGACAGCTCTAGAGAATAAAGGGTAGAGATCAATACATCTACCCTTGTTTTACAATTGTTTTAAATTGCCTGTAAATTAGAAATAAAACTTATGGGGCTGAAGCAAAAGGATATTAGCAGCAAATAGGGCATTTGCCTTGCACACCTTGCTGGGAATCGAACCCAGCCATCCTGGGTTCGATTCCCAGCACCCCATATGGTCCCCTGAGCCTGCCAGGAGTGATACCTGAGTGCAGAATCAGGAGTATGCCCTGAATATCACTTGGTGTTGCACAAAACTCACAAGCCCACTGGAAAGGATGAGTAAAGAGAGGCTGCTAAAATCTCAAGTCTAGGACGAATGAAGATTTTACTGAGACTGCTCGAGTAAATCAAGGATCAATGGGATGATGATGATGATGATGATGATGATGATGATGATTGTTCTAATCCTTTCTTCTCCTTTTCATCTCCCTTATCTCTTACTCCTTTTCACTCTGTGCCTCCTTTTCCTTTCTTTCTCCTTATTTTTATTCTAACTTTAAAATGTGTGATAATATTCTTTTTCAACTTTTATTTTAAGGCACCCAAAAAGGTATTTCTATCTATTAGCTGATTATCTTCTCTCTTTCACATTACTGGGTATTTATTTATTTAATTATTTGCTTTGGGGCCACCCCTAGTGGTGCTCGGGGTTTTGACTCTACACTCAGATATCACTCCTATATATGGTGCTCATATATAGTACCAGAGATCAATCCAGGTCATCTGCATACAAGATAAGTAAGTGCGTAACCAGCTGTCCTATCTCTCCTACTCTTATAATTCTAAGAATTTTACAGAACTTATAGTCAATGCTAAACTGTGTTCATTCATATATTCACTTGGAAGACTCATAATAAGGCCTATATTTAGGCCTCATACTTAGACTCAGTTATATTGATGTAGCTAAGCTGAATATCAGTTCTCAAATTCAGCTTCATATTATAAAGTAATTTTTACTGAAGTGCATAGTAAATTCAGTCCAGAATATAAAATTTGTTTCAAATAGCTTGTTTGGACCAAAAGATGTCAGCTTCTTCTGGAAAAAGGAAAACCCAAAGCCAAGTTCAAAAAGACAGAGTCATATAAATACTCTAGTCTATCATTATTTCAGATCAAGACCAGGTAATGATTGAATTGCTTTCCCTTTTTCTTATTTGTTTTCATAATAAAAACATGAGAACAGCTTTGTTAATTTGATTACTTCCAAGACATGTCTGGAAAACCAAGTTGCTGTAGTTTGAGAAATTGGGAAAAAATTGGAGCTTATGGGATGAAATAATCCCCCTTAGAGTAGATTTAATAGGTGAATTCCACAAGAGCCTAATAGAGGTGTTATCCTTCCAAAAGGCTAAAAGAAAATCGCACTCCATGTCAATCATTGAGCAGAGAATATACTTAAGACTATTTACTATCTGAAAATTCAGCTCTTTGTATTGCCAGAATTTTCTTTAAATCTGTTTAAATTGGATTTCAAGTATTTTCTAATGCTGGCCAAAATGCTATCTAGTTTTCATAGAAGGTTCCCTTAGGATTCTTGGGTTGGCGGCATGCAAGGTTAAGCTCCCTACCCACTGTACTTCCTGGCCCCTCAAAAATACTTTTCTGTATATAAAATATAGCTGTACATAAATGTGTAATAAATATATAAGAATAAGAACTAGGTAATAAGAACACAACACATCCAAGGTTATAGAGAATTAAAACTCTTTTCCAGGAATATTTAGTTTTAAGTTACCTTTGTAAGTGATCCAAAGAATGTTTATGTAGAAAAAAGTGAAATTTTAAGTTTTATATAGTCACTTGCAAAGCATGCTATAAAGCAACCAATTGTAATCTTAGAATTGCAAGTCTACATATGGTTTGGTAAAAACACAGACACATAAAATTTGCTTTATCTGTGAAGCTGTTTTCATCTTATAAATGTTTCATTCAAAATGTCATAATTCCTGTTTAAGGTGAGATCTAAAGAGATATGGAAAGTATGCTTAGAAACTCTGAGCAAGGAACCGAGATGGAAAAAAATGTGAGAATAAAGAAAATAAATTATAGAATCCTTTTTTAGGAGACCCCTCCCATATTATGAGAGTTTCCCTGCCTTTCTTTCCTTTTCCTTTAATCATGTGAATTGTCAAAAAAAAAGGAAAAAGAAATAAAAATTATTAAGAATTAGACTTACCAAATTATTTTTGTAAATATGATGAATAAATAATCTTCAAAAAGTATTTTAAAATTCAGAGTCTTTTAAATTTTAAAGTGATAAACTTAAGAAAACAAAATGTATTTCTAAAAAGATAGATATTTAAAAAACCAGAAGATAAAAATGCATGCACCCAGCTCTGTTTCAATCCCTGGCACTGCATATGGTGTCCCAAACAGTTTCAGAGGTTACTCCTAAGCACAGAACAAGGAGTAGCCCCTGAGTACCAGTCCATGTACCCTCTCAACAAAAGAATTTTATACATATATTTTTATTATATTTAAAACATATTATATTGTAATATAGATATATGGTATTAAGACATATTAAATAGTAATACTTTTGCAGCACAAAGGAATTATTCACTAGTAAATCATAAAACAATCATTATTCACGATTTTGTGCAGTGTCTTTCTTTCTAGTCCCTGTATTTTAATAGCTAGAGTAATAAAATTATGCCCAGAATTAGAAAGAAGTGGATTTTCTTTGCTAAGTCATGTAATGTGCTAAACTATGCTCTTAGATGAGTTTTATATATACCAAATAAAGTCAGTAGGGATGATAAATGCCCAGCAAGGAATCATTAGGCCTCCTGATTCTAGGATCCACTGGTATTCACGTTAACAGTCAAGAAGAATGATTACATTTATAGAAAATATTGTGAAACACATGAATTATATGACCCAAACATTGAGAAAACAAATTACGTAAAATGTTACAAATACACACCATGCAATTTGTAGTTGAAGGATATATCTGGGCAGTCATGCTGAGTGAGGTTAGTCAGAAGGAGTGGTACACAGAATTATGTCTCTCATATGAGGGACATATAGAATATAATAGGTGAATAACAAATCGTCAAAGGCAACAGAAACTGAGTACTGGTCTTTAGTAGGAAGCAGGTGGGGGGTCAATATTGAAGCAACACTGGGACAGTGGTGGAGTGAAGCAGACACTCTAGTGGAATGTGTGGTACAGGAATATTTTATGCATGAGACACTATCATTAACAATTTGTAAAACACAGTATAATATATGTTCTGTATTCTATATGTATCACTGTATCACTGTCATCCCATTGATCATCGATTTGCTCGAATGGGCCCAGTAACATCTCCATTCATCCTAGCCCTGAGATTTTAGCAGTCTCTCTTTACTCATCCTTTCCAATGGTGCCCCATTAGAGGCTCTTCAGGGTCAGGGGAATGAGACCCTCATTGTTACTGTATTTGGCATATGAATATGCTGCGGGACGCTTGTCAGGCTCTCCCCCCTGCGGGCAGTAAACTCTCAATAGCTTGCCAGTTTCTCCAACTAGTCTATCAGATGTTGGGTGGCCGCATTGTGAAAACTTATATCTTATAAGTTATATCTTCCAGGAGCTTGGTTTTATAGTCTCTGGATGTTGGCCATATTATATTATACATTATAATATTGTTATTATTGATATTTCCATACATTATATTATACATTAATATTATAAATATTCTATATGTATAAGGTATATTTATTACAGAGGCTCTATTATTGACAAGAAAAAAGAATGAATAGAGCTTACCATAGAAGAAAAAGGTTACTTTTATACCTATAAAGCCCCATATTGGAAGCCAAGACAATGAAATTAATTGACATTGAAATAGTATCACGGGGCTGTGTAAGTAGCTTAAAGGCTTGGTGTGTATGCTCAGTATGGAGCACAGAGTTCAATACTCAGTTCTGCATGCTCCCAGGCACTGCCTGAAATGATTGGAGTAGTGGGCTAGGAACAAATCCTGAGCACCACCCTATATTGTGTGGGGGGGGGATGGGAAAAATAGTCGGAGAAATAGTAAAGTAGGAAAGGCACCTTTATACTCAGTTGACCTAGGTTTGATCTGTGGCACTACATATGGTCCCGTGAGGTTGCGCCAATACAGGTTGCTGAGCAAAGAACCAAGATTAAGACCTGAGCACTGCTGGGTGTATCCAAAACAACACACAAAAAATACTCTAAGAAAATATTTGTTTATAATATTAGTTACAGTTAAAATTCTATTGACAATGTCTAAAATGATGCTTTTGAGCATCTACTTTTTATACCACTATTTGCAGCTAGAATACAAATGCTACATATTAGTGGTTAGTGAAAAAAAATGAACATCATATTTGAAATGATGGCAGTGCTAAGCAGGCTTGAATGTGTGGCACCCTGGTTTCAGTCTCTAGCAATACCTATACAAAAAGTACAGTATATTAAGGACCTACCACATAATCGTTTATAAATTAATCTTTTCTAAAATCTAGTTACCCATATAATGAAACATATACTTTATCTGTCAATTTCAACTTCTGTCACTGTCAGAAATTATAGATTGCCATGTGGTGATAGGTACTTAGGTACTATTTAAGTAATAGTACTTAAATCTAATATTTTTGTATCTTATCATTTTTCCTTAAGTGCTAAAATATATTTGAATAGTACAATGATTAATATGTAATGAAAATAGATTCATATAATCAACCCTTAAAATTTGAAATTATGAAAGTTTACAAAAACATCAAAAGTATGAAACATTTCTCTGGTATGGTGTCAAATTTGTAATTTATTAGTATTATTAATTAAAAGTACCATAAAAGAAAGATATAAGTGAAAATATAACTAGAGTAGTTATATACAGGAAGATCTTTTCTTCTATATATTAATTGACTGCAAGTTAAGTTATTTTTTATGCTCATCATATGCATCTTACCTACTATCCTCCCTTTTAGTCTTAACTTTCCTCTGTCTATTGAAATGAAAATTTTTTAAAAATTAAAAAAATTAAAAATTTTAATTTTTAAAAAATTTTATTGAATCACCGTGAGATAGTTATAAGCTTTCATGCTTGGTCTGCAGGAATTGAACTTTAATTTTCTAATTGAAAAAACATTTTTAATTTGCTAATAAATCTAAAATTAAAAACTCAAGTCAATATAATACTAATACACCTGAAATATTTATTATAATTAATGAGATTTCCTTTTTTTCCAGTACTTACTGTAAAAGAAATGGAACACAAATAGCAAGAAGAAACAATAGCGCGCACACACACACACACACACACACACACATACACACATGCACATAACATTCTGCCACACATTTTGTGCTCCTCTCCTGAAGTATGAAATGTAGCCAGCTATATTCATGTGTATTATCAGTATAGTGAGTGGTACAAGACCTATACCTGTTACTGTTGCTATTTTTATGCTTCTTCTAGTAAACCCCATTTCCAAAGACCTAGTGAGTGTATTCTCATGTTATTCATATCTTGACCGTTAATACAGTAAGCAGAATATACGGAATCTCACCAAACAGAATCTTATGAAAGGTTAATATCAAAATCTAGAATTATGGAAGAAAGCACATTCTTTTTCCAAGAGGAAACAATAAGATAAATATCATAAATAGCTATTTCAGGATTCTGAATATTGATCAGATGTTTAAAGCAATACATTGCTTTTATTCAGGAGCACTAACTGATCCTCCACTTAAAGCAAACGGTTTATTTGGTGTGTTAGTGTGGAGTGGATCCCATTCTCTTCCCCATTCCCTTTAGTTCTGTCAAGTGTACTAAGGTGTCCTCTTTCATATCAGTTCAGGCCATGAAAGCTAGAGTATCTCTGCTAGAGAGTGCTGAATGAACCTCAGGAGAGCACAGAAAAAAATAAAACACTTATATCCCTGGTGTTGTTGGAAACAGTATGATAGCAGCAGCAAACAAACTGGAAGTTCCATTATAATTAACTGTCATTGAAAACCATGTAGAAAAACAACAAGTTGTTATACCAACCACAAATTTAACAAGTTTATCTTGAAAATGGACTGATAAGGTAGGATTGATAACCTCCCAATAGCTGTAGGGGTCTGGAAATGGCTTTGAGAAGGAAATGATTCTAGGTATTCCTACATCCCTAGCTAAATGTGTATTTATGTATATTTATAAGAGAAATGGAAGGTCTCAGTGGCAAATGAGAGCTAGAGAAGGCTTATAAATCATTTGAATTATGACTGTGTTCCTCAACTAATGCACACATCCTTGAAGAAAAAATAAATATCTCAGTAACTCTGGATATTTGAACATATTTCTGATCAGTAATAACACATATAAACACTAATCTATGCTGATACAGAAAAATCTCCTAAGATTCTCAGTTTGAAAATAAAATAATTATCTTTTGTTTTTCTTTTGTTTTTTTTGCTTTTTGGGTCACACCCGGTGATGTACAAGGGGTTACTCCTGGCTCATGCACTCAGCAATTACTCCTGGTGGTGCACGGGAGACCATATGGGATGCTGGGAATTGAACCTGGGTTGGCTGTGTGCAAGGCAAATGCTCTCCCCGCTGTGCTATCGCTCCAGCCCCTAAAATAATTATCTTAATTAAAATAATTAAGAGAGATTGTACAGAGGTTAAGGCATTAGCCTTTTGTGTGGTCAACCCTGGTTTGATCCCTGACATGGCCTATGATGCCCTGAGCACAGCTAGGAGGATACCTCAGAGCAGAGCAAGGAGTAGACCAAGAGCACCACCAGCAAAGAATATATATATGTATATATATATATGTACATATGTATATATGAATATATATGTATACATGTATATATATACACATATATATGTACATATACCACAACGTATCCATTCATCTGTAGACAGACATTTGGACTGTTTCCATATCCTGGTTTATGCATTAAATGCTCAGCCATTGTTGCTAGAAGTGCTTACTTCGCACAGCACAATATTAGGACAGGTTTTTACCTGTCCTTTTTCCTACTTTTTAAATAAATCTTTCCTTCATCTGAACACTGTATGAAGGCTTTAGATTCCAGAATGCACATTGCCAAGTATGAGAATACAAACTTGGAATCACTGCTAACTTTATTTGGCAAATAAATGGCCAACACAACCACAAAAATTATTGTGCCCAACTCTAGTAACAGAGGTCAACAACTCTGGAATATCTCTGCTGAAGAGATGATTCAGGTCATGAACCAAATGTTCTGTTTATGATTAAACACAGAAGTCTTTTTTCTTATGAGAAGACAATACATGAAATGACTGTAGGTATAATATAGGTATAGATTAGTATCTTAACATTAGATTCTATCAGAAGGATTGCTACTGAGGCTCTCTGACTTGTTTGATGGATTATTTTTTCAGATGGTGACTTCCATAAATAATCTTTTAGCATTACATCTTTTAGAGATGAAATTTAGTTCTGGATGTTATATGGGGAAAGTTGTTACCCTCCCAAGTGTCCATTATGTCTGTGCTGGATTGTCTTCAGAATTAATCATTGTATTCAGAATTACTCCACAAAGCAATTCTACAAATCTTTGAACTGCTTCTCTGTCTTTTGTCTAAGACTAAGTCAAAGTATTTTCTAATGAAATTACTGTCATTAAGTAACCTAAGCACCACTAAGTAGCAGAACAAATTCTTAAATCTTTTTTAAAAAGTTTTCTTTTATATCCTATTCTTAGGCATTTTTAAAACAAGTGTTATATACAACTTAGTTTAGTTATTTCTTTGTCTGAAAAAAAATGATCAGCAAACCTATTTATGTCTAGAAGGTAATAGAATGTGAAAATACCTGAAAGAGTAAAGTTCCTATATGAATTCTTATTATTAATAGATCTACTGATTTGCTGATAAAATCTCAAAGGGGAGAGAAATGTCACGAATAAAGAAAAAAACTAATATCTCACAAGCATCACTAGAATTACAAAATATCAAGAGAAATAAAAAACTAATAAGATGAGCAGAGAAAAATATCAAGGAAGACAAAGTGGTAAGAAAATAACATTTGAGAATTTATAATTAAGTAGGAGGAAAATATGTATTTATGAAAAAGGAAAAATTGAGAGAAGTAGGTAAAGAGATGAATTAAATTTGTAAGACCGATTTTTGAAATATAGGAAAGTAATAATTTCAAGATTTAGATAGACTTGAAAAATGATGGCTATGATTCATTTGCCGTTAAGTTTGAATATAAGAATAGTATAGGAAGTTAAGGAAAGTGAATTTGAAAGTGGACTTAGATACATGAAACTTGAATCATTCAAGGATGATGAATAAATAAATGGGGAATATATACATCTTTTAAAACATATTTGCAAATTAAAATTTGAGTCTTATGATAATTTATTGTTATATTTGCAAATCAAACTTCTCAGTTCTCTGCATTTTTTAATGTTATCTGACAATGCTGAACAGTTTTAATATATTTCCTACTACTAGCAGAGAAGGAATTAACTTCAATATAAAGCACAGGCCACTTGTTTCTCCATTCACATTTCTTTAAAATTATATCTTAAAACTATCCCTGCAATGTGAGTGGAGAAAGGAGTGGTCTGTGTTTATTAAAAAAATTAATATCAGCATTTGTGTATTAACTCATTCCTATTTACATTAATTTACATAATATTTGCACTTGGACATTAATTTCTCATCTTATATTTCACATAAATGCTTTTAAATAAAAAACTTTATTTTAGAAATGCTATGAATTGTTAGTGATGAAATATGATACAATTCTATTATATCTGTGACAAGACATGTCAAGTATTGTGAATTTAACTCTGCATAATGCAGCATTTTTTCCTTCTATGCACACCAGAAACAACACATCACAAGTCATGCCTAGCACTAATTTAAACGCGACCTTAGAGTCACACTGCATGTTACAAATATCTGGGAGCTGTGTGATTAGTTAACATCTCGTGCATAACTCTTAAAATTATAGCAAGTTCTCAGGAGATAATTAGCTTGCTCTGTTTCTATAATAAAATGAACTGTGTTTTAGCAATGACTCTCAGGGATAGTCAAAGTCATATGCCTTTACATCAAATAAATTCAATAATTACAGATGATAAAAATGGAAAGAAAGTAAGCTATTATAATTGAACATTTTATTTTTCTGTAGAACCAGCCTTTAAGCTTGTCAGAGAAGCAGGCCTGCAGCATATATGAAGTATGGCACTCACTGCCAGCAACTCATACTTGACTCCACTGCAATATCTTTTGCTCTAGGAAGAGAAAGCTAAGAATATATGAGTGCTAGGGGTCTTTTTTCTATAGAGCTAAAAAATGTCAGGATTCTGCATGTGACTGAAATCACAAAGCTGAATGTTACATTGAGTTTACAGAAGAATATGATTCAAATAAGAGGAACATTGGATTTGAAAGAAGAAACAGGCTTCAGATTTTACTTCATCACTCTAGATTGAGATCATGGTAAAGAGAGTAAGTAATTTTCTCCAAATAAATAAAATAGTACTTGAAATAAATTAATGAATAAATAAAAAATAGTTAACAATATTTAAAAGAGGTAGAATCTTGACTAATCACTTGTCATCCTCTGTATTAACATTATGGGTACATTAGTTTGGGACCTAAATAAAAATCTCATGACCCACAACAATACCGACAAAAGCAAACTCTGTAATGTCATATTACGTAGATATAATATAAGTATAGTATAATATATAATCGGTGCCGAGATCTCCAAGGCTGCTCGGATCGGGACTGGGCCTCTTCCAACCAGGTTCCCCATTTCCCAGTTGCTAGGCAGTCACACCCACAAACTGCCCCTGGTGCCATGTAATCCCATGAAGGTCAACATCCAGAGCCTATAAAACCAAGCTCCCAGAAGCTGAATGACATCTGATAACCTAGTTCTCCCTCTTGGAGACCCAAGCAAGCTACGGAGAGTTTACTGCCTGCACGGGGGAGAGACTAGCAAGATCCCCGTGACATATTCATATGCCAAATAACAGTAACAATGATGGGTCTTATTCCTCTGACCCAGAAGAGCCTCTAATGCACCACCATTGGGAAGGATGAATAAAGAGAGCCTGCTAAAATCTCAGGGCTAGGACGAATGGAGACGTTACTGGGCCCGTTTGAGCAAATTGATAATCAACGGGATAACAGTGATACAGTGATAATATAAGTAATAAAGGCTCAGATGAGGCAACCATGCATATGTGTTAGACATAATTCAGAAAAAAAGTATGATTGTCTAAATTTTTTTAAATCCTTAATCTTAGGGTAAATCCTCTAATGATAAAGACTTTCATGTAATGTATATGGATTAAACACTCGGTAACATCTTTATAGTTGGAATTCTCATTTTTACGTAATGAAACAGAATTAATCAGGGGGTCCTTTAGCATTAATAGGGTGAATAAAATTTGCACTTAATGGCATAACACACTTAATAGTGTGAGATCTATCTACAACAAACAAGCAAGTAGAAAATCTTAACCTAAGGGCTCAAGAAACATGAGAAATCAAGTTATCACACAGATTAATTGCAAAAGCCTAAAGGAAGAATATATACTGTGGTGACAGTGTATTTAATTTCTAACCAAAAGCTTAAACCTTTTTGCTGATGTCCCTAATCCTTAAAAAAGAATTTTTGGACAACCTGCCATTATATTGACAAAAGATACATGTATATATATCCTTGACAAAAGAAACAGCTGTTAGTAAATAGTTGGAGAATAAAAACACAAAATGGTGTTCCAGGAAAGCATTGATTAAAATCTTGTAAAAATGGTCAAGAAATGAAGGTGACTGGGCTGGGACATAGGAGGGCAGCTGGGCTGGCAGCTGGCGGGTAGTCAGGGCAGGCATTCAGACTCTGGAGGAGCTATTTGCCTCTCATAGGTATCCCCCTAACCTAGAACCAGCTGTGAAGTGTGGCTGCTGCACTTCTCTCTGTGACTGCACATTTCTCCAACATTCTGTGACTCATCCTGCACAGACAAAGATATCTTAATGTAAGCTCCTAACACAACAACACACAGGAAACAACCTAAACTGAAAAGGTCACTTTGGTAATGCAACACAGAAACTTACCAGGCATAGTGAGTGAAGATGCTAGCTCAGGTGACACAATAAATAATAATAAGATATAAAACCTCTCTGATAAGGAATTTAGAATAGAACTGTTAAGGAACTCAAAGAAACAATGCTATGCACTGCCAATAGAATACAGGAGGATATGAGAGCAGAAATGAGGAAGATACAAATGAAAATAAAAACAGAAATGACAGATCTGAAAAACCTGGTTGGTAAAATATAAAACTCACTGGAAGGCATCAGCAGCAGAGTAATAGTTGCTGAGGACAGAATCAGTGCACTCCAAGATGGGTTGTAGAACAACTCCAGACTACAGCAGAAGATGAAAAAGACCCTCAAAATAAACCAACAGATGATAAAAGAAACCAACAGGATGAAGCCAAAAGAAACAACATGTGAATCATTGGAGTAACAGGTAGGAAGAAAACCCTGGTGAAGTAATTTTCAAAGCTGTCATTGCTGAGAAGTTCCCAGAGATGCACACAGAGAATGCACCCAAATCTAGGAGTCCCAAAGGGTAACAACTAAAAGAAATTCAAATAAAAATAGATCCAAGATAGAACACATGCTGGGCCACCAAAAAATACCCCAAAACATTTCCTAATCAGAATGACAAAAACCATAGATAGAGGTAGAATATTAAAAGCAGAAAGATCAAAGAAGGAAATTGCTAATAAAGGAACATCCCTAAGATTCACAGTAGACTTATCAGATGAAACCCTTCTGGCTTAAAGACAGTTGTGGGATACAGTGAATAACTCAATGAAATAAACACCTCACCAAGAATACATTACCCAGCCAGACTCTCATTCAGATTTGAAGGAAAAAATATACAACTTCACAAGTAAAGAACAACTCAGGAACTTCCTAGACACAAAACCATTGTCATAAGAGGAACTAAAGGGGCTACTTAAAGTAAGACAAGCCCCACAAGTACACTAAACTCCTATATAAAGATATCACAAATTCCCATCACGATAATCTCCCTCATTGTCAATGGACTAAATGCATGAAATGAAGGCACAGAGTAGCAGGATGGATTTGAACCCAATACTCTGCTACCTACAAGAAACATACCTGAACAAACAAAGCAAGTGCAGTTTCAAAGTCAAAGGGTGGAAAACAGGTCTCCAGGCAAACAACCCCCTCAATAAAGCTGGTCTGGATGTTAGGAGGACCATTTGGGTTGAAAACTGCTGCGTGCTGAAAGTAGACTATAGACCGAACATGATGGCCATTCAATACCTCTGTTGCAAGCTACAACACCCAAAAGGAGAGAGAACAAAAGGGAATGCCCTGCCAGAGAAGCAGGGTTGGGTGGGGGTGGTGGGAGGGATACTGGGAACATTGGTGGAGTAGAACGGTCACTGGTGGAGGGATGGGTAAACAATCACTGTATGACTGAAATGCAAACACGAAAGTTCATACGTTTATAACTGTACCTCACAGTGATTCACAAATAAAAATATTAAAAAAAAAGAAAGCTGGGCTGGACATACTAGTTTCAGATCACAGAGACCTCAGGCTGAAGAAGTTTATAAGGGACAGTGAAGGTCGTTTCTAAATGATCAAGGGATCAGTATATAAGGAAGAACTCACACTCTTAAATGTATATGCACCTAATGAGGGACCAGCAAAATACGTAAAAAAACTAATAGACTTGAAGAAAAACATTAATAGCACCACAATAGTAGTTGTAGACTTCAATGCTGCTTTGTCACTTATCAATAGATAGATCAGATCTATTGAAATATTGAGCAAGGAAATACTTTATTTGAGGGAAGAAATGGAAGAGAAGGGATTAGTAGAAATATACAGGATATTTTGCCCCCTCCCCAAAGCTGAATACACATTCTTTTCCAGTGCACATGGGGATTCTCCAAGATAGACCACATGTTGGGCCAAAAAACATACCTCCATAAAATTAAAAGATAGAAATCATATCAGCTATCTTTTCAGACCATGGTGACTGAAAATTGAAGTGAATCATACACAGAAATGAAGAATCAAATAAAAACCCTGGAAATTAGACAGTTCACTATTGAACCACCAGTGGCATTAGAGAGGAAATCAAAGAGGAAATTGAAAGATTCTTGGATACAAATAAGAATGAGGACACAAGCTACCAGAACTTGTGGGATACACAAAAAGAGTGCTAAGAGGAAAGTTTGTAGCTCTGCAAGCATTTATCAGGAAGAAAGAAAGGGCCCACATCATTAACTCAACCTAACAGCTTAAGGTCTTGGAAAATGACCAACAACAGGAGCCCAAACCAGGCAGGAGGAAGGAAATAATAAAACTTAAAGAACAAATCAATGAGCTGGAATAAAATAAGCAAACAAACAAACAAACAAAAAAACAGTCCAAAGATTAACAAATCCAAGAGCTGGTCCTCTGAGAAAATAAACAAAATCAGTACTCCACTATTGAGACTCAGAAACATACACAGAGAGAAACCTAACAAACTGTATCAAAAATGCAAAGGGATCCATCACATGAGAAATTGCAGAAATCCATAGGATAATCAGAGATTACTTTGAAAATCTTTACAGCACTAAACAAGAGAATCTTAAATAAATGGATAAAATCCTCTAACCTCCTGAGGCTGAGCCAAGAAGATCTGGATTACCTGAACAGACCTATCACCATCAAGGAAACTGAAATAGTAATCTGAAGTTTTCCCCAAAACAAAAGCCCAGGGCCCAGGTAAATTCGCTAGTGAATTATTTCAATCCTTTAGAGGACCTATTGCAAATTCTTTCCAAGCTTTCCCAGGAAATTGAAGAAATAGAAACACTCCCAAACAGCTTCTATGAGGAAAACAACACCCTGATACCCAAAGCAGAGAGAGAAAACACAAAAAAATTATGGACCCATATCCCTGATGAGCACAGATGCAAAGATCTTCCACAAAATAATAGCAAATAGAATATTTTGTTGTGTTGCTTTTTGTAGGGGTGGTGGTTCAAGCAGTGCCCAGATCTGGTGACTGTGCCTGGAGATAAACAGCCATCCCCAGGGCCAGCAATTTAGTGCTGGGACCCAAGGATGTGTGCTTGGGCTCTGCAATCCTTTAAATGACTAGAGTCCCACTAAAGTATAGGGGCCTCAAGGGTCACACTAAGAAATGCTCAGGAGGCTATATATTACCATGGATAGAACTCATGCAAGGTATGTGCCCTAACCCCTGTGCTAACATCCTGGACTTTGTCTTATTTTATTTTTAACCATATTTTTTTTGTTTTATTGAATCACTGTGAGATAGTTATAAGCTTTCATGTTTGGGTTGCAATCACACAATAATCAAACATCCATCCCTTCACAAGTGCACATTCCCCACCACCAATATCCCTGGTATATGCCCCTTTCCCACCTTCCCCCTGCCTCCATGGCAGACATTATTCCACATACTCTCTCTATACTTTTGGACATCATGCCTTGCAACACAGACATTGCGAGGTCATCATGTTTAGTCCATTATCTACTTTTGGCACACATCTTCCATTGTAGGATAACATGGGGTTTGTCCTTTTAGCCTTGCCACAGGGAACTTAGTTTACCTTAAAGCAATGTCCTTTCTGTATGGACACAGGAAGACAGTTAATGTTATGCTTTGTAACTTGGGAGCTGATTGACTCCAAATAATATTTACTCCTGGGCATCTGCTTTCTCAACTCAGTTGCCCTTAGTTCCTAACATCCCAAAAACAGGGTCCCGACGAGGGACGGAATGGACCCAGGGCAAGCTGTGATCTACCCTGGCATAAAAATGGGCCAGGCCAAAGCGCAACAACACCAACTATAAGTTGAGCGCATGATCCAAAGGTAACAATGAGATTAGGACCCCTCTGGGGTTAGGAATATTAACCTGGCCTGAGGACTGTGGTCTGGAATGTATAGTGAGATGTCCTCAGGAAGAACCAAACTTTAAGGTTATATCTCTTACTGTGCTCATACAGAATGACATTGCTAGAAATATTAGAAGTAGATTTACTACAACTATGTAAGTGGATTACTAGCTGAGGGAAGAAGAATTTGACATACTCTTGTTTGGATCCCACCCTTGAACAGATCTTCTAGTAATCCTCTTAGATGAGATTTTGTTCTTGAGGAGTGGTCTTACCTCTTTGTTGATGTATTAATGTTCTGACCCACCTTTGTGTTACCGCCCTATGTGATTGCTATATAAACTAAGACTGTAGGAGAAGTAAGAAGACACAGAATTAGGGGGAACACACAGAAACGCTCCCGAGAGAAGCAGAACGGGAACAGAGATTGGAAAAAACAGCAACTGATACCGACCAGCCTGGCACTCATTCCTTCCTTTGCCTGCCCATCTCCATCAGCCTCCCCGGGGTGGGGGAAGAGGCTTAAGACTGCCGAACTAAATGCGGGCGGCGGGAAAGATAGAGCCCCGCGCTGCTGGCCTCTTTTGTGAACACACATCCCATCCCGACTGATTCCTCCAGCCATCATTTTCTTAGTGATCCCTTCTCTATTCCATCTGCCTTCTCCCCTCCACAAATGAAGGAGGCTTCCAGCTATTGGACAATGCTCCTGGCCCTTGTATCTACTGTTCTGAGGTGTCAGTCTCATGTTATGTTATTCTATAGTCCACAAATGAGTACAGTCCCTCTATGTCTGTCCCTCTCTTACTGATTCATTTCACTTAGCATGATACTCTCCATTTCTATCCATTCATAAGCAAATTTCATGACTTCATCTCTCCTAACAGCTGCATGTGGGGAAAAAGGGACGCTTTTTCACTGTTGGTGGGAATGCCAACTCGTCCAGCCTTTATGGAAAACAATATGGACAGTCCTTCAAAAGATAGAAGTCAAGCTTCTATATGACCCTGCAATATCACTTCTGGGAATATATCCCGGAGATGCAAAAAAGCACAGTAGAAATGACATCTGTATCTATATGTTCATTGCAGCACTGTTCAAAATAGCCAAAATCTGGAAAAAACCCAAGTGCTCTAAAACAGATGACCGGTTAAAGAAACTTTGGTACATCTACACAGTGGAATACTATTTTTAACTGTATTTGAAGTAGCGGCAAACAGTCTCTTGCCCGCACACCTGGCTGTCTTCCCCGGGGCCCCTTGGAGGGGATGGGCTCCAGCTTTCCTCCCCGCACACCCTCCCCCCCCAGTAGAGTTCCCAGCGGCTGAAGACCACCAGAACCTAGCCACAGCCATGCTCAGACCCATCCACACATTCAGACAAGCCTCACACATGAAGGTACCAGCAGAGGAACCCAGGTGTTTGTAATCCCATCAGCAGCCAACATCCAGAGACTTAAAAACAAGCTCCCAGAAGCTAGAGAAACTAGCAAGCTACTGAGAGTTTCCTGCCCACACAGGAGAGCCTTGCAGCCTTCCCATGGTGTATCCATATGCCAAAGCCAGTAACAAGCTGTATCTCATTCACCTGACCCTGAAAGAGCCTCCAACGCGGCATCGTTGGGAAGGCCAAGTAGAGAGAGGCTTCTAAAATCTCAGGGATAGGACAAATGGAGACATTACTAAGACCGCTAGAGAAATTCAACGGTCAACGGGATTTTGTGATTCGTGATTTGAAGTAGCACTCAAGCACTGCAGCATTGTTGTCCCATTGTTCATCGATTTATTCGAGCGGGCACCAGTAACATCTCCATTTTAAAACTTGTTGTTAACTGTTTTTGGTATATCGAATATGCCATGGGTAGATTGCCAGGGTCTGCTGTGCGGACATGAAACTCTCAGTAGCTTGCGGGGCTCTCTGTGAGTGATGGAGGAATCAAACCCAGGTCAGCTGTGTGCAAGGCAAAACGCCCTACCGCTGTGCTATCACTCCAGTCCCTGATTTATTATACTATACATGATAAGATTTCATGCTTACAACATCCCAGTACTAAGTGTCTGCTTCCCTCTGTCATATTTTCAGTGTTTTCCTTCATCCACCCCATCTCCCAACCCTTTCCCCTGTCATGGTAAACTCCATTATGCAGACTAGTTTTCACTTTTTGTTGCCTCTGATAATTTCTTATTGAGTGACTGACAACTTGTACATTCTGGGCCTGAGAATTTTAGATAGGAGTTATAATTTTTCAATTAACCAACATGGTTTATATGTCTTTTATTTTTCTGACTTTTGAGCCACACCTAGCACATCAGGGAGTTACTCCTGGGTTTGCACTCAGAAATTACTCCTGGAAGGCTGCACAACCATATGGGATGCCTGGGATCAGAAGCAGGTCAACTACATGCAAAGCGAATGACCTACCCACTGTACTATTGCTCTGGCCACAATTTATATCTCATTAAAAAAACAATTATTAGGTCACTACATTTCAAAAAAAAAAGAATTTACCTAATTGTTTTCTCTGAATGCTTTAGTTCAGATCAAGTGTTGTGATCTAAAATTCCAGAAATCAGTTTTATATCTTATAAAAATGATATTGATAATCATAAGGGGTTAAAATCTGATAAGCTTGTCATTTGACATAGTTGTTATAAAATATATACTGAATATAATAAAATAATAATGACAATTCTGGTTGGGGGATAAATTTTCCCCACATAATAAAATATGAGAATTTATTGAGTAAGTTTTAGCAAATTTGTACAGCAGTAGTTATTTTCTTTTAAGTGATGCTTATAGTAAAAATAATATTTAAGTCTCATTTAGTTACTTTCTAAGGCAATTTCTGGAATATGATTAGGACATGTAAAAATATTTCCTGGCAGCTATGTATTTGCATATAAATGATTACATAAATCTGACCAAGTATTGTTTAAATGGTACAAAAAGGAACTAGATGTCTTGGAAGAAAATTTCTGATCATCATAATTCCTAGGACAACAATGTTAAACAATTCTAAATAAGTGTTCAAATATGCTGATCAGTAGTGAGGTTTCAGAACTGCACATATATACAAGGCTAATAACTTGGTCACAGACAAGTTCAGTTGAACAAATATTGTGTTTAGTAATACCATAATAAAAATATAAATATAAAAACATAATTTTATGCAATGAAGACAGAAATAGGAGAAAGGTGCTAAAACTGTCTTTAATTATTATGTAGGATTTTAAATTAAAATTTCCTGAAATTTAACTTGAATGAAAATGAGTTTTATTGAGTTTTGATGAATAATGTGAAAGATTATTGTTTCTATAATGGAGTTACTAAGAGTTACTACTTTAGCAGATTAAAATCCTTGGTTTTCATGTTGTATACCTTTGTTACATGTTAATAAAAATTTTTGTTAATAAAAATTTTTGTTAATAAAAATTTTTACATGCAAATAATTACCCCTATATTGCAAGTGATAAAATTATTTTGAAAATAATACATTTAAATTCAGTGAATACTGAGATTACTCTCACTTCATAATGATGTAATTGTGAATGTCAAATTCTTTTTATCAAAATATCCTCATTTTCTTTAGTAGTTGTCTTATTATTTGAAATATTGACAATGTTTTTTGAATTCAAGATTACTATAGAATGCCATCATTAGTCACAAATGGCATGTTCTAGCCAATCTTTGTAATCTACTCATGATCTACGCATTCATATAGATATAATTTCTTATAATTAGAGGATTAAATATTTCCATTTTGATTTTTTTTTAATTAACAGGAGATTGGATGAATAACCCCAAGGTAGACAAAACCCCAGGTCCTTTTGTGTGTATGTGTAGTAGTAGGGGTGGAATTAGAGATAGTTAATTATTTCATTTTTTGAATTATTAATTAAAATTAATTAATGAATATAAATAAATCCATTTTAGAGAATCCGTTCCATCCTATCAACCTCCACTGCCACCTAGGTAATCTCAGTCATGTTATTAGAGTCTGAGTTTGTTGTTTTTGAAACTCACTATCCCTTTGTCCTGTTTATGTGCTTAAGCTACCCGTAAGTGAGATGATTGTTATTTGTCTCTTTCTGGCTTTATCACATAGCAAGATACCATCCGGTCCCATTCACAAGGAAGACCAACTGTGAATTTGTGTGTGTGTGTGTGTGTGTGTGTGTGTCTATGTTTGTGTGTACGGGAGATTTTGGGGCCCTATCTGCCTGTGCTCAGAGACTACTCCTGGCCCAGGGATAAATTATCATTTTTTTCCTTAGTTATGAAACTTTAAAACTTTAAGACAGTCTTCACTCACTAAATCTGCTCTTCCATATTGTCTGGAAGCATTTTTTCAGATGCTTTGCATCATTAAACCTTAGCCATAATTCCAAGAGCAAATGTATCTTTTTTTTCATCTCCCATTGACTATAGGAATAAATGTAGATTGATCAAGTCTTTTCTGACCTGGAATAGCAACAGAAAGGAGAAAAAGGGGAAACAGTTACTTGTTATTAAAATAACAAATCAAATTCATTTAAAAAAAAACAACATAAGGAAAGTACTTACTCAAGTAATAGATTCATAAGCAAACATTATGCAAATGATTTACCAGTAAATAATGTCTAGTTCAGTAACAGAGTATTTCATGGTTCCTTTTCTGTGAGTATTGTCTAAGAAATGGATTTCACTGTGTTATGTCATTGAATATAGTCCACTCTGTTGTCATCATCAATGAACAAAGGGACTCTGCAAACCCTTGTCAGGTTTGGTTGTTACTATGTGACAGTACTTTTCTAAGCAGCATTTGCTGGAGCAAGAACTGGGTGTATTTATGTAATCAGAATTTCGCCAAAAGCAAAAAAAGAGATATTTGAGACATATCAGTAAATGTTATTCCTAGAGATGATTTTTAAAATGTATTAGATTGCTTTCAAACACATATTGATACATTCATGGTCAAATCCATTTGGAGAAGTACCATTGACCATTGTATTCAAAATCACAAAATCAGCCTAATCACTGTACATCACTCACCACTCATTGTTCAGATATTATGGCGAAGCTGCTTAACTTTTGTATTTTGATTTTTAGTATGTATTAGTCAATCATCTCGCACCTCAATTTTAACTTTTTTCCTTAAAATTTTGCTTTTGTTTTTTGACAGGTTCATATATTTTTGCCTTTAAAGAAAACAAGTTTGAGAGAATGGAAAAATTAAACTAGCATTCAGACATAATTATATATTTTTATAGTTATATAGCTAAAATATCTAGGTAATAAATTTTTACATTTTCATTTTCAAGTGGGGTCTAGTATATAGATCAATACTTCTCAACATGGGGACAAATAGCTCTCTTTGGACCAACAGGATACTCCAAGGGGGCTGGAGGTGAAAATTTCATAATGAGAGATCACAATTTGGCAATAGGTTTCAAAGACAGGCATGTCTCAGGAATGAAACAAAGTTACAAGATTAAAGGGGGCCACAGTGGGAAAATAATTTAGAACAACTGGCGTGAAATAATATGAAAATTACATGTTAATTTTTTCCTTCCTCAATATTCACATAATGAATAAAACTTAAACAAATGGTTTCCCTCCCTCAAGTCATTGAACAAAATGAACCCAGTATCTTATTCAAGATTTAACATAACAATTCTTACAATGACAACAATAATGAGCATATGAGCTCAGAATGGGTTTAATTCTGGGAAATTTCCTTATTTCAGAATATGTGCTAAGTCTAAACTATTCCTTGACAATGCCAAAATTAGTTATTTTCTACTTTTTATTCATTTACAAAAGATAAACAATAATTTAGAATTAATTTGCTAAAATCACATCAGTATGGTGATGCTAATACATTAAATTTTGTTTTAAAATTTCAGAAGAATATATATATATATATAGTTTGCTTTTTGGGTCACACCCGGCAATGGTTAGGGGTTACTCCTGGCTTTGCACTCAGGGATTACTCCTGGTGGTGCTCGAGGGACCATATGGGATGCTGGGAATTGAACCCGGGTCGGCTGCGTGCAAGGCAAACGCCCTACCCACTGTGCTATCTCTCCAGCCCCATCAAAAGAATATATTTTATAGAATTAAATTTAAGTAGTTCTATGCAAGGACTGGAGCCATGGCACAGCGGGTAGGGTGTTTGCCTTGCAAGCGGCCAAATTAGGTTAGATTCCTCTGTCCCTCTTGGAGAGCCCAGCAAGCTACCGAGAGTATCCCACCCACATGGCAGAGCCTGGCAAGCTACCCGTAGAGTATTCAATATGCCAAAAACAGTAACAACAAGTCTCACAATGGAGACCTTACTGGTGCCTGCTCGAGCAAATAGAGGAACAACAGGAGGACAGTGCTACAGTGCAATACTATGCAAATTAATAATTGGTTACAGGGAAATAAACCAAATATCAAACACGAAGGTATAAATGTATGGATGTTAAGAACAAATACTTTAGGAAACATTGTAGCATTACTCTGTGTGTGTGTGTGTGTCTGTGTGTCTGTGTCCATGTCTGTGTCTGTGTATGTGAAGCGTGTCAGACTTTATTCAGGCTCTTTGGCTTTTCTTTGAGCTGCCTGAATCTCAGATCCACATATTGGGTTGGACCATTGACTTACACAGAAATTTCAGCTCACAGGGTTCTGCCCCCGCCCCTCCATCCCCCCTACTTTATTTAAACACTATAGTTTACAAAGTTGTTCATGATGATTTGTGACAGGCATTCAATATTTCAACACCAATCTCACCTTCTCGCTACCATTGTCTCCATTTTCCCAAACACCCCTCAAGCCTGCCACTACAGCAGGCCCACAATAATTTATTTAATTTGCTTGTCATGACTAAATGGCTAGAGGAAGAATAAAAAAATATTTCTTCAAAGTAAAAGAAAACTTTGGAAAAATTGTTGGACCTTACCATAGGAATATTAAAATCTTATCTGAGAATTAAGCTGTTGTTGCAAGTTAAGCCTTCTGTGTTAATGTTCTTGTTAGTTGAGGTTAGTTGGCCTCTACATTTCATTCCCATCCAATTTGGTGTGCTCATACAGGGATGTTAGTATTGTAGAGTTTGGAGATGTCGTGCAGTCATGAATGCTCGACAGTTATTCAATTGGGCAGTCTGGCCAAAGGTATGGCGACAGCTGTTGGGGTGCATGTAAAGATGTCAGGGTTTTGTTAGAGTGGGAACTTTGCCCTCCCATCTCATGAGATTGTCCAGGAGGTCTCAGTCAGGAATGGATATCCAAGAAAGTTTTGCAGCTAGTTGATCTCTTTCGAGATTTTTTATGAGTCTCTGGGATAGGGCCAGTAGATGAGCTTACATGGTGGTGGCCATAGGATGTACTTGCAGGGCTTCCGAAATTACAGAGAGGTGTTGAGGAGGTCACTCATCACAACTGCAAGAAGGCCTGAAGATTTCAGCCCCCCAAAGTCCTGTGTACCTGAAATTTTCAGCACGTTAGCATCACTGTGGAGCTCAGTCATGAGGTGTTGGATTCCCACCAGAGGCAGGGTGGTGGTGTTGTGATGTGAGTGTGGCTGCAGGGGCTTTGGTAGGGTGGGAATTTGGCCTATCACGCTCAGCGTTCAGTTCTGATAAGTTATATTCTCTCTATTTGCCTGTTGATCTCTCCAGTGTCTCCCGCAGGCAATGGTTTTTCCTATAACATCCTCTTACGAATCTTAGAAGAGCTGTTCTTTGTTCAGTTAACTATTAAAATTGTTGTTAGAATGGGGATGGAGAGTGACAGCTTCAAAACTTCTTGCAAAATGAACTGGAAAACTGGAAGTATTTATCTGGAATTACCAAAAAAAAAAACATATTTTCTCTTGGCAGTATCTTATAGTTTAGTGGTCTCAACCAACAGGTCACAGACTGGTGCCAGCCTACAAGTGTAGGAGGCTAAAAAACACTGAGTTTTCAATATAGAGTCTTTTTTCTCCTTTTTCTTTTATTTTCCCTTTGCACCTAACATAAACAGTGTGGTTTCCAAAGTTATTCATGAGAAGGTGTTACATTCAGTATATCAAGACAAATATCACTAATATTGCACCTTCCCACCACCATTATCCCCAATTACCCCAACCATTCCTTAAGCATGTCCCCATAGCATGCCCTCAATAATTTATTTTATATTTCTTGTTATAATTTGCTAAAAGAATTATCAAAAAATGTTTCTCAGAAGAAAGTTAGTGAAATTGTGTATCTCACCATGGAGTTATTAAGCCCTTATAGAAGAGATTACTAAAATGTTATTACGGTAACATTAAGCCTTCTATGTTGATATTTTGTTAATCAAGATTGGATGCCTTCTACATTACATACCATCTGATCTGGTGTGTACTCCTAGTTTATCAGTGTTGCAGAGTTTGAGGTGTCACGTGGGCTCAGTCTCCAGGAAGTCCAAAATTTTAGAGAGGTGATACAGTTGGAGTTAAATTTTTAACTGGGTGGCATTTAGGTCTCTGTGTGTGTGTGTGTGTGTGTGTGTGTGTGTGTGTGACTGCCAGAGCTTCTGGAGGTACAGGAAGATGGGGGAGGTAGCCCATTCTCGACTCCATTAAAGCCCTGAGATTTTAGTCACAAAACCCACATACCTGATTTTTTCAACAAATTGATTTCTGCATGAGGCTCATCCCGAGCAGTGGCGTTGTCTGGGAGCAGTGTGGTGATTGTGAAATGTGGAGGTTTTCACCTGCTGGGGCTCTGGGTGAGTGCTGGGCTCACCTGCCCAACTCCAGATATCCCAGACAAATCAGTCTTGTGCAGGATCTGGAAGTATCTCTGCATCTATTGATCTTTCTGAAGACTTATTGATCATGACCAGTGTAGCATTATTTTATAGTGTTTAAAAATAATGCTACACTGTGATTAAGCTAATGCCCTTGAATGTACCTTAGAGGTGTTCTTGCATTCGTGTACCGACAAATGTATGTATAGAAATATTTATAGAAGTTCTGATTATACATTGTTAATATATTTAATAAATTATAAAATTACATAAAATTTAAAATTTCACTTAAATTATGGACAACTTTGCTGAGGCATGCTCCTACAACAAAATTTTATAAGACTTGGAAATAAATACGCTATATATAATTGCAGTTTAATATAAATAATATTGTTGGAAAATAGCAAATGTAAGAAACCAAATAAATTATACCACTTTTAAATATTCCCTTAATAATTATGTATTACTTCTGTATATTTCATACTAAGTAGTGGAAATTATAAATTCAAAGAACAAAATAGTGGTTACTTATCAAATGAAAGTAAAGTGATAGAATATAGTGAAATTAGAGGCAATGGGAGATGCATTCTGATCTACATTTTTACCTGAAGAATTATGTTGAATAGGTTGATTATTATATTTTCTTATTAATAACATATCTATTTCCATTATTAAATGTGATATTAGATATATGTGAGGTAGATGTGGTTCAGGGTGGGAAAATTCCATGATGGAAAATTAAAAACAGGGAAATATCAAGAAACTTTGGAAATTATAAAGGAAAGAGTAATAAAAGAGGGTACAGCTTTGTATCAATATGTCAAAAACTTCTGAACTTAAAAAAATTAAAATATTAGTAAGAAATAACAGGCAAGCGAGTTCAGGAACAGGTATAATATGGAAATGTAAATCTGAAGAGCTTTGTTGATAAATCTAGTTATTTATATGTGAAATAAATGTTATGGAATATATCACTTAAATATAAAATTAGATCATGCCATCTCATATTTTTTGAAAAGTATGAAAATGGGAACTGTAAAGCCATAAAATGAAAATTAGTGTTTTATAATCTCAGGAAGTTCCAAGAAAACTAAAAACTCCGCATCTATTTAAAAGAAAATACTCTTAGCTTTGAAAGTATGTCTATAGGGGGCTGGAGCAATAGCACAGCGGGTAGGGCATTTGTCTTGCACGCGGCCGACATGGGTTCGATTCTTAGCATCCCATATGGTCCCCTGAGCACTGCCAGGGGTAACTCCTGAGTGCAGAGCCAGGAGTAACCCCTGTGCATTGCCGGGTGTGACCCAAAAACCAAAGAAAAAAAAGTATGTATATAAACAAAAAAAGACAAATCAGTGAAGAAATTAAATACTATTGTTTTATAAATGAAAGCAGTAATTTTTCTAAAATATTTATATAATGACCTATTTAAATAACTATTTCTAAATCAATAGATTTTGTTCTTATTAACATGGACATGTGTGTACTTATCTGGTTATATCAAAAAATTTAATCTATAAAATTAAGCAATTTTAGTTTTGAGTATGAGCATACTTGAGTGTAAAATGTCTCACTTTTCTTGTAGATGTAATCAAATGAGCTCTTAGTTTTAAAAGGCATAAGTGTAAATGTATAAGATCCACCAAACTAGACGCTAATAAATGTTATGGAGATTGAGTCCTTTAAGCATAGATCTATCATACAAACAACTAATTCTAAAGAATTGTCATCTTAAGAGTGAGTTAGGTCTACATATAAAAAATGAGGGCCATAAATGGGATAATTGTCAGAAGAGAAAGAGAATAATGAAAGTTTTCATCCAAAATTTATTGCTTGATTTTGGAAGGACAGAATGAAAACAAATAGAGTAGACAATGATACCATCGGTTCAAGCTGTGCCCTTACAAGGAATACCCAAATTTCTAACACCTTCTTTTTCACAAGTCAGCTGATTAAGAATTAGGATCGAAGTCTTTTACTTGCAATGATTTTGCTGCTGTAAATTAATGATCAAAGTGATTTATTATTCAGTTGTTCAACTGCTGCTTTATTTCTGTTGATCTTTGTTTTTCTGCTTAATTTCTATAAATTACTGTACAGTTTCCCATAAGGTATAATTAAGCAGAATTGCTTAAGTTTTAATTATTGTGTATTATAGATGTTGAAAGCAACATTAGCACTTGGCTTTTAAAAATGTGATCGTATATTTATAAGAGAGCATTTATAAACACATTTACATATAGTTAAGATGAAAAAGGTATTTGAATTGTAGTCATTAGCATTTCTTCAAACATATGGCAGAGCAGCGGAGGCCATGGGCCATGCCTTCATTAACTGAACACTGTTCCATCAGTGTCTCAGCTTCC
Source organism: Sorex araneus (assembly GCF_027595985.1). NCBI lineage: Eukaryota > Metazoa > Chordata > Mammalia > Eulipotyphla > Soricidae > Sorex > Sorex araneus. Next base: position 377,559,141 of record NC_073302.1, on the reverse strand, counting down.
TGCTGTGCCACCCTGTGGCGTCCCCTTCTGTCCCTGAGGTTTCAGTGACAAGGGACAATATGTCCCCAAGGTGAAAATCTGGAAAATATAGCAGATTAGCCTTTAGAGAAGTTCTTATAATTATTTAATAATACTTCGAGAAGAAACACAGCACTGTTAAACCTGTTTCAACATTTTCCTGTCAGTCCCCACTTCTCAACTGCCATACATGGGCTCTCTGCAATGCATAGTAAACACAAGTAAGGTAAAATGTCAGACACTTTTGCTCACATTGGAAGGCTGACCTCTTTCAAACTCACTGCGGTACTAGTGAGAGGTTTTTACAAACATCATAAATTATAATTTGGTAAATACAATGCTTCTCAGATGATAGATCAAGATAATTTTTTACTAAATAATGTAATCCATAACCATTTTATTCTCTATATACAAACTAGGAAATTAGTAAAGATCTTATAAATGGCATGAGTATTATTTGTGCATTTCTCTGGTACATAAAATACTAAATTTGAGAGGCAAAGGTGTCTATCTCAAATACAGGTAATATACAGGTCTTAGCCACCTGTATGTTACATTTACTAAAAAGCTGTCTTCACTGTAAGATATGCATTATATCCTATTCTAGAATACATGTATAGTATTACTAATAATTTAGTTTGAGTTATAAATTCTAATATTAGGCACAAAATATAACTGAATATATTTTTAAGCATGAATTTTTATGTTATTAAGTAACCAATCAGTTTAATTAGTTGCTAACATGATATCTTAGAAAGTTATTCTGATTTTTCTGTGATTAATGACTGGTTATAAACTTGGGAGGCTATTGAGGAATTTAAAATAATATCAACAACATCAGAATTCAGAAGTACCCCAAAGTTTAGACTCTTGAAAAGTGAAGTAGTAATAGAGGAACCATTTATTGAATAGAGGAACTCGAATGAAATAGGTTTTTAGGAAAAGAATTGCCACCAGAAAGTTAATGATAATTTAGGAGACTATATAGGATAATTTAAATTAATTGTTCTCTCAAAAACACAGCTGGGACCAGGAAAGTAACTTAGTGGTTGAGAGCATGCCCACAGGTGTGAGGTAATGGGTTTGATCCCTGCCATCATATAATTGTCACTGTCATTCCATTGCTCATTGATCTGCTCATCGATTTGCTCTAGTGGGCTCCAGTAACGACTCCATTGTGAGACTTGTTGTTACTGTTTTTGGCATATCAAATACACCACAGGTAGCTTGCCAGGCTCTGCCGTGCGGGTGAGATACTCTCAGTAGCTTGCCGGGCTTTCCTAGAGGAGCAGAGGAATCGAACCTGGGTTGGCCTCATGCAAGGCAAATGCCCTACCCGCTGTGCTATTGCTCCAGCCTGTGAGAAAAACATCTCAGTTGCATGCACAGTATATGTAGACCTTCAGTATAATGGAATTTTTTTCTTTTCAGTGTGCGCATGAGTGTGTGTGTGTGTGTGTGTGTGTGTGTGTGTGCATATGTGTGTGTGTGTGCGCGCGCGCGCCGGCCTCTCTCTGTCTGTGTTTCAAATATTTAAATATTTAAAAGTTTCTCCTCTGATCTGTAAAATTGCTTCCTACTTTACTAATGAACTTGCACATATTTATTTTTACTTAGTTTTTAGGCTGCATATTGATTTTAGAAAAACAAAATATATAGAAAGACAAAACTATAACACAATTTCCTTTAAGGAGCTACTCTTCTATAAAATGATAAACCAAATACACACATCTTTGTTGATCAAAATCAGATGATGTCAATTACTACTCTGCTCTTCCTTTCAGATATGGATTTTTTGCTTTCTTGTTTCTAACATAGTAAGATGCATAGTAGTTAGAGCACAGATTCTGAAATTAAATTGTCTTAGTTTGAAATCCAACTCTACCACAAAACATGTCTGAAATGTTTTAAGGTCGCATATATCTCTTCAACAACATTACTATCATCTTTTTCATTGGTTTATTCAGAGCTTTAAATAGATTAATTTAGTGAAGTGTTCAGAATAGTACAAAACCAGTAAATAATTTATTATTAAAACTTTGTATCATTGAAAAAAACACCTTTTATATCATCCTCAACTCCACCCCCCCAACCTCCAACAATACACCCTGTTTTTGAACACATCTTCTTTCTTCTTTCTACAACCAAAGTTTTGGCAGAAGTCACTCCACAGCTACAGGCAGTTTGCTGGATAGAGGATTAGAATGGATAGTGTGGTATGGACTCTAGTAAAAATTTCCAGAATATTCCAAGTAGGGACAATAATTTTCAGTTCATTAGATGAGAACTTCATAAAAGTCACATTTTAGTTCATTTTTGTATAATCTTTGGTTTCCTATTTTAGTGAGTACAAGTTTCTAAGATTTTTCTGTCTGCATATAGTGAGCAAAAGTAAGGGTAAAAAAATAAGCAATCAATGATAATATTATCATTAACTACCAGAGTTTAAAATGTGTGTTGAATGCTATTGCTAATATTTGCCAAAATTTATTTAAATAAAACATGACATGGGATATATATCTTTTTGTGATGAATCATTAAGATATAGTATAAAACAATACAAATATATTTGCTTTAGGGAATTCCCTTTTGAATCTTTTTATTTTTCATCGTCTCATAACATATCACAAGTCCCCAGAAATATGCCATGCTAATATTGCCAACTTAGTTCTTCCAAGTAGAGATGACATCAGCCATCTGTCACACAGTATTAATCCTGGGAAGCAAAGCCAAGTATAGAGAAAATAAATACCTTTCATATCGATTAGCCAAATATTTATGTTGAGAATGAAATGATTAAAATCTCACTATACAGGCTAATTACCCTAAGTGAATATTTGCCTCCAAGTGAATGACATACCAGCGCCGTGCTTGCCTTATTACTTTCCTGAAACCAAATTGTATTGGAACTTGTATAGAGTGTGAGGGGCTTGTGCTAGACTTCACAAATGTTGCAATACCTACACCACCAAGCAATTTTTCGGCCTGCAGGTCTGTCTCCTGCTGCCAGGTAGATTCAGTCTTTACAGTATGCTGGCGAGGCTTCCAGATGGCTTCTTTCTCCTTCTTTTAATTTACTCTGTGATAAAGTCTGATGCTTTGGAGCCTATCATAGAGGGTTCTAACCAGTATCTGCTAAGTTGATTTCAAAGCATCTATTTTTCTAGAAGTACTTATTTAAAACCAGACTAAATATCTACCTGGCTTGATTACAATAGGTTACATTATTTTCTAAATGAGATGATCGTATTCAAAGACCTTCATTTTTCCAAATTCAGTCATTGCTACTATGATTACACAGATTTATTAATTGTCAGTAGGAGAGTCATTGACAAAGTACTATGTCAGCTTTTATAGCAAACAAATATAAATATAATGTATCTATTTACATGCCGATGTATCTACATTTGTCTAGGGATAAATGAGCCATTTCATAGTATCATAACATTTTTCCCTGGGGAAAGAAGTAAAATTCAGTGTTTTATAACTTTATTAAATAAAATATTTCTTTAAGAACTCTTCCAGGTGACTAAAAGGTCACAGTATAGAATGCTTCTGTAAACTCAAATATTTCCATTTAGTTTGGCCTGAAACAGCATTTTTCTAAAATAAATAGAATATGATGATGCAAAAATATTTTGGGAAAGTCTGTAGCTTTATATAGTAACCAAAGTCAAAGGGTTATGTAAGTAATCTAAGAAATCAATTACTTTTAAGTCACTCTGAATTGTTACTCTATAGTTTTCAGGGAGCCTACGGTACAATTGAATTGAGTAAACACCCATCTACTATTTCTTTCCAAATATCACATTCTTTATGTATATAGAAAACATAAGCAAATGGATCATTTTCTTAGTCATGTAATATTTGTCCTGATCATGAAAAATTTCAAAGAGAAAATTAATGGAAGGAAACTTAGATATGTTTGTAATTTAAGAAATATTATGGCATTTGCCTAACAAAAACATTGCTGAATTTTATTATATGATCATTTATCTCAAATAGAATATATTTAAAAACTGTGATATTTTCACTCTATTACATTTTTATAGTATACTACAACAAAATTATAGATATATTAGAACCAGTTGGAAGATAAACATCATTGTAACATGAACCGCGCAATTACCACTTTTCTTCTTATTAGAGAGTGTGTTGGCTTTTATGTATTGAACTGCTGTTTAGGAAAAGCAACCTTCATAACCATGGACTCCTATCTACAGTCTTCTCATTTACAAATCTGTTATTCATAGATTTAGGATCTTTCCTTAGTATGCTGATTGCTTTCAGTCAGCCAACTTCAAAATGGGAAACAGAACATCTCTGCTAACTCAATCTTATTCTTCAGAAAATTCACTTATTTCCTCAGAGTCAGAAGAGAGCCCCCCTCCATTTGAACACTCTTACATAATGGAAACAATAAAAAAAACCAGTGATTATTCTTCCCTGACTTACTGCTTTTTAAAACATCATTAATTTCCTCAGCAATATATAGATGGATTAATTTGCTCATCCTTTAATTTAGCATCATACAATTCAATATAGGGCCAGAGCAAGACTAGAGCAGGTAGGGTTTTTACCTTGCATGCAGCTGATTATGAGTTAGGTCCCTGATACCACATATGGCCCTCTGAGCACTTTGAAGCGGGAATCCTGAATAGAGAGTAAACCCTGAGGCAGGTGTGCCCCCTCCAAACCAATAAATATAATAAATGAATAGAATTGTATAGACCTGTGTTATAATTTTTCTCCAGAAAAATGTGGAGGAAAAATTACTGCTACAATACATACATTTTTCTGGAGAAAGATTATAACATAGGTCTATACAATTTAGAGGACCACACCTGGCACTTGGCCTTTCCTGTTTAAATTCCAGGGTATCTCACAGCTTGTCCTGGGTCCATCCAGTCCCTTTGTAAGGACCAATTTTGGGTGCTAGGAACTGAGGGCAACTAAGGCTTAAGTCAAGAAAATATGAGAGATGCCCAGGAGTAAATATTATTCAGAGTCAATTAACTCCCATGCTACAAAAACATAGCATTAATTGTCTTACTGTATCTATACAAAAAGGGCATTTGTCTAAAGTAAACTATGCAAAGAACATAAGAAAAAGAGAAAAGTGATATTTCACTTACAAATACAAATCCAGAAATTTCTGAGGAATTTGACTTTACAAGTCATAGGTACTACTTTGGGGATAAAGGTGATTAACTGGTTGGGGAAGCAGAGCACAGAGAAGAGGTCAAAGATAATCACAGAGGAATGGGAGTGCCTCGGGAGCACTGTGATGGGTGTAACCCAATAAACCTAAGCTCTCTGTGGCCGGGGGGGGGGGGGGAAGGACAAACCAATGTAATCCTACAATAGAAAGTTCCATTGTGTGGCATGGAAACATTTCAAGGTAAAACAGAAGTGAGGACTAAAAAGGAAGGGAGAGAAGAGCTAGAGGAGCTAGAGTGACTGAGACAGAATGAGAATAACTGACTATAAAAGACTGGAATATAATTTAATATTTCAGCCTGCAGGCTCTGAAGCCACATAGCTTGCATTTTAGTTTTAGTGCTTAATGTATTAGAATCTGAACTATTTATTTATCTTCTCCATGTATTAATAGTCTTATATGTGAAATGATAATAGTCTTTGGGTTGTTTTGAGCATAAAATTGCTTAGCATGTATGATGTTTAGAATTATCTGGTATATTAAAACACATGATAACAATATCTTTCTTAAACTTTTGCACAACTCTCCAATAAAAATTTACTTAAGTGAACGATATTATTCATATTCAATTTTCAATTTATTTGGAATTAACTTCCTATGGTAACTGAAGCGATAGTGGACAGTGGATAGGGAGTTTTTCTTGCACTCAGCCAACCTGGGTTCAATTCCTCCCTCCCTCTTGGAGAGTCTGTGGCGTATTCGATATGCCAAAAACAGTAACAAGAAGTCTCACAATGAAGATGTTACTGGTGCCCGCTCAAGCAAATCATTGAACAATGAGATGACAGTGCTACAGTGCTAACTTCCTATTTTAAAATAGTTCTGGGTGGGGCTGGAATAATAGTATAGATGGTAGGGTGTGTATCTGGTGCAAAGCTGACCTGGGTTCTATCCTCAGCATCCCATATGGTCCCCTGGGAAACCCCAGGGATACTTCTTGTGTGAAGAGCCAGGCATAACCCATGAGCATTTCTAGGTGGCACCAAAATAAACAAATTACAAAGGAAAGATTTATAACAGAGTTTGTGGTCAAGAAGAGATTGTTGGTTTTTTGGGGGGCGGGGGTTATTTTTTTTTAACAACAGAAAATGAAGAAAAAGCAAGAAAGAGGAACAGATAACACTAGAATCTCAGATGAATAGAGAAGTTAATATCTCCAGGTAAAAGCAATTCCTTTCTATAGCTACATGCAAAAGTTGGGTTCAAGAGCTAAAAGCTAAGATAAAGTTCTACTGACTTAAGTAAGTTTTGCTCTGATCTAAAGTAGATCAAACCTTTTCTGTTAGCACATAACTTTTCTTGAAATTAATTTCAAGAGTTACTAAATTCTGGGGCCAAAGGGATAAGACAGTGAATTAGATGCCTGCCTTACATGCAGTTGACCTGGATTCAATCCCTCCCTTTATATATATATATATATATATATATATATATATATATATATATATATATATGGTCCCCTGGGACCACCAGGAATGATTAATCCTTAAGCTTAGTAGTAAGCCTTGAGCATAGATGGATATGGTCTCCCCAAACAAAACTGAACAAAAACATTATTAAGTCCTTATAAGATAAAAATCCTGTATGATATATTCCATTAAAAATAAGAGACATTAAAAAAATAAAAGCATCTTATGAATCTTGCATCAACCTATAAATAAAAAAAATTTACTGGACTATGTCTATGGCACTAAAGTGCTTATCAAGTCACTGAAGTAAAATTCCAGACATCTACTTCTAAATGATTAAGGATATGAAGCAAGGAAAGGCCAGATTCTATATTGTGTCTTTGTCAACATTGTTTAGGTCAATTCTTGGAATAAGACATATTTGTCATTGATTTTTATTACAAGTAACAGTAAAATAAACTGTTTATTGCTCTTGCTTAGAAGAATTGCTACATGTTTTAAATATATGTAGTCTGACTTTGACTTTGACAGCCCTGAATTCATAGCATACCTTTACTACATCTCTCCTTCCACATCTATGAAAAAGAAACAATTTAACCACTCTTCAGCACATAATTTTTTTATTATTACACCTGTCACTATAGGATAGGTTATACAGTAATAAAAACTCTTGAACTCTCAGTGATTGAACACCTTATGTTTACTTCTCTTACCTGCAAATCCACTCGGGGTTTGAGGAGTTCTCTAGAACAGCTCTCCTTCGTGCCTACACTTAGCATTCCAGGTTTCTTAAATACTTTGACCATGTGACCAAGACCTTCCAAAAGCTCCACACAAAGAGGAAAAAAAGAACTGGGGATTTACAATTATACACAGCCACCTAGAATGTCATAGAGAATCTTAATATACTACTTTAGTGAAAACAAAGTTCAACTCTAACTTCGGTATTTTCAAAGTACTGTCTTAAAAAATAACTCTTCTCCCATGTGACCAAAAAAATAAAAAAGAAGAACTTTCATTAGACAGGGAAAGTGTTCATTAAATTAACATTCAAGGTGTCAGGGAAAAGAAAATTTCAAATCTTTGAAACCTAAGGATCATTAATTGTAGTGATGTTTATGGAGGCAGGGATATATAGATAATACTGTAGATTTAAGGGGAAAGAAGATGGACTTTACTTTGACCATAAAAGTACCTGGAAAATGGATAGACTCTATGGAATTTTATGTTCATTATTTCATGAATAAAGATGTGGCTCAGATAACCTGGAAATTGGCTCAGAACAGAGCACATGCATGTATAAGCCCTGAGTTCTACTCCTGACATATAGATACATAGATATATCCAAGTATATTTATGTATATATATATAAAATCTTTGATCATGGAATGAGAATATTTAACCTAAAAGTGATATTTAAGCCATTTTTAGAAATATTACTATTGTGTTAGATATGGAATCATTTGTTAAGCCTTTACACATTTAAACTATTCCATGTCAACATGTATATTACCTACTGATTAATCAAACACTTTTTAAAGAAGATTGTTTCTGTTCTATTGAGACACTATGAAACTAGTTGATCAATGGTGGAAAATTTTAATTGATTGTTAATAGTCAAAGAAAAGATGTTAACAGATCAGTCCTTTATTTTAAGAAAGAAAATATTTTAAAAAAGAAATAAAATATTGGTGTAGTATAAAACTTAGGTGAGAAATTAACTGTCTCATAAATAAATGAAAGGTCATATTCATAATAATTTTTTTAAAATGAGAATTTCTTCAAATATAGAAATATTCCTTTCATATAATACCAGTATAAAATTGATCTCCATAGTTATTAAGAGGTATAATCCATCTGTTTTAAAACTTAATTTTATCATTGATGAACTTATTTCATATGTCATAAATAGGATATGTATTTACTTTTTGCTTGAAGTAGGATGGTTCATATTCAATTTATGGTATAATAAAATTAGATCTATAGAATACCTCTAAAATTGATGAAGTATACCAGTTTATTTTAGTATTAAAGTGATTATTCTGCATTATATTAAATATCACTTGAAAATGCAAATGAATGCAAGAGTTTATTAGATTTGGGGCTTTCAAGGGGTTAGAATGTATTGAACATTTCTCTCTCCCTACACATACACAAGAATACAAATATAAACAGACCTACACTACATACTTATGGAAATATTAGATAGTCCGGAAAATACAACATACTTAGAGTGACGGGAAATACACAGTTTTTACCACAACTGCAGCATTGACGCAAATACAAAACAAAACGAACAACAGACTTTTGGTTTGAGGTCAACATTCATATATACTTAGTTCTCTCCCTAAGTTGCTCTGTGAGCTCATTGTTGTGGTTCACACTAACTGAATTTCCAAATGGCTCTTGCGTCTTGACCATTTCTTAGTTTGGGGTTCAGTTGTCTGGGTAGGCACAAGCATAACTATACCAGCTTCTTTTGCCTAAGTCAGTCAGTATTGCTTTCTGTTCTTTAAAACTGAAAATTTCAACTTTAATATTATGTAGCTAAAGCATTCAGGTTATTTGAAATTCCATTGAAAACTAAAATATGAAGAGTCTGATATAAAAAAAAGTTTTAAAGAGTTATATTATAGAAAATCACATTCCATACGATTCAGGAAAATTTTCTCATGACAGAAGAATATTTTTTTCAATATAAAAATAGATTACTGTTTACTCTTACCATGTTAGAAACTAAATAGGGGGATGAATGATAAAATAAATGGGTCAGCTACTACTATTCAACTTAAGCTTTTTAAACGTATCTCCTGAAATTGTGACTGTATTATTCTCTATGAAGATCATTTTTATTTGGTATTAGTTTCATAGCTGAGGTTCTGATTGCTTTGGAGCTTCAGAGGTTCCTTGGCTATTTACAAAAGTCTCAGAATGTTTGCTTTAGAGAATTAGGAAGATTTGGCAAAGAGATTGTATCTAAATACAAATTATTTTCTAGAGAATTTTCTGAACTTTCCCTTTAGGCAAGATTTTTTTTTCTTCCTCTTTTCTTGAACTCAAATCTATAAAGGAATTATATGATATTTCATTAATTATTATTCATAGTAATTCATGTTAAATACTGAGTAACTATTAATAGAGCACAAATTAGTCACACACAATCCTGATGGTTCTTCATAAATTTAAAAAATAATACAATTCTACAGATAAAGGCATAATTACATTTTTGCCTACAGCACAAATTTTCATTCCTGTGTTTGAGATCAAAAATTTTTATCTTCTAGGGTGTATTTGGGGGACTGTGCATAGATTTTGCACCTTCAGGCAGAATTTTTTGTACCAAAATAAAATGATCGTATATTTATCTTAAAGCATAAAGTACAATCATGCCTACATAAAACACTTTCTAAAATAGTGGTAATTATTTTGTCCAGGTTTGTTGATCACATCAGAAAGCTGCTAATAACATCAGAGCTGCAAGTAAAGACATTTTCATTTGTTCATGCAAAAACTAAAGCTCATCAGAGAGTGTCCTTACATCTGTATTGATTTGGAGAAGGTAATTTATCCCAAGTGAAAAATAACCAGTCTATATAATTTTTTTTATTTTGATGCTCTGTTCCCAGACTGAATATTTCAATCAACTTTAGCAGGTTTCTGAGCAACAAGGGCTATACATAGAGATAAATTTTGAGATATGCTCTCTTTATTGATAATTTAAAATGGTTTATAAATACTCTAACATATATAATATTTTTGACTAAAATATTTTAGTTTTAAAAATTTGATGTAACATTAATTATAGACTTAAACTTCAGTCTTTTGATCACTTCTCAAGAATACAAATTTTGCAACCAAACCATATTCAAATTTGAGTGACTCGTTGCACAATAATCAAACTCTGAAATCTCAGTATCTCAACAACTTCTTTTGTGAAACAATGCCGGATTATGGTCCATTGCTTCTCTTGAAGGAAGTGAATGTCCATGCTTGTCTTAAAGGAAGCATAGGACTCTTAATTGACTCTCTCCAGAAGTGTCAATATCCTTTTGACCCATTCTTCATTGGTCAGAATATTTCTATGGTCTCAATGTAACTCCAATATTCCTGGGGAATACAAAGGGGTACTTGCAAATTTTACTCGAACATCAACTTTTTTTTTTTTAATTTTAGAGAATATCAACATTAACCAAACCTCTCTCCAAAAGAATCACATCATTGATGAGAAACTTTCATCATGAGATGATTTGGTACCTAATTACACATATGCAATTACAATTTTTTATATAATGGGGGCACATAGGAGAGAGATATAAATACTAATCTTAAACTTTAAAATATATTGCAGTCCACTTGTTTTAGTCAGTAAAACTAACTTTTTAGCACTTAAATAGACAAATTATATTAATATAATTTACATTTCAAAGTTCAATTATTAATAAAATACATTATTACAAACCATCTGCTCTTTATCTGAAAATCACACATATAAAAATGTAATTAGATATCAAAACTAGCTTAATTTCTGGGATGAACTATAATCTGAGAAATTTATTTTCTCATTTGGAAGATTCTCAAATATGTTTGTTATTTACATTTTCAGTCAATTCTTTTTAAAATTTTAATTGGTCAAAGATTTTCTGTTCATACATACAAAAGAAAATAGGCATTGCCGAAGGCTGCAAGAATAATAATAGATAGTCCTAAATCAAAGACTTACCATCAATATATGAACCAAAGAACTCAGAATCAGTTTTTCTTATACTAACTTACTCAACCCAGGATTTTTGAATCATCTATATTAAACATAGACTTTTTCTGTTTAAATCCACAGTATGAAAATAAAGTCAATTACAGATCACAATCATATCCTGAATACTTTCCCAGTAACATGGGAGATTTTTTAAATTTTCTTTTTCTTGAAATAAACTTCACATGTGTTTTTATAAATGTAAACTGTTTATTAACTGTTATTATCCTAGTTTTATTTTAAAAATCATATTTACTATACCTACAAATAGTTCACATAAAATAACAAACCTAATATTTATGTTTTATAATAAATATTATGAATATTCCTCTCAGAAAAAGAAACTGTTTAGATAATCTGCTTTACACATAGAAAAGTCTAGCTTCTAAATTGACTATCATTTTTGTCTTAACTTTTTTATTGAGACAGTTTTTATTGTAAAAGTAAAATAGTGCCTTTTAACTAGAGTTAAGAAACTTATTTTTTTTTCCAAAGGGGGAAAACTATGGAAGCTGTAAATAAGTAATGATTGCCAAAGATCAGAGGAATTTTACATAAGACCAAAGCAATTTAATCTAGTGCTTTGATACAAGTTTGTAAATAATTCAGCATAATGATAATAATGGCATCTTGAGAATTCCCAGCAACAGAATCACCCTTGAAGGCATTACAGTATGATTAGGAATTAAATAGTTTTAAGACATGAATTTATTTTTGACTTTATTTTTCAGTGTGGGACTGAAATGTATTGTTTTTAATAGTTGTTACCTAATGTCTCTCTCTCTTTTTTTTTTTTGTAAACACACACACTAAAATCATATACTACTCCTCACTGCTGTACAATCAACTTAGCTAGAGGCAGAATGGTCATTTCCCTAGCAATCAAGAGTTCAAAACTAGTTGTTCTTTTTTTTTTTTTGTGTGTGTGTGTGTGTATGTTTTTTTCTACTTTACTTACATGGTATTCTTCACCATGTATTCTAAATTTTTCTGTCTCCTTAGAATATACCAGCAGGTATATTCTAGGTATATCAAAAAAGCTCAATGAGTCAGTTTTGCTTTTCTTCTTCTTGTAACTAGTTTAACCTTAGTTGACTTTCCTTCCCCACCTCGAGCCCATCCACCTCGCACCCCGCACCCCAATGAATTTGTATATCCTCCTGGGTAGCACTGTAGCACTGTCCTCCATTGTTCAACGATTTGCTCAAGCAGGCACCAGTAACATCTCCATTGTGAGACTTGTTGTTAGCACTTTCTTTTTTGACACATCGAATATGCCATGGGTAGCTTGCCAGGCTCTGCTGTGTAGCCAGGATACTCTTGGCAACTTGCCGGACTCTCTGAGAGGGACAGAGGAATCAAATCTGGGTCGGCGCCTGCAAGGCATATGCCCTACACACTGCACTATTGCTCCAGTCCTCCTGGGTAAAATAGAGAAATTGGACTCTGTGATCTCAAAGTTCTCTTTCCATTCCAAAATTCTCTAGGCCTATTTCTTCTAAATAATTTCTAAATTGAAAAAGAATAAGAGGGAAAAAGACCCTTTATTAGCAGCTCCTTCCTATTTGTCCAGTCAGTCTGTAGACCCCAGATTGCTTTAAGACTGTAGTGATGCTTGTCTAAATGGAAAGTTCTTATTTTACTTCCCAAAGGAAACATTTACAAATCCTTCAACATCTCATTCAGTTGTCTCCCCTTTAAGACATCTTATTACAGCCTTGCGGAGCATATTACTTTCTCGCTTTAATTGTCATTTTTTAGAGAAATGATGGGAACTACAGCACCAGAGAGATGATTTGACCTCTGGTGGACAAAGCAACCATTTGGGCTGGTGATTAAGGTAACCAACTTGGTGACCATGGGCAGCTCTGATCTAAAGAAACTGAGCTAGGAGGAAACGGAGACAACACCTGATTGTGCACTAGAGGGCAGAAAGAGGTATAAACTGGTCACACGGAAACAAGGGCAGAAATTAAGTACCACTGTGGGCTAGGCCAGTCAGTAGGCCACCATCTTGGTCACTAAGGGAGCTGTGTTGAGGCTGAAGGAGTAGGAAATGGAGGCCATGATGAATAAAACAGCCATACAGAAGTCGTTGGGATAGTCCTGTTGAGTAACAGAGATTATACTGGGATATGAGAAGGGAAGAGCAAGACAAATTCGACCTGCCACAGTAAGATGGCAATCAGCTTAGAAGTCCTACAAGTAGCTCAATTTCTAATTTTTTGAGAATTGTCCATATTGTTTTCCAAAAGGCTGAACCAGTTGGCATTCCCACCAGCAGTGTAGAAGGGTCCCTTTCTCCCCACATCCTCTCCAACAGTGGTTGCTTTTGTTCTTTTGGATGTGTGCTAGTTTCTGTGGTGTGAGGTGGTATCTCATGGTTGTTTTGATCTGCATCTCCCTGATGATTAGTGATGTAGAGTACTTTTTCATGTGCCTTTTGGCCATTCGTATTTCTTCCTTGGGAAAGTTTCTGTTCATTTCTTTGCCCCATTTTCTGATGGGGTTGGATGTTTTCTTCTTGTAGAGTTCAACCAGTGCTTTATATACCATTGATATCAACCCTTTATCTGATGAGTATTGTGTAAATATCCTTTCCCATTCTGTAGATTGTCTTTGTATTCTGGTCACTGTATCTTTTGTGGTGCAGAAGCTTTTTAGTTTAATGTAGTCCCATTTGTTGATCTCTGTTTCCACTTGGCTGGCCAGTTGCATGTCATCTGTGAAGATACCTTTATCTTCAATATCGTGGAGGGTTTTGCCGACCTTGTCTTCAATGTACCTTATGGTTTGTGGTCTGATGTTGAGGTCTTCAATCCATTTTGATCTGACTTTTGTGCATGGTGTTAGGTCGAGGTCTAAGCCCATTCTTTTGCATGCGGTTGTCCAGTTGTGCTAGCACCATTTGTTAAAGAGGCTTTCCTTGCTCCACTTCACATCTCTTGCTCTGCTCCCTTATCAAATATTACATGATCATACATTTGGGGTTATGTGTAGGGATATTCCACCCTGTTCCATTGGTCTGCGGCTCTGCCTTTGTTCCAGTACCATGCTGTTTTAATCGTTACTGCTTTGTAGTAAAGTTTGAGGTTGGGGAGGATGATGCCTCCCATTGTCTTTTTCCCAAGAAATGTTTTAGCTATCCGTGGGCGTTTGTTGTCCCATATGAATTTTAGGATTGCTTAATCCATTTCTTTGAAGAATGTCATGGGTATCCTTATAGGGATCGCGTTGAATCTGTATAATGCTTTGGGGAGCTGCTGGGAATATATCCCAGAGAAGCAAAAATGTATAGTCGAAATGACATCTGCACTTATATGTTCATCGCAGCACTGTTTACAATAACCAGAATCTGGAAAAAACCAGAGTGCCCTAGAACAGATGACTGGCTGAAGAAACTTTGGTACATCTATACAATGGAATACTATGCAGCTGTTAGAAAAAAATGAGGTCATGAACTTTGCATATAAGTGGATCAGCATGGAAAGTATCATGCTAAGTGGAATGAGTCAGAAAGAGAGAGACAGACATAGAAAGATTGCACTCATCTGTGGAATATAGAATAACAGAGTAGGAGACTAACACCCAAGAATAGTAGAAATAAGTACCAGGAGGTTGACCCCATGGCTTGGAGGCTGGCCTCACATTCTGGGGAGAGGGCAACTCAGAGAAGGGAACACCAAGTAAAATGAAATGTGGTCGGAGGCCATGCGGGAGAAGGGTGATGTGTGTCGAATGTAGACTAGAGACAGAACATAATGCCCACTCAACACCTTTATTGCAAACCACAACACCTAATTAGAGAGAGAGAACAAAAGGGAATACTCTGCCACAGTGGCAGGGTGGGGTGGGGAGAGATGGGATTGGGGAGGGTGGGAGGGATGTTGGGTTTACTGGTGGTGGAGAATGGGCACTGGTGAAGGGATGGTTCTCGAACTTTGAGCACAAAAACATGAGCACAAAAATGTATAAATCTGTAACTGTACCCTCACGGTGATTCACTAATTAAAAATAAATAAATAAATGTAAAAAAAAAAGAGAAGTCCTACAAGCAGTACAGAGAACAAGGGAAAGGAGCAATTTTAATATCAATACAAATCAATCCTGAATTCTTTACAAAATAAAAATCACTTTTCACTTTGTAGTCTATAAACAATAAGTTATATATTTTGAACAGTCAATAAACCCTAGTAAATGAACAATAATTAAATCATTAATAAAGCATATATTAGTTCTATTGTGTTTTATATAAATCACTTTAATTTATTGCACCTCTTTGGTGAAGTATTACTAACAATACAATTTACTGATTTATCTTTTTGAATTAGATTTTTGGCCATATGGTATAGAAATTTAAATTAAACTACATCATGTACTTTAAATTGTAAATAAAAATTAAATTATTAAAAATAAATATGTTGGTGGTGGGTGTGGCTGGAAGATTATAGACCTCAAGCTTTATCAATAGTATTATAAATCATGGCACAACATTAAACAAAATTAAATTATGTACACACATACTATTTTAGTACTACTGTAAATGGAAAAGAGACATACAGTTGTATAAAGTATAATGTCTGGTCAACGATCTTTATTCAATATAATAAAGTCCCTATCCATAATCTATCAGGAGTTGGGGTTTTTGGTTTTTAATTATCATAATATCTTATAAAATGGGGAAACTAGATTCAACATTTCTACTAATAGCTGAATTAATACTAAAGTTATAGTAATCTTCAAAATATCAAGTTAGTCTCTAGAATATACTTTTAACCTGGGTGCCTTCACATTGCTCTGTACTTTATTAAGAAAGCATCTTTTTATAAATAGACATGGAAAGTATCATGCTAAGGGAAATGAGTCAGAAAGAGAGAGACAGACATAATTACTGCATTCATTTGTGGAACATAAAATATCATAATATGGGGCTGGAGTGATAGCACAGCAGATAGGGTGTTTGCCTTGCATGCAGCTGACCCGAGTTCGATTCCCAGTATCCCATAGGGTCCCCCAAGCACTGCCAGGAGTAATTACTGAATGCATGAGCCAAGAGTAACCCCTGTGCATCGCCAGGTGTGACCCCAAAAGCCAAAAATAAATAAATAAATAAATAATAAAATAATATATATTAATATGAGACTAACACCCAAGCATAGTAGAGACAGGTGCCAAGAAGATTCTCCATGATTGGAAGCCTGTCTTATGAACTGAGGGAAAAGGCAGGTTGGATAGAAAAGGGATCACTAAGTCAGTAATGGTTGTAGGGATCGTTCGGGATGGGAGATATGTGCTGAAAGTATATAAAGAGCCAAACATGATGGCCTCTGATTATCTGTATTGCAAACCATAATGCCCATAAGTAGAGAGAGAGAGTTAAGAGGGAAATTGTCTGCCATAGAGGCAGGGGGAGGGGTGGGACGGATAGGAGGAGGAATACTGGGGACATTGGTGGTGGAAAATTTACATTTTGGGGTGCATTGGGATGAGTGTTAAATCATTATATGATTGAAACTCAAACATGAAAGCTTTGTAACTGTAGCTCACAATGATTCAATGAAAAAAATTAGTAGAGAAAAGAAGAAAGCATCTTTTTTCTCTAAAATTGAGCTTCAGGAGCCCCCGTTATCGTATTGCTAAGGTGTCATTTGTGAGTACCTTTAGTTGATTCTTAAATTTTATTGAATATACTTAGCTAAAGAATAGATCCCATATAAAAAGTTTTTATTTGCTACTTGTTTTAATAAAGAAGAAAAGCAAGCACTGAATATGGTGCTTGCAATTATATCATACTGAATGGAAAATACACAACTTCAGGATGCCTTCTCATTACCATCAGGCATTTCAAACGGTCAGAATGCTAAATGCCGAGAAGGTCCAACAAGAATATAGTTGTATGTTATGCGGCCAGGTTCACTCTGCTGGGTAATTATGTATTTTCAGTCAAAATAGCAATAAAATCTTCCAGTGGAAGCTTCCCAGTTTTTCACAATGTGGCCTATCAATTCTAAGCTACTCATATGGCATTCTATATTGAAGTCAAATGCAAGGGTAAATTAAAATTAAAACAAGGAATATGAACATAGACAAATGAACCATGTGATACTTCATTTTTTAAAAATTTTTCTGAGCACCATTTTAAATTATATTAAAAACCTGCATGATAGGAACAATTGCAATTGCACAATTGGAAAAATTGGAATTATAGACATTTATTTTTTTTCACTGAGAGAAACAAAATTTATATTATATTAGGATGGGTTTCCTCACTGAGATAGAGTAGTATATGAATTTTATAATTTTTTATATGTGTGCTCTCTTTATATCTGATGAGGAAAATCACTCTCATAATCTTACTTAGAATATAAGCTAAATACCCAAATTTAATATGTAACTTTCAAGTTAGGAAATAAGCCTATGTATGAATACAAGTATAGATACAAAGAAAAATCATTATGGTATAACGCAAAGTGGACAATATATACTTCCAGATATACATTTTGAGTCAGAAAATAACTTTAGAAAGTAGTATTAACCTCTATGTTCTAGCTCTTCTAGCACTTGAGTCTCTCCAACAGCATTGACTTTCTAACAGTGCCTCCTCACTCACCTGAATCTCTATTTTCACTTCAATTGCACTTGTCTATTCCCATATAGACAACACTTTTACACAGTTTGGGTATTCTTTTCCTGTAGCATTGTTAAACTAATAATGGATTAGATAGCAGGAACAGAGTCATTGCTCTTGACTCATTCTGAAAGTCTACTTGACCTTTATGCTCTTCCCCATGAAAACTTTTATTGGTAGTGTAGATTTTTCTTAAATGCCCAGACTGAAACCCTAAAAATACTGTGTGGCAATCCTATTCACTACATAAGAAACATAATATTTGAAACTACTTTATATGATATTTGAATATCACTTTTTCATTCCAATTTTGTTTTCACTGAAGTGTTAAAAGTCTAAATTATAACTATAAGAAGCTTCAAGATAGTTTTTAAAAAATCACCTGCCAGTATCTCTGTTGATGTTTAAAGAAAATTCTTGGCTCTTCTAATTTATCTGAATAGGGAATATCTATGCTTATTTTCATTTGATAACTAAATATTTAAACAAAGTAACTATTAAATTATTGATGCAATATGAGTAACAAAATTATAGAACAACAAATATAAAATGGTACATTAATACAATTATGCTTTTAATGTTAAACTTGGTGTATTTTTTCCACCAGATTTGTCTTTTTAATTAAGAATTGCTCAGATTAATTTGAATCTCATTCCTTGCTTGAAAAAAAATGTTATAGCTGGGAACAGCTAATGAAATATTCTCTACATATACTTCCAAGAACTACTTTTTACTGCCTTATTTATATATGTTTATAAACAAAATAATGGAATAAAACACAAAAACCAAGATAAACTTAGCATACTAATCACACATTTCAATCAGATAAAATTCTCAAGTAAGACTCCACTAGTATTTGGTTGTGGATCAAGTAAGAAAGGACCACTTCCTCTTTGAGAGTTCCGGTCACATGAAGTGCATTCTTGCTTTATTTCTCAGGTTTCTTTTGATCTTGAATCCCTCTCTTCCAGGAGAGAATGTGTATCTTAGTTAAACTGACAAATATTGAAAGATAAAGAATGGTTAGCCTACACCTCTTCTTTCCACTCTTAATTGAAGGAGCATATTCTATGTAGACTTCTACCAGGCCTTCAGTAACAATCCTGAAGACTATCTCTTCTTCTGTGATGGATATTTTATATAAGAGTGTGTAGATAAGTCATTCTACACCTGCAGGTTAATATTAGAAAGCTTAATTACTTACAGAAATCACCCTCCTCTCCAAAGATCTCCCTAAGTGCTTTCTTCATTATTCTCACATTTTCCAGGAAGTTCAGAACTGAGATTTTGGGGTGGACAATAATTCCTCAGTCCCCTAATACTCAAAATTATAGTATGTAAGTTTTATTTATATTTTAGGTAACTTGCTTTTATTTAAAAATGGATTTTATATGCTTATTTTGTGGCACACCCAATGTTCTGAGGGTTACTTCTGACTCTTCACTCAGTAATTACTCCTGATGGTGCTCTGGGTACCTTATGGGATGCCCGGGATTGAACCTGTGTTGCAATCTTTCAAGGCAAGAACTCTACCCACTGTACAATCTCCGGGCAAGACATGGGTTGTTTGTCTTGTTTATCTATTTGAATATTTGAACGAAACTTTAATTTAACTTAGAATTGTTTTAGTATTTATTTAGGTTTCTTATATTTTCATATTTATTTAGTATAGAATCAACATATATTTTACAAACTAACAAGTATATCAATAAAAATACTGATGTTTTAAACCTCTGAATTTGCATATTTTATAGTTTTTTTTCTTTGACATACCTGGGGTCATAGTGATAATATAGCATCTGAGGAACTTATCTTTTATACGGCTGATCCAGGTTTGATCCCAGGCATCATATATGGACCCTTGAGCACTGCCAGAAGACTAATTCTAGCAGGAACATGACGCTCTTAATTTTCGTTTAGCTCAACTGAAATTTAAGTGGGCTTCTTCCCAGCACAAGGATCTTGACCATCCTTTTCTTAGAACATTAATTTCATAAAATTTGTAATTGCATATTATTTTTCTGCTCAAGATATAAATCTTTTTACTGTATCCTGCCAGTTTACAAATTAAAGTATCTTTCTCATGGGCATGGAATGATTCCCAGTGAAATGTAATTTTTGATGATGGTAATAGCACCGTTCATCTCAATGGGAGGGCAGGGGCCTAACTTTCAAGTGATCATTATAACCAAAGTCTAGGCTTTTTAACCAACTTACCTCCTAATATTCCCGGTGCTTTTACAGTAGCTCAGACCAGAGTGTAAAATCTTTCTACACTTATATTTCAGCAGACTTGAGTTTCATTTCACTCCCCTATTGACATTAGTCAAGTCTGCCTTTTCTGTTCAACTATCTCCTGTGCAACATTGTAGCACATGGATATTATTCCTTATAAAAAGACAGACCTGGATTATTCTAGCAGACAATTTAAAATATAGCCCGTTTAATTTTCCAGAAACAGCCTATAGCATCGGCATAGCTGAAAAAAACAAACCTTGTCATAAAGAAGATGCAATAATCAGGGCTGGAGCGATAGTAGAGCGGGTAGGGCATTTGCCTTGCACGCGGCCGACCAGGGTTCAATTCCCATCATCCCATCTGGTCCCCAAGTACTGCCAGGAGTGATTCCTGAGTGCAGAGCCAGGAGTCAGCCCTGAACATTGCCGGGTGTGACCCAAAAAGCCAAAACACAAAAAATAATGAAGAAGATGCAATAATAATTAATACTAGGCATCCTCTAGTAGATCTAAGAAAATACAGGAGCTCTGCTGGAGTTGAGGATTTAAGAGTTTGATGTTAAAATGAATTCACATGAAAGATCTCTTAAGAAACTTGATATATCTTTTACAGAGTAGAAAAATAGTTTATAGAATACGGTAGGAAAAGAAGCAATGATAGAGTTTTTTATTTGAATCTAGACTTCTTCCGGGTATGTGACAGAGCAATTTGTGCTTCAAATTTTCACTGCTTCCCCAGTAAAAGATTGACATCACTTTTGCCATGTTAACTAAGAAGAGACCTATCTTTATTAGCAGTCCCTTAACTTTGGATAGGGTCATGAAGCTTCTTAATCGAACAAGTAATAGCAGTTGTGAAACCAGTAGAAGCTTGAATTATGCTGGTGCCGTTAGGCTTATTCCATCTCACTTCTAACACCATTTTAAGAGGAACACCCTCAGGCAGATAGCTGACATACAAACATTGGAAACATTTGAAATAGAGCCATATTATTGTGCCATTAATCAGCAGTGAAAGGCACAGCTGCCCAATTGAGTTCAACCTATTTAGGTTAAGACCAGTTGACACAAATATTAATGACAATTAATAAACCCTAAGTATTTCTAGGTCAATCATAATTAAAATAATAACTTATCAGCAAACTTTCAGAGATCATTGTTATAATAATGCAGCAGTTATTTTGCAAGACGTCTATTTCTTCTGTTGTTGGCATTACTGAATAACTATTTTACAGTGAAATGGAACTTTTTGCTTGGCTTATCAAATAAAATTCATCATATGGCTTACAAAATAGAAGTCTTCATATGATCTACCTTTTCCAACATGACATAAATGGAATATATTCTGGCCATCCATTATGAAAATCCATAGATAATTATGAATTTAGAGGAAAGAAATTAATGATTTTTGGTGTCACTTGAAAACAAGAAATGGGTAAAATAGGGAAAGATCGCTGATTGAGAAATCTTGACATCAGGTTTTCTGTACTGAAGTTGCTAGAATAATGAGGCCTGAAATGACTTACTTATCATTAAAGTCTCTGACTTTTAGACCTTTTCTGTAATCCAATCCTAAAAGATCAAATGATAGATTACTAAATATTACTTGCATTTTGTCCAAATATAATAAACAAATCTTCCTCTCCTTTTATACATTTTACATGTATCTTTCTGCATGTTTTTCCTCCATATGTGTAAATATGTATGCTATATATTCTAGTCATACCACACATACACACTTAACATACATATACATTACTATTTCTTCCAAGACCTACTGTGATATCATATGTTTATGGTATGAAATCTATTTCTCTCTAAGTGTATATGCACATATATGATGGAACAGATTCTTACTAAAACAAATGGCAGGGCAGGTGAGACAAAGGTAGTTTACAAGATTGAAGTTGTATTTTTATTTTTTTGGTTTGGTTTGGACCATACCCAGTTGTGCTCAGGAGCTACTCCTAGCTCTGTGCTCCACTCCTCTTCAGGTGGTTCACAGTGTCCATGAGATGAAGTGGCATATCTTAATTTCAGGTGGTTCACAGTGTCCATGAGATGAAGTGGCATATCTTAATTTAATCTCAATCTCAATCTATTACTCAATGAATTTTTCATCTTCTACCATAAAAGTAACTGAAGGAAAATTTGTTCATATGCTTTGTAAATTAATAACAGGAAATTTGTGTTTAACCTTATAACAGGAAATTTGTGTTTAACCTTGTTCAACCTTATTGAAATTACTTTCAATAATTTTATATAACTAATTAAAAGCTAATTATATTCAGAAATCACTAGCTTAAATTTGTCATGCAATTCAGCTAGTCATAGTCCAACCAAGTTTAATTTCTTACTTTCTTTAGTATACCATGTTATCCTGGGTTTTGTCTTGGGTTTTGTTTTGGGGGATTTCACCCAGTGGTGCTCAGTGCTTACTCCAGGCTCTGCATGCAAGAGTCACTCTTGGCTGAGCTCAGGGGACCTTATGACATTCTAGAAATTGAGTCCAGGTTGGTCATATTCATGGTAAGTGCCTTAACCTCCGTATTATAGCTCTAGCCCTAGTTATATTGGTTTTAATTGTTGAAAAGTGTCCATAATAAAATTTAGTGTAAACAATTTTTAAAAGCATATTTCACTGGTGTTAAGTACATCCATATTGTTTACAGCCAATATCCAGAAATCTTCATCTTGCAACTCAGGTTAATTACTGATGCCAGTGCATAACCCCAGTGTATTCACTTGAATGTGAACTATTTAATATAAATTGCAGTGCTATCTCTATTCTTCCCTCTTCCCTGGCTCCTGGAATCCACTATTCTTTATCTGTCTCTCTCTATATATATTTTTTTTAAATTTTTTAAATTTTATTGAATCACTGTGAGATAGTTACAAGCTTTCATGTTTGGGTTACAATCTCACAATGATCAAACACCCATCCCTCCACCAGTGCACATTCCCTACCACCAATATCCAGGGTATACCCCCCCTTTTCCACCCTCCCCCTTCCTCTAAGGCAGACAATATTCCCCATATTCTCTCTCTACTTTTGGGCATTATATCTTGCAACACAGACACTAAGAGGTTATCATGTTTTGTACATTATCTACTTTTGGCATGCATCTCCCATCTCAACTGGCTTCTCCAGCCATCATTTTCTTAGTGATTCCTTCACTATTCCATCTGCCTACTCCCCTCTGCTCATGAATCAGTCTTCCAGCTATGGGGCAATCCCCCTGGCCCTTGTATCTACTGTCCTTGGTTGTCAGCCTCATGTGATACTACCCTACACTCGACAAATGAGTGCAGTCCCTCTATGTCTGTCCCTCTGTTTCTGACTCATTTCACTTAGCATGATACTCTCCATGTTTATCCATTTATAAGCAAATTTTATGACTTCATCTCTCCTAACAGCTGCATAGTATTCCATTGTGTAGATGTACCAAAGTTTCTTTAGCCAAAGTTTCTTTTAGGGCACTCGGGTTGTTTCCAGATTTTGGCTATTGTGAACAGTGGTGCAATCAATATACAGGTACAGATGTCACTTATACTGTGCTCTTTTGCATCCTTGGGATATATTCCCAGAAGTGGTATTGTGGGGTCATAAGAAAGCTCAATTTCTAGTTTTTGAAGGACTGTGCATATTGTTTTCCAGAAAGGCTGAACCAGTCGGCATTCCCACAAACAGTGAAGGAGCATCCCGTTTTCCCCACATCCACGCCAGCATTGGTTGCTTTTGTTCTCTTGAATGTGTGCCAGTCTCTGCGGTGTGAGATGATATCTCATTGTTGTTTTGGTTTGTATCTCCCTGATGACTAGGGATGTGGAACATTGTTTCATGTGCCTTTTGGCCATTTGTATTTCTTTTTTGAGGAAACTTCTGTTCATTTGTTCTCCCCATTTTTTGATGGGGTTGGAGGTTTTTTCTTACACATTTCTACAAGTATCTTGTATATCCTGGATATTAATCCCTTATCAGATGGGTATTGAGTAAATATTCCTTCATATTCTGTGGGCTCTTTCTGTATTTTGGTCACTGTTTCTTTTGAAGTGCAGAAGCTTCTTAGTTTGATGTAGTCCCATTTGTTTATGTTTGCTTCCACTTGCATGGTCAGTGCTGTTTCGTCCTTAAAGATGCTTTTAGTTTCAATGTCATGGAGAGTTCTGCCTACATTTTTTCTATGAACTTATAGATTCATGTGTGATATTGAGGTATTTAATACACTTTAATCTGACTTTTGTGCCTGGCATTTGACAGAGGTCAGAGTTCATTTTTTTGCAGGTAGCTATCCAGTTTTCCCAGAACCACTTGTTGAAGATGCATTCCTTGTTCCACTTCATGCTTCTTGCTCCTTTGTCAAAGATTAAGTGGCCATATATTTGGGGGTCTGTGACAGGATGTTCAACTCTTTTCCATTGGTCTGCAGGTCTGTTTTTATCCCAATACCATGCTGTTATAAGTACTACTGCTTTGTAGTAGAGTTTGAAGTTGGGGAAGGTGATGCCACCCATCTTCTTTTTTCCAAGGATTGCTTTTGCTATTCATGGGGGTTTATTGTTCCATATAAATTTCAGGAGTGTTTTGTCTATTTCTTTGAAAAATGTCATGGGTATCCTGATAGGGATTGCATTAAATTTGTATAGTGTTTTGGGAAGTATTGCCATTTTGATAATGTTAATTCTCCCTATCCATGAGCAGGAGATGTATCTCCATTTCTAGTGTCCTCCTTTATTTCTTTTTTTTTCCTTTTTTTCTTTTTGGGTCACACCCAGCGATGCTCAGGGGTTACTCCTGGCTCATGAACTCAGGAGTTACTCCTGGCGGTGCTCAGGGGACCATATGGGATGCTGGGAATCGAACCCGGGTCAGTCGTGTGCAAGGCAAACGCCCTACCCACTGTGCTATCGCTCCAGCCCCCTCCTTTATTTCTTTTTTTTTCCAACTTTTTATTAAATCACCATGTGGAAAGTTACAAAGTTCTCAGGCTTATGTCTCAGTTATACAATATTCAAACACCCATCCCTTCACCAGTGCCCATATTCCACCACCAAACACCCCAGTATACCCCCCCGCCCCCACCCCCACTCCCTACTGTATAACTAATGAATTTCACTTCATTTTCTCTTTACCTTGATTACGTTCCATATTTCAACACAAAACTCACTATTATTGTTGGAGTTTTCCCCCAAGAAAGACAGCCTTACTACCAAGGAAGCATTTGATAGTTAGTTTTCCATTGCTGGGAATGAAGAGATATGTAGCCCCACTGCTCCAAGTACATAACTCTTTTTTTTTTCCTTTTTCCTTTTCCTTTTTTTCCCCCCTCATTCCCCTTCCCGTGCCTCATAGTATGGTGTATGCCACACTGAGTTTCTCCCTGAAAATGGGAAATAACCTGGAAAGAGGGATATTTCTTCTTCTTGGCTGGCGTGGGGCTTTTGCTTAGTTCACAGTCCAGAGAGGTGGCTGCTACATTAATAACCTTCAATATTTCAACAAAAACTTACTGTTATTATTTGGAGTTTCCCCCCAAGTCAGACCTGTTCAAAAGGAACCGTTTCACATTGCTGACAATTATAGATGTTAAGTCGGTTTTGTATTTCTGTATAAAGTACAGGGGAAATTCTGCCAGAAATTGCATAGCCCAGCTCACAGTCCCAGTGAATTGCTGTAAGAAGTCTCTGGAACCGAAGTCTTTAGGCGCAGAGGGTCCGCTTCACTCTCAGCAGCTCCGAATTTATCTTGGCCGAGGGCATGCCGGTTACACCCCCTTCCCATGAGTCCCTAGGAGCTCCAAGTGTAAAAATCGAATATCTCTGGGTTAGGACTCTTAGAAGATGGCATCTGCCATGTGGGTGCCACCGCCACCGCCACTGTTTTCTGTGCAGGAAGACAGGGTGGGGAGGAAAAATCCACCCCTGGGCAGCACAGAGTTGCAGCCCAGTTCGCAGTCCCAGTGCATTGCTATTAGAAGCTGCGCTGGATGCCCGAATGTGTTAGGTCTCTGGAATCAAAGTCTTTAGGCGCAGAGGGTCTGCTTCACTCTCAGCAGCTCTGAATTTATCTGGGCCGAGGGCGTGCCCTCCTTTATTTCTTGAAGTAGTGTTTTATAATTTTCCTTGTATAGGTCCTTCACTTATTTGGTTAAGCTGATTCCAAGGTACTTGATTTTCTGAGGTACTATTGTGAATGGGATTTTTTTAATGTCTCTTTCTTCTCTTTCATTATTTGTATATAAGAAAGCCATCAACTTTTGGGTGTTGATTTTGTAGCCTGCCACTTTACTATATCAACTTATTGTTTCTAGGAGCTTTTCTGTAGAGTCTTTAGGGTTTTCCAAGTATAGTATCATATCATCTGCAAGTTGTGACAATTTGATCTCTTTCTTTCCTATATGTATGCCCTTGATATCTTTTTCTTGTCTAACTCCTATGGCCAAGATTTCTAGTACTATATTGAATAGGAGTGGCAAAAACGGACAACCTTGACTTGTGCCCAATCTTAGAGGGAAGGCTTTCAGTTTTTCCCCACTGAGAATGATACTTGCTGTGGGCTTTTGGTAGATGGCTTTGACTATATTGAGGAAAGTTCCTTCGATGCCCATTCTGCTGAGAGTTTTCATCATAAACAGGTGCTGAATCTTGTCAAATGCTTTCTCTGTATCTATTGATATGATCATATGGTTTTTATTGTTTCTTTTATTAATATGATGAATTATATTATTTGATT
Source organism: Sorex araneus (assembly GCF_027595985.1). Lineage (NCBI taxonomy): Eukaryota > Metazoa > Chordata > Mammalia > Eulipotyphla > Soricidae > Sorex > Sorex araneus. Next base: position 377,532,145 of record NC_073302.1, on the reverse strand, counting down.
TGCTAATGTTAAACCATCCTTGCATCCCTGAAATGAATCCTACTTGGTCATGGTGTATGATCTTTTTGATTAGTCATTGGATTCTATTTGCTAATATTTTGTTGAGGATCTTTGCATCTGTGTTCATCAGGGATATCTGTAATTCTCTTTCTTTGTGGTATCTTTGTTTTTGGTATCAGGGTGATATTTTCTTCATAGAAACTGTTTGGAACTGTTTTTGATACTTCAATTTCCTGGAAAAGCTTAAAGAGGATTGGGAGTAAATCTTCTTTAAAGGTTTGGAAGAATTCACTGGTAAATCCATCTGGGCCAGTACTTTTGTGCTTGGGGAGACTTTTTAATTACTTTTTCAATTTCTTTGATGGTGATAGGTCTGTTCAGGTATTTCAGGTATTCTTGGTTCAGCCTTGGAAGGCTACAGGAGTCTGGGAATTTATCCATTTCCTCGAGGTTTCCATGTTTCATGGCATAAAGATTCTCAAAGTAATCTCTGAGGATCCTTTGAATATCTGTAGTTTCTGTTGTAATGTCACCCTTTTCATTTCTAATTCAGTTTATTAGGGTTTTCTCTCTCCTTTTTTTGTGTGTCTTGCTAAAGGTTTACTGATCTTGTTTATTTTCTCGAAGAACCAGCTCTTGGTTTCATTGATCTTTCGGATTATTTTTTTGGTTTCCATCTCATTAATTTCTGCTCTGAGTTTTATTATTTCCTGTAAAAAACTAAGGCTCGCCGAGGGGCGAGTGCACTCGCGGGCTCTCCGGGCGGCTCTGTCTCACCGCCCGCGTTCGGTGCCCTGGAACCGCAGTGTATGGGCTGGATTGGGACGGCCGGTGGCCAAGGACAGGCGAAGGAAGAACGTGAACCAAGCTAGTTGCTGATTAGTTACCGTTTATTCAATCTTCCATCTTTCTCATCTCCCGCACTCCCTGCTCCGGCCTCTCTCTGGATCTACTGCCGCTTCTTTCTGGCTTCTCTCTCTCCTCCCCCTTCTCTCTCCCACCTTGCCTTCTAGGCTACACCCAGCCAGGTAGCAAAATCAACAGAAGAAAGCCCTTCCTGAGGGCAGGGCATTCCAAAGCCCTTCCTCACTCTTAAGGTTTTTTCTTTTCCTTAGTCCAGGAACTTATTAACATCTTAATACTAGTTATTTTTGTATGGACATAGCAAGGGATACATTGAGGCTTGCAAGGCAGCTCTCCTGGCAACATCTTGCCACAGGCTCAGACCACAGCACTCAGGCCAGATTAATCATTCCTCACCCTAGCAGGGTCCGAATCTAGTATCACTGTTTGGATCATGACAGCATTTGTCCATGATCAAGCTCTTAACTTATAGTTAAGCATTAGGCACTTTGGCCAGGCCCATCTCGATGCCAGGGTAGCACACAACTCACTGCTTGCCCTGGGTCCTTCTTGTCCCACGTCGTCGGGACCCTGCTTTGGGGATGCTAGGAAGTAAGGGAAGCTGAGGCTTAGGTCAAGAGAACAGATGCCCTGGAGGAAAATATCATGTAGAGTTAAATGACTCCCAGGTTACAAAAGCATAACATTTGTTAAGTCTTCCTGTGTCCATACAAAAAGGACTTGCTCTGAATAAACTATGCAAAGGACTCAAGGAGAAGAGAAAAACATTATTTACAAGTCAACAGAACACTAAGAAAGAAGCTACAAATAAATAAAGAGGAATAGGAGCACTGTAACGGGAGTAACCCAATAAACCTAAACTACCTGAGGCTATGTTATCCTACAATTTCCTTCCTTCTGTTTGGGTTGGGCTCCTTTTGTTGGTCATTCTTTAAGCTATTAAGCTGTGAGGTTAGGTTACTTATATGGGCTCGCTCCTCCTTCTTGGGGAATGCTTGTAGAGCTATGAACTTTCCTCAGCTTTAACACAGCAAAAGCCATCGGTTTTGGTAACTCATGTCCTTATTGTCGTTTCCAGGAAACTTTTGATTTCCTCTTTGATTTTCTTTCTAAGCCACTCATTGTCCAATAGTGAGCTGTTTAATTTCCAGATGTTTGATTTCTTTTTCTGTTTTTTGTGTGTGATTCATTTTTAATTTTAGCGCATTGTGGTCTGAGAAGATTGTTGATACAATCTCTATCTTCTTAATTTTATAAAGGTATGTTTTGTGGCTCAGCATGTGGTCTATCTTGGAGAATGTTCCATGCACATTTGAGAAGAATGTATATTCAGCTTTTTGAGGATGAAGTGTCCTGCATATATCTACTAAATCCCTTTCTTCCATTTCTTCCCTCAGATGCTGTACGTTTTTGCTAAGCCTGAGTCTGGTTGATCTATCAAGAGGTGATAAAGCAGTGTTGAAGTCTCCCACTAGTATTGTGCTGCTATTGATGTCTTTCTTCAAGTCTATGAGTAGTTGTTTTAAGTACTTTGCTGGTCCTTCATTAGGTGCATATATATTTAGTATTGTTAGTTCTTCCTGTTGCACACATCCCTTTATCAATAAGAAATGACCTTCACTGTCTCTTGTGACCTTCTTCAGTCTGAAATCAATGTGGTTTGATACTAAGATGGCTGCACCAGCTTTCATATGGGAGTTATTCACCTGTAGGATTGTTTTCCAGCCTTTGACTTTGAGCCTGTGTTTGCTCAGACTGTTGAGATGAGTTTCTTGCAGGCAGCAGAATGTTAGGTTCAATTCTCTAATCCATCCTGCCAGTCTGTGTCTTTTAAGTGGTGCGTTTAACCCATTGACGTTGAAAGAGATTATTGTTATGGGGTTTTGTCCCATTTTTCTGCTAAAGTTTGGTGTATTTGAGGGTCCTGTCTTGTCTTAAAGTAGCCCATTCAGTTGTTCTTGTAACCATGGTTTTGAGTTTATGAAGTTTCTGAGCTGTTGTTTGTCTGTGAAACTGTGTGTTTTTCCTTCTGTTTTGAATGAGAGTCTAGCTGGGTAAAGTATTTTTGGTGAGGCATTTATTTCATTGAGTTTTTTTACTATGTCCCACCACTGTTTTCGGGCCATGACGGTTCATCAGACAAGTCGGCTGTGAATCTTAAGGATGCTCCTTTATAGGCAATTTCTTTCTTTGATCTTGCTGCTTTCAGGATTTCATCTCTATGTAAGGTTTTGATCATTTTGATCAGGATGTGTCTTGGGGTATTTTTATCTGAATTTCTTCTAGCTGGTACCCTTCGGGCCTCCTGAATGTGGTCACATGTTTTCTTCAGCTCTGGGAACATTGTAGCAATGATGTCTTTGACAGTTTCTTCTTCATCAGGGTTTTTTTCCTGTCCCTCTGGGATGCCAATAATTCTTATATTACTCCTCTTGGCTTCATCACAATCTTCTCTTGCCATCTGTTCCCAGATTGTCAGTCTCTTTTTCATTTTCTGTTGTTTTCTAGAGCGTCTCTGGACTTCATCTTCGAGCTCACTAATTCTGTCCTCAGCAGCTGTTACTCTGCTCTGAGGCCGTCCAGTGAGTTTTTTAATTCTCTTACCAGGTTTTTCACATCTGACATTTCCGTTTTTATTTTCCACATCTCTACCTTCAAATCTTTTTGTATTTTGTTGGTATTGCTTTCCATTGTTTCTTTTAGCTCCCTAAACATCCTCAGTAGCTCCTTTCTAAATTCCTTGTCAGAGAGGTTGTATAGCACTTCATTGCTGTTGGGGTCTTCTGGGCTAGCCTCTTCAACAAGTAAGCTTGGTGGGGATCTGCGTTACTTTACCATGGTGACCTATGTGGCTCAGCCCTTCACACTCACTGATATATATTATTCTGCAAATGATGCAATATTAATTTAGGTTGGCTTAATGAGATATTGGCTAATGTGTTTCTGTTGGTTAAAGCTAACCTGGTGAAAGTTCTAGCTAAAAGGGTAACTTCTGGTTCTTGTGGAATATGGAGGGAAGAGAAAAAACTCGAGGCCGCAGCGGCCGTGGCTCCAGGCAGAAGCCCTGACCTGGGCTGGTACCTGAATTTGGTGGCAGAGAGTGAGCAGAATGATTCAGCTTTGGGTACAGCGCAGTGTCCCTCAATTCCCGTCCCCTGAAGAGAAAGAATGAAACCCGGCTTTCCTAGGAACCGGGCAAGAACATGGCCCCAGGCAGGAGCCTGACCCAGGCTGGTACCTGAATTGGGTGGCCTGTCTCTATATATTTGACTAATCTATGAATCTTGTATAAGTGAAACCACAGTTTTGTTTGTTTGTTTGTTTGTTACTGACCTCTTTCACACAGCATGATATCCAAGAAGTTATTTCATATGATAGAGTCAAAATATCCTTTCTTTTAAAGGCTGAATAATATTCCATTGTATGTGTGTACTATAGTTATTTGTTCATCCACTGATGAACATTTGGGTTAATTTTAGTTTGAGGCTACTACGGATGATGCTGTTGTGAACATAAATGCAAAATTAGTTGTTCAACATTCTTTTGGATATAGTTCCAGAAATGTCACTGTTGAAGCAAACAGCAATTCTATTTTTAATAGTAATCTATTTTATAGTAACTCTATTTTATTTGTAATACTATTTTTCAGGGCTGGATCCATAGCAGAGTGGGTAGGGCATTTGCCTTGCATGTGGCCGACCAGGGTTTGATTTCTCCGTCCCTCTTGGAGAGCTTGGCAAACTACCAAGAGTATCTCATCTGCACGGCAGAGCCTGGCAAGCTACCCGTGGCGTATTTGATATGCCAAAACCAGTAACAACATGTCTCACAATGGATACATTACTGGTGCCTGCTTAAGCAAATCGATGAGCAATGGGATGACAGCGATGCTATTTTTTAAGTAATTCTATTCAATACTTGAGAGACATTCAGAGTGTTTCTCTATTCACAGTCTCACAATTCTTAATAATGTGATTACAATATAACTCAGAAATATATTGGTCTTGTAAGTAGTTGCTGAAGGGCCAAAATAAATTCTGCAATGAACAGTTAAGACAATTTCTCCCTTCTTATAGGTTACTATAAAAGTTTAGTACTCAAAAGTAAATGTTACATGATATTGGATTAAAATATTTCATTCTCATAGTCAGAGTGTGATTAAATAGAATCAAGCTAAAAATAATTTAAAAATTCCTGGAGACTTCAAAAACAAAACTATTATGCATTATAAGATTTTGTTTTCCCTAAATATAATCAGATTTTAAAGATTATACTATAAAACCCACAGTCATATTTGTCAGTGAGTTACTGGTTACAGATATTTGTAAATGACTTGATTAGAAATAATTGTCTTTTCATGGAGATTCTTATAATCATAATCCAATTTACTAAGGATATATGAATTCAAATTATAAGTGAGGCCACTTTCAGGAATTGATATAGGTAGATATCATATTTTCTCTAATTTTATGTTTTTATTTTTTTAGAATTAAGAAATAGTTAGAGGCTAATTTAATTAATATTTATCGAGTTCCATATTAATATTTTTTCTTTGTAAATTTACACTAGCATGTGGTTAAGTATATATTTTTTCTGGAAATGCATTTCAACATAATTCTACATGAATTATAGAAGATTTAGATTGTCATGTAAACCTGTGATGCAACCACAGAATTTAGAGATAAACACGATTTCTTAGGTGGTTATTTTCACAATGACATTTTATATACATAAGTGGACAAATTAAACTAGTTTCCTGGAATCTATCATGAATTCTCCTGTGATATGTTTTAAAGTTTTAAACTAAGCTCATGATATGTTTAATATTTGGAATGGAGGATACAGGAGATTGATTACCGCACCAAACTCCAAATTGTTGAATGAATGTCTTTGAGAATACATATCTAACACTGGTTATTATTTGCTGATACTTAAATAAATATAATTTTAATAGAGGCAAGATTCAAACTTAAAATTTCATTGTAGGTATGTTGAGAATTTAGAAGAAAGTCCTATTTGTTTTTTCAGTTTGTTAGTGCAGTCCACAGAAGAAAAAAGAGGTGAACAATTTAACTGGGTCTGTCAAACAGTCTTTCTGAGGTATTTATTCCTCAAAATAAACCCTGTTCTTTTGGTTGATTTGTCTTCTTTCAATATTCATTTTTAGTTCCTTCAAAAACACTTCCTAAGTCAAAAAAATGGCCTTTATTAAATTTAAGTAATAAAAATTTTTATCAAACTCTTCAGTTAGTTGCATTGTTTATGAGAAAAAATGGTGAGATAAATATAGAGTGCTCTTCTGATACCTTCAAGATTATTTTTCAGTAATACAGATGTATTTATGCGATATTGGGACTGATCAAACTGAAATCTTTCTGTTAGCTTGAGACCTTTTTCCAATGATCATCTTTGTACAGTTCAACTTTTAAACCTGTTTCTTCAAACACTTATAATACCATATATCTATGTATTCTCACATATATTTTGTTATCTCTCTTCAAATTAAGTGGGAACAAAAAAATATTTTTACATAAGTTATTGATAGTATAGTAAGGCTTATGGGGAGAGATAGAGAAAGAAAGCTGTAAGAAAGAGATAAGGGAGGGCGGGAGGAAAAGAAGGAGAAAGGGAAAAAAGGAAAGGAATGCTAGAATATCAGGTCCCAGTAGATTTCTGATGAAGTTTTTCTTGCTGGCTTATGTCTGTTACTTTAGTTATAGTTGTTAACCTTTTCTCTTGAATTTCATACTTTCTCTGCTGCAATTGATTATTTTAACATTGATGAGGGTATTTCAGTGATCATCTTTAGGATTTGTTGCTCTGAGGACTTCCAGGATTTAGACAGCTCTGATATGTTTTGGGTTCTTCTCATCTTTATTATTTATTTTTTTTATTTATCCATCAGTGCTGTTAAATTACAGTATGCCTTACATTACACAAGGAATAGGGTTAAAAGATGTTTACCCAGGTTTGGTGGCAGTTGGGACAAAGCAATCACAAATTCCCTGCAGTGGCCATAGCTGAGTTTCTGTGTGTCTGCATGACTTGTAAGAATTAGCATTCATGAGTGTTTTGTGGTACTGATGGTTCTAAGGTTTAGCAGGCCTGGACAGTGAACCAGAGTCCACAGTTACTTCTGCAGGATACTTGAGTGGTGTTGAAATCATACTGACCAGGGAAGTATAAACTTGTCTTCTCAGGAGCAGCTGGAGCACAGACCCCCAACTATGTGACTGTGAAAGAATTTGTGTTTATGAGCACTTGGCACCAGTTGTAGTACCAAGGCGAGAATGGATCTGGATATCGTTCCCAGGTATGAGGTTGTGTCTGGCAATGCTTTGGCTCAAAGTTTAAGCAGGTCTGAACAATAATCAAGTTTCAAAGTCGTGGGTGCCTAAGGATATATCTAAACACCAAAACTGAATAAAGTGGGGAACAAGAATTTGAGCTTGCTAGTGCCTGAGTGTGTGCTTGGCTTAGTCTGAACAAGCTTAGGGGTAAAGAGGATCAAGATTGCCAGTTCCTGTGTGTAAAATTTGTTCAGTCCCTGGCTGTGGCCCGGGTCATACATCACCAGTGCCTAGTAAGTGCATATTGACGGTTCTGTATAGTACTGAGGGAGACATTAGGTGCAATATTGTAAGTTACTGGGGGACCTGTGTACAAAGGTCTAACATGCTTGTGCAGTAAAGAGTAGTGATTTGTGCTGGTACATGTTTGGGGCCATTGGTGTGCCAAATTTTAGCAGACCCAGAACACCTGGTAGTCAAGGCTAGACAATGATGAGCCCCTAGTCACAACTTTGTTCAAGTTCAGACTGGCGGATAATCTGGTGAACAAGATTATAAGTAACTGGCAGTTCCTGAGTGTCCTGCCAAAGTCACGAGGGATTGATGAACCCATGGAAGGAGTGGTTGGTTTTAAGATGATGATGGTAGCTTAGGAATGGAATGGAAGCACAATAGGCAAACCACAGCTATGCCTTGTGAGGTGTGACAAGTGAAGTTTGACTGTGGGTATGTTGCTCCATTTAGCAATTAGATGAGATCTGAGAGGAAATGGTCAGTTAGGTTTCAGCAAGTGTCTCTTATTGACCATTTATTACTGAGCTAATTGAGGTGGGCAGAGGGCACCCAAGGAATTTGCCTACTAGGCATGTTACTAAAAAGAGAGATCCATTAAGACATCCAACAGCAAGACTGTGCAAGGTTCCCAAGATATGTCTACTGGTGACTCTATTAAATATTTTAAATATTTTGGCAACAGGAATCAAATATGGGGTCTATCAGCAGGGTAGTCACCAAGAAGTCTGATAGTGCCTGTTGATGACTCTGCCCCTTGTTTATATCCTAAGGTTTCTTGCCTTCAGACCAGTGCAATTAATAATTGCAGGTAAATCATATGATTAGGGTTCAGGATGTTGAGGTTTAAAACAACACCCCTCTGTTTTAGTTACTTCTTTTTGGGTCATGACAGAGTTTTTTCCATGACCATGCTCTTAACTTATTATACTTCTTATGGCACTTAGCTTGTCCCTTTCCGATTTGGTGTGACAAATTTTGTAATTCTGTAAGGGTAACTTACAGCTTTCCCTGGGTCCATCTTTGTCCTCATTGGGACTCTCCTTTTGGGTGGTGTTAGGAAGTAAGGGAAACAGATGCTTTAGTCAGGTAAATATGACAGATGCTCAAGAGTAAATATTATTTCAGGACTCAATTAACTCCCATGCAAAGGGCATAAAGGAAGGAGAAAAGCAATATAGGATTATTAGTGCCTGATGGAATTGGGTGTGCCACAGGGGCACTGTTGTGGGAGTAACTGAGTAAAACCCAAGCTCCCTACAGGAGGAGCAAGGACATCCCAATGTTATCCAAGAGTTAAGCTGTTAAAGTTTATGGTGTTCATGTGAAAAATTATTGCATATGACCATCATCAAATTTCCTATGCCAAGCTCCCAGAGAGGGATGGAGGAATCAACCCCGGGTTGGTCGTGTGCGAGGTACCAGTATAAATTGGATTAGTCAACATAAATATAATTTTTTAACTTTTAGAAAAATGAAAATAAAACTACCATTTGATACAGTAATTCCACTTTTATGTATTTATCAAAAAACACAAATCACTAATACAAAAATATATGTTCACAACTATGGTCATTGCAGTACTACTTAAACTAGTAAGATCTGAAATGACCAAGTGCCTAACAACAGATGGGTTGATAAATTATATAATTATATATATGTATCCATTTATAAAAATACTATTGAGCTATAAGAAAAATAAAATCTTGCAGTTTGCTTTAACTTGGATGGAACTGGAAGAACTCTGGCAAAGTGAAGTGAGTCAGAAAGAAAACGACAAACACCAGATGATCTCTCTCATTTGTGAAACATTAAAAAATAAAAGGTATCAGACACGTAATAAAAGAAATGTGATCTGACTTCGCTAGTAAGGGATCCTGGAACTCTGATGGTGAGCATGGAGAAACAGCACTGCAAGTATGAAATAAAAATATTGACAGCCTTACAACAATTTTAAAAATTAAAAAGGTAATATATATTAAGTAGAACTATCTGAAAAAAATAAAATATCCTATGACATATAGGTGGATAATTATGTGGCATATATATGCCAGCTATTCAAAAGATGAGGTAGTGCCTTTTGTTATTTAAGGTTCATATTAAGGAAAATAAATCAGGAGAAAGTGAAAGTACTTGATCCCATGTACATGTAGTGTAGAAAGAAATACGGGAAGGAAACATATTCTCCAGTGAAAACATATGTTTTAATTATGACTGCAGAATTGAAGTTACAAAGCAGAATGTCCAATGTACCGCAGTGGATGGATACTAGCTTGTAGCTGCATGGTTAACATTGTAACACTTAAGTGTCTAAATACTCTCATAAATTAATATAACCTCAATTTCAAAATAATAAAATGTCGGTTATTCATTAAAAATAATTAGAAAACAAAATAGGAAGGCTCTAGGTCTAATTTACATCCCTCTGTAGAAATTCTACTTTTGTCCTCAATTTGCATTCCCAGATCTTCATATTTAGATTTCAGTAGTTTTGTTATAATCTGTGTGCTTCAGCTCTAAATAATATTTGGATTTTATAGTTTTCCTTAATTTCTGATTAGACATTACTCCCCAGCTCTGCAGTACTTTTAGCTGAAATTCTTATAGGTATGTTTGGCAACAGGATACTTTGTATGTCATTTAGGAATTCTTTGATTTAGTATTAAATAACCTAATATTTTAAATCTGACCTCGGATTAGGTTCAAGAAATTCATCTATGTCCTTGTGTGTTTTCGTAAATACTGCAAAATAAATGTAATTGAGATTGCATATACAGGTTTATTATTACCAGAGAGATTATATTAATTGATGAAACTGAAAGTTGACGTTTTTAATTTATGTTTATGTTTTATTCCCAAGATAACTTTTATTTTGTTAAAAATATATACAAAGTACAAATTTACTCATTAACACCTGTACACAAATGTATATATGTGCTACTAGTTTATCTACAAATTAATTTTTATATTCTCTTCAAAAGCAGAGAGCAGAATTAAACCACAAATTTATGTTTCAACACAGTATATTTTTATTCCTAAAACCTACTAGCAGAAGTTAAATTTTCCAGATTTATCCAAGATTTTCAGCATTGAATCATTTTTAAAAATCATTGAAAATAACGTTGTTGATACACGATCAGAAGCATGTGTCTCCTTGATGCATGTGAGGATAGAATTGGTGATGGTAATAGCCAATGCACGTGTATCTGAGACTGACATGTGACTTTGAGTCTTTTCCACACAGTGCACATGGGTTTGCAGCTGCAGCTGTTATTTGCAGAGTCTGGCACTATTTATGCCTCTGCCTCATGTTCTCTTCAGAGTCCTTGTTCTCAAACAGTCACCCATCACTGATTGCCAAATGCCAGGTTAAGCTGTCTGCCGCTTCTGTTTTTTTCTAGCCGTTCGCATCTCTGCCCTATCTTTGAATTCAGCCTTCACTGTGACTTTGAACAAATTCTGTCTGACCTATTTTCTGTCGTGGCCCTTCAACTCTTGAAACTGATTCAAGGTTATGTTGCTCTCATTTCTTTCATCACCTGTCCTGTCCACATCCGTAGATCAACAGTATTTTACTAAATATTAAATATGAATAAACTACACTTTTCTTTATATAGTTTTTATACTGTGCAAGGTACCATCAAACATTTTATCATCATTGTTTTTAGTTTGATTCTCACAAATATGTAACGTTAAAGAGGACATTGTTTTTATTAAAAATTAGACTATCTAGTACAGATAAGGACCAGGAGGATTGCTCCACAGCTTGGAAGCCGGCCTCACATGCTGGGGAAAAGGCAGCTCAGATAGAGAAGGGAACACCAAGTAAAGGATGCTTGGAAGGCCCACTAGGGATGGGAGATGTGTGCTTAAAATAGACTATAGACCAAACATGATGGTCACTTAATATCTGTATTGCAAATCACAGAACACAAAAGGAGAGCGAGAGCAAAAGGGAATGCACCTGCCACAGAAGCAGGGGGAATCGGGGGGCGGGGGAGAGATACTGGGAATATTGGTGGTGGTGAATGGGCACTGGTGGAAGGATGCATACTCAATCATTGTATGACTGAAACGTAAACACAAAAGTTTGTAAGTCTGTAACTGTACCTCACGATGATTCATTTTAAAAATTAGACTATCTAGCCATATGTATATTTGAGTAATATCCTATTAGTATAATATGTTAATGTAGTTTTCTCAAATTATTATTCCCTACTTAATTAATAATGATCCATGTTAATTTCTCACCAAATTCAGCTCTTTTCTACCTCTCTTTTACTAACTTCTATGTCCTATAGACAATTTGAAGCACACCACACCAAAACCTGTTAAAGGAAATCTCAGGAAATTACTGGAATTTAGGTGTTTATGGTTCCCATGCTTTGCATGAACTGGCTATAGAGATACTAGAGGAGCTTGTGGTTTGGGAACAAACTCATGTGTAAGAAGAATCAGCTGCTGGAGAAGTCAAAATACAGAGCCTTCATGATGAGTACTCTTGAATGAGAAGAAAATAGATCCAAACATGTATTTTCTTTCAGAGTCTCCATCATTTATCAACTTCTGATAAATTGTATCAGCTGAGAAAAATCAAAAAACAACAACAAAAATATTTAACGGACCTTGATTCATTTTCACAGAGCAGACAAAAGGTCTTACTATACAATTGAGAGGTAATAAATCGATAATTAGTAAAATCTCCCTGCTACTTTCTAATATTATTTTAAATTACCATCATATCTTATTGCAATAATAGCTCAACAAAGTGAAAATTTTCTGTTATTATTTAAAGAACAGTGAGAAATAATTACACTTTATGCTGTGGCTCTCCTATTACTTCTTCAAATGATAAAAAGGAAAACTTACCTGACTTCAATTAAAGGAAACACAAATTCCTTTCTTAACTACCAGCTGTAACATCTTTCACTTTGTATCAATTATCCCCACTGAACCATAAAGTAGTTCCGTAATGGATAACATTTCCGTCACATTATGTGAAGATACATAAATTAAATCATTCTTACAAGGTCCACTTAATTTCTGGCATGTAATATTCCTTCCCCAAATGGTTCATGGGTTATTTGTGGTTTGCTTACAATGAGAGACCTAGCAACCTGGCTAGTTTCTTAAGGATTTAGTAAGTCTACTCATGCTAGTTATAGTTCAGAGAATTCAAAGCATTTTCATTACCAACTTTATATATTCTAGACATAAATTAGTTCAGGATGGGTTAATTTAAGCTTCCTTCACTACGTTGTTAAGAAAAACAAAGTCAAAAATAATGTGAAATCATAGTTCCATTTGGTCAGCTAAATCTGTTAGGTAACTGACAGAGTTTAGCATATCAATAGGCCCATGCACCCCTGAGATTGATGTGTTGTTCCTTGCACCCTGTTGTAATTGACATAAAACATGTCTATAATACCATTTTGTTTCCTAAAGTCATATCACAATTACATCAACATTTGGAGACTTATGTTACTTGGGAACTCTTCCAAAAGGGAGCAAATTAAAATGTTTATAACTAATGGGAAAGGGTGTGCTACTATTTGCAGATGGGTTGAGAAAAATAAACCTGATTTGGAGACATTGAACATGTGACTTCAGAAAATTTGGTTACACCCTAAGTTTTCTTATCTGTGAAGAACAAAATATTGCCATGTATTGGTATCATTATAATACATACCTGTAATAATATAAGTGAGGTATTTTTAAATTAATAGCCAAGTTAAATAATTTATATATATATTCTTTCTCATCCTGATTATTTTATTTTTTGTTTTTTGTTTTTGTTTTTTGGGTCACACCTGGCAATGCACAGTGGTTACTCCTGATTCTGCACTCAGGAATTAGCCCTGCCGGTGCTCAGAGGACCATATAGGATGCTTGGAATCTGAACCCGGGTCGGCGATGTGCAAGGCAAACGCCCTACCCGTTGTACTATTGCTCCAGCCCCTCATCCTGATTATTTTAGATACTTCTCTTTCTCTCTATTGCTCTTTGCTCTTTCTCTGTGCTTTTGAATTTTTCTTCGCTTGTCTCTAACTTTTTATCCTATTCCCCAATGTCTCTGTTTGTATATGATGTCTGTGTACTGTAAATATATAATGAATATCTGAATATAATTGTAAGTATATGTGTATGTATAATATAATTTGATCCTTATATGCCTCATTATAGCTCATTTTATTCAATACTCTTAACCACACATTTTCTCCAACACCTTACTGATATGTTTTTGGTATTCAAACCAAAATCACTCTAGCCTACGGGTTTTTGTTTTTATGTTCTGCCTTTATGAAATTTTCACCTGTTGTATTACTTAATGAGTAGCCTCTTTCTGATTATTCATATATAAATTTAAAAACTGGTCACTCAAAAATGTCTTTCCTGAGTACGCTACTTATCTAACTCTTCCTTATTCTACAATCATCCTATGTCCAAAGTAATTTTGACTTTCTTTGTAGCAGCAACTACAACCTGAAATTGACTCACCCCTTATTTCTAAATTATAAAAAAGTCTGCCTCACATTAAAATGTAAATTTTTATTCATAATTATATTCATAATGTCTAGAAGAACATGTGTCATAAAAATAGAATATTGTTAGTATCTCAATGGAGAATTAATATAGTCTTGAAATCAGGTAGAGTTTCTTTATATCTTTTTTTAAAGGAATAAAGTACATTTGGAGTATTACTGGGAAGTTTATGATGGGTAGTGAATTTATTTAAATAATAAAATTTTTGTATACTTACTCCTTTCCATTTAAAAAGTTTCATACTAGCACAATATCATCAAATGTGAAGGAAACATTTTTAAATTTATTCTCTATTATAAACTAGCAATCTTTCACAAAATATAGTTAACTTAAAAGGTTTAAAATCATTTCCCACTTAGTTAACATTTCCTGAAGCTATAAACTCTCCAAACTCCGAATTTTCCTACCGACTCAATAAGCTCCTATTGAGCTCTAAATACTCTATATATAGTTCAAATAAAACATATTGAGAGAATGATCTGTATGATTGAGTGAGGAGAGGTTGGTAGGTAGTACACTGGTGATGAGTATAGAATTGGAATTATGTGCATGAGAAGCTACTATTAATAACATTTAAATTACAATTTCAATAATTTACAACTATTGAAATTTTAAAAAAATTAATTATTGTTAAAATTATTATTAAAATTTTAAAAATAAAATAACTAAATAAAACAAAATTCCTCCAGAATATAGTACCAATTTTTTATTACAAATATCAAATTTTTCTTTATGCTATAAAGTCTCATCATACTTCAGCCTTTAATAGATGATTCATTCATTATCAGAAATTTCACATTTAAAGTTTGTGCCATTTGCATGTACCTCTTGCTTTACCTGTCAATCCATATAAGAATAGCAAGTTACTAAACTTTATGGCATCTTTGCCATTTGTCAAGCACAATGCTCCAGGCTTGATGTTTCAAGTACATTTAATCCTAGAAACAACTTTAAGAGGTAAGTATTGTATTTTTTCTGATTTTTAGATAAGAGCATGCAGACAAACAGAGGTTTGCTAACTAGTCCAGTTATTGCATATATATATGGTAGAAACTGCCATAAAGCAGGGATATTGAAACCCTTTTTCTTGCACTGAATTTTAAAGATCAACCCAAAGTCCAACATTCCTTTAAACATGAATCTTATTAGTACAGCCTCTTTTGTTTTTCTTATTCTCACTGTTAAAGCATTCTCATGGCTTGAAAATGAACTAGTCATCAGAACTTGGAAATAATTACTTCCTGAGCTACGACTGCAGTTCCACCAGAGTTGAGTCTTGGTTTTCACAGGATTTATTATTGACAGAAACACAGGTCTTTAAGAAGTCCCTGATTTTTGTACATGTTATGAAAGTTAGCTGTGAAAAAGGACAGGGGAGAGTAGAAACAGACAGAGAGACGGAGGCAGGCTGATAGACACTGAGACAGAGATCTTGTAGCCATAGGACAGAAAGTACCTATTAATTCTCATTTTATTGTTTAATAGTTGTTAGCCAAGAAGTTACTGTATAGGCAGGAAGAAACTCCTAACACTGGGCCTCAATGTGGATGATTTTCTCATAAGCTCTCTATTGTTACTGTGATATACCATTGTAACCTTTAACACAGTGCTCCCTGTCAGTGTTCTTCAGTGACCTGTGACATGAAAATGTTGTCTAAATTCCTTTTCTCCTTTTCCTCCTCTTTCCTATCACCTGGTTGACTGACAATGAGATTTCTGAAATCTTTTTTTCATATACTATCTTCATATTAGCTTCCATGGAATGGCCTCTTGTTCTTTTATGGATGCTATTCTTTGACACTTCCCCAATTTCCCTCCCTTCTGTGTATATGCCAGTATTTTCTGGATGCTCTTATGCTGCGCACAGCCCTAATATTTCCTCAAGCAGAGCTCAAGAATTTTTCTGGAGAATCAAGATAAGCTCATGTAAGAATCATATCTTTTACATATTTTCATATACAGATAGTGGCTACCTTCTGATCGTTACATCCAATGCCTGCTAAATTATTCCATGAGCCCTTTGAGAATGGCAAATATTAGACACATTTACATGCCTCATATTTAATCTATATTTAATAAACATTTGATGGTATGAACATTTTAAACCTAAATTATTTAGTGTTATGGGTACAGTATGACTATTACATTATGTAAATACATATATTTGCGGGGCACCCATAGCAGTATTCAGGGGTTTCTCCTGACTCTGCAATGAGGGAACACAACAAAATGTGATGCTTGAATCAAACCTGGGTGGACCACATGCAAGGGAAGTGCCCTACCCACTGTACCATCTCTCTGGCCCCTATAATGTATATTTTTAAATATATACTGAAACTATCATCTAACTCTCTGGTAAACTTGAATTCTTTTATCAATGTGAGTGACTGTGTAGGAAGTTTTGTACTTCCCCTAAAGTTTATTTCTCATATTAAAGAAGTACTTTATGGTTCTTACAGAAGTATTAGCAAAAATTATAATTAAACAGCATTACAAAATACACCATTTAAAAATTTTCAAATTAAACAGACTACTAGTAAATGAATTAGTAAGTGAATTAGAAGAGATTTTAGGACAAGAATTTTTCTCCCACTCAATTCCTCAGATATGTGGACAGCTAATCTTCCATAAAGGAGCAAATAATATGAAGTGAAACAAGAACAACCTCTTTACAAATGGTTCTGAGAAAACTGGCCACTTTATGATACCATGCATAGAAGACAAATACCAAAATGGACTAAGGAATTCGATATTAGATCTGAACCCATGTGCTGAACTGAGAAAAAACATGTAGAACACTCCATAATATTGAAGGTATAGGTATTTTCAAGAATTTCATGCCATTGGCCAAGTAAATGGCAGCAAAGAGAAATAAGTAGAACTACATAAAACTAAGAATATTCTGGACTGCAAAAGAAACCAAAATTAAAAAGGAACACCACCCCTGCCACACACACACACACACAGACTGGGTGTAAAAATTTGCCTGCCACTCATCTGATAAAGTAACTTTATAAGAAAATAACAACTAACCCCACCAAAAAAAAAAAAAGAGAGAGAAAAGAAAACAGAAACTTCCACAAAGACACAGAGATGATAGTCAAGACATATGAAAAAATTATTTGTATCACTTATCATCAGCGAAATGAAATCAAAGCAATGAGATATTATCTTATACCAGTGAGATTGGCACACACCACGAAGAACAAAAAAAGCCAGTGTTCTCATGGATCTGGGGAAAAAGGGACCCCTCCCCATTCACTGCTGGTAGGCACGCCTACTGGTCCAGACCTTTGGTAAAAACAATGTGGACACTTCTCCAAAAACTAGAAATTGAGCTTTCATCTGACCTGGCAATTCCATTTCTTGGCGTCTACCCAAAGGCCCTAAAACTCTATTCAGAATAGACATTTTTATTCCTATGTTCACTGCAATAATATGTGATAATCAAAATCTGGAAACAACCCAACCATCCAATTACAGATGACTGGATAAAAAAAGACTAATATATATGCACAATGTCATACTATAATGGAATACCCAATGGAATAAAATCATGAAATTTTCTACTACATGAATGGCGAATTCCATGTTGAGTAAATTTAGTCAGAAAGAGAAGGACAGACGAATGATTTATTTTCATATGGTATGTAAAGTATAGGTATGTAGCAATTGCCCAAAGGCAACAGAAATAACTAGTCTTTAGTAGGAATCTTACCATAGGGGAGAATAAGAGGGTGGACACTGGAACAACAAAAGAGCAAGATGGACATTCTAGTGTAGGGGTGGTGCTGGAATGTGTTGTTAGACATGGAAACCTCTCATTAACAATATTGTAAACTATGGTGGTCAAACCTGGGTTCAATTCCTCCATTCCTCTTGAAGAGCCTGGCAAGCTACTGAGAGTATCCCACCCGCATGGCAGAGCCTGGCAAGCTACCTGTGGCATATTCAATATGCCAAAAACAGTAACAAGTCTCACAATGGAGATGTTACTGGTGCCTGCTCGAGCAAATCGATGAACAATGGGACGACAGTGCTACAGTACAGTGCATGGTGGTTGGAATAAAAATTCCCCCCACACACACATGATATTTTTCTCATGTCTCTAAAGTCTTCCAAAGACAGTAATGCTAAAAAAGGGGGGAGTTTAATAAAGTGGTTTAAATCCTAAGTCCTTTCCTTACTATCATAAAATTTGCTCAAGTCTTGTACCCCTATTCTTATGTTGCATGGTAAAATACTGTCATAAAGGGTAAAACGGGAAATAGATGTAAAGCATAGTCCCAAGTGAAGAAGATTAATTATATTTCAATCATTAGAATTAATAGGTTCTTTCAGAACATGTAAAATAAGCTAACTTCTAACTTCAGTTACGGGAAGTTAACTTCTATCCCTGGTGCCTTTGACTATAATCTTTCTCTTCTCAGTCCCACGTATAAGAAATGTCCAAGGTTTACAAGTTCACCCTATTGCTAATAGCCTGGGCTATTCAGTATGCTTTTCCAAGTCAGAAATCATACTTAGCTTTTATTTTTCTCTATCTATAAAATGGTAAGTTAAATTCTTCCTTCAAATAGAACGATGTTCTGATTTGAGAGGAGGGATAAGCCTCCCAAGATGAGCTCAGGATGCCTGGCTTTGAGCACCTGTGAGTCTCGCTGAAGCCTGTGATTTAATGCAAGGCCTGAGGAGGTGGTGCCACTTAGGTTGTGCTGTGCCAGGGATTACCTGGCTCACCCTGGTGCTGGGGTGTGGCTTCCGGGGTGCCTAGATGCACTTGGTGGGGGCACG
Organism: Sorex araneus; assembly: GCF_027595985.1. Taxonomy (NCBI): domain Eukaryota; kingdom Metazoa; phylum Chordata; class Mammalia; order Eulipotyphla; family Soricidae; genus Sorex; species Sorex araneus. The sequence goes on along the minus strand of NC_073302.1, from coordinate 377,513,363 downwards.
TGGTGCAGAGTTTAAGCCAAAATCAGAAATATGTAAAACATGTGCCTTAACTTTGTACTGTAGTCTCATCTCGTTTGTGTTCCATTTAAAAGATGAATGAACTAATATGTCTTTGCTCATGTGCATGTATATGTTTTGTGGTAATACTGAATATCAATGGGATAGACTATCCTCTTCTAAAAATGATCTATTGACTACGGTATATCGAATTTTTCTAAATTAACTTTGGAATCAGACACTGATCATTTTTTCTTTATATCCTTCCTTTCGTTCTCATGAGCATGATCAAAAATTCGTCCTTTGAAACAGATGCAGCTGTCCTTTCAAGTGTCAGCAAAATTCTCTGTGAACATTGTATAAGTATGCCTCACATAACTACAATAATATTATAGGGTTCATTTTTAAAAAATGAAGAAATAGAAATTCTTGTTTTCAAGGTGGTTAAGACACATTTGAGTTGATAATATTGACATTGATGAGACAACTTACTATACCAATAATTAATTAGATGCACTAATGGTCCTTTGTCCTAATTTGGGGAAGTCAGTTCTTCACCCCAAATGGAATCTACAGGTAGAAATTCTTTCCTGATTAGGTGCATGTCTGTAACATTTATATAAATATATCTGTTTATTTAGCAATATTTTTGAGGCTATCTAAGGCTGCCCTTGCAATAACTTTTTTTCCATATCACATAGTGCTTAATTTATAACTTTTTTCCACCTCGCACTCCTTCTGAAGAAATGTGAAGCTTCCCACAGAACCTAACAGCTGTTTATCACTCAATTTTGATGTTGCCTTTTTAAGCAAAGTTTTCCTAACTGCCACCCACACCTTTTCCAAGGTCTAGTATGGGTTTCCCACCTTTAAGTTCTCCAGGCACCATACTTCCCCCCACGGCATTTCCTGGTGAATGTTGCCTATGTACTTGTTTCCATAACAGGATTTTAACTTCATTAGGGAGACATCTATTGTTTATAGACATTTGATTTCCAGTTCTTTAAAACCGGGCTTTAGAAAGTCTGCAAAAGGGCCGCATAAATTATACTCAGAGATGATGCCTGTGTTTGCCTGTTCATAAATAACAGTGTGAACCTGGTCTCAATTGCCTCAAGGCCACCAAGTTCAAAATAATGGAATCTGACTGCATAACCCATACTTATGTCTCTGAAGCCTAAGTCCTCTTCACTTCTCTAAAGTTAATTTCTTGATTCTTAGACTCTTTTATTTTCTCACTGGAAACTCCTGAATATGTATGCCCTTGTATTCTTTGATGACTTGAAGTGAAGTGATACAAAACTCTTATTATTATATGCTTCAAAGAAATAACACTTTTCTTCTTTTGTCAATTATAGTTGATCTTTTAAAAGCTTTAACCAGATATTTCATCTTTTGTCTTATTTATTTTTGGAACTTACCAAAGACCCAAGGTGAAAAGCACGCCAAATTGCTTGTGCATGCGTGCGTGCATACGTGCGTACGTGTGCATGCGTGCGTGCGTGCGTGCGTGTGCGTGCGTGCGTGCGTGCGTGCGTGTGTGTGTGTATCTCAGAACTCTGTGTATACCCTTTTCTAACTATTGAAAAAGAATTTTAAGTTCCCAGTTGATTCAATTATGATGACATTTTCCCTGCTCATTTCTTAAATGATAAGGAGGGGAGCATATTGGAACTTTTGGAAAATAATAGCTATTTGTTTAAAGTTTGCAGGTCCTAATTGTCTTGAGTTAGAGGGGGGAAAATCCCACTTCACACAGACATTTTTGTCACTGTTAAGAACCATCCTCCTCTTCCTTTTCATCTCAGAGATGCTGAAGAGACAAGCTATTTAGGACAAGGAAGAAAACGTGAGTTGTTTTCTCTGATTTTTGGCTGTGACTTTAGCCGCTGCTTTGTTATATTGTAATTGGATACATTGGCATGAAAGTTGAAGTAGATTCCAAGAAGTATATGCTTGGCTTTTTTATTGGCATATCAAACAGGGAATCATTCAGGCCATATATTAGCAAGCAGCCAAGTAATTAATAATAACACACGTGGAAGAAAATGAATGTTTTGGTTGAGAAGGAGAATGAGAAGTCAGACAAAGGCCTGAGCTTCGTGTCCTTGCCCTCAGCAGCCGCAAAAATAATGTTATGAATAGCATTTAACTTGAATTTGCAGCAAACTGCTGCTTTTATCATAAACAATTGCCAGATGGTATACATTATCTTTCTTTTTTCTCCTTTCACAAAAGCGGCATTAATTGCAGAGCAGCCCAGGGCTCCACTCAGCTCATCAGTGTGATAACACTTCATGACCCTGATTAGCCGTCAGTCTACTCAATTAAAAAGATCATTTAGACATTCACCCAATCATTTGCCTATCGAGCCACCTGGGCCTCAACCAGGGGCTCCATTTTTAACATTCTCTTGCCCTCTCTCATCTTGCCTCGCTTTTTTACATATCTCCAAAAGACGTAATTGAATTAAATAAAGCGTCTCAGGGGCAGCTGCAACATCTGCTGTTTGTGGTATGTCAAGCCTTCAGCATTAAAAACAGTTACATATGCTCCAAATTAGCAGGTCGCAGAGATGAAACAGTCGATGATAGTGTTTTTGTGCCAGCGTGAGAAGCAGCTCACAGCTGTGTGCAATTTACAATTAAAGGCTTTATCAGAGCTCAATTGTACTAGTGAATCAAGTGGTGAGAGGTCAGTTAGTGAATTAGACCAATTAGAGCTTGTACAGTTAAATTATCTGTCTTATTACCTACTGATAAACAGCCTTGTCATATCTTTACTGGAATGATGAAGCTGAATGAGTTTTATGAAGTGATAATACATGCTCACCATAGTGGAACTTAGTGGTTTGCAAATTCAAAATCTATAGCAACAAGATGGCTCTATATAACCTCTTAAAAGGGCTATAAAATATGAGACTTGAAGAAGGTTAAAACACATTAGATTATGCTGGTAATATTGACTTGTGAATCATCAACAACAGCATTTTTTCAAAAATCATTTTTGCAGACGAATGATATACAAGTGCCCAAGACTTTATGCTCATTTAATGTCTTTTTTAATTTTAAGAATTCACTGAGATAAAAAGGAGAAAGTGAACAGCATATCTAAAAAAATTAATGATCAGTTATTTCAAGGCAATTATGATGAACAGAAAGTTCCATAATTGTAATAGTGTAATTTAATAATACAAAGTTATTGATATTTCTCACACCCAAAAGTGTGCATAGTTCAGAGGTTTGAAATTGTTGATAGGGGATAAGACATTTTCATCTAACGATGGGAGTCAGTAAGTAACAGATTCTGTTCAAATATTCCTTGGTAAAGTTATTAATGTTTTTCTATTGAATAAATACTCAATCCTTATCTGCTTAAATAGTCCCATGATTAGCAAATACCAAGAAACTCTAGTTTATACAGATATCATTGAACACAAAGATCAATGATATAAGACTAAAAAGCTAGATCCAGAATCGTTCTTGAATCAGTGATAAGAATGTAGATGGAGAATTCATTTTATCTAGTACATATTTCTGTATTTTACCACACCTTTACCTCGAATAAAACTTCAACTTATAATTGTGAAGAAATATATAAGAAATAGTTTAAATGAAATTTAATCAATTTGCCATTTCTATAGTACTAACTCAAAATAACTGGCTAAATTAAGTTAAATTAATTGTTTCATTAAATGCATAGAAAAGAGTAAAATACCTAAAAGTACTATATTTTGCTTTGTAATAAAATATAGGGCACTGTAGCACTGTACCACTGTCATCTTGTTGTTCATTGATTTGCTCAAGCGGGGACCAGTAATGTCTCCATTGTGAGGCTTGTTACTGTTTTTGGCATATCAAATATGCCACCGGTAGCTTGCCAGGCTCTGCCGTGCGGGCGGGATACTCTCAGTAGCTTGCCGGGCTCTCCAAGAGGGACGGAGAAATCCAACCTGGGTTAGCCGCGGGCAAGGCAAATGCCCTACCTGCTGTGCTATGTGTATTTAAATATATATATATATATATATATATATTTGTTTTGTTTGAAGGCCACACCTAGCAGTGTTTGGGGCTGACTCCCAGCTCTGTGCTCAGAGATCACTCTTGGTGGGTTGGTGCTGCCAAGGATAAAACCCTGGTTAACTGTGTTTATGTCAAACACCTTACCCACTGTAGTATTTGTCCAGCCACTATAAAATGTATTTATAGAGAAACATGATGAATTTCCTCTAACAAAATACATTATAAAACTCATAATTTATTAGAAATAATAATCTATTATTATTTATTACTATATTATTTATTACTATTACTATATAATAATGCTTGTAAAAACTTTTAAAGTGTTCTAATAATATAGTATCACTCTATCACTGTCATCCCGTTGTTCATTAATTTACTCTTGCGGGCGCCAGTACTGACTGCATTTGTCCCAGCCCTGAGATTTTAGCAGCCTCTCCTTACTCATCTTTCCCAGTGATTGGAGGCTCTTTCAGGGTCAGAGGAATGAGAACTGTTATTGTTACTGTTTTTGGCATACCGGATATACCACAGGTAGCGTTTTTTTAGTAGAAAACTTAAAAATTATGAGAAAGGGCTGGAGTAATAGTACAATGAGTAGGAAGCTTGCCTTACATGTGACTGACCTGGATTCAATCCTCAGCACCAATATTTGGCCCCCTGAACCTTCCATGAGTGATCCCTAGGCACAACATCAGGAGTAAATCCTGAGCACTACCAGTGTGACCACCAAAATAAATAGATACAATTTATTTGGGTGGAAAATATACAAACAGAACCAAACAAAAATTTTAAGTAGAATTGGTAAGAGATATACCCTATTAGAAAAATAGAATGAAAGTATTATAGATATCTGACATAGGTATAGATAAGTAAAAGAAAGTTTTATTTTTTAAAAAAGGTTTATTGGAAAATAGAAGGGAAAAGAAAAGAAACTCCCTAGCTCGGGAAGAACTTAGTATAGTACTAAGTTCAAAAGAAAGTATTTTAAAATACAAACTTAAATGAAAATAACTATATATATAGCTCTTTATGTATGTGTGTATGTATATTTATATTTGTATGTGGTTCAGGAGCTATAGTTAGCAGTGTTCAGGGCTTACTTCTGTCTCTGTACTCAGAGGATCACTCCTGACAACTCGGGGAACCATATGGGGTACCTGGATTTCAACCCTGGTCTATCACAAGCAAGACAAGTGCTTTACTCACTGTGCTACATCTCTAGCCACTACTCTAAATATTTTATTCTAAAAATGCCTGGTCTTTAAAAATTATAGCAAAGTGTTTTAATATATGAGAACAATGGTTTCATTTTTAAAAGAAAGCTAGAATCATAAATTTACAAAATTATGTTGTACTTAACAAAACATTTCAATATTAAGTTAGAAATTATAAACCCACTAGAAAAAATACAAAGAATTTAAATTCTTAAGTGGTAAAGAAAGTATCTTTACAAATTTAACAATTAATATACTTTAAAAAGCAGAATCTGGGCTGGAGCAATAGCACAGTGGGTAGGGCATTTGCCTTGCACACAGCCGATCCAGGTTCGAATCCCAACATGCCATATGGTCCCCCGAGCACCACCAGGGATAATTCCTGAGTGCAGAGCCAGGAGTAACCCCTGTACATTGCTGGGTGTGACCCAAAAAGACAAAAAATAGTTGCAAAATAGCAGAATCAAGTTTGTCTATATAAAATAAGCTTATGTTTCCACATAAACATTTTTGTGTATGTACAAAGAAGAATCATTGTCACTGTCACTGTCATCCCATTGCTCATCGATTTGCTCGAGCGGGCAACAGTAACATCTCCATTGTGAGATATGTTGTTACTGTTTTTGGCATATCAAATACACCACAGGTAGCTTGCCAGACTCTGCTGTGCAGGTGAGATACTCTCGGCAGCTTGCTAGGCTCTCCAAGAGGGGCAGAGGAATCGAACCCGGGTCAGCTGACAAAGATGAATAGGAAACTATATTAAAAGCTGTAGTAGGAAATTCCTTAATTTCATTAACATATAAATGTGCATTAAGCAATTTATGTATTATTGCTGAAAAACTAAGGAAACTAAAACATTACTATAAAAATTTAAGTCCCTAAATATGTATGTAAAAATTAATAATAAAAATAGCAATTAGAACAGAATATGTATCATATATTAGACTTACTATCTTTTCTGGGAAAATGTGTTGAAAAAACAGAGAAAACATTATAGAAATTGACAGGCACATGTGTAATAAAACAAAGAATAACTAACTTGTATTGAAAATGGCGTGATATACAAGTCCTATACACCCTTATCTGTACAGTTACTGTCACTGTCACTGTCATTCCGTTGCTCATCGATTTGTTCGAGCGGGCACCAGTAACGGCTCTCATTGAGAGACTTATTGTTACTATTTTTGGCATATCCAATACGCACGGGTAGCTTGCCAGGCTCTGCAGTGCAGGCTCCATACTCTCGGTAGCTTGCTGGGCTCTCCGAGAGTGGAGATAGATCTGTACAGTATCTATTAAAAATCAATACTAGTAATTTTCACTTTTTATAAATTAGAAAACTTATTTTCTAAAATATTAAGTAGGAGTGCACCCTAGATTACAATTAGCAAGGAAGAACTCTACTTTCAAAGTAAGCATTACTGGGGCTGCTGAGAATATACAGGGATTTGACTGAGTACCCTGGACATAGCCATCTCCGGTAACCCTGTACTACATATGGTACCTCAAGCACTGCCAGAATTGATCCCTGAGCACACAACCAGGAGTAAGTCTTGAGCACTTTTGGTTTGACACCAAAACAAAAAAAATCAAATTAAGTATGTAACAATAACATATAACAATAACATAATAATAACATATAATCAAAAAATAACAAATTAAGTATATAAACATTCTCAAAAATATCCACTAACTAGTATGCAGTGTTTCTAAGGGACCTCTGCACTAAGTATAGACTATTATAAATATGTTAAACAAAAATACAAGAACATTTCTTCTAAAGTGGCCAAACTCTTCCAAAACATATATTAGGGTTACACACAATTAGTTAAGAAAACTTGTCCTTCCCAACAGTGCCGCATTGGAGGCTCTTTCAGTGTCAGGGGAATGAGACCCATCATTGTTACTGTTTTACATATTGAATAGGCCACGGGGAGCTTGCCAGGTTCTACTGTGGGGGCAGGATACTCTCGGTAGCTTGCTGGGTTTTCTGAGAAGGAGAACTAGACAATAAGAGGTTGCGCGGCTGCTTGCTACCCAGAGCTTCATTTTATAGTCTTTGGATCTTGGCCATTGATGGGATTGCATGGTGGTGGCGGGGGGGGGGGGGGTCGGCGTTTCTGAGTGTGACTGCCAAGCTACTGGAAAATGGGGCATCTGGGTTGAGGAGACCTAGTCCCTATCCAAGTAGGCTTGGAGATCTCAGCCACAGGTCCTGCACACCTTTCCTCTGCTGTGGAACCCATGTGTGAAGCTCATCCAGGAAGGATGAGTAAAGAGAAGCTGCTAAAATCTCAGGGCTAGGATGAATGGAGATGTTACTGGTGCCCGCTCGAGCAAATCAATGAACAATGGGATGACAGTCATACAGTGATACAGTCAAGAAAACACAGAGGAAAAAAAATCAATATACTTCTTTGGCTTCAGGTTTATATATCTCCAAATGAAAAAGTATATGATATTATCCATACAATTTTGATATGACTTTAGTTTAATCTGTAAGGCACTGCAAACTTGGTGAAGGGAAAAGCCTTTTCCTCATGGATCATACATCCCTTGCTGCCATCTTGGAACAATTTTAAAGTCTGTGCTTAGAAATGGATGGATGTTCTTCTCTATAAAAAGTAACACACATGCTCAAATGTCTATGAATATTTTACTTTCCACATACACGTATGTGAATGTGTGTACTTTTCTTGGTTGGGAAGTGGAACTAGATCTAAATTCAATATACAAAGCAAAAACTGATTTTAGCTAAGGAACACACGATAGTGGTAACTTAGGATATCTCACATAATTTTCTAATAGCTAAAGAAATGTTTGCAGAGTACTAAAATGCATCAATCATTACTTTGGACAAAGTGTAATTTTCAAGAATAAACCACTACCTAACTAAAAATATCTGTGCCTTTATAATGTCTTTATTTCCTCCTTTAAGAAGTTTGGGATACAGAGATTATTTTAGAAAGATATGGTTTATAGAGCATAATGTAGAAAACTGTTCAAGAAGCAAACCTATGTTAACATGACGATATTTTGTGCTATTGTACCATTTATTATAAATTTGTAAAAGTCCTTTTGTTTTTACAGAAGCATTTTGTAAAAAGAATAGCATTTTGTATAAATTTTTTAATAACTTGAATGTATCAAGAAATTGTTTGAAATTGAGTGATTTTTATTATTAATTTTGCCTCAAATCTCCTGGCTGATTTAGATAAAATTCATTTGCTTCCTGGGAGGTAGAAGATCAAGGATTCATATTGCACATAAAAAATTAATTCCTAGTCCATTATTATTTGCAGCCTGTATGAATAATGTATTAGATGAGCTTATTGCATAGATATAAGGGTATACATGGGCACACTTTGGGTTAGGCTGGTCAGAAGTACTTCTGAGATCACTCTTTTTCCAAACCAAATCTAATGCCTTATTGGTTTCATATTTTAAGAAATATGACTCAATTCATAAAAATATTTATTCAAAACATACTTATCAAAACATTATCCAGAAATATAAAACTATATTTCTGGTATTGATTAAGCCATCTTCCCCTGGTTTTCAAGTGATTAATTCACTATTAAGCCTTATAATATGAGTAAGCCACAGATTATTTTTAAGCCAACTGAAGCATAATTTTATAAAAAGAATAAGATCCTCATGTACATTTTCTATGATTATTTCTATTTTAAAAACATATAGTAAATATTTTAGCACCTAAAATAATACACTTAATCCTCTCTAAGGAGAAATTTAATATCTGTCATGTACAAAAATACTTCCAAATATTTACAAAGACAGGCTTTTTGAATTCCATGGGATGAAGGTATAAACTAAAAGTAATTTTTTTTGCTGTTTTTTCGGCCACAACTGGCTGTGCTCAGGGCTTATGCCTGACCCTGTGAACAGGAAACAATCCTGGTAGTATTTGGAGGACCATACACAGTGGCAGAGCTCTAAGTGGGGTCATCAGCATGCAAGGCAAGCATCTAAATCCCTGCAACTATCTTTAAGTCCCCAAGAAAAAAAAATTAAAAGGAAATCTATGCACTTTATTCATAAACTTCTCACCATGAAAATTTGTCAAAAGAATGTTATATAAAATATCTTATGTGTTATAACAGAATAGGAGACTAACACCAAGAATAGTAGAAATAAGTACTAGGAGGTTTGCTCCATGTTTTGGAAACCAGTCTCATGTACTGGGGTAGAAGGCAGCTCAGACAGAGAAGGGAACATCAAGTGAAGTCTGGTTGGAGGACCTGTTTGGGAAGAAAGATGCGTTCTGAAAGTAGACTACAGATTGAACACAACGGCCACTCAATACCCTATTGCAAACCACAACACCCAAAAGGACAGAGATAACAAAAGGGAATGCCCTGTCACGGAGGCGGGGTGGGGTGGGGAGGGATGGGATTGGGTGGTGGGAGGGATACCGGGTTCACTGGTGGTGGAGAAGGGGCACTGGTGGAGGGATGGGTTCTCGAAAACTGTATGACAGAAACACTAGCACGAAAATGTGTAAATCTGTAACTGTACCCTCATGGTTATTCACAAATTAAAAAAATATTTTATATTTTACAGTTATTTTATACTTGATCAACTTAAAATCCAGTATTAAAATATTTCCAAGCTTAAGTCTTTCTGATAGTCACCTTTTATAATGTTAATGTGAACATTATTAGAATGTTTCCACATTTGCAAATATCTCTCCGTCTCTGTACTGCTGTGTGTTATGCAAACAAAGGCCATACTCCATGAAGTTTAGTTCATCATTATACTTAATATCTTGATGACCCCTCCATGGGAACAGGATAACACCAAACCTTCTCTATTTCTTCTGCTGATCCTCTGCTTTCTATTATCACAGGGATTTGATGGTGTTTTTCTCCCCTAAAGTATCCAAAGCAAACAGATTTATAGTGATCTCATAATTCTTTCAATAAATGTCTCTTATCTAAAGTTATTTATTTTGTTTACTTCTTGCCATCATGCATACAACTTGCTATTTATCATTCAACCTCTAACCAATTCCATTTAGAATGTCTTTAATAATTTCCTCTATTAAACAATTAATTTAATTTTTTGACTACTTAGGTATTTTTATAGTATTTGACAATACAATGCTTGTCAAAGTGTCCAGCATCTTTCACCTTTTTGTTTTTTTTTTCATGTAAAGAACATAGCAGCACCCCTGTTTGCTAGTGTTGAGTTTTCTGGAAATACTCATAAAACCTAAGCTGGCTGTGGAATTCAATTGTGGGAGATTCAAATTGCTTATAAATAATAAACCAGTGGTAGTCACCTGTGCCTTTGAGTCTGAGCCCTCCTCCTCACTGTCTCATGTTTTATAGACAATGACTAAAGTGTTTTTTTCTATTCACTTTGCTCCAAGAATAAGAACCTTAACTAAGAACCTTAACTATGTCTATGATCACAATTGGCTAGTCTATCATGGAGTAAATGGGTGAACCACACATTTACAAATTAGAGATTTCTACGTGAATCTGATTCTTCCACTAATCACAAAGAATGTGAATAAATCTTTATGACCTAACCTGAGATTACTGGTGAAAACTCATGTTCCACTAAACTCTGCTTAGAAGTTTTCACTTCAGCAGCCAGGAACCTGTTCTCTAGCTTTACACATTTTGCCCAGGATAGCTTCAAATCATGCTATTCCTACTTACTGAAATACACCCTTCTTATTTTCATACATCAAGATTCCTGTTTGTTCTGGGATAGTAAATTTAGTGCAATATTGCACATTTCTTAAGTGTCCACTCTTTTAGGGCAACTTTTGTGTGCGCTATATTACATAGTTATTCCAGGGAAGATCCAGAGACTTTGTTTTACTTAGTCTTGCGCAATAGCTATACTATCCTCTCTGAAAGAATCTTACTGAGTAAGGATAGATAGGGCTCTAATTTTTCCCTATATCTTCAACACCTAAAAGAGCAGACACACAGTGTGAACTAAATTAAATAAATATTAAAAATCTAGAGGTAGCTTAATTGATTTTTGACCATATAAATGGGCTCTTCTCTCCAATAAATATATATTGTATATTTTAGGCCTACCACAAGGAGTTTGCCTTCACATAATGTGCTTATAGTACAAAATTTGAAATTATTTCCTTGACTAAATAGTGTTTCTATAATTCCAAAATAAAAACCTACCTCCCAGCATCACTATAAAATTTTCAAATGTGGCTTAAAAATTACTAACTAGAATGTTTTATTTTTGTCTCTATGTCTCCCCTCTCTAAGTCAGCAGATGATAGAGACATTCAACACCTATTTGTGTTCTCAACAAGTTTGCAATGATTCATACTGTGGTCACACCTGTCTTTCCCGGAAGAGTAGTGTTCTACTGATTCAGTCCGATTTCACTATGTTCTCAGCTTTGAGTAGATGAATTGTCTAGATGTTCTAAGGACTTTTTTTGGCAGGACTGCCAACTTCTTTTCTGCTTTTCAAGGACACAGGTTTAAATAAAACAATGGCCCTCTGTCTGAATATCATTGTTTTGCACAGGGATATGAAGCTTTGATTTAAGATATTTGGCAAATATAAATGACATTTTCAAAATGCAGGATTATGGTTACAATGAATCTTTCTTTTGCCTTAGGCAGAAAATAAATTTAATGAGAACGTTGACATTTTATAGCCACGTGGAAGTCTGACTATTCCTTATTTTATAAATGATTGACCAAAATAAATTAGTTATTTTTTTGCAGGAAGTAAAGCAAGACTATTTGAAAATCATTCTGTTACTTTGTATAGCTTAGTTTAATGCCACTTAAGGAATTCTACAGTTATGTTAAAATTTAAATTTGGTACAATGTTTAATTTTAGATACTAATGCCTAGTATTAGTCATTGATTTAAAAAAAATAGCCTGATTTACAATCAACTCTATGCTAGGAATTTCTCTGGATTCTGAGGACATACCAGTGAACAATGTCCTGCCTTCACAGAACTTGCATTCTAGTGTGAAAGTGTGATTATGTGCAATCATATAAATATGTCAAAATCCTGTTTGATCTAATGAAAAGCATGATGAAGAGAACATCATATTTAAATATGTAAAGACCAAGTGGAATAAATACCAGAGAGAGAGTGAGAGAAAGAGAGTACCAGGGTTAAAATTCATGTCTTGCATGCAGCCAACACATGCACAGGATATGCTTTAACTCTGGTATTATCTCTCAAGCATCAGTGGGAGAATCCCTGGAGGTCCCTAAGCACTTCCTAGGTGACTCTTGTAACCATCACTGCAGGGCCTGAATAGAACCATAGACTCACACATTTCAGCCTACACTCACAAGGGAGGGACTCCTCCAGCGAAATAGAGTAACTTGAGTAGTAAATGATTAGAGCAACTCTCTTTTATCTGACATATAAGCAGAAACATGAATAAAATAATAAATAATAGTGCAGACTAAAAGTGTTGGGGGAGACAAAGTAAAGCACATAAATAATAGGAAACTCAAAGATTCCAAGAATCTGTTACAGGAACTGCTACGGTGAGGTCATATAAGGCTACAGTGTGGTATGATGAGGCAGAATTAGAAATGAGAACAGAAGCAGGTAGTGGCTAGGAGGGAGGTAGTGAGGGGGGAGGGGGAAGGCAGAGCGGGTGTTGATGATCATTTCAGTTTGTAAGCTTTGGAAACAAGTTAGTAATTTATTTCAGTGACATGAATAAATGGTGGGAGAATTTTAGTGAGTGTATGTTTGTGCTTTAACAGATAACAGGGAATCTAGCAGGTCAGGAGTTTAAAAGAGTATTCTAGTGGCTATTGCAGTAGTGGGAAAGTTATGAGAGTAGTCAAAGGACAGCCACAATGACTTAGGTTATTGGAATAAGTAATACTATTCCAAAATAGACTGGAGTGATAGGGTAGGGTGTTTGCCTTGCACGCCGCTGACCTGGGTTCGATTCCTCTGTCCTTCTCGGAGAGTGTGGCAAGTTACTGAGAGTATCCCGCCTGCATGGCAGAGCCTGGCAAGCTACCCATGGCATATTCGATATGTCAAAAAAAAAAAACCAGTAACAACAAGCCTCACAATGGAGATGTTACTGGTACCCGCTCGAGCAAATCGATGAGCAACAGAATGACAGTGATACAGTGATATTCCAACATTAAAAAAAATAAGATTCTTATGAAATATTTCAGAGGTAGAGTCTCATGACTTCCTGATTAATTGGGTGTAGGAGATGAAAATAAAGATTGAAGGACCATGCTTAAGTTTTTGACATAAGAAACTGAATTAAAATAGCAGTGGAAGAGGTTGAAAGTAGAAAAAAATGGGGGCAATAAGGAAAGTTAAGTTCAAGAGCCCTGTTTTGACATACTAAGTCTTCATAATTGTTGAATTGAGAACAAGGAATTTAAAAAATTATTGGAAAGAAACTCTTTCCCTAAAACCATCTCAAATAACTTGCCTGTTCAGATTATATGAGGGTGTCCTTCTGTCTGATTGGGTTAACACTCGGTGATACTCAGGACTGACTCTTGGTTCTGTGCTCAAGGATCACTCCTGCAAACATTGGGGGACCATATGGGGTACCAGGGATCAAAACCAGGTCAGCTGCATGCAAGAAAAAAACCCTAACTACTACTGTATTATCTCACTAGTCCTCAAAACAATAGTGAAAGTTTTAATGACTTTACTTGTCACTTTCAGATTTAAAAGTTAATCCTTTGACTACTTCAGATAGCACACATAAATCCACTGTAAGACGTAAACTTGTAAACTTCCTTCAGATTTTGTAACTTACTGTGTCACTAGAAGTAGTAAAATGAATGACTATTTATTCTATTATTCACTTTCCTACCCTAAAATAAGTGGGGTAGGATCACATTCAGGATCACATAAAGGTCACAGAGAATGAATTCCTTTAACTATATAATTTTCCATGCTTGGGTGGGTGTGTGGGAGACAAAAATGGAGTCACCCATCTACTACACCTTTAAATCTTTTATGACAGTGAGTTTGAAGGAATAATGAGTTTAAGCTACTTCTTTTCTCATACTGAAAGTTTATCTCACTCTTTTTTCCTTAATTTTTGTATTAGAGTAGTTGGTATCTGTTTTCTTGAGAGTTCAATAAAACAGTCGAAAGCAGTTCAACTTTAACATCCTGCTATAGCTAGAAGGTCCTCTAGCTTGACACACAAACAGATCAAGAGGGGTAATGGTGAATTTCCCTCATCTTGAATATTTCATAATTCACACTGATAATAAACCTTCCCCAATACCATTGGGCTTTTGAAAGCCTCACAATGCAAGCAGCTGGGAAACACCAGATTAAGTGTCAGAAGGTATGAATGCTTCTCTAGTTTCAAACTTCTTAGTACTGTGACTGTGGACACATTGTTTGACATTTCTGATCCGGTTTCCTTGTTGGTGCTCTGTGCCAATAAGCCCTGCCTTCCTCAAGACATTGTTTAGCTCAAACAAGATTAAGTGTGTGAAAGGACTATATAACTATAAAGTTATACTCAAATATAAGCAACTAATTTCTTTGATTCCTCTCATTGAGTACTCATCAAAGAAAGATTGATTTTTCTCCTTACCCTAAAATATGATATTTCATATATTTTGCCTTTATTCTTCACTGACAATTTTGTAGTTTTTTAAGATGTAGTTCTCAGATTATATTTTTGTCATCACTTTAGTACAATAATTATCATTAAAATGACATTTATAGTCATGAACAATGTTTCTGTGATGAAATGGTCATTTTAATGTGTTTCTATGTCAAATTGTTTAATTAACCACAAATTAGAAATGACACTTTACTCCTTAAAAGGCACACAGTGTGGGGCCGGAGCGATAGCACAGCAGGTAGGGCGTTTGCCTTGCACGTGGCCGATCCAGGTTCGATCCCCGGCATCCCATATGGTCCCCCAAGCACTGCCAGGAGTAATTTCTGAGCATTGCTGGGTGTGACCCAAAAAGAAAAAAAAAAGGCACACAGTGAATGTTTAGTCACTTGTTGCTATCTGAAAATATACAAATTTTTTTTTATTCTATTACCTGATGATGCTCAATTTGATAAATTTATTAGAATAGTTGCAAAGTAAAACATACATCTGCACATTTTTTAAAAGGTCTAACAATTTAGAGCTTCCTATTGGAAAATGTGATTATTATGTTTTACTTTAAATTAATATGCTCAGTTTTATTCAAAGACCATCCCTAAAGAGGTATGTGAACCATGCTTTAAATACACTGGCCCAGAAACATCTTAATTAAGTCTCTTTCTGTATTTAACAGCGTGCTTTGTGCTAAAGAGATAGTATAGAGTTTACTATCTTGAAACCCGGCATGCTTGACTGACTCCAAGTCAGTACCTGGCACCGCAAAGTCCACAGAGCATCTCCAGGTGAAGTTTTGCATGACCCTGGGCACTGTGGTTGTAGGCCCATGTAACTCCTGCAATAGAG
The DNA here is from genome assembly GCF_027595985.1 of Sorex araneus. Lineage (NCBI taxonomy): Eukaryota > Metazoa > Chordata > Mammalia > Eulipotyphla > Soricidae > Sorex > Sorex araneus. The sequence continues at coordinate 377,497,673 of NC_073302.1, read as the reverse complement.
GACTAAGCAGGACTGCATGCTGGCGCCTGCCCTCGTGTTCATTCACATGCCCCTTTGGCTGAGAATCACTGGGAAGAGGCCCCAGACTTACTAAGCCCCCTGAGGCAGATGTTTACCCAACTGTCCCAAATATGGCATAATAATTTGACCTTATTTTTTCAATTTCACCTTTCTTAAAACCATCTAGTTTGACAACTCCCCTTGACTGCCATGTCAGACAGAATGTATTTTTCACATGTTCTAAGAGAAGCTTCCTTGACGTAGGAGTATGGCAGGGATTGGGTAGTGTTCAGAGATTACTCCGGGCTCTGGGCTTGGGAATCAAATCTGGTGGTATTCAGGGTCCCTATGTGCTACGAAGATTTTAACTGGGCTCGGATATGTGCAAGGCAATCATCTAAATTTCTGTACTATCTCTCTGGTCCCAAGTATTTTTAAAGTATTTGTTTAAGAAATCTGATAAAATTAAATCTTAATGCATTTATTGAGCCACATTCTATTAAAATATATTTAACTTCTTCTCATATATTTAATATTATTTCAAGATATAACATATAAAGTAAAAGACTGAAATTTTATATGAGGTTTTATTTTGCATATTTTTTCTCTAATGTAATTTCTCTGTAATCATAAACTACTAACTTATTCACACTTCTCACTAAAGAGACTAAGCTCATTGCATAAATTTTCTGTTTATAATTCTGATTCTGTATTGCTTTTTTCATTAGAGAAAATTATTTCTACTTTTTTCACATAGGGCTACTCCCCATAGTGCTTGGTCCTGTAGTAAAGATGAAAATGTGTTGTTCTTAAGCAGTTGGTACTCAGGGTTAGAATTTTTCTGACTTTTAATAGTGTTTTGCTTTTTAATAGTATCTTCAAGTTCGTGGAATAATAGGAAATAAAGGGAAATAAGAATAATTCATGTCATCCCTATAAGTGGTGCTTTAGTGAATACCAGTGTATATCTTTTTGTTATATTTTTATACCATGAAAAGTAAAGACTGCATTACTTTGGCAAAAGAATATAAAAAAATAAAAATATATAAAACATGAACTTAAATTTCCTTTGACTATATTTGTTCCCATGTAAGAGATAACCATATTAGTAATTTGTAGTACATCCTTCTATTCATCCTTTATAAAATATAGTTTATCTTTTAAAAAATAGACTAGTGAAAGATAATTCTATTATATTTATACAATTTTTATAACATGCATATAATAATAATATATTTAAAACTTGTATTGCTGAGCATGAGTATTTAAATTTTTCACAAAATGATGTTGCCTGAAAAGTATTTATTTTTGAGTATTATATTAGAGAACAACACTAAAAACAGAATTTATTAATCAAACTTGAATTAATGATTAGGAAGTCCAGAAGATAAAAATAGAGAAAACTATGCCACTTATAATTTCATTAAAAAGAATTAAGTACCCTGGAATAAACATAACAAAGGAAATGATTAAAAGCTATGTAATTGTTAAAAGAAATCGGAGAAACACAGTAAATAAAAAAATATTTCATGTTCAAGGACTGAAAGAAATAATATTGTTCAAATGATCATCCTAGAGTATTATATAGATTTAATATAATACCTACCAAAGTTCCAATGGAATTTTTCAAGGATATATAACAAATATTAATAAAGTGTTATGCAGCCACAAAAGAATCCAAATAGGCAGAGTAACAGTGAGAAAAAATATAGACTTCATAATGTTACTTGTCATTATACTATAAATCTATATTAATCAAGATGGTGGAGTTGGAATAAATATAGGCACTCAGATCAATGAAATATACCTTAGATACCAAAATTAACCTTCAAATATATTAGCAGTTAATTTATTACAAAGGAGCTGAGAGAATAAAATAAGGAAAGGAATGACTCTTCACCAAATTATGTTAAGAAAACTAAACAGTCACATGTAAAAGAATGAATAATACACACCATGAACAAAAGTTAACTCAAAATGGATTGAGAAATTAGACCATTAAGAAAAGGATTTGGAAAAGAAGAAATGCTAAAACAATGCATTCTCTGATAATGGTTTCAGTTGTGTTTTCAGTAATTTGAATCTATCAGCAAGGAAAACCAATGACATTACATAACACTAAAGGTTTTCTGCTTATGCAAGAGACTATCACTAAAACAAAAAGACATTATATTGAATAAAGGAAATGTTTACATACTATATTTATAACAAAAAGAAAATGTTATATGCATATAGTTCTCCCTCTCAGAGAACCTGGCAAACTACTGAGAGTTTCCTGCCCTCATGGGAGAGCCTGGCAAGCTCCCTCTGGTGTATTCATATGCCAAAACCAGTAACAATGATGGGTCTCATTTCCCTGACCCTGAAAGCCTCCAGTACAGCACTGTTGGGAAGGACAAGTAAAAAGAGGCTTCTAAAATCTCAGGGCTAGGACGAATGGAGATGTTACTGAGACTGCTCGAGAATATCGACAATCAACGGGATGATGATGGTGATGATGATGATGATGATATACACATATATAAGTATATATACACATTTATACACACACTCGTGTGTATGTATGTGTGTTTGTAAAACTCACAAAACTCAATAGCCAGAAATCCGAAATTCAAAACAAAACAAAAACCCATGAAAACATGAGGTGAAAAGTCCAATAGACAATTTGCAAAAAAAGGCACAGAAATGGCCAATAGGCATATGAAAATAAAAGTTCATTATTGGTCTGGGTATGTGGGTAAACGTGGAAAAGCGCATGCCTAGTGTGTTCACATCCCTAGTTTGGATCCTTGTATTACTTGCTCCTCCAAAGCATTATTGGGAGTAGTACTGTGCCTCTAACCCCTACCCAACATAACTGGAGTGGTCCTCACGAGTCCTGAGTATTGATAACTCTATCAACAACTAAGAATGAAAGCAAACGGTCAATGATTCTGAGGGAAATGCAAATCAAATCAATGAGATATGAACATACACATGAAAAATCGTGTTTTGATGTGGAAAACCACATCCTATATCCCACTAACCCAAACCACAAGTTTTACAAAGTATGGCAAATTAGAAGGAGAAAGGTAGTAATTCACAACAGTCTTTAAAAGTATTAATGATTAATTATTTGAATGATGTTATACAATCGCTTGTTCTATAATACCTTCTCTACAAAATTTACCATACTGTATCAGAACTTGGAGGGAAGGGAATATTCAAGCTTCTTCTATATTTTTCAATACAAAAACATTTCTATATGTTATAATAATATTGGGGGGAGGAGAGTTGGGCCACACCTGAAGTAGCCCATGGCTTATTCCTGGCTCTGTGCTCAGGATTCGGTCCTGGTAGAACTTGCAGGAACCTTATGCGGTGGTAGGATTCATACTGGGATCTGGTCAATGTGGCCACAGCCATTCACTGGCATCTCAGAGATGGGGCTTTTGCAGCAAAGAAGAGGCAGTTTTTGTCAAAAGGGAAGAACAGAGTCTTTTTTTTACCTAATGTTTTTACGTAATGTTATTACCTTGTATGTAAGGTTTGTATTTTAGTTGTCATTTCTATGTTAACTGTTATACATAGTAGTATAAACTATGGTCCCTTTACAAATCTATATTTTTACTTATTATATACTTTCTCCCTTTCTATAATATTTAAAATTAACTTCTAATAACTTCTTTTCTAACTTCTTTCCAACTGGTTTCATTATATATCTTGCCTGTTTAGATTTGTTTCTGAATACTGCTTAGTTTTAAATGCTATTACAAATATGTCCCCATGATACTTTATAACTGGTCATCACTGGTATATTAAAAATAATTAGTTTAAATTTTTTTATTTTGCATATTGCCAATATTTTCCCCAAATCTCTATGCACTATTTTTTCAATCACATATGTTCTAATCTCCCTTTCCTGCTAATTTATTCTCTCTTTAACCATATTTCATTTGTTATTTAACCCTTTATTTATAATTCTCCCCAATCAAAATTATTAGTCTTACCAATTTTATATTTAATTATTTTTAAAAATTGTCTTATTTTTATCATATTCTTTACTATTATTTCTAGTGACTTTTTAATATAAGATTTTCATATATAATGTTTTATATTTTGTATCGGACTTTTCCAAATGTTCTTTTTTAGATAACTATTCTAGCTTAAGGTGAATTTTGACTCTTCTTTCACTGGTGCTTGCTTTCTTAAGTGTTCACCTTGAGAATTCTTTGTGACAGAGCACATTCTTTCCGTATGTGACTACAAGACGTTATTAAATTGTGCTCTCTTCTTTGGCCTCTCTCAGGATCCATAACTTAATTTTGGAAGGTCATTTAGTATAGCTTCTCCTCTCTTATAATAATTATGCTGCAGATTGATAACAGCAGAAGTTCTCAGAATTGACATTGACAGACACTTCTGGTCTCACTGCTCAATTTCCAGCTAATGATTGTTCATCCCTTATTTTATCTCTTATTATGTATCACTGTATCACTGTCATCCTGTTGCTCATCGATTTGCTCGAGCGGGCACCAGTAACGTCTCCATTGTGAGACTTGTTGTTACTGTTTTTGACATATCGGACACACCACGGCTTGCCAGGCTCTGCTGTGCAAGCAAGATACTCTCAGTAGCTTGCCCAGCTCTCCGAGAGGGACCAAGGAATAGAAGCCGGGTTGGCCACGTGCAAGGCAAATGCCCTACCCACTGTGGTATCACTCCAGACTTATTATGTGGGGATGTAAAATACTCAGTGTCTCTCATACACTATAAGCAAAGCAATAACACAAAGCAAAATATATTATAAATACACAATACTTATTTTTATATAAAATCATCAGACCCCTAATCTACCATACTGTCAGTGACCAAAACAGAATTAACATTTTAGAGTTATTTGACTGTTCAAAATAAAAAACTTTGGCATAAATTGTTTCCCCTATGGTCTAAAATTTATGTAAATTATTTTATTAAATTTTATATGATTCCTGGTATATTATAAACATTTTATCACTTCTAATGGAATAAAAAATAAAAATATAAGAAATAAAAAGTTAAACCTATATTGACTCCTAAAAATAATCCCTCAATTACTTATTTTTCACTAGCAGCTCTAAGGTGTCAAGTGCTGCTTTGAAGGAAAAAATAATTCCATGGATTCTAGAAACAAATGGAATAAGCTATTGTTATGAAAGCTCCATTTTTATGTCATTGCTTCACCACTGAAATTGCAATGTATTCAAGTGGTTGTTTAGTTAGAGAAAACTATTGGGGTTTTGTTTTGGTTCATTTTTTTGAAGGCTGGGAGGGGTTGGTATTTTTAGTTATTTTCAATTCTTCCAAATCAATGAAGAATTAGTCCTTTGCGTAATAAAGAATTAGAGCCCCAGGAAAGGAGAAAGTGTGCCTTACTATCCACAGAATTAATTATAAGGGATGGAAAGGGAAGCAGTGTCAGAATTTGGTCCCTGTCATATTAATAGTATGAAAATAAGTGTTAAGCAATCCTGCTTTCCTCTTAGTTAATTTTTGCACAATGGAGTTGTTCAGGGCAAAATTCTCTGGTCTTCACATTTATTTCACTGCTACTTGACATTACTGAAGTATCTGAAATCTTAAGTGTTTTGTCAAAGGAATTTTTAAATCATGCACATCTGAGCAGGTGTATTAAAAAAAAAGTTGTCTTTTTTTCACTTTAACTAAAGCAATGTTCCCAACTCAGTGACTGATATTCAACAAATGACTAGTGAAGGTCTTATAGTAGAAATTTGCCTCTAAACTGTCTTCTGGATTCAGTTGTCCCTCGGAGACTTTCTGAAGCTTCCTTCTCCATTCAACTGGTTCCCTCCCTGGAGAAAATAGGAATAGGTGCTAGAAATATTGTTATTAATTCAGATCAGCAGAGTCAGTTAATTAAGTGGAAATTCTTTAACATAGTCTCTGAAGGCAAAGATGGCTGAGTCTGGACTGTTAAAATAAAATAGAGACTTATTTAATCTCTCAAGACAAGTTGCTGCTTCTTAATTATATTCCTAATTTTTGTCTTAATTTTTTTATGTAGCTAATATAATTGGGAAAAAGATAAAAGCTCTCTCAACCTACCTATATGTAGACTATCATATATTGGAAAACACTTTTAATTTCTTTTTTGTGCAACACCTGACTTTGTAATTGGGGATCTTTCTCAATGGTACTTTTTTTTTACAGTCATACAATAACTGTGTCTTTATTTGATTATTCTTATATTGGCATCGGTTCTGAACCACTTTGGATTGGCTAATTGTTCTCCATATTATATTTCTCTGCAAAGGTAATTCTGCCTATCTTTGTTGTAGTCCAGACATTGTAAATTTGAGACCATCTAGTACTGGAACTCAAACCTGGTCTTCCCACATGCAGAACATGCGCTAAATCCATTTAATTATCTCTGTCTGGAAAGCAAAAACACATTCCACACATAATCTCCCATTAACAGGATATAAATAGAGACATATTGGAAGGAGAAAATGTTCAAAAGCAAAAATAAAAACAAATTCTGAATTTATTAAAGATTAATAGCAGAACTTTACCAAGCCTGTAGCACTGTAGCACTGTCATCCCGTTGCTCATTGATTTGCTCAAGCAGGCACCAGTAATGTCTCCGTTGTGAGACTTGTTGTTACTGTTTTTGACATATCAGATACGCCACGGGTAGCTTGCCAGGCTCTGCCATACGGGCAGGATTCTCTTGGTAGCTTGCTGGGCTCTGCAAGAGGGATGGAGGAATCGAAACTGGGTCAGCTGCATGCAAGGCAAACGCCCTACTTGCTGTGCTATCGCTCCAGTCCTTACCAAGCCTAATATAATTATATACATGTGTATATAAAACCATGGTATTATTTAAACATAGACTATTTCTCTATGCATAAAAACTTGTTTGAACATTTTTAGCACTAGAACTTCATGAAATTTAAGGAATCCCTAGAATGTACTTTTACAGAAGCATTATGAAACATCATTTTGTCTAATTTATTTTAGTTCTTTTCCTTTGTAATCACAATTTCCCTAATTATTCTCCAAATGCTGAATTCACAGTGAATATGGAGGATGTTAAAATACATTTCCTTTAGTACAAAGACAAACTTTTCTGATATGTATGCTTGTCAAGGCTGAACTCACCACTTTATTTTCCCATCTATTTTTCAAGTTTTTATCTTTTGACATCAAAGAAAAAATAATAAAAGGGATTTTTTCCTCTTGCATTTAATTGAATAGTGTAAGTTTCCTTTGAAGAGTAACCAATGGGGTCTTTTGCAAGATAGAAGGAGGCATTCCTTTCTGAAGACAGTGCTTCCATCTGTTGAAATACAGTAATTCAATGGAATGTAAGCACTTCTGCTAACTTCAGAAAAATTATCCTATGAAATGACTATGCAATTTGAATGACTAACCAAGGTTGTTCAATGGTCAACCTATATACCTCAGAAACAGGGGCTGGGAAAAATAACTGAAGAAGTGTATTAAAACAGTATTCCTCCAAAGACTACTTTATTTTACAGTGTCCGCAAGCACAATAAAGTACAAATGCAACACATCTTGAATTTTTACTTTTGTCATTTTACATTTTTTTATTATTACCCTTAGTAAGGATACCATATTATTATCTCATTGAAAACATAAGGCCTTATACCTGTTTTTAATGCCATATGATGTAAATATATACATATATATATATTTACAGTCACCATTTATCAGAGTTTAGCAACAGGAGGCTAAATCATAATGATTGCTTTCTTTGTTGGTCTCCTTTGATGAGGTACTGAGGCTTATGTTAATTCACATTTTCCCATGGGTAATCTACCTATGCTAAATTTGGCTTCATAAACATCTTAAAAATATATTGTCAACTTGATTATGGAGGATTTTTACCAGATTGTAGCATAAACATCATCTTGGAATTATCTTGTATCTCATGCAAATTCATCAGTGTGGTCAGTTGGAACTTACCTGATTAAATAAACACAAAATTAGAAAGTGCTCACCATCATTAGCTTTTTACCATGCACAGCTGGTCTGGTCTAAGCTAGGGCTCTGAAATGTTTTCTGCCAGAATTATTTGGCATAGATATTTTTTTGAGGGATGGGAGAACATAAAATCCGACAGTAATTTTTATTGTGTGTTTTAACTTGAGCTTTGTAAATTTGAAATGTTACCATTTGCTCTTCTGAGTATTTCTATTCCCTTCCATTGTATTATAATGTTCTCATTTAATTGATTGTTTTCATTTCATCACTTCCCCATTGAACTGAACTTTTGGGGGGTTGCTCAGGGTTTACTCCTGGCTCTGTGATCGGAGATCTGTCCTGGTGAAGCTTGGGGGACCAAGTGGTGCTAATGATTGAACCCTGGTTGGCTCTGTACATGGGGCTTTAGTACCTGATGTACTATCTCTCTAGCCCTCTCAACTTCTGAAAGTGAGAAGCCTTATTTTTAATTTCAGTGCATGTTGGACAGACCCCTGATGGAACAGCAGTTCAATGTGAGATTTTTCTTTAGAGAGCAGCAATCCTGATACTTTTTAATAATCCAGAGGGGAAAAAAAGCTCTATATAGTTCAACTGACCTATTTCATTCCATACCGTTAAGCCCCATTTATATTTTAAGGGCCTCTTACATAATACCGCTATATAATCTTCAAGAGGCTATGTAAAAAGTGAAAATAAGTTTTAACTGCTTAGCATAAACTGTGTTTGACAAACTGGGACACTATATAATAACATTTTTGTTTAAGGTTTGCTTTGCCAAAGTCACTGGTGAAATTTTGGAAATTTATATAGTATAATACCTACTGACCAATTTAAACTAAATATGAAGAGATAGTTTGTAAATATGTTGGTGTTAAGTAAAATGACATTTAAAAATAAATCTTTTTTTTAAAAAAATCTTAGCTTAAAATTATTCATCAGTTGAAAAATCAATACCATTTACCCAAATGTCATGCTGTCCTCTGGTCTCCTCTCAAGGTATTGAAAACGGTTTTCATGTTGGGACACAAATCATTGCTTATTTAAAACAGATTTGATTAAAAATAACTAAGTCCTTCACCTTCTGCTTTCTTGTATGGAATCTCTTTGATGATTTGTGTTTAAGACAGATATTGATTTCTCTTCTCCTTTTCCCTATAATTCTATTCTATTTTCATTCAAGTGGGATCACATGAGCTCAGCAGAGGACCAAAAGAATTATGTTAAAGAATGCAAATATAAAAAATAATGAAGAATGCAAGCCATAAACATCTACAAACACCCACCCATCATTAACTACAATACATCTTTGCCATACAAATAACCAAACCACAAACCTAGGCACATGTGTAGCTTCATTCTTTTTATCTTTCAAAGAAATTTATGTAATTTAAATTCAATACAATTTTTGTGCTTAAGATTTGTTTGGGGAAGTATTCATAAGAGCAATTAACATATTAATAATTTCCTAGAATTTTGGAAAAAATAATGCAGAATGTGGGAATTATGAGAAATTAATTCTTAATTTTTTAAAAATCAACATGGACTCTGTCACATTTTGAAAGCCAAAATTTAATCTGATTAGGAAGCAAAAATCATGGTCAAAGCACCCAAGTTTTTTGCTACTAACAGCTAACAGCTCTTTTTCAACAAACAGCATTTTTGGTACTGAAAGTATGTGATCGCTGTTAAAGACGAGTGCATAGAAAAAATAGAACTGTCTTGGAAAGAAAACCATTAGCTAAGTAATAATGCCAAGTGGACTGACTAAGAAAAATATGTAATGAAAGACACAGGATTCAGTTTCTCACTGTGAACTCAGATGCCTATCTGGTTGAAATGCAATCTTTTCATGTTGTTTGATCAAGCACTACTCGAGTCAAAGTATCTATGATAAATAGAAGAATAATCCCAAAATATGTCTGTGTTGAAGCTTGTGACCATGCTAGTTTGTGTACCCAAGGAGAATGAAATCACAGATAGATTCGATTGTTAATCAAGTGACCTTGAGGTGACCTTTCCTGGGTACACAGGTGAACTCAGTGTGATCAAGCGGGACTTTATAAGTGTCAGAGGGAGGTAAATAAGAGCGAACTAGAGAGATGGAATCTTGGAAAAGACTGGTCCTGATATGGTTATTTTTGAAGATAGAAAAAATGGAGCAATCGATCAAGAAATATAGGGAATGGAAAAAAACAAACATTCAGACAACAGGTTCTTTCTGAAAATTTCCAGAAAAAAACACATATCTGGAAATACCTGGATTTTAGCCCAGCAAACCAGTTCAGAATTCTCATCTCCAAAATGGTAAGACAATGATTTTTTGTTCTCACCAAGTGTTTGACAGCTTGTTGCAACATCAATAGTGTCTAATAGACTAATAGCAAAATGATGTTAGAATAGAATTAATGTTGTAGATGAGTAAAAATTTTATACTTCTCAATGAAATGTCCTTTGTTCAATGGATCTCCTTTGATGGCAGCTTGAATCAATAAATCTCTAAAAAGAGGGGGGAGGAAAAGAGAACGGTGTTCTAGGGATTTGCTTATATGATTCAAAAGCAGTATTCTCCATCACAAACAACATCAAGTTCTTAATTTCATTACTTGATGAATAACAGGTGGGCTAAGAGAGGCTTAAAAATGTTACTCATTAATATGAATGACTATGTTCTTACTTTGAAGAGAAAAATTATTTTATAAATTGGTGATTTGAAAACATTATTTACAGGAATGTCTTGAGAGTAATGTAAAAAGTTTTAAATGTTTAGATGTAACCATGTCTAATATCTTCAGAACTGTGTACCTAAGAATGTATTGCACCAATTAAAAAAAGCTATGGAGACATTCATCTGCCCTTAAAACTACCCATCTACTAAAATTAAAAATCTGAAAAGTTATCTCATTTGACTGGTTTGGAGAATTAATATGTTGACTCGATTGGGATAGGAACAAACAGTAACAGCCATGGAGCAAAACCAAAATGTCAGAGACACACTTTCTTCCTTACATCTTTGCAATTTATGTTGTTTTTCCAGAAGGAAATTTCCCCCAGATTCCTGGATTTTGCTTTGATTATTTTCAGGTCTCTTGTTAGTGAGATATTTTTAATTTACCATATCTAAATGTTAATTGCCCACTGAAATTTCCAGACCACATTTTCTGTCTTTGTTTTATTTTAGCACTGACTTTCAAGTTACCCATACCTAACTTGTTTATTTTTTTTTTTTTTGCCTCCTATACATGTTCACTATTAGTTCTACTTAACAGGTGGCAGTGATCTTGCATCCAGACTCACAAGCAAAATCAGATTTTAACAAACATCAACCTCAGATTTCAAGGAAAAAAAAATACTGCCTAGACAACTCATCGGTTATATCACTCATAGAGAAGGTTTATTGGCTGAGAACAGGTTTCCCAGTCCTGACATTCCATACTTAGAGTTACTGCATAGATATGAGCCACCTCACATCAGAAAAACCACTGGCTCAACAACTTTCTCATTTTTTTCTCCCTGCTAATCTTGTCCCCTCAGATGGACAATGAATAGTCCAGTTTTCTCGGGAGGCAGACTCCAGGAATTCTGTCACTATATCACTGTCATCCTGTAGTTCATTGATTTTCTAGAGCAGGCACCAGTAAGGTCTGCATCCGTTCCAGCCCTGAGATTTTAGAAGCCTCTCCTTACTTAATTTTCCCAGTGATTGGAGGCTCTTTCAGGGTTAGGGGAATGAGACCTGTTATTGTTACTATACTTGGCATATTGAATACGCCACAGGGAGCTTGTCAGGCTCTGCCATGCTGGCGGGATACTTTCAATAGCTTGCCGGGCTCTCTGATATATATATATAAACTGAACTATATATATATGTATATATATACATATATATGTGTGTATATATACATATATACCTCTCTCTTTATATATGTATATATACATATATGTATATATATCCCTTCATGATGATGTGTCCAGAAATACGTTCACTCTTGCATGAGGCATGGCCTGAACATATGGAAAGCAACCTGGAACGTGGTGGCTATTGGGTAGTGGAGGTTGGCTGCTGGGACTGGGTCCCTTGGGGCGGGGAGGGCTCTCACCGGCCCTCCTCTGGAGCACCCCTGGTGCAGAGTCTGGTGGCATGGCTATGGGGCCTCATTTTATGCTCCCTTCCAGGAGAAGCAGCCTTGAGTTCTGGAGGGTAGCCGATAATGAGATTATCTGGCACCCGCAGGAGGTGACTTATAGGTGTGACCCCTTGGTCGCTGGAGAATAGGTGATCCCCCATGAACTAGAGATTAGTAAATATAGTCAAATCTTAAAATGAAGTAAAAAATGGGTGTTGGTATAAATTGTTAAACTTGGATTCCATACTCTTACAGAAATACATATTTACAGAGATTCCTTAAAGTAATATTAGAAGCAGTTAAGAGCAAAAGTTATACTCTGAAGATAACTAGTTTACAATAGGGATGCTGACTCAACACTAAGTCTCAAACTTTATCGTATAGGGGATTGGATGTTTGCAATTAGCAGAAATAAAGCACAAAAGACAACTTATATTACAATCTAAGTGAAATCATTTCTAAAAGTCCTATATGTAATCCAGTGGGCTTTGAGGGGACTTTGTAGGATAACATAGCTTCAGGTAGTTTAGGTTTATTGGGTTACTCCCATCACAGTGCTCCCATTCCTCTTTGTTTATTTGTAGCTTCTTTCTTAGTGTTCTTTTGACTTGTAAACATTGTTTTTATCTTCTCCTTGAGTCCTTTGCATAGTTTATTCAGAGCAATGTCCTTTTTGTATGGACACAGGAAGACTTAGCAAATGTTATGCTTTTGTAACCTGGGAGTCATTTGACTCTACATGATATTTTCCTCCTGGGCATCTGTTCTCTCGACCTAAGCCTCAGCTGCCCTTACTTCCTAGCACCCCCAAAAGCAGGGTCCTGACGAGGGACGAGACAGACCCAGGGCAAGTGGTGAGTTGTGTGCTACCCTGGCATCGAGATGGGCCTGGCCAAAGTGCCTACTGCTTAACTATAAGTTAAGAGCTTGATCATGGACAAATGCTGTCATGATCCAAACAGTGATAACTAGATTCGGACCCTGCTAGGGTCAGGAATGATTAATCTGGCCTGAGTGCTGTGGTCTGAGTCTGTGGCAAGATGTTGCCAGGAGAGCTGCCTTGCAAGCCTCAATGTATCTCTTGCTATGTCCATACAAAAATAACTAGTATTAAGATGTTAATAAGTGTTTGGACTAAGGAAAAGAAAAAAAACTTAAGAGTGAGGAAGGGCTTTGGAATGCCCTGCCCTCAGGAAGGGCTTTCTTATGTTGATTTTGCTGCCTGGCTGGGTGTAGCCTAGAGGGCAAGGTGGGAGAGAGAAGAGGAGGAGAGACAAGAGAAGGAAAAAGGCTGGAGTAGATCGAGAGAGAGGACGGAGCTGGGAGTGCGGGAGATGAGAAAGATGGAAGATTGAATAAACGGTAACTAATCAGCAACCAGCTTGGTCCTCGTTCTTCCTTTGCCTGTCCTTGGCCAACAGCTGTCACGATCAAGCCCATACACAGCAGTTCCAGAGCACCAAACGTGGGCGGTGAGACACAGCTGCCCAGAGAGCCCGCGAGTGCACTCGCCCTTTGGCTAGCTTTAGTTTTTTACAGGACTCCAAACAAATTTAGCAAATAAAGGAGGATCATTTCTAGGTATATTGACATTGGTTCCTTGTTGTAAGTTTTATTTTTAAAAGTTTCTACCAATTTTTGATCACATATTTGGTAGATCTCCATTGGAATAAAATTATTTTCAAGAATATAAAACTTAGCATTTTACATGCGTATTTCATAAATCTCATAATATTTTTAACTTTTTTTCCCTGTATTTAAAATATTTTTTATCAACATTAGTATCATCTGGAGAAGAAAATTCAGCATGTCCTTTCATCTTTTTTCCCAAGCTTGCAGAAATATTAGTCTATTCCTTCCTAGTTACAATTTTGGTGCTGTGTGACTGAGTTTTGAGAATGTGTGGGGAAATGATGCATCACATCAATTGCTAGACAATGGAAGTGTGCTTTTCCACATTTTCTTTCATATGCTTGTGATTGCAAGTGAGGGCTCCTGAGATGGCAAGGATGAATGTGAGGCGTACTGGACACAGATTTGGAGGAACTTAGAAAGTTTTGTATGAATTTCATTTAAAATTACTGACACCATGGCATTTGTTTTGACAGTTTATGTAAATTACTCTAATAGAGTATCTGAAATTTAGAAGTTTTAGAGTTGTCATCAGATATTCAAAGGAATATTTAAAGATTGAAACATTATTTATCTTTTGCAGCTTAGTCATAGCATCATTACAAGCATTTAACTAGGTTTATAGATATTATGTTTTAAGTAAATTTTACTGTATGTCTATGTGCAGGCCTGACATGTAACTATATGAATAAACATCACAATTATTTTCATTTTTATTGTTATATTCAGCAAGAATATTGAAATAAATGTTGCATTAATTATTCTGTATGGTGCTTAGAACCATACCAATTCTTTGGGAATACAAAAGTAAAACCTGGCCATTATTTGTATGTGGGGAACACAGCCAAAATCAATGTAATTGAAGTGGTAAATGTATGGTTTTAACTTTCCTCAATAGTTACATACTAATTTTCTCAAAGAAGTTACACTGTTTTCTAATCACAGATATGCATACACATTCATGCAACCACACTGAAGAGAATTTATCATGAATTATAAATTCATTATAATAAAATGGTTTACATTTTAAATTTTATATATCAAGAAGATGCTTCTTAAATTATATTTATAAACTATAATAGCTATATTTCTTTTGAGTTATCTGAGGATATATGAATAATAAATGGTGATTTTTTTTTTTTTTGCTTTTTGGGTCACACCCGGCAATGCTCAGGGCCTACTCCTGGACTCAGGAATTACCCCTGGAAGTGCTCAGGGGACCATATGGGATGCTGGGAATCAAACGCGGGTTGGCTGCGTGCAAGGCAAATGCCCTGCCTACCGTGCTATCGCTCCAGCTCCCAAAATGGTGATTTTCATATTTGCATCATTCAATCTTTCTATGGTCAGACAAATGTGGAGAAAATGACAGATGCTAATATTTTATAAGAACAGAAAACATACTTTTCAATTGTTGGGTTTTTGGATAAATTGCTTCAAGTGTTAAAATGGTTTATCTTTATCAGTGATTATGTATTGTTTTGTAATGTAGTATGATGATAAAACTGAAAATATAAATTGGATATGTATAGTGATAGTGCCTTAATAAGAAGCTGGCTACATCTCTTAAATTATTGTAATTAAGGGTTTGTAAGCTATGCTTATAGAACTCCCAAATTTATAATCAAATTTTTTGGCAACCCAGGTACCCTCTTTATGTAGTATATAAACTGCTGTCATGCATTAGCAGTACTGGTAACAGACATACATTCTTAGCTTCTTTCTAGATGCTGGCACTAAAGACAGGTCACCACTGGATGCAAAGGCAATGTCCTTGAATAGTCTCATCAGTTTCCACATAGTGTAAGGTCAGCTTTAAAATATGAAGTGACACTTAATTAGTCCCTCAATTTGACATCACTTATAGTGATCCTGCTTTCTTACTTAAACCTTGAAGAATATACTCTTCCTTAGATGAGCTAACAACAGTCAACATACACACAATTCTGAGTACTTACAAGGGAAGCTAAGACACTGAGAGCCAGGAAACATTTTTTTCTTTTTCCTTTTGTTTCTGGGCCACACCAGTGATGCTCAGGACTTTTTCTAGCTCTGCATTCAGGAACGAATCTAGCAGAGCTGGAGTATTGGTGGCCATCTGGGGTGCTGGGGATCAAATCCAGGTCAGCCATGTGCAGGGCAACCTCACTACCATCTGTATAATCTCTCCAGCCTGAGTTTTTCTTCATAGGTCCCATTCACAGTATGTGTATTTGTGCTTGACCCAAGCAAGGAACTCAATCCATATTTGTTGACTCAATCACTGTTTTACACTGCTTTGCATTTTGTACTGTTTTGCTTTGTTAGCATACCAACATTTAAAGAGTAGCAATAATAAGAAATAAGAAAAATTGTTTGAAATGTGGCTGAGAAATATTTCCAAAAAGTAAACAAGCTAACCAAGAAGTGAAAGCATGAGGGAAGTGTGCTATATTTCTCTACTAACAATTTAAATAATGAAGAGTCCAATTTTGTAAACTACCAGACACTTGGAATGACAAACTGGAAAGGCTATTCTCAATGTACAACCAACATGGTTTGTCAACCTCTGAACACTAATCAACACTGGTTCACAGTCAGTGACTAAAATTGCTGCAAAGGCAAAGAGCCTGTCAATTACATAGTTAAGTTTCACTTCAAAAGTGCTATGTAGGTGCAGACAAACAGTTGGCAGAGAGTTGAACAAGAAACAAGAGAAGCCATTGTAGAACTCTTGAGTTCTGCCTGAAATTTGTTTTGTGAGATGAATTTCTCAAAAAGGCAACAGTGTTATTAATTAAAGAAGGAAGAAGCAACTGAGGTGGGATCCTGCTAAATCGAAGTTGTTAAATGAGTCTTAGCTCTTGTACAGGAAACTTCCCCAGTGGTTATCTAAGCTGTCACCATTTCAGTGCATCTGATGAAATGAGCTCCAATATTTGTGTTAGTGTTGGCAAAGAAGTGAACTAATTTTAATTCTCAACTCCAAAATCTGACATCAATCCAGAAACTTTGTGGCTAAACTTATCTAAGTTGGCTGCATTGCCAACAATTACTTTAATAAAATTACTTGAGAGGAGAGCAGTTTACCTGGTATAAATGGGCAAAGTAAAATTTAGAAAACTCTACTTAAGTTTTTCATATCTGTCAAAAGTTATGATTCCTAGAAGGTCATGAAAGGAGTCATAAAAATTTGTTGCTCTCTTGCCTGGCTGGCTGCAAAATTAAATTACTTCCTGCCACTTGTGCCAAAATAAATATTATTAAAATACTATTCTCCAGCTGCAAGTGAACCAAAGGTACGTTAAATATGGTGTTTATTTGTGCACGTGCATCTTGCCCATCATACAAGCTGCATTAAATGTTACAACATTCTCCCTTTTGGGGAGAAGCTTTGTCACATCTTATCTTCTCACTCATAGCACGTGCAATGATATTAACTGTTCTAAAGAGAAAGTCCTTCATAGTAATTTATTATGAATAAATTTTTCTTACTCAGATAAAACTGTCCTAAAATGAAAATTCTTCATAAAAATTTATCATGAATTAATTTCTTCTATGAGTAAATTTCTAGTTCTTGTTATTTTTCTATTGTCTTGACAACAATAGAAAAGTAAGGAAATTAAAATTTTCAATTTTTTGTAATTCTTAAAAAATGTCATATTGGGAGAAGAGAAAATCTATTAATAACCTATAGAAAAAGGGGTATGATTCCAGTGAGGGATAATACGGATAAAGACTCTGCATTTTGGTTCTCAGAAAATACTCCCAATTCACACAGCACTAGCTTAAGTGATATTTGAATGGCCTGATTTTTAAAGATAAGTTTTAAATCTAGTTGAAAAGAAGTTTTGAAACTCATAGTAGTGTTACCTTGCAAGCCAAGGTGTTTTGTAAAAGGCAAAAACAAACTCAAAATTTATCTTTTTCTTTCTTTTATTTTACTTTTTAAAATTGCTGCAATCTTCTGGATATGCCAGAACTTAAATTTGCCAATAGAGGGCAATAGTCAAACTAAGATAGACTGCATCTATCATTTTTGCTGCTTCTAACGAGGTAAAGGGACACATAGAATCCTCATCTGCTTTTATGGATATTGCTATGTAATTGCAGTGTAATTATGGCACACAACAGCTTCAGAAAATTATCTTTCAAGAAAACAGTTGGTTCTCTTTAACAAACTGAGATGAAATCTTGACAATAAAAAAATTCAAAGGAAATTTTTTAGAAATATATACTGATAAAAAACAAGCAAAAAAATGAAATAACAAAAAGTTAAATGGATAATCTATTGATAAAAAGACAAGGAAATTATTGACAAGGTGTACTCATTATATGCTGTCTTATAGTATAAGAAACATTTTTGAAGTATTTTCATACCTATCTTTTCACTTATTAGTGTAATTATGTAAATTCACAGATATGAACTTTATGTGGGAGATGCATATATACAAAACATACAAACATATCTACAGCCCGAATTTATTAGAACCAGTAATCTAAAAAAACAAAATATTTAGTACTGTAAATTTTTTAAATATTGAACTTTTAGATATGCAAATAGCATAGTGCATTCCTGTTTAATACTATGAAACTTTTGATCTACAATATAGGAGGTACTAAATTGGTCATTAATTACCATAATTTCTTTTTGAGAAATGACTTCTTTCAGTGTCAACTTAATATTAAGTGTTTCAGAATGGCCTATGATGACTATTTTTTAAAATTTTACTAACAAATGCAAATACTAATGTTTGAATTTTCTTCTATAAATTGTATGCCAATTATATTTAAAATGTTACATATCCATGAAAAATCGGAGTTAGTGTTCTATTTGTTTAATAAGTGTGATATTGTAAAAGTATCATAGCATAGCAGCTATGACTTAAGAACTTTAAATTAAGAACTCACTGTGATTCACCGCAGAGACTAGCACACATCCAAAAGAACAAAAGCAACTGCTGTTGGAGAGGATGTGGGGAGAAAGGGACTCTTCTACACTGCTGGTGGGAATGCCGACTGGTTCGGCCCTTCTGGAAAACAATATGGACGATTCTCAAAAAATTAGATATTGAGCTCCCATTTGACCCAGCAATACCACTGCTGAGAATATATCCCAGAGAAGCAAAAAAGTATAATCAAAACGACATCTGCACATGTATGTTCATTGCAGCACTGTTTACAATAGCCAGAATCTGGAAAAAACCCGAATGCCCTAGAACGAATGACTGATTGAGGAAACTTTGGTACATCTATACAATGGAATACTATGCAGCTGTTAGAAAAAAGGAGGTCATGAATTTTGTATTTAAGTGGACCGGCATGAAAAGTTTCATGCTGAGTGAAATGAGTCAGAAAGAGAGAGACAGACATAGAAAGATTGCACACATCTATGGTATATAGAATAACAGAGTGGGAGACTAACACCCAAGAATTGTAGAAATAAGTACCAGGAGGTTGACTCCATGGCTTGGAGGCTGGCCTCACATTCTGGGGAAAGGGCAACTCAGAGAAGGGATCACCAACTTTAATGCAGTCGAAGGCCATGTGGGGGAAGGGAATTGCGGGCTGAATGAGGGTTAGAGACTGAGCACAGTGGCCACTCAACACCTTTATTGCAAAACACAACAGCTAATTAGAGAGAGAGAACAGAAGGGAATGCCCTGCCACAGTGGCAGGGTGGGGTGGGAGGAGATGGGATTGGGGAGGGTAGGAGGAATGTTGGGTGTACAGGTGGTGGAGAATGGGCAATGGTGAAGGGATGGGTTCTCAAACTTTGGGGGTAACATGAGCACAAAAATGTATAAATCTGTAACTGTACACTCATGGTGATTCACTAATTAAAAATAAATAAATTTAAAAAAAAGAACTCACTGTGATTAACAACAAACATAAACTGAAAACATTATTAAAGAAATGAGCATTATGTGGTTAACATATATGAAGTTAGATGTACTAAAATAAATAAATGAAAACCCATATATAATTTAGTTTCTTTTTTATTCATATGTATTAATCTTGTGTCCTAAGTTTTTATGTAATTTGATTTGATCATGTACAGTAAACTTAATATCTAGTGATGATATTCTCTTTAACAATGATTCTCAAAATATGGTCCATGGGGGCTGGAGCGATAGCACAGCAAGTAGGGTGTTTGCCTTGCATGCGGCTGCCCTGAGTTCAGTTCCCAGCATCCCGTATGGTCCCCTGAGCACTGCCAGGGGTAATTCCTGAGCGCAGAGCCAGGAGTAACCCCTGTGCATCACCTGGTGTGACCCCAAAAGCAAAAAATATATATATATGTATATGTGTATATATATATATATATATGGTCCATGGAGCATTCCTATTAGTATTTCCTAAGATCTTGTTAGTCCTCCATCTAGTCTCCTAAAGCTACTGAACCACAAATTATGAGATTTGACTCTGAAAAAAATGTGTGTTTGAACTAAATTCTAGGCCATTTTGATATAATTTTGCTGTGTTATGAATGAGATATCTTATATAATTTTGGTGAATTATATATCTTATTATTAATATGCTAAGTAATTATGATTACAATATATGAACCCCAAGGCATCGTCTATCTCTGGACTTGAATATACTTAATATACTTAAGATGCTTTTAATTTACTAGAGCGGGCACCAGTAGTGTCTCCATTCATCCCAGCCCTGAGATTTTAGCAGCCTCTCCTTACTCGTCTTTCCTAATGACTGGAGGCTCTTTCAGGGTCAGGGAAATGAGACCTGTTATTGTTAATGTATTTGGCTGCTCGAGTAAATCAATGAACAATGGGATGACAGTGATACAGTGATAAAATGAAGATGCTCTTAGAAGATTTATTCTTTGCTATTGATTGAATATTTTTAAAATATCACAGAAAAGACATAAACAGTCACACATCTCAGAATCTATAGAGCATTATTAAATAGCTATGAAATTTAAGTCTTAGAGTATTGTGTCATTGGAATCATATATTCATGAAACCATCATTAACAGTATTGTAAATCACGGTATCACAATAAAAATGGGAGTATGAAATAATTTGAAGGGGTTTTTTTTGTTGTTGTTGTTGTTGTCACTGTTTTGTCTTTGGGCCACACCCAGCAGTGCTCAGGGACAACTCCTGGTTCTGTACTCAGGGATCAGTCCTAGTGAACTTTGGGGACCATTTGAGATGCTGAGGACATGAACAAAAATGCCCTACCTCCTTCTCTTTGTACTGTCAGTCCAGCCCCTAATTTTAAAATTATTTTCATTTAGGTCTTGTTTGTTAAATTATTGGATTACAAAAGTGATTAAGTTTGTGCTATAGAAATGCAAGGTGATATTCATATCTTCCACCAAAGTGCTCATGAATCCCCACCATTGTCCTGCTGTAACCTCTGTCTGATCTTTCATTTCATCATACAATACACTGGAAAAGTGAAAACTAAGAACGTTGAAAAGCATATGTGAGTTCAAACACCTTTTTGGTGGAGGCAGGGCACACCCAATGATGCTCAGGGTTTTCTCCTGGCCCTGTATTCAGGAATTATTAGAAATCAGCTTATTTTCTCTCCGAAGAATTACTCTAATTTCTTGCCAAAAAATATTTCTCTCATTGCAGTCAGTCAACATATTAAAATTTAAGTACTCCTATATAATAGGAGTTATAAAATAACCTTATGGAATAATTATAATTATTACAAGACTCTACTTGCTTATCTGCCTTCCTGCTATAAATTTATTAATTCAAGGGTTGGTTTTTTGTTTTGTTTTTTTCTTTTTTAATGTTTTCTCTTTTGTTTCTTGTGATCATTCAATTTATTTGCATACCTTAAGATAGCACCTAGCAAATGATTAGATGTCCAATATTAGTTTCAAGCAAATAAAACATTAAATAAAAAAGATTATCTATTATTATTTCCTAGTTAGTCAGCTTTGCACACCCTATAATTAAAATGTAATGCTATTGGCACAAGATTTATACTTTTATTTCCTTTCAGCCACACCCAAAAGCACGCAAAGGATACTCCAATATGTGTGTGCTCAAAGGTTCATATATGATAATGGGCATCCAACTAGGTCCAGCCATATCAAGGCAAATGCCTAAACCTTTGTGCCATCTCTATGGCTCCTGTGTATAATTTTATAGCAGAAGTACAATCTATAAATTGTTTGTGATAAATCTAAATATAACTAGTTTCAAAATTTCTAGTGACTTATTTCTAGATGTCTTCAAGGATATCACGTGATATACATTGTTGTCTTTTGGTATGATTTCCAACCTGTGGGGCCTCAATATTTACAATATGGTTGCAAAATCCAAAGATACAGATCACTGAAAGCACAAAGTAATATTGCCTACTTCAGAAACAGCTGAAGGCATCTCCAGCTTAATATGTTCATTATATCTATTAATTCACATCAGACTCCAATGCGTAAAATATGTTTTGGTAAGCATGAACAATGTGTTGATAATTTAATATTGCTGATCTTAACCAAATTTTTGCATTAACACTTCCATGAACATGGTAACACAACTATGAATTCTTTAATTCTGTTTTATCTTCAGATTCTATGTGTAAATCAAAGATGTGTCTCTACAAATGAAGATATGCCTCAGATATGTGAAAGCCTCAGTTAGATCCTTATCTGTTCCAAAATTAATGCAATGAGTTTTACTCTTTGTGTAACTTTACATTAAACGGACTTTCTCTTAACTTCAGAAAAGTATATTGCATATATCTAATGATTTTAATACTTCTAGGAAAGCACTTGCATAATCATGTTACTCATGGCAATTTTGAGATATTTAGCATTGCTTGAATTTAAGCAGCACAGTCTTTTTCTGAGGGATGTACTGGGGACTCTTTTATTAGCCGTAAGTTTTGTCAAATAAGAAAGCTTAAGAGTGGGGTAATCTAAATAATATACAAAATATCAAAATAGTTACTCCCTCTGTATGACCATTTTGCCTTGGAGATGGTAATCTTTCATTATAAAGTTCAGTGCCTTAGGAAATACCTTCAGGCAAGTTGCAATCATTGTAATCACATGCAATCACTTGTCATCCCATTGTTCATATTGTTCATTGGTTTGCTCAAGGGGGCGCCAGTAACACTGTCTCCATTTGACCCTTCATTGCAATACAAAATTGCAATACCAAGTTGCAATACAAACCTTAATCATTTATATACTCAGATTTGTTTGAATTTCAAAATAAGATACACTCAAGCAGGATTTCCAGAAATAACATGATGAATTCACAATGTTCAATTTTCTAAGCACGAATACATCTAGTCCATGACTTGGATTTTCGTACTCAATGAACCTACTCATTATGCTTGTTAAATTTAAGTCAACTATTTTATAATAAGGTAAAAAACAGTCATTCAATTTTTGATTAGTCTCAGGATATTAATAAGTCAAAATAGATACTGTTTTTTATTTGCACAGGGGTTGCTTCTGGCTCTGCACTTGGGAATTACTCCTGGTGGTGCTCAGGGGACCATATAGGATGCTGGGAATCGAACCCAGATCAGCCTCATGCAAGACAAACACCCTACCCGCTTTGCTATTGTTCCAGCCCTGTTACTATTTAAGATGGACATAAAACCATTTTCTATATCTGATTAATCTTTTTGAAGGTTGTTTAACATTTCAGGGCCAAAGAGATAGCGGAGTGGGTAAAGATATCGCTTTGCATGTGGCAACGTGGGTTTGATTCCTGAAGTTATGTAAGGTCCCCTGAACCCTGCCAAGAATGATCCCCGAGCGCAGAGCCAGAGGAATCCCTAAGAGCCCTAGGTGGATGTGGCCAAAATAAAACAAAGAAACAAAAAAGCAAATGGTTAAGTTGCTTAACATTTAAGAGTTTCATTTCTAATTAAATTTGAGTAACAGAATAAGAGCACATTCATGCAAATGTGTTATAAAACTATAATAAAACATAAATAGAAGATATTAATACATTGAATATGCTAAGCCATTATTAATATAAAACTATAATATAAAAAGCACAGTGAGAAAGCATTCAACTAGCAAGATTTTATTAATATTAGATAGAACAAAAACATTTTTATTCTGATTTGTTTTACAGTCCAGGAAAGAATTGATGAGAGATTTCTGAGAAGCAAGTTGCTATAACCTTACACATCCTTTCTGAGAATGCAAGTTAACAGAAATATTAAGTGAATAAATATTTTATCTTGCCTAGGGGATAAGATAAATTAACTAGAATGATGCCATTTGAGAATGTACTTGGAATGATGCACAATAGCAGTTAATATCACATGAGGGAATATAGGCAAATGGTGTAATTGAACTGAAAAGATAAAATTGTATCAAAGTTCGCAGTTCTAGAACATCTAAACCAAAGTCAACTTTTAATGATATTTAAAGCAGTCAAGCCACTTTCACCGATCAATTTTGTGTGGTAGGTTATGTGCTAGGAAAGCTACATCTATAATATGCTAGACACAGCATCTTAAGTACTGTTGGAAATATATTAAGAGTACTGTGGATGTTCCAAATAGTACTGATTGGCAGTTAAATTTTGAAACCAGCAACTAGTAGTCTCTGGACTTACTCATTTTGTATTCAGGATTTTTTTAGAAGCCAAAGGCATCCTTGGATTTCTCTAAGCTTTTGATATTCTTCAGTTATTGAATTTAAGTCCTTTTGAGCCCTGGGAATGGCTTGGTAGCAAAGTTCCTGCCTTGCAGCCGGGAACCTCAAGTTTAGTCTCTTACACTACCCCCCCGCCACACACACACTGGCAGTGCAACAAAGTGAGCAACCTCCAATGTACCCCACTAAAGCATTCAGGTACCACAGTCAAGTGTGCGGGTCCTGGGCATCCCAGCAGCAACAACCACAAAGCAAAGGAATAGGAAATATTTGTTTAAATAGAAGGAAATAAGAATTTCACTAAGACAGTATATGTTTATATAGTTCATATATATATAGTATTATACATGATACAAAATTCTAATATTCATAGTATTAAGAAGTTGCAAATGCTTAGTGTAATTAAACACTTTGATAAATGCTAAAAATATTGTTGTATGCTGAAGAGAGAGTACAGAGAATAAGGCATCTGCCTTGCATATTAACACCACTGGTTCTGTCCAAAGTACCACGTATGACCCCCCCCAAGCACCACTGGGTGTGATCCAAAAACCAAGTACTTATTACTAGTTGTTTTTCACCACTGAGCTACTAGTTTTATAATGTTAAAACATACATCTTAGACAACTGCCTTTATCAATTCATTTTATCCAAACTTCTTATTACTAAATTAATATAATTTAGGTTCAGCATTGACGATATAAAATCACAAAGTAAGTTTCTTTTCATGTCTGAGCAATTATGTCTTAAAAATCCTTGACCTGCTAGCATGTACCCTGGTGAAGAAAGTGAATAAGCAAACAGCAAATTCTAGAAAACTCAATAAAGAAATTAATTTTATTGTCATAATTTAGAAACAGTAACAGCAAGTTCTCACAATGGAGACATTACTGGTGCCCGCTCAAGCAAATCGATGAGCAACAGGATGACAGTGACAGTGACACTGACAGTCATAATTTGTTATAAAGTAATCATCTTTCAAATCATAAAGTATTATGACTTAGAGGACTAAATTTAAACATTTGCCATAGCAACTCATAAATGGTTTTAGCAGCAATATATATTAGTTTTTCTCATAACATTCTCTCAAATTAACTAAGAATCAGATGGTTTTCTGAAAGATACATCCTTTACTTCCTCCTGTCCTTGCTCTTTTCTAAAGAAAGAAACTTGCTTTATATTCTATCTAAGAGCCCGACGGTACAGCAGGTAAGGCACTTTCCTTGCATGCAGCCAACCCAGCTTCCATTGTCCTACCACTCGAAGTGATCCCTGAGCATCACAGGGGATGCCCTCTCCTGGAAAATAGTTGTTAAGTTTATCAAATCTTTCTTTACCTTTGGAAATTGTTTAACTTCTCCTAAGTGGCCCAGAGATTTGCAGAAATAAATCAACTCAAACTGATGCCTATGTAATGGCTGGTACAAAAAATTCATTCAAAAGCAAATACCAATCAAGTTTTACTTCCCTTCAATACAAGCATCGGTCTCTTGAACAGGATATAAGGAAATAATTGTTGTATACCAAAGTCAACCTTTTTGAGAAGGAGGATAAGTAATAAAAAACTGTAAATAAATATTTTTCCATTTTCCCTTCCCCTTGATATTAATCTCACTATTGTGGGATCCACAGATCATACACTAGAGTGCAACATTACTCTTGCATCCCTTGGCACAACAAAAGTTGTGCTGTTCCTGCAATTCCTTACTTTATCATGGGTGCTCACACACAATTTTCATCTGTGTCCCAAGGATCATGTGACAGGAAATCACATAAGCACTGCTGGGGATGGCACTAAGCAAGGCGCTGAGTATAAAATATACAGTAGGTACTTTAGCATACTACAGCCACATTCTTACATTCCCAAATACCTGCTTTTGTTAATAGTTCCCAACCAAAATGAATTTTTTTAGCTAAGTTTTCATCCTGTAAGTATGGTTCTTCAGTCTTCCAGTTCTCAATTCTTCCAGTATCTTTCACCTCTACTTATCTTTAGTTGTTCTTTCCGTTCACCTGTATTTTATACAATCCCCAAATAGACTTAGGATTCACTGCATTTTATTTTTTTTTAATTCTTTTATTGATTCACCATGTGGAAAGTTACAAAGCTTTCAGGTTAAAATCTCAGTTATACAATGCTCAAACACCCATCCCTTCACCAGTGCACATATTCCACCACCAAGAATCATGATATACCTCCCCCCTTCCCCCCACCTCCCGAGCCCCCCACCCCGCATGTGTAACTGGTAAATTTCACTTTACTTTCACTTTACTTTGATTACATTCAATATTTAAACAAAAAATTCACTATTATTGATTTGGAGTTTCTCCCCCCTAAAGTCGATCTGCTGAAAGAAAGCATTTGGTAATTTGTTTTCCATTGCTGAGAATGAAGAGATATGAGGTCAGGAGGCCGCACCAGCAGCAGCATAGTTTTGGATTTCTGTATTTTAGTATTTTAGTAACTAAGTCCAGAGAAATGTCTGCTAGGAATCGCAACATTGTAAGCTTGTACCTCTCAGCTACTTTATATTCCACATATGAGTGCGATCTTTCTATGTCTGTCTCTTTCTTTCTGACTCATTTCACTCAGCATGATACTTTCCATGTTGATCCACTTATATGCAAATTTCATGACTTCATGTTTTCTGACAGCTACGTAGTATTCCATTGTGTAAATATACCAGAGTTTCTTTAGCCAATAATCTGTTTTCGGGCACTCTGGTTTTTTCCATATTGTGGCTATAGTAAACAGAGCGGCAATGAACATAGAAATGCAGATACTCAAAAGTCCATGGCTTTCCTATATGCAAATAATGAGAGAGAAGAAAGTGACCTGAAAAAAGCAATCCCATTCACAATTGCGCCTCAAATAATCAAGTACCTCGGAATCAGCTTAACAAAGGAGGTAAAGGGCTTGTATAATGAAAACTATAAAACACTACTTCAGGAAATAAAAGAGGACACGAGGAAATGGAAAGACATCCCCTGCTCATGGATTGGGAGAATTAATATTGTCACAATGGCAATTCTCCCCAAAGCATTGTACAATTTCAATGCGATCCCTATAGGAATACCCTTGACATTCTTCAAAGAAATGGAGCAAGCGCTCCTGAAATTCATATGGAACAATAAGCCCCCACGAGTAGCTAAAGCAATCCTTGGGAAAAAGAAAATGGGAGGAATCAACCTCCCCAACTTCCAACTCTACTACAAAGCGGTTGTCACTGCATTTTAGAATAACGTTTGTGGCCAAAGAGAAACGTAACTTAAAGAAAGGCAAAAATTGAAAATGAGTTTCAAAACAGAAAGAGCTATTGTATTTTATAGAAGCCATGGCTTTATATTTTGCCTTAATACAGAGAGTGAATCTCACAAATTCTTGTGTATTATTTCTAAATAGAAGTCTCTCATTTTCTCAGATTTCAGCTCTGCCAATGTCCATACTGATGAAATATGCCATGAGAAAAATAATGTTAGCAATGTTGCTTCTCCAAAATAGCACATTCCAAGTTTAACTCCTTTAAAGACAGTAAATATATATATATATTTTATATATACACACACATATATGTATATATATATATATATATATTTTACTTTTTTGGGTCACACCCGGTGATGGACAGGGGTTGGTTACTCCTGGCTCATGCACTCAGGAATCACTCCAGGCATTGCTCGGGGGATCATATGCGATGCCAGGAATTGAACCTGGGTCGACCACAAGCAAGGCAAATACCCTACCTGCTGTGCTATCACTCGAGCCCCCAACAATGAATGAATCTAATAATTGATATGCTAGTTATTGAAATAGTCTCATGGTGAAAAAGTCGGGGACTTGGTCTGTTTATGCCACTTAAAGTTGAAAGACTTGCTCTCATCCCAACAACATGAATTCTTATTCACTGAGCCTGTTGTGTCCCTAATGTGTTCTAATCACTGTTCCATGTTTTACACAGCTATACATTTCAACCTGGGCTTGTATAACTGTTTCTCTTACCAATCTTACTGTTGTCTCTGGCAATTTTGGATTTTTAGCAGCTAAAACTTCACATATGTTACATGTGTCCTCATTTTTTACTCCACTAGCTTGTAAATAGCTCAGATTTGATCGGAGCTTTACAAGGGCAATGA
Source organism: Sorex araneus (assembly GCF_027595985.1). NCBI lineage: Eukaryota > Metazoa > Chordata > Mammalia > Eulipotyphla > Soricidae > Sorex > Sorex araneus. Next base: position 377,469,200 of record NC_073302.1, on the reverse strand, counting down.
TTTGTCTTCTTATTAAAAATGGCATGGTCATATGAGCCACTAAAAGCTCTTTTGTGGTAACAGATACATCACTCATCATTTAATTCATGTGTAGAGCTGAGAATTTTGGTTTAATAGCTAAGTTCACTCAAAAGGATTTCCAACATTAAGGCGGTGGCAATTTCTTAAGTCCTGAATTTAAATTTTCTTTTAAAAAGTGCATGCATTATATTGTGAGCTTTCTAAAATAAATATATTAATAAAAGTTATTAGAGTAGCTTTACTATGCTTTATAAATATCTACACATTAACTGAAAATGCAAATTAACAATAATAATCACTATATTATTCCTAATATAGTGATAAAATGTTTCATAGAAATAAATGAATATCAGTTGTCAAAAAAGTTGTGTGAAAGGGGCCATAGCAATAGTAAATTGGATTGGGTACTTGCTTGACCTGGCTTTCAATCCCCAGCACCCCATATGACTACCTGACCCTCGCCAGGAGTAATCCCTGAGTACTACTGAGTATGGCCTAAAAGTTATTTAAAAAAGGCTGTGCCGAACCAATGAATAAGTGTAGGCAAAATTCTCATTTCACTTTTTTTGTAAACCCAATATTTGTTTCTTTCTTCTTTGAATTACATATGGCCATAGCATTGGCTAAATTCTCTCCATATAATTCTATCTGCAAGACGTTATAACTTTTATGGAATATTTTCCTTTATTTTTAGATTTATTATTATGGAATGTGCGGGATATCATAGATGTTTTGACCACTGAATAAATGAATCTCTCTTGCAATTTATAAGGGAGTGTGTGTGAAGATATGTGTCCTAGTTTAATAAATTTGATTTTAGGAACTGGAGCAATAGCACAGTGGGTAGGGTGTTTGCCTTGCATGCAGCCGACCCAGGTTCGAATCCCAGCATCCCATATGGTCCCCTGAGCACCGCCAGGAGTAATTCCTGAGTGAATGAGCCAGGAGTAACCCCTGTGCATTGCTGTGTCCCAAAAAGAAAAATAAATAAATAAATAGATTTGATTTTATCAGAATATATTCAATATAATTATTTTATTTTAATTGGATCAATTAGTAAATAGTTATAATCTCAGTAACGTTTTATTTTATACTGCAGGGGTAGAAAGTTACAATCTATATGGACTTTTTTGTTGTTTGTTGGTATTTTTGGTTTGGGGCCAGTCCTGGCTGTGTGCTCATCACTTTTTGGTTTCTGGGTTTTTTGGTTTTTTGTCTTACTGGGGGAGATGGGGTGGGGAGACACATCTAGTACTGCTCAAGAATTATTCCTGTGTTTGTACTTAGAGATTACTCCGGGAAGTGCTTAGCAATTAATTTGGTGTCAGAGATCAAACTGATGTGAATTTCATATAAGCGAGGACCTTCCCTGCAGTACTATCTCTCCATCCCCAAGATTTGAAGTTTTTTATTCATGATATCTCATATATATTATTGTTAAACATCAAAACTAGCTACTACTTTTTTTTTTACCACAGTTGAAATGACTTAAAAAAGAAAATTTACAAGGAAAATGTTACAATTTTGGACAATCTATGAAAGGTAACCTGATGCTCTCTGAAATGTAAATTGACTCCTCCTTTGCAAGGTTCACAATTCTCAAATTTAAAAAAAAATTGAGCCTTGCTCCAAATTGAGTACTGCTGTTAGCATAATTTTTTTAAAAAATAAAAACATATTTGTTGTTTTGAGGCCACACCGGTCAGTGATCAGTGCTTAGTCCTGGCACTACACTCAGGGATCACTCCTGGTGGTGCTGTGGGACCACAGGATGCCAGAGATTTACTCAGGTCTGTTATGAGCGAGGCAAATCCCTCCCAAGAAACATCTTTTTATCCTCTTAAATACTGAGACATATTTCAGCAACAAAAGATTGTAATATACTTCAGTTTTAATATAGTCTTTTTTTGTTTTTTAGTACAGACCTTAGGAATCTTTATTTTTGCTTTGTTCTATATTATGCATATCCACGTGGATATAGGCAGGAAGATAAATATATCTCCTTAATAGAATTAATTTTTTTAAATTTTTTAATTTTTTTTTATTTTTTTAAATGAATCACCATGTGGTACAAACATTTATGCTTACGCTTCAGTCATAGAATGATTGAATACCTATCCCTCCCTAATACAAAGAGTCTTAATGATGATGTCTTTTCTTTAAAAGATGTTTAATACACTTTTTGAGTGTATTTTTTGAGGGAATTAATACAAATATTTAAGAAAGGGTTTATTATGTCTTTGATTTATAAAACATCAATTATAAGATTTGAAGATTTTTAGTGACTGTTAGGTTAAAATTAGGACTGGAGTGATAGCACAGTGGCTAGGGTGTTTGGCTTATACGAAGCCAACACAGGTTCAATTTCTCCACCCCTCTTGGGGAGCCTGGCAAGCTCCCTGTGGTGTATTCCATATACCAAAAGTAGTAACAATTCTCATAATGGAGACGTTACTGTTGCCCACTCAAGCAAATCGATGAGCAATGGGATGATAGTGACAGTGATACAGTGATTAGGTTAAAATATAATAAATGGAATTGTAAAATATTAATGCATCTGTATATTAGAAATGTTGAAGAATATATATGTTATATGCAAAATTTATACATATATACACATATTTAAACATAGGGTTGTATGGGGCTGGAGTGATAACACAGAGGGTAGGGCATTTGCCTTGCACGCGGCCAACCCGGGTTCGAATCCCAGCATCCCATATGGTCACCTGAGCACCGCCAGGAGTAATTCCTGAGTGCAGAGCCAGGAGTAACCCCTGTGCATCGCTGGGAGTTACCCAAAAAGAAAAAAAAAGAAAAAGAACAAAAATAAACATAGGGTTTTATGTATAATTAGTCCCTATAACAGTTTATTAATTCAAATTTCTATCATTGTTTCTGTTTTTAATTTGAAGTACCATGATTTACAATACCATCAATGATATATTTTCAGGTGCACAAAACCATTCCATTACCACAGCCTCCACTACAATCCCATGTCCCATCACATCTACTATGCAGCTCCTTCCTTTGGTTTTCTCAGTTCTGTAGACCAGTTCTTAGGTTATGTTGCCTTTGTCCATTGTTAATATCTGCTGTGTTTCTTTATATCCTGCTTATGAGACAGATCATTCTTTATCTGTCCCTCTCCTTTTGCCGTTGTTCAGCATGATACCCTCTCAGTTGTACATGTAGTAGCAGATTACATGATTTTATCTGATCTTAAAGTCAAGTAGTGTGCCATTGTGGATTCCTGCTATCTTAACCAAGAAGAAATGCTAAGAGTTCTGCAGTTTCAGTCTAAAGCACACAGGTATCCTATATAATGGAACTGTTATGCAGATTTAGTTTTTAAAGGAACATTGATTAGCATAATATTAACATTAATTACATATCAAAATAAAATAATGTAAAAGAAAACATTACAAATTTGCTGCTTTTCATATGAGTGGGATTTATAGATGTTCTTATAAATCACAGAAAGTTACATCTGCGTTCATTCAACAAAATCTTTTTATTTTAATGTTCTCTGTATGATGTTTGATTTTGTTCTGTACCATATCAACGTCTCCTTTGACCTAGTTACATTTTTATTTTCCAAAGGTTCAATATGTGTTATTTTTTAGGAAGATCTAGATGAGCACCATTTAGAATTTAGCAATGTTTGCACCAAAAAATAAACAACAACAGAGTGAGACAGAGAGAAACATAAAGAGAGACAGAGAGAGAGAGACAGAGAGATTTGGTGAATACTATTCCAAAGTTTCTTTTATAATATAGCAATCCAGTTTTAAAACTTTTATTTCAAGCTCAACATATTATATTACACCAGATAAAAATACAAAATAAAACTTGCAATTCAGATGTTAAAAATTACTCTTTTAGTGGGATAAGCATCTTATACCATTTAAATTTGTGATTTACAATAGTGTTAATAACACAGTTTCATGAAAAGTGTTCCAAACCACACCCTCCTCCACCAGCTCTGGCCTCCCTCCATCGTTGTCCTAGGATCTCTTGGTAGGATATTCTTAATTTTGTCAAGTGAAACAGGTAGCTCAAATGGAAGATAAGAGTTTTACAATTTACTTAGGCCACATGTGGCTATTGTTAAGTTCTTAGCTCCAATTCTTACAAAAATATGCATTTGTTTGCTTTTTCATAATATTTTTATGTTGCTATTTAGTTTTAAACTCTTAAACACGTATTATGAGATAATAGGTGCTGTATATTCCATGCAGATAAATTTTTCATACATTAGTGTATTGAATAACATAAAATGCAAACGCTATATTTAAAAAAAGTAAGTTGTACCCAGTTAAAAACACCTAGCTAAACATTATCTTCTTTTGAAACTTATTTTCAAATCGCGCCCACACGGCAGAGCCTGGCAAGCTACCTGTGGCATATTGGATAAGCCAAAAACAGTATCAATAAGTCTCATAATGAGAGACATTACTGATGCCCACTCAAACAAATCATTGAGCCATGGGATGACAGTGACAGTGACGGATTTTCAAATGCAAATGACTAGCAAGAAAGGTAGAATGTTTTGAGGTCTTTTTGTGGAATTTCTTTGTTGTTGTTTTATTTGTTTTGTTTTGGGGTGACACCTGGCTGGCTTACTGCTAGCTCTGTGCTCAAGAATCACTCTTGGCTGGCCCAAAAGACCATATGGGGTACTAGGGATCAAACCCAAGTCAATCACATGCAGAGCAAGCACATTACCTGCTGCTCTATCTCTCCAGCCCCAATTAGTAAGAATATTTAATAATTAGCATAAAATTTTTGAGAACTTTTTTGTATTTAGATGTATTTTCAGATCATAAGTTATTCTGAAGTTTTCTTAATTTATAGTTATTAATTTTTAAATTTAATTTCTTTATTGCAGTTTTGTGATTACAATATTGTTATTGGTAGTTTCCTGTGCACATAATTCTAACACCATATCCATCACCAGTGTTTCCACCTACCTCCACCAAGGAGGTAATGCTCCTCTACTTTTCTTTCCCAATTCAGTAGTGTAGATCAATTGGCCCTGGCCCATAGTTACTGCCTCACTGTGTATCTTTAGGTCCCATTCATTGGAGCAATCCTTCTGTACCTATCCATTTATTTCTGACTTCATTCAGCAAAATATCCTCTAGGTCCACCCATGTTGCTGCAAAATGCATAATTTTATAATCTATTTTTAAACTGAATTATTTCTAGATATTTATTAGATTTTAAGTCATTGGTGGTCTCATTTATCTCAAGGATATAAAGACCATCTATTGAGTCTAAAGAAGATATCTTAAACCTGCATTTCTCCGGGAGCCGCTGATGCCATTCCATTTCCAATTTTCCCAATTCAGTAAATTTTTAAATGTTATTCCTCATTTACAACACTCTCAAATGACTCGTATCTACTCCCTAGCCCCACATTTTTTATCCCTTTTGGTAATCACTGTACTTTTCAATATCTGAGTTATTTTTGTGAGTTACTTAAATTTGGTTACTTATATTCACATATGACAGAGGCACCTGGTAATTGTTTTTTACTTTTTTCCTCACTTTGCTTAACATAATAGCCTAATTATATCCATGTTATTTAAAAACTTATTATTCTTTGTTTTATAAATGGGAGAATATTAAGTTGAATATGATACATTTATATGTATAAATTTGCACACGTACACATATATATCACATCTTCATTTTCAATCTTTGATAGACATTTAGCTTAATTTCATGAATTAGCTTTTGTAAACATTGTTGCTATGAACTCAGAAGAAATATATTTTTTAATTAATAGTTTTATATTCTTTGGTAGAGCCCATGGTATTTGAGAATTTACAGCAACTAAAATTCATACTCACACTGCTGGAAGTGAAAATGAGTACAAGTATGGTCAACAGGTGAAGTATTTTAAAATGCTCTCTATAGCATGATATATACATACTTTTCACACAATAGTTATATTGTGTGAAAAATTATTATGATCAGGTACATAAGAGATATAGCAAGAAATTTCCTTGCTATAGAAAATTATATGAATGGTGCATAATACATGTGCAAGTATGGACATCACAGCATTATCTACAGTAGGCAGATTCTAAATTTTAAATTATGGTATTGGTGTTTATTTTAATATTTGAATGAATGTTATATAAACTGCATAAATCATTATGTGACAATTTGTTTTGTACTTTTTTACCATACTTATTTTCATTTTTAAAAATCAGTGAGAAAAGTGGCACTGATAGAACTATAGATTTAAACATGCTGATAGAAAATTAAGTTAAACCAAGTAATAAAATCTGCTTCCTTTCTTTTATCTAAGTCTTTAGCTTAAAACAGTTAAGCTAATGAATAATTGTTGAGGAATACTGGCATACTAAAGAGTCCTTAAATGATCATGTTCCAGATGTTACTACATCAAGATAGAGTAGAACATCTTGGTGTAAAGGCCAGTGGTGAGATCCACAACTTTCAGAAACACTCTTCAAAATATCAGTAACTTTCTAATCCATAATCACATATGAATTTTTTTTTTTGCTTTTTTGGGTCACACCTGGTTACTCCTGGCTCTGCACTCAGTAATCACTCCTGACAGTGCTCAGGGGACCATATAGGATGCTGGGAATCGAACCCAGATCGGCTGCGTGCAAGGCAAACACCCTACCCACTGCGCTATCACTCTAGCCCCCCAATCACCTATGAATTTTTGACCATAATTAAGGCCAGTTATTTATAATTACACCATCATTTCTTCCATAGCATCTAAGTTCATTAATTATGTTTATTGAACTATCCTTGCATTATACTAATGTGTTACAGTGTGCATATTTATAAAATAACAAGCATGTATACTACATTAAGTTCACCACTAATGGTCCAATTCTATTCTGTGCCATCTAACTCACTCACTTTACCCCTCCTCTTCCAAATCTTCATTCTCTCTACCCCTGGCACTTGGTAAAGATTAATATTTTTTGTTTTATTTCATTCATATATTTTGTTTCTCTTTATTCTAGGTAAATTGAATCATAGACTGCTTGATTTTATGTACTTGTCTTACCAAATATAATATGTTATAGGTTCTCCATGTTAAAGCAAATGGTAGTGTTTTATCTTTTGTATAGCTGGGTAGTATTATGCTTTCTGTATATGTCACACCTTCTTTATACAATTTTTGTCAGTGATGTCTAGGTTTCTTTCAGCTCATGTTATGTTAAATAATGCTGTAATATACATGACAATATCTCTTATGTACCTGATCATAATAATTTTTCAAGAAATGTTTATTCATCTTAGTTGTATATTTAATAAAAATGCAAGTTTTTACTAGAATTTTCAGGTCCTTGGTAGCTTATATATTTCATAGAAAGACAACCAGATTTAATAAAGATAATCAATTTTTCCTAATATATAGAAAATAGTTTGAAAAAATATTTAATTAAATTGACAGTGTGGTATGTTTGTATCATGCATCTACATACTTCTGAAGAGGTGACTATCATTGTTTTATCTGAAATAAAAACAATGTAATTTCATATAACCTTAGAGACTATTTTCATTTTAACTTTTAAATAATTTTTACTCTTGAGGCAACATGATTATACAATACTGTGAATATTTATGCTTTAGGTTGCCAATTTACTAACCCTACATTACCAAAGTGCCAAGACTACATCTCTTTCTTTATAGCACTTCTGGTCTGTACTTCCCTCTCTGTCGCCAAACTGACCTCTCTCCCACTCCATATTTTAGCCTCAGCTCTATTATCAGGGTCTAAGAATTTGACTTCATAGATACTATTCATTTTCTTTCTTTCTTTCTTTCTTTCTTTCTTTCTTTCTTTCTTTCTTTCTTTCTTTCTTTCTTTCTTTCTTCCTTCCTTCCTTCCTTCCTTCCTTCCTTCCTTCCTTCCTTCCTTCCTTCCTTCCTTCCTTCCTTCCTTCCTTCCTTCCTTCCTTCCTTTCTCTTCTCTCTTTCTCTCTTTCTCTCTTTCTCTCTTTCTCTCTTTCTCTCTTTCTCTCTTTCTCTCTTTCTCTCTTTCTCTCTTTCTCTCTTTCTCTCTTTCTCTCTTTCTCTCTTTCTCTCTTTCTCTCTTTCTTTCTTTCTTTCTTTCTTTCTTTCTTTCTTTCTTTCTTTCTTTCTTTCTTTCTTTCTTTCTTTCTTTCTTTCTTTCTTTCTTTCTTTCTTCCCTTTGAGTCACACCCAGCCATGCTCAGGGGTTACTCCTAGCTCTTCACTCATTAATTACTCCTGGTGGTGCTGGGAGACGATATGGGATGCCAGGGATCGAACCTGGGTCAGCCACATGCAAGGCAAATGTCCTACCCGCTGTGCTATGGCTCTGGCCCCTCTCTTGCTTTATTTCTTGCTTTATCCCTTGCTTTATTGTTTTACCTATATGCCACATGTGAATGAGATCACCTGATATTATACCCTCTAGTTACAGCCAAGTTACAGAAAAAGGCAGGATTTTTATCTTTTCTTATAGGTGAATATCTAACTATATGTATACAGATATATGATTTATATGTGTGTATATATTTACATATACATGTAAATGTATATGTTTCCTTTTTCACCCATCTGTCATTGGTCATTTGTTATAGCTTCCACTTTTTAGCTATTGTAAACACACTGTATTGAACTTGAATGTGCAAATCTTTTCAAATTAATGTTTTTGTATGCTTGGGATGGATTCCAAGAAGTAGAATCACTGGGACATGTGGGTGTTTTACTTCCATGTTTTTGAGATGTCTTCATCTTGTTTTCCATGGACGCTGGACAGGTAACAATCCTGGGAATCAGTATCAGAGACTGAATCAGAGTTCTTTTCACACTGCATCCCTCCAAGCACTGTTATTTTTTGTTTTGTTTCTGATCTTTGGGATGTAGGCCAGTCTCATTGCCTGGGGTGACAGTTCATTATAAATTTGACTTGCATTTCTCTGACAATAAGTAATGCTGAACAATTTTTATGCCTTTTGAAAATATGTATATCTTCTTTAAGAAAGTGACTGTGCTGCTCCTTCAATTTTTTGATGTGGGTGTTTGTTTGCCTATTGAGTTCTTTTTTTCATTTTATTTCTTGAATATTAGACCTTTGTCAGATATATGGTATGTAAATATTTTTTCCCATAAGATGGGGTGTCTTTATATTCACTGCCACTGTCATCCCGTTGTTTGAGCGGGCACCAGTAATGTCTCTCATTGTGAGACTTATTGTTACTGTTTTTGGCATATCCAATACACCATGGGTAGCTTGCCAGGCTCTGCCGTGCGGGCGGGATACTCTCAGTAGCTTGCCGGGCTCTCTGAGAGGGGCAGAGGAATCAAACACGGGTCGGCCGCATGAAAGGCAAACGTCTACCACTGTGCTATCGCTTTAGTCCTGTCTTTATAATAGCTATAGCATATTTAAATCATTTGCAATAATTAGCTGTATCCTGTTTCAAAGGGCTGGAGTGATAGCACGGTGGGTAGGACAGTTGCCTTGCACACGACTGACCTGGGTTTAATTCCTCTGTCCCTCTCGGAGAGCCCAGCAAGCTACCAAGAATATCCTGCCCGCAGGGCAGAGCCTGGCAAGCTACCCATGGCATATTTGATATGCCAAAAACTGTAACAAGTATCACAATGAAGATGTTACTGGTGCCCACTGGAACAAATTGATGAGTAACCTCATGACAGTGATACAGTGATCCTGTTCCAAAATGTTAACTCCCAAATGACATATAAAGTTTTTCTAACCATTCTAGCCTTACCAACACCAAATTTCCATTGCTTCAACCTATCTCCTATGATGCTCACAATTAATCATGCTTTATTCTTTGGCACTGCAATTTTTCCTTAGAGCAACTGCTACTTGGAAAGCTTTCCCACTAGCATTCTTCTTAGATACCTATGTCTAAATGTTCCTCCAGAATTTGATATCATCCTTGCAGTCTTTGATCAAATTTTGCCTTTCTCAGAAATCTCTCTCATTTCTTCATCCTCTCCTCACCCAATATGTGAACTGATATCTAACTTTCTTACTGACCTCTGGGAACTAAACTGTTACACAATTATTAAATTTTAATTTTTGTGTCAGAAGGCAAGGTCACACCCAGTTGTGCTCCTATCTTTGCACTTGGGATTACTCCTGGCAGTGATCCTTGAGGAACTACATGAGGTGCTGGAAATTAAACCTGGGTCAAGTGCATGCAAGGCAAGCATGCATGGACTACCACTGTATTACCTCTGACACACTACTACTAAGCTTTCTTTTTTTTGTTTTACTTGATTAAAGTTATATAAGTGGGTATCTGACTTTCTAAGTTGTGGGTTTCTATAATGAAATTTACATGTCTCACTCTCACAAAATATTAGGCACTCTGTACATTACTTTGGTTAAACTTTTAATTGCCTCAAGTTTTACATGTTTTCATTATGCTGGGAGCTATAATGCCTTATATCTACATCTTCCATTAAACACTGCTGTTTGATTTCACAATACACCCCCTATACACACACACACACACACACAACCACCACCACCACCACCACCACCACCACTAACACCAATACCCATTTCTTCACTTGCCAATGTTCACAATTGGCCCAGAGCCCAATTACTGTGAGATCTTCTTTACCAACATATGGCTGTATCTGAATGATTGCACTGGACTTGAGTGTGCTCATTTAACTCTAATGAGGTCCACAGAGGTGACTGTATGACTCATGACATGAAGTCATTTTTCCAATTAGCATTCTGACAAATGCATTAGAAGGAGAACCCTTTCAATAGATTTCCACAGCTGCTAAAGGGATCAGGTGTCAGAAGATTTTCAGCTTTGTTCTGCTGTTCTGGTCAAATAACTTATTTTTACCCAGACTCTGCCTCTTGATGCAGCTGGCAGCAATCATATGTCATCTGATTCTGAGCCCCTTTTAAAAATGGTCCTTGTTACAGTACTACAACTGCAGAGAAGAAAAGAGGGATCAGTTATAACATTTGGTTGAGTCATTCATCTTTTTAAAAAAATTATATTATGCAAAATATATTTTAAAGAGTTATCCCATTCATAGGCTTTAACACTTGATATATAATTGTGAGCATAATAAAAATGGCATGTCCACTATCCTATAGCAACACCTAATTCCACTTCAATATTTCACCACTATGTATCCAAAGACAGAACATATGTTTATTTGGGTAACAAAAGAAAATATTTCTGAGTCAGTAGCTCACTCTCAGCAGAACAACACTGATTGATAAGAACTCTCCTGTGAGACTCTGGACACTGCAAAATTGTGAAGTAGAATACCACTGAGCAATGGCTTCATTTCTTTAAGGTCAGTTCTCAAGAATACACTTTAGTACCTTGAAGAAATACCAGTAACATTGTTTTCAAAAAGGGCAATGACATTGTAAACTTTTAGAACACAGGTATTCTAAATTACTTGGAATTTTTTATATGTATTTTACAATTTTGTATTCCTTTGTTTATTTTAGTGCAACCACTTTATTTAGAAACTATTAAAGGAGAGAGGAAGGAAAGAAATTGCACAACTGAACTGGAAAGTATAGACTCCAGAACAGTGTGTCAGCAAGCCTGCATTCCTATATCCAGCACCTACCCCTGAGAAACAAAGAGTATAGCACCCATAAAGGCTTGACTATGAATGTTTCAGCTCTGTTTTATTGGGGTAGCCACACCTGGTAGCTGCCAGGATCACTACGTGCTCCCTGATCACTTCCAGTGTTGCGTCAAAGCACGTGCCTCCCAATCATGAATACATATATCAGTTACTCAGAATTGTCAGAAGTGGAAAAAATCCAGATGAGTATCAACTGATAACTGAATGAGTAAGCCAAATAAGGTGTCTAGTTGTTGGAAATTTAGTCTGCAACAAAAAAGAAATTGTAGCACTGTAGCACTGTCTTCCCGTTGTTCATCAATTTGCTCAAGGGGGCACCAGTAATGTCTCCATTGTGAGACTTGTTACTGTTTTTCGCATATTGAATATGAGTTGCCTGAAATAAATAAATGTCAAAATCACTGTCATCCCGTTGCTCATCTATTTATTCGAGCAGGCACCAGTAATGTCTCTCATTGAGAGACTTATTGTTACTGTTTTGGCATATCCAATATGCACGGGTAGCTTGCCAGGCTCTGCCGTGCGGGCTCAATACTCTCAGTAGCTTGCCAGGCTCTCCGAGAGGGGCAGAGGAATCGAACTCGTGTGAACGGTGAAGATATCACATATTGTATAATTATTTTTAAATAAAATTACTAGAAAGCAAACCTATAAGTCAAAAGACTACATTAGTGTTTTCTTAGGCCTGAATAGTGGGAATTAACTGCAAATAAGAAGAAAAAAAATTTCCCCCCTTCTTTGTTTTAGTGTTTTTTTTTTTTTTATTTTGGGTCACAACTGGCAATGCACAGGGGTTTCTCCTGGCTTTGCTCTCAGGGATCAATCCTGGCGGTGCTCAGGGGACCATATGGGATGCTGGGAATCGAACCCTGGTCGGCCACATGCAGGGCCAATGCGCTACCTGCTGTGCTATCACTCCAGTCCCCTTCCCCCCTTCTTATTGGTTCACCGTGAGATACAGTTACAAACCTTTCATGTTTGAGCTTTGGTCATACAATTATCAAACACCCATTCCTTCACCAATGCACATTTTTCCACCACCCAAATTCCCGGTACCCCCTCCGACCTCTGTTCCAAATCTTCCCGCCATACTCTATCTCTATTTTGGTTGCATTTGATATTTTGACACCAGTCCCACCACCACTCAAACCTGCTGAAAAGGCAATATTAGACATTTTGTTTTGTATTGCTTGTTATGGATAGATATAATGTTGAGCGGCCACTCTTGCAGTTGAGCACTATAGGAATTCTAAAAACTTAATAACTGACATCTGGAGCAATCTCTGCAGTGAGCTGCTCAATTCCAAGATTCATGTGTGTGTCTCTGGATCATGGCCATGTAGGGGTTTCAGTAGCTGATGGCAGTTTGTGGGCATCATCTCAGAGTCCCATCAGAGCGGGGTGAAGGAGAGGAACCAGCTCCTCCCCTTCCCGTGAAGCCTGGCATTTGCCGCCACTGCTAATCCGTACCTGCTCCTTTCACTGGCTTCTAGAAGATGGCCACTGGGACTCCTAGGGGGCGGGTGTAGGGACACCCACCCCTGTCTGGAGTGGTGCGGATGAAGGGGTCTATTGCAAAGACTAGAAGCATCTCTGCAGTGGGCTGCTCTGTTCCGAGATTCGTGTGTGTGTACGCGGAAATATTTTAATATCATCAAATGCAATTAAATATTATGATAATCTTATTGATGTAAGAATGAATGCAATTGTAGGATTCATTCTGAGATGTGATACTGACAAACAGCAGATATTATTTTCTTGAGTGTAACTGCTCTTCTATAGGGAAATTTCCACATTAAATTTAATACCTTCATCTGTAGTTCTCAGATTAAATAGATATGTTTTAAAACACTTTTATGTTTGATTTTGTTGCTGATTACATTTCAGAATATTCAGTAGTGAGCAAATGGTGAGAAAGAGTATCCGGCATCATTTCTCTTTGCTTGGGGTTTGCATCAGTGTTTTCAAAGTTATTATTATGATTATCAAATAATGCAGTGTGCTATTTGTGAGAATGAGTAATCAGATTAATAAATTCTTCATATAAAATTAATTCCTCAGAATGAATATAGAATTTAATTTAGGACTGGACTATTTATAATGAGTGTTTCAACACTCCTGAAGAAATGAAATACACATTTTAAAGTCTGCTTAAGAATAACTTAAGCCTTAACTGCATTCATTTGTGGAGTATTAAATAACATAACACAAGACCAACACCCAAGAAAAGTGGATAGAAGGGTCAGGAAGATTGCTCCTGCCTCACGAGCAGGTGGGAAGAGAATAGCCGAAATACAGAAAGGATCACTAAGAAAATGATGGTTGGAGGAATCAGTCGGGATGGGAGATGTGTGCTGAAAGTAATAAAGGACCAAACATAATAACCTCTCCGTATCTGCATTGCAAACCATAATGCACAAAAGTAGAGATTATGGGGAATATTGTATGCCATGGAGGTGGGGAGAGGGTGGGAAAGGGTGGGGATATTGGTGGTAGGGAATGTGCACTGGTGGAGGGATAGGTGTTTGACCATTGTGTGATTGTAACTCAAACATGAAAGCTTGTAACTATATCTCATTGTGAGTCAATTAAATTTTTTTTTAAAGGCTACCTTAAGCTTTAAGAACAGCTGGTATGGCTCAAAAAAGTGAAAAGTAAAATAAAATTTAAAAATAAATAAATGGCTATTACTTAAATTATTTTATTAGATAGATAAAAACATTAATTCCAATAAAAACATTGTTGGACCTAAGTATTAAATGACTATGAACAAATATCAGAAAGTTTAGTCTGTTAATATATTATTAATTAATAACATTTAAGACAAATTAAAAATTAATCAAAAGGAAAACTTTAAATGACAAGACAGTGTTCACTATGATTCTTCTTTTAATAGGAACACTTGTAACTATCTTCTAATTCTAAAGAGTAATGCACTATATTTGTAAATATTTAAAGTAAAATATAGTTTCCTTTGCATCATTCTAATTTGTGTGTGTATACATGTTTGGGTAGACACACATATGTATCACATCATGTTTCTAGGTATTTAAAGGATATTTATGCATCTATAAGAAACATAGTAGTCAATAAAAGTCATACAAATAGAATGTTTTTATGGAAAGAATAGTGAAATGGCTGGGTAAACAGTTGGATAAAGTCTCACTGCCTAAAGAGAGCACACACAAGTAATAAGCTTCTGTGTCTGTTACCTAAAATAGGCAAATAGAAGCTCTCTCTTGACTAGTTACTAAAAGAAAAAAATCTACATACCTTGCTTTTTACTAAAGACCTATAGAGCACAAAATTATAATTTCAGGCCTCAAAGCATCAATCATCTGTCATAGTCTTTAGAGTGAAGACATTAGGGATTTAGACATGAAAAGAAGCAGAAGTTTCCTGAGAAATTATAGCACGGGAATCTTTCATCTCTATGGGAAAGGAGGAAAATAGTAAACTTCTTCCCTCCCTAAAAGTGGAGAATTCCTGTGAGTTAGTAAAATCTGTTACTGGAGTAGCACAATGAAGAACTACATGGAAGGTTTTAATTTTGCTTAAAAATGAGTTCTGGGGACCCTCTGCGCCTAAAGACTTTGATTCCAGAGACCTAACACATTCGGGCATCCAGCGCAGCATC
Organism: Sorex araneus; assembly: GCF_027595985.1. Classification (NCBI taxonomy): domain Eukaryota; kingdom Metazoa; phylum Chordata; class Mammalia; order Eulipotyphla; family Soricidae; genus Sorex; species Sorex araneus. The sequence continues at coordinate 377,453,908 of NC_073302.1, read as the reverse complement.
TAATAGCAATGCCCTGGGACTGCAAACTGGGCTACAACTCTGTGATGCCCGGGGGTGGATTTTTTTCCTCCCCACCCTGTCTTCCTGCACGGAAAACAGCGGCTTGGCGGCACCCACATGGCAGGCACCATCTTCCAAGAATCCTAACCCAGAGGTATTCGATTTTTACACTTGGGGCTCCCAGGGACTCACAGGAAGGGGGTGTAACTGGCACGCCCTCGGCCCAGATAAATTCGGAGCTGCTGAGCGTGAAGCGGACCCTCTGCGCCTAAAGACTTTGATTCCAGAGACTTCTTACAGCAATACACTGGGACTGCGAGCTGGGCTATGCAATTTCTGGCAGAATTTTCCCTGGACTTTATACAGAAATCCAAAACCTTAACATTTATAATTGTCAGCAATGTGAAATGGTTCCTTTTGAACAGGTCTGACTTGGGAAGGGGGGGGAACTCCAAATAATAACAGTAAGTTTTTGTTGAAATATTGAAGATTATTAATGTAGCAGCCACCTCTCTGGACTGTGAACTAAGCAAAAGCCCCACGCTGGCCAACTCGGCGTGGCTTGGCGTACACCATACTATGAGGCGCGGGAAGGGGGATGAGGGAAAAAAAAAAGGAAAAGATAATAGGAAAAAAAAAAAGAGTTATGTACTTGTAGCAGTGGGGCTACATATCTCTCCATTCTCAGCAATGGAAAACTAATTATCAAATGCTTCCTTGGTAGTAGGTCTGTCTCTCTTGGGTGGAAACTCCAACAACTATAGTGAGTTTTGTTTTGAAATATGGAATGTAATCAAGGTAAAGAGAAAATGAAGTGAAATTCATTAGTTATACAGTAGGGGGTAGGAAGTGGGGGCGGGGGGTATACTGAGGTTTTTGGTGGTGGAATATGGGCACTGGTGAAGGGATGGGTGTTTGAATATTGTATAACTGAGACATAAACCTGAGAACTTTGTAACTTTCCACACGGTGATTTAATAAAAAGTTAAAAAAAAAGATTAAAAAAATGAGTTCTGATTGCTCAGGATTGGATATACAGAGAAGAAGATAATTCCATTTATGTCCTATCACTGGGCCCATATAACCATACACTCAGAGTATCCAGTCATGCTTAATACTTCTTCAATACTTTAGCTACCTTAAAGTTCCAGGAAGCCTCAATGATTCAAAAAGTACTTTAATCTGGATCTTTGTGTGATACTTAGAAAAATTGTTTCCAGAACTGAAAATAAATGCTTCCTCACTTCCTTCCTAAGGATTTAGAAATAAAGTCTCCTGTGTCCTTGGCCAAATACACTTCCCTGTGTTTATATAATTCTGAAAAAAAAAACACCTGAATTACAATTGTTTTACTTTTATCTGAAAGGAATAACAAACTGCCTTGGTTTCTGTTACAAGAATAATTATTAACACTATGATCTTCATACTAAATTGGAAAAATTTGAGAAATAATAAAAGAATAAATATTTCCATCTTATTCAACCCTTCACTCCCTAAATAAATGACTTTTCTTTTAGGAAGAAGAATTAGGGGGCAAAGGTCATATAAATTTGGTTATACACTCTACCCATTTTTATTGACCCTACCCTATTATCTCTGTTTCTACTGGATATATCTTAGTTGGCTTAAATAGCAAATGTATATTTCTATAAAGAAAGTTAAGTGATGAGAATAAATCACTACATACTTCTTTGTTACCCTACTTATGGTCTCCCTCAACCAGATCTGACAATATTTTAGAAATGATGCTCAAAACTTCAATTGAGCCCTCATTAAATATTATTTAAACTTCAATTTAAATCAGGATATCTTCTGAGTCTGTCAAGATGGCATTTGATAGGAGTAAATGTCAAATGCAACCTCATTCTAATTGAGTAATAACTGCCCTGAAAAACTATGATAGAACTTCTAAGCACACAGCACATTAAATTGGATAGCAAATAAATAATTCAGTTACAACAACCATAAGAAGGGGAAGGAGTATAAATATCATAGTAACCCACTTGAGTGATAATACTTTAAAAATTATATGTATATATAAATAGGTATCCCTTATAGATATTTTTGATAAAAATTAAAATTGATAAAGTAAGTAGGTATAGGGAATAATGAAGTGGCTAATATAAGCATGATGAAGGGAAAAAGTCAAACATTTTGTGTGGAGGTTCAAAATAACTGAAGATGTAGTCTTATCAGGGAAAAACCCAAAAACACAAACAGTTGTCTTTGAATACTAAAGTTGGCTCAAGAGTCAGTGCAATAGGTTTGATACCTGGCGCCTGTTATGATTTCCAGTGAACCTCCAGGAGCAATTCCCAGAGTGCAGAGAAAGGAATAGACCCTGAGCACTACCAGGGGTCACCCCTTCCTTCAAAAAAACAAATGAATGCTGAATTTACAGCAAATGAAAGTCGGGTTTTAGGGTCCTCAGTGAAATAACAAGTTATTGTATAAAAATTTAAAGTGGACAAATTACTGTTCCATCTGAAAAAGCACATTGATTCAGAATCAGGAGGCAGAATCATCTGCTTCAGAACCTAATTCCTTGGGTTCACTCCTCTGGAGCTGTCATAGTGGAGGCAGAGTAATATCCTGCTCAGTTGACTGGAAATAAAAACTGGGGAGGTCTTGTTATACTAGGAAGATTTTAAGGTGATCTAGAATTGTTTATTTATCTTTTTTTTTAATTTTAATTAATTTATTTTAATTCGTGAATCACCCTGAGGGCACATTTACAGATTTATACACTTTTGTGCTTATGCTTCCCTCATACAAAGTTCGGGAACCCATCCCTTCACCAGTGCCCATTCTCCACCACCAGTAAACCCAGCATCCCTGCCACCCTCCCCGATCCCATCTCCCCCCACCCCACCCTGCCACTGTGGCAGGGCATTCCCTTCTGTTCTCTCTCTCTAATTAACTGTTTTCGTTTGCAATAAAGGTGTTGAGTGGCCACTGTGCTCAGTCTCTAGCCCTCATTCAGCCCACAACTCCCTTCCCCCATATGGCCTTCGACTACATTATAGTTGGTGATCCCTTCTCTGAGTTGCCCTTTCCCCAGAATGTGAGGCCAGCCTCCAAGCCATGGAGTCAACCTCCTAGTACTTATTTCTACAATTCTTGGGTGTTAGTCTCCCACTCTGTTATTCTATATACCCTAGATGAGTGCAATCTTTCTATGTTAGAATTGTTTATTTATCTTAAAAGCCATTTCCTGCTAAAAGAAAAGACAAGGGGCTGACACAATAGCGTAGCTGGGAGGGCGTTTGCCTGGAGCATGGCTGACCCAGGTTCGATTCCCAGCATCCCATATGGTCTCCCGAGCACTGCCAGGAGTAATTCCTAAGTGCAGAACCAGGAGTAACCCCTGAGCATCACCGGGTGTAACCCAAAAAGAAAAAAAAAAAGCATGTTCAAAGTGAACAAGGTAAACTATTAAAATGTAAATTCAAGAGCAGTGCTACCTTGTTTACTGATGTAGAGAAACACAACAAAATAAGGATAGAAATACTGGAGTCATAGATTTATATGGACTATGAGTTCAATACAAATATTTAGACATTGTATTGCAATTGCAAGTATTGCAATTTAGCTTACATAAGAATTACTTCATTTTCACTAACATTTGTACACACAACATAATTGTTCATCAAAATACAATAAAGTTTATAACCTTTTTATTAGATATAAATCACTGAATATGTTTTATGCAAAAATTAGCTATAATAGAAAAAAGTATGAGTCAATTAATGAAACCAACATCTCTGTTTTGGATGATATAAATGCAATTGAAGGCTAGGTGCTTTCCTTTGATCAGCATGTGGTATAGACACTTCCTTCTTATCACCTCAGTCCTGTCCACAGCACTATATTAGATCAGGCAGAAAGATTAGAATTATTGAGTGGTTTTGTATTTGGGATTCTTGTTTCTCTAAATGCCCTTTAATGCATTTCTTAATCTATAATTTTGCTATTTCTTCTTTTTCCTACCACTAGAGATTAATATTTAAAAAATGGTATGTCTTTCAACTGCTAGGCTTTACTTCTAATTTCTTTAGTTAACTATTAACCTTTTAAAATAACCATCCTTGGCCTAGTTATAGAGCAAGATTCTTGTAGTCCACATTCCTATTTAAGAGGATGACATCAAAGGAAGTAATAGATGCAAACTTACTAGTACATTAAGCAGGTATGAATTTTGAAATGGGTTTTACTTATGTCAGGAATACAATGCAAATGCAAATATTCCCCTGTGTGAAATAATAGCAAATGAAAGGAAATGAACATAAACTACTTATTCAACTGATTGCAATCAATGCTAGTAAGGATGTAGAAAGAGATGGTTTTGAAATGTTCAAGAAGGTTAAATGATACATATATGCTATCTTATGTTATATCTCTTCAAACAGATTCATGTGCACATGGAACCACATATACTAAATTACTGGTCTTTTTCAAAGGTAAAGTTTATTGTTCCTGTAATATTGTAGAACAATTGCAAAGTAACATTTCAAGCAATTCTCAGTTTTGTCAAATATACCTATTGCTTTCATTCTGCAATCATTCTCATTAAATATTGAAGGTGGTTTTGAAAATTAGTAGAGTTATAATGAGAAAAAACTCAGATAATAGGTGATTGTAATATTTTAAAAGTTCTATCTACACTGTATTTTTTGCAATTACGGTATTAATAAGAAAAGATAATACATTTTGGGTTGTATAATTATTATTGATTTGCTTTCACTTTTCAAATATACTTCCAAAGTAGAGCATGGCACTTTATCAGGTTTATAGACATTTTTGCAAAGTGATTTTGATCTTAGTCAAGATTGTTCAAATAAAGTGGATTGATAATCAATACAAGAAAATTCTTTATGAATTATGTGATCTATAGATTGGCTTAAGTATTTTTCCTAATACGTACTCTCAAAGAATGTATTTGAGGCCCATGTTTCATACTTTTAATACAGTGCATTAGGAAACCAGGATAGATTTGTGATATATTTATAAGGTGCCTGTCCTTATGTTGTGATGTAAATATTGTATTTAGGTTTAGAATTTCTTCTGTCGAATGAAATGAATTTGTTTTTGTTTTAGAGCCACATCTGGCTGTGTCCAGGGGCTACCATTGGCTCTGTGCTTAAGGGTCAGGCCTGGCTGTGCTTGAAGGAAGTCTTTAGTACCAGGGATTGAACTGTGGTCAGTCTCGTGCCCAGCAAGTGTCTCATCCCCTATGATATAAGTCGGGCATAAAATGAATTTTAAGAACATACCAATCTCAGATGATAATACCTCATTCACTTAAAAGCTATCAAAACATATTTTTTTCTTATTCATGAGTATTAGAAAATGGTTTTTGGCTAGTGTGATGAGAATTCTTTAACAATAAAAGATAATGACAAAAGATAATAGGAATATAATAAACTATCTACTATTTAAAAATTGCACCATACTGCTTACTGGAAATTGGTAATTTGCATAAATTTCCCTTTTTCTCGGACTATCATAATAAATTATAGTCTGATTATTTTCTTTATAACATGCTGTCTTAAACCTGTTTCAAATCACAGCATTATGCTACTTTGGGGACTACAGTAATAATATGTTTACCATTGGATAAAATATAGCTGGTTAGATCAATCTATATATTGGATAAAATATTGTTGGTCAGATAAATCTTGAAAACATTTCTTTTTTTCTTTTTCTTTTTTTTTTTTTTTTGCTTTTTGGTTCACACCTGGCAATGCACATGGGGTTATTCCTGGCTTTGCACTCAGGAATTACACCTGGCAGTGCTCAGGGGACCATATGGGGTACTGGAAATCAAACCCTTGTCCGCCACGTGCAAGGCAAACGCCCTACCCGCTGTGCTATCACTCCAGCCCCTCAAAAACATTTCTTGAAATGATTTCCCCCTTGCACTTTGTACCTCAAAATCCAGTTTAAATCTGTTTTTGAAAGCTACCCAGAGATTTCAGTTCTTGGGTATGAGTTCATACCCATCTGTCACCCAGCCACATCCCCTCTCAATGATCTATATTAATTGGGAAAAAAGGAAACTTTCATTCTGCTTAAGGAGGCTGCCTTTACTTCAGGTTTCATACCTGGATAACAAATTCACCCAGAAAATATGTATCTACTCCCCTTCTCTCAGAATTGTACAAGAATTGTAGATGGTTGTGATTAGCACAAACTCCCCTGGCGGCTAGGCAACAAGCACCTGCCAAAATGAAAGCACAAGGAATACAGAAATTCAAGAGAAGTGAGAAGTCAACTTGCTTGATTTTTTGGATTCCAAAAGAAAAATGTCTGATTTTTATTTTGTTTTAAATTTATGAAACGGATTATGGCTTTGACAGGAAAGCTTTGATTTTTTTAAAGAGCCTAGTAGTGGTTTTTTTTTTGGGGGGGGGATGGTGTTTGAATTCTTGTTCTTTTAAGTTTCAAATCTGAAGACCTAAAAGAGGGCAACAGAGTTTGAGTTTGAGAGGGACTAGTTAGAAAGCCAAACTAACCCAGAAAGAGATTTTTGTATGATAAAAGATTTGGGACTATTTGAAGGAAAGAATAAAATGTAGCCAATGGCAGGACCTGAATAATGGTAATTGTTTCTAAGTTGCTCTCTCCTGCAGGCTTTGGTTTTCAAAAAGGATGGAAATGGAATCCTCAGATAATTGAAGGTTCTAAAAAGAATGAAACTTGAATCTAGATTTTCAGAGCAAAGTATAGGACAGCAGGACTTGAAGCGTTCTGGGAATACCAAGATAGAGTAAAGCAATTATAATTAGTAAGGGGATGACAAACATTATCAGGACACAGTTTAAATTAAGACTTATTTATAGGAATATCTTTTTACATTTTATAGGTATGTGAATAGCAAATATATTTTTTCAAGCAAGCAAATATTTGTATCTGCTCATCAGTTTGAGTATTTTTTCAATGCTAAGTACTTGTTTATAACATTGTTCTAGGGGTTAAATGAGATGGTACTTGCCTTGCATCAAATCCCAGGTTTGTAAATCCCAGGTGTGATCCCCCAGGCACCCATGTGGTCCCTAGAGCCTGTCAGGAGTGATCCCTGAGAGCAGAGCCTGAGGCACATTTAGCTATGTGTAGTCCAAAACATTTTAAAATAATTTGTTTTTTAAAAGGTTTCAGTCTTCAGAAAATCAGTTTTAGTAAACAGATCCAGATAAAAGAACCAAATTCTCTTACAGCACTGTCCCAACGTGCAAAAGCAAACATGGCTTTAGGAATCATCACTGCATATTTTAGAAAACATAATTTTTTAAATGTAGCTGGGTCGTAAAATCATTTAATTATAAAGTGTGAATGTGTATATAGAGGCTTCAGTGAGAACACAGAATCTCTCAAACTTCACCTAGAGCAAGATTGTAGATAAAATACAAGGCATTTTTATGCTGGGTGTGAAAAAGCTGACTAAAATATTTACGTATTAATATCCCATTGCAAAGATCACTGTTAGCTCATTGGCCTTAAATTATTCACTAGGTTCAATGGTTATTATTTTTGGCTGCTGCAGTCAGACCTTATAAATACATTTCTAAGGTCACACACTTTACTTTTCATCTAAATCTTTCTCCCCCTTTTTGCTGTTAAAACAGAACATTAAATGAAATTACCTGACATTCAACCTTAGTGAGTCAAACACTTCTTTAAAGCAAAATGAAACTACCAGGGTATTTTTATATTATTTAGAGTGATCCAGAAGTCAGGAAATAGATAATTTTAGGATCAAGTTGAATTAATATAATTTTAAATATAGCAATCACAACAGTACCTCTTTTGAGAACAAATTGATCAGCAATATAGTTTAACAAATAGATATTCTAGACCCTAAGAACTGCCATCTTGGCTTCATTTGTTAACTCTGCAAAACCAAACAATATACCGATTTCAATTCCATGCTTTAAAAAATTGTTATTAATTGAGCTAATTAATTGTATAGAGTTAAATAAAATAAAATGCTATACAATTAAATAATTGTATAGAGTTCTCTGCAATGTGGCACTCTCAAATCACTGTAGATTTGAAAGACAGTTTTATTATAAAAGTGTCAAGTTATGTTTTAGAGAATAGCCTAATTCAGATCAGTTATTTTTTTCCTACAGGAATTGGTAGGGGGGGTCTTCTAAGAAATGCTGGTGGACTCCATGGCCAGCCAGCTGGAAAAGATGGTCAATGTTCTTGCTCAGAGGTGTTGGGTGGAGGCAGACCTGTAATGTTGTAGTAGAAACTTGTAGTAGTTCTTAGGCCCAGTGCTGCTGACAGCGGGCATGAAATGTTGGAGAACGAAACATGGGTTTTTATATGTATTTTGCATACAACTTTATTTTTTTAAAATGGTGTCATGATTTTATTTTTTAATTTTTACTTGTGAATCACCATGAGGTACAGTTACAAACTTATGAAATTTCATGTTTGCATTTTGTTTACATCCCTCCACCAGTGCCCATTCTCCTCCATCAATTTTCCCAGTATCCCTCCCACCCTCCCACTCCATCCCCCACACCCCACCCCACCTCTGTGGCAGGGCATTCCCCTTTGTTCTCTCTCTCCTTTTGGGTGTTGTGGTTTAAAATAGAGTCACTGAGTGGCATCGTATTTGGTTTATAGTCTGTTTTCAGCATGCATCTTCTATCCCGTGTGGGTCCTCAAAACACACTTTACCTGGTGTTTCCTTCTCTATCTGAGCTGCCCCTTCCTTCAGCATGTGAGGCCAGCTTCTAAGCCTTGGAGCCAACCTCCTGGTACTCATCTTTACTATACTTGGGTGTTAGTCTCCTATTCTGTTATCTTATATTCCATAGATAGTGCAATATTTCTATGTCTGTCTCTCACTTTCTGACTTATTTCACTTAGCATGATACTTTCCATGTTGATCCACTTATATGCAGAGGTCATGACTTCATCTTTTCTAACAGTAGCATAGTATTCCATTGTGTAGATGTACCAAAGTTTCTTTAACCAGTCATCTGTTCTCGGGCACTCGTGTATTTTCCAGATTCTGGCTATTGTAAACAGTGTTGCAATGAACATTCAAGTGCAGATGTCATTTCAACTGTACTTTTTTGCCTCTCCAGGATATATTCCCAGGAGTGGTATCGCTGGGTCAAATGGAGCTCAATTTCTAATTTTTTGAGAAGCGACCATACTGTTTACCAAAAGGGCTGAACCAGTTGACATTCGCACCAGCAGTGTAAGAGGGTCCCTTTCTCCCCACATCCACGCCAACAGCAGTTGTTTTTGTTCTTTTGGATGTGTGCCAGTGTCTGTGGTGTAGGTGGTATCTCATGGTTGTTTTGGTCTGCATCTTTCTGATGATTAATGATGAAGAGCATTTTTTCATGTGCCATTTAGCCATTCATATTTCTTCCTTGTGAAAATTTCTGTTCATTTCATTTCCCCATTTTTTGACGGGGTTAGATGTTTTCTTCTTGTAGATTCCAACTATTGCCTTGTATATCTTTGATATCAGCTGCTTATCTGATGGGTATTGGGTGAATATTCTTTCCCATTCTGTAGATTGTCTTTGTATTTTGGTCACTGTATCTTTTGGGGTGAAAAATCTTCTTAGTTTAATATAGTCCCATTTGTTTATCTCTGTTTCCACTTAGTTGGTCAGTCGAATGTCATCTTTGAAGATACCGTTAGCTTCAATGTCGTGGAGGGTTTTGCCAACCTTGTCTTCAAAGTACCTTATGGATTCTGGTCTGATGTTGAGGTCTTTAATCCATTTTGATCTGATTTTTGTGAATGGTGATAGGACGAGATCTAAACCCATTTTTTTTGCTGGTGGTTGTCCAGTTATGCCAGCACCATTTGTTAAAGAGGCTTTCTTTGCTCCACTTCACATTTCTTGCTCCTTAATCAAAGATTAGATGTTCCCCTAAACTACTGCTACAGCCCCTAAGACTCTATGTAAATTTTTTATTTAAGTGTACCTTTAAGAATAATTTGGAAGACTTGAGAACAAGTTAATAAAAACTAAAAAAGATAAAACCATATTCTCAAACTATTGTTGATCTTGGAAAACCAGTTACAGTTACTGCTTAAGTTGGGTTACCTGTGATGTGAACTATTTTCATAACCAAACAGAAGGTAATATACTCAGTACCTAATGAGCAATATTTCTTTCTAAAGTGTACATAGTATTATTTTAATTTCTTGGAAATAATCCTTTCTCTGGTTCAACCCTATTTCTTTTTTAAATGCAGAGTTTGATTTTATAGCTTCCATTAAGGTTGCTCAATAACTGGCTCCTTACTCTCAAAACACGTGGGCACCCACTCAAACTTTTTTCTTGGTATCAGTAGCGTATTTCCATTTCCTCTTCAATCTTCTAAGGAAAACTAAGATACTGGCTGTCATAGAGTAGGCTTCTTTTTAATGCACAATTTCAAAGAATACACATCTGTTGGATGAAAAGAACAGATCCTAAAGGTTAATTCATTTACATCTTCCTTGGAAGTTTGGTATTGCTGATATTAATACTAAGTGATAATGGTAGAGTGTCAGGTATAAGAATTTTAAAAATTAATTAAAAAATTGAAAATTTTATTTTAAAAAAATCACTGATCATAAAAATATATTGTCATCAGAAAGGAGGAAAGTAAGTTTGTTAAAGAATAACTACAGTGAAAAGAAAGAGCTGAACAGAATCTAAATATTTAAAAATAAGTATGAGGCAAAAGGTAAATGAATAATTATGAAATACCTATCTAAAACTAGCTGATAGTTTGTATCTGTAAAAACAAAATGAACAGCTAGGAAATTTAACCTTAACTGGGACGCCTGAAAAAGCATCCCTCAGTACTTAGCCTTTAAATTAAATTTTAAGTGAACACACAGATGCTTTGAAAATCATTGCAGTACATGGAGCAATGGTCTCTGTCAATTGATTTTTACCTATTTATATATGCACTTAGTATAATCTGACTCAGTTATATATGATGTATTTACTCTGGCTTTGTGCTCACAGAACAACAACAAAATTGCTAATTATCTCCCAAGATATCCTGAAAAACATATACCTTTAACATTCACACAGATATCTGAGCTACTAAAATTATATGCAACCAATTAATAAGTTAATCGCTGACTTATACATAAGAAACTTTTGTACATTAATTAGATCTAACCATACATTTTTGATGTAAAGAAAATATTCTCTGTAGAACTTAAGAAATGTTTACACAGCAGGATGGCTCATTTTCACTCTACTAAGTTTCCAAATTTTACTTCTGAATTCTCAGGTAAATGGGGACTGATACAGTTATTAACAGTTACTATTTCTTGGCAGCAAATGTAGGATAATCTGGTATCAGACTAAGTTATCATTTCTTATTTTGCTACCCAAATGATAGTTACTGGCCTATCTTAGTTCCTTCTACTTCACCTAATTAGGGATTAAATTTATCTTTTTAAACTGATGACAAAATTAAATGATGTATACTTATTTTAATTTCTGGTTTTGATATTTGTCTAAGAAAATGCTTATAAGTTTCTCTCTTTGTTGCTTATATGGCCAACTCTTATTTTTTCCTTAAAGGAGGGGGGGTGAAATATACATTTATAGGGCTACCTTCCTTGATATTGCTCTTAGCTATGGTTTGTTAAATTTGACATAAAAGACAACACAAAAATGAAAACGCCAAACAAATTTTGCTCAGCAAAGGAAATCATCAACAAAGAATGCAATTTATGGAATGGACAAATTATTTGAAAACCACATATATGTTAAGGGATTAATATACAAAATACACAAGGAACTAATGCACATCATTAATGGGATAAAATAATTAAAAATGGGCATAGGGTCTAAGTAGACTTTTTTTCCCCTAAGGTTATACAAATGGCCATAATGTCAATGAAAAGGTGCTTCACAGTGTACTAATTATCCAAAATTGTAAACTGACCCCTACTGATATCACATTAAACATGCTAGATTGACTATCCTCAGTGAAAAGAGATAACAAATGTAGTAACATTATAGAGAGAAGAAAATCTTTGATGTTGGTGGAAATGTAATAGGGCCACTATGGGAAAATTATATGGAGGATTATTAAAAATTAAAAAGATGGCCACTGTGATCTACAGCAGGTAAGGCACTTGCCTTGCATGTGCCCAACCACAGTTGATTTCCATAAGATCCCCCGAATCTAATAGGATTTATTCATGACCATAGAAACAAGAGTAAACCCTGGCACAGTCAAGGATGGTCCAAAATCCAAATAAACAAATAAATAAAACAGCTGCCATACAATCTAGTTCACTTTGGGTATACCTGTATTACCTGTCATCCCATTGCTCATTGACTTGCTTGAGCAGGTGCCAGTAAGGTCTCCATTCATCCCTGTCGCGTGCTAGTGTAGCCCAATGGCGTCTGCTCACTCCAGGAACATGAACAGCATCACTTAGCTCTATGCACTTTGGGTATACAGCCAAAGAAAATGAAGCCATTATTTCGAAGACTGATCTCTTATTTGCTGCATTATTTATAATATCAAAGGTATAAGCACTAAGTAAATAGATTTTTTTCATTAATCTGTGTTATAATCTGTTTTATTAAGTTATTCATTATTCACACAGGAATTATATTTTTTTCCTACAGATTTGAATTGTTTAAAAACTAGCTGATAACTTTACATGTGGCCACCTTGCTTATTCACTTTTGTGTCTAAATCTTTTATTTCCTTGGATATTTCCTTTTGATAATTTCCTTATTCCTATACATGAATTCTCTAGGGATATAACTATTATTTCCTTCATTGTATGTTTGACAAATTTTTTAGTGGACTAGTTTTTAAATATTGGTTTTAAACTTTTTAGAAAAATTGGAAGGAACAGAGATTTTCCTAATATCCTGTGTCAATATATATCTAGCTTCCTTCATCAGAATTTAATAGCAAATTTTAAAAATATTACAATTCAACTTACATTGACACATCATATCACAAAGTCCATACTTTATGATTAGGTTTATTCTTGGTATTATATGTCCTATGGAGCTGGGCTTGTAGCTACCATTATAGTACATTAATTTCGTAGGTCCACAAATCTGTGCTCTTCCTTTTCTTCACTCTCTACTTCTAACCTTTGGTAACCACAGATCATCTTGTATGTTTGGTCATGTTTAACTATGAATTCTTACTTACTTCAGTATTTTGTCATTTTCAAGACCTGAGTTGGGAATTTTTTCCTACAGAGAGCATTTTTATTTATCTCTCTCTGACAAGAACCCAAAAAAATCTCACCACCAATGGGAACACTCTCATATACTGAGTTGGAAGCTCTACCATTTGGGTCTTTGTTCTTGCATCTGACCCAAAGCTGAGTCTATAGTACATTACTTCTCCATGGATTTGTCTTAGTAGCCCTACCATTCACATTTACTCAAAGTCCTATGTTCTAGTTTTAGTTCAGGATTTTGTTAACTTGAGATACCTGGAAATGTCCCTTCCAATTTAACTTAGAAACAATTTAAGTGGTTTTAGGCAATTTGCTCAAATTCTACAAAATCTTTATTTTTTTCAGTTTGTAATACACTATTTGTATTATATAAACTATGTTACTGGTGCCCGCTTGAGTAAATCAATGAACAATGAGATGACAGTGACACTACACTATCTAGCCAATCTATTATTATTCTACCTTTGATGTTGGTGGGCCCCACGGGTGGCATATGTTAAGTGGGGAGGAGAAAGATGGTCATTTTCTCCCTATCTGCCTCTCCCACCAGGACCAGGGTTACTAGGTTCTTGTCATGCCGTGCAGAAAGGAATTTCAGGAGTAGATAAGCAGTGAAGTAAAATAGATTTTATTTCATTTGAAGGGAAAGAGGAGGAGAAAGGGTAGAGTGGAGAGTAATGTGCTCAAGAGAGAACTCAGGCTTCTCCAAGAGTGGAGAGAGCCTTTATACACATTCCAGCATTAGACATGAAGGCATGAAAGTACACATCTCAAGAGGGAAGATGCGGGCACCACATATGCTCTGCTACATGGGTGCAAGTAGCACATGGGATTGGGCAGCATATATGCACCCTCCCTTTGTTCCAGGTGGCTTTTATAGGGTTTCTCCAACCTGCCCCACTTGGGGCTTCTACCAGGGTCAAAGTCCATTGCTAAGGAAGTTACCAATGTGAGTAAAGATGGGTTGGCGATGGTCTACTTTGAAATTCCTTTTCCGGTTTTTTGTTTCTGCAGGAACTTCTCTGGGTCTGTTGCTGTAGGTAGGTGAGGGTCTTATCAGGCCGTAGGTTCTATTTTATCCTGTTTTCTGCAAGGTTGGCTTTTACCATTGTCTTGAGGGGGGGGGCCTTCCTTATCTTCCTGCTTGCCTAAATCACCTTGAATTATGTTTCCATTAGGGGCACTTATAGATTATCAAAAATCTTTTGCAGTTCTGAAAATAACCTGCATTTTACATTATGTCTTTTAGGTCTTTAAAGATACATTGAATAAAGATACTTTTATTACATTCTGTATTTCATGACACTATTGTCTGTACCTTCCATTGTGGTTTTGAATATGTAGATCGGAGAGTTTACTATTTTTTTGTGTGTGGCATGAGACCTTAGGTAGGCTTTTTTCCTTTTTTTCTTTTTTCCCCTTTTTTAATTTTTTAATGAATCATCCTGAGATACAGTTACAGACATACAAACTTTCGTGATTAGTTTCCAGCCATATAATGATCAAGTACCCATCCCTCCAGCAGTGCCCATTCTCCCCCACCAATAGGAACATTGGTGGGGGAGAATGGGCACCCCCCTTCCCCTGCACCCCCCTTCCCCTGCCTCTGTGGCAGGCACTTTCCACTTTTCGCTCTCTCCCTCCTTTTGTATATTATGGTTTGCAATACAGGTAGTATGTGGCCGTTCATGTTTGGCCTATAGTCTGCTTTCAGCACGCATCTCCCATCCCGAGTGAGTCCTCCAAGCATCATTCACTTGATTTTCTTATTTTGTACTAATTTGTTGGAGTCTAGTTTGTACTTTATGCTTAGTGTAAAAAACTTAGTATAAGACTAAGATTACTGTGGCTCCTTCTCTAGGTTTTTTTTTTATAGGAAAACTGAATCTTTGCATAACCAAGAATGCAGGAAAGTTAAAGATAAGGGGTTGTGTATAGGCCCTTTTAACTGAAAATTGGGCTCTTCTCATTTTGTAGGTCTGGCCCTGTGCCTTAGGAGTAGCCCATTATCTTAGACTCCCAGTTAGCCTAAACTCTAGGGCACAATTTTATGGTCTTGGAGAATTGGTAACTTCCTGTTTATCACGAAGAGCTGAGGAATTCACTGGAACATTAAAATGTAGAACAGGTCAGTCAAAAATAGGACTAATAGCAATAGCAGTTGGCAAGGGGAAACTGAGGCTTTCTCTTTCATTTGCGTTTTCATGTATAAAAACTTCCGTATATTGGTGGGAGAGACAGTATAAGGGTTAAGGCTTGCCTTCTATGCTGGCATCTCTAGTTTGAATTCCTGGCACCACAATGCAGTTCCCCAAGCACCACAAGGGGTCATTCCTGAGCACAAAACTGGGAATAACCCATGAGCACAACTAATACCCCATGCCCTATTATTTGCAAAGTGTTTTTTTTTTCAACCAGACTAGTTCTTAGATTTGCCCAGATACCCCAAAGAGACCAATTGAGGGTGATGCAGACTATCCTTTGTTTAAACCTGAATGTATCAGTGTACAGTAGGCATATAATCAAAGCTTACAAATATAAAATTTGTTTCTGAAAACATGAAAATCTGCACGCAGAGATAGCCTACAAAACAAAGAAGGCTATAGTGTGTAGAAGATAGCTACAGTTTTTTAAAGTAACTTCATTTTTTCCTCTACTATCCTGACTAGATGTATAGTGAAAAACCATGTAAAGCAATATAGTAATAGTACAGGCTTAAAATAAGACATTGGGTCCAAATTCACCATATTAAGCCCTATATTTGTTAGGGCTTAAAACTTAACTACTTTTTGTGGTTTAGTTTGTATTTTCATCTATAAAATTATAAGAATAAACTAAGAATATATAAAAATACTTAACTCACATCAGTATTGAATAAGACTTCTTTATGCATGTTAGGCATTAAAGAACACTATATATGTGCCAGCCATAATTTCTATTACAACTTCAAATAATCTCTTCTAAAGTTGCATGGCTAATCTCTCTATTAATCCAGACAAAATTAAAGTCTTAGAAATTAAACAAAAAGAAAAAAAGAAAACAGCAACACATTCATGGTAACTATTGAATTCTTGAAGTAAAACAATGGTAGGTTTTAATTCACTTGCAAAGAATAGAGTCTTAAATTCATATTTGTCAGTTAATTAAAAGAAAAAAAAAGAAAGAAAACAGACTCAGAAATCTGCATTTATTTTGTTGTGGCAATTTAAGAGCCCTCCATAACCCTGAGAATAAGGAAAGGAATTTTACTAAGCAAAATCTTATTTTTTCACTCAGATTTGAAAGGTATGAATTTAGGCTATGAACTGAAAAGCACAATTTGGAAAATGCTATGACTCAGCTCTAAGATACTCTGTCACACAGGAGCCATAGAGTGTCATTTTAAATGTGTAAGTGGCATGATAAACCTCCCACTCTTCTAAGAATAGAGCTAACACTGGACCCTGTTATCTCACTACCCCAAGGTACAATATGATAATGATACTGCTTAACATCAGTGCTGGGGCAGAGGGGGTGGCAGGAAAAAGGAAAAGCTGCAAGCATTTTAACTAGAAAGAAAATCAAATTAAAATATTAATTTACTGATTAATATAACATTAGCTGACCTATTTTCTCCAACTTGTTAAACAACAAAGACTTGTGAAGCTAAATAACTGCCTAAAAGATAAATGTTTTAAGAATTCCCAAGGAGATGTTTAGCTCCTTTTTAAACATCATTAAAGATATGCTTTGCATATCTCAGGCAATTTTATACTTTCTGTGCTGAAACATCCTGTTTACATTTATTAATGCAGTCTAAAGAACTGGGATTTGTTTAGGGGTCCCACCCACCCTTGTTTCAAAATTAAAGCCAATACATTTTTGTTTTCTTACCCTCAGTCACTTATAGAAAGTCTTAAGAATACAGATTCTTCCATGATAGTGAATTGGGTCACACAGGGAAACCTATGTTCATAATCTCTTCATTAAATAAGAAAATATTGATTTTAAATAAAAAGTATGACACTCCATCCACAAGTTTACAGCTCAGGATCTCAGAAAGTCAAGCAAGTCTTTAAAGTTTATGAAAAGAAGAGTGATGACTTTTGAATTGAGGGGTCTGTTCCTAATACAATTTTAGCTAAAAATAACATACACATTCATTTTGTAAATAAATTTTACAAAACCACATTTATCTTTGCAAAGTTAATTACAAAGACTAGAGCGATAGCACAGCAGATAGGGTGTTTCCCTTGCACACGGTCAACCCGGGTTCGATTCCTCCACTCATCCTTCTGAGAGCCTGGCAAGCTACCAAGAGTATCCTACCCGCATGGCAGAGCCTGGCAAGCTACCTGTGGCATATTTGATATGCCAAAAACAGTAACAATAAGTCTCACAGTAGAGACGTTACCGGTGCCCGCTTGAGCAAATGGATAAACAACTGGACAACAGTACTACAGACAGTGACAGTGCTAAAGTTAAATAGCAAAGTTTTAAGTTTCCAATTCTAAAACTACATTGTGATCAACCAAAGAATCAGGTAAAATTTACTTTGACTCAATACTGAGTCATAGTCTGAAGAAAGCTGAATGTAAGATAAAACAATGGGAACCCACTGAAGGAAAGTAAAGTTGGTATGTGGGTCTATATAATACAGATGCTGGCCAGAGAGATAGCATAGCTGGTGAGGCACTTGCCTTGCACATGGCTGACCCAGGTCTGATTCCCCCAGATACCATGTTTGACAGAGTATTGCCAGGCTGATTCCCTGAGCACAGAGTCAGAAGTAAAACTTGAGCACTGCTGGGTGTGATTTTGGCAAAAACAATTATAAAAGACTATGACAAAAAAAGTATAGATGCTTAAATTTGGTATGGAAGTAAAGTCACCCAAGTTGTTACTACTGGAAAGAAAATATTTAAATACTATTCCACATCTTAAGCAAAATTTAGGAGAGAATGTTCATGTTCCTAATTAGGTTGTATCCTTTTAAGAATAAGGCTTTAAAGCAAGTTTCAATTGTTAAGGATTTTTCAAAATGTGTAAGAATTAACAGAGATTAAGATTTAAGGACTCCATTAAGTCTCAACAATTATCACTAAATTTTAGAGACTCCATTAGATCTCAAAATCTACAATTGTTAATTTCCTCCATTTTTCCCCAACACTTTTTAAATTCTGTTCTCAAAAGTAAAATTTGAAAATGCATATTTAATTTTCCTTTTTTCCTCTCTCAATTCACATACCAGTTTCTGAATTCATGGGGTGGTAAGGGTTAGACCCAACCTAACGGTGCCCCAGGGCTACTTTCTGGTCTGAAGTCAGTCACATGCAAGTCAATTGCTTTAACTTTATACTTCCTCTTTTTGCCCTCAACAGTTTATTATTTAAGCAAACACTGCACACAATTTAAAGCATATATTTTTTGTTTCAGTATATAGAATGTCTCTGGAGTTCCTCTGAGATGCCTAAGTGTTGTAGCAAATATCTACTAAACTTCAGTTAACTGCAAATGTTAAACTTCCATTATGCATTTTATATTCTGTTATTTGAAAATTATTTACACTAAGTACCTCTTAAATACAGCGTATGCTTCTCTAAACTACTATACCAAAAAATAAAAACTAAGCAAATAAAGGGTCTCTTTGTATGCTACTACGTAAACATACACTATGCAAAGGTTTTGTGACAGGAGAGATAACACAAGTGATAAAGCACATGACTAGTATGTGCAAGGCCATGAGTTCAATCCCTGGCACTATAGGCCTTAGGTCCCCATTCAACAATACCAGTGGTACTGTGGGTACTTAACCATGACAGCCAAGCACTCACTTTTGGTCTACATCACTGGGAATGATTACTGTTAAACAAGGGCTGCAGAGACAGTACAATGGGTAAGGAGCTTGCATTGGACTCAGCAAATCAGGGTTCTATTTGCAACATCCCATATGCTCCCCCTGAGCACCACCAGGAATAATCCCTGAGCATTTCTGGGTGTGCCCCCTACCCCCAGTAAAACAGAAAATGAAAAACCATCCCCATACTTAATGTACACTAGTTTTCCTGGCATGAGTACTCTTAACTATAGCTGATTTCAAGTCACTTAAGTAACCTCATTTAGGATTTGGGACAAAAGTGGCTCATGTTGAAGTTATAGTCTGGAATTATAGTTTGGAACAAGATTGGCTCATGGAGAAGTCAGGTGAATATTCTTTTCCCAAACTTCTTTGTGAAGTTGTCCATGCAACCAATAATCTTCAGAAATATGTTAATAATTGTGGCTGGAGAGAGTAGAGTGCTTGTCTGGCACGTGGCCCAATCTTTGGCATCCCATACAGTCCCACATATGCCACCAGGAATAATTCCTGAGAGCAGAGCCAGGAGTATCCCCTGACCATTCATTGCAGGGTGTTCCCCAAAACCAAAAAAAGAAAAAAGTTAATAGTCTTGTTCATTCCCCATCTGTGAACAAAGAATAGGCTAATAATCACTGTCATCCCGTTGCTCATCGATTTGTTCGAGCGGGCACCAGTAACGTCTCTCATTGAGACACTTATTGTTACTGTTTTTGGCATATCCAATATGCCACGAGTAGCTTGCCGGGCTCTCTGAGAGGGGTGGAGGAATTGAACTCGGGTTGGCCGAGTGAAAGGCGAACGCCCAACCACTGTGCTATGCTCCAGCCCAGGCTAATAATCATATAATTAAAATGATAAAACTCAGTGTCCTTGAGCTATGACAGAGACCCACTGTTTATATAGTATTCATGTCTGTCATATCATATGACATGTAGGATTTTAAGGCAAGAAAAAGCAATGGTAAAATATATATGCTGACTTCTGTGCCATAGATAATAAAAATGATTTATCTAGAAATCTCATGCCAGAAATAGCATACATAAAATACATACAATTTAACTTTACTTTTTTTTTTTTTTTGCTTCTTTTTGATTTTTGGACTATACCCATCAAGGCCCAAGGAATGCTTAAGGATCAAAACCAAGACTTCTGCCATGTAAAGCATGTGCTAGCTAATTAACTCTCTCCTAGCCCCTAAAAATCCATCTTTTAAGAAGTATAAATTCAGATCCCTCGCTGGAAGACATTCTGTGTGTTGAAACTGATGAAATATTTATGATAAAATAATCATTATAATTTGTTAATAACCATTAATTTTGTTGACATTTTTTGGAACTATTTGACTGGTACAAAATTATCAATATAAAAGCTTATGAAATATCAAATTATAAGCAATACCAGTAGTTTTTCAATTTAAGGCATTTATTGACCATTTTTGTATTGAATTACTCCATTGGATATTTTTTATTATAGCCTGCTTTTGTGCCATGAATTTTTAAAATTAGATATCTTCTGACACTTGTAAAGAAAATTACATTTCACAATTGTATGCCACAATTTTAAACCAAAATAGAAAGCCTTAACAACCAAAATGTTAGTTATTTGCTCTGTTGCCAAGTGAATATTATAAGATTTGCTAGGGACCAAATGGTGGCTGGCAGATGATATTTCATCTGACATTCCCAGAAACAAAAATCACCCTGCCCCCAGTGTGGAAACAGGGCTTACTGCCCACCTGGAGACAGAGAGCCACCAGGCTGCATTCCATGCTTCTTCACATCCATCCCCTACAGACAACAGTCCAGACCAAGCACACTGGTTCCATTGGTCTCTGTTCCCTACTCTCCTCTTCAGGCCAAAGACAACTTAAATGGCCCCTCAGTCTCTTCCCAGGTGAGGCTTTACCCCAGCCTCACCAGAGGTTCATGGAGTTCCTCCCCAGAGCACACCCCAATAAACTCTCCTATTTCCTTCATCTTTTCTTGTCTCTGTCTCTCTGTGTTGGCTGAGGTCAGCGATCTATCAATCAAATTTGTTTCTACTATGTTGAGGGTTCTTACTTCTAAACTGCAAAGCCATATTTGAAATACCGATGATTTTTTGGCACTATTTAATTATTGTAGCTATTTTCCAGCTATAATCAAATCTGGTTCAAACTTTATTTGCTTAAATATATATTCAAATGCAATTGGAATGAGTATGCCAAAGAAACTTACTCCCAGGCTTCATCTGACTACAAATTAAAAAACATGTATGAAAGCATATTATTTATTTTCTTCCCTATATCTTTGATCATATTTTTTTAACTAGATTTAATGGAAGAGTTTAAATGTGTGTGATGTGCTAGTGTTGCTTTTTAAGTTACCACATACCCTAAATAAATAATTTTTTTTCTTCAGTTTTTCCTCAGTACTACAATTTTTTTTCTACTTTGGGTCACACCTGGCAATGCACAGGGGTTACTCCTGGTTCTGCACTTAGGAAATACTTGTGGCAGTGCTCAGGGGACCATATGGGATGCTGGGAATCGAACCCGGATCAGCCGCATGCAAAGCAAACGCCCTACACACTGTGCTATTTCCCCAGCTCCAGTACTAAAATTTGAAGATGTCCCAAAAGATATTAACATGCTGTCTTCCTTTAACAGAGTATTAAATGGCATCTTGATAAAAACATTATATAATACTTAATAAGCAATAGAAAATCAAGCACATATTAATTCCTAATACTACTCAGTTCTGACTAACAAAAATTATTAATCAAGTAGTTAGTTAATGATACTGTGAAAAACCTTCATTTGTCTCATGTTACCAGAAGTAAATATAACTAATCACATTAAAATAATATGATTTAAAACATATTAGTATAGCATATTAGAATTTTATTTAGTTTGCTTACTCTGATGATCAAAAGTAGTAATGTCATTCTAAGTGACATTATACCAAATAAGAAGCTTGAAAAAAATGATCAAGTGTGAATTAAAGATAAATGTCGGTCTATTTTTAACTCCTTAATGAGTACACAGAAAGTAAATTCTTCATTTTGTTTGTTGGCTGACAACATCCTTCTCACCCACACTCAAAACCTACTTGAGTTTCATCCCAGTGCTATGAAAACATCTTGTGGCATTCTAATAGGGCCGTGCCCCATATCCATTAGAGATAGCATACAGAGAAATGGTGCCAAAATATGCCAAATAAACATTAATTTCAGTTGATCATAATATATGTGAAAATGCTAGTATTAGTGCCCTTTGATCAGACTCTCTGTCCTAGTGTTCATTTTAAGGTTAAATTGCTCTTTGATAAAAATTGTGCCCAGTATATTTGAATCATAATGCCAATTGCCAACATAATCCATACACAAACCAGGCTTTAGTTTAGAGAAAAATTTTGTACAAAGTTTTAGGAATAAGTTTTATGCCAGAAACAACTTTGTAAAAGTAATTCAAAGAACAAAAGAATTCACAGATCTTTCTTTTATATTTATATCTGCTTAGACACTTCAGTACTACCTTCCTTATGCCACTGAACTACTAAAATTTGATTTTATTTACTCCATTTAGAGTTAAAGGATCTTAGACCACCAAACATATCATAAAAATGATAAAGTGAGACTACCATTGTTCTCATATTTTGTCATATCCTTTCTGAAACTTATAACTTAATGGGATTTAAAAAGAAGGAGTTGTTAAATTCCTAACCCTGCTCCTGATAGTTTCTTCATATAGTCAGTTTAAGTGTCACTCTAAGAAAATCTCATGATTTTTGTAGAATTCACCATTGGATACAGATTCATATTTATTAGGATGGCCACTCTTCACACACTCGGATGAGCAGCACCCATGAAGCAAACAACGAGGAACTCAGATATGTGGGGCCTGTAGCTGAGATCTCCAAGCCTACTCAAGTCAGGACTGGGCATCCTCCACCCAGATCCCCTATTTTCCAGTAGCTTGGCAGTCAAACCCACAAACCGCCCCTGGCGCCATGTAATCTCATCAATGGCCAAGAACCAGAGACTATAAAACAAAGCTCCTGGAAGAGAGGAAGAGAGTGATGCAGAATCTTGAATGGCAGAGCCTGGCAAGCTGACTGTGGTGTATTCAAAATGCCAAAAACAGTAACAATAATGGACCTCATTCCCCTGACCCTGAACACAACAGGGACAAATGGAGACTTTACTGGTGCCCACTTGAGCAACCCAATGAGCAACAGGACAACAGTGATACTGTGATACGGTGATTTATTAGGACAGCACTGTGCAAAAAGATACAACAACTTTGTATCTTACTAAATATAATTTAGTAAGAATTCTAGAATACAAATGTTTTGTGTAAGTTCTTTCTGGTTAGAAAATTTATATCTTTATCACTTGTATCACTTGTAATCTGATTGCTCATTAATTTGCTCAAGGGGGTGCTAGTAACGTCTCCATTCATCCCTGTCACATGCTAGTATAGCCCAATGGCGTCTGCTCACTCCAGGAACACAAAGAGCCTATTCATTCAGGATCTTGATGAAGAAGTCTGACCATCTCATAAGTGGGCAGTCACATGTTCTTTTGACGTCCTGTGGAATCCAGTCAGTAACAGCTCTAGACCAGCGGTCATCTCTAAATCGCATTACATGTCCGGCCCATCTGATTTTTGGGCACCTTAACAAACGTGTCCCTGATTCTCGATCATCCACAGAGGTCATAACTTGGGATTCCTTCTCTCACTTGAGTAAAGCATGATACTCCAAGCATAGCTCTTTTGATTCCTCTTTGGGAGACCCGAATAGCATTCTTACCCAGTTTCATAGGGCCCCGGGTCTCTGAGGTGTATGTTAGTGCAGGAAGAACAGTGGAGTCCAAAAGATGTGCCCAGAGCCAGAGGTTCTTCGTCCTCTGAACAACTTCTTTGACGCTATTAAAGGCATTCCACATGGCTCTCTTCCTCCTGTGCAGCTCAGGTGCCAGGTTGTTCATCATGTTGAGTTCTTGACCAAGGTACACAAAACTGCTGCATTTGGAGATGTTCATTCTATTGAGAGCAAATGGAAAGAACATCAGGAACTAGTCCATTTCTCATGACCATTGTCTTAGTGAGATGCAGCTGCAGTCCAACCTCTTCACACTCACTGTTGAAGTTGGCCAGCATTCATGCTACTTGGCAAGTGTTTGCTGTTATGAGAACGATGTCATCAGCGAAACAGTTGATGTAATTTCCCACCATCTATCTTTACTCCCATTCCTTCCCATTCCAGTCATCGCATGGCATTCTCAAGGGTGGTACTGAAGAGTTTCGTGAAATGATGTTGCCCTGCCGAACCCCTCTTTTTACATCCATAATCACTTCCTTATAGAATGGTGAGATCCTAGTGGTGAATCCTTAATACAGTTCATGGAGGATCCTGATGTACTGAGTTTCAGTGCCCTGTTTGGCTAGGGCTTTGATGACCGCTTCAGTCTCAACAGAATCAAACGCCTTCTTTAAATTAAAAAACATTAGACAGAGCGGCATCTTGAACTCTTGTGAAACCTCAATGAGCTTAGAAACCATGCGGATACGGTCAATTATGCTGAATCCTTTTTGGAACCTGGCTTGGCTTGCTTGCATGGTTGTCCTTCATCTAGTGTTCTGCCAATCCTATTCAGGATAACTCAAATTAATAACTTGTAGATGATGGACAACTGGCAGATTAGGCAATAGTTCCAATGTCATGGATATCTCCCTTCTTGTACAATAGGACAGTTCTGCTGGTTTTCCATTGGGATGGAAACTTGCATTCAGACAGGCAGTGTGTGAAGAGTCGAGCCAGTGTATTGACGAGTACTGGCAGCAGATTCTTCAGGTGTTTGGGTCTGACCTTGTCTGGACCAGGTGCTGTATGTGTCTTTACCGACGAAATGGTGTGTTGGATTTTGGAAGGGAGAACACTGGGAACAACATATCTACCCTGTGAATTTGGTATGTGGGCAGGTGGACATAGCTATTGAAGAGATCCAAGTAGAAGTCATGCATAACCTTTTCCATTGCCCTTCTGGAAGATGTGATAGATCCATCAGGGCATCAGAGGGCAGTCATCTTGGTCTCATATTTGGCGAAGGACAGGTGGGTGTTGTGAAAACTTTTCCTGGCTTCTGCCACATCAGCCAACACAGCTGCTCTTCTCTCTTTGAGGTCTTCCTTTATCGCTTCCCTCCATAGCTGTGCGAGCTCGGATGTTAGCTTGTGATTGCCTGAGGCTCACACCAAACCACATTGGCGAATGAGCTCGAGAGTTTTCAAAGACAGGCATCTTTTTGTGGCTTTCTCTCTCTCAGTGTTCGGCACACAATCGTGAAGGTGCTAAACCAGTTGATCGTATTCCTCGTTGATGTTGTCAATGACAGCATCCTCCCATATTGCTGCAATAGTGCCAAAGAGCTCCCAGTTGGTGTTCATTCTGGAAGTTTTCTTAAACTCTGCAGCCATTTCTCCCTGCTCCGTGAAGTAGAATTTTGCACGGTGGTCTGATCCCGTTTGGAATTTTGGGACAACAGCGACACTGGTCAGGCAAAACCGTTGACTGAATATGATGTGGTCAATTTCGTTGCAGAAGTGTCCACAAGGAGATTCCCATTCCAATGTTTAGATTCGGCCTTCTGGAACTGTGAGTTACCATGGATGGTATTGGTCAACAAGATGGACTCCGACACTCTCTCACCTTGTTCATTCCATTCTAGGCCATGGGCCCCAATGTAGAGTTCTTCGGGTGACTTTCTAGGTCCTATCTTGGTCACTGACAGTGACCATGTAGAAGGTGTGGTCTTCTTTATAGAACTTCTCCAGCTCCATGTAGAAATTTACAATTTTTTCTTCGTAGATGGATGTTGGTACACAGACGACGAAGATAGAAACTGCCAGCAATGAGCCACATCTATTCAAACATAAGTGTCCAATTTGGGTTGTTAGGCATTCAAAGGAATCAATGCTCATGGCCAAGTTCACGTTGACAAGGACACCAACACCACCGATGTCTCTACTGTTGCATGTTCCGAGGAACAGTTTTTCTCCAGTGTCGAAAACAGTATGATGTACTCAATGCCTTCTCATTTCAGTCAATCCAATGATGTCCTACTTGATCTTCTGTGCTTGCACCATCAGGTCCTTGATGGATGCTTCCAATGCCAGCGTATGTGCATTAAAAGTGCAGACAGTCATTTTAATTCTTCTCCATTTTGGCAGCCTAGTTCAGCCCTGAGATTTTAGCAGCCTCTCCTTGCTTGTCCTTCTTAATGCTGCCATATTGGGGGCTCTTCCAGGGCCAGGGGAATGAGGACCATTTTTGTTACTTTTTTTGGCATATGAATATGCCATCAGTAGCTTTCCAGGTGCTGCCATGCGGGTGGCATGTAGGGATGTGGCCCCCTCCCTACTCCTTACTTATCTACTGTATATCTTCATATATATCAATTAAAAATTACTCATATATGGCAAATCATGCTACACTGACTGACAATACTTAAGGAGGTACAACTTAAACAAAATTCACCTATTAATGAAAGTGTTTTATTTTATCTTCTAGATGGTAACACATCCATTTTTGCTTCATTTTAGAGTTGTTTATTTTATATGTATTCATGACTAAAATTTCAAGTGTATGTCAAATATAATGTGTATTTTTTCATGCAGTATGGACAAAAACTGTTTTCATTAGCACAATTTTAATACTCTGATCTCTATTTGTAGTTTTATGTTATCTTCAGTATATGAAAATTAAAATTACAAGCTCATATCAGCAGTTAAACAACTACATGCTGCCTAATTTTAAAATAGTATTTTCATTTCAAATGTGGAAAATTCAGGATTTTGTTTCTTGGGTTAGCAGTGCTCAAGGCTTGTTACTGGGACCTTGACCATCCCACAATGCCTGGGATCTAATCAGGGAAATAACAGTCATTTAAGGCATTATGATTAATGCCTTAAAATAAATTAATGCCTTAAATTTTAGGAAATAGTATGATTAAAATTATATATTCTAAACCAAATTCATTCTATTTTATAAAACCAATACAGCAGAGATTGATATTAAAAATCTGGAAAGCATTTGTAAATGAGAAAATTTGTGAAGGGTTTGTGAGGCTTACGGTTTACCACCAAACTTTTAATTAGATAATAGAATTGTGAAGTATATGGATATTTCATGTTATAATAATGACAAACGGGGGGAGAGAACAACAGAAGTGACACATTTTTGTGCATATCATATACAACCAAATCAAAAGGACAGTATTATGAAATGTCATGTGAAAATGCATTGGAGATTTCTTAAGAGAACAAGAAAATTTTCCTATGAATCTGGGCTATAAAGTTATTTTTGTCAAATTTTGTGTGGGATTCAAATACAATTGCTGTAACTTCTTACCAATAATAATAACATACATTATGAAGTAATGGGTAAAAATCATTTTGATAACTTCTTTATACATAATGGAATGCCACCTTTCCCACTGTTTTAAGTGGTTACTTTTATTCCCATTTTCTTCTTTTTTTCTTTTGTAATGCCTTGCATCATTTGGATAGGGAAATTTAGTTTTACAAAGTGTTGTCGTTGACCTTTGCTTATCACATTTTTGTCTCTACTAAAATAAAATTTAGTGATATAATTTTTCTACAATGTATATTGCAAAATGACCTGAGATACTAAAAATACTTTGAGGGTACATAGTTAATCATCTTAGGAACATATTTGATGACATTGACAAGAAGCATTTCTGTAACTATTTTAAATATTATGGTCTGGATAATGTAATATTGCAGCACAAAGAAACTCCTCTTTATAATCCACCCATCTAAATAACATCTGTTGAATTCCTAGAATAATTTTGGATATTATAAATTTTTGCATTCATTTTCTATATCTCCCTCTACCATCAGAATTTGTTTACATGATATCATGTGGCAAATAATTTGCTAAATAATTTAAGAACATGTACATTGCACATGTTCTTAAAATCATCATATGATAATGATGTGAAAATCCTCACCTTAAAGTAAGAATTCTGAAGATTGGTAAGACTGAGACACTAAGAAATGTTAATATATGGGTTTTCACTTTAGCACATTGAAGAATGAATACAATGTGTAAATAAAGAAAACTAAAAGGATGTGAAAGAAAGAACACCTTCAAAAATAATATAATTATGTCATAGACTGTCACAGAATTAAAATCAATTAAAAACACATTGCTTAGTTGTACTTATTCCCAAAGCCATGTGTGTATTGGGTCTGAGTGTAGCCATTGTTATGTTAAAAAACAGTAGGATTGGGGCCGGAGCGATAGCACAGAGGGTAGGGCGTTTGCCTTGCACGCGGCCGACCCGGGTTCGATCCTCGGCATCCCATATGGTCCCCCAAGCACCGCCAGGAGTAGTTCCTGAGTGCAAAGCCAGGAGTAACCCCTGAGCATCGCTGGGTGTGACCCAAAAAGCAAAAAAAAAAAAACAGTAGGATAAAGTTGATGAGCATAGCAGTAGGTCCCCATACTCCAAAGATGTATTTGAAATATGATTTAAAATTAAAGAACTGAAAGAGAGGTGGAAACACTGTTCTTGAACACTTGCTACTTATCCAGGCACAAGAGTACTCACCAGTAGAATTTCACAAAGTGCTGAATTAACTGATGAATATATTATTTTTTTCTCAAATACACCTTTTGATCTTTTACAAATTAATTGAAGCTGAAAATAAAACAAGGCTTGTAAAGAGAGGTGATAAAGTGTTGATTACAAAAAAATACTACATACCTATGATCATTAATAAAAATATCATTTAAATACTTTAGTGTTCATTAAAAAACAAAGGTTTATAATCATTAGTTATGATAGGTGTTCATTTTCCAAGATCACTGGTCTATGTCAAATAAGCCATTTCCTGGTAAACAGCAATCGACTGACTTGATTACAGCAATTAATGCATTTTTTAAATAAAATTATAATTTTTGTCACAAGTAGAAATATACAGTAGTGTAAGATCTGGAATTATCTGAATGATAAAATAATACCTGATTAGTTGCTCACTATTAACAAGATAAATATGACTGTAAAAAAAATTTAAGCCGTAGTTGAATACCTTACTAAGTAATTTAATATTTTACTAATATTTAGACCATTAAACATTTTGGAGTACTTTTAGTGAACTAACATACATGCTTATATAGTAATTAAAACATAAGTACATCCTCTGTAACCACTATCCTATAAAAATGTGTTAAGAAACATAGCAGAATGCCTAGATCATTATCATGTATGAAGCACTAAGTTCAATTCACAGTGCCACATAGTCCTTGAGCACTGTCAGGTTTAACTTTGAGGACCCTGAGAAACAATAGCCCATTCAAGAGACTCTCAGTCCAGGACAGGTGCCAAACTCTCCTCCAGCTTCCTATATTAAAGTGCTAATGAGAGAGTGATT
The DNA here is from genome assembly GCF_027595985.1 of Sorex araneus. Taxonomy (NCBI): domain Eukaryota; kingdom Metazoa; phylum Chordata; class Mammalia; order Eulipotyphla; family Soricidae; genus Sorex; species Sorex araneus. The sequence goes on along the minus strand of NC_073302.1, from coordinate 377,424,416 downwards.
TGATTTTTGTCTCACATAACAATTTAAATAAAATTTAAAGAGAAAAAAGAAAACTTGTCACCTTCCAAACATCAGAAATTATTTGGAGTCTTCAAATGTTTTTTTCTGGATAGTGTCTATCTCCCATCAGTTGGATGGGATTAACACAGCATGATTTTGAAGATTCAAATACTGCCAGAAGGATTCTGAGACTCTATTTTTCTTTTTTCTTTTTCTTTAAATCACTTTCCTGAGATATCAGCATAGAATTAGCTGCATATATTTTAAAGTATGCAGCTTGACTAATATTTGACGTGTATGTACACACAAAACTGCCACCACTATCATGATAATGAAAATCTAATCTATTACCTTAAAAACTGCTCGTCCCCACTGTAACCTGTAACCGTTCCTTATACTTTTTCCTGAATCTCGTATTTCCCCAACCTCCATGAATGTTTACCCAAGCATCTGCTAATCTGCATTATTACTCCTGATAAATAAGCATTTTCCGAAACTTTTGATAAATAAAACCAAAGGGTATACTCTGACAAACTTTCCCCCAACTCAGCATATTTATTTAATAAGAAGAGTCATCATTTTTATTTCTATATGGCTAGAACATATCCACTATATCCATTGTCTGTTAATAGCCAATTGCTTTTATTGAGATGATCCTTTGTTACTTATTCATATTGTAAATAATAATAATCTTAATATTAAAATATTCCATTCCTCTCATAAAATTTATTGGCTATATTTTTCCATATTATATAACATTGGATTTAATTTGTTGAACCTTTATGCAGAAATCATGCATGTTTCAAGGATAATGTTCATAGTGTTCCAATGTAGGGAGCCATTTTACCTTACTGATCTTATCCTGTCACTATTTGTTTAATCACTAGCTAACCCCATGCCACACCTAGCAAAGGTTGCCACTCCTAATCTTACTGATCTTATCCTATCAGCATTTGTTTATTACTAGCTAAATCCCGTGCCACACCCTGCATTTCTATTGGGGGTCCCGGCACTACCTCCTCCCAACAGGGAGGTATAAATACTGTAACTGCCATAGAATAAATGCCTTTCTCCCTCCTCCGGGCTCTGCGTCTGTTCATTCGGCTGCCCTACGAAGGGTTCTCCCTGCTGAACAGAACGAGACCTCCACATCAACTTCCACATTCCAATGTTCACTAAAACATTAAGTTTCAAAGATAATTGGCCCATGATTTTCTGGTAGTACTTTTGTCTAGTCTGTGTATCAGGATAATGCTACTTCTGCAGAGTGAGTTGAAAAGAGTCCATGTTCAGTTTTCTAGAAGATTTTTGTGCAAACTTACTATTATTTCTTTTAATGTTCATACAATTTGTAAATTAAGTCATCTGAACAGAAAGTTGTCATGTGGAAAGACTTTTAACCATAAGCTAAAGGTAGCCTGGGTTATGTTATTTTGAGGAAACTTCAGTTCTTTGTTTTTCAAGGCATTTGTCCATTTATTTTAAGTGGAAGAATTTATTGGCATTAAGTTGCTCATAATATCTTGTTTATTATGTTTTAAAGAAAAAGAGCCTAGTTATTTATTATCGGATACTGAAGGACCAATAATCAGAATAGAGCCTCTCCAGTATTTCATAGATTATAATTACTTTTTTTTTTCTGGTAGAAAAGATTTCTGCTCTACAGTTTATTTACTGTGCCACTTTCTCAAATGAACCAATCTGCATGAAAAAACTTTGAAGGAAGACCCTTAAAGATAAATATTTAGAATTTTTAAAAATTTCATCTTCTTCAGAAAATTTTCCATTCATCTTCTCAAAGAAAAGTTGATATTAAAAAAGAACTAGAACACAGAGAACTCACCTGTCTTTATGGCCACTTATAAAAATAAGTTGACAATATATTCTTATTATGAAAACACAGAAATTTTCATTTTATGTACTTACAATGTTTCCCATGTCGCAATATTCCCATTGCTATGATACTGATACATAGTAATGTTCAAAAAATGACAAAACTACTCTTTTTTGATTATCCAGCAGTTAAGCTCCAGAAGAGTTAATTATGCATCAGTATTATCACAGCATCAAAAGAGCACATGGTTATTTAAGATATAGTACCACTTGTATTAAGAAAATGACAGAGTTCAGAAAGAGAGAGACAGACATAGAAAGATTGCACTCATCTATGGTATATAGAATAACAGAGTGGGAGACTAACACCCAAGAACTGTAGAAATAAGTACCAGGAGGTTGACTCCATGGCTTCGAGGCTGGCCTCACGTTCCGGGGAAAGGTCAACTCAGAGAAGCGATCACCAACTACATTGTAGTCGAAGGCCATGTGGGGGAAGGGAGTTGCGGGCTGAATGAGGGCTAGAGACTGAGCACAGCGGCCACTCAACACCTTTATTGCAAACCACAACAGCTAATTAGAGAGAGAAAACAGAAGGGAATGCCTTGCCACAGTGGCAGGGTGGGGTGGGGGGGAGATGGGATTGGGGAGGGTGGGAGGGACACTGGGTTTACGGGTGGTGGAGAATGGGCACTGGTGAAGGGATGGGTTCCCAAACTTTGTATGAGGGAAGTATAAGCACAAAAGTGTATAAATCTGTAACTGTACCCTCACGGTGATTCTCTAATTAAAAATAAATAAATTAAAAAAAAAAAAGAAAATGACAGAGTTAACTATAGCCAAGCTAAATTGCTGTGTATATACCAGGAGCAAAATTCAGGTATAATACTCCTTGAGACTACCTATCAGAAATATTGTATGCCACAGTGTCTAATTCATCAATGCTCATAGCCCTCAGTACAGATCTGAGGGAATTAACTTATACAGTTAAACTATTTATCATAATTCAGTATATATATAAAATGTACTTTTAATTAATAAATCTATTGGTTTTATTAACTCAGCTAATCAATTCTTTTTTATCTTCTGTCTACACTTTGGGTCCTTTTTAATGGATTTTAATGGATTTTTCTGTAAGGTTGCATAGCCGATTTTATGCATTTACTTCCTGGAACAATTTCTGTGCTTTGTGGTATATAATCTCATAGCATCGTCTGCATTTCCCTCCTGCAATAGCAGTATGAAAATAATAATCCTCCTTGGTACTATAAACTGTTATTGATTACTCCAGACCTGACCTTTCTGGCACTGACATATCTAAAAGTCATAAAACTAGTATAATGCAGTTTTCATTAATATACTAGGTCTATAAAGGGTTTAGTTAATATTGTATATTTCAAAATTGTTTTTTAATAACATATCTCATAGTACTCTTGAAAAGCAAAGTAAGACAGGAAAGCTGTTTTATACAGATATTACCAAAGCATCTAAAATATTAACCTATTTAGGCAACTACTGTATTCCACTGTCTATTTACATTTGGCATTAAATCAAATTTAGCAAATTTAATGAGAGTTACTGCCTCCCCTGGTTTATAAATAGAATTTTATTTTCCAGGAGATTTCTTTTAAAAGATGGATAGCTACATCAAAATAAACTATTTTGAAGTCACTATGATTTTTTTCATTTCCAGCTAGACAATCACAAATATTACTAAGGGAAATCAAAATTTAGTTAGATAAAAGCATATATTCTTTTAGCATTTTTATAGTTCAAGAATTCTAAAATGACATGTTATTTTGACTCATGATTTATGCACTTTGGGATTAATTATCTTAAATATTATCTATATGAATGTCTACAGACCGTGAGTTTAGTAGGTGACTGAAAAATAAAATGGCAAGAATCTTTCATCCATACATAATTACATTAGAATAATCACTTGCTTTTGTAAAGAAATTATTCTGTCTCATGGTGACCTATCATGTCCTCATACCTTAGTACTCCTATTTGTTAATCCAAATACCAAGAAAGACGGAATACATACATAAGCTCCATTTTCCAGATTAATGCACCTGAGCAGCATTTTTTCCTTATTTAATATCCCTTACTCATTTCCTCTCCTGTTACTGGGATAGCACAGCTGTTTATCTGGCAATTATCTTTGAATCTATTAGTGAAAATGTCTAAATTAATCATACAAAGACAAGTGCTTCACAAAATGCCTGTTCTATGAAATCAGGACCTTGTATTTCTCCTGTCATTTTTACTGGTTCCACATGGCAGTGCTGATTTCTTGATATTGTAAACTGTAAATTTGTTTCAGATAGTAAACATAACAGATGTATTATGGGTGGCTGCCTATCTCTCATATGTACATCATTCACCGAAAGAATTTAGGTACCTATAATTTTATCTACATAATACTTGTAAACAATCCCCAAGACATATCTGGAGCATGTGAGGCGTGGGTGAGGTCAATTTATATAACACATCCAAAAGTTCAACAGACTCAGGACTTGGATCAAGGATAAGAATGTTATTTTAGTTTAATTTTTATTTAGTGAAGCAAACTAGATTTTTGTTTAAAGAAATTTACTTAGATAATTGTGAAGGGAAACAAAGAGAAAAACATGTAGAAAAAAATGTTTCTACAGAGTGGAAAAAGTACTTGATAAACACTTTATTGTTGCCTTAATATATGTGTTGTTATCTATTTAAAGCATAATGGAGAAAAATCCAGCAGGTAAACTGAAAATTTAAGAACATAAAATGTGTACTGTTCTATAATATACGTATCTATCAGATCGCATCTTTAATCTATGTGTTCAATCAAGAAGTAAGAGTTTACAAGATGAACTCATATAAATATAAAATACAACTATTTTTACCATAGTACCCTGAGAAGACAGAGGTATATTAACATAAAGAAAAAAATCATAGCTCTACAAGTAGAAGGAGCCTAATATCCTCCCAGTGATGAGAGAAAAGAAATGAAGCCAGCTCTTCAGATTTGCCATATCTAATAAATGTTTTGTTAGATCAACCCTATATAACAAAAAATTAAGATACAGCAGCCTTTGAAGTTGAAAATTATTTTCTAGTTTCAGCCTATCTCTCTGTGAGCTAAGAAATTGCCACCTGTTGTATTTATTTAGGATCTCTATCACAAAAAAAAATGTTCAACTATTCAATATCAATATTTGCATATCTTATTCCAATTTTCCTCTTTGCTTCCGAGACTGTTTCGATTTGCTTTGTTTCACTTCATGTCTGATTTATAAATAGCATTCTTCCTGAGCATTGTAGACTAATACATGGGTGACAAGTTGGTTTATTCATAGCACAAAGAGGCAATAACTACATAGAGGCCCAAATATAGAAGGACTTTCAGGACATGTGGCATAAGCAGTTAACAACAAATGAAAAGTGGGTAGAACTAAAGATCTTCACTTTCTACTGACTCAGACAAAAAACTGAGTGAAGACTTAAATGCCAAAGTAACTTGAATCAGATTCTGAGTTCATCATATACTAGTTGTATATTTTTAAAGTGGATTTCCTAATCTCATTAAAGCAGTATTCCTTCCTGAAAAATGAAATTAAAAGTAATACATACTTGACTACAAAATTCTTGACCTCCTTTTTTCTAACAGCTGCATAGTATTCCATTGTATAGATGTACCAAAGTTTCCTCAACCAGTCATCCGTTCTGGGGCATTCGGGTTTTTTCCAGATTCTGGCTATTGTAAACAGTGCTGCGATGAACATACATGTGCAGATGCCATTTCGATTGTACTTTTTTGCCTCTCTGGGATATATTCCCAGCAGTGGTATTGCTGGGTCAAATGGGAATTCAATATCTAATTTTTTGAGAGTCGTCCATATTGTTTTCCAGAAGGGCTGAACCAGTCAAGTGGATGGGCATGAAAAGTTTCATGCTGAGTGAAATGAGTCAGAAGGAGAGAGACAGACATAGAAAGATTGCACTCATCTATGGTATATAGAATAACAGAGTGGGAGACTAACACCCAAGAACTGTAGAAATAAGTACCAGGAGGTTGACTCCATGGCTTCGAGGCTGGCCTCACGTTCCGGGGAAAGGTCAACTCAGAGAAGCGATCACCAACTACATTGTAGTCGAAGGCCATGTGGGGGAAGGGAGTTGCGGGCTGAATGAGGGCTAGAGACTGAGCACAGCGGCCACTCAACACCTTTATTGCAAACCACAACAGCTAATTAGAGAGAGAAAACAGAAGGGAATGCCTTGCCACAGTGGCAGGGTGGGGTGGGGGGGAGATGGGATTGGGGGGGGTGGGAGGGACACTGGGTTTACGGGTGGTGGAGAACGGGCACTGGTGAAGGGATGGGTTCCAAACTTTGTATGAGGGAAGTATAAGCACAAAAGTGTATAAATCTGTAACTGTACCCTCACGGTGATTCTCTAATTAAAAATAAATAAATTAAAAAAAAAAGTCAAAAAAAAAAAAAAGTAATACATACTTCATACACCCTTATACAAATAATTATGTGAGATAACAACATAGGTAACTGTTTACTACAGTGCCAGATTATTAACTTTATTATGTGATTAAGAGACTGTAAATTGATAGCACACTGCACAGTAAAATGGCCACTAGTCTAAGTACATATATTTATAACGGAAAACATTTTTTCCCCAGGAAAATATCTTCTTTTGTTTATTTTGTTTTGGGGTCGCACTTTACTTGGGCTCAAGGCTTCCTTTTGTCTGTGCACTCAGGGATCACTTTTGAAATTTCTGGGGAGACTATATGTTGTGGCAGAGATGAAACCTGACTTAGCTGAATGCAAGATAAGGACTTTATTCACTGTATTATCTCTCCACTCCATCAAGGAACCACACCGGTGCTCTAGAAAAATATTCAGTCACCTGTTCATTCACTTATTTCATAAAATTGCATTTCAAATATTTATGAAACATCTGTTATATTTTAATTCTAAACATTATGGTGAAAAATTTACCCAAATTTTTGCTCTAGAGTTCTTTCTCTTCTTATAGACACATTGACCCCACAATTTAAACCAGCCTACATATAACCATATATATGTAGTATATATGCATATATGTATATGCATATATGCATATCTACACATATGCATATGTGTAGATATGCATATATTGTATATGCATGTGTGTATATATATATGTGTGTGTATACATATAGCACTGTAGCACTGTCATCTCCTTGTTCATCGATTTGCTCAAGCAGGCACCAGTAATGTCTCCATTGCAAGACTTGTTACTGTTTTTGGCATATTGAATATGCCACGGGTAGCATGTCAGGCTCTGCCGTGGGGGTGGGATATTCTCAGTAGCTTGCTGGGCTCTCTGAGAGGGACCAAGCAATCGAATCTGGGTTGGCCGCGTGCAAGACACACTGTGCTATAACTACATATAATCATATAATTCAGTATACTAAGAGCACCTGTAAAGGTGATTAGAGGCCGCCCCAAAACTCTCAGTTCTTCTAGGAGAGCCTGGCAAGCTACTGAGAGTATCCCACCAGCACAGCAGAGCCTGGCAAGCTACCAATGACATACTCGATATGCCAAAAACAGTAACAACATCAGTCCTCATTCCCCTGATCCTGAAATAGCCCCCAATATGCCATCGGGCTACACTAGCATGTGACAGGGACAAATGGAGATGTTACTGGTACCCGCTCGAGCAAACTGATGAACAACAGGATGAAAGTGATACAGTGATACAGTGATGCACTTAACCAATATAATTCTAGCATAGGATGGAGTAAATTGTTATTGTATACGTTGCTTTCATATTGTCTTTGTAGTTTGTGTTTATTGATCCTGCTTTATGAAGGATATTTGCAAATCAAGAATAAGCATCTTCAACCTGTTGAAATTCATTCTCATATAACCAGTTTTTTGCTAGAGTGAAATCTCTCTCTCTCTCTCTCTCACACACACACACATACACACAAATATAGATAATTCTGAAGGCAACTAGATTGTGATCTATGTGTGAGTATCAAATGCTTATTAATGTACATGAAGAATGAGATTGAAATTTTATTTTCTCATTTCAAATTTTTACCTGAAATAGACAACCGTTAAATGTATTGCTTTCTAATGAGAAATAACTTTATCTTAAATTTAGTTTTACACTCAATTCCTAAAGGGAACATACATTCAGGTCTTTGAATGCAATGAAAGACTAAATTTTCTAAACTTTCACTGTTAATACATTTGAAATTATGTTTACTTAGTAGAAAAAGAACTAGTTTTCAACTTTTCAATTTATTCCTAGAAAAACATTTTTTATTTTCTCTAAAAATAATCTACAGCTGCTGTGTTTCCACAACTGATTATAATCAAATATTGGTATTGACTTTGGAAACTCCATTAAGAAATATTATTTGACTTCTATCATGAAAATATGTAGATTTAAAAATTTATTACACTCTCTTTGTAAAAGGAATAAATGTAATTATTACAGAAGAAAATCAGGTACAAAGCAGAAAAGATTCATTTGAGTGTGTTTCTAATCAAATTATATATGCTTATATTATTAACTTCAAAGTGTGGATTAAGGCTACTAGATGAACCCTCACTTGTAAATCAATATCAATTAAAAATAATCATGGTCAAACAACTAAAACAAAGTCTGTATTTCTGAAAAAAGGGTTTGCCCTGGTGACAGATCATTGCTACAACCTCTCACGCCATTGGGTGATGTTTACCATATGTCCCATGATTGATAGTTGGATTTAATGAGTTCTTACAAGCAATTAAATAATCAAGAGTTCCTGCTGTTACATGGCATAGCTTGATAGAACAGTGACAAATGAGAGAATATCTACAACCTAATCAAAGGGACATATTTCCTTGGGAACAAAATAATATTATCCACCAGTGCAATCAAAGGACAAAAGAACATAGAAAGGACACAAACAGAATGAGATAAATTATATCCTCTTTTCATTATTCAGACTGCACAGTTTCCATTTATTGAACCCTATTAAATTATTAGGAAAATTAAGCTTGTTAAATATTTTTCACTTATCATATATTGTTGGGTACTGTGTGTATATATATATATATAAAATTATCCTTAGTCTATCAAAAGAGGCTATTGTTAAAATCTGCTCCCTCTGAAATACATTACTCCTCAGCTCTCCTAAGAAAAATATAATAAGAATAAAACTAACAGGTATGACAAAGAAGATGAGACTTTTCTATGTGGATTTCCTCCAAACTCCAATTTTAAATGTTATTCCTAGGCCCCCCTGGTTTCAAGCCAGACAATTTTAATGCATTACCTTTCCGCTAAAATCACAATAAAACAATTGGCTTTGAATAGTGTCCACTTTAGTATCATTTCTCTATAAAATTTCTATACATTTCAAGTAAAGCCCCTCTTCATAATATTTCATAGCGATTATCTTATATCTGACATTTGTAGACAGGTATTGGAGTTGCGATGTTAAATCCTAGTACAGTTACTTCTTGTTAATTTTTTTGTGTTTATGTGGTCCTGCTCGGAAAGCCTGGCAAGCTACCCGTGGCGTATTGGATATGCCAAAAACAGTAACAAATAAGTCTCACAATGAGAGACATTACTAGTGCCCGCTCGAGCAAATCGATGAGCAACGGGGTGACAGTGACAGTGACAGTGATGTGGTGCTGGTTGTGATGCTGGGGGGTACTGGGCCACACCAGGCTGTGCCCAGGGGTTACTCTGGATCTGTGCTCATTTACTCATGGAGGTGCTAGTGGGAGATACACAATGCAAGGGACTGAACTGGAGTTGGTCACATGCAGGGCAGTACAAAATTCCAGTATAATCTCTCTAGCCTTTGGTTAAATTCTTTAAAATAATTCATCAGATACCAAAATAATCTAGCTAAAATGTTTATTATCAACCCTATGCTGTTATGGTATATTTACCTCTTTATCTAAATAACCCATCTCATTTCTAAATATTCTGCTTTGACAAATTGAGTAATCAGTTTAAAAATGTATCAAGTAATCTGCAAAAGTCAGAGTTAGGATTTGAATTCTAACTCCTTCAATGTATTTCTGTGGGACATATAAATGCTTTGTAATCAAATATGCCTGCATTCGAATCTGGCTTTTTCACTACTTGTTTGATTTTGATAAATGTATTTATATTAGTTTCTTTGACAACAAAAAATAGGAGTAATGTGAAATAACTATGACATATCTAGTAAATTACTTTATCAGTAAATACAGGTATTAACTTATTCAAACAGGTTTCCACAATTTAATTTTATCAGGGTCTAGACAAAGTCCTCAATAATTCATAACTTAAAAGAGAATAAAGTTTAAATTAAAAGTTTATTAGAATAGAGATCGCCTGTGTACGATTTTATTAGCTCATTTTGGGAGCAACCTGAGGAAACAAAAGAAAAGAAAAGAGAATGCAAAGATAGCAAGTCTGTTTAGAGGTAGGACTGTTATGATGGAACTAGAAAAACTTAATTTAAATCTATGAACCTGAGTCACATAAAGTGTGAACTTGAGTTGGTACATGCAAAAAAAGTATCAGTGAAACTTGAAATTTGCCACTACATGGATGGAAATGGAGAATATGCTGAACAATCATCCAGAGGAAGAGGGACATATATAGAATAATTTCTTTCATATGTGGGACATAAAGAGGTATCATAGAAAGGGCCAAGTGGCCAAAGGTAACACTTCAATGTAGCACTGTCATCCCGTTGTTCATCGATTTGCTCAAGCAGGCACCGGTAATGTCTCCATTGTGAGACTTGTTACTGTTTTTTGGCATATCGCCACAAGTTGCTTGCCAGGCTCTGCTATGCGGGTAGGATACTCTCAGTAGCTTGCCAGGCTCTGCAATAGGGATGGAAGAATCGAACCTGGATCAGCCATGTGCAAGGCAAACGCCCTACCTGCTGTGCTATCGCTTCAGGGCCAGGCCAAAGCGCCATAATACTTAACTATAAGTTAAGAGCATGGTCATGGACAAATTCTACCATGATCCAAAAAGTAATAAGTGGAGTAGGACCTTACTAGGGTTAGGAAAGATTAATCTGGCCTGAGAACTGTAGTCTGAGATCTATAGTGAGATGTCCCCAAGAGATCCACCCTACAAGTTCAATGTATCTCTTATTGAGTCCATACAATATAACTAATATTAAGACATAGAATTAAGATGTTAATTAAGATGTTAATTAAGTTATTGGACTGAGGATAGGAGAAACACTCCTAGGTGATATTTCCACTCTTGAGCCCTTTTGATATGTTGATTGTACTACCAGATGGGGTGTGGTGTCTACCCCCAATGTGGGGAGTTGGTGAGAGATGAGAGACCAGGGCAGCAAGATGAAGTGTGAAGAGACTAGCAAAGGGGACAGAGGGAGAAGAACAAAGGGGAGGAATGCAAAAGCAGGCATGTAGAAAGAGGAGAGACATGGCTGCAAGAGGGAGTGCAGAGAGATGAGACAGGAGGAGATGGGAATGAGGGGCAGTGTGAGACTAGAGTGGGGGCCTTAGTGAGAATGGAACAGCCCTGAGGGGTGAATGAAATAAATGGCATCTGATCATCAACCAGCCTGTGGCCCTTGTTTCCTCCTTCGTCTGCCCATCAGACATAGAAAAGCAAAGAATAGACAGCAACTGGAAATAAGCATTTTAGACTCTGACAACAGAAATATGGGCCTGATTTGGGGTGGGAGCTATGTTGGTGCACTGGTGGTGGATTGGTGATGGATATTTCAAAAGGTAAAATTCTGTTTTTTATTAATCTTGAAAGCCAATCATCACCTCAATTTAAAGTAAAATAGAAATTAAACAAAAAAAAGTCCAGAAAAAAAATAACTTTTAGCCAAAGTTATTTGAACATAACAAATTTAGTTCAGCTGTAACTCAGGGAAATTCTGAGAGTAATAAATGTTGAAGCTGATAAGCTAAGCAACAGGAGAATCATGTAAATACATGCCAAGATATTTCCTCTTTGTTCTGAAAGAATGTATGGGGGAAAACGAAGGAATGTTAAGCTGTGGAATCAGGAAGAAGACTAAAAGGGAATTATCCAATTAAACAATTGTGAAAGTGATCCCAGCCGGAGAGGTCAGTAACCCACATAAGCATAGCAGTAGTAATGGGGATGAAAAGGATTAGATTGATTCAGTAACATAAAAAATCAATATCATTCTTACTATATGATTATTGGGTGGGGCTGGTTAAAGCTGTGGTGCATACATATTCCAAGAGAAACATAAACAGATACTCCTATGGGAACTGAGATAATTGGTTGAACTGTAAAAGTCCTGAAATTTCTTTAAACTTCTACGTAAAAATGGCCAGTGTGCAATCCTGATATTTGAGTATGTTGATAGATAAACATGGTATGGGCAGGAGAAAGAAACAGGTAAACGTGCTCTCTCTTCCTCTTTTTGATGAACTTCTTGGAAAAGCCATCGTTTATAAGACCTCTCAAGAGATGGTCTCAGGAGATGAAGCCATTTGTGCTGAGGTGCTGAGGCTCTCCCTTTTTGTGTGTCACATGTTGTTTTTCTCTTACTTCTGCTTCTGGGACTCATTCTGTTATGAAGGACTAGCGCTTTAGTCCTTTGCTTCATGACCATGAAACCAGGCCAGGCAAAACCCAACTTGACTATTAAAATTAGACTCCATTTTTAAACGGAGCTGTTTATGTGATTTAGTGCCATAGATAAAGAACACATTTTCTCCTTTTTTTGTGTCTGAGTTCCTGTAGTTAAGAGCACAGGCTGTCTGATTCATTTTGTTCACATGGTACAAACAACATAAACTGCACTTTGAAAATGACCATGTACTACAGAGGATAGGAGCTTAGAGGCCTGCATGTGAAGAATGTACTCCTGGCAGTTCTGAATTATGGCTTTTTTAAAATTAAGCAAAGTTATATTATAACTTGCAGTTCAGAAATATATTTCAACTAATTGAAGTCCAACATCATGAAGTGAAGAAAGAATTTGTAGCACCAAAAATTTCCCTCCTCTGTCTTATTTCATCTATAGTTCTTATTTCTCTACGCTTTGTTCCATAATTGAAGACCAGTGCTGAAAGTGAATTTTTATTTTTGAACAGTGACCCAGCAATTTCCATGACACTTGTTGGCTTTGGGCTATTATTTTTTTCTATAATAAATGTAAGATTTCTATCTAATGTTAAAACTGTGCAAGTTTAAATACATGGCTTTCAGAGTATAGTAGCCACTTAAGCAACATCAACATTAGCTGAGAAGCTAATAAAAAACAAATCATCATTTGTTTTGTGGAATCATCATTCCACAAAACATATTGAAAAAAATTCTGGTGGTACCATACAGAGAAAGGTATTTTATTAAGCCCTCTTGGATTCTGATGCATACTAATAATAACCACTACTGTCTATAAGCAAGGTCTGTTTTACAAGGAGAAAATAACTTAATCCGTGAACAGATACTCTTCACATAGTATTCGCTAATTTTCAAAATGGAATTCAACTTTTTCTGCCTCTAAATTTCCACTACCCTTTGTTCTTTTACATGATTAAGACAAGAACTTTTTTGGAGGACAATGTGATAAAATACTCATGATACATTTGTGTAGTGATTATGAAATCCTAACCTATTAGTTCCCTAAAGAAACCTGGAAAGCTTAAAACATCCATCACAATGATCACTTGGTATTATATATAATATGTAGTATTATCAACTTCCTATTTGTACATGTAGGGTTCCTAGGTTCTGATCATCTATATCAAAATGCCAATCTGGAATATTTATCTTAGATTTAAGAGATGGACCCCCAAGGTGTTAAAAATGGTATCAATATTTACAAAACAAAAGATTTTTAAATCAATCCCCCCAAAACAACAACAAAATAAATTTCCACTAGATATTTTTTCATTAAAATAAAGTCTTACCCCCAAAAACTCTATAAACATTAAATAATTAAACACAAAATTGTTCTGAACATTGTCTTTAATTACCAGCAAGATCTATTCACTTCAAGCATGTTTAGAATTGACATAATGAGAAAACATATCATGCAATCCTGGTTCAATTCTGAGCAATATTTGAGATAGAATTTAAACAGCTTCTCTTGTAATAATTTCACATCATCATCATCATCATCATCATCATCATCATCATCATCATCATCATCATCCCATTGGTCTTTGAATTTCTCGAGAAGTCTCAGTAACATCTCCATTTGTCCTAGCCCTGAGATTTTAGAAGCCTCTCTTCTTATCCTTACCAACAATGCTGCATTGGAGGCTCTTCCAGGGTCAGGAGAATGAGACCCAGCTTGTTACTGGTTTTGGCATACACCATGGAGACCTTGTGAGGCTCTCCCATGTGGGCAGAAGAGTCCCGGTAGTTTGCCAGGTTATCCCAGAGGAGAAGTAGGCTATAAGATATCGTGAGGCTGCGTGCTTCCAGGAGCTTGCTTTTAAGTCTCTCAATGCTGGCCGTGGATGGGATTACACGGTGCCGGGTAGGGGGGGGGGCAGTCCCTGAGTGTGAGCCCCTAGCTACTGGGAAATGGGAAATCTGGGCGGAGCAGGCCCAGTCTGGATCCCAGCAGGCTTGCAGGTCTCAGCCCTGGATCCAACACACCTGGGTTCTCTACTGGTACCTTCATGTGTGAGGCTCGTCCAAACGTGTGGAGAGGGGCTTTGAGCATGGCTGTGGCTAGGCTCTGGAGGTCTTTGGCCGCCTGGAGCTCTACTCGGGGCGGGGACGAAAGCTGGAGCCCATCACCTCCGAGGGGCCCTGGGGAAGACAGCCAGGCATGCAGGCAAGAGACTCTGCAATAATTTCACAAGCAACTTAAAACTATAATCATAACAATATGCAAATATCATTGAATCATTATTACGTAATTTAAACATGTTATAAAGTAAACAATCAACATTCTCTGGCTTGTGCTGAATAAATAACTTTTAATACAGTGCTTTGCTTAATCACAAAATGCAGTACTAGAAAACTGCTTTTCAAATTATGTAAGCTTTTTTCATATATTAGATTAGCCTACCATATCTGACCTTATAGAGAGCACACACTGGATTTTGTTATACAATACTTGGTTAATACAAAACTCCAGGAATTTCAGATTACGTAACTCTAAGTGAGAAATTAATTGAAACTATGAAATATCTGAGGTAGGTCATAGAAGAGTTTTAAGAATAAGTTTAAAATTATAATAGGGGCATACTAATAGGAATCAGACTAAAATATTTTAAAGTCATTTTCCTTTTATGTTTAAATAAAAGTAGTTAATGCATACTAAGGACAGTACAAAGAGATCAACAGCTGACACTAAAATTACTGTTCTTATGCAAGATAAATGAAAGATAAAAAATACTAAAGTTCTGTAGCATTAAAATCTTTGAATCTCTCAGAATCAAAAACTTCACAAAAATTACACACCTCATTAAATTCTACACAGATTGCAAAGCTAGCTATAATGTAAAAACAGGCAGACAGTCTGTCTCAATATTATTACAGGAAGGGTTGGTTAAATTAATAGCTTCTCATTGATTAAAAAACCTTGCATTTTACATGTTCTTAAGTTGGTTCCCATCATTACCTTTCAATAACAGAATGAGTCTTTGGAGAAATGTGGTTCTATTGAACTACTGAAATACAAAGGTAGGCAAAAGAAGATGTTTACAATATCCTATCATTGTTTCCTGTTATAAAATGCTATCTACCTGAAAATATGTTTCCTTCCATACACTCAGTGATTTTTTTTATGTTTAAACTCCAACTGATAAAGATATAATTAGTTTGTAATGATTACTAAGCATAAAATATTATTACTTCATCATAATAGTCCTACACAAAACATCATTTTATTTGGGTAATACAGTATCTGATGTTGCATATAATAATACCACTGAGAACTTATCCATTTGTAATCACAATATATTTTGAAATATTTACTTGCCAGTGTACTGATCAACTACCTTTAAATATATTCATTGTTCTTTCACTTATATAACAAAACTTGTAACCTATATAACTTGACTTACAAAGATTTTCATATGAATGTGAATTTTTAATAAACTTGTATTTGTAAACATTTTAATGCACATAATCCCTTATTTTTATGTAATATGCTTCACTTAAGACTATTAGTAGGGGGCTGGAGTGATAGCACAGAGGGCAGGGAGTTTGCCTTGCACACAGCCAACCCGGGTTTGATTTCCAGCATCCCATATGGTCCTGTGAGCACTGCCAAGAGTAATTTCTGAGTAGAAAGCCAGGAGTAACCCCTCTGCATTGCCGGGTGTGACCCCAAAAGCAAAATAATATAATAGTAATAATATAATAATAATATTTAGGTTGGATAAACTTATACATGTATGTGTATATATGTATAAACAATCTGTGTCACAGTACATTACATCCAACTATAATTTTATTGATTTCCATGCATCCAAGTCAGTAAGTAAATAAGAATTTAGGTGTATGTAGTAAATTAAATTGCTTGTTTTTTTATATAATTATGCTAAACATTTAAAACACATATTTAAAAACTATGACTTTGTGTATATCATGGTGATTTAATTAAAAAACAACAACAAAAATATAGTCTATTTTAGAATTCCTACACTATTATTGAAATTGTAAGGGTCCTGAGAGGCCAGACAGATAATATAGTGGGTATGAAACCTTCCTTGCATGGGGTTGACCCAGTAGATTTCCTGTTACCCCGATATGGTCCCTGAAGTCCTGCCAGGAGTAAGCCCTAGCACTGCCAGGTGTGGCCAGCCCCCATCTCCACCAAAATTGTGACAGAGATGTGTATTCTCTGTATATTAATTCTCCATTTTTCTTGATTATGGGAAAAAACATTTCACCCTTCTTTTTTCTATCAGGGAACAAAAGCTTAGTATGACAACCTATAATCTAAGGAAACCAGTACTTTAAAGAAGTTTTTCATCATATAAGTATGGTATCATTTAATTTTCACTTTTTGAATTGAGTAACATTTGTTTAATTTACATATCATTTGAGGATTAAATAGTACTTTTCTTAATGCAAGTCAGTAGTACTTGTTTTTTTAATTTTTTAAATTATTTTATAAGATGGTTCACAATATTTGATTACAGTTACTATTCAAACCCCACCTCCAAATTTGGGATGTTTCCATCCCAAGCCCCAATCCCTGTCCCAAAGCACAACCAAAATAATATATTTTGTATTGTCTGTTATGGAAAACTGCTGAAAATGTTACAAAAAAGTATGGTACTTGATTTTGATGAAAAATTATATATATGTGTATATATATAAAATTAGAGGTTAGAGGGTGTGCAAAATCTCTCACAACAAAAGGCCAGTGAGTAAATGGTGGCCACCATGCCTTTTCAAATGATAAAATTTTGGTGCACACTTAATATGATTGTTATGGTTAATGAAATGGCAGCTATACAATGCTATAATAATGTGTATTGGTGGTTATACTATCATGTAAATGAAAGCAATATTGTATTTATTTGCTTTGGTTCCTTTTAAACATAAATTTAATTTAATCTCTAAGATTGTCCTCATTATACAAGTTATTAGCTGATGACTTTTGTGACATTCTAGTGGAAATTCAAAATCACTCCTGAAATGTAAAAATATTTCAATCATCTAAATGACTAATTTTGTAATTAACTTACTTAATAAGAAAATCATTCAGAAGTTTTATTTATTTATTTATTTATTTATTTATTTATTTATTTATTAATGACTCGGGCTGGAGCGATAGCACAGCAGTAGGGCATTCGCCTTTCATGCGGTCAACCCGTATTCGAATTCTCTGCCCCTCTCGGAGAGCTGGGCAAGCTACCGAGAGTATCGCGCCCGCACAGCAGGGCATGGCAAGCTACCTGTGGCGTATCCAATATGCCAAAAACAGTAACAATAAGTCTCAGAATGAGAGATGTTACTAGTGCCCGCTCGAACAAATCGATGAGCAACGGGATGACAGTGACAGTGACAGTGATTAATGACTCACCATACAAAGTTGTTCATGTTCGAGTTCCAGTCATACAATGTTCCAACACCGATACCTTGCTCAGTTGGAAGTTTTAGATTGTTTTATTTTTTTTAATTGAGGTAATATCAATTTACAAGTCTATGTTTTATGCTCTATGGTTACAGTGCTTTTGGAACCATCCCAGAGTGACACTATAACTACAGCATAGTCCATTTGGCAATTCCCTTTTTCTCTTTGGTAACCTCAATTCTATAGCAAATTCTTATTTGGTTGGTTTTTGTTTGGGGGTCACACCCGGTGGCCCTCAGTGTTTATTCCTGGCTCTGCTCTTAGGAATCATTCCTGGCAGGCTAAGGGGTGGGAGAGCCATATATGTGTCAGGACTGAAACTCGGTTGGCCGCATGCAAGGCAAGTACCCTGATTACTGTACAATCACTTCAGCACCCTGCAGTCAATTTTTAAAACGGTTACTGGAAAATAAAATTGAATCAAAAGCTAAAGGGAGCACTTACAATTTGCTATTTTTATTTCAGTTCCCATTTCACTGTAACAATTAAAGAAATGTTTAAAAAAATAAGAATAACAATTTTAATGATTACCCAATTCACCAGTTACGTTTGTGTTAAAATCAGAAGTTTAATTTAATATAATGGGGAATGAAAGTAACATTTAGATGCACTATGATTTGCAATACTGTGAATGTTTAGTTTCATGCATGCAACATCCCAACCCTCCACCAGGCACTGCTTCTTCCCTCATAGCCTCAGCACCTCCTGATGCCCCCTCCCCCAGTAATGCTAAGATCAGTTCTATAGATCAGTTGCTTTTAGCTATTTGTTACTCCCTTCCCATGTTTCATTATGTCCCACACATGAGAGAAATTCTTTATCTGTCCTCCTTCTGGATGACAGGGCTCAAACATGTTACTCTCCAGATCCACCCACATAGCAGCAACATATTGCATGATTTGATCTTATAGCCTAGGATTTTTCCATTGTGGATATATACCATCATTTTTTTATCCATATATCTGCTGGGACATATGAATAGTTTCCAGATTTGGGGTATTAAAAATAGTGCTCCAGTGAACACAGGGGCACAAAAAGTCTTTTTCAGAATAGTTTGGGGACTCTTAAGGTGGCAAGAAGCGGAGTTGCTGAATCGTATGAAGGTTCAATTCTTAGTCTTTTGAGAAGAGTCCTTGATGTTTTCCAAAGGTACAGAATCAGTTAACATTCTCATCAGCAAGTAATGAGGGCTCCATTGTCCCCACAGCTACTCTGTTTTTGTTTTGTTCTATTTTGTTTTTTATTTTGTTTTTTGTCTTTTGGGGTCCACACCCAGCTGTGTTCTGGGATTACTCCTAATAGGTTTAGGGGACCATATGGTGTGCCAGGGATTGAAACCAGGTCAGTTGCATTCAAGACAGACACCTTACCTGGTATACTGTCACTAGCCCTCAACATTTTTTTTATAATGTTTTAGGTGTGGCATATTATTCTCACTAATCTGCAGCGGTACATCATTCTTGCTCTGATTTGCATCCCCCGATGGTAAGTGATGAGTGTCTGGTTTTTTTTTTTCATGTACATGTAAGTGTAAGTCTTCTTAGAGTGTCTGACCATAGGAGAAAAAATGTTTAATGAGTCCACATACTTACATCCTTTCCAAAAATGTATTTTGTATATTTAATGTAAAAACATACTAAATGGGCTTAAACATAATTTATCTCCATTTGAAGAAAATATTTTCCTTGAATAAATAATCCTTTTGTATTTTGTGTTTTAGTGTTCAAAAAATTAATCTATATCACTATGATGAGTATCATTGTTAATTTGCAATAAAAATTGACAAGCAAATAGTAAATAAGAATAATGATAGGCATAGATTCTGTTTATGTACGCGTTCACTGAGGCGTTGTTAATATTACTTTGGCATGCTGTGTTGGAATAATAAAATATCTGTTACATATTTAGAATTCACTGCATTTTGCATACAGGCTGAGTATTTCCATATCATCATAAGACCCAAGCATAAATTATTCTATTATCATGCCCCAACTGCTTACAAGAGGATCAGCACCCAGAAGGTCTGCTAACACCCCACCACCACCATGTTACACATGGAATAAATATGGCAATTAGAATTTGCTGTTTTTACAGCACATCATCCAGTGAGTGTTCTGTTTGGGTGGTAGCTCCCAGGCAGCATCAGAGCTATTGATGCCATGTGCTGCCACCCCAGTGGTTCTCAGTTTCACGTTAACAGTGCTCAAAGGCTTATAGGGCTGCACCTGGCTATGTTCTGGATACCAGGTGATATCAGTGAGCAAACTGTGGCTGGCCTCATGCCAGGTGCACATTTTAACCCCTGTGTTTCTCTCCCACCCCAAATAAATGTTCCTGACTACAGACTAGTAGAGAAGAGACTCCAAAAGACTGCTGAGAGATCTAGCTGTGTCCTCTATCTATTTTGAAAATTCTTCATTACCAGACCTTTATTTTATTCCTGTAGTTAATAACACAGGACTATTATATAGTCTTCTTATTATCGACAAATAGTGTGCTAAAATAAATTAATGACAGTTATCTGATATCTATTCATGATTCATAGATGCACATGATTACTCTATTGGTATTTACTGAGAAGTCTGCATGTATGAGGTTGTCACATGACAAGGCTTTTCATATCTTGTGGACAAAAACTGCTTTGATAGTTGTATAAAGCAACCTTTTTTAAAATGGTATAAGTTCCTCTGCATGTGCACTACCCTTCATGACCTGAAGCTCTAATTATTTGAGAATCATTGCTTATTTATTTTTTCAAAACATTTTTGGTTTTGGAAGATTTGAAGTTCCTGGTCAAAACTGTAGTCTTGAAGGAGGAACAAGGAGCACTAAGGAAGGGATTAACTGGAGTGAAATTTATGGTACTTTTCTCACATATACAATACTGAAGTGTATGGAAGAGAAAATAAATTTTTAAGTGTTGATTTTTTTTAATGAGACAGGAGAAAAAATTAAGATGATATATCAGAAAATGTTTGCCATAAATACTAAAATAGCAAATATTTTATGATTGAGAACCTAATAATAAATACAAAGGGTTGAATGAAAACATGCAATAAATATAGGAGAGGTTTTAAGCAAATTATAACAGTGATACTCTGTTCTGGCATTCCAAATGCCTTGAACTTTGTTACTGGTTTCTGGCTTTCCTCCAGCAAGAAACTCATAAAATATTCCTTATATTTTGCAAAAGTATAAGAAAATAAAAACATACTTTGAGGACTGAACAGTGTCATGTTAGAGATATCTCAACTGAAATCATGCCTTGTATTTACTAGTAAGATATCAAACACTGTTACTTAATTATGGTCCCTCTTCCATCTAGGATAATTGTCTCTCAAACATATTTGGAAGCTTCTTAAAACCTGGAACTTTATAAACCTCTTTACTTAGTACTGGGGGTATCAATTTTATCAGTGGAATATAACAATTTTGGTATGAGAGTCTTGTGTTCATGAAATCATATTGTTATTTCCAGAAATAATAGTGTAGTTATTGTCAATAAATATAGAACTAATATCATCACAACTTAGGGGAAAAAATACACAAGATTCAAAATACATGGCTCTGAGTTCTCCTGGTGACAGGTATTAATAAAGGTTTTCACAGAGATAGTGGAGACTCAGATTTAATTTTTTGAAAGAATAAAATTTGTTCCCTTAATATAAAAGTAAGATAGTGACATTAATAACATATTTGTTACATATTTTTGAGGTTATATGAATTAATGAATTATTTAGTGAATTATTCTGATAGAATTCTGTGGTGCCTCTCAAATAATTTGCCCATTTTAATGAGAAAAATATGACTTATTGAATTTAAATAACAATGAATATGTACCAGGTAAAGAATTAAGATATAGTAGAAACTGGTTCAGCTAATATCAATAACTGTGCTCTTAACAATAATAGCTTATTCCCCCCCTCAGGCCAGGCTCATAAAAGAAAAGAAAGCATTCCCACTTAAATTTTAGCACTGCCCCAATGAATTGAAAGAGTGAAATGTAAAAAAAAAGAAAATTTCAATAATATATCAGGATATTTAGAAGCCCTATTTTACTCCAACTTTTCTACCACCAATTACACTTGTTCTGTAGTCCCTATGGCATGAAACAAAACCATTTGCTATATGACGATCAAAATTGCTTTAAAAAAGAACTTCCATAATTATCTTTTTAAAAAATGAATGACATAAGGGTTATTTTCCAAAGAGTATACTATGATGAATGATGAGAAACAAGAAGAGACAGGAAGAGAAGGTGGTACTACACAGTAGGGAAACTAGAATAAAAATAGGGAGCCCAGGTGTGTCCAAGAAAAACTCAATATGGTTTGCAATTGAGCTCAGGGGCAATTCAGTAAAAATAACAATTCCATTACGAAAATCCAATTCAAGGGCAAAGTCAGAGAACTACATGTGTGTTTTTGGAACCATGAGTCTAAAGACCTTGAAAATAGATGTGTTGGATGGTTATTCAAACATGAGTAACAAAAGAGCACTATGTGAGCTTTAGATATTCAGCCACTTGCGATTTATTTCAAGAGAGCTTGCCAGAGAAAAATTGTAATATTCTCTCACTGGCTCTTGCAGCTATACCAGTCAGCAGGCCAAGGATAAATATCACTTAAATATTATTTAGAAGTGAAATGGCTACTAAAAAGGATATAGTTGTATGTTAACGAGACACCAAGCCATTTTAAGTCAACGAAGTTAGCTCTCCGGGCAAGATGAAATGAATACAAATGTGAAACAATATTATTATAGTAGACACAAGACTTTCATAAAGTCTGAGCATATGGAAAGGCCACTGAGGAGCTAGTGAGCTGTCAAATCCCTGTCACATAGGAATATCAAAATAGCGTTTTAGCTGCCTGATACATGAATGCATTGAGTGAAAGACAGCATTTGAGGGTCAAAAGAAATGTATCTGAAATTTAATTATGTAATACAAAAGAGACTGGATAGAGAGGGAAAAAATTAATAAAAGCAGTTTTCAAGCATGGAGAGAGAGAGAAAGACAGAGTTCCCAGAGCTGGAGTGATAGCACAGCGGTACGGTGCTTTGCCTTGCACACAACTGACCAGTATTCAATCCTGGTACCCATAGGGTCCCCTGAGACATGCCAAGTATGATTCCTAAGCGCAGACCCCCAAATAAGGCCTGAGCACAGTTGATCATGGTCCAAAAAAAACAAATAACAACATAAAAAGTTCATAAAAATCAGTGGATTTTCCCATGCAATTGGAAAACTAAGAAAGATAAGAAGAGGTTTGGGCAGGGGAATAAAGAAGTCTGTAATTTTGGCACACATGCAGCATCATATAAAATCATAGTAAGAGGGAGCTTGAGCGATAGCACAGCGGGTAGGGCATTTGCGTTGCATACGGCTGACCCAGGTTCAATTCCCAGCATCCCATATGGTCCCCTGAGCACCTCCAGGGGTAATTCCTGAGTGTAGAGCCAGGAGTGACCCATGTGCATCACTGGGTGTGACCCAAAAAGAAAAAAAAATCAAAATAAGAGTACAATTACTAAAATTTTCCTTATAAAAGAGCAATAAGATTGCAAAGAGGTTATTGTAAGTTAGTTTTAGAATAAATTATACATTATTTCTTTTTATTGAGGTGAAACTAGGGGGTTCCCAAACAGGACTCAGGTGCCAAAGAGACAGTCTGGTGCTTTTTGACCCTGTGACAGTTGCACTCATTCAGGCTGGGGGCCACTTTGGTGGTAGGCAGGATCAGATGGTTCTGGAATAGTATCCATTTCCTTAGCATATCAGGCTATGATATGATATGATTGATATGATATCATATATGATACAATTACCCCTTTCATTATTTCCAATAATTGAAGACACAACTTTAAAAAAATATCTGAGTAAAGTTCCTCTCTGAAATGCCTTGTAATGGGCAGAGTGAAAAGAACCATATTACATCTATTAAATACTAATATCATGTGATTTGTTACTATATCAATATTTTCTGGTTAAGCAAGTCTAAAATAATGTATTCTGGGACCACTTTGGAGATGTTCATTCAACGATAATTATTAAAGAAATGTTAAAATCTGTTTTAATCTAGCCTTTTTGAACATACTTGGTTATAGTACCTGTAGTAAAATATTTACTGAAATCTCAAAGATCATGATGCCTTAATAAGGTTATATTAGAAAAGCACATGGAAAAGAATCTAGTTGATCTGGTGTTCTGAAAAAGCAAATTTGAAGTCAAATAGGACTTCATATCAGGTCTTTGGGAGAAATAGTTTTCCTGCCATAAACTCTGATGGACATTTTTAATCTTTCAGACCATACAAAAGGAAGCCAATAAATATAGCTTATAAAAAGATAAGATAAACCATATTCTCATGTCAGCTTTATGCCTGGTGGCAAGTTCTAAATTCCTGAATATAGACTAGGACACAAGAGAACACAACATTCTTGACTGCAATTTGGGCAAAATGAGTTGGCTATCATTTTGAGGGGAAAAATGAAAAAAGAAAATCAAAACATTCTAATCCAAAATGTAAAACATTTAAGAAACACTTATTTTGGTCTTCTATATTTCTTAGCTTTCCTAAATATTTGTCATCATTCCAACAAGGTATAAACATGAGGCAAGAGTTTATTTAGTTCAAATATGTATTCTCTGGCGTGTTCTTTTTAAAAAAATATATTTAACTAATGAGCATGAATTTACAAAGGTTGTTTGTTCAGATGAACTTACATGGCAGTAATGGGATGTGGGTGTGGTTGGTGTGGCTTCGGGAAGAAAGGGAGAGATTGTCCATCCTGACTCCAAAAAGGCCCTGAGTTTTTAGTCTCTGCTCCCTCCCGGCCAAACCCCAAGATCATGAAATTTTGGGCAGGTTAGCTTCTCTGTGGGAGCTTATTTGACAGGTAGTGGAGTCAGAGGCATCTCTGCCACTGTTACAGTGTGACTGGTGCTGCCGGTGGTAAGGGGGGGAGGAATTTGATCCACCCTCCCTCCTGTATCACCCATTTTTGAAGGTTAGCTGTGTATAGCATACTATACTTGGTTGATAGCTTTCTTTTTTTCTTTTTAGAATTTCTAATACATCATCCTAGCCTCAGAAGTTTCTGCTGAGACATCAACAGATACTAAGTGATCTGTGAGAATCAGAATCAATTCAATCTGTGAGAATCAGAATCAATTAACGCCATTAAACATGTGAGTTGCTGGTCCAAAGAGATAGCTCAAATGACTGGAACATATATACCTGCCATGCAAAGACCTCAAGTTTGATTCTCTGCACCGCAGCGTCCCCTGAATATTTCTGGGTGTAGTGTTGGTTGCCCCTTGATCACACCCAGGCAAAGTACTAGGGGTTGTCTGTACTACTGGGTTTCAGAAATACTGCATTGTCACGCCCAATGCAATACTGACACCCACACAGCCAGGCTAAGTATCAACAAAAGTGCATCCTGGGCTTTTCAGCTTAAGTGGAACATCCAAAAATTGACTCTTTGGAAAATAAAATTGTTATTTAATATTTTAGTGGGGGTCCATGAGTTGAAAGAACTGTCCTTTGTAAGTGCAGAAAGTTTTTATGCTTCAGTGGCGAGTCTGAGCTGTGGAATCTTTATAGTGCTAATATTATACTTGGTTTGCTATCAGCTTGTGAATTGGTACACCTTAGAGATCTCATATCTTCAGAACAATGTGTAAAGGAGTTTGGTCTGAAACATTTATTTTATAATAACTTGGTAACTGTCATTTCAAATACCGGAAAGAAATCACTGGTCATGCTTGACCACTGATGGCACCAGACTTTCCAGTGGAATTGTTGGTCTCTCATGTCTGTCCACTTCTACCCAATATCCCTTCTGCATCCTCTGCATTTTCTTTATCATTATGCTAGAAAAATTAAAATGTTCTTGATTTTCCTTCAATACTTAATCCACATAGCATTTATTAGATACTGAGTTTTCTCCTGAAAATTTTCCTCTTATTACTGTTTTCTTTCATTTGATCTCTAAAATATCCTTATTTCTTTTCATCCAGATTTCTAAAATCTCTTAACTCAAGGAATGGTACATGTGCTCATTATTCAATATTTATTGGTTTTGTGTCTTTTTCCTGGACCTAGACTAGTCATGGGAGAAACAGCATGATGACAAATATAGGCATGCAATCTTCCAGACCATTCTTATACTGTGGCTAATAGTCTCAAGAATTGGGCAGTGATAAGTGTAATGTTTAAGAAAATAAACGTGAAGAAGTTATTTAATCTAAAAATTATTTAATCTAAATTTAGAATATTAGGCTTCCTGGAAGAA
The DNA here is from genome assembly GCF_027595985.1 of Sorex araneus. Lineage (NCBI taxonomy): Eukaryota > Metazoa > Chordata > Mammalia > Eulipotyphla > Soricidae > Sorex > Sorex araneus. Next base: position 377,398,204 of record NC_073302.1, on the reverse strand, counting down.
TCAGTTTTAAACTGAAATCGTAAGGACACAGTTAAAGTAAGTTAATCAAAAGGAACTCTGTTAAAGTGTTGAAAAGAGCAACAAACTGAAAATTCTTTGTAAATCTGAGTATATACTTTTAAACACTATTTACTGGACAGGAAAATTAGATGGTATTTTCCATAGAGATGTGTGTATAATATGTGTGTGCATATATAATGATTTATATCAACATGAATATATGTATCACCTATATATGTATGATCATATATATATATCTTACACTATTAAATCATATTTTAGTATAAGATATATATGGTTATAGATTCATTTCCCTAGTAATATTTATGTGAGTACTAAATTTTATGTAGCTGAGACTTTTCCTATATCTTAAGGTAATTGGGACAGAGGGGTACAAATAAAATTAGCTATTTTCAGGGATAACTCCAAACCCTATGGAAAATCAACAAGGTAACTATGGTAGAGTCCTTCCTGAGCTCACTGATAAGAAGGCTGTGCCATCTGCTTTCATGTACATTACCCCAGGAGGGCAGTGCCATATGTTCACACGTATGCCAACCTCCTTGGCCTTCTGGATAAGGCAGTGTCCCAAGGGATATCCTGAAAGGGAAAGGCAAAAGCAACTACAACATGAATATGACAAAGTGGTGTATTTTCTTTGTTGACAGATTTTGTTAGACCATCACTTCAGTTGGCAAGCATCCAGAACAGCTGCCTTACCCTAGAGCAAAGGTCTTTGTGATATTACCAACTCTTCCCTGTGAGTGAAATAGTATGGTAAAGGTGGTGTATCCTGTGGAAATGGACTTTCCTCCTTTCTCTGGCATGAGCAAAAGGCAGTAATTGGCACCTAAGACTAACAGAATTTTGTTCTCACTCATGTTTTAGTAAGGCCAGAGAATGAATGAACATCTATTTATAAACAACTAAATTTTTCGGGGTTTTTATTGACACTTGAAGTGCTGTTTATTTTTTAGACTAAAAGACCACATTAGAATTATTCAGTAAGTTGCTCTCAGATTCATTAGCATATATTTTGTCTAGAATACAGTGCTTTTTGTTTAAAAATGTAGCTATTTTACCTAAAATACCAAATCTGCTATTATTAATATTGCTAATATTGCTAATAATTGCAACTAACCCAAATGTTAGTCACGTTATTATTTATAGGCATCATTCCATTCAAGTTGTCCTAAAATGAAAGTGAAAAATCATATATATTTAAACCACAGTGCTTCAAAGTATATTTATATGTAGCGCTGTAGCATTGTCATCCCATTGTTCATCGATTTGCTCACAGTAACATCTCCATTGTGAGACTTATTGTTACTGTTTATGGCATATTGAATACACCACGAGTACCTTGCCAGGCTGTGCTATGTGGCGGGATATTCTTGGTAGCTTGCAGGGATCTCCAAGAGGGGCAGAGGAATCAAACTCAATTTGGCTTCCTGCAAGGCGAAGGCCTTATCCACTGTGCTGTACAGGGATGTTCTTTCAAAGTCCTATGGCTTAGGTATACTATTAATGATAGTTTGATGCACCTATGTTTTCAACAACACACTTACCACCAGAGTTGAGCATCCCTCAACCAGGGCCTCAAGGACCCTTCCCATTCACACAATTCTGGTGAGTCTGTTCTCTAAAACCTACCCTCCATTCATGTGGCCTTTGATCGTATGTTGCTCTGTTACTGCTTTGATTTGCATCTGAGGGGACACCTCAAAATCTCCTGAGGTGTTGAGTCACAGTCATCTATCCACATTAAAAATCAGTTCTTGTAGTTTTCTTTTTTCACTCTTTTCCATTTCACTGCCCTTCACTCATGTTCCTATGATGAATTAGTAAATAAAGCAACTCAAGCCAACACAAGTCTCAGGCTCTGCTGTCTTCCATACATTCTTTATCCTTTCTCACACCCAACTTTCTTAAAAGAATCTCTCAAATTGTTGCCCACCAAATCCCATACTTTGCACTTGAACCTTTACTAGCTTCTTTTCTGAACAAATTTTCACTTGAATCTTTACTAGCTTTATTTCTGAACAAACTTTCATTAAATGCATTTTTAAAAAGCAAAATTCCCTTCTATCATCTTTTTTTCCAATCTTTATCCTTGGTATCCATTTCCTAGTGGCATCCCTTCCTTCCTTCCTTGGTAGGCAATCAGTCTTCATCATCTCTCTATTGCCTTTGTATCAAAACCTACCCTGCTGAAAGTATATATTAATCTATTTATAGAAGAGAATAAATTTCTAATAAGATTTAGAATCTTAAGCATTTTGTGGCATTTGCACTCTAACATACATGTCAGACCATACACAATGTTATACATTAGATAATGAAATTTTACTTATACTTAATATTGTTTTTGGAAGTTTTTTAGGGAATGGTGGTGAGAGCTTGTCTAAAATTATTGTTACGATGGGGCTGGAGCGACAGCACAGTGGGTAGGGCATTTGCCTTGCACGCAGCTGACCCGGGTTTGATTCCCAGCATCCCATATGGTACCTTGAGCACCGCTGGGGGTAATTCCTGAGTGCATAATCCAGGAGTAAGTAACCCCTGTGCATCGCCGGGTGTGACCCAAAAAGCAAAAAAAAAAAAAAATTTAAATAAAAAATAAAATAAAATTATGGTTATGAGGCCAAAGCAATAGTATAGCAGGTAGGGTGTTCGCCTTGCACATGGGCAACCCAAGTTTGATCCCTGGCATCCCATATGGTCCCCTGAGCTCTGCCAGGAGTAATTCCTGAGTGCAGAGCCAGGAGTAACCCCTGAGCACTGCCAGGTGTTACCCAAAAAGCCAAAATAAATAAATTTAAAAAATTTAAATTATGGTTAGTAAATACAATCTTTTAGCAAAATTCTATGAAGTAATACACATTTTTTTTTTTTGCTTTTTGGGTCACACCTGGCGATGCACAGGGGTCACTCCTGGCTCATGCACTCAGGAATCACCCCTGGCGGTGCTCAGGGGACCATATGGGATGCTGGGATTCAAACCCAGGTCGGCCGAGTGCAAGGCAAACGCCCTATTCGCTGTGCTATCACTCCAGCCCCCGAAGTAATACAAATTTTATGCCGACTAGTATATGGATTCTGATAGCTTTCATCTTTATGCAAATATATTTAGCTTACTTTTTTGCATTCAAGAAAAGTCCATAAGATCCACACTTTACAAAATATATTTTAAAGCACATAGGAGGCCATAGTTTCTCAATGAACATGAAAATCTTTTTCCAAATGGTTGTATTTCCACTAAATATAAGTAATTACTTTGTGGCATATCACAATAAACTGTTATAGTTTTATTTTTTAACTTCAAAGGGATAAAAACTACAAAAGATAGTAATTCATTCATATTTGTGGACAGCATAGACCCTAATATACTCCACGTAGTCAAAGAACAATAAAAAAAAAGTTCACCACAATGTGTATGAAGGTCTGAAGGCCAGATGCCATGAATCTAAACTGTGTCACAGCTCAAGTGCTCAGCAGTAAGCATAGCATCAGTTTTGGGACTGGCAAAAGAGGGAGAATATGGAAGAAGCTGTTAAATCACACAGCTTGTGATGTTTTCCCCACCACAGTTTGACTTGTTCAGATATCACTCTGCCAGAGTAAACAGGAAATCACTCCAGATAAATATCATCAGAGCATTCCTAAAATGCCTCGTAGAGTTGAATAAATAAAAACCGTTCTTTGATAGGTTCCATCCATTGAAAGGCAAAAGGCTTTGACAATCCCTCACTAATCTCTAGCTGATCTCTCAATAAACCAAATGGAAATCAATTTTCTGGGTTAGAATTTGCTCTCAGAGTTCAAAGATATGTGACACAGATGCTTAGAAACAAAGTTCAAAAAGGGAAGAGATATTAAAGTATCTTGAAGATCAACAGGTTCATATAAGTCAATTTACTGTGCCAGATGTTTTATAAAATTTAATGTGCATATGGCAAATTTCACAATTTTTGCTATGGCCTTGTTCTGACAAAAGGAATATTAGAAGATATTATTTTCTATAAACACTTTCAATTTTCATTCTCAAAATTAAGAGAACAATGATGTGAAAGTTTTGAAGTCATTATAAAATTTAATTACTTCTTTTGGAGCCAGAATGACAGTTGGTAGGGCATAAGCCTTGCATGGGGCTGACCCAGGTTCAATCCTGGCACCCCACGGGTTCCCCAAAACCAGCAGGTAGAAGTAATCCCTGAACACAAAGCCAGCAGTAAGTTCTGAGTACTGCCAGGTGTGGCTACAAAAAAACGAAGATTACTTCTTTTAGGGACTGGAACAGTAGAACAGGTAAGGCACTTGCCTTGCATGCAACCAACCCATGTTCAATTCCTGCTTCCTCTGATCCCTGCCAGGAGTAATCTCTGAACACCACTGGGAGTGAGTCCACCCCCAAAAAACAAAACAAAACAAATAATTAGTTCCTTTAAAATTTAGAGTTGATTTTATCTATACAAATACATTAACATGTATATTTATAGCAATTAATGCATAATTGTCAACACCAATATGATCCTTAAATGAAAGCAACCAATATGATCCTTAACTGGTGAAATGAAATTAAATGTGGCATATCCAGATAATGGTATAGTATTCAGTATTAAAAAGCAAGATATGAAAAGGAAATGGAGGAGACTTAAATGTACATTGCTAACTAAACAAAAGATAGAAAGGTAGAGTATATGTTTCCAAATATATGATGATATTCTGAAAATCCCATTGCTCATCGATTTACTCGATAGGGCACCAGTAATGTCTCTCATTGAGAGACTTATTGTTACTGTTTTTGGCATATCCAATATGCACGGGTAGCTTGCCAGGCTCTGCCGTGCGGGCTCCATACTCTCGGTAGCTTGCTGGGTTCTCCAAGAGGGGCGGAGGAATCAAACACAGGTCAGCCGTGTGAAAGGCAAATGCCCAACCGCTGTGCTATTGCTCCAGCCCATTCTGAAAATGATATAACAAAATACCTTCCAAAACTGGCAGTTGTTGTGGGCAATGCAAAGGTGAGCAAGAGATGAATAAGGAGAGTGAAAAGAATTTTAGAGCAGTGAAAAATGCATGATAGCATAATGATATACTTACATATTATATACTAGTCTAAATCACATTATATATAATACCAAAGGCAACTACTAATATAAACCATGAACTTTGGGTATTATAAATTGAAAGAATGTACCACATTAGTGAGTAATCTGATGATAGAGATGCTATGCATATATTTGTATGTATGGAATATATGAGGAAAATGTATACTTCACTGTCCATTTTGTTGTAGCCTACTCCCTTTCTAAAAATGGTATCTTCAAGTTCTTAACTACTTGAATATTCAAATACAAATTTTATGACAATTTTACTGTCATCCCTATGATAGAATATTATTTGGAGTATATTTATATATTACTGGCCTAAAAACATACTTTCAAAAGTATCAATGGAGAAAGTAAACTTTTGAAATCATTATGTAGCATACAATCCCATTTTTCTTTAAAGTATATATACGTTTGTGTCCAGAAAATCACGAATCACAAAATCACAAAATCCCGTTAATCACCGATTTCTCGGGTGGGCTCAGTAACATTTCATTTCGTCCTTTCCCTGAGATTTTAGAAGTCTATCTCGACTTGGCCCTCTTAACAATGTTGCACTGGGGGGCTCTTCAGGGTCAGGGGAATGAGATCCAGCTTGTTACTGGATTTTGCATATGAATACACCATGGAGAGCTTGCAAGGCTGTCCCATGGGGGGCAGGAAACTCTGAGAAGATTGCCAGTTTCTCCCAGCAAGTAGGCTAAAGATATCACAGGGCCGCAAAGTGGCCTCAAGCTTCTGAGAGCTTTTTTTTAAGTCTCTCTCTGGATGTTGGCCATTGATGGGATTACAAACACCTGGGTTCCTCTGCCAGTACTTTCATGCATGAGGCCTGTTTGAACGTGTGGAGAGGGGCCTCCAGCATGGCTATAGCTAGGTTCCTGTGGTCTTCGGCCTCCGGGAGCTCTACTCGGGGTGGGGAGGGAAGCTGGAGTCGATCCCTTCTGAGGAGTCCAGGGGAAGACAGCCAGGCGTGCGGGCAAGAGACTCTCTGTGATACACAGAGAGTGTCCAGGAAAATATATTATATTCCTATATGATATAGTTTTCAAAATTTTTAATTATATATGCTATTTCCAAATTTTTATTTGGCAGTGTCATTTTAATTTTGATTTTGGAGTGGTTGGTTGGGGCCACAATCAGTTATGTTATAGGATCATTCCTGGCATTACTCAGGCAACCACATGTAGTGCCAGATTCAAACTGGGGTCCTCTGTAACGGACCCTTGTATCATCTCTCTAGCCCCATCTGTATTTTTTTTATAATGACATACCTTTTTTTTAAAAAGGTCACACCCAGCAATGCAAAGGGGTTACTCCTGCTCATGCACTCAGGAATTACTCCTGGCAGTGCTTGGGGGACAATATGGGATGCTGGGAATTGAACTCGGGTCAGCCAAGTGCAAAGCATATGCCCTACCCACTGTGTTATCATTCCAGCCCCAATGGCATACCTTTTTGTTGGTAAAACAAGACATTTTACTATTATAATATGATTGAAAACTAAATTTATATTTTCATTCAATTTAAAAAGCAATAAAATATGAGGGGGATAAGATTCTAGTAATGGAACACTGAGTTTTCTTTTTCTTCTTTCCCTTCATGTCATCTGATAAATTATCTTTTAATCTTCAAGATAAAAATCAACTAACCTACATAGAACGTCACTAAGCTACCAGGTTTGACTGTTATGAATGCCTGGGCTCACTTGTAAACACATTCAATGTCTGAAGAGAGCCTGATATTTTATTTTTTCTAGTTAATATCCTAAAGTAGGAATATAATTAGCTTGATTTAAACAGAATATTCTTCACTAGACTTATCAGTTGCAGTCTCAGGAATGTGCCATAAAGGAAACATGGCTGCTAAGAATTTGCCGCTTCAAACCAGATAGGTAGTATTCATACACAAAAATAATAATTAGAATTGTCACCCCCAGGATAGTAATCAGCTTCATTGTTAGTCTTATAGCTGTTATAGTTGGGGATCAAATATAGGATTTATCTCTTTTACAAAGATCTATAATATAGTTTGAGAGAGTATAATATTACTATGATCAGAATATACATCAAAATAAGTTTTTACAAAGAACTCTAAAAGTAAACTGCTATGTACTAGTTACCTGGTATCTATGTTATCTTGTATAATAACTTCATTAAAACAATATAATGGCCATCCTATCAATGGTATTCACAAATAGATGTCAAATATTTGGGGGAAAGGAAGTGTTCTACAGCAGTTCTCAGGTCCAGAAATCTACTCTGGGCTTGGCAGAGAACACAGAGGCAAAACCTAAAGAGTACAGAGGGCAATGAGTAGGAGGACTAAACCTGGGCCTCATGTATGCATGCCATCATTTGCGCTATATCCCCTTCCCCTTATAATGCAGCCCTTGGAAGTACTCCCATCAATGCTTGGTTTAACAGTGCAAACATGACTGATCAGTCCTTGCATTTTTTGAGGTAATGCTACTCAGGCCAAGTGTTGTTCAGATCCCCTAGTGCATATCTACCAGTCCCAGGGTGTCATGTGATTATCAAACCCAACACCCAGTGCTTGAAGAAATGCACTGCAGGCATTTGAACTGTCTCCTTTGGCTTAAAGTAGCTTTCAGATTATAATGGATGCTGCATAAAAAAGTAATTACGCTTAATAAAATTATACGGTCTTGACTTTTGAAGCTATAAAGTTGTGAATAGGTGAAGAGGCTTTTACTTATGGCTTTTGAATTAAATGATAAAGACTGAAGAATTATGACCACTTATTAATCAATTTCATTGCCAGTGATATAAAAATTTAACAACATTCTACATCCCTTAATGTTTTCTTTGTTTTGAAGTAGATAGTCATTATCCTTAGATACACATGTAAAGAAAACTCACATCTAAGTTTTCTTTGCAGTATCCTCAATTCTAATTCAGTTTGTGTTATCTGTCCTCTGAAAAAGAAGAAAGACATTCAAAGATTACTTTCAAAATATCTGTGGTAAAGCTGAGAAATGTAACACGAAAGTGTCTGAAATAGTTTAGACTAAACTAACTTGTGTTCTCCACAAACAGAACTGATTTTTCTCTTATCACATTGAATTGTGTAACAATATCAATACACAAAGTCATCATCCTTTTATTATAGTAAACTGTATCTTTACAGTTGGGTGTATTTTTTTCCTACTCTCAGTATGATAGCTATAAAATTCGTATTCAAGAAATGATAGCTGAACTTTTAATAAAATGGTATGCATGTACTCAATGGACAGCAATAATTACTATTGGTTATTTTATCACCTCTAGTTATCTTTAAGCTTCATAATTGCTTAATTCCTTTAACATAAGGACATCATACTGAATATTAGAAAAAAGATAAGTAAGGTTTTGTTGCTTGCCCTTAGAAAAGCTACGTATTTGAAGATCACAATTTAATAAAAAGAAAAATTATATATGCATTCCCAGTTTGAACACTGTTGATATCTCATTTCTTTTTTTGTTTGTTTGTTTGTTTTTGTTTTTTATTTTTTGCTTTTTGGGTCACACCCAGCAATGCTCAGGGGTTACTCCTGGCTTTGCACTCAGGAATTACTCCTGGCGGTGCTCAGGGGACCATATGGGATGCCAGGGATCGAACCCGGGTCGGCCATGTGCAAGGCAAACGCCCTACCCGCTGTGCTATCACTCCGGCCCCAGATATCTCATTTCTTGCACTCACACTCTCTCTTCTCCCAACTCAAGATTCTCTTAATAGAGTTATTTTAATACTTTAGTAACAAAAAATATAAAAAAATTTAAAGATATTATTAAGTTGCACTGATCAAGAGTGCCCAAAAATCCATAGCTGCAGAGAAAAACTGGCATATATACATGTTTGGTGAACTTAATCATAAGATTCAAAATATATACACATCTTGCTTTCTAAATATTTTTAAATGACTTTCTTAAAATGTTGATATTTTGAGGCTAACAACACTAGTAATAATTTTTCTCTTTTCTTTTTGTTTTTTGGTTTGGGCCACAATAATGCTTTCTTATACATGAAATTTTGACCCTACTCGCATCTCCAGTGTACTCACCTTCTTCTTCCAAGGACTCCAGTAATCCTTTCCTCTCAAAACCCTATCCGTCATACCACTTGTGTGGATCAGTTATCCAATTATGTTGCCTTTAGACCCTTGTTGCTATCTTGATTTGTATCTTTCAGTGTAAGGCATGAGAGAGATCGTTCTATGTCTATCCGGTTCTACCTGACTTCACTCACATACCATCCTCTAGTTCCACCTATGTTGATGCAAATTACATGATTCTGTTCTTCTTAGAACTGCTCAGTATTGCATTGCATATATATCATGACTTCTTAATCTATTAACATATAGTTGTGCATTTAGGTCCAGAAGAATTTTTGATAGTTTAATCTACCAAGTGCATAATTCTATATTTCTATTGACATTTAAAGTTAATGAGGCAAGCTATGAATGGATGGGCCACTTTATTGGCCACAGACAGTGATATATTAGTTTTTTTGTATTTTCCCATAAAGTTGAAACTTGGTATTTTTCAAGAATCAAAATTTACCAGGTATAATAAATAGAATCATGAATCTATCTTCATCTTGCTAATACTGAACTGTGCAATTTCATATTGAGTTATGTTCAGTTAGTAAAATTGTTTTTGTCCAGATATCAGTGAATTGGTATCTGAAAAGCCAGTGAATTACATGTGCCAATAAAATACAGCATTTAAATAATCTTTATTTTTTACTTCAATTATAAAATATGAGTATATAGTGTATATATACTCATAAAATGAGTAAATAATAGTAGCATATGAAATTTGAGTAGATGCCACCAGATGGAAATTCTTAATTTTACAAATAATCCATAATATGGCATTATGGCTTTTGATTTGAGGAATCAAATCAAACCTAATTTAAATTTCCTCACTTATGTTAGGAAAAATATAAACAAGGTACTCTTGTTCCAATGACAGAGACTGAATATAAACCTATTGAAGTAAAATGTGAAATTTGTTAGTTCACTCATCGAGATACTGACTTATTTTCTACTTACTTGATTCAACTTACTTGATTCAAGAATTCAATCAATGTCAAAGAATGTGCTTGTAATCTTAATTTTAATAAAACAACATTTTTGTATGCTATTGTATGATACAGATCCTATTTCCACTTAAAAGACATTACACTGTCACTTAATTGAAGTATCAAGAAATTAATCACTCCATTGAATTATATAACTCCTATATTTCTCTAAATAATTAGGAATCATTTAATCATTTAAGATTAGTAGTGAAGAAAATGAGCAAATTCATTTCTAAAAAACTCTACAAACTAGCTATGACCTAAACAGAATTTTTTTTTTTTATTAGTGAATCATCGTGATGAAGCATGTTGAGAATACTGGTAGACTTGTTAGATGCAATTCCCAATTGAGAACGTGGAGTAAAGCAACCAGCCCTTTCTGTAACTTTCTCTATTGCTAAAATCCGTTTCTCTTTTATTAACAGGAAATATTAAAAGAATGTTTCTAAACTTTTTCCCCATGTTCTAATATAGGCTATGATAATCTTTTAGTTTTAAATACTTAAGCATACTATCAGCAAAATAAATCTTTGCTATCAATCTGTCAAAGCAATTTTTAAATGTCATTGCTAAAATGCCTCAATGATGTGAAAGCCAATACTGCAGTATATGCTTTTCCTCTCTCCCAAGGCATAGTTCAAGTCCATCCAATGTCCTAAGAATAGTGATGCAACTATTTACTTTCTCCTGAGCTCTTCCTGCCCTGTGAGTGCCAGTTTCTAACCTCTCTCTGGGCTACGCTAATGTTCTTGAATTCTATCATCACCACTAAGTTTTCTGGGTTGGACACCTGTCTTAGCCGCTGAGTTACTCAATATCCTTTTAGGGATTATACTACAGGTTTTATAGGTTTTTATTAAGTTTAATAAATTAATCAAAACACTTAAAAGCATATCAGTCTTATAGTAATTGCTACATAATTAAGTGTTCTTATATAATTAAGATGTTGTTTCCTCCCTACCTAAATTGTTCACATTTCTTCTAGCTGTAATTTTTTTATAAAATTGAAAAAAATTAAACACTGTGGTTTAAAAAATTGTTCAAGGGCTGGAGTGATAGCACAGCGGGTAGGGCGTTTGCCTTGCACGCGGTCGACCCGGGTTTGAATCCCAGCATCCCATATGGTCCCCTGAGCACCGCTAGGGGTGGTTCCTGAGTGCGCAGCCAGGAGTAACCTCTGTGCATTGCCAGGTGTGACCCAAAAAACAAAAAAACAAAACAAAACAAAAATTGTTCATAATAGAGTTTTTATGGGCTTTTTATTTTCCAACACCAACCCCACAACTTGTCTGTCTCTCCACCATTATCTGCATTTTCCCAACTACCCTCTGAAAATGTCTCTTTAGCAGGCACAGAATAATTCATTTTCTATAGTTTGATACAAAAAAAATGGCCAAAGAATTATCACAAAGTCAAAGTCACTATCACTATCATCCCATTGCTCATCAATTTGCTCAAGTGGGCACCAGTAACGTCTCCATTGTGAGACTTGTTACTATTTTGGGCATATTGAATACATCACAGGTAGCTTGCCAGGCTCTGCCACGTGGGCAGGATAATCTCGGTAGCTTGCGGGTCTCCGAGTGGGGCAGAGGAATCAAACCCGGGTCAGCTGCATGCAAGGCAAATGACCTACCTGCTGTGCTATCGCTCCAGTGCCCCCCCGCCCCCGCCCCGGCCATATGTCACGACCCACAATTATATACTCATACAGGCCCCTTAGAAGAGTTTAAACATTTTTTTGAATGATTGGGAGCACGCACACACACATGCACACACATGCGCACACAGTGCCTTGAGCACTGAGCTGGATATGAATATGTGTGGCCCTAAACAAACCCCCAAATGGTTGTGGTTTTTTGGTTGTTGTTTTTTTAACTTTTGGTTTGTGCCACACACAGCAGTGCCCATGCCTTACTCCTGGCTGTGTTCAGGGATAACTCCTGGCATGCTCAGGGCACCATATGGGGTCCTGAGGAGTGAACCTCGATCTACTACGTGCAAGAAAAACCACCCTACCTACTGTACCATCACTCAGGCCCCAAATGTTTACTTTAAAAAAAGACCATCATATACCTTCTAAACTGGGAACTGCCTTAGGCATTGCGACTGATACTTTCTAACTTAATTAAGAACACTCAAAGTAACAACTCTGTAAAGGAAAACCAAATCCCATTCCCAGAGAAGGGACCGCTGGGTCTTCTGCAGGCAAGACACAATCTGCAAAGGTAGTTCTTTAAAGCCAGGACCTAATCAGGGTTCCAGGGCCATACTGCAGAGACAGAAAGAGCACACTGGAAGGAGGTGTTTGGTGCAAACATTGCCAGAACTCTGAGCACGTATCAGCATCAGACCCTACTTACAGATGGTTTCCAGAGCCCTGAAATTTGGCTGAAGCACTCAAGAAAGTCTTCCTATGAGTGCAGGTAAACTCCATAACTTGAGGAGTAGAGTAACTGTATTCCAGATGCGTTAAGCCTGACCTTGACTTCTGCCAGGAAAGAGGCTTTTCATTAGGCTAGTGGCACCCAAACACCTCCAATGAAATCTGGTCTTAACAACAATCAGCCTTGTTTAAGGGTATACTGTACAGGGCTGGGGCTACAGCTAGATGGGTTGAAGGCAGGCTTTGCGTTACTGGAGTCCCAGGCGTTTCAATCCTGGCACCCGCTCACAGAGCATTTAGGAAGCAAACCCCTCTGCACTGACATGGTGTAGCTCCTGAGCACTGCTGGATGTGCACTCCCAAAGATAAACATATATCGTATAACTCTAAGAAGTGGAAGGTGTCTACGCTAATGCACTATAGCTTTTGAAAATACAATAAAAATATATGTAGTATTCTCCTTATCTCCGTCCAAGAGTCATAAATGCCAATCAAAAGATTAGTAAAGAGAGATAACATCGAGAGAGAACACCATTTGCCTTGCATATGGCCCACCCAGGATCGATTCTGGTTTCCCTACCCCCTCCAGGGGTGATCCCTAAGCTCGGCGCCCAGGAGTAAGCCCTAAGCACCGCCGGGTGTGACCCACACCCCACTCCCCACGCCTACCAATAAATAAATTGGTGAAAACTCTGCTACTGAGTCCTTACTCCCCTATATTAAAAAGGTGGTCTTAGGATAGAATTAGAATACGCACAAAATGTGTTTTCTAGATGGAAAGCAAAGCATCCCGTTCCCTAACCACTCGGAGTCAGAGTGAGTCTCTGGTACCTTGAGGAAGCCTCACGGATGCGAATTTTGCAACAAGCCTTCGACCAACCCAAATCGCTTTGCTACTACAAAATAAAAAAATAAAAATAAAAATACAGCAGCTGCAACCAGCAGCCCTTTCCAAACACGAAACCATTAGGAAACAAGGTGTGATGAGCCAGACTGGTCCGGGGGTGGGTGGAGGGAAGGTTTCGCACACACACACCGACCCGATGACAGCAGGGGAGGGAGACGGGAGCGTCCCCTAAATCACAAAGTAATTTAGTAAAATAATATTTTGTTCAAATTGTTATATCTCACCACAGGGTCGTTAAATCTTTGAGGATTTACAAAACTGTCCATTGCTAGTTGAGCCTTCTGTGTTACTGTTTTTGTTTGTGGCGTGTAGTCGGCTTCTATGTTACTTCCACATCCAATTTGTAGTTTCTACTGCAATTTAAAGTACCATGAAATTTGGAGGTGTACTGCAGCTGTAAACGCTGAATGTATGGCCGCACAGTCCTGAAACTTCAGTATCTGTAAAACTAGGATGTGTCTTCGAAGATCCTTAGTAGAGCCATGGAATTGGAGCATTGCCGTAATGGAGTGTGACTACTGGGGTTTCCACACAGCAGGGACTTGTCCCACCCACATACTGAGGGTGCTCAGAATTTGCAGCTGGTTGATGGGTATGTCCATGTATTTTAGCTACTTGACTTGCATTTCCTTGAAGATTTAGTTTGGGAATCTGTAGAGCAGCACTGATGGGTGAGTTGACATGTAGTGGTTGTGGGAGGTGGGTCTCTAGTTGCAATTTTTTATAAAACTGATGTAAAATTCATTGGTCCTAGAAAGGGTCATTAAACAGTTCATTTTAGTCTTTAGAATAGAACATAAAAGATATGTTTTTTTCTAAATCTAGACATTTCTGAATTTTAAAAATGTGGTATCTCACTTGGCCCTTAAAAATATAATTTCTTAAACTTTATTAAATCTAATTATCATGGGGCTCGAGCGATAGTACAGTGGGTAGGGCATTTGCCTTGCACTCGGTAACCCAGGTTTGATTCCCAGCATCCCATATGGTCCTCTGAGCACCACCAGGGGTAATTCCTGAGTGCAGAGCCAGAAGTAACCCCTGTGTATTGCCAGGTGTGGTCCAAAAAGCAAAATAAAATAAAATAAAATAAAATAAATCTAATTATCACCTGAACTAAAATATCAGCATCCTCACAATATGGGTAATTTTTCTTTTTTACTTTAATTACCATTACACAATAAATCTCAAAAACCTATCTTCTTAGGACAACAAATTTTTCTCTCTTAATTCTGTTTGGTTTAATAATCTAAGCAGTTCTTTGGGGGCTAATTCCTGGAGTCACTTACAAAGTTGAAGTAATCAGACAACTTAGCTCTGGTGAGTGGATCCCAGACAGTCTCATGTCTGGTGATGCAAGCACAATTTCTGACATGGCAGGAAGCCAGTAGATTTCCTTCTTCATCCCCTGTCACTTCCCCACTGTCCTTCTATCATCCTTTAGGTCACCCTCCCAGGTAACCTCTGATCTTCAGACACTGATATTTCAAAACTGTCTCATTCAACTTTGCAACACTCTGTTCCTTAAAGTGTGACCTTGGCCCTAAACCCAGAAAAGCGAAATAGTCTCTAAATGTTGATAACAATGGTAAAATCATATTGCAAATGAGCAAGGATAAGGATTATTACTACCATTTTGAAAACACCCTATCATAAGTCTGCCTTGCAAACAGAGCAACTTGCATTCCTCCCATTTGAAAATCCACTATTTCTATTCAGTGCACTCTGTTTAGTCTTTTACTCTAGGATTATTTTTTTTATCTAACGACATTAAATTCAATATTTAGTCTTGAATTCTAAATCATTTCACAATGTGGATGAGAATTCTTAGTCCTGTTTCTTCACTTGGGTGCTTTTGAACTAGAGATTAATTAAACTAAGGCATGTTATTTCTCTCACACATACCCAGCATACAGTGAAAAAATAAGTGCAACTATAACATTTCCTTTGAAAGGAGGAAGGAATAAGAAACACAGAGCATCCAATATCTATTGCAATTCTAGCCATATGTCATCTATACAGGCACATGATTTCAAGTTTCTACACCCTGCATTTTAACACTCATAGTCCCAACCAGTAGGAAATTCATCTTATTGGCTTTGTACCAGCAGAAATCATTCTCTATTTGTATATGAGTCAAAAGTCATGTTTGCTCTGAAGAGATAAATTCTGATAACTCTACAGATACACTCAACTTATTTCCCTTTCATATATTTTACATAGAACCTAGCATATAATCTAATTTCCTTAAATGTTCATTTACTTAATAATAGTATGGTTTTATTTATCTCCTATTCATTAAATTATTCCCAGAGCTTAACATATAACCTAATTCTTTAGTGCTGATGGCTAAATGTCCATTGAATAACTAAATGAGTTATACACACACAGAATAGGTGATTTTCTGTTTTAAAATTGAAGAAACAGTATGACACTTATGAGGTTAAGTAACTTACTAAATGTCCCAGATAGAGCACAACCCAACTTTAATCTGCAACAAGTTCTTCTTATAAATTTTCATTTCTCCTTATGTGGAAACAAAAAGTATGTGTCCTTCTGAAGGTTGACATTGTTTCAGTCTCTTCTTGCATGACTTCACCAACTTCCTGGAACTTCAGGTTATGTTACATCAGACAACTCAAGGGGCAAGAATGCCACTTTCTGTTCTCCTTTTTGTTTATAAATTTTTATAGACATCATAATTAGTTAGCAAAAGGGACCTGGCAGATGAACCTACCTTTAACTGAGGGAAAAGGACAGTGAGCACATATTTGCTATTGACTTTCTAATGGATTGGAGTTAATCTGGGTTCTCATTCTTGGGAAAAGTCTTTTTCTTTGTTCTTTCTGTTTACCCTTAGAAGATGGATGTTTATTGATCTGACATCTACATTTTGATTTCTATTTCTCTTGCTTACAAAGTGTAGAGAATTTCAAGTGTTTAGATAAGTTTATTTTATCCATTTCTTACACGTGCATTATTTGTAAAAAACAATCATAACAAAAAATGAACAAGCACAATTTCATTCTTTTTCAATTTTAATTTTTAAATATTTATTTTAAAATTGAATCGACTTAAGTACAGTTAGAAAGTTGCTCATGATTGGATTTCAGTCAATGTTCCAACACTAGCACCTTCACCAGCTTGTATTTCCTACCACCAATGTCCCCAGTTTCCCTTCACCCCCTGCACTTCCACCTCCCTCTATGGCAGGTCTTTCTTCCCCTCCCCTCCCCTCCCCTCCCCTCCCCTCCCCTCCCCCCCCCTCCCCCCCTCCCCTCCCCTCCCCTCCCCTCCCCTCCCCCCCCTCCCCTCCCCTCCCCTCCCCTCTCCCCTCTCCCCTCCCCTCCCCTCTCCCCCCCTCCCCTCCTCTTTTCTCTCCTCTCTTCTATTCTCTCTCTTCCTTTTGGGAATTATTGTTTGCAGTACAAGTACTGAAAGGTTATCATGTATGTACCTTTATCTACTTTCAGCACTCAATTCTGTCCCAGAGTGATCATTTCCAACTACCATTGTCATAATGGCCCCTCTCTATCCTAACTGCGCTCTGTCCCCACATACTTGTGGCAAGCTTCCAACCATGGACGAGTCCTTCTGGCCCCTGTTTCTTCTATCACTGGATATTAGTTTTATACTATGTTATTGTATATCTCACAAATGATAATTAGCGCAATTTCAAACACTAAAAACTGACCTTTCATTTTCTGAGAATGATTTCAAAGACAGTTAATCTCAGTGAAACACATGCACTTGCATATAGATGCAAAAAGGGGAGATAAAATATATTTAGGCCTATTATCATCAGTAAGTATAAATAGATGCTTATTATGATAAATAGATGCTAGAACAGTACCTGTTTTTCTGATTATTTGCTTTACTTTCTAACAACTCTGATACAGTTGCAGTTTCACTTAAAAACAGGGATCCCATGTCTCAAGGACTAAAAACAATGCTAGCAAGTTGCAAACCAGACTTGCATTTTTCTAAAGTGCATCATTGTATTTTAGGTAATCTTGTTTTCA
This sequence comes from Sorex araneus, assembly GCF_027595985.1. Taxonomy (NCBI): domain Eukaryota; kingdom Metazoa; phylum Chordata; class Mammalia; order Eulipotyphla; family Soricidae; genus Sorex; species Sorex araneus. The sequence goes on along the minus strand of NC_073302.1, from coordinate 377,380,693 downwards.
TTCTTGTAGAATGAAACTATAAAGATACTATAATTCAACAAACTATAAGAAAAACCAGAGTGCTGTTATATACCAGTTACAGTAGAGGAAGATGAAGGCTTTGATCCTTCTAATATGTTTACTTGTTTCTATTTCTCTGAAGAAGATACTTATAATGTCCACTCTTGATAAAGTGCATTTAAAGTAATTACTCCTTATATCTTAAAGGCATTTAATTAATGGTTGGCATAATTATGGCTATGCTTTTATTAAATCAACTAAATATAAAACCTATAATTTAGCAAAATAGAACATTTTTTCCATTCAATCCAATTACTGGAGGCATTTCCTCCAGTTAAGGAAGCTTTTGACAACAATTCACAGAATCACCAATGCAAGTTGCATATTTAAAAGAAGGGAAATTCCCTATCACATACCAAAATTTAGAGAGGTTTATCTGGTTATGGAGTCTTAGGCAATGCATAATCAGCTACTTGAAAATGTTATTAAGAAAAACCAGCAAAATTATTTTGCTTTAGACCTGAATTGAAATGTTTTAATTTAGTTTGAATAATTTCTATGCACTGTGACTACTCATTTAAAAAGGATATAAACTACTAATCATATCACTGAGTACATGTGTGATAGTGAGCAATCTGCAAAAACGTTGTTTTGTCATTTGCAAATAGTAATGGTATATATTATAGATCATTGTGACTAATAATACATAAAGAATGTTAAATCATAGTTCCTGGGAGGTAATGGATAGAACATAAATATGAGCTATAATTACTACTGCTACCAATTTTATTTTGGGGGGAGTGGAGTGGTGATTTTATTTTGGTCATACCTGGTGATGCTCAGAGTTTACTCCCAACACTATGCTCAGGGATCACTTCTGGCAGTGCTTGGGAACCATAAATAATGCCAGGAATACTGCTAGGATATGCAAGGCTAGTAAATGTCTTACCCTTGTTTAATCTTCCCCATCCCTATCAATTCTATTTTTAGAGTGACCCTATTGATTTGTATTTTACACAAGTAAAACTGAGCCCTTTGAAGGACACCAGCCAATGATGTACAAGTGTCACTATGATCTATTCAATTCTAACACTATTATTTGAAGGAGTTTGGTGACACTAAAAAAATCCCTATAAAATTGAGGGCCAGGAAGACAACTTAGCACTACATGGACACCCTCAGAGCACCATCAGTGACACTACACAGTCCTGCAGGTCTGGGAGCATCAGTGGCTCAGATGGTCTCTGACACCTGAGGGCCCAAGTAGCCCTGTATCCTCAGGCATTGGACCACTGGCCTGATTTGTCAAGTGTCACCAGGAGTGATCTGTGGAACTACAACTTGGAAGATTTAAAACCAAGTCTATAAAATTAAAAACATTATGGGTTACAATATCAAATCAGATTTATTGTATATATGTATATAATTTTCTGTATAATTGAATTGGCTCAATGGATAAATAGCATGCTATCTAGAATTAGGGGAAACTTAGAACTCAAACTAAGGTAAGTTTTAGTATTCCTTTGTGATATCTAAATTGGATTTTAATATAGTTTTTAAAATGAATCATAAGTTCCATGAGATTATAAATATACTTAAGATATATTCAAACTGTGACAACAATCTACATTTCTTTCTAAGTGAATTAATGTTTTAATTAATTAATTAATTTAATTAATGACACAGTTTATGCTGTTCTTATTGCAGAGGCTATTGAAACTCTATGCCTTTCTGTATGCCTCTGCACCTAGCCTTACTAGATAAAAATCAAATTGTTCTACGTAGTAGGCCTGAAATACCAGGAAATTTGCATGTTATGTTAACTATATACTTTGGACATTGGTAATTATTGTTATATATGTTTGATATTGTTTTTATTGTTGCTGTTGTTATTATTATTGCTTTTTTGGTCACACCCAGCAATATTCTGGGGTTACTCCTGGCCCTGCACTCAGGAATCACTTCTAGCCATGTTCAGGGAACCATACGGGATGTCGAGGATCAAACCTAGGTCGGCTGCAATGCAAATGCCCTATCTGCTATACTATCGCTTGGGCCCCTGTTTGATATTATTATGTTAGGAATTTTGTTATCAATATGATACTTTGAAAATTCAGCAAACAAGGGACTAACAAAATCTTTTATAAAATGGGAGGGAATACTTTTACAACATACATCACATAATATGTAAAAATATATTCACACACTATCACTGGATATAAATAAGGTAAAGCACACACAGATCTGTATATATATATAATAATCCATCAAATAATGGAGAGAAACAGTGAAATGACATTTCCTCAAAGAGCGTATACAGACAGCCAACAGGAATATTAAAATATATTTATCATCACACATATATCAGAAAAATACATAATGGCAATGAAATATTATCCCAGGCCTTTGAGAATGACATGTATCAAAATGACTTTTATCCTGGTGACAGAGTGGTAAAAAAGAAATCATTCACTAATGAAGACCATATCATCTGGTTAATTCTTTTTATTTTATTTATTTTTAAATAAAAATTTTATTTTATTAAATCACCATGTGGAAGATTACAATGACCTTTCCACTCCAGGGCGGGCACGGGGCTGAGGCTTAGTTCTCAGGCTGGAGACATTCTTCGAAGAGTTGCCCATGCTGAAAGAGGTTTTGCTGGGTCTGGATTCACACTCGTGCAGCTGCGGAGAGGCCTCACATGCGTGCGGCCCCCGGGATCACATCTCGGCGGCGGTTAATTCTTTTTAAAGAAGAGCATAGAAACTTTTTTTAAAACTAAGAATAGAGATTAGACATAACAGTATTTCCACTTCTTGGCATCTACCCTCCAAAAAAGCATTAAGATAAAAAGATAGGATTATATCTATGTGAAGAAATGGATCAAGGTAAGGAAAAACATAAGCATCCAATCAAAGGTAAACTGATAAAAAATGCTGTACATATGCACAATGGAATACTACTCAGTTATATGAAATTGGAGGTATCTGTTAAGAGGATGAACAGCCTCTGGCTCCGGGCACATCTTTTCGACTTCACTGTTCTTCCTGCACTAGGCGTATTTGACTAAATGTCAAATACGCCTCAGAGATCTGGGCCCTATGAATACAGAATGAGAACAAGATTCAGGTATCCCAAAGAGGAATTGAAAGAGCTATGCTTGGAGTATCACATTTCACACAAGTGAAAGAAGGAATCCCGGAGTTCTGACCTCTGACAACGATCAAAAATTAGGGACGCTGTCTTGTTTTCCTAGGCTCCAAAAATCAGATGGGCTGGACACGAATGCGATTTAGAGATGACCACTGGACTAGAGCTGTTACTGACTGGATTCACGGGACATCAAAAGACGTCGTGGCTGCCACCTATGAGACGGTCAGACTTCTTCATCGAAACCCTGAATGAATGGTTTAAGGCTCTTCGTGTTCCTAGAGAGAGTAGATACCATTGTGCTACACTAGCACTCGACAGGGACAAATAGAGACCTTACTGGCACCCATTGGAGTAAATCGAAGATCAAGGGGATGACAAGTGACTGATTAAATAAAATAAGTCAGAGGGAGAAGGACAAAATACCTGTGATGACTCATTTTGTAGTATACAGAGAAACAACACAAGGGAATACACAGTATTGAATGATGACAAAATCTTAGCCTTTGATTACAAAACAGACTATCAAACAGTTGGGGAAAATTAGGGTGGGGAGGAAGGAAGAGACAAAAAATAAGCAATGTGAAAAACAGTGTTTGAGGATCCTGGCCACTTCAGTACTAGTGGTGGTGAAAGAACTGTCACATGAAACCAAAAAATGTTAATACTATTGTAACCATATCACCTAAAATTTTTAATAAGTTATAAAATATTTTCATTTTATCATTTTTATTGTAAAATGAAAAAAGTTGACAGCAATAGTTTTCAAATTAAAAAAAAGACTGCTGGGGCTAGAGTGATAGCATAGTGGGTAGGGTGTTTGCCTTACACGCGGCCAACCCAGGTTCAATTCCCAGCATCCCATATGGTCCCCTGAGCACCGCAGGAGTAATTCCTGAGTGCAAAGCCAGGAGTAATCCCTGTGCATTGCCGGGTGTGACCCAAAGAGAAATAAATAAATAAATAAAATACTGCTATGAAAAAGTCAATAGTAAAATGCTCTGTCATCAAAGAATTTAAAGGACATCAAGTTTAAATTCTTGTTTTGTCAATTTAAGAAATGAAAGTTTGAAGCTGAGCATAACTTGAGTTTTCTATATTTGATGTGGCTTGCATTTAAGAGGTCCTGAGTTCAATCCACATGTCGGATGGCCTTTTTCTATTGTCAGATGTAACCACCTGCCCACAAAATTAATCTTTTAGAACAACTAAATATATTTATTAACTTAGTTAAGGTATACAAACCTTATGTAATTGCACTATGTCAAGAACCAAAATGTAATCAAAATTAAATTTGCTCTTAAAAAACCATAGCTGTTTACTCAGTTTTCCAATGTTAATAACTTTTGCCATTTATGAGAAACAATTTATTCTTCATATGGTTATTACCAATTTATTGATATAAACATTGAGAAATGAACACTCGGTGCTCTGTGTCTGAAAAACAACACAAAATTTAAGCCCTGAAAAATTTTCCTTTTATTAATAAAATTAATAAAATAATGTAACAAGTAGAGATTTGTACACTTAAATCACACTGTCCTTTAATGGATACCATTAGAGTTCAATTTTACTGCCTATTTAAAAGCTTTCATTGAGTTTTTTTGCTTTGTTTTAAATTTCTTTTGATTCTGTGACCAAAGTCACTAGTTACATGTAAGATGATCTCACTTCAGCAAGCATTCCAATTATAACACTGAGTATATTAAGTAAATACCAATTAAACATTAAGAGTCAAATTCTGGCCTTGAATTTAAACAAAGAATTATGATTCCTTAAATATGAACATCTAACATAATATCAAAACTAATGCTGAGGTTCATATGTATAATATAATATAGTTCTCTGGCAAAGAAAGTGTTTCTTTTGAATATGATCAGACCTTGGCATTGGATGTCATTAAAAATATTCTATACATGGTTTTATATTTCACATTAAGCCTCTTATAGGCTAGTGTGTTTGCTTATAGAAATCTATCACAAATGTCAAAAATATTTTAGGATATTTACCTCCTTTTTTGTACCTGATATTTCTTTGAAAGGGATGAGATTAATCTCATAAATAGAAAAGATAAAGTTTTCACAAACTGAAATAGACTGCTTTGTTTGTAATCCTGCAACAATTTTTGAGGGATCATGGTAACAGCAAATACCTTGTATCTTTATCAAGTAAGATTTAAATATTTAAGTGTTGGCAGCCCTCCTGGAAGCACTTTAATGTAGTAAGATTCATTTTTCTAAATTGTTTTATGCTGAATGAGTGATTTTTAAAATTTTATGAATTTGGAGTGTGTATGGGGGGTGCAGGGGAACTCAAGCTGTGCTCAGGAGAATCTGAAGTTTCTTCCTGGTGTTTCTGGTGATTCGTGCCATCAAGATGGCATTTGAATGTGAGGGCCCAAGGATGTGGTGCTACTGGAGCACTTTGGTGGCACAATTACCTAGTCCTACCCCTGCAGTGACGGGGGCATTCAGGGATGCACCCCCTGATGCTTGGGGAACCATGGGTATCATAAATTGAACCAAGGTTTGTCACATGTTAGGCATATGCTTAACCTCTGAACTTTCTTCCACTGACAGGCATTCTGATGGTTTCCATGTCTTAGTTACTGTGAATAATAGATGAATGTAAGGGTGTTATATTTATTTACAAATCAGTGCTTTTTACATTTTTCAGATAATTGCTTAGGGGTTAATTTACTGGATTATATGATAGTTACAGGTTTAATTTGGGGCACCTTGGTCCTGTCTTCTGGAGCAACAGCACCAATTCACATTCAGCAGTCAAAGTAAACAAAACAACAGAACACAACAAAAATAAAGCTCAAACTCTAATGATTCAATGGTAGTTTCTGAAGGGAAGAGGAAAGAGGGTGGGGAGAGCAGGACAAATTTACGGGTGGCTGTGGATTGCTATTTACACTTACTAAGATATGTCTAAAATGAGATTTGTGAAATTTATAATGTAGTTTGAACTGGAGCGATAGCACAGTGGGTAGGGCCTTGCACGTGGCCAACCCAGGTTCAATTCCTCTGTCTCTCTCAGAGAGCCTGGTAAGCTACCCAGAGTATCTTGCCCACTAGGCAGAGCCTGGCAAACTACCCATGGCATATTCGATATGCCAAAAATAGTAACAAGTCTCACAATGGAGACATTACTGGTACCCGCTCAAGCGAATCGATGAGCAATGGGGTGACAGTGATACAGTGAAATCAATGTAAAAACAAAATGTTCATAAAATCCAAATGGTAGAATAAAACTATTCCACCAACTAATGAGTGAATAAACAAAAGGTGGTATGGCTATTCAAAAGAAAGACTTAAAAAAAGAAGGAAAGCACTAACACATGCTAACACCTAGTTTAACCTTGTCTCTCTGCATGTAGTGCCAGGATTGAGAATCAGATCGGTATTTCCTTATTCAGGGTATACATTCAACTACTGAGCGACATCCAATCCCCCAAGAAACCTGTAAGACATATATAATACTAAAAGTATAAAAACTGCATATAATTCCATTCATATGAAAGTACCAGATTGAGTACATCTATAGAAAAAGAAAATAGGTTAGTGGTTGTTTGGGCTAGTGGGGAAAAAAAAAGGATTATAACTACAGAATATGGGTTTCTTTCTAAGGCAATAATGCTGGTCTAAATCAGATTTGGTGACAACTGCACTTATCTGAACATATGAAAAATCACTGAAGTGAAGACTTTAAATAGGTATGGAGCATATGTGAAAAATACCTCAATAAACCTGCTTCAAAATAAGAAGAAAATTAGAAAAAAATAATCGTCTGTTTCAACTCTGATTTATGGATAGCCACTGGGCATTAAACATAGCACTAGGGAGTATGTGTTACACAGTTGTTGTTTTCCAAAATCTTAAAATTTTGAAACAGTCATCCTATTACATGTTTTTCAATTTACAATCATCTATCTTTGGATAAGACTCCACTGAAAAATGGTGTTTGATGATGAATTATATAAGAATGGTATAAATAATTCTTATACATAAAAATTATTTGTCAACATGGGCTCCAAAATTTGTTATCAGAATTAATGTTCTGATCAGTTATACTATCCAATGCTATTTAAAGCTCGGAGCCTGCAGGATTTTTTTTAATTTAGTATAATTTTAAACATTACAAAAATAGCTCTCTTCAGCTACCCTGCTGTGTCTTAGATTGTTGCCAACGCTTTTTGTAATATGTTATCACTAGAGTAACATCCTTCTATAAATATTGCATCCTTGATTCTAATGTCACCTAAAATAGCAATGTGGTACACAGGATGCAGAGAGAAGAAATGTTAAAGAAACTGATTTTTATTTGCCTTTATTTCTAATTATTACAATGCTTCTATTATAATGCCTTCCCACTTCTTTGCAGTTTTCAAAATGTGAATGTATTCCTTGGGTTTAAGGATTTCTTTGTAGGACTAAAATACTTTATGATTTAAAAAATTAAGCTCAGTTGGATAGCTGATGTATCATATGAAAAAAAGTCATTGAACTTTGTTGAGCCCGTAATAAAAATTCTAGTAACAGACTTCTCACCTCAATGACCCACTCCATAGAATAACTATTTCACTGTGTAAATTTTAGAGATATTCCCTAAGAATGCTTTGAATATTTCTTCACTGTGCAAAATTTAGACCACCAAAGAATACTATGGGAATAGTCTGAATCTTGACACACATTTAAAGGGAATGAAATTGATAGCTTTCTTTCCTTTAAATTCAGAACTATTAAAGCTTTAATATGAAGAAAATTTAGCCTAGATGTGACTAATAATCACTTTATTCCTTAAACTGCATTTTAAAATAGTTACTTTAGGTTTAAATTAAATATTTGAAATAGATTGTGGAAATTGTCTTTAGTAAGTTACTAAAATATTGGGTTTGAAAAGAAAAAGTCACAGTTCTGAGCACAAAGTAACAACAAAAGACAAGAAATATTAAACCTGAAATGTTTGATTTCTACTTTGAATAGAACCAGCTGAGTTCTCGTTCTAACAGCAATTTGGAGGATGAACAGAAACAGTTTAGTCTACAGATGATAATTAATACCAGCACCAAAAAGACCAGTTCAGATACAGGGAGGCTTATATAATCTTCATGGTAACACAAACAGAAATCTAAAATACATGCAAAAAAAAAAAAACCTTGAGAGAATATCTGGGGCTTAAAACAGTGTGTCTTTGTAACTTTTACACATGTGGCCAAGGAAAACACTTGTTTCCTTTCTTCTGAATAGCAGTAATTTTCACAGGTATGAGGTGATAAGTCATTGTCATTTTAATTTGTACTTTTCTCATAATAAGAGAGGTAAGTGCTTTTTCCACACAATGGGTTTTAGTCCTTTTTTGAAAGAGTTATCAGGTTCCTAAATAAACCTACCTGGTCATAGGCCTTTGTTGCTAGGGAAATTTTGATTACCGCTTCTACTTTTGTACTTATGATTGGTCTTTCAACCTACTTCTTTCTGGCTCAGTCTGATAAGGTTGTACGAGACTCAAAATTTATCCATTTGATTCTAGGTTGTCTGATATGTGTGTATATAGCCACTGATCCTTTGTATTTCAGCAGTATCTGTTGTAACTTTACCTTTCCTGCTGATTCTAACAGCAGGGTTTTCTCTTTCATCCTCAGTGATTTTAGCTAGGTATTTGTCAATTTCATTGATTCTTTCAAAGAACTAACTTAGTTTCACAGGGGTATTTTTGTATTATCTTTTTGGTTTTTATTTGCTTTATGTCTGCCCCAACTTTTATTGTCTTCCTTTTGCTTACTGTTGTTTCTGTTTGTTCCTCATTTTCTATTTGCTTCTAATGTAAAGATAAATTGAATAGTCAGAACTTTTCTTACTTATAGCGTGGGCCTCAGTTGTGTGAACTTCCCTATTAAATAATGCGTTTGCTGCATCACCTGGAATCTGGTTACTCATCTCTTCATTTTCACCATTTACCAGTTTTAAAATTCTTTTTCTTTTGTTTCTTTGTTGACCCAGGAGTTATTCCAAAGTGTGTTACAAAGTCCCCATGGTTTGAGGATTTTTCAGTTTCCTTTTGTTGATTTCAAGTTTCATACTATTGTTAGGTAAAATTGCTTGGTATGATTTCAATCTAAATATTGAAAGTTTCTTTGTGTCCCAAACTCTGATCTGTCCTTCAAGATTTTACAAAGGCAGTTGGGTAAAATGTGTACTTATTTTTCAGGAGATGAAGGTTCCTGTGTAGTATCTATTGTCCAATTACTTCATTACTATCATTTAACTTATTTGTCTAGGTGATGTGACCATTGCTCTAAGAGGTTTGCTAAGCTTCCTTACTGTTAGTGTTGTGTTGTCAATATAGCTCATGGTGTTTACTAATAACTTTTAAAATTTTGTTGCACTCTAGTTGAATGTGAAATGTAGAAGAATATTATAGCTTTCTGATGGGCTAAACCCTAGATTTTATACAATTGTCTTTCTTATCACTTAAGCATATTTCTATTTTAATAGGTATGGGACTAATACTTCTCACTCTATTTCTCTTTATTATTTGTTTGCAATACCTTGTCCAAATCTTTCACTCTAAGCCTATATTTGCCTAAAAATATGATGCAAGAATCTTATATGTAGAGTTTAGTTGGATCTTGTTTTTTATATCATTATAATTTATGAAGTTATATTTTAAATGATTCTTGATATGTGGGTCTTAATGATGTCCTTTATAGAATTTAATTATTTTCCGTTTCTGTGCCATTTTATTTAGTTTCCTTATGAGTCTTTTACTTGCAGTTTGTTTCCACTTTAGATTATTATCTGTGTTAACCCAGTCTTTCTGGATCTGCAAGTAAATTTTTTAATTAATTTATCTTTATACTATTAAATACTGATCTATTTTTTCTTTACTATTTTTGTTGATTTATTGCATTGTTTGGTTTTGATCCTACATTATAATAATTCACATGCTAAGGGTTTATATTTTTTTCCTTCTAAGAATTCCCCTCAACATTCTAATAGTATAGATCTGAAAATGGTCAATTCTATTATCTTTTTTTTTTTTGAAAAGCCTTTACTTCTCCATCATTACTTAAATTATAATTTTACAGTGCACAATATTTTTGATTTGTAGTTTTATCTTTTTAGCAGTAAATATGTTCTTCCTTACATATGTCTATCCTGAAGGCTTTCTGCTAAGAAATCAGTCTTAACAAGGTGTCTTTGTAGTATATTTCCCCGTTAATACTTCATATATATATATATTTATAGTTGACTTTTGGTCATTTAATAGGGATGTTTCTTGGTATATGTCATTTTGGGTTTTCTAACAGCTAACTGGCCTTCTAAAGTTAGTTCTTTCCTTACATTTGGGAAGTTCTAAACTATTTTTTGAATAAAAAACTTTGTTCCTTTCTATTTACACTTTCCCAGGGATACTGAATATCCGGATATTTTCTCTCTGATAAAGTCTGGTAGTTTTCAACTGCTACCTTCATTTTTCCCTTAATGTTATTTGTCTCTCTTCTTCCATTTGAGTCATTACTGGAACTTTATCTTCAACATCATTTATCATTTTCTCTGCAAAACTGAACATAGTGTACTTTCCATTGAGAGTCTTACAGCACTTACTGTCTTTCCAATTCAGTTTCTCTGCTTTCCCCCCACCCCCCTGGAGGCAGGGGGCAGGGTGAGCGGGGGGGCACACCTCTGCCTGTGCTTACTCCAGGCTCTCTGCTCAGGGATTACTTCTGACAGGACTTGAAGGACCATATGTGGTATAGGTACAAAATCCAGGTCTGTAGCAGGCAAGACACATGCCCCTATCACTGTACTCTCTCACTGCCCCATGGAATTTTGTTTTAATCACTTACTCTCTTTGGTTACGAACTCTCTGAATTCCTCTGCTCCTGCTAGCTCATCTGGATTTTCTCTCTCTTCCATCCCTCACATTCATGGGATATGTTCCACTGTTGAGCCACTCCGCCAATCATATTCTTTCTTGTTTCATTATTATTTCATTCTGTGAAAGTGTGATTTTGATGTGTTTCATTGATTTCTTTATGTTATCTTTCATTTGTTATGTGAGATTCAATTTCACTGTTACATTGACTTATTTATGGGATCATTTACTTACTGCTTGTAACTGCTACTAGTGAAAACTTGTGTGGGAAGGGGGACCAAGTGAGGGGGTAGAGTGTGGAATTGGTTTTTGTTTGTTCACTAGGAGGCATTGGAGTCTTCTGTTTAAAGATCACTTTTTACAGTACCTTAGCTGTAAGAGAGGGGACCACCTGTTGGGAATTCCCTTCCATCAGTGTACATGATGGGGAGGAACAACATTTGCATGGAATCTTTGGCTGTTATCTTCTGCTTATGATTTCTCTGATCTAGATACTTCCTCTAGGTTCTGGGAATTTTATCTATCCAGACTCCTACCCTAGCAGCCACGAGGATCCTTCCTTCTCCCCAAAGATGCATGCGATTGCCCCAGAGAGCAGAGCACCCCCAAAATACAGGCAATTCTCCCACCGAGACCACTACTCACATAGCTTCAATCTCACTCTGCTACGTTGGGTACAAATAAATGCCCTAAAGCTCTGAATTGTAATACTGATTCTGATAGCACAGAATACTGTCTTAGCCTTGCAATGCTCTGCCCACCCAAATCGCCATCATCAAGAGAATGGACACTGCACCCAGTTTCAGACAGCTAAAGGGTCCTTGCCTCCTCAGAGTTCGAATAGGATCATAGTCATATGTGCACAGTTCCCTCACTTGTATGATCTGCAATTGTCACCAGAGCTCTGATTTCCTCTGTCTAGACAGCAACTGAGGTTCTGATCTTCCAGCACCACTACATGCTATTAGTCATCCCTCTCTAAAAATGCAACTGTTTGGATTGATTAGAAGTTCTCTAGAGATAAAATGGGTGTGAACTCTATGTGATAATACAGTTACATCATCACTCTCTTTTCCTTCTCGTGATGTGGTGACAATGAGGAGTCAGACACCTGCTTGCCCGTTTTGCCAACTGGGGCTCACATATTAGGTTGCAGTGCTTGAGCACTCAATCACAACTCATTAGAGGTCATACACCTCTGTGATTTTGCACCTGTACACACCCAGGGCCACACTCTGTTGCTGTGTTAATCACTTTTGAGCCCGTAGAGGGAAAGTCCTGGCCATGATTGTAGAGCTTGTAGAGATCGGACCCTTTACATATGGTTCTTGCACATACCTGGCTGCAGTGTGGTGGGAAACCATGGCCAGCACAGTGAGGCATGAAGAGCAGAACTGCTAGCACTGTATATTTGGCAAGTGATGGCACCTGGAATTGAACTTGAGCTTGCAAGACAGGTACTGGAGCCCCCCAAATAATTCCCCATTTCCCAAATAATTTCACAAGGACCTCTTTTCCTGTTAATGTTTGTTTCACCATATTTTGTAAGCATGTTCAAATGATATTTGATACATGAGTAGTAACCTAATGCTCATGTAAGTTTGATTGGGAAATTGCGAGGTGAAAAGTAAAGTCCCTTAGACCTTTTGTGGCCCCTCACAGTATATTTTCAAAGGTAACCCCAAAACATAGAAATTGCTATATATCACCATAATTACTTTATTACATTGAATCCCTAGAAGAAAGTGTATGCTTATTTAAAATTCCATCAACACCATCCTCCCACACTTTATGAAGAAAAACTACAGAAGAACGATAAAATTAAAATACAGGAAATGAAGGCATATTGGGCAAGAGAAAATTGGAGAGATAAAAGTGTTGAACATAAGCTTGACATCAAAAATCACAACTGTAGGCATAAAAATATTCGGAACTGCAAGTTGAGATACTGGAGCAAATTTGAGAATAACTTACCTATAAATAGTAAGGAAAGTGATTTCTTGGTTTTACATGTAACTTTCATCTCTGAATGATACAGTTTAATTCATTATAGCAGCAAACGCAGTTTGCCCATGATTTTCGTTTGGACTTTTCTCATATATTCTTAGCCTTTGCTGTAGTTTTTTCCCCATTGGATTCCTTATTTTAGGGAGTACCATCAAAACTGCTGCTTCTAATTGAGGTTTCTTCATGTAGCATGAATAGCTCGGATGTCCAAGGAGTTCTTCCAACATTTTATTCTTGATCCTTCAGTCTCAGTGAGTTCTGTCTCCTCATAATTTCTGGCTCTCAGAAAGAACCTAGAAGAATTGGGTCTATGTATGAGCAGGCCTGATGCAACCAGGGATTCAACAGTCATTCTGAACATTTATAATTTTGCATGTAAATGTGGAATTTTGCCATACTGCATTCTATTTTAAGGCTACATACTTGTAAACTAGTATCTAACTATACAGAATAGACTTATTGTCTATTTTTTCTTTAAACTATCAAATTCGTATTATGAATGAATCTTCAAGTTATTTGTTAGGTAAAGAATGTTCCTATAGGGGGCTGGAGCAATAGCACAGTGGGTAGGGCATTTGCCTTGCATACAGCTAACTCGGGTTCGATTCCCAGCATCCCATACGGTCCCCTGAGCACCGCCAGGGGTAATTCCTTAGTGCAGAGCCAGGAATGACCTCTCCTCTGTGCATCGCTGAGTGTGACCCAAAAAGCAAAAAAAAAAAATTTCCTATATAATTATCAAACTACAACTGATTACGTGAATATTAATTTGATGTTTTTTCCAAAGCAAACACATATCAAAGTCTCTACTAAAACTTACTTCCATTGGTAAAATGATCCTTTTTAATACCAACTAGAATAGGAATGGAACTAAATATTATCTCATTTGTAAATTATTCATTTGACATGTAGTGTTGTCCTCACCTTTTCCCTACCTGCCATTTGTAGTTAAATCTGATCCAATGATGTACCAAATAAATCATATTTCCTCCATTGAGTATGTGCACTTCACTCTAAATTTTTGTGATCCCTGGTTGGCCACATGCAAAGCAAGTGCTCTTTCCGCTCAACTATTTCCCTACCCCCACACCAAAGCAACACAAGGAGTGATCACAGACCACACAGCCAAGAGTAAACCCTGAGTATCTCAGGTATAGCCCCCAATAAACAAGACAATGTTTACTGTGATGCCTTTCAACCTTTTTTTTTTTAATTTTATTGAATCACTGTGAGATAGTTACAAGTTTTCATGTTTGGGTTACAATCTCACAATGATCAAACACCCATCCCCCCCACCAGTGCACATTCCCCACCACCAATATCCCTATTTCAATCTAGAATTGATTTAAATTTAGGGGGTGAGGCAGCAATTAGAATTTTGGGGGAGCCTATGGAGAAAATATTTATTAAAATAGCATTTATGAAACATAAAAATTTATTTTTACCTATCTATGGTGCCAATATATTCTAAGTAATGAAGTAACTTAAATGTAGTTTGACTTCTATTTCATCCATTTATTTCTCTAGCCTTGTAATGTTTCAGTTCTTCATTGTAACTTCATCATAAACTTTTGTATCTGATAGTTGATACCTCCATCTACTTTTTTCTTTCTCATAATTTATACCTTCATGTCTATATTAGAAAGCAATCCTGTATATTCTTAGGAGTTTATTAAAACTAAATTTCAATTGAGAAAATCTAATCTGGCCATTCATATTAATAGTTAATTTCTCTTAGTTTTATAGTTATTGTGATTTTTAAATTGTTTGGGGACCTTAATATTTTATATTATGTGTTACTCTTTATTTATAAAATTTTATTTTCCACATTTTATGTGGTATATAAATATGCAATTATAATATAATGTATATGTTATATTAGATAATATATGATATATAATATATGATATATAATATATATTAAACGATATATTGGGGCCGGAGCGATAGCACAGCGGGTAGGGCGTTTGCCTTGCACGCGGCCGACCCGGGTTCGACCCCCGGCATCCCATATGGTCCCCCAAGCACCACCAGGAGTAATTCCTGAGTGCAAAGCCAGGAGTAACCCCTGAGCATCGCTGGGTGTGACCCGAAAAGCAAAAAAATATATACATATATATATATTAAACGATATATATTCCTTAGGTTAGGTTTAGATACTAGAATATGAATATCAATCTGCTGTGTGAACTTTCAGTTTTAGTAATATAGTATATATTCTTTTGTATTTCCTAAATAGACAACTTTACATGTGAAAACTTATGATTAGATTTACTCCTTCCCGGGTCTTACATTTTCATTATAACTTATACTATTATCAACATAATCCCGAGTGACAAGTATGGCTATCCTTGTACTGTTCCCAGGATTAAAGGAGTTTTTCAGTTTTACTATTAATTGTAGTTTTATAGCATTCATGTGGCTATATATGGAAAGTCAAAAGTTTCTCCCTCTTTTCCCAGTTTGCTAAGAATTGTTATCACAAGTAGGAGTTGAACTTTACTAAATATCTTACTTATGTTTCTCTTCAGGCAGTGTCATGAATATATCAGATGATATATCCTTCCTACAAACTACTGGGTTCAGATCTTTCTTTTTTGTTGATATGGTGTATTATATTAATTGATTAGATAGAGCCATTTTTCATCCCTGGAATGAACTCACTTGATCATGGTGTGTGATTGTTTTTTGATATATTGTCAGATTTCATTTGCTAAGATTGTATGAATCTGAGTTTTAGGAGCTAGAAGGTCCCATACATGTCTATTAACCCCAATTTGTACAGCTCATAACAGTGCTCTTATTTCCTCATTTATGATCTATTTAATCTGGACAATAACTGAATAAGATGGTAAAAGTCTTCCTGTATTATTTTGTTGCTATTAATTTATCTTTTATTAATTACTTTGCTATTTATCACATTAATTTATTTGCTATTAATTTATAAATGCTACTAGGATCTAGAAGTATTTGTTTTATATGCTGCCTCAGTGGATTTACTGGCATTTGGGGAGATTTATATATAGTTAAAATTATTTTAAAAGTTATTGTCTGCATGGTCATTTTTAATAGTAATAAAAAATAAGTTAAATGTCATGCTTAATCTGAGATTAAAATAATATTAAAAATTAAACCCACTTGTTGACATGTAGTAAAGAGAAATGAATATGTTCAGCTTTTTCTGAGAAATGTGTGAACTGTAAGAACCGTTTTGGCAATTGTGGATATTTGCATAGAAAATCTTAATAGTATATATGTCTATCATGTAATCACTATTGAAACTGATCATCAGAAAATAATCTCAAAGATTAGATACTGTTTTATAAATTCAAAACAGCTATTTTGGACCAGAGAAGTAGTGCAGAGGTTAAGGCATTTGCCTTGCATGTGGCAGACCCCAGGTCAATCTCTAACGCAGTATATGATCTCCCAAAACCTGCCAGGAGTGATCCTTGGGCACACAGCCAAGGAGTGAGCACTAAAGACTACTGGAACTACCCTTGAAAACAAAAAATGTCAAAATCCATTTTTAAAAATTCAAAGTTCTCTGTGTCAGAAGGCTGACATGGTGATTCTTTGATCAAGACTACTACCAAATATTTCCTGGAGACCTTAGGGAAATATCCACTTCCAAACTCACTTAGGGAGCAGAACTCATCTCTGGAACAGTACTACTAAATCTTTTCTTGTTGACTATTAACTGCGGAATGATGACACTATCTGGAACTAGAGGACGACTACAGTTTCAAGTCACTGGTAGTGTAACAAATCCTCATGCACTAAATATCTCACTTTCCCATCTCTGGCTTCTTCTTTACCTCTGTGGGCAAGCTATCCCTAAGGCAAACAAACAGAAAGAAAGCATAGTTGTAACCTCTTTTTTAATGAAATTCTATTTTCCAAACAAATGTAGCAGGCTCAGAATTCAGATAGATGCAAGAACATCCAAAGATTTTAAAGATCAGGTCTTTTTAGAAACTTTTTTCACTCATGTTCCTTTTTTAATTCCTCAAAATGCAACATGGACAAGCACACTGCCAGAAATACCCTGAACACATTATTTATTTTTTTCTTTAATTATTTTTTTGTCGATAAGCATTCAGAAAACTTTTTACTGCTCCAAAGATTTTGTGATAATGTAATAATGTGATATGTGGTATACTAGGCCATGACCCACAGTTTGGGAAGCAAGGTTCTAGATTCAGCTTTAAAAGATTCAGATGATAAACCTGTATTTTAAATATAATTGATTTGGGTCCTTAAGGATAGCTACAAAATCTATCACAACAATAACTAGATTAATGCCTGATTGAATATCTAAGATTAGATGTGTCTTTGTGACAGAAATCTGTGTATGAACTATATTAGAATTCTGTTTACCACCGATCCAAACCAAAGTGTTTTTAAAAAAGGAACTATCTATATGTAAAAAAGGAACTCATAAATTTAAATATATATACATGCCCTATAGAGAGAAATTTAACCAATAGTGTGTATATTAAACAAGTTTTTTTATGATAATTTAGATGTGATTTTAATGTCCACTTCCTGATAACTAGTAATTGACATATTTTATCATGGCATTATGATATTTAAGGAGTAAACTATTTTTACAGCATATATAGACATTTATGTTTTCAGAAATAAGATAATCTTGCTTTAAAACACTTATCTATTAAATTGTGTTACCAACATTATGCTTACAAACCAGATGCCATGTTGACAGTATCAGAGTATGTTTGTAGGGAGGCACTAAAATCTACTTAGAAATTTTGCAGTCACTTTGAGCAGTTAGAATTTCATTTTGATGCATGCTCAATTGAGAATTAAAAGTTCAAATATTGATTTGCATAGGAAATTAGCAATTAAGTACCCATATAATTAACCTGCACCTGCCAATTGATGCACCAATTAAGTTTGCAGATACCTTAAAAGAAACTTCTTGAAAATAAAGTTCTGACATTTTTTGACAATAATCTGTTGCAGATATTAAGAAATACAAATTTCAACAGCAATATACAAGTAAGGGCCATGAAAATGTAACCAAAGGGGTCCAACTACAGGAGTATAGTTGACCAAGAGCCCAGTTGTTAAATGCTGAAATTGGTCACCAGGTTGGCACAAAAGTCAGACTCCCCATGAGTAGCTCACCATCAATAGTTGAAAGCATTTATGAAACGAAAGCAAATTTGTACTTGGGAGATTTAGGACTTCAACTGCTGGCCATTGTCCAAGGAATATCCAAAGTCTTTGCTTCCTGTATTTGGTAAATTAATATCCTTTTAAAAAGATCATCCACAATACCTGTGAATGTGACCTAGTTTGGAAATAGCTTCTTTGCAGATATAATCAATGTAAGATGATGTCACACTGGATTAGGGTAAATCCTAAATCAAATGGTCTTTATCTTTATAAGGAAGAAGTATTTTCAAATGCACACAAAGGGAATATATCTGATGTAATGACAGAAATTAGAATGATGCAAAAATAAGCCAAATAATGCCAAAAATTGCTAATAAGCACCAGAGCAGAGGGAAAGGAAAGAGTTTCATGGTCTTCAGAAGGGCCATGACCCTTACAATATTTTTATTTTGAACATCGAGCCTCCAGAATTGTGATATATTCAATTTCTATTCATTAATAATTGAGTTTTCATACCAGTTTTTGGTAATTTGTTATGGACACCCTCAAAAAAAAGTGTGCCACCTAGCACTTTGTTATTATTTGTATGATTGAGATAAACTTACATAGCAGTGGCTTGACAACATTCTCAGCTTTACTCTAATTCTGCCTCATTTTCTCTCACATTGGTATTTCCCTAATACCAGCCTACTAGCCCTATATGTTTAGTTTCATACGGTATTATTTATCAGAGATCATAAACTAAAATTACACAACACAAAAACTGAAGCAAATATTTACATTCATGATAAAAATAATTTTTAAGGTGAAGTTGAGAGAAATTTATTTGCATGTTCCTGATAGTTAAGTTGAATATATCTGTGTTGCTGGGCCATGAATATGTATTAGCAATATATGTAATTATATAACGTTTTATTTTACATTGTGTGTGTGTTTTACTTTTGGGGTATTTTTTTGTATTTAAATACCATGGTTTACAAGGTTGTTCATAATATAGTTCTTCCAGGCCTTCAATGTTCAAACACCCATTACACCACCAAAGTGACATTTCTTCTATCACTGTCCCTGTTTATCAAGCCACCCTCTAAACCTGTTCCTTAGCAGGCACACAATATTTATTTTATATTGCTTGTGACAACTAAATGGCTAGAGAAATTATTAAAAATACTTCAGTAAAAGAAAGTATCTGAAAATTGTTATATCTCACAAGAGGGTTGTTAAATCCTTATCTAAAGATTTACTAAGTTGTTTGTTGCTAATTGAGTTTAATTACTATTGTTTTTTATTTGCTGTGTTTAATTGGGTTCTATGCTACTTTCCCATGTAATTTGGTGTGCTCCTCCTGGAATTTCAGTATTGATGAATTTGGAGAAGGCCAACCATGTATGTGGCTGAGTGGTCCAGACACTTTAGGATCTATGATCTGGCCCAGTGAGTTGAAAAGATCTATGTTCTAGGCCTTGACACCAGGAATAGCTGAAATTTGTTATGGTTTGGTGTTTCTGCGAAGTAGTACTGAAGCTGTAGAGCTGAGCTGTTGGTGTGCTGTAGAGGGGGTGGATGCACTTACCTGGGCTTCTGCAGGGCAAAGACTTGGTCCAAGGGTGCCCCAGCTTTTTCAGCAGGGGAGAGGAACCAATATGCCTATGAATCTTAGCTGTGTGGCTTGCATCACCTCAGAGATTTAGTTGTGAATCAGGATAACAGAGTTGTGTTGGTAAGTCAACATGGCGACAGCTATGGGAGTTGATTTTTTTTTTATCTATGGAAAAAAAAAAAGTATCTTTTTTGGGACCACTGTCTGAGGTTAGATATTTCTCCATACCTGTACAAGTTTTCTTACATTCTCCGTTTTCTTCCTAAATCCCAAAGATGAACATGTCAGATTCATTGTACTGTATAGGCTATCCAAATATGAGACCAGAGTGGTAGTGCAGTCAGGTAAGGCACTTGCATCATACACGGCTGACATGGATTCAATCCTAGCACCCCATATGGTCCCCAAGTCTGCCAGGAATGATCCCTAAGCACAGAGCCAGGAGTATTCCCATAGCACTGCCAGATGTGGACCCAAAACTAAATAAATACATAAATAAACACACATCTACACTTACATTTGTGAGTGTGCACTGATAGAAAACTGTCCTTTTAGAGCTAGTTCCCACCTTGCCTCCTGAGTTACCATTATAGCCTCTACATACAACTCTGTGTTAGAGTATACAGGCTGCAAAATAAATGAATATAAACTTATTTAATATCACAAGTTCTTGGGCATTTTTTTAGAAGTTGGGTAATATTGCATGACCAAAAAAATGCTAAAAGAACTTACCACTTATTTGGTCGATTAGCCTATGGTATAATTAAAGTAAATATTTTCAAAAACTTTTTTTTTTGAGGAATAAGATGCCTGATTTATAAATTCTTCTAGCACAGGTGTCCAAAATCTGTCCTAAAACTTGAAGATGGCACACAATCCTATCATTGACAATAAAAATAAAAATACTAAATCCAAACTAATTTTTCCAAACCACAAAGTAATTATAATATTTCTCAAGGTGGAGTTTTATTTTACCCATAAGGGTATTAATACGGATTTTCAAAAGAGAGAAATCACCTGATGTTAGTCCATTTTTACAATCCTATTAGTAGGAGTTCAAACAATTTGGCAGCTGTTAAAATAAACCAGAGTTTTGATGGTGAGATTATTGTAGAGAGGAGTGAGTATAAATTCAGGAATCAAAGAGAAATTACAAAGAACGTCATTGGAAATGAACTGAAGTATTTCGAATTATAATGATAGATGCTTTGGTCCTGGAATCCTAGCATATAGCAGATGCAGTGAATCTTTATGTGTGTAAGTATGCATGTATGTACAATTGGCTGGCTGACTCATAGGATGAATGGGAGGGAAGAAAAGAAGGGAAATTCAAAAAAGAAAGAAAGGAGGGAAAAACCTGATTTTAGGTCCAGTGCCTAGTGTAAAACACTGCAGTTTTTCCAGGTGAAAGTTCTGCAATGGTTTTCTACTAACAGAATCCCAAAACTCTAGGCCTCTGCACTTCTTTAGAAATTTAAATTATTACATCCAAAACATCTTATCATTTGACCTCTCTTTACAAAAGTGCATCCAGACTGGAGACTAATCAAGGGAGTTACCTTTGTATATTAAATAGCAGGAAAAAAAAAACTTGGAATAATTTCTGTGCACAGAATTTTTCCCTACTATAGATTCTCCATTATTCCAACAGGAATGGAATGATGTACTGGAAAAAAGTGACTTTGGAGTTCATTGCATTTGAATCCAATCTATTCTATACGCTATCACTTTGTCAGCCTCAAATTGTTATGATCCATATTTGGAAGCAATTTTCCTCTTCTTATTTTACCAATCACCACCCTCCCCCCAACCTTCGACTCCCATATACATAATTATTATTCTGTGTGATCTGGGGAACATGCCACTTATCAAATTAACATCAAACTATCTTGGTTTATCAACTGAGAGTACTCTGGCACTCAGGTCTCTTGATTTTGAGGGTGAGGCCTTCTTCTGCCTTCAGGCATGAGTAAGAGAGAGGGTCATTACCATCAGCCTTAGCCAGTGACTTGGTAATAGAAATCAACGTTTCATTAGGAGACGTCATTACAATAACAAATCTGAGGCCAGTTCATCAATATCATAATTAGGCCTCTATTGTAA
This sequence comes from Sorex araneus, assembly GCF_027595985.1. Classification (NCBI taxonomy): domain Eukaryota; kingdom Metazoa; phylum Chordata; class Mammalia; order Eulipotyphla; family Soricidae; genus Sorex; species Sorex araneus. Next base: position 377,358,804 of record NC_073302.1, on the reverse strand, counting down.
TTTATTGCTAAAGTCTTGAGTGAATTACTTATTTCTTCCTTAAATTAGTAACTATCAACTATATGAATATTTTGAGAGAAAAAAAGAGACAGTGGTATGAAATGCTTAAATTAGGGCCCAGCCCATCATAAGTCCCTTTTTTTTTATTTTATTGAATCACCATGTGAAAAGTTACAAAGTTCTCAGGCTTATGTCTCAGTTATACAATGTTCAAACACCCATCCCTTCACCAGTGCCCATATTCCACCGCCAAAAACCCCAGTATGCCTCCCACCCCCACCCCCGCCTGGGTAACTGATACATTTCACTCTTCTCTTTACCTTGATTACATTCCATATTTCAACACAAAACTCACTATTGTTGTTGGAATTTCAACACAGACTCACTATTTTTGTTGGGATTTATCCCCCAAGAATACAGCCCTATTGACAAGGAAATATTTGATATTGAGTTTTCCACTGATGAGAATGAAGAGATAAAAAGTCCCGCGGCCATGGTAGTGGTCGCGTGGTTTACAATTTCTGTATTTTAGTAATTAAATCCAGGGAGATTAAAGTTGGAAATTGAATCATTTCCCTTCCTGGAGCAGCAAGGAGCAAAAGCTTAGTTCACAGTCTGGATACATGGTTGCAAGCACTCTCTGGAACCCCAAGTCTTATAGCTGCCTCTGGTTCCTGCTTGTTCGGCATTCACGCGGCTGTGCAGAGGCAGGGCCACCCGGGTCGAATCTCGGCCGAAGCCCAAGCTCTGGCCCCGGCCCGAGCCTGCCCAGGTGTCCCAGTTTCAAGTTCAAAGCACACATTTTTTTTTTCCCGTGCCACAAAGTTTGTACCTGCTCAAAGGACCCATAAAATGTTGGACACCACCTCAAAAACTTATTATTGGTGTTAGGTAAGATTACTAAAAAGAAGCAGCAAGGATTATCTTCAGGAACTTCTATCATTGTTGAGAATTTCCTGGTGTGAGCTGTAGAGTTCCCTAACACCCTGTGCTATCGCTCCAGTCCCAAACACATAAATAAATGGAAATACCCTGAATCATTCTCATTTCTTGAATCTTCAGTTTCCTGTCAGTATTTCACCAGATAAATCATAATCTGACATAAGAGGACATAGAGAGCCCTGTTTTTTGTTTGGAGAGCATACCAGGTGGTACCCAGGAAATGCTTTCAGTTGTGTGTTTGGGAAACACACAGTATTGGGGAGCACAACCAGGGCACCTGTGTGAAAAACATGTACTCTGCCCTTTGTGACTTCTCTCTGACCCCAGTCATTTTTCTATTTCTTTTTTGGACTGAGGCTATGATTGCCACCTTAGAATGAGCTTTGAAGTGTTTTTTCTGCTTTTAACTTCCAAAAGAAAATCTCGAGAATTTGGTATTAAGTTCTTATTCAAAATGCTTACTAAAACTTGCCAGTGAGCAGAAAAGGGCCTGCTGCTTTATGCTGTCAAAAGTCATTATTTATTCAGTGTGTAATTCATATATTCAAGTTCTCCTTGAGCATTTTGACCAATATTATCTTTCAAGAAACTAATTCATAACTATCAAATCTGTGGCCACTTATACAATT